>NW_018745675.1:0-1420000 GCF_001683475.1 Chenopodium quinoa
TTCGACCGAACCTACACAGGTTCGACCAAACCTACCCTGAGTCCGACCGAACTTACCCAGAGTTCGGTCGGACCTTTTCCCGATCTCAGCCAATTTTGTACGGACTATTTAAGGTCCTTTTGAGATCATTTAAAAAAGGGGGAGAAGGAGGACAGTAGCCTAGTTTTCAGAAACCTCTCTTAGTTTGAAACATTCCTTAGGATTAATTTAGCTTAGTTTTCATCAAATCAAATCATTGTATTAGTGAAATTCAAGAATTGTTCTCAAAGTTGGGCAATTTGTATTCAACATTTGAAGCTTCAATTAGTAATTTCTCCAACCTTCTTCCTTTTAATTTCAGATTTCATTTGGTATTTGCATGTTATTTAAATCTTCTTAGTTCTTGGTAATTGTTAGTGGATGATAGTTATTTCAATTGTTAACCACTTTCCCCAATTATTGAAGTATTTAGAACCCTAATTCTTGATTGCATGTTGATAAACATGAGTTTGTGAGTAGTTTTCTTGCTAGGGGTTGGGTGAAGCTCGACCTTTTGGGTTAACTATGAAAATGTGGGAGAAGCATTGATGTTTGTATTGCAATTAAATTGATTATATGAGATTGCTTGTTAGTTCCTCATGATAGGTTTAGCTACCCTTGACTAAGGAGCTTGATAGTATGATATGCCTAATTTGACATGGAAGTGTAAATGAGTACGTCATTACTTATTGTAATTTGATTATGTATCATCTATTGCTAAACTAATGAGGAATCTAAGTTTAGTAGTGTGAGTTGTTTTCTAATTGCATGAGGTTGATTTTACATATAGTCCTTGCTATATCTTGTTTATTTTACTCCCCGTTTGCCTATTTGCCTTGGTTGAGTGGATCTCATTCCCTAGTATCTTTAATTCATTGATTTAGAACCATAGTTTGTTTGTCTTCTTGACGAACCCCTATTCACCAATTTGACTTCGAGTTAGCTTAAGTGTAAAGATCTTTGGCAATCATATCCTGTTCCTTATGGACCAAACTCTTACTTGTCATTATGCTTGGTTTGTAAGTGTTTGTTAATAAATGTGTTTGATTGAGTGTGGAATGTACGACCGTTCTAACGCCCATCAAAATTGCGCCGTTGCCGGGGAACGGTGTTGTTGATAGCTAATTGATTACTTGAGTCTAGTTCACCATAAAAAAAATTTCAAAAAGATTGTCTCTTTTTGGCTACACTTGTAGCCTTGGTACTAATTGCGTTTGTTGAGAGTGTATGCGCAGAACTCATAACAGGATCTTGGTACCTTACGATCCCGAGATTGAGCAAACTTATAGAAGGAGAAAAAGAGCCGGTTCTAGGCCGTTTACTACTCCCCCAGCTAGAGAGACCAATTTTGAGGAGGATCGAGATCAAATGGGTGACGCGGAACCACCACCTCAAAGACCTTTAAAGGAGTTGGGAACTCCGGGAGCTTATAGAGCTTCAAGCGGCATTGCTCCACCCGTTACTCAAGCCAATGACTTCGAGATTCGGCCCGCAATTATTAATTTGATTGAAAGGAGGCAATATAGTGGAGCAAAACATGAGAGCCCTCTTGCACACTTGAACGAGTTTGAAAAATATTGTAACACGATCAAGGTAAATGGGGTAACTCAAGAGTTTGTGAGACTAAAGTTGTTTCCTTTTTCTTTGATAGGAAGAGCTCTTGAATGGCTTGAGAAGGAGGTGAGGCCTAACTCCTTGAGAACTTGGGACGAGGTCACCATGGCTTTCTTAGGAAGATTCTATTCCCAAAAGAAGACGGCCGAGGCAAGAGCTTTGATCCAAGGTTTCCGTCAAAAAGCTAGTGAAACCATTTATGAAGCATGGGAACGATACAAGGAATATCAAAGGGAGTGCCCTCATCATGGCATTCCGTCATATCAAGTGCTTCAAATTTTCTATGGGGGCTTGAGCCCACAAGGAAAGACTAGCTTGGATGCAGGAGCGGGTGGCCCGATTATGAACAAGACGGAGGAGCAAGTCATAGAGATAATTGAGGATGTGGTGAGGCACCACATGGATTGGCAAGAAGGAGAGAGAGATTCTCTAAACAAGGGAGGAAATGCGGTTTACTCCGTTGATCATCTTAATGCCATCAACAATTTGACCTCCCAAATCGCCAACCTTGGAAAGGAGATGACGTCCATTAAGGCAAAACTAGAGACCTCTAGTTCAACACAAGAGCATCCCTCCCAATCTAAGGGGAGAGGTATGAATTCTAACTCTTCTCCCTCTACTTCTAATAACATGCCTCATGGATGTTTGTTTTGTGAAAATTGTGGGTCTTATGACCATGATACCTCTTCTTGTAATTATGATTTCCAACCCCAACCCCAATACGAAGATGGTAATGAAAATGAAAATGAACAAGTCAATGCCTTGTCTTATGATAATAGACATAGGAATGACAATCAAAGATACTTACCACCAAATAGAAGAGAACAAGGGGGGAATTCCTATAACCAAAGAGGAAATGATTACGATTACCATAATCAAAATCAATGGGGAAGTAGGAACCAAAGGGACCAAAATCCCCAAGGTAACTACAACCAACAAGGTGGTTATGGTAACCATAATCATAATAATCAAGGGCAATTTCACCAAGGGGGAAACTCTAATAATCGGAACAATTGGAACAACAATAATAATAGAGTTTCTTCTAATCAAAATACGTCCAATTCGAATGCTAGAGGTAATAGGTTTCCCAAGACAACCACTATGCACAAGCACCACATAGTAGGTCTAGCTTGGAGGAAATGATGGAAAATCAAACTAAAATGTTCAATTCTTTCATGGCCTCAAGTGAAAAGAAATTTAGTGAAGTAATGACCCATAACAAAATGCTTGAAACACAAATTTCTCAATTGGCCAATGCTTTAAAAGAGGAGCTAGCACTTCTAAACTTCCACCCCAAGGACTTGACCCCAAGAAACCGGTGAATGCTATATCAACTAGGAGTGGGAAAGTGTTGGAAGAGAGAGTCCCTAAGGAAAACAATGAGAAAGTGAACATGAGTGAGCCTCCCTTTAAAAGTGATTTTGAACAAGAGAGAGAGCAAAACCATGAGAATGAAAAGGAGAAAGAATGTGAGAAAGAAAAAGAATTTGAGAAAGAGAGAAGAGAAAAAGAGAGTGAAAAAGAAACCAAACAATTGCAAAGACTTCCATATCCCCATAAATTTGTGAGACACAAATTAGATGTGCAATTCGGAAAATTCCTTGAAACACTGAAGCAAATTCACCTTTCAATCCCTTTTACCGATGCTATCAAGCAAATGCCTAACTATGCTAGGTTTTAAAAGATATTTTGAGTGGAAGGAGAAAGTGTGATGTAGTGGAAACGGTGAATCTCACCGAGAATTGTAGTGCTATTATCATGAATAAGATGCCACCAAAGTTAAAAGATCCCGGTAACTTTTCTATCCCATGTGCAATATACAAGATGCAAATTGATAATGCTTTGTGTGACCTAGGGCTAGTGTTAGCCTAATGCCATACTCCGTATACCAAAGACTTGGGATAGGGGAACTTCTACCCACCAACATCACCCTTCAATTGGCCGATCGCTCTATTAAATTCCCAAAGGGTAAGGTAGAGGATGTTCCTCTAAGGGTGGGGAAGTTTGTAATCCCGGTGGATTTTGTTGTGTTAGAGATGGATGAAGATGTTAACATTCCAATAATTCTAGGAAGACCTTTTCTTGCTACTTCGGGTGCTTTAATAGATGTTCAAAGTGCTAAAATTTCACTAAAAGTAGGAGATGAGGTGATAGAATTTGATTTGAATGAGAGCATGAAATATCCAAGCTCTAGTCTTGATAATTGCATGATGATTGATACTATTGATTCTATTGTAACTTCTATGCATGAGCACTTGCTCACTACTAACGATGCCCTTGAGAATGTCCTTTTGAACAAGGAAAAGATAGGTGACCAAAGCAAAGAGATGGCATTGTATGAAGAGATGCTTGAAGGAAGTACGGAATCAAGCAATGAGAAAGTGTGCATGGGAATCACAACACATGATGCATTAGAAGTAGCTATCTCAACAGAAGGTAAGGGTGTTCCAATGGTAGAGTTGAAACCTCTACCATCACACCTAAGGTATGAGTTTCTGGGCCCCAATTCAACTTTTCCGGTTATTGTGAATTCTTCTTTGAACGAGTGCCAAACTCAAATGTTATGTGGTGTTTTGAGAGATCACCAAGGTGCTTTAGGCTATACCATAGATAACCTCAAAGGTATTAGCCCCGCTTTATGTATGCACCACATAACACTTGAGGAGGGTGCTAAGCCTTCCATTGAGAGGCAAAGGAAACTCAATCCTCAAATGGGGGAGGTGGTGAAGAAGGAAATCACCAAACTCCTTGATGCCGACATCATCTTCCCCATTTCGAGTTCTAGATGGGTTTCCCCCGTTCATGTGGTCCCTAAAAAGGGAGGAATGACCGTAGTTGAAAATGAGAATGGTAATCTCATTTCAACTAGAACGGTGACTGGTTGGAGGATGTGCATAGACTATAGACGTCTAAATGCATCCACCAACAAGGATCATTTTCCTCTCCCTTTTATCGACCAAATGCTTGAAAGACTAACCAAGCACAAGTATTATTGCTTTCTTGATGGTTATTCGGGTTTCTTTCAAATCCCTATAAACCCGGATGACCAAGAGAAAACAACTTTTACTTGTCCCTATGGAACCTTTGCATACAGGAGGATGCCCTTCGGGCTTTGCAACGCACCGGAAACCTTCCAAAGATGCATGATGAGTATTTTTGGGGACATGCTTGAAGCCGAAATGGAAGTTTTCATGGATGATTTCTCGGTAGGGGGCCTTTCGTTTGAGGATTGTTTGTCCAACTTGGGCAAGTGCTTGACAAGATGTGAGAAGGTCAATTTGGTTTTGAATTGGGAGAAATGCCACTTTATGGTGGAAGAGGGAATTGTCCTTGGTCACAAGATTTCAAACAAAGGGATTGAGGTTGACAAGGCCAAAGTTGAAGTGATAGAAAAGCTTCCCCCACCAATCAATGTGAGAGGAGTAAGGTCATTTTTGGGGCATGCCGGGTTCTATAGGAGATTCATCAAGGATTTCTCACAAATTGCTAGACCCCTAAATGCTCTTCTTAAAAAAGATGCCATCTTTATTTTTTATGAAGAGTGTCTCCAAGCTTTCAACAAATTAAAGGAGGCTTTAATCTCAACTCCAATTGTGCAAGGGCCAAGATGGGATTTGCCATTTGAGCTTATGTGCGATGCAAGTGATGTTGCGATTGGAGGTGTATTGGGGCAAAGGGTAGAGAAGAGGCTTCACGTGATTTACTACATGTCTAAGACCTTGAATGAAGCTCAACGGAACTACACCACAACAGAGAAAGAATTTCTTGCCGTGGTTCATGCTTTTGAGAAGTTTTGGAACTACCTCATTGGTTCCAAAACTATTGTCTACACTGATCATGCGGCTATTAGGTACCTTGTGGCAAAGAAAGAGTCCAAGACTCGTCTTCTTAGTTGGGTACTATCACTTCAACAATTTGATGTAGAGATTCGGGACAAAAAGGGGGCCGAAAATGTGGTTGCGGATCATCTATCCCGGTTAGAGAACGTGCAAGATAATGACGATGGGGTCCCAATTTGTGATGAGTTAAAAGATGATGTGCTTTACTTGTTGGCCGAGAAAGATCTTCCTTGGTTTGCGGATTTGGTGAACTATTTGGCTTGTGGGGAGTTTCCTCCAAATGCTTCAAGGAACCAGAAGAAGAAGTTGAAAAGGGAAGCAAGGCATTACATATGGGATGATCTGATCCTTTTCAAAAGAGGAGTAGATGGTTTACTCCGTAGATGTGTGCCAAATGATGAAGTGAAGAGCGTTTTGAAGATGTGCCACTCCGATCCTTGTGGAGGGCACATGGGTGCCAACAAAACAGCCTTCAAAGTATTACAAAGCGGGTTATGGTGGCCTCAAATCTTCAAAGATTCATGGGGATTTGTGAAAACATGTGACTCTTGCCAAAGAACCGGTAATGTTTCGAAGAGAAATGAAATGCCTCAACAACCGATTCTTGAACTTGAGGTGTTTGATGTGTGGGGCATTGATTTCATGGGACCTTTTCCCTCATCTAATGGAAATCAATACATCCTTGTGGCGGTTGATTATGTTTCTAAATGGGTTGAAGCCATTGCCTCCCCAACTAATGACCACAAGGTAGTGATGAAGATGTTCAAAAAGGTGATATTTCCAAGATTTGGGATCCCTAGAGCAGTGGTTAGCGATAATGGTTCTCATTTTATTCATAATGTGTTTCAAAAGATGCTGAGAAAGAATGGGGTCCATCAACGCTTTGGCACGACTTATCACCCACAAACAAGTGGGCAAGCGGAGGTTTCCAATCGCCAAATCAAGGTAATTCTTGAGAAAACAGTGGCTAGGAATAGGAAAGATTGGTCGAACAAGCTAGATGATGCCCTTTGGGCCTATAGAACCGCTTTCAAAACCCCCATCGGCACTACCCCCTAGTGACTTGTATATGGTAAGTCTTGTCACCTTCCGGTTGAACTTGAACACCGTGCTCAATGGGCTATCAAAAAGATCAACTTTGATTTGGCGAGTGCGGGTGAACAAAGGTGGCTAGACTTGCATGAGTTAGAGGAACTACGGATGGATGCTTATGATTGTGCAAGCTTGTACAAAACCCGGTCAAAGGAGTGGCATGACCGGCAAATTGAAAAGAAGACCTTCAATGTTGGAGATAAGGTGTTGCTTTACAATTCAAGGATGAAACTGTTTCCCGGAAAGCTCATGTCAAGGTGGAGTGGTCCATTCACCGTTAAGGAGGTGTTCCCCCATGGAGCAGTTGAGCTAAATGATTTGGATGGATCGAGGTCATTTAAGGTCAATGGGCATCGCCTCAAGCTTTATTATGAGGATGCTCATGTTGGTTTGATTGAGTCAATGCAATGCAATCTCATCTCTTGAATGTGTGAAGTACGTCAAGCTAGTGACGTTAAAGAAGCGCTTCCGGGAGGCAACCCGAGTTTCTAACCCTCCTCTATTCTATTTGCTTGATGTTTTCTTTTCTTCTTTCACAACTTTGGATTGATGGTTTTGCGTGTATTTGGTTTGTGTTGGTATTCTTGTTTGTCTTGCCTTAAAAAGGAATGCATTTTCCATATACCTTAGGCATGATTGTGTTGTATTTTAGTGTGTCTTGAGGGGAAGTTTTGTGCAAATTTTCAGATAGAGGGATTTAGGGGTGTTCGACCAAACTGCAACAAGGTTCGGCCGAACTTTGCAAAAGTTTGACCGAACCACCCAAGAGTTCGGCCGCTCCTCCCCTAGAACTCAAAATGGGCTAAAAACTGTCGAATTCTGGAAAATCAAAGAGTTCGACCGAACTTTTCATAAGTTTGGTCGAACCAATGCTGGTCCGACCGAACCTTCAGAAAGTTCGGCCGCTCCTGTTCTGGAAATCAAATTAGGCTGAATTCTGGCAGTTTCTGGAAAATCCAAAAGTTCGACCGAACTTTTAAAAAGTTTGGTCGAACTTATTATGGTCCGACCGAACCTCATAAGGTCCGACCGAACCTTTTTCGAGCTTGCCCAGAATTAAAAGGTTTGAGCCGCTGCTTTCTCACTCTTACTTCTTACATTCGGCTCTCCCTCTCCCTTTTCTTCTCCTTCTCACCCTAATACTCCATAGTCACCCCTCCTTCAACCTCAAATCTCCATAAAAATCACTCCTATCTTTTTCCCTCCTCACTTCATTTACATCCACTACTCAATTCCTACAATCTCCCATAAAAATCACTCCTTAAATTTTCCCCAATTTCTAGGGTTTGAGTGACTTGAAACTTCTTGATTTCTACTTACTTCCAATCAATTGTGGTATGGTTATTCTAGCTTTTGCAAGCTCATTTCTTCAATTTCTCTTTGTTTTACCATGTTTTACATGTTCAAGTATGATATGTGGTATAATTGATATTGTTAGTCATGGCTTGTTTGATTTAAATGGTTATTGGGATTTCCTTGTTGTAATTGGTTGGTTGTTGTTAGTAGAACTTGTTTCATGATGAATATGCATGTATGACTTGGGTTTTCATGATTTCAATTTGTTTGCTTGAATGTGTTAATCTTTCACTAGGTTGTTCATGCTACATTTTGATTGAGAAATTCTTGAGTTGGATGGAATTTTGTGACTATTACTCATTGTTCTCGGTTTGATTTCGATGAGTTTTAAGTGGATTTCATGAATTTTAGGGGACGTCATGCCCATTTTCGCCTAGGTTTTCTTAGGATTTGCATTCGATTGCCATAGGATTTTTAGCTCATGCCTTGGTTTATAAGTGTCCATTAATGCCTTGAATTGTATTGTTGCTACCGTCTACATCTATTTCACAACTCATGGCTTTTACTCTCATTGCACACACTTTTAATCTCGACGAGCTTCTTGTGCCCCCTTTTGGCTTGAATCTTCCTAATGTTAATTCTTGGCGATTTTTGTAGATTCACAATGCATCTTTTTAGCAAAAGCAAGTCCAAGAGGAAGAGGACGGGTGAATCTTCATCGTCAACTTTTCCTCCTCCACCCGGCATCTATGATCATGGCATCATCGCTCCAAACAAACACTTTTGGGATGTCTATAAAACCCTCATAGACCGTCCCATTCGATCTACAAGGTTCTTCTGCGGGAGCACCTTAAGAAAGCTTGGCATCATGGATGAGGTAGTCCGGCTCGCACAAAACTTTGGTTGGGGCGAGTTCATTGACCTCCACGCTCACACCTATGAGCGCGTCACATTGGAGTTCCTTGCTTCCCTCCGCAAGGAAGTCATTGAAGAAGATGATGAAGGGAATGAATCTCAAATTATTCTTCACTTTCGTATGTTCAACGAAGACCATTCCCTATCCGAGAGTGAGCTCAATGAGATCTTCCATTGGCAAGCAACCGGGATGCATCGGCCTTCCGATATGACCTCAATGTGTCGCATTCCCTATAATGAACAAGAATGGTGGCAGAGCATCTCCACCAAGCCCATCTTTCGCACTAACACCGCAAAGGTCAACAACATCATCCATATTGCTTTGAGATACTTTGCCCGGCTCCTTCAGTATGCCGTATTCTTCAAGGCAAACCTCGGCTCTATGGTGAAAGATGAGGTAGCTTGCCTTTTCTTGGCCGACAATCCTCAGCGTTTAAAGTTCAAATGCTCCACCACTTTTATCTCGAGATTGTTGGACACTCGAGATGGGCGGCTTGGTGATGAGATACACATGGGGGGCATGATCACCCTCATTGCCCTTTCTTTGAATGGTGGATCTTACAAGGACCAAATTGATTTGCTCCCCCATGTGCTCCAAAACAAAGAAGAAGAGGCTGTCGGCTACCCTCCTTATGCTCTTTCTATTGTTGCTCTCCGCAACCAACGCTTCATTAACTACTCCACCCAGAATCGCAAATTTATCCTCTTGGTAGATAATGGAGAAGAATGGTGTGTCCTCCCGGATCCTCCTCACACTTCGGTAGACCCTTCCAACCCGCTAAGGTGGAAGATTGCGCGAAAATTCATCCCCGATGAATTAAGGAAAAAACAAGCCCGCGGTGCAATCCCTCACCCTCAACCGGTCTACCAAGTGGAGCATAATTTTCCCCCCCTAGTGGGGGAGGTGAGACATCTTCTTCTTCTTCCTCTTCTCCTTTTGATATGAGTGCCCTGCGTAGTACCCTTGATGGTATTCGTTTTGATAATCAGGCTTCTATTGAACAATGGGGGTACTACGCAAGGATGAACTATGATAGTCTTGTGCAAGCGGGCGTTCAAACGCCCTATGTTAACTATCCCTACCACCCGCCTCAAGAGGGTCCAGTTCCACATTGGGACACCTATGACCCTAACAACCCCTCCCCCAACACCTATGCTTATTGGGAAGGTCCTATCGACCCATCCCAACGTGTTGGTACCCCACCATACAACCCTTATCGGCCGGGTGGGTGTGACTACGCCTATGATCCGGCAAGTCCATCAACCCCGAATCCTTTTGATGGTGGTTGGGGTACCCAAGGGTGGCCCTATGAGCACTTTAACCAACCTTTCCATCCATCCATGGATCGCCCGGGGTTTGATTTCATGAACCCCCCTAAGGAAAGGGAGGATAGAAACCCCCAATGAGGGTTCTCTTCCTCCATTTCCCCCCCCGGACTTTCATGCCTATTCCTTTTGCTCGAGACGTGCAAAAGACTAGCGTGGGGGAGGATGTTCCTTTTGGTTGAAGTGTACATAGGAGGGTAGTGTGGTAGGATGGTAGCTTGTGCATATGGAGAACCATCACGGATAATGAATTTATTGTAGTTAGAGATGATTTTTGGTTGGTAATATTCTTATGATGATGATGTTATGAACTTTTTTTTTTTTAAAAAAAAAAAAAAAAAAATTGAAGTTGTTTTTCCCTCTTCTCTCTTGATCCCATAATCCAAATCCCAAAATCCAAATCTCAAAATCCAAATCCCAAAATCCAAATCCCTAAATCCAAATTTTGTAGATAGCTTTTTGTCAATCTTTTTCTTTTGTTTATAATTCTAGTCTTTTCCTTTTGTTCACTAACTTTTCTTTGTATAGTTGTAGTGTTTCTTTTCTTTTGGCTCACTTTCCTTGTAGCTTGAAAACGGAAGCACAAAATGATGGGATAAGGAGCAACTCAAGCTCCGGAAACCTTGGTGAGATCGCAATTTTGCCTTGTGTTCTATTTCAAGCAGCATTTGGTGAGATCTTTCCCTACTTTCCTTTATTTTTCCTTGTGTGCATAGTTAGGTTAGACTAGAATGGAGTTGATTGTTCGAGGTTGTTTGCATTTGATTCCTCGGAATCTGGTGATCGTTGGTATTGATGCCGAACGATCTTTGTTTGTCGATTGAGAATTATATGTTTACTAGCCTCTTATCTCTCTTGTACTCCTTGCATTAAAAAAAAAAAAAAAAAAAAAAAAAAAAAAAAAAAAAAGTGAAAAAGATTTTCCTTTTTATTCATGGCAAACCACGAAAAGCTTAGTTGTTTCATTTTCATTTCGAGCATAATAATGTTGACTCGTGTGTTTGAATGCTTTGCTTCTTGAGTGTTATAAGTTTGCATGCTTCGGGATTGCCATTGGTTGACTCTGGGACATGTTCATGCTAAGGTAGTTGTTCTAGAACTCGTTAGGCCCATCGAACCCAAATTCACTTGTTTGTGGTAAGAAGGTGTTGCTCTCATTAGGGGATTTGAAGCCCTAGAGATGGTTTTTGTAACCCGATGTGAGCTTTATTGTTCAAGCCTCCAACATTACTTGTATGAGCGGCGTAGGATCCTCACCAAGGCATGCTTAGATCTAGAACTTGGCGTCTGGCTCCCGAGATGGAGATCGAACTAACCTACGAATGACAAAGGCATTCTTCATTCGGTGACTATTTTTGTTTTCTAGTATTAGTTTTTTTTTTCTTTTGTATTTTTGGGTTGCATTTGCCCTTACCATGTTGAATCTTCCCCTCCTTGATTATAGCACATTGCAAGCCCATGGCCCTTTTGTTTTACTTTCACCCTTAGAATCGTGAAGCTCAAGCCATGAGGGCTTATTGTAGTTTTGATTTGAAATTTGGAAGGGAATGGTTCTACTTGGAAAGTGAAGCAGTGTTTTTGTGAATATATGTTCAAGAAAAGCAAATGTAAATCCTAGAAAAAGCCTTTGAAGCTAAAAAAAAAAAAAAAAAAAAAAAAAAAAGAGAATGTGACAAACGAAGGGTTGATGAATGAAGATGTAAGAGGAAAGCGAAAGCTCAAAAGTGTTTGGCATTATAGTTCAAGATTGTGGCAACGTAGTTTGAAAATTGGTTGATGATTGATTTTGAAAAAGAGGCTTGATCACCCTTTGCTTCACGGTTAGGCTAAGCACCAAATTCCAAATTCCTCCACACCCTTACCCCCTAGCCATCGTTATAACCCTTTCAATGCCCTGTTGACCTAGGTAGGTTGAGTCACTAATCGGTGGAGGGAGCTGGAACTCAAGCATATGGAGAAGGCATGACTTGGTGAGATGTCGGGTTCCCCTATTTTGCAGTGTTTTATCTTTGTTCCGGCTCCTTCGAGGAGTCACTTGATGCTATCTCCAAGGGCGGATTTGAATCTAGATGAGGTAACGCGGTAAGATTGTATGGAATGCGGGGGGAGTGGTGCATGTTTGAGTTCTCTATGATTAGCATAACTTATCCTTCAATCAACTTTCGGCATCCCCTTGCATGCTCACTTCTACTACTCAGAAAGTTTGACACTCATTCATGTTTGTTATCTCCAAAAGCTCGATTTGGCTATGATTTGTGTTGGATTTGTTGTTTCTCTTTCCCTTGTTTTTGGTTTGTCTTGAACGCAATTTTGTAAGAGTTGTGGGGTATGCTCTCTGGAAACCCTCACGAGATCACAACTCGTCCTCATCGGCGACCTTGGGGTTTAAATGGCTTGTTGCTTTTGCTAAAAACAATTTCGGTTTTTATTTTGTTCCTTGCATGTTTGAATAACTAATTCTTTCTCCCTTGTTCTTTTTCCTTTGCTTTGCTCGAGGGCGAGCAAAGGCTTAGCGTGGGGGAGTTTGATGAGTGACATTTATGTCACTCTTAGGGGTAGTATTTAGGTCTTTTTCCTCTTATTTTTCTTAGGTTTTTCCACCTCATTATCCTCTTATGGCTTCTTTTTGTGTTGATGAAAAGTAATGCTTATTTTGATAATCTTTATGCATTATTTTATCATCCCCATGCTCTCGTGAACTTTTGTATCTTCTGCAGGTTCCGTGACGGTCCTATGCACGGTGGGAGGCCCCTTGGCCAAGCATGGAAGCCATGGACAAAGGCAAGAGGAGCAAAAGGGAAGGAGAGGAAGCAAGAAAAGGAAGTGCAAGAGGAGGTGTGGTCGAACCTCTGAAAGGTCCGGTCGAACCTTGGTGTGGTCAAACTTTTCAAAAGTTCGACCGAACCTCCAGGGTGCAGTGAAGGCAGTGTTAAACCTGTTTTCAGCAATTTTGCAGGAGAGGTCGAACCTCAAAAGTTCGACCAAACAAGGATCAGGGAGGTTCGACCGAACCTACACAGGGTTCGACCGAACCTACCCTGAGTCCGACCGAACTTACCCAGAGTTCGGTCGGACCTTTTCTCGATCTCAGCCAATTTTGTACGGACTATTTAAGGTCCTTTTGAGATCGTTTAAAAAAGGGGGAGAAGGAGGACAGTAGCCTAGTTTTCAGAAACCTCTCTTAGTTTGAAACATTCCTTAGGATTAATTTAGCTTAGTTTTCATCAAATCAAATCATTGTATTAGTGAAATTCAAGAATTATTCTCAAAGTTGGGCAATTTGTATTCAACATTTGAAGCTTCAATTAGTAATTTCTCCAACCTTCTTCCTTTTAATTTCAGATTTCATTTGGTATTTGCATGTTATTTAAATCTTCTTAGTTCTTGGTAATTTGTTATTGGATGATAGTTATTTCAATTGTTAACCACTTTTCCCCAATTATTGAAGTATTTAGAACCCTAATTCTTGATTGCATGTTGATAAACATGAGTTGTGAGTAGTTTTCTTGCTAGGGGTTGGGTGAAGCTCGACCTTTTGGGTTAACTATGCAAATGTGGGAGAAGCATTGATGTTTGTATTGCAATTAAATTGATTATATGAGATTGCTTGTTAGTTCCTCATGATAGGTTTAGCTACCCTTGACTAAGGAGCTTGATAGTATGATATGCCTAATTTGACATGGAAGTGTAAATTGAGTACGTCATTACTTATTGTAATTTGATTATGTATCATCTATTGCTAAACTAATGAGGAATCTAAGTTTAGTAGTGTGAGTTGTTTTCTAATTGCATGAGGTTGATTTTACATATAGTCCTTGCTATATCTTGTTTATTTTACTCCCCGTTTGCCTATTTGCCTTGGTTGAGTGGATCTCATTCCCTAGTATCTTTAATTCATTGATTTAGAACCATAGTTTGTTTGTCTTCTTGACGAACCCCTATTCACCAATTGACTTCGAGTTAGCTTAAGTGTAAAGATCTTTGGCAATCATATCCTGTTCCTTATGGACCAAACTCTTACTTGTCATTATGCTTGGTTTGTAAGGTGTTTGTTAATAAATGTGTTTGATTGAGTGTGGAATGTACGACCGTTCTAACGCCCATCAAAATTGCGCCGTTGCCGGGGAACGGTGTTGTTGATAGCTCTAAGCTACTCTTGGTTCGATAAAACATCACATCTAATGCTTCCTTGACATTTATCTCCATTGCCACGACATCTAAGGACTCCTTACTTTTATCATTAAGTTTAACCAAAACTAACGTGTATATGATGCCTTGCTTTGGCAAGCGCACCAACATACCTTACTTCCATAGGAAAGTAGTAATGTCTTGCTTTGGCATAGCCCATTACTATTCTCATTAGTTCCGTAAGTGTCATTTTGGAATGGCAGATTTAACTCAATATTCTTTGGGACTTAGGGTTTCTATGTTGGTTGATTTAAGTGAACTAAACTAATTATTCAACATTCGAAATCCTAAACATGCATCTAACATCGCAATTATACATATAAGTAAAAATATATATAGGGCATAAATAAAGATGCATTTTGGCAACTAGCATGACCCCATGAAACTTGAGTCTTCAAATCTTCAAGGGCCTTCGTTGCATCCTCTTGGCTTCGTCTTCTTAGAAACGCCGTTTATGCAGTCCGTATTTATATTTACAATGAAGGCCGTTTAGACATCACCACCAATTATGCAGTCCGTATTTATATTTACAAAAATACAAAACGAAACGCAGTTCGTATTCACTATCCTAGTTGGGCCCCACTAGTTACCACTTTGTAAAACTTGCATTAGAATATCTATTCCATTCATCCATTCACTAACGCGAATGACCCATGCATTTTACAAATAATTCAAGCAACAATACAAAACGAGCGCAAAACTAGTTACTAACTTAGGTGGTTAATCTAATTAACGTGCCTAATTAAAAGCTTAAAACTAGTCAAAGTTGTTATCTGATTATGTGAATTAACGCAATAATAATAGCTCAAAATGATTAATGAAACTCCCTCTAAATTCCACATCCAACTTAATTAAAATTAATCCAATTTAAATTAATTAAGCCGGTTAACCCAAAATTTTGCCAAATTATTTTGTAAGTGCCGGGAAAAACCGAGGCCTAGCCTCGTTTTAATTAAAAAACGAAAAACCGCAAAATCGCAAAATTAATAGCCCCTTATGGCCGAGTGCCTAGCATCCAAGCCACGAGGCTCGGCTTGCTAGGCACCAAGCCTTGGCTTCCATGCATGGGTGCTGCCCCTCACAGGCACGGCAGCGTCAAGTCACGTGTTAGTGTCTGACAGTGTCGCATTCATGCGTTACGCTTGCCCTAGCACCGTGCTTGCACGCACACTTGTGCTGGCCGCACAGGCCTTGCTGTTGTGCGAGCTGCATGCGGCCTCGCAGCGGCATTACTGCACCACATGCAAGCCATCTTCGCATCAAGCTACTCGCATACATCGTGGGCGCACACACACACCTGCACGCTACACTTCCTCGGCAGCAACATGCGGGCTGCGCAAGCAGCCCTACTAGCCAAGGGTGGTGCTCGAAGCTTGGTCTCTCGTTTTGCGTGCTTGTGCCTCGGAATTTTATTCCGATTTTGTGTGTGACAAAATAGAATTAATTCTAAATTATTTTTAGAACTAATTTAAGCAATATTGAAAATAAAACAAGTCCAACTTAATTAAATTCAATTTTTAGTGCACAAAACAAAATTAATTCAAGAACCATTCTTTAAATTATTTTTGGCTCAACTTGATGCTACAAAAATTTGAGGGCTAGTCTCACAATTAATTTAACCAATCATAAATTAATAATGAGATTTGACAAAATAATTGAATAAATAATCATTCATCTAATGAAATTTTTTAATCCAACACTCACTTGTGCACATTTGAATATTTTAATCTTCAAATATGAAAAACAATAATTTTTAAGCACAAGTATGGACATTTTAAGACTTTAATGAAATCAAAATGATTAAAACCTAAAAATTGTTCATTATGGATTTTAGAAAGTTAAGATCCAACCAAATAAACAATTAAAGATTAAATCTTTAACTTTTTAGGGTCTTCAAAAATACATTTTCACCATAAACATTCACACTCCAAGCAACTAATTTGCAAATATGTGAAATTGCAAGTTTTTGTGAAAATAAGAGCTAACCAAATTAAGTACCAATTATGACTTCATAAACATGCTTAATGAGGGTTAAAATTGCAGAAGATTAATGGTATAATCAAACACATAATCCAACAATTGCATGCCATAATTAATCAAGGTTTAAAGATTTAAATTTTTTTGTCAAAAACGAAAAACCACTTTTTGGGTGGATTTTGGCTTCTGGAAGGCCATTTTAAATCATAACGTAGGTAAAGTCTAATTTTGAACGTCGACTCCACCTAAAGTTCACTACTTTTGAATCAAAATCGGAGTTCGTAATCCAAAATTAGCATAAATACAATTTTAATCTAATTAAACGATCTCTTAATCTAATTAGGATGCTAAACCAGAAACTTAAATCCATTTTAAATCACCTTAATTAATTTTTAGTTGTAAAAATTAAATGCAAGAGGCTCTTATACCGCTGTTGGGTTTCGCGGTGTCCGACATCGCGCGGAAACAAAACCCGATAACCGGATCGCATGCATAATAATTACAACATAAATAAAAGCATGCAAAATAAACATAAACACAAGAGAAGAGAGAGAAAGAATGCTCACCCTCGTAGCGTGCTTCGCTCAACCATTGAGCTCGGACTTGAAAGCTTCAAGTTCCGTAAATGTGAGAACCTCCAACGGTTCACACCCTCGCTACCGAATCGTAACCAGTCCCTACCCCAAAGCTTAGTCGGGGCTAGACCAAAAACAACTTAGAGTTTACGAACAAAGGTTTTCTCTCTTATGGAGATCTCTTAAAGTCCACCAACTCAAGTGCCTTTTCCCAATGCCAAATGATTGGTATTTATAGGGAATAGAGCTCAAGAATTCCCATCATTTTTCAATGTGGGATAGTTGGTAAAAAGACAAAATAGAATTTAATTTAATTCTAAAATTAAATTAAAGTGCCAAAGGTATCACCAAACAACAAGTGTCACATGGAGAGCAAGGGGTTAGGTGAGGACCACAAGGGAAGGACCACCTTCCCCTTGCTCCGTAAGCAAACCCACAAACGGCTCCTACATACTCTTGGCCAAACGCATCGCGCCAGCTGGCGTGGCCTGCTTAGGGCGCCAAGGCTGCCTCGCTGACGGATTGGCTCCTTGGCTGGGCCTGCTAGCTGGTTGCATGTGATGGTAGCCCACACCAGCATGCCTCGCATCATTGCGGGCTGCTAGGTGCTGCTGCGCGCTCCTACCGCAAGCCTAGCTTGCGTGCTGCTGCTGCTGGTTCCTCGCGTAATAGCGAGCATTTGCTGCTGACCTTGCTTACGATGGTGCGGGGCTGGTGCTGCTACCTCGCCTAGCAATGCGCGGCTGGCCTTGCTAGCCTAGCCTTGCTCCCAAGGCTTACTCGGCCAGCATGCTCGGCCATGCGGTGCATGCCGAGCTTACGGCCGAATCTTGCCTTGCGGCAAGGGCTTTGGCTAGCCATGCTAGCCTACGTAGCCCTCGATTGGCTAGGCCATTCGAGGCTAGGATTTTTCCGCGCGATGACTTGTCGTTTGGTTGATTTTTCCGTCTCGTCGATTCCTACATTCGACTCGACTTACGGCGCTCGGCTTTGACGCTCAAAGCTCGGAATCCGACGTCTTTGTTCGTAAAAACTCTATTGACTCATTTAATCCTTCGGATTAATTCGTCGCTTCGGTTCGGTTACATGATTAAGATAAAGTTGTAATATTAATTATTCATTAATATTACTGATAGGAAGCGGCCTCCAGCTAGGCATTCTGATCACTTGACCTCACTGAATAATTAGCTTTCTAATTAATTCCGAACCCTCTATCGAAATAATACACTTGTTCGAAGGACACCATTCCTTTCAGTAACGACCCCCCATTCCTTGTTTTTTGGGTGGTTTAGTAATAATATTAACCCAATCCGTAGATTTAGCTTTATGATCAAGCCTCTTCTTGACATTTTTTAATATGGGTTCTTCTCTTTGAAAATCCAGGAATTGAATCCTGAGAAATTGCTGAAAATTCCTCTTCTTTCCATGTTTTCTTTTTCTTGTTTTTGGGTTCGGATAATCTTGAGTTGCGAGAGGTAGATAAAGTAATTGCGCATCAAATAATTGTTTGGAATTTGGTTAATAAGCTAGTGGGGTAAATGGGTTTTTGTTGAGGATGTAAAGGAGTGAGAATGACAGAAGATATTGAGGAGAGAGAAGATGTCACCATTGTTGCACTTGTACAATGAGGAAATGGAAAAGGGTGGGGGTCGCTAGCATAGGAGGAGGGTAAGGATGCTGCCGGCTGAGAGTAGGGGGAGGCTGGGCACGACCATGGGGGGAGGGATGGGCTACTGGTGGCTAGGTGGGAGGGGGTTGGGTTATATATATATATATATATATATATATATATATATATATATATATATATATATATATATATATATATATATATATATATATATATATAATATGAACCTAGTCTATAATATGAACGAGGAACTCATTATAGTTGCCAGATCTAACATAGACGAGCGCAAAATGGACGACCAAGATTAATTCAGACAAATTGAATGCATCCCAAAAATTGAAGCGCAAATTCTCTCTCTTTCTCCTCCCCGATTTTCTCTCCTCAATCATGCTCAAAAAATTCCAAACCCACAAAACCGCCATTGATAACTGCTCAATTTCACTATTTAAGCACAATTTATCTTACATTTCTCCAGTTTTGGAACCAAAATTGACGAAAATTTAGGTATACTTCGATACTTTGAAGTTAATACAATTTTGTTTATTTTTATAGCAATTTCACACTTATTTTTGTGTTTTTAGGTTAAAATTTGTTGAAATTGAATTAAAAGAAGTTCAATCGAAGTGTTTCGAAGTTGAAATCGCTAAATAATTAGGTATTGTTTTGAAATTTTTTGTTCTACTTTTGAAATTGGCAGTACAAGTAGTTCAATCAAAGTTTGAAGCAATTTTTTTTAATGATTTTTGTGTTTTTAGGTTAAAATTTGTTGAAATTGAAGTAAAAGAAGTTCAATCGAAGTGTTTCGTTGTTGAAATTGGTAAATAATCAGGTGTTTTGAAGTGTTTTGAAGTGATTTCTTACTTTCAAAATGATTTTAAAGTTCAAATTGGATGAATTTGTTTTATTTACTTTAGATTTGCATGTTTCAGTAAATTTATGGATGTATTTGTTTGTTTGAGTGCGTCTGTGTAAATTTTTGATATGCATGCAATTACAATCATGTATATGTTTGTATATTCAACAGTATTTAACTTTAGATTAAATTAGGTTAGAAATTTGATAGAATTGTTGTTTAGGTATGTATTTGTATGCTCGAGTGTCTTTGTCTATGTTTCTGATATGCATGCAATTATAATTATATATTTGTTAGTGTACTTAGGTATAATTTGGTGCAAAAAAATAGATCCGATCTGCATGTATTTCAAAATATTCTGTTCCATAATGTTCTGTTTAAAGTAAATGTTTCAGTTTTAAAAGTATATATACATAGTACTTTAAAGTTAATGAAATATTTATATAGTAATTTGATACTTTTCTTCTCTATAACATTTGTTCTGAATAACCTTTGCAATGCAGTTATAATTATGTATTTGTTTGTGTACTTAGGTATAAATTCAGTGCAAAAAAAAAAAAGATCTGATGTGCATGTATCTTCATAATGTTCTGTTTAAAGTAGATGTTTCAGTGATAAAAGTAAATACATAATACTTTAAAGTTAGGGGTTGTTTAGTTCGCTGTAATGGGGAAAGGGAATGGGAATGATTCCCTTTGTAAGCGTTTGTCTTGCTACTTTTGTCATTCCCTTTCTCCTTTTTTATTTTTGGGTTTACCCATTTTTATTCCACCCCCATTCCCCACCCCTTACCTTTTCCATTCTCTTTCCTCCTCATTCCCTCCCATCTCCCAGACACAGCCCTTTCTACATCTCCCTTCTCTCTCAAACCCTAACTCGAAACTTCGAGCTAAGGTAGTCGCCGCCGCCGTTGTTTCTCCGGCCACTCTGACGACGACGCCAATTAGGTATACCTGCTGTTCCACGCATCTCCTTCCTCTCTTTTGTGTTCTTAATTTTGGTTTTTTTGTTGATTGAATTCGTATTTCTCTTGGCTTCACGAATTCGTATGTTTTTTGGGATTTTATTAACTTTCCTTCGAATTTTTTTGTTGAATCTCCCTTCGTATGTTCTCTGTGTTTTGTATTTTAATTCTAGGGTTCATGAATTCATATTTGGTACTTCACAAATTCACATTCTATTTGGGATTTTTTTGTTTGTTGATTTAGCTAAAAAATGTGAGGTAACCACTACTTGAGAAATTTCAAATTCAGTATGTATACCAAACCACTGTCAACTATGTAGGCTCCAATTAGTGCTTCAACTATGTAGGCTCCAATTAGTGCTTCAACTACATCTGCAATTGTTTTCTTGCTTAACCATTGATGATTCTTACTGCATCTAACTTGACAATTATCTACCAAAATTCTATCTTTAGAGACACAATGAATTGAACTATATATATTGGTGGATTATATGAAAATTCTATCTAATTAACAATTAGCACTGAGTTTTATTTGGTTTGGCCTTGTTCAAATATTTCAATGGTTCGTTAATTTTCCCAAACCTATAGTTGCACACTTATACTTTATCCTTGTTCTCTTTTCAATAATCTAAGATAAACTTTAATTTGTTTTACCTTCTCTAATCTTGTATCCTTAGTGCACTGACAAAGATATTCACTTGTGTTGTATATTGTTGATTAGCAAAGAAATTATTTATCGAAGTCAAGTTGGTAGTTGGTGTCAAAGCAACAAAGAGCATAGCATTTCTTAAGGTAAATATATGAACTAGAATCTCTACCTTTCTAATGACATAATTCTTGATGTTGTGTTACTTATATTATCTTTTATTTGCTTTCTTAATATTAAAGCAAGGGTTTAGATAATCTTAAATTATTTTCTTACTCTTTTATGTAACTGTTGCATTGCTTCCTGCCTTCCTATTAAGATTTCTTATAATGTTGGTAACAAGATGCATTTATATATATATATATATATATATATATATATATATATATATATATATATATATATATATATATATGTTTAGGTTGCGAATTTTATGTCTTTTGTATAAATATGTAAACTTTTCAATGATATGGTGTTGTTGATGTTCTTTTGTACAGAAAATGGCTCATATTGGTACTTCTTTGAAAAGGAAGAGAAATTGGGACCACCTTCGTTTCATAATCACTATGATTAATTGCGTTGTGTTACTACATTTGTTGGTGTACTTGTGAAGAAAAAAAATATACAATTCTCAACATCTTAAGTTAGATAAACACACAAGAAGAAAAATGAGATTACACAAGTTGAATAGAATGATTAGAGAAAGTGACACTTTGTGTAGGAACTATCTTCGTATAAATCGATACACATTCGGTGTACTTTTAGAGATGGTTAGAAATATTGGTGGATTATATGAAACAAGAAACACATGTTTGGAAGAGATTGTTGCGGGATTCTTATACACATTAGCTCACCATAAGAAAAATAGAATGATGGGTGCACATTTTTATAGAAGTGGTGAAACTATTAGTAGGCAATTTTATGCTTGTTTGTTAGAAATCTTAAAGTTACATGTTTTTCTTCTTAAGAAACCAACTCCAATACAAGAGGATTGCGACGATGAAAGGTGGAAACATTTCAAGGTAAAATAAAATAAAACCAATACTTTAATTTGAAAAACATAACAAAAGTTAGAAATTATTAGTTAATTTAAAGTGATATTGTTTGTTTTGTAGAATCACTTAGGTTCTCTTGATGGTACAATGATTCTAGTTAATGTTCCTTGTGAAGATCGACCCAAATATCGTACTAGAAAAGGAACCCTTGCTATGAATGTGTTAGGAGTATGCTCACCTGAAATGAAATTTACATATGTCTTACCTGGTTGGGAGGGATCGGCACATGATGGTCGTATTCTTCGAGATGCTATTTCTAGGCCTAATGGTTTGAAAGTTCCAAAAGGTAATTTGATTAATGTAGTGTACTTTATGTAAGATTGACTTAGAAAGAGAGTGTAATTTAATTGTTTTTTGTTTTATTTGTCAAGGTTGTTATTATTTATGTGATGGGGGATATACTAATGGAGAGGGATTTCTTGCATCATATAGAGGTCACCTTTATCATCTTAAAGAGTGGAATAGGGGGGCCAGACAACCATTAACCGCCGAAGAATATTTCAACTTAAGGCATGCAAAAACTAGAAATGTGATTGAGAGATGTTTTGGGTTACTCAAGGGAAGATGGGGAATTCTTAGAATTCCTTCTTGGTTTAGTTTACAAACACATGGTCGCATTGTGCTTGCATGTGCCTTATTACATAACTTGGTAAAAAGATACATGCTTTCAGAGTTTGATGATGATGACTTGTATGAGGAAAGTAGTGACAGTGATGGTGATGACAGTGATGATGATGATGATATTGAGTATATAACCTCCAGTGATGTAACTAATCCCTAGACTAATTTAATACAATGGCCCAAACTATGTTCAATGATTGGAGGGCTAGAAACCGCAGACTTACTTTGTGATACTTTTTATTTATGTTAAAGTTTTTTTGTTATATTTGAACTTAAGACTCATATGTTTATTTCATTGTACTGATTTTTTTAATATTAAGTTATGGATGTTGTATTTGTACTCGATATTACTTTCTTTTAGATACTTTGTATTGAATATTTTATTGGTTAATTTCATTTTTATATATGAAATGTTATCTTTGCATGTTATTATGGATCAAATGTTATAGAAGGATGGATGAAAGTAGTGCTAGTGGAGGTGGAAGGGGGAGAAACAAGTGGTTTTGGAATGCTGAAGAAGATAGGGTTCTTGTATCAGCATTATCAGACTTAGCTGTTGACCCTCACTAGAGGTGTGATAATGGGTTTAGAAGCGGTTACATGGTTTGATTGGAGGAGGTTATCGGTCACGCTCTACCTGGATGTGGTTTGAAGGCTTCACCTCACATAGATTCTCGACTGAAGACACTTGTAGCCAAGTTTAGGGCTATTTCTCAAATTTTAAACACGAGCGGATTTGTTTGGGATGATGAAAGAAAAATGGTTTCTGTTGAAAGAGCTATTTATGACGAGTACTGTAAGGTATGACAACTTATTTAAAGTCATTTTAATAATGTTTGAGATACTTGATGATGTTATATTTGATTATTATGAGCTGTTTTGTCTTTGGCAGAGTCATCCAAGTTGCAAAAATTTATATGGAGTTTCCTTTCCGCACTTTCAAGAACTGCAGAATATATATGGAAAAGACTATGCCACTGGTAAACCATCTGAAGGTTATGTTGAAGCAATTAACCATTTGGAAAAAGTTGCCCCTTCGCAGGTTTTACTTGATTCAAGTGATGATGAGGGAGTTGCTGATTCTGACACTGTCAATTCTCCTCCCTAAAAAAAAATCAAGATTGAAAAAACTGCAAAAAGGAGAAAAAGTGATGGTGCTGGTAGTTCAAACGAGTTGGCCAGCTTACAAACATTCATGAAAGATATGAATGTTCATCTTTCCACTATGGCTAATGTAATGGCAAGCACTAATGAACGTGAAAAAGATACACATGAAAGAGAGAAAAAATTAGTGCAGCAGAGTGAACAAGTGCTAGAGGAACTACTCTCTCTCAATTTAGAGGGTGTCACTCCTAAACAAGTGTTTGAAGTTGCCGAAGATCTAGCTTCGAAACCACACAAGCTTATGATATTTTCAAAGTGCCCAGACGCTTTGAAAAGTAGTTATGTTAAGAGTCTTATTAGGGAAAACAATGATGCTTAAAACTTTTATCGTTATTAACTTGTTTGTGTTGAATTAGGTGTTATGAACTTTGGTATGTTTAAAACTTTTGTTGTTGTTTCGGAACAGTATTTTGGTATGATTAAAATTGTCATGGTCTGTGAACAATATTTTGGTATTTTTTTCACAAAATATGATATAAAACAGGTCTATTTTGGAATATTACAAGAAAATATGGAAAGTATTTTTTTTATGTTACAGGTAACTATGGAAAATATAAAAATAGCATATCACTTTTTTTCATTTTACAGGTCTATTATTCCATATTATAGGACCATATTTTTTTTTCTTATTTTTGTGCTTATTATATAAAAATAGGTTATTATATGAAAAAATAGAGAGAAATTTTAAAATTCCTGGTTTGATTCCCTAGTTTGAACCAAACAGCGGCAAAGGAAATCAATGAACAGTTTATTTCGTTTCCTGGGCACAACCAAACAATTTGCCCAGAGGGAAAGTCCTTTCCTTTCTCCTGCATTCCCTTTCTGCATTCCATTCTGATTACCCTGTGCGAACCAAACGACCCCTGAATGAAATATTTATATAATAAGTTCATATGACTAATTTTTCATATTGTTTTGAATTACAATCAGATTAAAATGAAGAAAACTACAAAGAAAGTTGTTGCGGTTGCAAAAAAATCTCCTGTAGGAGCTACAAAGAAGGCTCTTGCAACAACTACAAAGAAACCTCCTGTAGCAGCTAAAAAGAAAGCTCCTGCAGCAAATCCAAAGAAACCTCCTGTAGCAACTACAAAGAAGGCTCAGGCAGTTACTTAAAAAAAAACTCTTGTAGCAACTACAAAGGAACCTTAAATAAAAAACTTGTTGCAGGTATATTATATTGAATCTTCAGTTCAAATTCTTTTCTAAAATTATTTTCTAAAATGTGTAAGGTAAATATAGTAAGTATAGCTATGTAAATATATATATACATTGTTATAAAATTAATCTAATGTTTTCACTTCAACTGTAAAAGGTGATAAGGAAGAAAAGATGTAAAAAAAACAAATATTGATAATGAGGATGCTAAATCAACTTGAACCTTCAGAAGGTTAAACAAAATTAATTACTGTCATATGTAATCAATTGTGTTAAAAGTAATTGATTTACTTTAACTGGTTTTTGTTTACTTTAACTGCTTTCTTTTTAACTTTTAATTTAATTGTTTTACTTTTCAAAATGAATTACTGAATTCTATATAGGTGTTTGTTTAAGCTTAAAAAGGTTAACAAAATTTAAATATTTAATTATAGGGATGTTTATTGTGATGATTTAGTTTTAGATAAATATTTGACATAATATATCTTGCTCTATGTTTGATTCTGTTATGTTTACTATGTTCTATTTAACATATATTTAGAAAGTAAACGGTTTTTCTTTAAAAGTAAATAAAATTCTACATAATGTAAATAAAAAATCTTATATAATATCTTGTTTATCAAAATTGAGAAACAAAAAAAAGAAAAGCAAAACCTGAAAAAGATGAAGATGATTATGCACCAGAAGATGATGAAAAAGCTGAATCAGAAGATGATGAGAAAACTGAATCAGAAGATGATGAAAAAACTGAAACAGAAGATGAAGAAAATTCTGAACCGGAAGAAGAAGAAAATTCTGAATCGGAAGAAGAGGAAACAAAAAAGAAAAAAACCTCGTCCGAAGAAGACAATAAAGAAGGAGGAAACAAAAAAAGATGTGAAAGAACGGAAAAAAAAAGAAAATAAAGAAGGAAGAAACACAAAAAGATTTGAAGGAAGGGAAAAAAAAAAGAAAAAGCAGAAAACAGATAAGGAAGTGGAGGAAGTGGAGGAAGTGGAGGAAGTTGTGGTTGTTGAAGATGATGAAAGTGATGTAGATGATGGTGGTCTTATCATAAAAAAAACACACTGCAGACCCAATGCTGTTTTCGATTTGATAAAATATTTTAGCGATGAGCAGAAGAAGGATGTGCAAAGCATAGGCTTTGGAGGTCTGCTTGAGTAAAAACTGACTCAAGTTCAGACAAAAATACTTTCTTGGCTATGCCATCGCTTCAATGAAAACAACGCCATATTCAAAATTGATCGACTTGTTGAAGGAGTTCTCTTTAACAAGTTTTGATATTCATGATATCTTCTTGCTTCCCCATGTCTTGCAAAACCAAATAACATATTAGTAAAGGAAGCAAACTCTAGATGATCTGAGGATTAAAAATGAGTGGAAGAACAAGCTGGAAATTCCTAAAGGAGATGATGTAAATGTGAACAGTTTGGGGAACAAAATTGAGAGCCTAAAAAACAGAGGTTATGATTTCAAAAGGTTTTTTGTTATGTATGTATGCATCACCTTTCTTGCACCTGTTGCAAATAGGGTTATTGATTACAAAACACTGAAGTATGCTGATGATGTGAATGAAATAAAGAATCTGGATTGGTGTACTTTTGTTCTCAATAACCTTTGCAAAGCAGTTGAAAGGTTGAAGAAAAACAATGAAAAAGAATCAAGGTCAGGAATCAGTGGGTGTGTGGTTGTGCTTCAAATTTCCTACTTTCACCGCTGGCATTGTGTTTAGAGGCATCTAGGAACTACTAGTACAACCACTGATACAACATTGGACAGATGAAGAAATGAGAAGCAGAATAGCAAAGGAAGCAAAAGCAAAATTTGGTTAAGGAGAACTTGTGAAGGATACTTATCCAATCTGTTTAAGGGATCCACCACAAACAGAAGTTTTGGGTGACGTTATTGAGACTACTTACCAGCATTTCGCAGACAAAGAGAGAAGATGTCTTACTTTAACGATACCATCGCATCCGAAGATAAATACTGAGATATATGCAGCTGCTCGTGATGTAAGTATTATTTGAGTTCTATTAAATTTTATTTTTTCTGCTAATAAATTATGTTTTTGGAGCTATGTCTTTATATTTGTACCTTAATTAAACATATATACTTTAAACACTAGCTTTAAAGTTGAGAGTAAGAGTAGAGTGTAGTATATAAAATGATAGTTATAAAGTCAATAAAGGCAGCCTTAAAAGTTAATAATTTACCTTTAAAAGTAAATAATAATATTTTAATAGTTGTAATAACTTTGATATTTTCATAATTTGTAGGAAATTGAAGAGGATCTGTTACTGTTGCAAAGAGATTCAACTCTGTTTTCAATATTAAATGCTGAAAGGGTGAACTCTATAACAGAGAGGCTTAAAAAAGCTAAAACAGGTTCGTCAACATCAAAGGATCTCTAGTAGTTTCTCAAACTCAGAAACTTTTAAAAGACCCTAGGATTCAAAGATGTCTAGATGAAGTTGTTAGGATCTATGATGATTTGAAGGATGTTTCAAATGTTTTATATTTTACTTGGGAAGAGCAAAACAGAAAGGAAAACCCTGCAAAGAATGTTGAAGATCATGTTGATGATGAAAAGAATGTTGACATCATGCATACTAATGATCATGTTGATGAACATATTGATGATCGTGTTGTTGATCCAGAACCTATTCATATTGGTGATGATAATCCTAAACCTGCCAAAAATGAAGCACAAATCAATGAAGGGCAGACAGTTGGCGTAGAGGCAGAAAAGGGAAAGGATGCTACTGAGCTTGTAACCTCTGTCCTTAGTAGCATTCAGGAGGACTTAGCTGCCGAAAGGGCTGATACTTTTGTGCAGCAACCAACTGTGCATAAGGAAGCAATCACAGTGCTTACAACACATTCAGGAGGAGTTTGTTGGGTTTTGCGGTGTCCAACACTGTGCGAAAACAAAACCCGATAACCAGATCGCATGCATAATAATTACAACATAAATAAAAGCATGCAAATAAACATAAACATAAGAGAAGAGAGAGAAATAATGCTCACCCTAGTAGCGTGCTTCGCTCAACCGTTGAGCTCGGACTAGAAAGATTCAAGTTCTGCAAGAACGAGAACCACTGACGGCTCACATTCTCGCTACTAAACCATAACCGGGCCCTACCCCGATGCTTAGTCAGGGCTAGACCAAAAACAACTTAGAGTTTGCGAACAAAGATTTTCTCGCTTTTGGAGATCCCTTAATGTTCACCAACTCAAGTGAAATTCCCAATACCCAATGATGGGTATTTATAGGGAAATCTCCCCAAGAATTCCCATCATCTTTCAATGTGGGATAGTTGGTAAAAGATAAAAATAAGATTTAATTTAATTCCAAATAAATTAAAATGCCAAAACAATCATCAAACGACAAGTGGCGCAAGGAGAGCAAGGGAGTAGGTGAGGACCACAAGGGAAGGACCACCTTCCCTTGCTCCCCAAGCAAGTAGGCGATACTAGGCATGTGGCACCAGCTGGCGCCCAGCCTTGGGCACCAAGGCACGCCTTGCTGGCGGCCTGGTGCTTGGCTGGGCCTGCTAGCCAGCTCGCACACACACACAGCCCAGCCAGCAAGCCTCGCACACAATGTGGGTTGCTGCACTGTGTGTTGTTACTACTGTTGCTGCTAGTGAGGCCCAACACGCCTTGCTGGCTGCCGGCCTTGCTGGTGCACCTCCCCGTATGCATACTCGGGCATGCTGCCATGCCTTGCTAGCAGGGCTACTCGGCCAGCTTGCCTAGCCAATGCATGCAATGCATGTTGGGCTTGCGGCTAAGCATTACCTTGTGGCAAGGTGCTCGTCTAGCTATGCTAGCCTACCTTGCCCTCAATTGGCTAGGCCACATCAAGGCTAGGATTTTCACGCGCGCTGACTTGTTGTTTGACTGATTTTTTCGTCTCGTCGATTTCTAAATTTGACTCGACTTACGACGCTCTAAGCTCGGAATCCGACATCTTAGTTTGTAAAACCTCTATCGACTCATTTAATCCTTTGGATTACATTGGTCGCTTTGGTTCGGTTACATGATTGGGTGTGACCCGAAGGGTTCAGTAAGATTAAGCTGTAATATCAATTATTCATTAATATTACTGATTGGAAGCGGCCTCCAGCTAGGCATTCCGATCGCTTGACCTCACTGAATAATTAGCTTTCTAATTAATTCCGAACCCTCAATCAGAATAATACACTTGTTCGAAGGACACCATTGACAGGATAAAGTCGTATCACCTAATCAAAAGAATTACCTAAGTCCTCTAACTAAAGCAGGTAGGGAAGTAGGGTTGAATCCACAGGGAAACAAAGTCTTTTATTCCTAAATAATTAAATATAATCTAAAATATCAAGTAACCAAATTGGTTTGTGAGAATTAATCTAAGGAGAATAAATAAACTAAGCAAATTAAATTAAGGAGAAATCAATAAATTAAAACCTAGGGTTTAGGTTCACCAATAAATAATATTCCAGTGTAAAAGACAATAATCAATCATCAATGCATCAATTAATCAGATCATAAAGGGCTTTCACTACGTATTACAATCACAGAATTAATTTACCGGTATTAAACCGCATCTCTCGAATCTTGACTTAACCATTTATAAATTAACCTGCCTATTGAAACTAAGCCTAAACATCAATTCTCATCTCTCGAATCTCGAATCAATATTGCATAACTCATACAATTAAACCTGGACAAATCTAATTGCATAGCATTAAATCAATTAATAGGAAATCAATCGAGCATTAACAATTAACAATAATAAATTACCCCTTCATATTATTTATGGATCCCCACAAACCCTAGAAATAAAACTACTCAGACATATTAAAATCTAAACCAAACAATGCAAACCAATAAAACAAGATATGATTAATCAAAGCAATTAAATTACTGAAAATAAAAGGGAAAGAAATCGTTACCAAAATAAACGGAAATAATGAATTGCATAAACCAAAAAGAGTTGAGAGAACAAGAGTATTAATCTAAAGCTTAAAACTAAAAATCTGGAATTTACTAATGAAAGACGTTCGCAAAGCGTAGAACAAGGTGGACTCTCTCTCGCGCGCCCAGTCGGGCGCGCCTTAGGGCGAGGAGTGCTTCTTCTCTATCTGCCTCGCTCGGCTGGGCGCACCTCAGGGCGAGGGTACTCCTGGTCGGGCGAGCATCCGAGAATCAATGGAATCTTCGATTGGGATAATTTCTTAGCCCACTCCGGATTTCCTGTTTGGGTCCTTATAACTCGATCCAATGCCTCGGTCTCTTCTTCTTCACCAAGCCTTAATCACCGGTTTGATTGCTCCAACGCGGTCTTGGGCTTCGGAATGTGGTCATATGAATGCGATCCTACTCCAATGCTCGTAGTGGCTCAAATAAGTCCAGGAAAATGCTCCAAATCTGCAATTTCCTATAAAATAATACCAAGGCTACGAAAACACTAGAAAACGCATATTAGTAATAAAAGTAGCTCCGTGGAGCCAAAAATACACCAAAATATGACCAAGGGAAGGGGGTAAATCACTCTATAAAATAGACATATCAAACTCTCCCAAGCTAAACCTTTGCTTGTCCCAAAGCAAAGATCTCATTAATGGAAAAATAAAACATACTTCACCCCAAAATCAACCAAAACCAAGCATAATCAATTCAAGGCAAATCCAACAAATATGCATCAAAATCAACCAATCAAATCCATCCAACTACTCATCCTCCCTAACAATCGTCAAACAAAGTGAACCACAAGTGTATATGGAATTTACGACTAGTGCTCACAAACTCTTCACTCTTTAGTTTTATGTGGCGGATATAAAATGTATCCGATCGCTCTCCATTATCCAACCCCTATATTGTGAACAATGCCCTCCCAAACTCACAACACTCGTGTGTTTTAAAAGACAAGCACTCAACCTAGTAGTCGACTCGAAATATGTCAAATCATTCTTTGCATTAACAAACAACTAATTTCACCTCCATACAACTCTATGCACAAAGGTCGGAAGGTCTTTAAAGCTTGTATTGTAAGGCTAGGGTAAAAGGGTAGGAAATAATTGGGAAAATGTGAAAGTAAAGCTATGCTTAAGGGAGCCAAATCCTATCAAACAAAACCAAGGTCAAAAATAAATAATGACCATAAATCTCCAACATAACTCAACTCAACTCCACAAAAATTCACCAAATAACCAATCCAATATTTCACAAATTTTCCACGCTTACAATTTCACTCATAAAAATATGACAATGTAGAATTAGAGTGAATCAAACAAACTTTGAACTCTTCTATATTTTTTTTCAACTTGATATTTTCTTTGAAACTTTTTTTCTTTCTTTTGAGCAACCTTTAATTAGAACACTTGATCATTGAAACATTTTTTTTCTTTCTGCTCTTTTTTTCTTTTGAAGTTCACTTTTCTTCTTTTTTATTTTTTTTCTTGAACTTCTTTTTTTTCATCATGCTTTATTTTTTCAAGAAAATACGACTATCAAACCACCAAAAATAAACCACAATCAAGAACAAAACAACTTCTTAAAACCCACCCAAATTGTCCAATAAATAAGCACACTAAAAATTCCCTTACCTCACTCACTAATAGCTCCCCCAAGCTAAGCTTGGGACTAGTAACCAATGGGGCAAAATCGGCTTGTAATGTGGCCATATAACAATGAAAATTCAAGGCAACAACATGGGTAGCAAGAAGGGAACAAATTCATCTAATATCGTCCGAAGGCTACCTAAGAGAACAAATGCCTTCGTCCCCCTCAATGTGCATAATATGAGCCATACAAACATTACTCAAAGTTAAAAATCAATACTCAACTTCATTGACATACCAGGAACTAACACACAATTCCTAACCAAATCAACTAGTCAAGCACCAAATCCACAAATAGTTGGACAAAGTTGACTCATATTAAGGCATCAAAGCAATCAAACATCAAATCATGGCTAACCTATCCACAATATTCATCATCATATACCAAGAATCAAAACAATTTACATGTATGGGTCACAGGGAAGCATGATTTATCATTCATTGGATCGTATTTTTGGATTTTTTTATTTTTCATTTTTTTTGTATTTTTTTTCATTTTTTCAAAGCAATAAAATCTATACTAGAAAGAAATAAAACTATACTAAACACACCAAAAAATAAAAATAGGGAGAAGAAATAAGATACCTCAATCCAAAAATCTGCCCCAAGCCAAAATCAGACAATGTCCTCATTGGCTCGGGAATCAGCCGCAGCATGGCTCATCATCACCATCCTCACCATCGTCCCAAATCCTCCACCACTATCACCTGCACAAGAAGAACTCTCACCAAAGTAGTTAGGGTTAACATTACACCCCCCCCATCCCCCCAAAAGGAAAGTCTTGGCCGTAGCCAGAGAATGAGGAGTAGTTTGTGTAGATACCGTGGGAGTCGGGATCCACATATCCCTAGGGTGGTGGCTGGAAGAAGTCAGGGTAGAGGGTCTCAGCAGGGATAGCACCATGACGAGCATAGTCGTCGTACATCGGAAAAAGTCCCCTACCCGTGTTCCTCTCAACATAGCCCACCCGCTAGATAAGGGAGCCAACTAACCTCCTAATGTCTACCGCCTATGTCCTAAGCTCCCCCGAGTCTCCTCTATCCTACCTATAGCCTGATCTATACTCTATAGATCCCAAATGGTCTCGGGGTCCGGCCTAGGCTGGTGTGGGGGTGGTTGAGGCACATGTGGCGGTGGCACATGCACTTGGGGCTGTGGCAGAGCTCGTGGATGGGGCTGAGCTTGGGCAAGTAGAAGGTCATAGGTGTAGGACTGCTTCCCAAGAGGGAAGGCGATCAAGTCTGGGTTAGGGAGAGTGAAAACGGGTATATAGTCCCTCCCTACCTTCACGTGCTACTTTATGACCTGGCGATGGTTAGGCTTAACCCAGTTTAGGTGCTGGTAATAAGGAAAGTTCATATAAGTGGCCCCCCCCACAGTTGGTCAACCCCTGGTTGCTAGTCTCACTAAACCCCGCCTTTTTATCGCTATCCTAGTAATAAGGCCGCCAAAATGAATAAGGGTTTTAACATGTAGTGCCCTAAGATAGCGAGCTCCCAGGATTGGGCGTTATAAGGCTCGTGGCTGGCCAAAAAGCAAGTCCCAGAAAATCTTTGAAAGATTTTTGGGACAGGGTGGTGGAAGGGAAGTGAACTAGCATGTTGAATGTTAGAGAAAGGTTTACCCGCTAAAGTTAAATACACATCGTCAGCTTTATAGTTCTCATGAAATCGGGTGGGGGGATGGGGAACAAGCTCAAACAATCTTGCAAATTCGACACATGTTAATTCGACATATGTTAATTTGAAATTTCTATTGTTCAAACGAAAATGCAAATTAGGGCCATTTCTAGATTGAACTACATTTAGAGAAGATAAAAATTCATAAGTCAATTATTTATATGTAGGATAATGTAAATCAACAAATTTTCGCATACCAATATCATTCATAAACCGTCTAAAATGTTCATAGACACCTAAAGTAATTAGTGTGTCTCGAAGTAACCACCGAGAAGGATGTACCTCCCGCTCGTAGGGGTTTATGAGCCGGCTTCGTTGTTGCGGTGTCGCGATCTGGATCGTCGGCCACTCCACAATTTGTAGAGCTGGGTCAATTGGCGCCCTCGAGGTTGAGCCGCGCCCACCACCTTGTGTTCTTGCTCTCTTGGTTGCGATAGTTATGGGTCTACAAAATTTTCGTTTTAAAATCAAACAAAATTAGTGTAGAATTAAAGAGGATGAAGAGAGGAAGAAGAATATGTAAAACTCTTTGAGTTTGGATGAGAAATGGAGGAGAGATCTTAGAGAGAAGTTAGAGAAATTTAAGGTTTTTGAGAGAGAAACAATGGAGGAAAGAGAAAATAAGATAGAAAGAAAGAAGGAGGAAGGAGAGAGAAGAAAGAAAGAAGGGGGAAAAGCTCTGGATTTTTACACGCGCCCGGTCGGGCTGGTGCTTTCCCGGTCGGGCAAAAACAAGCCTTGAAAATTGCATTGTTCGCGCCCGGTCGGGTGAAAATGAAACCTCGATTTTACTTCTTCTCGCGCCCGGTCGGGCGATTTTGTCTTTATTTTTGACCTTCGCTCTCGTGCCTGGTCGGGCGGCATTTCGCCCGATCTGGCAATTTTAGCTCAAATTTCTTCTTTTCTCTTGCGTCCGATTGGGCGCGTCTCGCTCGATAGGGCGAGTTTTCCTCGTATACGGAGCCCTATCGCGCCTGGTCGGGCGATTTTTCACCTTTCCAGGTCATGCTCTTGCGCCCGATCGGGCCCATGCTCGCTCGGTCGGGCGCGCCTTCAGCACTATGACTCCGATTTGTTCTTCTTTTCTTTAAAATTTGGCTAACTCTTTTCTCCAACCTGTGCAAAATACTCCAAAACACATTAAACTCCCTCCTCTCTTCTCTCAAAATACAAAAATAAAAGGAAGAACTAATCTAGAAAGCAATTAAATACGGGTTACTTCTCGCAGAGCGCTGGTTTATCTAAGTCTCGCACGACATTCTTACCATATGCATATCAAGATGAGGAGAGTCAATTAGTTGAAGTAATTTAACTACACCTATCATAGCCCCTTCATGGTATAACTTCAACCTTTGGCCATTTACCTTGAAAATACCGCCATGCTCATCAAATAACTCCACAAAACAAATTTATTTGCTCTTTTTACAATGAAAGGACCCGACCACCTTGAATTCAACTTTCATGGAAAATGTTTAAGTCTAGAGTTAAACAACAAAACCTTATCACCCTCTTTGAATTCTCTTGGAAGGATCATCTTGTCATGCAATTTCTTGGTTTTTTCCTTATAGACACGTGCACTATCATAGGCCATCAACCTAAACTCATCTAGTTGGTTAAGTAGTAGAAGCCTCTTTTGTCCCACTAACTTAGTATCCAAATTTAGCTCTTTAATTGCCCAATGAGCTTTGTACTCTAATTCCACCGGGAGGTGACATGCTTTCCCATACACAAGTTTATAGGGAGAAGTACCAGTAGGGGTCTTAAATGCGGTTCTATATGCCCAAAGTGTGTCATCCAACTTATCACTCCAATCCTTCCTAGACTTTGCTACCACCTTCTCTAAAATAGCCTTAATCTCATGGTTAGAAACCTCCACTTGGCCACTAGTTTGGGGATGGTAAGCTAGACCCGTCCTATGGTAGACACCATACTTCTTTAGAAGAGTATCTAACTTCCGCTCATGAAAGTGAGATCCTCCATCACTTATAACGGCTGGAAGGACACCGAATCTAGGAAAAATTGTTTTCTTGAAAAGCTTATGGACCACCTTAGCATCGTTGGTAGGTGTGGCAATGGCTTCGACCCACTTGGATACATAATCAACGGCGACAAGGATATAGCGATTCCCTTATGAAGAGGGATAAGGTCCCATATAATCAACACCCCAAACATCAAAAATTTCAACTTCCAAAATACCAGTTTAAGGTATCTCATGCCGCTGCGAGATGTTGCCAGTTCTTTGGCAAGAGTCACAAGCTTGAACAAAAGGGTGAGCATCCTTGAATATGGTAGGCCAAAAGAAACTCGACTCATTGATCTTCGCAACTGTCTTAGTGGGGCCATGATGTCCACCATAGGGTGAGTTGTGGCATCTTGTAAGTACACCGTGAACTTCCCATTCGGGAACACACCTGCGAAAAAGTCCATCTGCACACTCACGAAACAAAAAAGGGTCATCCCAAAAATAATTTTTAACATCATAAAGGAACCTTTTTTTTCTGTTGGTAGGACAAATCAGGAGGTAGAGTACCGTCCACCAAATAATTAGCATAGTCGGCATACCAAGGGTGTTCCTCTACAACTGCAAATAAGTGGTCATTAGGGAAAGAATAATCAGAATCCTTACCCTCATCATACCTGATCCTAGACAAGTGATCTGCAACAACATTCTCTGCTCCCTTTTTATCCTTAATTTCCACATCAAAATCTTGGAGCAAGAGAACCCAACAGAGGAGCCTAGGATTTGTTTTCGCCTTAGATATGAGGTATTTCAAAGCTGCGTGATCAATAAAAACAATAATTTTAGAACCAACAAGATATGATCTAAATTTTTCTAAAGAATAAATCACAACAAGAAACTCCTTCTCCGTAGTAGCATAGTTGACTTGGGCTTCATCTAAAGTTTTACTTACATAGTAAATAGCATGCAAAACTTTGTCCTTTATTTGTCCTAGCACGGCTCCTACTGCGAAATCACTGGCATCACACATAATCTCGAATGGTAGATCCCAACTGGGAGCACATATGATAGGTTCCGAAATCAAAGCTAGCTTAATCCTTCAGTAAAAGCTGAGTTAGGTTTAGCAATTTTAGAAAAATCTTTGATAAAGCGACGATAAAACCCCGCATGACCTAAGAAACTTCTAACCCCCTTAACATTAATTGGTGGAGGTAATTGCTTAATCACATAAACTTTAGCTTTATCTACTTGTATACCCTTATCAGATACAATATGACCAAGGACCACACCTTCTGTCACCATAAAGTGACACTTTTTCCAATTTAAAACCAAATTGCATTCTTCACATCTTTTCAATATTTTAGTGAGATTAGCTAAACATGTATCAAATGAAAATGCATACACTCTAAAATCATCCATAAAGACTTCCATGATAGACTCTATGAAATTAGAAAAAATGCTCATGATGCAACGTTGGAAAGTAGCAGGGGCATTACATAAACCAAAGGGCATCCTACGGTATGCAAAAGTACCATCAGGGCATGTAAATGTTGTTTTCTGTTGATCCTCAGGGTGAATTGGAATTTGGAAAAATCCCGAGTACCCATCCAAATAACAGAAAAATTTATGATTAGCTAACCTTTCCAATATTTGATTAATAAAAGGGATAGGGAAGTGATCTTTCTTGGTGGAAATATTTAATCTACGATAAACCATGCACATACGCCACACTATTACAGTTCTAGTGGGAATTAATTCATTTTTATCATTTTTAATCACCGTCATCCCACCCTTTTTAGGAACTACCTGTACGGGACTCACCCACTTTGAGTCAGAAATAGGATAGATAATACCTGCATCAAGTAATTTTATAACCTCTTTCTTGACTACTTCCTTCATGTTAGGATTCAACCTCCTCTGTGGTTGAATACATGGCTTGTGATTTTCCTCTAAGTGTATCCTGTGCATACAAAAGTCAGGGCTAATACCCTTGAGATCATCAATACTGTGCCCAATTTCCCTTTTGTGGGTTCGAAGAACCTCTAAAAGTTGGGAAATTTGGGAATTATCGAGTGCAGTACTAATGATCACTGGGTGCAGTTCCTGTTCATCAAGAAATACAATTTTTAAATGAGAAGGAAGAGGTTTTAGCTCAGGTTTCTTAACCTCTGCAGGTTTCGATTCCTGAACTAATATTACTACCTTCTTTCTCTCCTTAAAGTCAAGTTGTTCAAGTGCGAGAGCTTTCTCAATAGCATCCACCTCTATACTCCAAATACCAGCATCACCTACAGTAAAATCACCACAAAGAACTTCCTCCAAGGGATCCCTTGCAAGGACCTGTGGTAAGCTATCTTCACAAATAACATCAATAATATAAATTACAACAATAGTACAACAATTTTCCTCTGACATAGGACCTTTCAAAACCCTCCCTAAATTAAAGGTAATATTATCATCCCCAATAGAGAGTGTGAGTTTTCCATTTTTAACATCCCTAATAGAGAGAGTGAGTTTTCCATTTTTGACATCAGTGTGGAGGAAAGGTCTACCTAATATTATTGGAATTTGCATATCCTCAGCCATGTCTAGAACAACAAAATCAACATGGATAAAAAATTTACCAACTCTAACAGGTACATCCTCTAAAATACCTAAGGCGTATTTAACAGAATGGTCTGGCATTTGTAAAGTAATGTTAGTAACTTTTAAATCACTTATATTAAGCCTTGAACACACAGGCGATGGCATTACACTAACACTAGCACCCAAATCACACAATGCTTTATCAATGAAGACATTACCAATATGACAAGGTAGAGAAAAACTACCGAGATCCTTCAATTTTGGTGGAGATTTATTTTGCAATAAAGCACTACATTCCTCTGTAAAAGCTACAATCACTACCTCATTAAAGGCTCTCTTCCTAGTCAATATATCTTTCATAAATTTTGCATATGCAGGAACTTGTGTAATTAATTATGTGAAAGGAACTATTACCTGCAAATTCTTAACAACCTCTAAGAACTTACCAAATTGCTTATCCAACTTACTCTTTAAATGTCTATTAGGGAATGGAAGTTTGATAGTTGGTCCCTGCACATCTCCACTCTTTTCCTGGGGTTTACCCTACAAAGAATTATCAGAAGAGTTAGTTTTACCCTGGGGCCTTGCAGGGCTAGTAACAATATCATTTGGTATAAGAGAATCAGGATTAGCAATTTTTTTTATGATAGGTTTATCAGCTTTGGGTATAGAAGGCTTATCATAGTGTGAACCACTTCTTAGGGTAATTGCATTTGCATGATCTGTAGGTTGTACTGGCTGCGATGGTAGGGCTCCTTGCTGACAAGTTTGTAGAGTAGAGGAAAGTTGCGCAATTTGATTATCTAATTTTTTATTATGTGCTAGGATCGAGTCAATTTGCATATCCCTACTCTGCGTTTGCTTTTGCATATTGGCTAACATCGTTTTAATTTCTGACAAGGCAGGGTCAATAGACGGAGATGGAGTTTGTGGTTGGGTCCTTTAGTTAGGGGGTTGGTAATATTTTTGCTGTGGTTGTTGTGGGGCTTGTTGTTGTAGTTGTTGTGGAGGTGGAGGGTTTAGCACATTAGTACTCCGGTAGGAAAGATTTGGATGGTTCCGGAGACCAGGATTATAACTGTTGGAGTATGGGTTATTTTGTCTATAGGCTTGGAAGGCATTAACCTACTCCACAGGACTCCTACAATCTTGTGCCCAATGACCTACAATTCCACAATTTTCACAAAAAACATCAGTAGTATTATTATTAACAGCAAAAACATTAGCTAAAGAAGTAGGAATAACAGTACTGATATTATCTAATTTCTGACAAATAGAGGTTAATTGAGCTTGCACAAAGGATACATAATCGACATTATGTTTCCCTTTGTTTGCAAAACCTTTAGGATTCCCATATTGGTAATTATGAATTGCCATCTCTTCAATAACTATCCATGCTAAATCCTCTTGCAGATTCATAAATCTTCCATTAGCTGCTGAGTCTAGGATTGATCTGGATGAATTTCCAAGCCCGTTGTAGAAGGCTTGGATTATTTGCCACTGCGCTATCCCATGATGGGGACATTCTCTCTGCAAGTCCTTAAATCTTTCCCAAGCTTCATATAAAGTTTCATCCACTTCTTGGGAAAAATTAAGGATCGGACTTCTCAACAAAGCTGTCCTCTCTGTAGGGTAATATTTATTATAAAAATTCATAGCAAGATAATTCCAGTCAGTAATACCAAGAGAAGTCCTATTCAATCCATTACACCACAATTTAGCTTTACCACATAAAGAAAAGGGAAAAAGAATCTCCCTGATTTGGTCCTGTGTGACCCTTGTTTGTCGGATGGTATTGCAATATTGGCAAAAATCCAAAATATGAAGATTTGGATCTCCACTCTTAGCTCCGCTAAATTGCTTCCTTTCAATCATAGTAATAAACCGGGGTTTAATCTCGAATTATACTCCTTCAAGATTTGGTGTAGGAGCAAGATGTGGGAAATCTGTCAGGGATGGCTGCGAATAATCGCTGAGCTTGCGAGGTGGTGGTGGCGGCGGATTCTCCATCTCTGATTGTGGTTCTGAAGAAACTTTTGTGTCACTAGAATCAAATGGGGTTTCCAAAGGTATATTACCCTCGGAAGTAGCTCGTACCTGTCTGAAAAGATTCTTCTGTCTATGAAAAGAACGTTCGATTTCAGGATCGAATGGAATGTAACCTGATCTAGAACTCCTGGGCATAAATAAAACTAAACAAACTGTCTCAAAGAACTTGCGTTCTCTGAGACGAAGGAAAAATAATCTAGACTAAAAAAAATAATCAGGAATAAAAAAATAAAATTGTTTCCTCGGCAACGGCGCCAAATTTTGACAGGATAAAGTTGTATCACCTAATCAAAAGAATTACCTAAGTCCTCTAACTAAAGCAGATAGGGAAGTAGGATCGAATTCACAGGGAAACAAAGTCTTTCTATTCCTAAATAATTAAATATAATCTAAATTATCAAGTAACCAAATAGTTTTGTGAGAATTAATCTAAGGAGAATAAATAAACTAAAGCAAATTAAACTAAGGAGAATTCAATAAATCAAAGCCTAGGTTATAGGTTCACCAAAAATAATATTCCAGGGTAAAACACAATAATCAATCATCAATGCATCAATTAATCAGATCATACAGGGCTTTCGCTACATATTACAATTACAGAATTAATCTTCTGGTATTAAATCACATCTCTCGAATCTTGACTTAACCATTTATAAACTAACATGTCTATTGAAACTAAGCCTAAACATCAAAACTCATCTCTCGAATCTCGAATCAATATTGCATAACTCATACAATTAAACCTGGCCAAATCTAATTGCATATCATTAAATCAATCAATAGGAAATGAATCAAGGATTAACAATCAACAATAATAAATTGCCCCTTCATATTATTTATGGATCCCCAAAAACCCTAGAAATAAAACTACTCAAACATATTAAAATCTAAACTAAACAAAGCAATAAAACAAGACATGATTAATCAAAACAATTAAATTACTGAAAATAAAAGGGAAGGAAATCGTTACCAAAATAAACGAAAATAATAAATTGCATAAACCAAAAAGAGTTGAGAGAACAAGAGTATTAATCTAAAGCTTAAAACTAAAAATCTGAAATTTACTAATTAAAGACGTCCGCAAATCTCGCTTAACAAAGTGTATTTATACTAAAGCTATATATCCTAAGCTAAAACAAAGATAAAATCGCTAAACGATCCTCAGAAACACACGCCCGATCGGGCGCCATCTCGTCCGGCTGGGCCCGCCTTCGGCCGGCGGACTCTCTCGCAAGCCCGGTCGGGCGCGCCTCAGGGCGAGGGTTCTCTCGGTCGGGCTAGCATCCGGGCATCAATGGAATCTTCGATTGGGCTAATTTCTTGGCCCAATTCGGATTTTCTCTTTGGGTCCTCATAACTCGATCCAATGCTTCGGTCTCTTCTTCTTCACCGAGCCCTTAATCACCGGTTTGATTCCTCCAACGCGGTCTTGAGCTTCGGAATGTGGTCATATGAATGCGATCCTACTGCAATGCTCGTAGTGGCTCAAATAAGTCCGGGAAAGTGCTCCAAATCTGCAATTTCCTATAAAATAATAACAAGGCTACGAAAACACTAGAAAACGCATATAAGTAATAAAAGTAGCTCCGTAGAGCCAAAAATACACCAAAATATGACCAAGGGACGGGGGTAAATCACTATATAAAATAGACATATCAACCATTCCTTTTAATCTCCCACTTGTCCTTCTGGAAAAGTGTGTTGTATGTGTATAGCCCGTTTCCTATGTCACTTAATGTCTCTTCGTGAACTATAAGGTAAGAATTTTCTTCATCCTTATTACGTCCAGAAGTGTTTCTCGATTTGCGAGTTCGACTGTCAATAAGTAGATGATTTCTAAAACCCATCTGAGCACAACCATGCATTTTCACAGTCTCGCTCTTCGAGAGGCCTTGTAAACAACAAAGACATGTTCCTTACTGTTATTAGGGAGACATTCCCAGTCTTGCATTGTCAACTTCCCTTACTAAGAGGCCCTAGCCGCCCAACTGTTGCCTTTATAATCCCCTTGTACGGCAGACGTTTGACAACATCAAAGCGGACTAATACTCAAACAATAGAACTAACAATACTCATGGTCGAGGAAATAGGTTCCGATAGCCATAATGAGTAATATACTTATGACGATTGTTAAATCTCTTAAAGTATTCTCATAGGTCGATCCGGTATAATTCCAAACTGATACCTGTGCAAATGATTTATGACAATTTTGTCCTTGTAGGACAAGAAACGGTGCTATAAATCATACTACACACTAATCTCACGGTGTCATTAGTCATCTAACTTTCAAATGACCTCAAATAAGGATAATTTCAATATGATATTCAACGTTCACTTAATAGGTGTTTCTTTATCCAAGACATTGCCTTAATACCCTATTTTGAATATTCTCAAATCGAATGGACTCATTATTTAATTCTAAACCACAATTAAATAGAAATGGAATAATAATTTACAGAAAAATTAAATTACTCTATAAATGAATGGTTTAACTTAATGTTTTACATTAAGATCTCCACAACTTAATTAAAACACACAAATAGGGAAATCAAAGCCAATCTTTAATATGTTTAATTCCCATTATCTCAACGTGCTTATTGTGTTTCACTTAAGGCAAAGGTTTAGTGAGTGGATCGTTCTACATTGTCTTCCGTTCCAATCTTACAAATTCTGATTTCACCCTCGGACATCTATTTCCTTATCATGTGAAATTGCCTCATAACATGTTTGACTTTTTGATGCTCCCATGGCTCTGAGAAATAGCCCCAATATTATCACAGTAGAGGTCTATTGGTCCCTTTATTGAGGGGACAATACCAAGTTCACCAATGAACTTACGAATCCAAACTGCCTTCGTATGCTGCTTCTGAAGCTGCCAAGTATTCGACTTTAGTTGTAGAATCTGCAGTCGTGATTTTCTTAGCACTCTTCCAACTTAACGCTCCCCTATTAAGATAGAACACGTATCCTGATTGTGATTTAAAGTCGTCTCTGTCAGTCTGGAAGCTTGCGTCGGTGTAACCTTCAACAACCAAATCCTTACTTCCACCATAGACCAGAAATTTATCCTTGTTCCTTTTTAGGTACATTGGGATATTCATGGCCGCAATCCAATGCGCCTCTCCTAGGTCTGATTGGTATCGGCTCATAGCACTCAAGGCATACGATACATCCGGCCTAGTACATATCATGGCATACATGATCGATCCAATAAGCGATGCATATGGAATATGACTCATCCTCTCTCGCTCATCAAGTGTCTTCGGACACTATTTCTTGCTGAGAGTTATGCCATGTGACATGGGTAGGTGGCCTCTTTTGGCTTCCTCCATATTGAATCGTGCCAGTACCTTATCAATATATATAAGTACTTTGGCTTAATCTAATCATCCTTTTAGATCTATCCCTATAAATCTTGATGCCCAACATGTACTGTGCCTCTCCCAAGTCCTTCATTGAAAAAACAATTTCCAAGCCAAGTCTTTATAGACTCCAACATTGGAATGTTGTTTCCAATGAGCAATATGTTATTGACATATAAGACAAGGAATACGATGTCACTCCCACTAACCTTCTTGTAAACACAAGACTCATCTGGATTCTTAATAAAACCAAACCACTAATGGCTTCATCGAATCGCAAATTCCCACTTCTACTTGCCTGCTTTAGTCCATAAATGGACTTCTTAAGCTGGCATATCTTCCAAGCCTTGTTTGGATCTACAAAACCTTCCGGCTGTGTCATGTACACAATTTCTTCAAAAATCTCATTAAGGAAGGCGGTTGACATTCATTTTCCATATCTCATAATCATAATATGTGGCAATTGCTAGGATAATCCGGACGAACTTAAGCATGGCGACTGGCCAAAAGGTTTCATCATAATCAACGCCGTGAATTTTCCTGTAACCTTTTGCCACCATTCTTTCTTTGTATACATATACATTTCCATCTTTGTCAGTTTTCAACTTGAAAATCCATTTGCAACCAATAAGTGTGTAACCTTCGGGCAAATCAACCAAGTCCCAGACTTGATTTTCAAACATGGAGTCCATCTCGGATTTCATGGCTTCTTGCCATTTTGTAGAGTCGGGGCTCGTCATAGCTTGTTTATATGTCGCTGGCTCATCTTCATCCATAACTAGGATGTCTTGGTTCTCGGTTAAGACAACACCGAGGTGTCTGTCTGGTTGAGATCTTGGCCTTTGCGACCTACGCAATGTAATAGATTGAGCATTTGTTTTGTCATTTTGGCTTTGAACATTGTCAGTTTGACTCTGACCATTGTCAACAGCTGCTTCTAAAGCACTTTGATTGTCATTTTTGTCAATTTCACTTTGTTGCTCATCTTCTCGAATTTCATCAAGTTCGATTTTCCTCCTACTTGTCATTTTGGAAAGATGCTCCTTTTCCAAAAAGACACCATCTCGAGCAACAAATATTTGTTCTCAGATTGGTTTTAGAAGTAATACCCCTTTGTTTCTTTTGGATATCCCACAAAGAAAACACTTATTAGATTTTGGTGCAAGCTTGTCAGATATGAGTCTTTTGACATATGCATCACAATCCCAAATCTTAAGAAAAGACAACCGTGGAGGTTTCTTCGTCTATAATTCATATGGAGTCTTTTTGACAGCTTTTGACGGAGTGCGGTTCAGTGTAAGTGCTGTAATTAGAAGTGCATGTCCCCAGAAAGAGATAGGAAGATCGCTAAGACCCATCATTGATCGAACCATGTCAAATAGAGTTCGATTTCTCATCTCGCACACTCCATCCATTGTAGAGGTCCGGGAGGTGTCAGTTCTGAGAGAATTCCATGTTCTTTCAGATGATCGTCGAATTCGTAGCTCAAATACTCGTCACCTCGATCCGATCGAAGTGCTTTGATTTTCTTGCCAATCTGATTTTCCACTTCACTCTGAAATTCTTTGAATTTCTTAAAAGATTCAGATTTGTGTGACATAATGTAGTCATATCCATATCTACTAAAGTCGTCCGTGAATATGATAAATAGCGATAACCATTTCTTGAGGTTGTGCTCATTGGTCCACATACATCCGTGTGTATAAGACCCAATAAGTCACTAGCCTTTTCTCCCAAGTTGGAGAATGGCTGTTTTATCATCTTGCCAAGTAGACATCCTTCGCAGTTTAAAAACGACTCTAAGGTGAATGAATCAAGAATCCCTTCATGAAGAAGTTTCGTGATGCGTTTGATGTTATTGTGGCCAAGAAGACAATGCCACAAGTAGGTTTGATTCAACTCAACGGTCTTAGCTCTTTTGGTGGTATCATTAACATTATAAATCTGTTTGTCTAGTCACATTTAAAATGTGTAATCCCATAAAACATATAAGCAAGACATTCAAAACAACCATTGTTATAGTCTTGTGATCAAAATAACCTAGCGTCCAACGCCATAGATCAAAAATATGTTCGATGGCAAGCAAAACATAATAAAACGAGAATTAGTTCTATTACCAGCCAAAAGACAAATATTGTGCCTACAAACACGACAGAAGGACCATCTTCATCGTTCGATTGTAGTCGCACATTCACTTGTGAAGCCTCTCCCTTGGTCCCTGAAAATAGGAGCATAAAGTGAGTTATACATGGTATTTAATACCTATGAGTAGCTTATATACAAGTGTTAATGAAGATACCTGAGGTAGATGGAACATTCTTCTTTTCCTCATCTTCTCGAAAGATCTTGCATTCCCTGTTGTAGTGGCCTTTCCCACCACAATGGAAGCATCGCATCTTCACTTTGTTCTTGAACTCCTTCTTCATTCTCAAGGGCATCTTTGTAGCTCCATAGGAGTCGGCCTTGCGAAGCATTTGCACCACCTCATTCAATGAGTATGACTCATTCTTGGCTTCCATATGCATCCTAAGTGCATCAAAGCCCGGGTGGAGTGAGCCAAGCAAGATATGACCCGCCATCTCATCCTCTAATGAGATTCCAAGAAGCTCCATGTGTTTGAAGAGCCTAGTTATTCTAAGCACATGAGGTTAGAGGGGCATATCGGGTTTCAATTTGGTATTGTAGACTCTAGACCAAACTCGATACCTTTCCTTGGCAAGGCAGCCTTCCTCCGGGGCCTTGATTTTCATGTTCACAAATGACCTAGTCAAATTATGAACATTCAAGTCCCGAGTCTCGGAAGACATATTGACTAGCTCCTTAAGACTATTAAGAAGCATGTTCGGAAGGTATGAGGTGAACTTCCTCTTCCAATCCTCCGGAAGGGAGTTCCTCATCAAATTTGTCACCTTGTAACAATCCAAGGACCAAGTTTCATGAGTTTCATCACTGATGAATCTCTTAGAGAAGAAGCTTGGAATGGGAGTGTCCAATATGTACTCCATGGAACTATTCTGTAGAGTTCTCCAAAGTTCCTCTTCCCAGTCCTTGAAACTGACCAAGTTTAGACTAAAAGTCAACTTGTTGGGGAGTTCCGAACACATGTTGTTGTTAATTGTAGACATTTTTCTCCAATTGAAAGAATTTGCAATGAAAAAACCATTCATAAAACCAATAAGTTTGAAATTTAAAGCATGCATGCAAATTTTCAATCTTATTAAGCGTTTTATCCACATTTTTTAAATTATCCCTTTTAGGCGAGAATAAAACGATTCCAAGACCCCAAAAATCAAAAAGTGATTAAGCATGCTTTTGCTTGTCTTAACACTTAATATTTTAAGGTAAGCAATATAAGTCTAAGCTACTCTTGGTTCGATAAAACGTCGCATCTAATGCTTTCTTGACGTTTATCTCCATTGCCACGACATCTAAGGACTCCTTACTGATATCGTTGAGTTTAACCAAAACTAACGTGTATATGATGCCTTGCTTTGGCAAGCGCACCAACATACCTTAATTCCCTAGGAAAGTAGTAATGCCTTGCTTTGGCATGGCCCATTACTATTCTCATTAGTTCCGTAAGTGTCATTTTAGAATGGCAGATTTAACTCAATATTCTTTGGGACTTACGGTTTCTATGTTGGTTGATTTAAGTGAACTAAACTAATCATTCAACATTTGAATTCCTAAACAAGCATCTAACATCACAATTATATATATAAGCATAATCATATATATAAAAAGCTTAAGTAAAGATGCATTTGACAACTAGCATGACCCCTTGAAACTTGAGTCTTCAAATCTTCAAGGGCCTTTGTTGCATCTTCTAGGCTTTGTGTTCTTAGAAATGCCATCTTCGAGACATCACCACCAATTATGCAACTACTAGAAAAGCTAGGACTAATCTAAATAATTTAAGTACAAAAATACTTAACGGCAATAGTCTGTATTTAGATTTACAAAAATACAAAACGGAACGCAGTCCGTATTTACTATCCTAGTCGGGACCCATTAGTTGCCATTTTTTAAAACTTGCATTAGAATATCTATTCCATTCATCCATTCACTAACGTGAATGGCCCATGCATTTTACAAATAATTCAAGCAACAATGCAAAACACGCGCAAAACTAGTTACTAACTTAGGTGGTTAATCCAATTAACGCGCCTAATCAAATCTAGTCAAAATTGTTATCCGATTATGTGAATTAACGCAATAATAATAGCTCAAAATGATTAATGAAGCTCCCACTAAATTCCACATCCAACTTAATTAAAATTAATCCAATTAAAATTAATTAAGCCGGTTAACTGAAAATTTTGCGAAATTATTTTCAAAATGCCGGGATTAACCGAGGTCTAGCCTCATTTTAATTAAAACAAAAACTGCAAAAACGCAAAATTAATAACCCATTCAGATGGCCGAGTGCCTAACATCCAAGCCACGAGGCTCGGCTTGCTAGTCACCAAGCCTTGACTGCCATGCGTGGGTGCTACCACACAGGCACAGCAGCGTCAAGCCACGTGCTAGTGGCTGACAGTGTCACATTCATGCGTTACACTGGCCCTAGCACCGTGCTTGCACGCACACTAATGCTGGCCGCGCAGGCCTTGCTGCTGTGCAAGCTACACGTTGCCTAACAGCGGCACTTCCGCACCACATGCATGCCATCTCCGCACCAAGTGGTGCTGCTTGCACACACTTGCGCACCAAGCACGATGCACTCCCTCGGCAGCCACATGTGGGTTGCGCAAGCAGCCTAGCTAGCCGAGGGTTGTGCTCGGGGCTTGGTGCCTCGATTTTGTGTGTGACAAAATAAAATTTATTCTAAATTATTTGTAGAACTAATATTGAGCAAAATGAAAATAAAACAAGTCCAACTTAAATAAATTCAATTTTAGTGCACAAACCAAAATTAATTCAAGAACCATTCTTTAAATTATTTTTGGCTCAACTTGATGCTACAAAAATTGAGGGCTATTCTCACAATTAATTTAACCAACATAAATTAATAATAAGATTTGACAAAATAGTTGAATATATAATCATTCATCTAATGAAATTTTTTTATCCAACACTCACTTGTGCATAATTGAATATTGTAATCTTCCAATATGAAGAACAATAATTTTTTAAGCACAAGTATGAACAATTTAAGACTTTAATCAACTCAAAAATGATTAAAACCAAAAATTTGTTCATTATGGATTTTAGATAGTTAAGATCAAACCAAATAAAAAATTAAAGATTGAATCTTTAACATTTTAGGGGCTTCAAAAATACATTTTCACCATAAACATTCACACTGCAAGCAATTTATTTGCAAAAATGTGAAATTGCAAGTTTATGTGAAAATAAGAGCTAACCAACTTAAGCACCAATTATGACTTCATAAACATGCTTAATGAGGGTTAAAATTGCAGAAGATTAATTGTATAATCAAACACATAATCCAACAATTGCATGCCATAATTAATCAAGGTTTAAAGATTTAAAAATTTTCCTCAAGAACGAAAACCCCTCAAAAAACCACTTTCTGGGTAGATTTGTCTTCTGGAAGGCCATTTTTAACCACAAAATGAGTAAGGCCTGATTTAAAAACGTCGATTCCACCCAAAATTCACTATTTTTTTAGTCAAATCGGAGTTTGCAATCCAAAATTAGCATAAATACGATTTTAATCCGTTTTAAAACGATCTCCTAATCTAATTAGGATGCTAAACCAGAAATTTAAATCCATTTTAAATCACCTAAATTATTTTTAGTTGTAAAAATTAAATGCAAGAGGCTCTTATACCGCTGTTGGGTTTTGCGATGTCCAACACCGCGCTGAAACAAAACCCGATAACCAGATCGCATGCATAATAATTACAACATAAATAAAAGCATGAACATAAACATAAACATAAGAGAAGAGAGAGGTGAGAGAAAGAATGCTCACCCTAGTAGCGTGCTTTGCTCAACCGTTGAGCTCGGACTTGAAAGCTTCAAGTTCCGCAAGTGCGAGAACCTCGGACGGCTCAAACCCTCGCTACCGAACCGTAACCGGTCCCTACCCCGAATCTTAGTCGGGGCTAGACCAAAAACAACTTAGAGCTTACGAACAAAGGTTTTCTCGCTTTTGGAGATCCCTTAAAGCTCACCAACTCAAGTGAAATTCCCAATACCCAATGATGGGTATTTATAGGGAAATCTCCCTAAGAATTCCCATCATCTTTCAATGTGGGATGGTTGGTAAAAAGCGAAAATAAAATTTAAATTAATTCCAAATTAAATTAAAATGCCAAAACAATCATCAAATGACAAGTGGCGCAAGGAAAGCAAGGGAGTAGGTGAGGACCACAAGGGAAGGACCACCTTCCCTTGCTCCCCAAGCAAGTAGGCGGCACCAAGCATGTGGCGCCAGCTGGTGCCCTGCCTTGGGCACCAAGGTACACCTTGTTGGTGGCCTGGTTCTCGGCTGGGCCTGCCTGCCAGCCCGCACACACGTACAACCCAGCAAGCAAGCCTCGCACGCAATGCAGGTTGTTGCGCTGTGTGATGCTGCTATTGCTGCTGCCAGCGAAGCCCAGCACCCCTTGTTGGCTGCTGGTCTTGCTGGTGCACCTCCCCGCATGCATACTCGAGCATGCTACCATGCCTTGCTAGTAGGGCTACTCGACGAGCTTGCCTAGCCAATACATGCGATGTATGCTCGGCTTGCGGACAAGCATCGCCTTGCGGGAAGGTGCTCGGCTAGCTATGCTATCCTACCTAGCCCTCGATTGGCTAGGCCACATCGAGGCTAGGATTTTCACGTACGTTAACTTGTTGTTTGACTGATTTTTCCGTCTCGTCGATTTCTAAATTTGACTCGACTTACGACGCTCGGCTTCGACGCTCTAAGCTCGGAATTCGACGTCTTAGTTCGTAAAATCTCTATCGACTCATTTAATCCTTCAGATTAATTCGTCGCTTCGGTTCGGTTACACGATTGGGTGTGACCCGAAGGGTTCAGTCAAGATTAAGCTGTAATATTAATTATTCATTAATATTACTGATTGGAAGCGACCTCCAGCTATTCCGATCACTACTTGACCTCACTGAATAATTAGCTTTCTAATTAATTCTGAACCCTCTGTCGGAATATAACACTTGTTCGAAGGACACCACTCCTTTCAGAGTTAGCTTTAAAGATAAGGAGTTTGATAGAAATTGGACAAAATGAGTTGAGATTGATTTTGTTTGTAAGTGGATGAAAAACAACATGTCAAGAATGAAAGTAATGCCAAAAATGTGGCAATTAGTGGATGATTATAGTTTTGTGCAAAAAAATTCATTGAAAAAGTAAGTGTTATTTGTATTCTACTTTTATAAATTTTCAATCTACTTTATTCAGTATTTCAGTTACTTATAAAACCTTTTTGTGTGTATAGTGAAGAGTTGGTGAAATTTGAAGACCAACTTATGATCACAAGAGATGACACAGTATCTCTGGCTCCATCTGCCCCCCTCTACAATAATAAAATCAAACGTTGTTCAAAATTGGGTATATCTTATCACTAGTAGAAAAACATAAATGGGCACCGACAAATGCGCACCGGTTTTCAAAAATCGGTGCGAAAAACGCACGCTAAGATCATATACTACCTCCGTTACATATTACTCGCAACAATTATTATAAATGGCCGATACACATTACTCGCAACAAACTATTTTCTTTCCTTTTATGGTAACTTTTTAACTGCAAAATGACTATAATGCCCTTACTTAAATTTTAGAAACTACTTAATTCTTTTAATCAGATTTGATTAGAATCATAACAACATTAGATTAATCTAATGATTCCCACCAAAATCATTCATAAGGATCTGATTTCTTAATCTTCTCAACTACCACATTCATTGCTTTGCATTCAACTCATCTCGATTATGATGAATTTTTGGGTTGAAATCTGGAGAACTCTCCATAACTCAAACCCTAACCCTTGTTCCTCAATTTCTGTTCTCAGTCTCTCTCCTCTCTTGAGCTTTCTCCTTCTATCACCACTTTCTTTCTTCTCTTCATCTTCATTCTTTGTGCTTCATCTTCCTTATTCACTATCATGTTTTCTCCTGATGGTGACAACAACGACCTATTCTCCTATGAGTCCCTTGGATCTGAAAGGGGTAAGGCTAAATCAGCTGATAAACCACAAAGGTTCAAAGCGCAGCGTGGAAGTGGAATCATGAAACCACTTCGACGCGCATCTGTGATTGCTCGGAGGAAAATAAAGGGGGCTAAACTCACTGAGTACATCTCAAGCGACGACGAGAAGGATGAAAAGCCATCTGAGGCTGTTACTGGTGAGCAAAAAGTTGTTCTTCCCTATTCTGGATTAGATCTGGTTGTGAAACCAGATCTGGAGGTGGTTGATGATGGTGGATCTGACCTCCCACCTTCCGAGCAGCAGATATGCATTGCTGAAGGCGTTAAGGCTTCTGGTGGTGACCTTCAGCCTACTGGTGTCCATGATACTGCAGGATCTATGAAGGAGGTGGCCCTTGAGTCCCTTGACGCGCCTGAAACTACAGACGTTCGTGATGGGCCTTCTAGGGGAAGGAAGCGCGTTAGATCTGGGCTTCTAGAGGGGGTTGAGCCAGATCCAGTGTACATGGCCTACCTGCAGATTTTCTACCCTCAGTATTACATCCCCCCTAACTAAGCTTGCAGCGTAACTATTTCTCTAAACCCTAATCCTAGTAATTTTCTGTATTTTATTTTTCTGACTTATGTTGGGTGGTTGATTATGTTCCATTTGACGGTATTTGTTGGTTGAATGATTACCTTGTGCTTAAGTTAGAGCCTGATTGTTGCCTAATTAAGTCCCTTTCATGGTATTTTCTTAGTTGATTTTGTTTTTTGCTTAAATATGCGTACATGATTTTCTGGCTGGTTGTTGTTGGCTAATTGTTGTTGGCTGATTGATGTTGGCTCATTGTTGTTGGCTTATTAATGTTGGCTCATTGTTGTTAGCTAATTGATGTTGACTCATTGTTGTTGTACAGGATTATTGCTGGTTTAATGTTGTTTTGGTTGACTGAGATCCTTTCATAGGTTATGTTATTGAGTCCCAAATGTAGAGACTGTTCTTGCTGGTTTGAGTTTGTGGCCATGATTTTCTTGCTGGTATGAGTTTGGGGAATGTTGTTATACATGGATGATGACCTTAGTCCCTTCATTATGCCCCATTGAATCATATGGATGAATTTGCTGTTGATGGTTGTTCTGAGTCTCAAATATTGATTGTATGTTGATGCATTGAGTCCCTCCCCATGCATGCATCATAGTGTCATAGATATCCATATGATGAAGGGACTCATCTGATAGCATTCCCTTAACAAAGGATTGCTCCAACAACTTCATTGAGAGGTTGTTGTTGAGGTGCCTTGTTAAGGGAATATATGCTATGATTAAAAAACTCCTATCTGATGGATATAGCTACCTAATTCACTGTCATACATGAACATGCATGGGTACAATAGACATTTTCATTACCAAAAGATTGAGACTTCACAAAAAACCTAGTTCATTTACACTACACTTTCATGACTGCCTTAGAATGGACCTATGGTATTTACCAAAATGCACATAACCAATACAAAAACAAACAAAAAACTAGTGTAACTGTTATTGGTTATGTGTGGCTATACATGATCTTCAAAAGTATGTTGTTTGCATCTTCACTTGATCAGTCAGCATCCACTTCCATATCTTGTGTGTCTGCTTGCATTCCTGTGGTTGGAATGAAAATGGTGTTGAGGTAGTTCACAGTATCACTTATCAGCTCCTTGCTTACCTCTAGTATTTTGTCCAGAGTCCCTTCCCTGTCCTGTCTTGCCTTTTCCATGTGTGGTGGATTGAAGTTATTCCCACCTTTTTTCTTCTATATTTGAATCATGCATGACTGTAGAGTGATCCATGAATACATGTTTAGTGTTGGATCAAATGCCTCTGCCACTTTTTCAAGTAGTTCATCCAGATCTTTTGGAAATGAGTGATATTGGATTGACTGTATAACCCTGAATAAACCAAGATCCAACACATTAAGGTCTGGGGATTGGGCAGGTTGGTATACAAATTGGATGTTAAACCCATTTGCTTGAGTGGCTACCAAAAATTCCTCATCTCTTGGTATTTGATGAGGCCTTGCATTGTCCTATTGTATGACTATGTTCTTTGACAACTATGCTGGCCACTCGACATGAATAGTTGGCATGATTTTGTTCAACATTTTGAATTGCTTTGGTTTCCATTGTTCCTGCTTCTCTATTCTTTCTTTTCTTTTTAGCCCTCTCATACTTAACAAAAGGAAAGAGACCATACTTTCCTGAGTGAATAATATTCCCTTCCTCATCATGAAGGGGCTTGCCTATCATTCCCATGAACATTGCTTTCAAGTTGAACCTTTTTTTATTGTTGTGCTCTATATAGGATTTCTTCATTTGGTGTTAGGTAAAAGGTCCTTGTCTCTGGGTTCAGATAGAACCACTTTCTCATCAATGTGGATATAGTATTGCATATCCACAAAAGTAGGGTCACCTTCACTTGGAACTGGGTTTAGATGATTAAGCACCCACTTAAGCCTTGCTACTTTGTGATTATCACTTAATGTTGGGTGATTACTTGTTGTGACTGCCCTGAGTCTCCCCTTCTTCTTTAACATATGTATTGTTACGTGGGAAACCTTAAGGGCTGCACCATAGCTCCTATTTGTGGTCCTCTTATAGAGAGCCACAGATATCAGCCACTCACCTGTGTATTCTTTGGGCTTGGGTCCTGTCTTGCCTAACTTCTTGCTCCTGACATCAACAACATTCCCCAGCTGTATTTGTTTTTAATTTCTTTGAACCATCTTCTTCTAGTTGATCTGTGAACAGAGTGTTTGATTGCCAATGAGGTCAGAAAGCCTCATGGAAGTGAGTCCCCTTCCATATTAAGTAGGATATCATCAATAATTTGCCTTTTCTCTTGGATGTTAAGCTCCCTGCTTTGTCTGCCATTGTTTTGAGCTAGAATCTCCTCATCTACCTCTAAATTTGAGTCACCACTGTCACTTGCCTGTCACTTGCTTGATTGTATTGCTGATCAATTGCTTCATTTGAGTCTGACCCTAACTGTGAACTATTTGTGTGCTCTGGAATTTGTGTGTCTTGCTCCATGAGCAGTTGGTTTACGTTGTAAAAATCTTCATCAAAGAAGTCTGCCATGAGTCCCTTTTCCTTTTTTTGCAGATGTGATGATAGGTGATGAAGTGGGTGCTACTGGTTTTTTTTGGGAGCTTTCAATGGAGCCTAATTCAGTACATACAACTGATGCTGCTGCTAACTCAACACTTAGGGATTTGGACTAATTTTAATGGTTGATTGTTTTTGTAATTTGCAAACAATGGCTGATTTTGTTAATGGTTTGTAATTAAACAATGGTAATTGTATTCCCTCCCCCCAGCCCCCCAAATCCCATAAACTGATGAAGATGGATTTGGGGTTTTAAACTCTGTTATCCCCTTTTTATAAGGGCCTTTTGGTTTTAAAAGTTGGTGAGTTTGAAAAAGTTAAATTTTAAGCTACATTTAAGTTTTCGTGAAAATTTTGGAGGGAAAAAATTGAGGCAAAAAAATCAGCCTCTAAAAAAGATAGCTGACTTTAAAAAGGAGGGAAAAATAAACCCCTCAAAAAGTTAGTCACGTGTTCCCATAAAAAAAATGGGTCCACAAACTTTCCCACCTTTTTTAACCCAATTAATTACATACCCCTATCTTTAATTAACCCCCTTTTAATCTTTTGCCTAGGAGTTTGCAATCCTTATGTTTGTTGCGAGTAATATATAATGGAGGGAGTAAAATAAAAAGACCACCGGTTCGGTTTGAACCGGTGCTTTCATAAATTAATAGCACCGGTGCGAACTCAGCTTTCCCCTATTCATTCTCTTTCCCTTTATTTTTTCATTTTCATTCTTAACCAAATCCTCAGCCGCAGCCGCAGCCACAGCACCGTCGCTCACAGATTCTCTCTCCCTTTTTCTTTTCGTTCTCTCTCCTCTAGCCTCCTTCTACCCTATCAATCATTTTCTAGGGTTTATCACCGTTGTTATACCTCTAAATCTCAATCTCATATCCATTCACCTCTCTCTAATTTCTAGGGTTTCGAATTACACTGATGCTACAATAATTGGAGGCCGGAGTTGGTGGTGATTAAATTAATGTTGTTGAACACAAAGAGGCAAACTAATATCAACAAGCTACACTTCTTCTTGCTCGAGGTTTCTTCTTCTTGCTCGATCTTTCACTCTATGTTACTCTCCTAATTAAAGTACTTATCGATTTTCTAATTTCTGTATTTTCGATCAATTTCTGTCGTTTACTAAGAAATTAGGGCTTGTTACTCTTATCTGGGTTTTCATTTCATTTCTTATCGGACAATTTTTGAAGCGTGCATATCATTTTCTTTGTTATTGATATCATTTTTAATAATCTTGAAGCTGATTGATGGAAATGATTGATCTGGGTATTTGTAATTCTTGTTAATTTTGTGTTTTTCTGGTGTTACTTTGATAATTATGTGTTTGTTTGTGAAAATAGTTGGTAGAATTACTTATTCTCTTTAGATATATGAAGATCTATTGTGGTCAGTTTTGTGGGGGTTTTTTTTTTATTCAATTAGTTTTGTGACCGATTTGAATTAGAGATCTATTCAACTAGTTATTTTATTTTAGTTCAGTGATTAGTGAGGCTCTTTGTTTGTGCTTGTGGATGTGTTAATTTTTCCTATTTTTGGTGTTCGGTATCATGAAATATGATTTGAATATGCCGGCTAGAGTCCTGCTTTAAATATGCTGACTACAGTCTTGATGAGGAGTTCAGTAATGAATTTTTTGTGTTTTAATTATGCATTAATCATACATAAGATGGAAGGATTTCAGAGAGGAGAGCAGGAGATGATAATTAAGCGTCTTTTTAGACGGGAAGATCAATAACTTTTCTCTGATATGGCACAGCAGCTTGGTCTTATTTGTAAGCAATTGCATTTTATTTTATAGTTTTGTTGGGAATGAATTGAAAACATTGTATCTAAGTGTTTCTGCTGATTGTTGTTATTTCATTTGCGTTTGTGTGTGCACGTGTGCGTAAGTTGTATGTTGTTTTTTTTTTTTTTTTTTTTTTAGTTTTGTATATTCTAGTGTTCCAGCTGTTTTGTTGTTGTTGTTTGATTTGCGTGTAGCTTGCGTGCGTGAGGGTAAATTGTGTATTATAAAAGAATAAGAAAAGAATAATATTGATTTGTTGTGACCAGAATCGCTAGAATGAGTTTAGAGTCACTAAATCGTATGTATGCTAGCCTTTCAATTGGTGGTGTTTTGAATGACTTGGACCATGGGGTTCTTGTTCATATCCTAAGTTAAGTGTAAGTTTCTTTGCATGTCTTTTTTATTGGCCTTATTAGTCCAGAATAATAATCATCATGAAGAGGCAAAGATAGAATATAATACAACAAAACCAATGCCAAAGCATTAATAGATGGGGTGAGTGAATGAACCAAGAATCTATTCTTGTGGTTGTCCACGAAGATCCTCTTCCTCCATTCACTTTATATCAAGTGATGCATGCTCTTGCAAACCAATTTCCTTCACATTATCTTTACCTTTTCCATTCAAATTATTTTGTCTTTCTTTAATTCAAGTAATTATACATATGTGAATTAATTGGTTGATTGCTTGGATGCTTCTAACTTCTAAGAATACAATTGATTATTCATGCTGTGTGCTTGAATGAATTGGTTGATTGCTTGGATGCCTTTAGAGGGTGATGCCATTCTTCTCTAGTTGGCTGGCATGGCAGCTTAATACTTTTGTTTTATATTTTTGGCTTGCATTTTCAATTTGTGGTGGGGTGAGGTTGGGTTATTTATGGCTGCTACTGGCCTACTGCTCTGCCTTGCCAAGGCTGCTGTTGCAGGTGGCCTGGCAAGGCTGCAGCTGCTGCTGCAGGTGGCCTGGCAAGTCTGCAGCACTTGTTGCGCTGCTGAGACTGCAGCTGCTATTGAGCTAAGTACTTCACCTTCTTTCTGTCTCTTGATGATTCAGGTCCGCAGTCTATTCCTGCTGGTCGTCTGGTCATCACCGGCCACCAGATTAGCTTGACAATCCCTGGTGCATCACTCTGTTTAGGAAGGTAAATTGCAATAGCCCCTGAGTGTGATTTTGTGTGGTTCTGTGCTTTGTATTATAGGTCCATTAGATCATCCACATGCTTTTCCAGAACTTGCATATTATTATATATTTCAGCTCATGACACGCTCGTAAAATCATCATTTAGTGATGTCATTGGACAATTTAATCTTATGGATTTATCATTTAGCCTCATTGCAGCTTCACTATGTGTTGTTTTTTTTTTCCTTTTTTTTTTTGCCTTTTTTTTTTTTTTTTTTTTTTGAGGAAAACACTATGTTTTGGCTTAAGTGGTGAGTTTAGGTTAAAGGAATCAATATCTTAGACAGAGGAGGGCTTGCCAAGACTAGTTCCACACTTCCACCCTTATTAAATGTAAGCCAATCCATTGATAATTTCAATTGGATGCATGTTCATGTTTTTTAAAGATGGTTAACTTATTTTGTCTGCTCAAATTTCTGATAGTTCGTTAATATTTTTTTCCCCTTATTGCAGATAGTTATGTGAAGGTTATAACATGTATTTATAAGTGTGTATAACTCGTGAGATGTCAAATAAGGTATCAAACTGAACCTGTTAATACTTACCATGCTCTCTTTTTTACTTCCCCTTTTTTTTATCACACATTATTTATCTCTGCTGTCTTTGCACAAACAAATGCTACTGTTGACTTCTTTATAGTTGAGCATTCTAGCTTATACTCTACACTACGTATTTTTTTCTAACATATTTACCATAATTTATCAGTGTTGAATGGTTCAACGAGCTCTGTATGACGTTTTTGCTGTTGTTGCTGCTTTGCTGGATAGTGGGCAGACTGCTGTTGAATGTTCCTACTCATTGAAATTAAGTTGTAATTTTTCCCCTAAAAAAAAAGGGTTGTTGTAATTTTTGTTGTCCTTTTATTTATTTTTTTTAATGAAAAGTGTAAATATTTCCTAGTTATTAATGAAAATAAATAAGTTTTCATGTATATATTGTTTGCTGACCATTTTAAGAGGAAAAAAGAAAAAAAATAAAAATTTATTCTTTATTTTCTTCCGGTACTATGGGCACCAGTTAACCGGTGCCAATTGTTGGGAATAGTAATTTTTTTTTTATTTTCACTTATTTGCATGGGTTAACCGGTGCTAATAATCCTTATGCGCACCGGTTAACTGGTGCTCTTAAGGATTAATACTACCGGTTTTGAACCGGTGCGAATAATGTCACTTAATGGCACCCCTCAAATCTAAACCGGTTGAAAATCGATGCGAAAGGGGGGTTTTGAAACGGTGCGCGTCTTATATTTTCTACTAGTGTATGAACGAGTCAAGAATGTCAAATCTATCGTGTTTTTTCTTTGGCATTGACCACAATGTAAGTAATACTATAAATTATGAATTGAATACATGTTTACTTATCATGTATTGTAAGTATATTATTTTGAATATTCAGTTCAAGTTTTCTGGAAAAAAGTAAAAGAGTAAAAGAGTTAGTGCTAAAAGTAAAAGAGTTAGTGTAAAAAGTAAATAAGAATAGTTGTAAAGTAAATGAATTATTGAATGATGTGTATGGGTGTTTCTGGTGCTCTGCTCCAAGAATCTGTTTACATTTCTAAATGAATGACATGTTTTATTTGCTGTGATATACAGAGACCTCTTGAGATTTCTCTACTATCTCAAAACCCTTCACAAGCGCAAGCACAAAATGCTACTGAAAATCCAGATAAACCTTCACCAAGAACAACTTTTGTAATACCCCGTATTTTTGAAACGTATTTTCTAATTAATTAATTAATATTTTCTAAAAAGGGGTATTTTACTAAATTATTTTACTATTTGAAATTTTGGATCCAAAATGATATTTGAATTTTAGCGCCAAAAGAATTTTAAAATTTAATTATTATTTTTGGATTTTGGATAAGATTTACTATCCATTTATTTTATTTTAAAAACCGGATTATATATATATATATTAATTAAGAAAAATTATATTTTATTATTTAATTAAAGAGCCAAAAATTACTAATTAATTAGCTAAGATTTTCCGGATTTTCTAAGTGTAGAAAATCTAATTTTCTTAGTTAAGTTATTTAGTGAATAATTGGTATTTTTCTAATTAATTATTTTATACAATATATATTATTTACACAATCATTTTTATTCCTTAAATTCTAGCAAAGTAATTGCCTAAATATTAATAGGGGGGTTCGAAAATATGAGCTTAGGTAAGCTTAAATTTTCGGCCACCATATGACATGTTTGAGCAATTTATTTTGGTAATTTTTGTATTTTAATTATCTTCCTTAATTCTATTATTTTCCTGAATTCTTATTTTCCATCTCCTAAATATTTGATCATCTTATTTTCTTACCTTAATCCATTCTTGATTATTCCCCAAGCAATGCCATTTGCCATATTATTTTTCATGACAACATACTTTCCATAATTAATTATTCTTTAATCACTATAAAACTAAACTTTCCTTAATTCTTTAGCTCGCCTTTCCACGTAATTCCTTAAACCAAAATAACCATAATTATTCCTACATTTTCCTATCATAATTCTTGCATGAGCTAGCCTATAAATACCCCTTTGAATCATAGCTAAAAACTCACACCAAAATTCTCTAATTTCTCTCTAATTTTCTTCTCTTTTTATCACTTTTTTGCGCCAACCACCACAACCACCACCCTCCACCGCCGGCTGCCTCCGTCATCCACCACCTGTTGGCATGCTGCTGCCTTGCCGTGCCTCTCATTCCTCCTCTTCCTTTGTTTTCTACATCTTCTTCTCTTCTCCTAATTAATTCTATAATTATTATTATGATGGGGGATTTATAAAAATTATAATGAGTATTTATAATTAAATAAAATAAGTTTATTATTCAAGTTTATGAAAAATAATTTTATAAGGTTCATGTACATATAGTTGGGGGTTTATTTTAATTGTTGTGATTATTTGTTAACCTTATATTGATTAAGGTTTTATTTATTTGTAGGGTGTGTTTGACAAGAGTTCTTGAAGTTCTTTTTGTGTGTTGCTAAGCAAGGATCAAGGTATATTTAGGTGGCTAGATACCTATGAAATTGATTGGATTAATTAAGCATGTTTTATATGATTTTTATTAAATTGAATTGAATTATGATTTATGAAATAAAGTATGTTTAAATAATTGGTTTTAATAAAGAAGTTTGAATGAATGATTTTTATATCATGTTTTGAATGATCAAATTATTTATCAAGTTTTAAAAAGGTTTGAGTTTGAAAGCATGTTGAATCAAATAAAAAGGAGGTATTGAATTGTTTTATTAAAGATTGGAATTATTGATTTAGAGAGGATTTATTGAATTGTTTATTAAAAGCTTTACAAGCATGATTATTATTATCCTACTATGCGGATTCGTTGAAGACTATGGACTTTGTATGACCTAGTCTTTCCTCAAGGATAGCCTTTCAATATAAAGATACTAGCTTGGAGGGTGTGCACACTTAGAGAGGAATTGGGTTTTTGAAAAGAATTGATTTTATTAATCACTATTATTGAATTATTGAGTTATTGGAATTATTTTGAGAATCTTGAAAATTGGTTTTGAATCTTGAGTTTAGAATTATTGAATTAATTATTGGAATTGGTTTTAAAAGCATGTTTGCTAATAAATTGAATTTACTTATCTTGCACTTATCATACTTAGCATATTTGGCTAATCCATATTTCCTATTTGTTTTGGTTCGCCCTGTTTACCTTAATGGTAAGCGGTGTTAACATTTTTTTTTTCAGGTGGAGTCAATAAATGAGCATTTGGGCGTTCCGGGATATTCTTCACCTAGGTTAGGAATGTTGGTCGTTGTTTCTATTTTTGAGTACTCATAACATTGGTTACTATTTTTATTAAGTATTTATAAAGAAAGAGTTTGAGTTTCCTCTTCGAAGTTGTAGTTTTAATTAGTAGTTTGAGTAGCCTTGTGTAATCACACGGCGGTAATACGCCTAAGTCTATCTCTACGGTATAATTATACGTATTATACTAGTATTTCCGTAGATGGAGATTTGGGGATGTTATAAAGTGGTATCAGTTTTCTGGTCTTAAAATAATTAAAATGGGAATAAATAAAAATTGTTGGTAGACTTAAGAGGGCATATAGAATAGAGTTTCGCATTTTTGTGTGAAAGTCAAAAGCATTATTTTTTCTAAAAAAAAAAACTATTTTCTTATTTGGAAAGATGATTGAGAAAAGGATTCTCAAGTACGACTCTCTGTCTAGGCAAGACTCTCCTCGATGTTGTAGGTATCTTACCTGGGAGATACGTGCTCAACCGTCTAATATCATGATTCAAGCACATTATTATTATTTTTCAAAATAAAAAGAATTGAAACTATTTGAAAGCTTGAGTTTGTGTGATTATGTGTGCATTTAAGTTGGTGTTAAAACACCTTAGTCTACGGTCAAGAGGTCCGAATTTTATGAGTCATTGCCCATGGTTGGGTGATCTTGAGCTGTACTTGGTTGATTAAGTTATGAATTGCTTATGCAAATGGATTTTTGAATTGAATTGCTTATGTGAATTGGAAATGAATTGATTATTTTGCATGTGTATGTGAAACAGATGGAAAAGATTGATGAAATGAGAAAGAAATACTTTAACTTGCATTATTTGAAAGATGATAGAGTCAGTGTTAGTGAGTTTGTGACTAGCATAGTTACTTTGGCCTTAACCCTCTATGAACGAGATTGGAAGTGTTGACCCAACCACCTTGGATGATTTTCTTGGCCTTAGCCCATTTGCGTAGAGTTCTCAAATATAAACCTCTCTTTGACAAGTATAAGGATGTAATCAAGGATAATGGAATGTGGAATGAAGAACAACATCATGAAGGGAAGTGGTTAGCAACCATGTCTAGATGTAAAAGAGACTTGCACTATGTTGAACGTGACTATGAGACTAGGAGGAGAATTGTGAAATTTTCCAAACTTTCAAAGAATGCTACCTTGAAAGAAGATGACCAAATGTACTACTTAAATGCTCAACTACCTTTTTCATATCAAAAGCGCCGTCATGAATTTGAGTCCTCTAGTGATGAGTCCATACCACCTCTTGGGAGGAGCAAGAATTACCCTTTTCTTTCACATACTCCAAGCTATGAACCTCCAAGGCGTCCAAGTCCAAAATTCCATTTTCATATTGCAAAAAGGCCCAGAACTCGTAACCAAGAAGTTAATCAAAAGCCACCAAGTCCAGAATACCATCCATCTTCACCAAAATTTCAACAAAAGCCCAATGCTTCTTCAAAGACAACTTGTGGTTACGCTAGTCCACACAAAAGCCCAAATTACAGCCCAAATTCAAGTTCAGGCCATACTCCAAGTTATAGTGGATATAACCCAACTTTCACAACTGACCCAAGTGATAAAGGAAAGGCTAAGCAAGATGATCCTAACTATGATCCCAATGAGGATGACTATTCTGAGAGTGTTTCTTGAATGATTGAGCTATGCTATGTTTATTGCTTTCAATAATTGCCTTAGATGGTAAAGTTGTACTTTCAATTTGATTATTAATGAAATGAAGTTATTTTTATTAAATTTTTCTTATGTTATTGAGTGAATTAAATGCCTATATGAGTAGAACCTGTTTTAATTTTCAAAGTATGGTAATTATACCCATGAGGTATGTTTGAAAGGATGAGAAACCAAATGGGAAGTAGGCGCGCTGGTTCCAAAGTAAGGAAGGTCCTTAGAAAGTTAACCCATATCACTGGAAACATCACGAAAGTGGTGAACCAAGGAAACCGTAATTCTGACCTTGACTCTTATAGTGAAGTTTTAAAGAGAGTTGCTGCAGCAAAACCACCTGTTTACTTGGGGAAAGAGGACCCAGCTAGTCTTGAAAACTAGATTAGGGAGTTTGACAAGTTGTTTGATGCTATCAATTTCCCAAGTGAACTGAGGGTGAAATAATGGTGTTTACTATCTGAGGGAGGAAGCTGACTTATGGTGGGCCCAAAGAAAGGATGAGTTGTTGAAGAAACCAAACTTTGGGTAGGATGAGTTCAAGGAAGCCTTGAGGGAGAAGTTTTACCCTTCTTACCTGAGAAAGCAGAAGTGTATACAGTTTACTAACCTGAGAATGGGGAACATGTCTATCAATGAGTAATACAACAAGCTCATTGAGTTGATGAGGTTAGCCCCGGAAGTAGTTCCTATTGAAACCATCAAAGCACAGAGATTCGAGCAAGGCTTAACCTTGACCCTCCAAGGGAAGCTAGGGGGAGTTACTTTTGAGACCCTAGATGAAGTCTATGGCCGAGCAGTCCACCTGTATGGGATCAAGGGGAGAGAGATGGAGCATTCGGGAGAGAAAATAAAGAACCAAGACTCTTTTCACGGGGGTGAAAAGAGGCATAAGCCCAATGGTAACCGCCAAGGGAATTCTAGAGATAGGAGGGACAACAAAGGGAACTATGGAAAAGGGAATGGAAGCCAGGCGACCAATGCTAGAGGGAATGCAAACCAAAGGGGTGAGAAACCCCAGCGGAAGTATTTCTGCAAGCGGTGTGAGAAAGACCACCCAGGGAAGGACTTTGAGGGGAAATCGGTAACTTGTCGTTACTGTCAGAAGTTGGGACACCATGAGTATGAGTGTTTCAACAAAGAGGTTGACGTTAACTCAGGAAAGTTGAAAGAGTCTAGTATTCCTAGAAAACCATCGCTGCCTAGTGGATCTGCAACCAAGGTTGGAACTAATAGTTTCGCGGGAGGTGCCCCAAAGGGTCGTGTGTTCGTGATGAACAGTCGTGAGGCTGAAACTTCTGATGATTTGGTAATTGGTGTTTTCCTTATAAGTTCTTTGTCTATGAAAGTTTTGTTTTATTCGGGTGCATCCCATTCTTTTATTTCTAAGAGAGTGGTTGAAAGTCTTAGGTTAGGGAGTCCTGAGTCAGTTTCTCTAGATGTGTCTATTCCGTTTGGGGAAGTGAGGAATTGTTTCAAGTTGTTTAGGAGTGTACCTCTTTCCATTTCTGGGGTAGAGTTTCTGTCGGATTTGATCGAGTTCGATTTAAAGGATCTCGATGTGATTCTAGGTATGGATTGATGGGAAAGTATGAAGCCAAGATTGATTGTGCAGCTGAAAAGGTTACGTTGAATAGCCCAAGTAAAACTAGAGTGACTTATAGAAAGGAAGAAAAGATTTCAGGGTTAAGACTTATTTCTGCAATGCAACTACAGAAGTTTGTTAAGAAGGATTATCCTTTGTTTATGTATAGTGTTCAAGAAGCTGGAAGTGAGGAAGAGAAGAGTAAGGAAAGTATTCCGGTTATAGAAGAGTTTCCTAATGTATTTCCGGATGAGGTTCTTGGTATGCCACCAGTGAGGGATGTTGAGTTCACTATCGACCTAGTGCCTGGTACTAGACCTATTTCTAAGGTTCCATATAGGATGGCTCCAGTTGAGATGAAGGAGTTAAAGACTCAGTTGGAGGATTTGTTGGAGAAAGGCTACATTCGACCTAGTTCCTCACCCTAGGGAGCTCCAGTGTTGTTTGTAAAGAAAAAGGATGGAAGTATGAGGTTGTGTATTGATTATCGAGAGTTGAATAAGGTTATAGTGAAGAATAAGTATCCATTACCAAGGATCGATGATTTATTTGATCAACTGAAAGGAGCTGGAGTGTTTTCGAAGATAGATTTGAGGTTAGGTTATCACCGGTTGAGGATTGCGAAGCAAGATATTCTAAAGAGTGCCTTCAGGACCCGTTATGGTCACTATGAGTTCACAGTTATGCCGTTTGGTTTGACCAATGCACTAGTAGTGTTCATGGTTTTGATACATAGGATTTTCAAGCCATACTTGGATAAGTCTGTAGTAGTGTTCATTGACGATATTTTGATTTATTCAAGGGATAAAAAGGATTATGAGGAGCATTTGAGACAAGTACTGTCATATTTAAGAGAGCACCAGTTGTATGCTAAGTTGTCAAAGTGTGAGTTTTGGTTGGAAAATGTGGCATTTTGGGCCATGTGATTTCCAAGGATGGAGTTTCAGTTTATCCAAGAAAGATTTGAGTTGTTAGTGAATGGCCAACCCCAAAGAATGTGTTGGATGTCAGAAGTTTCTTGGGTTTAGCAGGCTATTACAAAAGGTATGTGAAGGATTTTCCATGGATTTCAAGGCCCATGACAAGTTTGATGAAGAAGGAGCATAAGTTTTCATGGACTCAAGAGTGTGAAGAGGTGTTTCAGACCTTAAAAGAAAGGTTAACCAAAGAACTTGTGCTGGCTTTGCCTGATGGAAGCAATCTATATAAGGTGTATAGTGATGCATCGAAGTTTGGGTTGGGGTGTGTTTTAATGCAGAATCGAAGAGTGATTGCGTATGCTTCAAGGCAGTTAAAACCACATGAGGTGAATTACCCAACCTATGATTTGGAGTTAGCTGCAAAAGTGTTTGCTTTGAAGATTTTGAGGCATTACTTGTATGGGGTGACTTGTAGGATTTTCACGGATCACAAAAGTTTGAAGTATATTCACCCAAAGGTATTTGAATGGAAGGCAAAGGAGATGGTTGGAATTTCTCAGTGATTATGAATTATACATTCAATATCATGAAGGAAAAGCTAATGTTGTGGCAGATGCTCTGAGTAAGAAGTCAGAACATTCGGTGAATGTAATGGTGGTGCCAGATCAATTGTGTGTGAAATTCTAGAAAATGAATTTGGAGGTGATGGAACATGGAGAAGAGACTAGGATGTTGAATGCATTGGTGATTCAACCATCCATTTATGGTGAGATAAGGGAAAGTCAACTGGAAGACGAGAAGTTGAAAGTAATAAAGAAAAGATCGATGAAGGTCAAGTGTTGGATTTCACCATTGGTGATGAAGGAAGTATTCGTTTCAAAGGAAGATGATGTGTGCCACAAAGTCGTGGAGATTTAAAGCAAAGATTGATGGAGGAAGCCCATAATTCTCCTTATTCAATGCATCCTGGAGGGGATAAGTTGTATAAGGATATGAAAAAGACTTTTTGGTAGCCCAACATGAAGAAAGATGTAGCTGAATTTGGGGCCAAGTGTTTGACATGTCAGAAAGTGAAGATTGAGCATCGTAGGCCTCAAGGAAAGGTCCAATCCTTGGAAGTGCCAAAATGAAAGTGGGATTCAATTTCTATGGATTTTATTAGAGCATTGCCTAAGACCAAGGCTGGAAATGACACTATTTGGGTAATAGTGGACAGGTTGACGAAGTCAGCAGCATTTATACCCATAAGAAGTACTTGGGCTATGGATCAGTTGGGAAAATCTTATGTGATGTTTGTAGTGAAGTACCATGGGGTACCCACGGATATCATTTCGGATAGGGATTCAAGATTTATGTCTAACTTTTGGCAAAGTTTGCAAAAGGCGATGGGAACGAAGTTGTTAATGAGCACAACATTTCATCCTGCGACAGATGGTCAAACTGAGAGAACAATTCAAACATTGGAAGATATGTTGAGAGCATGCGTGATGGAGTATCAAGGGTCTTGGGAAGATCACTTGAATCTGATCGAGTTTTCATACAACAACAGTTATCATGTAAGCATTGGAATGACACCGTTTGAAGCTCTGAATGGTCGAAAGTGTAGAAGCCCAGTTTGTTGGAATGATATAAGTGAAACAATGGTACTTGGGCCTAAGATGATTGAGGATATGGTGAAACAAGTGAAGTTGATCTTAGAGAAGATAAAGGCAGCCCAAGATCGACAGAGAAGTTATGCTGATTTGAAAAGAAGAGATGAGGAATATGAAGTGTGAGAGAAAGTGTTGTTAAATATTTCACCCATGAAAGGAGTAATGAGGTTCGGGAAGAAGGGAAAGTTAATCCCAAAGTACATAGGGCCATATGAGATCATTCAAAAAGTGGGAAAAGTGGCATATAAGTTAGATTTGCTCAATAAGTTGGAAAGGGTTCACAATGTGTTCCATGTGTGTCAAAATCGAAAGTATGTACCTGATGTGACACATGTGCTACAACTTGAAACCATTGAGATGGATGAGAATTTGACCTATGAGGAAAGACTAGTGAAGATTTTGGATACTAAAGTGAGAAGCACAATGAACAAGGATGTGAGAATTGTGAAAGTGTTATGGTTGAACCATAAAACTGAGGAGGCTACATGGGAAGCTGAGGCTGATATGAGGAAGCTGAGGCTGAGAACTGTTTGACTAAGGTTAGTGGTCGAGTTATAGGGGCGTAACTCCTTTTAAGGGGGGTAGAGGCGATAGAGTTTCGTGCGTTTGTGTTTCGAGTCATTTTTTAGTGTTTTGAGTCTTTCTTGAGTTAGTTGCAATCTTGAGTAAGGTTAGGATGTACATGAACCAATAACTTAAAATAATTTGAAATAATTTTCGTATCTCTTTTGGCTAAGTTTTAGGACGAAACTTCTTTTAAGGGGGGTAGACTATAATGCCCCGTATTTTTGAAACGTATTTTCTAATTAATTAATTAATATTTTCTTAAAATGGGTATTTTAGTAAATTATTTTACTATTTGAAATTTTGGAGCCAAAATGATATTTGAATTTTGGCGCCAAAATCATTTTAAAACTTAATTATTATTTTTGGATTTTGGATAAGAATTACTATCCATTTATTTTGTTTTAAAAACCAGATCTTATATATATTTCGGATATTTTAATTAAGAAAATTATAATTTATTATTTAATTAAAAGGGCCAAAAATTCCTAATTAATTAGCTATGAATTTCGGATTTTCTACGTGTAGAAAATCTAATTTTCTTAGTTAAATTATTTAGTGAATAATTGGTATTTTTCTAATTAATTATTTTATACAATATATATTATTTACACAATATTTTTTATTCCTTAAAATCTAGCAAAGTAATTGCCTAAATATTAATAGGGAGGTCAAAAATATGAGCTTAGGAAAGCTCACATTTTCGGCCACCATATGACATGTTTGAGCAATTTATTTTGGTAATTTTTGTATTTTAATTATCTTCCTTAATTCTCTTATTTTCCTTGATTCTTATTTTCCATATCCCAAATAATTGATCATCTTCTTTTCTTACCTTAAACCATTCTTGATTATTCCCCAAGCAAAGCCATTTGCCATATTATTTTTTATGACAACATACTTTCCATAATTAATTATTCCTTAAACACCATAAAACTAAACTTTCCTTTAGCTCACCTTTCCAAGTAATTCCTTAAACCAAAATTACCATAATTCTTCCTACATTTTCCTACCATAATTATTGCATGAGCTAGCCTATAAATACCCCTTGAATCATAGCTAAAAACTCACACCAAAACTCTCTAATTTCTGTCTTAATTTCTCTCTAATTTTCTTCTCTTTTTCTCACTTTCTTGCACCAACCACCACCCTCCACCGCCGGCTGTCACCGTCAGCCACCACCCTCCACCGACGCCGACCACCGGCAACATCCACCTGTTGTCGTGTTGCTGCCTTGCCGTGCCTCTCTTTCCTCCTCTTCCTTGGTTTTCTACATCTTCTTCTCTTTTCCTAATTATTATTATTATTATTATTATTATTATTATTATTATTATTATTATTATTATTATTATTATTATTATTATTATTATTATGGGGGATTTATAAAAATTTTAATGAGTATTTTTAATTAAATAAAATCAGTTTATTATTCAAGTTTATGAAAAATAATTTTATAAGGTTCATGTACATATAGTTGGGGGTTTTATTTTAATATTGTGATTTTTTGTTAACCTTATATTGATTAAGGTTATATTTATTTGTAGGGTGTGTTTGACAAGAGTTCTTGAAGTTCTTTTTGTGTGTTGCAAAGAAAGGATCAAGGTACGTTTAGGTGGCTATATACCTTCGAAATTGATTGGATTGAATAAGCATGTTTTATATGATTTTTATTAAATTGAATTGAATTATGATTTATGAAATAAAGTTTTTTTAAATAATTGGTTTTGATAAATAAGTTTGAAAGGAATGATTTGTATATCATGTTTTGAATGATTAAATTATTTATCATGTTTTAAAAGGTTTGAGTTTGAAAGCATGTTGAATTAAATAAAAAAAGAGATTTTGAATTGTTTTATTATAAACATTGGAATTATTGATTTAAAGAGGATTTATTGGATATTAAAAGCTTTACAAACATGATTATTATTAATCCCACTATGCAGATTCATTGAAGACTATGGACTTTGTATGACCTAATGTTTCCTCAAGGATAGCCTTTTAATATAAAGATACTAGCTTGGGGGGTGTGCACACTTAGAGAGAAATTGGGTTTTTGAAAAGAATTGATTTTAATAATCACTATTATTGAATTATTGAGTTATTGGAATTATTTTAAGAATCTTGAGAATTGGTTTTAAATCATGAGTTTGGAATTATTGAATTATTTATTGGAATTGGTTTTAAAAGCATGTTTGCTAATAAATCGGATTTACTTATCTTGCACTTATCGTACTTAGAACATTTTGCTAATTCGTTTCCTATTTGTTTTGGTTCGCCCTGTTTACCTTAATGGTAAGCAGTGTTAACATTTTTTTTCAGGTGGAGTCAATAAATGAGCATTTGGGAGTCCCGGGATATTCTTCACCTAGTTTAGGAATGTTGTACGTTGTTTCTATTTTTGAGTACTCATAACATTGGTTACTATTTTTATTAAGTGTTAATAAAGAAAGAGTTTGAGTTTCCGCTGCGAAGTTGTGGTTTTAATTATTAGTTTGAGTAGCCTTGCGTAATCATGCGGCGGTAATACACCTAAGTCTATCTTTACGGTATAATTATACGTATTATACTAGTATTTCCGTAAAGGGAGATTTAAGGGTGTTACAACTTTGGCTGAGTTGAATCAGGCCTAGTATGATTGGATGGGCCTCTGTGAGGGAAAAGAGAAAATTTTGGGTGCTGATTTGGTATGTTTATTGGGTTATGTTATATTAACTCTTTTGAAATACAATTTATTCTTTTGGATTTTAAATAATGTATTTTCTTTTTTGACAGATCTTTCTTCCGATCTGTTTGCATAACCACTACAGCTTAGTAGTGGTTAATTTATTGAAAGAAAGCATACGGTACCTGGATAACAAAGAATATGATGAAGTGGATATGAATTACTACAAAAATGTTGCATCTATTGTGGTATGAATCCCTAATCAAAGTAAATAATTATTCACTAAAAGTAAATGATTTTACAAATAAAGTAAATGATATTTTTCTAAAAAGTGGACTGTACTGTAGTCGATCTTTATTCTTATATTTTATTTTTATAATGCTTATAGGTAGAGGAAATGTCAGAGTTTTTGAAGAGAATTAACCATGAAAAAACTGAAGATATATTGCCTTATGGCTTTAATGATATGATGTTAAGTTTTCTTGGACACCTTCAAAACATATTCTGGATAGTGATGTCTTTTTTATGGTCCATAAGCTGTGCTTCAGTGGAGAAAATTTTGATGCAGACCTTGATCTTGCAAACAGAAGAAAGGCATATTGTGCTCAAATATGTGCTGCACTTGTACTGTCAGATATCAATTAACAGAGAACGAGATGCAATTTTGGAGAAAGTATCAAAGTTCAAGGTTGCTAGAAAACTTGAGGAACCAAAGAAATCACTTGAGGAAATCCAGCTGAAAAAGATGATTTATTTCTCATAATTCATGAAAGAAGATAGGCGCATTATGAATAGAATGAGCTTGCAACAACACCAAGTTATAGACTATGTGGCCATCATCGATGAAAATTTTCCAAACAAAAGGTAAATTTTTATTTATGAAAGATTAATATTTATGTAGTAGCAAGTAAAACCAATGCTAATATAAAACACAATGCAGTGAAGTTATAGGTTGGTTTAGTGAGTCTATTGAATTAACAAGAGGAGATTGTGATCTGTTACTCAACCAATGGAAAGTTTCAGATGCCTTGATCAATGTTTGGGCTTATTACCTCAATTGTTTTGAGAAAGAAAGAGATAGGAATGGGACAGAACCAATCGGATTCTTGTTTGGATTATACTTTATGTTAAGTTATAGTATTCTGCTTTAGAAAGAACTAAAAAGTGATTAATATATTGAATAATTTTTAAACATTATGCAAAACTCTTTATCTGTTTGTTTGAAAGCACAAGGTAATAAAGGAGTCACTGCCCTTCAAAAAGTCTGATGAATGGATAAAATCTCAAGTACTGGACTTGGACGCTGCTGAGTGTGTAAGTGCATCAAAAATTCTAAAACGTAAATAAATAAATGTTAAAAGTAAAACAAAGTACCTTTAAAGTTACAGATTTTAAGTAAATCTCCTGTGGAAATTTGCATGTGTTTGCTTCCTTAAAGAAGGATGATCATTATTTCCTTGCTGTAATAACTTTCAACAATGAAACTATTGATCACTTGGACACCACGGCATAAGGACACGGTTTCTTGGGAGCCAACTAAGAGTTTTATCAAAGAAGTGGTAAATTAGAAAAATTTCAAAAATATGCAAATCCTATATAATTACTTTACTGCTGTAATCTCATGAAAATTAAATATTGTAGGTATTTCAAATACAAAAATTATTCAAGAACAGAAAACATCCAAAGGCAGAAGCTATGTCAGGTGCCAATTCAGGTTACTAGAGCTTCCATTCCAAAAACCAAACATAGACAACCACTCTAGAATTTATTTGATGCTGCACATGAAGGTTTATAATGGAAACAATGGTGTGGGATTAGGAAGTTTAAAAGATGTAAGTACATATTTCTGGTTTTAAACTATTAAATTTGTAACTTCTCTATAATGTTAAACATGGCCTAATTAAATTTGGTATGTGTGTTTTTTTTTTCAAGGAGTATGAAAAGATTGAAACACCTTATGGTTACAACGAGCACTTCTTCAGATGCTTCTCAACAAAGAAAACCAGATGGAATCTAAACTGCTTGCAAATGTGAAGGAATGGGAAGCTAAGAAAACGTAAGAATTAATTTTATATATATATATATATATATATATATATATATATATATATATATATATATATATATATATATATATATATATATACACACACACACACACACTTGGGCTCATGTGAGAAGGGATCTTATGATGAGAAGTGTGAGAAGTATTATTAACCATTAGATCAAAATTTACACGGACATGATTTAAGGAGCAAAATCAATTTTTTTTATGGGTAATTTCACTTTTGCTACCACCAAAACACATGCATCTTACTTTTGTTACCCCTCCAATTTTTATTTATTTTTTTTTTTATTTTGCTACCACACAAAAACACATTGTTAAAATTTGCTACCACTTAACGGAATGGGTTAGGATTCTGTTAAGTTTATTAAAAAAAAAAAAAGAAAGTAAAATTTAAAAAAAGAAGAAAAAGAAAACCGAGCCAGCCACCCTCCCCCCTCCCTTTCCTCCACCTTTGCAGCCCACCACCTTCAATTGCCCAGCCAACCCCCTCCCCCTGCCGGCGACCGACACCCAATGCGTTGGCCGGCGCCGGCGACCCCACCCCAATCCCTTTCCCCCACCAACGCAACCCAACCCCTTTCCCCTCTCCCTTATCCCTTTCTCGCTGCCCAACCCCCACCCCGAAACCGGAAAACAACCCTCCCTCCCCATCCCCCCACCGGAATCGGCCCCCCTCCCCTTCCCCCACCCAAAAACCGGCACCTCTAACCTTAAACCACCAGCCCGAAACCACCCTAAATGGGTTTTAGGGTTTCGCTTATGGTGGTTTAGGGTGGTGTTTACGGGTTAGGGGTGGCTGTTTTGGGTGGGGGAAGGGGAGGGGGTCGATTCCGGGGGGGGGATGGAGAGGGAGGGTTGTTTTCCGGTTTTGGGGTGAGGGTTGGGGCAGCGAGAAAGGGATAAGGGAGGGGGGTGGGTTGCGTTGGTGGGGGAAAGGGATTGGGGTGGGGTCGCCGGTGTTGGCCCAAGCTTTGGGCACTGGCCGCCGGCAGGGGGGAGGGGGGCAGTTGAGGGTGGCTGTTTTTTTTTTTTTTAACATTTTAATTAATTTATTTATTTATTCATTTTTTTTTAATAAACTTAACGGAATACAAACGGATTCTGTAAAGTGGTAGTAAATTTTAACAATGTGTTTATGGGTGGTAACAAAATAAAAAATAAATAAAATTGAAGCGGTAGCAAAAGTGAGATGCATGTGTTTTGGTGGTAGCAAAAGTGAGATGCATGTGTTTTGGTGGTAGCAAAAGTGAAATTACCTTTTTTTTTTTTTTTTTTTTTTTTTTTTTTTTAATTCCACTACTTTCCTTTCGTTTTGCCTTCTGTCATATACTAATTCCGTCATCCTCTCTTATATCATCTGCATTTCTCTCTCTGCCTTGACCCAACCCCATTAACATAATATATTATACTTTCTCCCTCCTCCTACAAGATTACAATCCCTTTGACAATTAATGGCAGTTCCATTAACGTTGTAAATTCTATTGGATTTCGATTTGCAATTGCCCCAATTTATCAAGCTCAAACTTCTTTCTTCTTTACTCTCTTCTCTTGCTAGCCCAAATCATTGTCCAGTGGTGTACTACGAAGATGATTGGCAATATTTTAAATTCAATCAAATTTTCAACCTTGTATTACCAAATAGCAATATGCTAATTAAAACTTGATTCCTAATTGAATGATACATTAGAGTCAACTCAATCAATGAGTTTTCCATCAGATAAGCTTAAATAGTGGATTAGTGGGTGTCAATGCAATTAATCGATGTTTGATAATTTTTTTTATTGCAACATTAGCTTATTGTATATGAGGTTTACAATTGATGTACTCCAAGTGTATTTGCGATGTATTTGTAATGATTTTTAGATGTATTTGCCGTAATTTTCTTGATGCATGTACCTAGAATGATGTTTTAATGTATCTAAAGAGGTTACTTGATGTATTTGTAATATGTTTTCAATGTATTTGAGTTTCTCACGCTTTTTACCGTAAGTGTATTTCTCATCGGATCCAACCCTATATATATAATTATATAATTTAATAATTAAAAAATTAATCAAAATTCTCTAATTATAGTTAAAAATTTAGGAAAATTGGTAAAAAATAATCCCAACTTTTGCCCGTTTGCTAAAAATAATCTCAACTTTGGATTATTTTTAAATAATCTGAACTTTAGGGTTCATTCGCTCGAACTGATCCCAAGTGACCGATAACCTAAAGAAGTAAATTTCTTTTTCTTTTTTTTTTGGGTTAAAAATTAAAAAAAACAAAAAAAAACGCAAAAAATCAGCCAAAACCCACGACAACCCCCACCCCCATCGGTTGCCTTTTCCTACCGCCTAGCCCAGATACCTCATCCGCCCTAAAACGCTGCGCCCAGCCTCCCCTCCCTGCGCCAGTGCTGGCGCCGACCCTGCCCTCCCTTATCCCCTAAATTCCCTAAACCCAATAACCACCATCATCAACAACCCAAAACCCTTAAAAAAAACCAGCCCCACCGCGCAAACATCACAATCGGCCATCCCCTACCCTCGAAACTCTATTCGCTAGGGTTTCGAGGGTGGGGGAGGGTCGTTTGGGGGATTTTGCAGTGGGGATGGGCTTTTGTTTTTGGTTTCGATTGGAGTGTGATAATGGGGTTTCGGGTCAGTATTGTGATTTAGGGGTACGGGAGGGGAGCGCTGGCTCTGGCACGCAGGAGGAGGGTTTGGGCGTCGGCGTGGGGGATTTTGTGCGCCGACTGGTGGTGGGGGCAGTGGTTGTGGGTGGGACTGGGTTTTTTTTTTAATTGTTGAAGATTTTTCTTTTTTTTTGTTGTTTTTTTTTATTTTTCAACCGCTCATGTGGTGACACGTGTCACCTTAACCTGTTATAAAAGGTTGGTGACCGGTTAGGACCATTTTGAGTGAATAACCCTTAAAGTTCGGATTATTTAAAAATAATCCAAAGTTAGGATTATTTTGAGCGAACGAGCAAAAGTTGGGATTATATTTATCAATTTTACCAAAAATGTAAGGACTTTTTGTGAGAAACTACCTAATAAAACCCAAATTTTGCGAGAAACTACTTAATAAAAAAATGTTGTAAGATACTACCTAATAAAAGATAAAATGTTGTAAAATACTACCTATGGCCGGATTTCCTCCATTGACCAAACTTTCCGGCGTTGACCCATCTTAAAACACCCTTGAAACCACCGCAAGGGTTCGTTTTCAAGGTGGTAAGACTATTTTCGAGGTGGTGTGGGATATTCCGAGTTAGTGAGGGTAGTTTCGGGCTACGAGATGATAATTCCGGTGGTGTTTTGAGGTGAGTCAATGCCGGAAATTAAAATTAGGTCAACGGCGGAAATCAGGCCATAGGTAGTATTTTACAACATTTTACCTTTTATTAGGTAGGTTCTTAAAACATTTTTTTTATTAGGTAGTTTCTCACAAAATCATGGTTTTATTAGGTAGTTTCTTAAATATGATCATTAATGTTATAAGTAATTTAACACAATAATAATGTTACCAATAATGATGAGAATTTGACATTTTACCGGACAGAAAAGGTGAAAATTGAGTGTTACCAAAAGAATTTTCCATTTTTTTTTTGTAATAAAAGATAAAACCATTTTACCTTATAACCGCTATTGGTGTTAGCAATGATAGGAAATATTTCCATTTTCCCCACAAACTCTTACGATTTTTTTTTAATCTCAAAAGTTACTATTGATTAAGTTCTATGCCCTATGCACACTCACCATTTTTTGTCTTTAAAGAAACACACTCACCGTTATTATGTTTGAATGAATAAATATATAAATACATTTACTTTGATGTTTATCAAAAGTACAAGCACAACTCGTGATCTCTATATTGTTGTGAACTTGTGAGAAACTATGTATTTGGTATAAAAATTGATATGTGAATATAAAGTTAATTATTTATAGAATGATGATATGTAAATAGATAATGTATGCACTAGACAGTGTGCGGCATAAGTAGTTACTCTTAAATGTTTGTAAGAAAAGCATTGTCAATCGTCGATAAATAAATTATTGAACACCATCACCCAGCTTTTACTAGTGCTTGTCTTTACTTTGGTCAAATGCTAAGGTTGATGCATTTATCCATAAGGCCAGCAAAGTTCAAACATGCACTCCCAAATACTCAAATGTATGAGAAGATAAAACTTTTGAAGTTCATTTAAAAGATTGCAGGCACAACTTGATGGAACAGTGATAGATGACAAAGACAGCTTAAAATTATCTCACAAGGGTTCCATTCATAACTTCAACATGTAGTACGACGATTAACAGTAATGAATAAGATGAAGTCTAATCGTAACTAGAAACAGCAAAACATCCCCACAAAAACCAATCCGAGGACTGGAAAAAGGAAAATTTGAAATACAATTACGTTGTTCCATTTTTGGGCACCATCTAGTACAGAGACAAGATCATCACTAAACAGATTCAATTAAAAGCTAATAAATTCATCTAAACTCAGGAGTTTTTTTTATGGCAGCAGGAACACTAGAAGATTCAAATGTCGCATTAAAACGGGCAGCAGCAATACATGTTGAAGGGGCTGTAACTTATCCAGATAGCCATTGATAGAGAGAATTCACACCAAACTTCATCATCCAGTCATCTTTTGATTTCTGTAGCACAAAGAAAAAAAGCATAAATGTAAAATATTTATGTTCTTTACAGATTGTACAACGGTGTTGATTTAAACAACTACCTCCGTTTCATATTTTTGCAACTTTGGGGGTATTTTTTGTGAGATATAAAATATTCCAAAGTTGCAAATAATATGAAATGGAAGTAGTATTTTCTTTTTCCAAAATCTACATAACCCAAAAAATTAACAAGTTACAACAATTACATAAGGGCATAGTTTCAAAATCTGATAGATTAGAAGCATAAAGTAAATTCCACTTATGTTTCCTATTCTAGCTACTAGCTCTCATGTTTTTCTTGAAGTTACTCCCTTCCTAATAATTTGCCAAAAAGTTTAACATACATATGGAGAGTAATCAGTATAATGTTGAGCTCCTGCAGCTGAAGTCAGTGTTACATGCTCCTACAAGGCTAAGTCTACAGCATCCAGGAGATATCATTTACTACGTAATAACAATTGAAAAACCATTGCTTGTAGAATGTGGAGATTGTGGACATGCTTGATAGCATCATGTTTTTTTCTCAATTATGTATTCGGAATTTTGGATCACAGAGACAGAAAACCATGACATGATCAAAATAAATACTTCAGCTGGCTTCTTGAAAGGTAATTGAGCTCCATCACCTTTGTTAAGTCAGCCAATCAACAGGCAAAGAGAGGATGGAGTGTGAAAAAATTAAAAATCAGGTCGCATAATTATAGACGTAACAAACTTCACATAGATTCTCAAAGAGGACTCACAAGCCTTGTAACCGTGGTCCACCGAATAGGGTATTGTCATCTTCAATTCAGTACTCTTAACTATGATCAATTAGTGAGATTATTGAATGCAACTAATAGGATATCACTGCATTCAAAAAGTCTAGGGCCAATAGAAACATTAAGTTAATAGATACTGAAAATGGAAGGAGATTGCAAGAGAAACTATGGCCACTAAATATAGATAGAGACATAAGAGGTGTAAAAAGATTCATAAGTGCTAAAAACCTATTATTAGCAACTAATGGGTTAATGACAGTGTACGCATTGAAATTTATGATTTAACATGTTCTCCATGAAAGAGATACCTTTTGATCAAGCTAAACCATAACAAATTAAATTAATAGGAGTATAGGACTACTTAAAGAGATAATTATTCGGTACGGGTCATAGTGTTTTGCTAGAAACCTACTACAATCTATGGCTTAATAATTTGGGCCTAGTGCTAATTATAACCACATCGTATGAGGTCACACATAAAAGACTGATTGGATTAAGGCCCACCAAAAGCCAATAAGAGAACTAAAGGTGTCCGGTTAATGGTGAGAGTTACAAGGATTAATTTGGTGGTCTAATGCACCATTAAGCTACCAAATTACATCCTATAAAGTACGTATATATGTTGTTACATACAACTTAGAGAAAGAAAAGAAAAGTCTATTCAGTCTTAGCTTTCCTGCAAACAAGGCAAACCCAAGAAAAGTAAGATAGAAAATTGTTCCTTTCTTCCATACTAGCATACAAGTGGTGATCTCATCGGTGCTTGTGGACCAATATTAGAAAAACAGCATTTGACATTCTAATATCTCCAACTAGAAGGTAGCAAATTGGTAGAGGAATTACGCATCAACTGTATAACATTTAAATATCTTGATTCGTATTAATTTATGCAAGGGATCATATTTAAATGCTAAGAAATAGTTTCTTGTAATTCTGCTAATCGCATCTAAAATCCCTTCACTGCATTAGAATTGGTCACATCATTAATTGATGTTTCCACTAGACCACTATAGAAAATGATGTCAATCCACAATCTAACCAACATAAATTTCCAACACTTAGGGGCAAGAATGCTTTCTAATAGCTTAAAAAAGGGATAATCAATATGTTTTCCTTCTTAAATTACTTCAATATCTTTCAAAATTATATAGATACTTTGTTCATTTTAAGACCATTGATTTCCCATTCAAAAGAGAAGGAAAATTGTAACAATAATGTTTCTTCTCCTAAACCCTTACCTCCCCAATCCTCCCCCCCCCCCCCCCGGCGGCTGGCCCCCTCAATTACCACATACATCATTGGCATCCTACAACTTCAGAAAGTTGGCACAGCCTAAAACTTCATCAACAATAGACTATTGGCCTAAAACCTCATAGTGTGAAACAGTGCTGCTCAACTATGTCATTCTCTTGCCAGGACATTGATAAACCAACTGTGCCAAAGGTGATTACGAATCTTACAGTGTATAGCTTATTGAGCAAACCATCATCCTGTACAAAATAGTGATTGTGGTTGCAAGAGCCAAATAGAAGATATACAACTACTAAAGAGGCATTATAAGTGCCATATTGCATCTTTGGATTCTAATACATGGTCAGATAGACAGGCCTTGAAACTAATGTATGACATAAACAAACAAATAACAAGAATTTTCATTTTTAAACAAAACCATATATATAACAAAACAAACAAAAATAAACAAGTTAGATACACTATATTTTTAGTTCTCTAAAGTCATTCATGGTGAAGGAAACAAGCCATAATATTAAATTTGTACCTCTAATATTGGAATGTAGATATACATGAGGATCAAGATCCTACTTTTGGTCAGCGCCATTGCCCATGACTGATTTTAAGATGGAATCATAGTGTTGTAAGAACCTGCAGTAGACAAATGAATTAAAAGACTTTCGTAAAATTATCTTAGTCAAAGTTCAAGAGTACTTTAAACTCAATCATAGCTGTAAATAAAATAAAATAAAATAAACTAAGAGTTGCTTAGAAACATCATATAATTTTTTACTGAGTATGGGACTAAATCAATGTTCATCTTAACATTGAAAAATTGGATTGTCAAATTAACGACCGTAAAGTCATATAGAGATCCTAACATTCATATACGATAGAAATCCTACAAACACAAAGATCCTACCAAACTTCAGGGTTGATTGCATTTTTTTGCATCTAATGACCACAAAGACCTTTAAATAAGAATCAAGATTCAAATGGCCACAAGGCCCACCCACATATGAAAGTACCAAAGCCAGATTTGTTACAAACAATAGATGTGTAGTTCCCTTTTATCTTTTGTTCAGAGTAAAGTAAAGGTATTGCAAAAATCTAGTGAATGCGAATAGTTACATTCTTGCATACCTCTCTGTTCTCCTCATCAACCTTTGCCGTTTGCTGTTCTTTTTCCGTTGCTGCCTGCTTGCAAGAACATCTTCAGCATCCTTGAACATATGAAGGTTGTCCTGAGACAAATGTGCACATAAAACTCTAGGGAAACCTGAGAGTTTAACTATCGTAGTCTCCAAAGTTTTCATGTCCAAAGAAGCAAGAACATATGAGGTATAGGTCAAAAACAATTGCTTTCTGCTCGTCGAGAAAGAAAGAGGCCTAAAATCCCCAATCATCTGTTGTTTCGGAAAACTAAACATCTTAGTCCAAGTTGCGGGTCTGTTATACTCTTTCATAGTCCATACATCACAATATTCAACATAATTCAGCATTACACACAGACAATCATCAAGAAACTCCTATGTGAGCAACCATATACAGCTCTGTCTCGAAGTTAGGCAATGGCAAGGAGCTAAAACTTTCATCATTGAGATTGAAACTAACTATATGGAGAGGCACTACAATAAAATCGTGAATGGACCAATGCAGAATTCCCTCAAAATAGACACAATAACCAAAGCGGCAATAAAAGTAATATGGAAAATCACGAGCCCCCGCCTCCAGGAATCCGACCTCAAGCTATAAACTATAACTTGACTTTCGAAAGAACCCCCTTCATCATCTGATTTATGCAGAAGAATCCTCACACACTTGTAGTCATCTGACACATGATCATAACCAAACTCAAGGTACTGACTCCCCTTGTGACGGAAAACAGATTTTTGAGACAAAAATGGTAGGGGTTTGTGTTTTTGTGTAGTGGGGTTGTACAAGAAAACCGTGAAGGGGTAAGAGAACATGGTGAAGCAAAGTAAGCCGCGACACGATCCCTTGACATAAACATCAACCAGATTCTTAAAAGGGTAATCAAGTTCAATGGTATTATCAAATGTGTCGAAATCACTCAACTTACAAGCATTGTTCCAATAAACTATATGCAGATTATTGGATAGCTTAAAATGGGATCCAATGAAATTAGGGTCATTGATAATATCATACCATAATTTGCACACTCTTAAAGCGTAGCAAGGATTTTGCCGGCAATTTTAGCAGAATATCAATGATAACATCTATTGGAAGGAGTGACATAATAAACTAGATTGCAAATTGAATTGGGATTTTTGTATTCTTATTCAAACTTCTAACTTGGAAGGGATAGAGAAACGCTAAATTGAAACAAAAAATTTGACATAAAAGGTTCAAAATTGCCCATGAATTATACAAACGATTTCAATCATTGTGTAAAATTGATGAACAACCAGTCAAAAAAGTTTTGAAACTAAAGGGGACGAGATTACCTAAATACGAATTGATTAGGAAGAACATATTGTGGATTGCTAATTCGTTCGCGGCTTCTCGCTTTTGATTGTGTTGTGTTTCATCAAGCTTGAAATGTATTTGTAGTTGGCAATTCTTAATATGTATGCGATCCCATTATTTTACTCTCTGAGAAACAACATAGTTTGTATGTTTCTAGTTGTTAGGGATTTTTTAAAAAAGAAAATTTGTGAGCGAATCATTTTGACTTTTTATATTTTTTTTATTTTTTTATTTTTTATTTTTTATTTTTATTCTGACGAGGGAAACGCAGCGAGCAAAATCTATTAATCAAAGGACAAAACGTCCGAGAGTATATAGGGAGTAATTTTCGATGGACAAGGGTTAATTCGTACTTGTTCTGCCCCAAAAGGTATCATCCTAGCTAGATGATGAGCTACCCAATTCCCTCCCCTTTTTACATGAGACCAAGCAAAGGAATTGAATTTACTACTCAGAAACAAGATATCCTCAATTACTCCATCTAAATCAGAGAAGTAAATCGCTGCCTTCGAAAGACGTTTCATTAGAGTTTCGCAATACGACTCAAGCATCACCTCCTTAAGGCCATACTTGCCTGCAAGCCTTACCGCCATGTGCATTACTTTCGCCTCTGCAATCTCAACTGGCCACCAAGCACGCACTCTTCCCAAACTGAAAAAAGTACCTCACCCTTGTGGTTTCTAGCAACAACACCCAATCCCACCCAACCTTCCTCCATCATACTTGTGTTTGCATTTAGCTTGATCACATAATCTAAGGGAGGCAGCCACTTTGAAGGACTATGCTTCGGCAAAGGCCTTGCAACACCATATATCTTCTTTGCATATGCACCATATTCATCCACCAGTCTTCTCAAACGCCCCATCAAAACATTATTTGGAGTTGTGCTTCCTGAGAATACCCAATTGTTGCGTTCTGACCAAATCAGCCACGCAAGAAATGCAGCAATATGCATTTTCTTTGCATCCATGTTGCTCCATCTTTCCATCATATCACACGCACTGCCACTTCTATCTTGGATAAGGCTCGAACAACCACTCTCTTCCCACAAATCTCATACTCTAATGCAGTCAAAAATAGCGTGGTTGCTGCTCTCATCTCCCCCCCCCCCCCACACACACACCAAGGATAAGAGGCATCTTCCAGAAGGTGTCTTTGCTTCAACAAAGCTTTCGTCGGCAATGTATTCGAACAAAAACGCCAGAAGAAATGACGAACTTTGGGCGAAGCTTCCATCCCCCATATTGTCACCCAAGCTCGATGATACTCATCAAGATTGCACCCCTTCCCAAGCATGTACGCTGTCTTAGTAGAGTAAAGTCCATCATTCGAAAACGCCCAGGTAATGATGTCCCTAGGTGCTCTTGAACTCAATGGGATTGACAGGATACACTTCTGGTCTTGATCATTGAAGGTTGTAGAAATGACCTCATAATTCCATTCCATATTCTCTAAGTCAACCAAGTCACTCACTTTCGTAATTCCTTCAACAACCGGGCTTGTCACAAACCGCCCTTCCGCGTCAGCAAGCTAAGGGTCGCTCCAAACATTAACATTCGAGTCATTCCCTATGCGCCAGATAACTCCCTCTTTCACAAGAGATTTACTACTCCTTACACTCCTCCATGAGTAGCTCCCGCCAACTCCCAAATAAGAATCAAGGAAGGAGGAATTGGGGTAGTATTTTGCCTTCAGAACTCGACTCAAGAGAGAATCCTCTTTGTGAATAAGCCGCCATGCCTGCTTGCCGAGTAATGCATCATTAAATATTTCAAGATCTTTAAAGCCCATTCCTCCAAAGCACTTCGGTACACACATACCATCCCATGATTTCCAATGCATATTCCGGCGAGCACCTTTTTGACCCCAAAATAATCTTGTCATCACTGCCCGAATACTCTGAATGACAGAAATAGGGAATTCGTAAACACCCATCAAGTATGTCGGAATCGCCTAAATTACTGATTTCAGCAGCACTTCTTTCCCAGCTCTAGACAACAACTTCTCTTTCCAACCCTGCAATTTCTTCCAAATTCTATTAGTTATAGCTTCAAAAATTGCTTTTTTAGATCTTCCGACAATTATTGGAATCCCTAATTACTTCTCATATCTGTCCACTAGTCTCATATTCAAAACACCCATTAATTCACTCTTTTGCTCGATGCTCACACCTTTGCTAAAAGACACCTCCGATTTCTCATAATTAATTTTTTGCTCAGATGCTACTTCATAAGTGTTGAGTATATCAACTATAACTTCGCATTCTCGTCGGTTGGCTCTAGCAAACAACAAACTATCATCTGCAAACAAAAGATGTGAAATAATGGGACCACTCCTACTAGCTTTTGCCTAGTGAAACTCTTTTCCCTGCACTTTATTATGTAACATGTGAGAAAAAGCATCTGCTACTAGGATAAACAGATAAGGGGATAAAGGATCCCCCTGTCGAAGCCCCCGGGAGGGAGGCACATCACCACATACTCTTCCATTAACAATAAAAGAGTACGAAACAGACATCACGCAGTCCATAATCAGGTTCACCCATCTACCATCAAACCCCATAGTGAGAAGGAGTTTTTTGAGAAAGCCCCATTCAACACGATCATAGGCTTTGCTCATATCCAACTTCAATGCTATAGTACCTCTTCTACCCCGATTTTTTTCATCGTATGAAACAACTCAAGAGCAATAAGGGCATAATCAGTAATCAAACGGCTCGGCACAAAAGCACTTTGGCTCTCAGTCACAACAGAAGGGAGGATACTTTTTAGCCTAAGCACAATAACCTTTGACACCAATTTATATAATACATTGCAGAGGCTTATGGGTCTAAATTCAGACATTAAAGTAGGTTTGTTGATTTTCGGAATCAAGGCAATAGTAGTATTATTTACAGAGCTCGGGGGAACTAAACCCTGTAAAATACTACTAACAAAATTAGTCACATCATCACCTACAATATGCCAAAATTTTGGGGCCTTGCAAGGGTGCATCTGCTGCAGTGCCGAGAAATATTTCTTCCTTCAAATATGGCCGGAGCAACTCTGCATTGTCATCTTCTGAAATAACAGGCTTCACATGCTGTAAAACCTCATAGATACTCGTTTCATTCTGCTCTGACGAGGTGAACAGGTTCTTGTAATAGCTACACACAATTTCCTCCAATTTGCGCTCATCATTCTGCCAAGTTCCATCAGCATCAAATAGGCCTTCAATCCTATTTTTCTTCCTTCTCTGCGAGGCTTTGTGGTGAAAATAAGATGTGTTGCGATCTCCGTCTCTAACCTCAATCACTCTCGAACACAAAAACCAGTAAGCTTCATGCTTCGAATGAAGATCATCGAGAAGTTTTTCCAACTCAAGACTCTTCTCACAAGAGTCACGAGACACCCCCTGCTGCTTCACCTCTTTGAGTTTACACTATTTATTTAAATCACTTTGAATAATGTTAGTGACTTATACCGTTATATGTAAGAAAAAATATAGTCTAGTGTTACACAACTTCAATACCCACTAGTGAATAGCCCGATAATTGCCTCAATTGCTACTTTTACAGTCGTGGAAATGGTAAAAAAAATTTAAGACTTTTCAAAACTGAAATCAACAAACTAACCGTCATAAATTATTTTTTTTGTTTTTCGCCATTGTTATGTTTTTTTGGTACTTGGAATATTATTGTGTTGTAGCAAAGATTATTTAATTTAAAGTCATTTTACACTAAATTGAAATAGTATTGCAAATTAGTAAACATAGGTCCTTTCTTTTGTATCTTTTGGCTTCCTGGGAATGTCTATGTGTCTTTTTTTTTCTTTTTGTATTTAAACCTGGTTTGCAGTTATATACATTTTTTTTTTCTTCTTATTATAACATAATAGTTGGCTTAGATGGTTACATAGTCATCCTTGTTACAAGAGGTTAGGTCTTCAAATCTTCTTATCTTTATGTTTTAATATGGGGTAAGATAATTAGTACTCCCTGCATATTTTTTTTAATTGAAATGTTTTTTCTAGATACGTATGCCAATGCAAAACTTTAACCAATAATATTTTTTATTATCAATAAGTAAAACTTATAACAATTAAAATTTAGAACATCACCTGTGATTGGTGCCTGGTAGTTATTCGAATGTCAAAATAATATTATTAGGCGTCATATTATTAGGTGTCCAACATATTCTTGTCCATCAAATGAACATTATTGCCTTTCTACATTACCAGCTATCTTTTACACAACATCAATCTATACATAGGAGCCCCGCGAGCAAGGACATGTCGTTCCCAATCAGACCGAACTCCAAATGGATTTTCTTTAAGCCATCCTCCTGGGCCTGCTATCATATTCTTATCATAGGCAATGACAAGCTTACTCTTTCCTTCATCTAAGAACTGCTTGCGCATTCTCATCGCAACTTCTTCAATATCTGACTGAAGAAACACCTACAATTTGACAAAGAATTGGGGGACGGGGAAGCTTATATATGTCAGCTTGAATGTCAAAAATATAGCAGCAGACTAAGGATTGAATTTACAGAAGCAGCAAAGATATATATCGTCCAAATACGGAATATGTGAATTGTAAACAATTTAACAGCTTACAGATGTCCACCCCCTTCCCTCACGCGGTCAAGCCCTCCAACATAAACATAGTGATTCAAAACAATAAGGTATTCTGTCAAAAAGTAGCCGTGCCAGTTGTTGTACAGCAAGTAGGAAATAAAGGGGTGCGCAGGAAATAAAATTTAGAAAAAGGAAAGGAAATGGTAAAGATGGTACTGTAAGATTATTCTACCTTCCCACCATCAGCAAGCTCATCGGCTATGGCTTCAACTAATGACCTCTTCACCATCCTCCATCTATGCTCAGGTTCATTGAAATCAGGGTTAGGACACTGTAATATAACAAAACAGTTAGCTGGAATGCTGGATATATAATGATTTCGAAGATAGCACAATGAAACTTGATGTGACAAAGTAGCAAGCAGTCATATCTAAGAGAGCAAGAGCAAAGTGCACCATGTAAAAGGCATTATCTAGTTTTGACAGTCTAGGAAAAATATGCTTGGGTACCAAATCAATATTTGAATACTTAAAGATGCAACAAACAGGCAATTCAGCTTAGTATTCTATTGAGGCTAATGCGTGTAAGTCACATCTGAGGAATGATGCATTTGATTTAGCTTTTAGTTAGTTCATATTAACAGAATTCAACATATAGGTCTACTATCAATTAAATCACACACTCATTCTAGACATATTAAGTTTTGGATAAATTCTGATCAAATCAAGCCCATTCCAGTTTTGTACAAGATTGGGTTTCTGGGTTCAGGCCGAGTTCAGATCTCATGCAGATAATCTGAAACTAGTTATCTGTATGGGTAAGTTAGGTCAAGTCTACTAACTTTATTTATTATATACAGATCACCAATATTGTATTTGATTGTTCGTTCACCCCAATAGAAACTATTTTTTAAGAACCCATCAATCCAACATAGTTGCATTGAAAGATTGCTAAATACAATGAGTTTGACAGAAGTATGCTAATTAATACAGAAATTTGTTGATTGACAAGCATACAAACGAGCACAGTTGTCACAACACATGATATCTCAATTCTGTAGGATATTAACAGAAAGGTGGTGCACTACAAAATTTTAAGCTCCAGTTTTGACAGTTCAAATAGCTCCTGTGAAGAGGCAGTTTCGCCATGCCTTGGTATTCTGGATAGAGCAGATTGCATGGGAGTGTATAGTCTACTGCTAATAGAAAATACATAATTCTTGAGAAGAGGGTAAGGGGAAATATATAAATATAACTGGAGTTTTATATAGCATAAGTAGCTAAAGCCCAAGTTACTAAACATATTAATGGATACCTAGTGGAGCTACAATGATTACCACATACACTAAGACTTTAAGAGCTAATGCTTGAGTGCAAACCCTACAGAGACAATAACACAATCTAGACAAAGAAAAATGAAGCACAGAATCGCTTAGAATGTAGGTATGGAAGATTTACATTTGCACGTACAAAATAAGAAAAATCTGTTCCAAAGGCTGAAAGTATATGACAGCTCTAGAAACACTATCAGTCACAATTTCTGACAGTGGGGTATAACTTATATCAATATAGAAAATTATAAAAATAATATTATGTTTACTTACTTGAATTGAAACAAGAATGAGTCGTCCTGGATAACCGGCGACAATGGTCCGAAACGATGATGTAGCATTTGTTCCTATGAAGTGTCTTATCACAGATAAAACCAAAATCAAAACCAAGTTAGATTAAAAAATGGTCTGAAAATATGTTACAGGACTGAACAATACGAATAAAGCCACTGAAAAGAGAATTGGCATGTCATGCATGTGGTATAGATAGAAATTGCTGTTTCAGATGAGTGTAATTGTGCTGTTTCCTATCCATAAGAAGGATTATAATCGTACTCAAGCCTGAACATCTATTTTCACTTCAGTTCTATGCTTATGCAATTCAAGACAAACCGTAATACACATCTCATAAAAACCACAGACTAATATAAGGTGCTAGATTTACAGAATCACGGGCCAAGTGTATATATATGTGCAAATGTCTTATCAGATAGATTGGGCAGATAAACAGGGTCTCAAATAATTTTTGACAATCAACTAAATAGATGAGCTGAAAAAGTTATGGCTCTTTTGCATAGGTAACCAGACCCCCCTTTGTGCCTTTAACTTTTTTTAAATTTATTTTTATTATTTAATTTTTCAGTTTTTGGCAAAAATTTGATTATAACAGTCCCAACTATAGAAAACTTTCTTTTCCCAACTAAAGAAAACTTTATTTAAACAGTCAAACATTTTGATTAACTAAGGCTAGTCCTAACTACGGGGAGTACATTCCTAAAATGGTCCCCAAATATGGTTTCCCCCCCCCCCTAAAAAGAAGGAATGCTCGCAGAAAAGCAACATTGATTGTAAAGTGATCCCAGGTGAGAGTAAGGCAACCCAACATAGACATTTGATGCTTAATTTTCGAGGTAGAAGATGTATAAGGCAGAGAAGACCACAAAGTGGAGCCTAAGATTAAGTACTGGCAACTAGGGGTGAAGCAAAAAAACATTGTACATAATATACCCACTACAATTATTAGGTCATGTAACATGGGTTCGGATATATATTCAATAAGGCATAAACTAGATAGAGATAAGTGTACTACCGAATACGGGCACATTGGTGAAACATAGAAGAGTGACAAGTGAAAAAGATCAAACACGTGTTCTACAATATATGTTGGAGAATTGTTAGAGGATTGAAAACAAACAGAAGTATAAAGAGGATAAAGAAGCTAGAACGGAACCAAAGAAGGTCATACGACATGAAAAAGCAAAGTTGAATCAAGACCTTTATGCAAGCCTGGATTTGAAAAATATGACATTTATAGACTTGCTCATATGAGAGTACAAAGAAACGAGATTATATTTGAAAGGTAATTGTGTGAAGAGATTAAGGATAACTGGAGGCCCTACTTTGATATAGATGGGATTGAAGAAAGGCCTGATGTCATCCCTATTGAGGTTAGAAAGGTCAAGTTGAATGATTGGCGACATTGTTGGGGAAGTTAAAAATGCCATTAGAAAAGTATTTTACTCTCTTTAGTAAGAATAAAAGTATGAAACTTTGGGAGCAACCAATTGTAAAAATTGTGAAGATCTCGAGAATAGGAAGATCAAATATTAGGATAAGAAGGATTTACTTATGGTTTTCTTTGACGTACAGAATGCCTATGATAAGGTACAAATAAAAATACTTTGGTGGGATTTAACCAAAAACTATATTGTGGAAATATATTGATATTAATAATGACATATATGTTGAGGATAGTGAAAGTATAATGGGTATAGGGATCGGAAATATAAGAGTTATATAAAAAAATATATATATATAGAATAAGCAGCACATACTTTAATAGAGATTGATTTAGAGAATTAAAGATATTATATTGTGTTGTTATTCATTCTTATATTTTAATATGATAAAGTATTACAACTTTATAGAGGATTACAAGCTAAAATATGAGAGGTGATGGAATCAACATTATTGTATTCATTACACAAAAATAACCTTTTACTATTTTAATTTAAGATTTCCCATTATTTTCTCTTTATTGCAAATTAATCTCACAAATTCCCCCTCTTAATTTGCAATGTTTATTAACATCTTGAATTTCTCGAACTTTTCAGAAGTTATTGCTTTAGTAAGCATATCTGCTGGCTGATCAACATTATTAATCAACATTATTAATAAACTCAAGCTTAATTTCTCCTTCACTGACTAAGTCGCGTATACAATGATGTCGAATCTCAATGTGTTTGCTTTTAGCATGGAACACCAGATTCTTTGTCATTGCAATTGCTGACATATTGCCGCAAAATATTGTAGTAGGACTTTCTTGCACAATATCCAAATCTCTTAAAATTCTTCTTAACCAAACTGCTTCACATGCTGCTTCAGTGGTTGACATATGAAGACAATGCTACAGTTTGTTGTTTCCTTGAATTCCATGAAATGATTCTAGTACCTAAACAGAATATGTAAGCTGATGTACTCTTACGATCATCTACAGAATCAGCAAATCACTATCTGTATATCCAATCAAATTATCATTTTCTTTAGTTCTATATCTTATGCCTATTTTCTTGGTGCCTTGAAGATAACATAATATCCTTTTTGTGGCAGCAAAATGTAGTTTGCTTGGATTATTCATAAATCTTGACACCATATTCACTACTTGAGCTATGTTAAGTCTTGTATGAGTTAAGTATAGTAAAGAACCTACCAAACTTCTGTATACATTAGCATCGACCTTATTAGCTCCATCATCTTGACTTAATTTTCATTCAATGCCATAGGAATATTCAAAAGTTTGCAATTTTGCATATGAAATTTCTTTAGGAGATCCACTGTATATTTTTCTTGATTACAGAAAATTTCTCCCTTGGTTTGCGTTACTTGAATTCTAAGAAAGTATTTCATGAATCCTAAGTCTGTCATTCCAAACTCTTGCATCAGGGACTCTTTATACTCATTAATGAGTTTCATATCAGTTCCAGTATAGATAAGATCATTAACATAAAGACAAACAATGAGAAAATGCCCATCATTGTTTCCTTTGATGTAAAGTGATGGTTCACTTGGACTCTTTTTTAATCCACTATTCATAAAATATTTGTCAATTTTACTATTCCATGCTCTTGGAGCTAGTTTAAGTCCATAGAGTGCTTTATGTAAACGATAAACTTTTTCTTCTTTGCCTTGAATTTCATATCCTTGTGGTTATTCCACATACACTTCTTCTAACACACCATGCAGAAATGCGGATTTTACATGTACACATATAATTCTTTCTGTTCTAATGGTTTCAATACGAGCTACTGGAGCAAATGTCTCATTGAAATCAACTCCAAGTTTTTTAGCATATCCGTTGACAAAAAGCCTTGCTATGTGTTTCTGAATATTTCCGTCTTGGTATAGTTTTGTTTTATAAACCCATTTTATACCAATAATATCTTTACCTTCAGGGTAATCAACAAGCTTCCATGTCTTGTTTTTCTCAATCATAGCAATTTCTTCATCAATTGCTTTTATCCAAACATTATGAGTTGATGCTTCTTTGTAGCTAGAAGGCTCACTTGCAAAAAAAAGCGAATGTTTCCATCTCATTTGCTTTAGATAAATAGCACTCATAATCATCCAAATAAGAAGGCCTCTTTCTAATTCTTCTTGGTTGATTCAAGACCGGAGAAGATGAGGTTTCTTGTTTCGTATTTGGCACAACATTAGGAGATCTTTGCGGACTGTTTACTGCATCATTTATTGTTGTTGGAGCTGGGCCACGAGAAGTTATAGTTACTTCTTGCCAGGAAAATGAACTATTCCATTTTGCCGATTCTTCAAATATAACGTCTCTAGAGACTATTAGCTTTTTAGCTTGTGGGTCTAAAAGACGATAACCTTTTGATTCATCACTGTATCCCACAAAAAGATATTTTCTCCTTTTGAGATCAAACTTGTCTTTACCTTGATCTTTATTCAAGGCATACGCAATACATCCAAAATTTTCAAACGACTAACAGCTGATTTTTTACCATTCCAAGCTGATATTTTCTCCTTTTGAGATCAAACTTGTCTTTACCTTGATCTTTATTCAAGGCATATGCAATACATCCAAAATTTTCAAACGACTAACAGCTGATTTTTTACCATTCCAAGCTTCATAGGGAGTCTTGTTACGAACAACTTTAGTAGGAGAACTGTTGAGTATGTAAATAGTTGTATTTACAGGTTCGGCCCATAATGTTTAAGGAAGACCCTTTTCTTCCATCATGCTTCTTTCCATTTCTACAAGATTTTTTTGACTTATACCACTAAAAAAAATCAAAAAATTGTTTTTTACCACCAAAACTTCTAAAACTTTTATTTTACCACCAAAAATAAATTAAAAATTGTTTTTAACAACCTGCCTGGTAAACCTAACGGAATTTTTTAAATTCTTCGATTTTCGTGCCAAACACGTCTTTAGGGGTTTTGTGGGGCATTTTGGCCCTATAGATCCAATTTGAGGTCAGAATGGACAAAAAATATCGTAAATGACTTGTTGTTCCTACTTAAAAATACCTCGATTTGCATGAAACACGCAAAATGAGGCATTTCTAATTATTTTTGTCAATTCTGACCTCAAATTGGATCAAAGGGCCAAAATGCCCCCCTAAACCTATAAGAACATGTTTTGCGCACGAAAATCAAAGATTTTTTGTAAACCGTTAGAATTAACAGTTTTCTTGACGGTTGGTGGTAAAAAACAAATTTTAGAATTTTTTTTGTGGTAAAATAGAAGTTTTAGTGGTAAAAAACAATTTTTTGATTTTTTTTGGTGATAAAAGTAAAAAAAATCCTTTCTACAATCGTGCGGTTCTTTCTTTCTGCTACACCATTTTGCTAAGGTGTTCTAGAGACTATCAATTGTCTTTTTATACCTTCATTTCTATAATGCTCCATAAAAGGGTTATAGATAAATTCCTCCCTCTATCAGTTCTTAATGTCTTTATCATATATCCACTTTGTCTTTCAAGGAGAAAAACATTGAAATCATATGACTTTTGATCGATAAAATATATCCACATCATACGAGTGTAATCATCGACAATGCATTTCTTGTGGGGCCAAATATATCTGCGTGTACTAAATTTAAAGGAGCTTTGGCTCTCCGCGAAGTCTTTGGGAATGGAAGACAATGCATTTTTCCGATCCATATATACATCATTCACTTAAATATTTCTATCAATGTGTGGTAATCCCTCAACAATGTCTTTTTGTTTCAATAGATGTATTCCTTTTTGGTTCAAGTGTCCATATCGTAAGTGTCATAGATAAGATTCATCCATAGCATTTGCTTGCAATGCCAGCTTATTTTTGTGGCATATGGAGTGGGAAAACTTTATTATCAGCCATTTGTACTTTAGCCAATATAGTACCAAACTTTTTGTCCATAATAATGTGTCAATGCATTCCCCATTGTCGAAATTCGCTGAATATCCTCATTAAACAAGTTGCCAACACTTAGGAGATTATGTGTCAAATTAGGCACATAAAGAAAATCATGCAAGTATTTTGTGTCATTTAATTTGCTATTAACAACAATGACTCCTCTTCCTTCGACATTTGCCTTTTTTCCATCACCTAAGGTAACTTGATTTGCTACACCCATATCTAACTTGATGAACATGTCCTTATTTCTTGTCATGTGGTTGCTACAACCACTATCTAAAAACCATAAACTGTTACTTATTTTGTGCATCCATGCACGTAAAGAATAATTTTTCACCTTCAGCATTTGCGGCGAAATTCGCTTCATTTGTATTATTTTCATTTTGATGCTAACAATCCTTTTGAGAATGACTCGAATTACGACATCTTTTACATCTATAATAACATTCAGATGATTGATGGTTAGACTTACCACAAATACAACAAGAATTATTCGACCTTTGTTGATAATTTTGATATTGTCCGCGACCTCTTCCTCAACTTTGTCCTTGGCCACGGCTAACATAATGGGTACCACGACCTCTACCAATTGGTGTCCTCTTTGGTATCCCCCTCTTTTCTCCGACTCTCCTTGATATTGTTTGTTTGACATGTTAAGTTAGGGATTGAAATGCTTGATCTACAAGTTGATCGGTATTTGCATTTATTTTCAATTTTTGCTCATGTGATTCCAAAGATCCCGTTAGCTCATGCATTGTAAGAGTTGACAAGTCCTTACACTCTTCTATTATAAATGTGGAAGAATTATATTTTTTGGTCATACTTCTCAATACTTTTCGAACAACTCTTTTTTCTTCTAATGTATCACCGAGACTTCTTCGTGAAAAATAAACTTTAATTTTTTATCTTTTGCATTTTTAGGTTATTAAAATCTCTCCATAGATTTTGTAATCTGACGCAACAACTTTTTCATTTCCTAGAATTCCTTGTTTATTGTATCCCAGGCTTCTTTGGGTTTTTTTAATCCATATAAGCGAGGAAATATAATTTTATTCACGGCTGCATGAATATATCATAATGCAAGTGTATCTTTTTTCTTGTTTTCCTTGTGTAGTTTTTGTTGTCCTTCATTAGGACTTTCTGGAAGGTATTCATACACGTTTATAACGCTCGTGAAATAGCTTGAATTCGTGAGTTTGTGGATTTTTCATCTAAAACACCATTGTTGTAGCTTGTTACAACTGCAAGATCAAATTTGAAAGAGAGAAAGGGGAAGACAAATGAGAATGAGAGAGTGGGGATAGGTGAAAATTTATGGTAGTGGGAGACAACTGGCAAATATATGGTGGTTTCTTTATTTATTTATTTTCTTTTGACTAGTTGACCCCACACATTCTCTTTTTCTTTGGAAAGCAACTGTACAAATCACGTGATAGAAGTATGTTATAAAGATACTTTTAGTTTTCTCACTCATTAAAATCTTCATTTGCTAGTATAAGTGATTTTGATTTCTTTATATGATTATTGTTATTACACTATTGTACTCGTATGAAAGTTATTAAATTTTATATGTCCATAGAAAATTATTGGGTAAACAAAAATATATTTTTAAAAATAAATAATGCTCCAATAAGATGTAAAACAAAATTTCTACCGCGACAACCGCGTTCCGGTCCGCGATGAACGCATCATTTCCTTTACTGCAACACTGTGACCATTTCCGCGATCGCGACCGATACCGTATTTTTATTCTATGTATGGAAAGAATAAGATATGTTAGATGCCTTTATTAACTTGTGTGTGCTGTATGTAATTGAATTGTTTGGGCCTATTTGATTAGGCTTTGGTCACGGCTTTGTTAGTGGATGATTAGTAGTATATTTACTAGTCATAGACTAGCACTTAGGCACATGGCACGCGCGCGATTAATCAAGCGGGTTTAGCATTGCCAGTTAATTTAATTTTTAGTTAATTAAATTAATATTTTCGGATAAAATTATATGGCATTTATTTTGGGATCAATAACTGCCATATCAATCTCTATAAATATTATCTTTTGGCAGTGTTAAAAAAAAATTAGTTTTTATCCTCGTCTTTATCATTCAACGTTTTCCACAAAAAATACCATGTCCATGGAGAATGATTAATTTATGCTGTATTTTTTCATTCTAAGTAATAGGAGAATCATGGGGTAAATTAGCATTATTGTTCCCAACAGCATTATACGAGAGGGCTTATACTATCCTAAGGACAGAGTAAACTTGTCCTATTTTTTTTTAGTTAGATTTCTTTTTCTAAATTGTAATTTTATTTAACATAGTTTCTTAACATAAACTTTTTCTAGCTTTTACAAATATATAATAAAAGATATCAACGGGTTAAACATGTGCATCGCTAAGCGTGTCTAGTCAAAATGTTGCAAGTAATGTGGCATAGAGGGAGTAATTTCTTTTGTCATCTAAGTACAATTACCCAAAATGTAGGGCAATTAGATGGCAACATGTTGGTTGAACAAGAAGAGTGCTATAGGGGTGACCCTAGCATTTCCCATAGATTGAAAGGAATATATATTCCATCAATAATTAGGCATGCCCTATTATATGGAACAAAATGTTAGGACGTGAAGCGTTGCCATCTTTATAAGAAGATTGAAGCATAGATGTTAATGCTATATTGGATGTGTGGCCGTACGAAAACAGACTAGTTTGGGAATAAGATAATAAGAAAGAAAATAAGAATTACACCTATTGAGAATAAGAGTAATTTTTCCATGTAAAACAAAGATTAAATGATGAACGATAAAAGGCTTTAAGAGTAGCAAAGCAATGGGATTGTGAAGGGTTAGGCGTAAAGGAAGACAAAAAAAAATTAGAAGGTGATTAGGAGTGGACATGAGTCTATGAGAGACTAAGGGAAATAGTGTATTGGACGAGGCAGGGTAGTGGTTGAAAATATATGCACACAGCATAAGCACATAACATAACTTTATGTATACATTTTTTTGCTTCTCATTCTTTTTTCCTTAAAACATCGTGTTTTGCAAACTGTTCTTCCTTTGAGAATATTTTATTTATTCCTTTCTCGATATTTTTCTCATCTTTACATTCCTTACGGTAGCACAATCACATTCCTTACTCTCCACCCACATCCCATCCTTTTCCATTAGCAACCCTTATCCTTCCCCTTTCTCTTTAGCCTAAGACCTTTCTATTCCCTTTGATATAACTTCTTCCAAAATTTCAAGAACATGCACATGGATATTTATGAAGATGAGGAGTTAGCATTTTGTTAATTTGCTTTTGAAAAACAAGATATAATCATGAGAAAGGGTTTGTGGATTTTACAAACCACAACAAATTCATGAAATGAGAACTTGATGATTCAGCCATAGCAAGGAATAAATGAACGGTGACAATAAATCGGGATGAAGGCCAGAGTAAAATCTGTGGTAGAGGAAGGGAAGAGGAAGGACAGATGATCTACATGTGGTAGCTGTGGCAGTGGGAGATAGTAGTGGGCCTGATCGGGCGTGTGTGTGGTGGTTGATATGAGGAGGGGAGGGGCAGCAAGGGAGGATGGTTGGACAGTTGGTGATGAACAAAAGTGGTTAGGACAGATGATCTACATGTGGTAGCTGTAGCAGTGGGAGATAGTAGTGGGCCTGATCGGGCGTGTGTGTGGTGGTTGATATGAGGAGGGGAGGGACAGCAAGGGAGGATGGTTGGACACTTGGTGATGAACAAAAGTGGTTAGGAAAAGAAACCTGGGAAAAAAAATAGTTTACCTATTTAACAAGTTGTAAGTCACAAGAGACCAATTTGGGACTCAAAAGGACTATTCACAGTTTATCAATTAGTAGATAGGCATATTTAGAAAAGATGGGACACAGTTGGGAATGTTAGAGGGGTTCCCACGAGAGCCTTCCCCTATATATAGCTAATTAATGAAATTTTTGCACATTCATAAAGCAATCTAGCTATATAGAAATTTTTGCACATTCATAAAGCAATACTCCATATATAAGGAATCAGTTTTACATACAAATTCTTCAGTCCTGATTCATCTGCAGACTCCAGACAGCGTTTGACCAACTGAAACAAGTTATATAGAGGGAGATTTAATATATATATCTGCATATAAGCCAATTTGGGGGTTCACTGAATTGGAAGGGAGCATGTAATAACCTTTTCATTAATCTCTAGACCAAGAAAATTTAAATCCTTCCGCATATTAGCCATTCCCATGAGAAATAATCCATTTCCTGCAATAATTGTAAACATTTAGTCAGTGGTAGGAACTTCACACTCTTCTGTGGCATAATGATAAGCTATTTTAGTCAGTGACAGTAATACATTAGTGAGTTTATATATTAGAGACTATATACCAAAAAGAACACTACATCCTCTCCGGGATAGAATATGTGATGAATATATTCTGTTTATATTGTATACATCTTAAGTTTGTTAAGTATATATCTTGTGCATATTTATAGCTAGTTAGTTCCTTAATCTTTGGCTAAGGAATCTCTAGTACTTTGTACATATACGCTGGCTTTACTAATGAAAAGACACCGATTAAACTTTTTCACGGTATCAGTTTAAGTTCGATCCTTTTTGTGTGTGAACATGTGCTACAGGATGTTCAACACTAATCTCAATTAACATGCAATATTCATTAAAGGCCTGGGATGTGAATTCACCGGCAAGACGAATAGCCTTGATAGAAAAGTATAAAAATGTGCTCGTAATCTGATTAATTGAGCAAGTAGTCTCGCAAATGCTAGGTTGCAAGTTGATAACAATGATACATGTGACCATCTAGTTGATGCATCTATTAAAACCATGAAGTATCCAAATGGTCCACACGAGGGATGAATTGGTCCAGATATATCCCCTTATATACGTTCCAGAAAAGTGGCCGATGATGGTCGGAGTATTAACTTTTTAATTGAGCAAGAAGCACATGAAAAATTATTACTCCCTCCGTGTTTTAGTAAGTGTTACACTTTGATCGTCACATAATTTTAGGCAGTAATTGACTTAAATAAAATAAGAAGTGGAGTCGTTTAATTGACTTAAAAATTGTAAGTGGGGAATGAAAAGTAATGAACGTGAGAGGAAAGAAAATAATAAAAAAGTAGTAGAGGATTCGGGTGGGGACCATGAGAGGAGAGAGATATAATATTAAAATGTAGCTTTTTGCCAAAAAAGGAAGTGTAACAGTAAAACACGGCCGCATTTGGTAAGTGTAACGCTTATTAAAACACGGAAGGAGTATGAAGAATTTGCTGGCTCATGAGCATCCACATGAATTTTCAATTATTTTTCGCATCATTATTGAACCGGGATGGCCTAACCAGTCATGCCAAACTTAAAAGTCGTCAATAAACTTCTAATTTACTATAGCATGTGATTTATTGCCTTAAGTTATACTCGTGATTTTAAGGAATTCATTATTTCCTTCACTAATTGTCTCATTGTGGTATCCATTTTGTCGAATATCTTTAAAACTTAGTAAATTTCTTTAAGACTTAGGGGAGTATAATGCATCAATAATTTCCAATTTTGCTCCCCTTGGCAATAAAACAATTACCCTCCTAGAGCCTTCTATAATCTTGGTACTGCTTGATATAGTACTCACACTAATCTCTTTCATCATCAACAGCTAAAAATATTCTACTTGAAATAAAGGAATTAAATAAATCCTCACCATTGGTTAATGATTGATCTTTAAAGGGATCCATATTCTATTTGAAATAAAGGAATTAAATAAGATTCACAAAAACAAATAACATAACTTAAATTAATAACATGACTAGTAATAATAATGAAATATCCGAAAATATAAAAGTCTAAAAAAATGTCCCATAATTCAAAAAGTCATAGTACTAAAATAAAATAAAATAAAATAAATGTAAGCTAATAGAGTTTATTCGTCAACGGATCATAATTTATTCAATTATTTTCTTCAAGAGTAGTAAAAAAAATCAGCCGCTTCTAGGTGAGTTGTATCACCATAATCGAAATCCTCTTCGCCATCCTCGTACACCAAATTTGTTTCCACTTTCTTTCCTTTCTGCTTGATAGATTGTTGATAAAGGTCCACAAGGTGTTTTGGTGTACGACACACACGTGACCAATGGCCTTTAACTCCACAACGGTATCATATATTTTCATTTTTATCCTTTTCATTCTTGTTTCCGTCTTTATTATCCCACTTTTGGTGAGAGAACGAGTTCCTAAAATGACCACCTGGACCACGACCATATCTACGTCCATGACCAAGACCCTGACCTAGCCTTAAGCTCTTTCCCACCATGGGATGCGGCATTTGCTTCAGGGTGTAATTCGTGATTTTTCATAATAGTTCATTATTTTGCTCAACCACAAGGAGACAAGATATTAATTTAGAATATTTTTTTGAAATCTTTTTCACGATATTGTGTGTACCGGACAACATTGTTTCCATGAAAAGTAGAGTATGTTTTTTCTGACATTTCTACATCCGTGATTTTCTCTCCACATAATTTCAATTGTAATGTAATTCTAAACATGACTGAGTTGTATTCACTCACAAACTTAAAGTCTTGTAATCTTAAATGTAACCAATCATAACGAATTTTTTGGTAATATTACAGTTTTTCCGGTGGTCATACCTTTTCTTTAGATTACTCCAATGGACTTGTGGGTCTTTAACAGCTAATTACTCGGTCTTAAGGCCTTCATGAAGGTGATGGCGAAAGAATATTATAGCTTTAGCCTTGTCTTGGCTTGTTGCTTTATTATTTTCTTTGATAGTATCACCAGACACATAGTAGTTGTTGTAGTTGTTTCCGGTAATATCAAGCAACAAATTCGAGTTTTGCAAGGTTTGACATGATTCACTCTTCTAGCGGAGGAATTGTAAAGTTGCTAATATTTGATGAAGATATATGCTACAAATTTAATTATATTAGTTTCCTTAATTTTAGTAATTAATATTGTTATTTACTTAGTCAAACTAGTAAGTTTAGTAGTGGTAGTAGTGGGCTAGAATTACGAGCACTATCAACAACAATCCCACGTAATTAGGATTTGCATGCCAATTAGTTGCTTTTTATTTATTTTGTCATATACTTTTGTAGCCAATAAAAGGCATGACTCAATTAGAGTATGTGAATGAGAATGCAGTATCGTTTTCCTACGCTATTTCCATGTTTTTTGCATTCTTAGCTCCAACAAAATTGGTATCAGAGCCATTTGACTCTTAGGGTTGTGAGGTTTTACAAATCTTTGAGTGTTCATAAAAAAAAAAAAAAAAAAAAAAAAACAACAACCAAAGTGTCCTCAAACAATTTTTCTCTTTCAATTCCCATTTTCAAAGGTGAAAATTATCAATCATGGGCTATTAAAATGAAATCCTATTTGAAAGCTGTGAGTTTTGAGAGTGATATTTCAAAATCCCACACTAGTCCAAATTAAAAAATATGATGAAGTGATGGCTAGAAAGCCACGGGCACTTGTGTGTCTACATGGGGCCGTGTCAGAAGAAATTTTCACAACTATTATGGGTTGTGAATCTCCCAAAGAAGCATGGGAGAAAATTAAAGAGGAATTTGAAGGAAATCAACAAACAAAATTAATGCAAATTTTGAACCTTAAAGGGAGTTTGAGATGATGGGAGTGAATAGTAGTGAAGGTGTCAAGGAATACGGGAGTCAGCTAATGTCCATCGCAAATCAAATCAAATTACTTAGTGGAGAATTTGACAATCAAAGAGTGGTGGACAAACTTCTTGTTAGTCTTCCGGAAAGGTATGAAATTAAACTTTCTTCAATTGAAGATACTAAAGATTTTTCAAAGTTCACAGTTTCAGAGTCGATCAATTCACTACATGCGGTGGATCAAAGGAGGTCCATGAGAAATTAAAATGGTGAAAACAAAGGTGAAAAAGCTTTTCTAGCAAAGTCTCCTTATCAAAAGGCGAAAGGCAAGTCCCTTCTATGCAACATTTGTCACAAAATTGGTGGCATAAGGAGAAAGCTAAGTGCTTTAATTGTAAAAAATTTGGGCTTATGGCAAGGAATTGTAAGTCCAAAGGTGAAGAGCAAGAGACCATGGCACAAGTGGCCATGGAAGAAAATTTATTTTGAAGTTGTGGGTGAAAAGTGCACCATGAAGAGAAGTGCTCCGAATCCAAAGAGTATGTTGGTGAGATGTGCATCAACAAATGAAGATCGAAAGTGGTGAGACGTGCATCACAAATGAAGAGAGGTTCTTCATAATGATTACTCCAAATTCGAAGCAAGGGGGTGTGATGAAGTTATATGCTTCAAATTTAATTATATTGGTTTCCTTATTTTTAGTAATTAATATTATTATTTACTTAGTAAAACTAAAAAGTTTAGTAGTGGTAGTAGTGGGCTAGAATTATGGGCAATATCAACAACAATCCCACGTAATTAGGATTTGCATGCCAATTAGTTGCTTTTTATTTATTTTGTCGGTTACTTTTGTAGCCTATAAAAGGCATGACTCAGTTAGAGTATGTGAATGAGAATGCAGTATTGTTTTCCTATGTTATTTCCATGTGTTTTGCATTCTTAGCTCCAACAATATTAACATGGCTGGATTCCTTCTTACGTTTGCTTATTCGAATAATATGGTGCTAATAACGTGTTAAATATAGAGAGATATATGAGAGAATTTTGTTGTGTATATTATTCTATCTAGTACAAAATATATATACATGTATATTATCTAGGGTTTCTTCGGATAAGATCAAATACCCAACTCTAGAATATTCTACACTACATAGATAATAGTCATCCAGTTATTATTTCATAACATATACAATAAAAGATTAAAAAAAGGAATATAGAGAGATATATGAGGGAATTTTGTTGTGTATATTATTTCATCTAGTATAGGATATATATACATGTATATTATGTAGGGTTTCCTCATATAAAATCAAATACCCAACTCTAGAATATTCTAGATAGTTTATGGATAATAGTCATCCACTTATTATTTCATAACATATACAACAAAAGATTAAAAAAAAGGCCTCCACTGTTTAGTTTCTCTCTCTACTAGTACTACTTTATGAGTTTGTTTCTATTTTTTTTTTATATTTTTTTTGTCATTTTGCTTGTATATATATATAATCAGCTTCTTTCTCTCTGCAATTTTGTCAATCGGTCATTTCACTCCCCATTTTCACATAAAAAAGGTGTAATTCATTTCTTCATCATATTTTTTCCTTAAACAAAACTAGCTTCCATGGAAGATATATGAATTCTAAAAAAATATGAGGGCCTACTCTTAAGACTTAGCACGAGGCCTCCATTTTTGTTGAGGCGTGATTCCACACGTATACAATTGTAGGGTAACTTGTTTTGATGTCCATAAATGAGGGCCGAAAAAGGCTTGACCTAGATCAAGACTTACCTGGGAGACTGGAACGACATATCTGGTTTGGTGCATTGTTAATCTTTTTCTAGGGTGCTAACTCTAGAGTGGATTGGAGCTTTAAGAGGCTTTTAGTGTTTTATATGTAATATTTGATACAGGTTTAATTAAAGTTGGTTTTTTTAAAAAAAAAAAAAAAAATTGTTGTGAATTTAGGTGTAAAACACAAACTACCGCCCCATGAATATGTCTCTTTGTTGCATCTATAATGTCAAAATAGTTTTCAAGTTATTTGTTAATTATGCTATTTAACAAAATTGTCTTATAGTCATGGTTCCTATTCACAACATCATAGTTTATCAATGACATCATGGGTTTTTAGGAGAAATGAAAGTTACACTTGAAAATTTTCTATCCTTCAAAATCTAATTTTTTATTTTTATTATTATTATAAAAACAATAAAATAAAACAAAATAAAATAAAAAATCCTTTTGGGTAACACTATATTTTGTTAATTTTTTCTTTGATGAATTGTAAAAAAGCTTGTTGTCTTTGGTAAACCTGAATTACTGATATTTGTCACTTAGGACATTAATGATTATTTTACTAATTTTTTCATTAAATTTTAACTATAGTTAAATTTTTTTTTTAAGTTAATTTTTTTTGTAAATAATAAAAATAATAATATAAAAAAAATTTCTCACCAAAAAAAGAGAAAAACATTAACGGCCAACAATCCCTCCCATCTCAACCACCAACCCCTTCCATCGATGCCCCCCGCCACTCAGCCCCTCCTCGGCCAGCACCCAACCAGTGCCCCTCCCTCGCCAGCACCCAACCACCCAGCCTCCTACCCCCCCCCATCCCCTGATGACGCCCCCCACCATTACACCCTCTTCCTTTTTACCTTACAACCGAGGAGAGAGAAAATCAATAACAACCACTCAAAGCATTAACAATGGTGGCCCCCGTTGAAGCAGTTGACTTCGAACTAGAAGAAGACGATCTCATGGACAGAGATGGAACCCAAAACGGCATCTCCTCCCTTTCCCCCCACCTCAAAAACGCAAAAAACGCCCCCCAAACCCTAAACCCCCATCCGAAAGCAAACCCGTTTAGATTAGGTGACGATACAACGAAAGAAAATTGGTAGAGAAAGTGGGGATTTGAAAGATTTGAGGAAGTTAAAATGGAGAGATAATTGGGATTCGAAGCGCTGTTGCTGTGCGCGTTGGTAGATTGGTGGTGGTAGTTTTAGGATGGTAGATTGGTAGGTATTTGGGGTTTGAAAGTGGAGGGTTTCTTGAGGCGGTTGTGTTGCCGGTAGAAGAGGGTGCTTGGGCGCCGGCAATGGGAGAGGAGGGGGCTGGATTGGCGGGGGAAAGGTGGCTGGTGAGGGAAGGATGGGTTGTTTTTTTTTTTTTAATTACATTAAATAATTTAGGTAAATTGCGAAAAATCTTATTATCTTTGGTAAACCTGAATTATTGATTACCAAAGAGAATAACTATTTTAATATAAATTCACTAACCATGGTTAATATTAAACCCAAATCCCTTACATCCTAAAAAAAAAAAAAAAAAAAAAAAAAAAAAAAAAAAAAAAAGAAAAAAGAAAAAAAAAAACAAACCCCTGACCACTAGCAGGCAGCAGCACCACTGCCGGCGGCGGCCAGGTGCCCAACCCCCAACCGGCGACGCCCAGCCTCCCCCCTCCTGTCTTTCCCTTTACCCTGACCCCCACGTCCTCCCATTCCCCAGCGCCGCCCGCCAACCCTAATCTTACCCCAAACCACCACGAAAACCGCTTTCCCTCCCGGACAAACCCTCTCCCTTGTGAGCCGACCACGGAAACCCTAAAACCCACCCAAAACCACCAGAAAACCAAACCCATTTCCTGGGTTTGGTTTCGAAACCCCCAACGGGTTTGGGTGTTTCTTGGTGTTTTTGGGTGGGTTTTAGGGTTTTCGGTCGGCAAATAGGGGAGACTGGGCGTCCGCCGGCCGGGGGTGGAGCGCTTGGCCGCCGGCAGAGGGAGGGGTTATTGGTGGCGTGGGCAGCGGCTGGTTGTTGAGGAGATAGGTGAATTTTTTTTTAAAAAAAAAAAATATTTCTAAAATAAATGTAAAAAAAAAAAAATAAAATAACTATAGTTAAGTATTTAGTTAAAATTCATCATTGATGTTATAATTGACTTAATATAAAAACTTTTTAGGTTTACCAAAGATAATAAGATTTTTCGCAATTCACCACTAAGAAATTTAAAAAGTATAGTGTTACCAAAGAGAATTTCCCAATAATTTAATTTTGAAAAAAATTAAAAAACTAACAATGGTTAAGGATTTTTTATTAAAATAGTTATTATCTTTGGTAATAACACAATGTTACCAAAGATAATAAGTTTTTTTATAATTTACCAAAGAAAGAAAAAATTAGGTGTTACCAAAGATAATTTCCCAAAAAAAAAAAAAAAAAAAAAATACTATGTGCATTGCACGGGCTAAACACTAGTTGCATTTTAAAAGCATTGATAACATTTAATTTGATGCAAATTTGTGTTTTTCCTTTGATTTAATCTCACATTCTACTCTTTATGGAACAAAGGGCGGCCTATGTGCATCGCCTTATGCCTCGTCAAAGGTGATGAAAGAAGCGCACCTTGGCTTGCTTTTTGCCTTTCATGTTCAAGGCAAGCATTGACTAGCCTAGCGCCTAGACATGCCTTGGCATGCATTTTAAACTAAGAGAACACCTTATATATGGTGAAGAGAGCATAGGCCCAAGGCCACCTTGTCAACAAAACCCATTTCATAGCTTATAAGTTATAAAGCACCTAACTCATAGGAAAAGGCACCATAGCTATGTATTTTCCTTGTGCAAAATTAGCCAATCAATAACATAATACTAAAATAAACACCAAGAATGACACGTGTCACTTCCTGGTGTTGTTTTTTCTCTCCAAAACTCCTCTCTCCCTTTTTAGTAAAAATCTTTTTGGAATATTTGGATAATACAACTATAATAATATATTATTCCTATTCTATCTTTATAATAATTGTATTCCTTTTTATTTTGTAATCTATTTACATAAAATAGTTACACAAGATTTTGAAACCTTTTAATTGATGGAGAATAAGCTATAATTTAGAAGGTTGAAATATGGAGAGTATAAAATAACGGGGGCCAAAAATACAATATTAACATTTAAATTACCATTATATAGTTGTACAATAGTAGGGCTCATTGGAAAAAAAAAAAAAAAATATATATATATATATATATATATATATATATATATATATATATATTTCTATTCATGGTGTTGATTTAAAATCTTATGAAATAATAATAATTGAGTGAGTATTCTGTTAAAAATTTCTATAATAATTTTACCAACTTATAACATTTTTTTCCCTTAAAAAAATCTATTAACTATTATTAAAATAGGCCATGCTTACATCGATCATCTTGGACATATGTTAAGCTATCATTAAAAAATTTCCCGACATTAAAATATATGATGTCAGCTTTAAGTTTTTTTAAAAAATATAAGTAAAAAATTATTTTACTTAGCTTATTTTTTGGAAGTACATTGTATAGGTTTCTTGTTTTTTTTCTTCCTAAACTAATTCATTTATAAAAAGCCATACGACATTTACATTGTATAGTTTTATTGGGAATAACATGCATCATTCATATAATATCAAGTACACTATTTTAAAATATTTTCAACACAACTAATCAAAATTTTATTTATTTTTTTTTTTTCACAATTGTGGTTTTAATAATTTTTTCCTTATTATTTCATCTTTCTTATATGCATTGCATTTGTTTATTCCACATAAACTGCCTCATTTTTATATTATATCACAAATTAATTATGGGAAAAAAGATTATTAATATCGTGCATCGCACGGGCACTAATCTATTAGCTTAACTAATAGTGAATTTATTTCTAGAACCTCTATAAACATGTAAACCTAAAAGGGAGGAAAAAAATTACCACTTCCAATATCAACAGCCAAAGGTTGAGAAGGATCAGGGTAAACCATGTTCCACTCTATCTCGGATGGGTAAGCCTGCAATATTTGCCATGGGTAACAAGTATCTCAAATTAGTATGCTCTATTCCTTGGTTTATACAACTTATAAAGCATCATATATCGGGCATCACTCCAATGGCAAGGAAAATGTAGAATATTATAGAAATATTAAGAATATCAACTAATTAGGAGAAAATAAAATCTAGTCATGCAAAAAAAAAAAAAAAAAAAAAAGGTTATATTTTTAAAAGGTATTTTCAATGGTTTCACTATCATAAAAAAAGCTTTTTTACAACTTTACAAGGCTATATTAGTTTAGAGCTAATTCTTGGACAAGTAAAGAACTACATATAAACTAGGACTTGAGTTTTTTTCCCCCTCGTTTGAGAGAAAAACCTCAGGTTTTCTAAAGCCTCTCACTATCTTCCAACAATATTTTACCCGCATTCCTAACTGATTGTCCTATTGGATTTTTACACATTATCCAATGCAATATTATCAAGCTAAGTATTTTGGAAAAAAATTAAAAATTACAACTTGGAAACCATAAATCGAGACGAATCTAACAAGATCTCACATGACTTTTTTGAAGTATATATTTATCCTTAAAGTATTAGACTCCATAAGTCGTACAATCTCTAAAGATTTCAAATAGGAAAATCAATTAGGAGCGGAGGGAGTATTATTTTAAAAAATAAAAAATAAATAGATAATTTCTTCTCACTAAAGCACCCAAACGTGTTACCTCCTATGGACCGGTTCAAAAATAATAATTCTGCAAAGATGGATGCTCATAAGTCTTCCCATAACGAAAAATAACGTATAAACAAGAGATGTCATTTTGAAACCACTATTAAATTCCAAAATTATTTTATTTATTATGTTAAGGAAGTAAATCAAGCGAAAGCCAAGCTTCTTAGTGGTCTCGCAATTGTAAATGGTAGTTCCAAGAGGGGTAATCTTAAGTGTGGGCATTTGAAGGAGAATGACTTTAAGTAGATTCTCTGGGATTATGAACTCTCAACACACTCAAACTCTCTAGTACCATAATCCCTTGAAAGTTAACACTTTTTCATCAAATCTGTAAAAATAATGAAGAATTTAAATGTACTAAACTCTGAGAGCTTATCCATTTCCACAGCAAAGATTCAGATAGTGATCACAAAATATAAAAGATCTTTCTGTCCAAAATCTCATAAACTATATCTCTCCCTAAGAGCAACTTTTAAAACCCATTAAAGAAGCAGATATTTTTTTCAAAGATTTAAAAGCAGAAACTAGTGCTTTATCATCCGAAACATGCCCATGAAAGCATCACTTGCAATAACATCTCAGAATTAATCTAGTTATAGGATGTTTAATGAAACAATTCTCTTTTTGAACCATTGTTCATTTTCAGAAAGCATATTTAAAAGAGCTAGCCAATCACATGTAGCTCTTTTGTCATCAACTCAATAATGGCTAAATTCTTCACCTACCTAAGACCCCACAAAAAATCCTCATACTCCTTTGTAGTTTTCTTATTGATTCTCCAAAGACACTAAGGAAAATATTGCAAGAAAAACAATATCAAACAAGCATGACCGCAGATTATTTTCCTTTGATTCTCTTGAAAATCTACTTAAATGATTCTAGAGAAAGAAAAATGGGGGGCAGGGCAGCAGGGAAGTCCTAAATGCCTTTGTTGAGAACGTCATCAGCAAATACTTTCTCTGATATCATAAAATTACAGCAAATTGACTTTCTACTATCTCATACTAACTTTGAAAACATGCTTTTTATTAATAGAATATAAAGAAATGTGATTAAGAAAAATGGTGTAACCTAAAATATATTTCAATATTTACTTTTTTTTTTTTTTAACTTGAACAAACGCGATAGCCAAATTGCTTCTACTTTCAGGGAACTAAAAATATTTTGTTTCTTTTTTTATGCAAAAAATGGAGGCTAAACCTCAATGTGAATAAACTAAACCTATACAAACCATTCGTTGCCATACTCAGTTTAAGGTCAAACAGTCCAATATTAAGTTTCCAAAAGCCTAAGTGATAGTAAGTGAATTGACAAAGAATATTAACATGAGTATAGAATTCCACCCAGCAATCAAGGGGGGGGGGGCTAGACTACCAGGTATCCAAATAAAGTTCTTCAACAGTTCCTATCAGCAGTTTAGCACCTCTTGTGACTTTTTTACTATGCCCATAACCGACAAGTGTGAACGGATACGAGAGATTGAATCACTCAACCAATCACCCTTCAAAGTACTAACCCACAAGTTTTCCCCTAGTAATTACCATGCTGACAAAACTGTATAAAAGTAAGAACTAATTGACCCAAAGCCACCTAGGATTCAAATCTGATTGACCATTGATCTCTTGAACTTTTAGTAGCTATATACCTAATGCCATCTCTATCCAACTTTAGGGTAAAACCTTGCAAGTTTTAGCACCATTAAACAGCTCCTTTGAGCATAAACATCTATAATCTGACTTCCTTTAGGATAAACACCAGCTAAAAGATAGGGCAAATTTTTTTTTCGTTTACATTTATTCCTTTGAAGTATTATTACGGTTGAGGATGAAAATGAAATTTATACTCTTATTAAGTGCTACAAATTGTCTTGAACTTCCTCTGTAATACCCTAACTGTTTATTATAGCAGTCACCTTAACAGCTTAGTGTGCCAAATACACTTTCGATCCCTTCGACATACTGTAACACCCTTTTTAGAATCGTAATCAACAAATGAAAAACTGATAAATGAGGATCCTCAGTGAATGGTATGAAAGACTGACAAATGGTATACCTAAAAGGTCCTATAGAATAATCAGTGAAGCACCAATTGGGCAATTGGTGCAGCCAATGGCAGTAGTTGTCATCTAAAAGTCCAGATAGTAAAAAAATACTCAAATGACATACACGTAAGTTGGTCACAGAAATTGTATACCACTACAAAACTTCAATCTTTTCAGGATGTCAAGCTAATTTATGAATCCAATTATTACACGCAGAAGCTGATAGCATAATCAATGGAATCTAATAGGCTGTCTAGCCATAGAATGAAAACTAAAACAATTAATTCTATTAGAAAAAGCTAATTTGACCAAAAAACAGAGAGAGAGAGAGAGATCATACTCTGTCCATCGCGAGAACCCCTGGAAGAATTCTTCCTTTCAGATATTCCCAAACAACAGATGCATGCTCAATCATAGTATATGTTTGTGCAGATCTAGATATCTGAAGAGCTGCTTCACAAGCCGTATGCCCAACAATTGTTATATGACAGCCATTTTGGCTTACTTCATCAAGAATACATGCCAATTTACACTCTCCACCACTATTCTGATGAGACTGTCTAACTTTCACAAGACCTATCCATGTAATTTTCTGAAAATGGAAAGCATCACATAAGCAGGTAGTTAAATTTCGATTATGACTAATAAAAAAAATGTATCTATATTGCAAAGGTCTAAGAAAGTGACACAGGTAAAACCGGATCATTACTGCAAAAATCCAATAGAGGTAAAATAACAAAATATGAAATGCCAAATGCTAAAAATGAAACAAGTACTACGGAGATGATTAAGTGCTTATGTCTTCTACAAGACCACCAGAGTCAAGCATTAATAAAACTCCAGTTATTTGGCAGAAAAATAAAGTTTTATTTCATTGGTTTATATGGGGTAAATTTTGTGGTTCAACTGTGAAAAGTTTGAATGTGAAGGTGACAAACTTCTATTTTAAAATTAATTGACTCATTAAGCTGATCTGAAGAGCTTAAAAAGGAGAAAGGACACAAATCTAGAGATAGATTGAGGATTGGGAAGAGTAGTCTCAATGAGGAAGCAGCCAGAAATGGCTACAGGCATAATTGAACTGTAAATATATTGGTTTACAAAATACCCAAATTTCCACACTCACCATAAATTGGAAAACAGAGGGTTAAAATAATGATATACAGAAATATGATGGGTTATGCTCACATACATACAAAAGTCAATGATTATCTAGTCCTTCCATCACATTCACCAGATTATCTAGTGCTTCCTCTGCTTATGAAACAAGATCCCATTCATCCTATTCACCAGCTGACACCATTTAATGCCTTCTGGCTCATGGTTTCATGGTGTTCATGTTAGAGCTGCCTCTCCAACATCATAGACTGTCTAACATTATATTCCTCCCTAACATTAGATTCTCATAGAACTATGCCATGAATCCAGCAGCCCAACATTATTAGTTGCAACAAGAATGTCCAGAGGGAACTCCATCAGCTTTTTGAGAATAATATAAGATAAATTTTGAGAACAGCTTAAGATCAAAAGAGAAACAATTTACTATATATCCATGTTTTAGTCCCTTTGTTCACAAGTGTGATCAAGAACTTGCATTTCTCCCCTAAAACTCTAACCCAACCCTTAATACACTTTAGTGCATATGATCAATAGGGTTCCTTAGTGTTGAATGAAGTACTTGAATCAAAAAGATTGAATATAATTGTTATTGGTATGGTTCACCAAATCTTATTAGACTTGTCAATAATGGTTATTAGTATTATGAACATGAAAAGATGGTGAATGCTGAAAGTTTAATTCATAAATCAATTGGTATGATTCACCAAATCTTATTAGACTTGTCAATAGTGGGTTATTAGTAATAGGAACACGAAAAAATAGTGAATACTGAAAGCTTATTTTATGAATCAATAACATTCAATAGGTGCATCATGTGGCAGACCATATTTGTGCAATCTCTTACATTGCATTACATAATTCATGTGTAGACTAAGAGCCATACTAAATAGGAAGGACCACAAGCAAGGTGTTGGGTAGGTCAATGAGAGACTCACAACTCAAATGAGTGATTATTCTCCCTTTACAGGGGCTAATTATTTAACGTAGGAAGAAGATAAAAATCACTGAGCAACTTGATTGTTGTCGGTTGTAAGAGAGACACGTATAGAAGAGTAAGAAAAAGAGTTGAGAGATGAGATGTCTTTGAGTTACCTTCCCATGGAAAATTTCTTTCATATGGTGCTTCTTGTGTATTTCAATTGGACCCTTGCTTGGTTATGTACACACCCTTAAATCTGCCTAATCATCATTAAAAGGTACAGGACTTATAAGCAAACTTGGACATTGACATTCGTGATCAATTTTGTGCATATTGGGGAATGCCAACAAAGATATTGACAACCTCTTAAATAGAATATGTCTTGGAAAAGGGATAATGGGAGGGTCAAAAAGTATGTGAATAGCACTATTTGAAAACTGTGTCCTCAAATGGGATTATCTTTCTTTCCAATTGGTATGTTCAAATCAACCTACATAATATTTCACTCTCCATGTATTCACTATACAATATACAGCTCCTGTAGAAACCATTCATATTCAATCTTTTTTACTTTTCATCATCTTCTAGAGAAGTCAACTAAAATAAATATTATGAAACAATGGAAGTAGTCACCTTACATCTTGAAAGGTAAGTGGCAATTTCATTGAATGAGTTTGATCCAAGATCAACAGGTTCCCAACCTAATACAGTACGAGAAAACACTAATGAATTTTTTTCCTATCATTAAAATCAACATTGTGTAGAAATCCATCTTACGTATAATTTACAACAGACATTACCCTCATAACAGCTTTACAAGTGAGAGCACATCAAAAATATCGATCAATGTCTTAAAGTACAAGAATTACAAAGAATTTATTAGGGCTAATCAAAAAAATCAAATAAATAATTTTAAATTTGAAGTTAGCTCAATACCCAAAAACCCACTAAGCAAGGAAACTTTAACACCAATATGGCCATGTCATCATAGTAGAAATTCCCTATTTCTAAAAAACAACAAAGTAATACCCACTACAAGTGCATTTATGAAAAGGTTTGAGGTAAAGAGATACATAACTTCCTTGCCCTTCAATATCAACTATAGTAGATAATAAGTTTTGGAAAGACTAGAAGAAAAAAAAAACAATTTCAAAAGTAGAAGATCGCAATGAAGAGATACTAATAGGAGTAATAAAAGCTTTGAATAGAATCAATACAGAGAAAAAAAACAAAATATTAAGAATAACAGTAGAACAAAACTTAGTTATCTGACAGTCCAAGCAATGAAATTCTGATATGATTGGAGTGGTATCATCTTTTCAGCTTGTCTTCATAGCTTATGATTTCACAACCTAGTTTTGCTTCTTGTTCATAAAATAAATGGTGACTTTATATGCCTCTTGTTAATAAGCACATGCTAAAAATATTCATCATTTACCATATGTATACTTTTGAAGTTAACCCAGAAATTCCAAATACTTGACATTCAGATGTAGAGAAGCCTACAATATGAATTTCTGAACTTTTATTACAAATAATACTTTACAACCTAGGAGTATAAATAGCCTATATTTTACCAGCTTCTTCTGTTCAGATTCTTTGATGCCCTTCCTTTTCTTTAAAAGGCTATTAGATGAGGGGTATTAATATAATGCTAGTCATAATGCTAGTCAAGTTTGATGCTTGATAAAGACAACTCATGCTTTTAGATCCAAGAGAAGGAGATAGACACGGAAAAAAGAAAAAAGAAGATGAAAAGACCTAACATAAAAATTGAAAGAGGCAAGACTGCAGGACCTCAACAAAAGCATTCATTTGTAAAGATCTTGAGCATGCAAGTCAATAGATATAGCAATAAAAGTGTAACAAGGATACAATAATTTTATCCAATTTTCCCGTACAAAATGCAAGAGCAAACTCAAAAAAGGAGAAACTTACCATCCACAATATTATGAGCAAGAAATGATTTTTCTTGCATCGGCAAGTGATTATGCTTGCATAAGAAATCACTTGGTAATAGCATATGTATGCTTCTACTTTCAGCATAACTCACTATTTCTAGAGCCTCTTTGACTCCTTCATGCTCAACCAAATGCAAGGGAACAGGCTTTCCCATGACATGCATGATTTGTAGTGCCATCATCCCCACAAAAACCAAACCATCACATTTAGCAGCTAAAACGCGCAAGGCTTTTACTTTGTCCTTAATATTTCCTCCTCCTACCTATACCAAATGATGAAACATTAACCAATGTTAGTAATTATGACTTACCGTGAAATAAGCAGCATAACTAAATTAAAAAAAAAAAATATTAAGAAGTAAATAATAGCAAGGGAATACCACTGCAACACTGGGACTCAGATCACATTCTGGAATTGTCTTCAATTTGGCCAAACACTCGTCAAAATAAAAACCAGCTAGGCAAGCATAACAAAACTGGGTAACTCCAACAGTTGATGCAAGAATTTTGTGAGCTGTTGAAAACGAATCGTTGACAAAAATATCTATCCCAGAAGCTAATCTCCTAGCAAATTCTGAGTTGTTGGCAAGTTCTTGTTTGTAGTTTGTAAGATTTTCAAGAAGAATGATATCTGCTTCCTCAACTTGCTCGAAATTTGGCTGCTGATGTTCATAAAAGCATTTACCAGGGAGAACCTTCAATTTGAGCACTGATGAAAGGAATTCTGCTAATCAACAAATGCAACAGGAAATAGATTAGCATCTCTTATATTAAAAGTGGGCTAATAAGAGCCGGGGTAAATGAACAAACAAAAACAACAGGTAATAGATTAGTGTTTCATCCATCAAAAGCGTGTTTAATAAGAGCTGGACTACTAAATGAACGAATGAGGTCATCTGTTTTAGTTTAATCCCAACCTGTGAGATTACATGAAAGAGAAGGCTGAGAGGTGTACAAAGGAAAAAATTGAAAAAATGTTCTAAAAATATTTGAATGAACTAACCAATACACCTACAATAGTCAGTGATAAAGCATATAATTAGTGGCAGACCATAGAGTAATCCTTGACCACAATTATTAATTGTAATCCACCAGTTTCATGCTAAGCTTGTAACTTACCAGCTGCACGAGCCAATTAACAAGGTACACCTTGCTTGTTGTTTAGACATAATTATGTTGGCTCTTGGGAAAATGGGCAAATTCTCTCTTTCAGTCTCTATTACCTTATTGTTATAGGTTGTACCAGTTACTCCCTTTGTTTCTAATTAATTGCAACCCTTTTCTTTTTCATCCATTTTTGATCCATTACAACACTTATTTGGTAAGGACACACAACTACTTTATTATTTCCCTCTCATCATCCTCGCATACACTACTGTTTATTATTCCTCTATCCCACTAACAACTAAATAAACACACTCTTCACCAAAAGCCACAATGTTACTATCCTTGAAGCAGAAAAGCATACTCGAAAGTACTATAGTGCTACAAAATCAAATCAACAAGCTGCAAATCAGAAAGCTGTAGAAAATAACAACCAGAGTCATACCTGCAACAGTCTCTTCAGATAAAACCTTGGAGTTGCATTTGACTGTCCAACTACTAGCCAAAACTACCTTTGCTCCGGCTTCATATATGTATTTAATAGTTAATAGTGCATTGGAAATTTTTGAGACAGATTCGTCCAGATCCTGGTGAAGCAGGATGGAAGAATCAAATCTGACCATGACAACTTTTGCAGAAAGCTCCTCTTTAGGGAATCTTTGCAGAGTTTGTATAGGTGGAAAGCCTTTCTCCCTGTCATGATCTTTGGCCTATGTACAAGATATAATTTAAATTCAAACCAAGTCAACTAACAAGGCATTGTAATTAGATTTCAAGCTTTATAAATGCAGCAAGGGATGATGAAGAACCTAAGCAAACTACTCAAGATTGCCTTGCACCATCATAATCTTATAAGAAAAAAACATAGATAAAACCCTTTACCATCTTGTATTTGTTTTAGAAGTTCTTATTTTACATGAGCTTACACATTGTAAAGTGCACAGTCCTAGGCTACCACAGTAATTATGTGTAGTTTTAATCAGGGCCAAAGAACAGATAATCTAGGTCAGACTGAAAATTGTCACTGAAACAAATGAAGTAGAAGAAAGCTGAGATATTGAATAGGAAAGTTAATAGAAAGATTCTTTTTGTCACAACTTTTGAAAAGAAGTTAATTAGAACATATTTGTCACTTGCCACAAGAACAAGTCCACGATAGCCTCATACTTATGCCAGATTGACTTTACAATTTCCTGGTGTAATATGTGCCATATAGTAAGCTCACAGAAACCAAAAAAATCATTTCAATATTGGACAATAAATAAAACTTATGCTCAATGGGCTAAGCGAGTTGAGAGCACCCTATATACCTTATTAAGGATGTAATTCTTCCATTACAGACGAAAGACTTTTCATGTCTATACGTGAGTTGTTACTAACATTCTACACTATAAATAGTTAACTAGACTACAGTCAGAAAGAGAACAGACATCATTTTGTGACTCTATACTTTATTCGCAGACTAAACAAGAAAACCTGCCTGGGTTTCTGGCAGTGGAGAGTTTAATGACATTAGAAGACGCTCTCCAGCTCATTGTATGCTTAGACGGTTTCGTCCTAACAAAGAATTTCTGATACATGGATAGGGGAGTGCAAGGTGTGAATGTGTTATTCAAGCTCTTTACAAAAGTCTGACAACAGGCATATCTGATAGTTTTCACAGTTCATGAGATTCTTTAAACACCCGGGTGCAAGATACACCCAAGATAATTTTTGTTTATTTTTACGATTACTGCTCATTACCAAATGAGGAAAAAAATACCTTGCGCCTAAGTGTATATAATAATTTTCAATGAAATTCAAATCGAAAATGGTAAAAAGTAGAGCATTGAATGATAATACCTTACAAGAGATGCTTGCAGCATTACTTGACACCTCCCAGGACCCTATTAAAAAGTACATTACAACATCAAACAAAATTTTCATTTTATCTTATAAAAGAATCAAAATATTGAACCGTTTGAAATAAGATGGTTAATTAATTACCTAAAGATGAAATTTCTCCATTTCTGTGAAAATTGGCAATTTTTCCATGAGATAAACATGCTTTATTATAAGTAATTAACACCAGGGGTTTGCTGCAAACCCCATGAAAGCTATATTTATAGGAAGATAATGTTGCTCCTTGCAAAAAATTAACTCCAGTGGTACAATGAGCGATTTGAGCCATCATCCTAGAATTAGAAACACGAAACCCAAATTACCCAAATCAAATAAAATATATAAATAATTTACCCAAAAAATGTATAATCAAGTGAGAAGTAGAATTACCCACAACATTAATATTGACAAACGTCACAGTTAGAACTCTTAGCAGCTTACGCCATGGATAGGGTCATAGAGATAGAGAGCTCTGTTATGGTGTAATAAAATGGTTACAAACAATTTTTATTTTTTTTTCAGATTGGTAAGAAGCAATAAGGTGGAAGGTGTCTTACCGCACCACGATATTGCACAAGTCGAATGTAAGAATTGGAAGTTTGGGGATTAAATTGTGGGAATAGGAATGGCTGAAAGAGAGTGTAAAGGAGCGCACTCCCATTAATAATTTAATATACTCCCTCCGTTAATTTTTATGTGCAACTTTTACTATTTTAGTCCGCTAAACATTATGCAACTTTCTATTTTCTTTCTATTTTTAGTAAACAGGAACCTCAAAAATTACATATTTACCCTTACTTAAAAATTCAGATTTTCATAATTTTACCCTTATCTTATTTTAATCAAAATTAATCTAAAATTAATCAAATTTGATCTAATTTAATCACTCCCTCCATTTATTATCCCATTTCCCCCCAACCACTCTCATCACTCACATTCCCAACCACCAAACATTTTTTTTTTTTTGGTAAGTAAGTAGCTTTTATTACCAAAAGAGAAAGAGGAAAAACCTCACCCAAACTACACGAGCCAAAAGGCCAAACAAACACCAAACACAAAAACAAAAACAAACACAGGCCTACACCACCTTAAGCCTTTACAACTTAACCAAGCCAAGCCCGAACATACAAAGAAACCAACACCAGAAAACAGACCACTAACAGAAGACTAGTTACAAGGCACACTATTCCTGAGATTAAACAGCCATTTAGCTTGCTTCCTTGACCAAGAGCCACTAATGAGTTGATGGCACCTGTCCATTACTTCCACACATACTACTTTACAAATCTTCTCTGGCCGGATCACAGCTTTGTGCCACAAGGCATGAGATCTGGCTAACCATATGTGGTAAACAAGGCCAGTAAGAACAGCTAGTCTTACTTTCTGTTGAACTGAGTCTGCAGGCACTCTCTTCCACTGCCTCCACGCTGTATCTAATACAAAGCTTCTGTGCTTGATTCCAATCCATAGATAATTGATGCAAGCCTGACTGTAACAGCACTCAAAAAACAGATGTTGTACAGATTCTGGAGCTGCACCACACAGTAAACACTGATCAGTCTCACACACTCCAATGTTGTGCAACTTAGTTCTCAGTCTGAGTCTGTCATGAGCAGCAAGCCAAGCAATAAACGTATGTTTTGGAACATTGAACTTATTCCAGATCCAATTAGTCCAGCTGACTGTAGGCATGCTTCCAATAATCCACCTATAACCTTCAGCAATAGTATAGGCACCTTCTGTCCATTTGTTACTGATGAAACCAGCTTTCAGTTCCTCTTTGATCCTGCAGATTTTCTTCCAAGCCCAGACTGCCCCTTTGCTTGGAGTATAGTTCCACCAATCTCTATGCTTGATATAAACTGAGTGCACCCATTTCACCCACAAAGAATCCTTTTTACAAGCTACCTTGCAAACATACTTGCCCAAGGCTGCTTTATTCCAAGCACTACAATTTCTAATTCCCATACCACCCATCTTTCTAGGCTTACAAACCCAGTCCCAGGAGATAGGGGGAGCTTTGGATAAAGAAACGTGCCCATCCCACAAATAAGTGATAGACCGTCGTCGAGCCTACCAAAGATAATGATTCCTATCTTGGTCTCACTAACAATAGTAAGGGTAAGAAAGGGTCGAACCCAAGAGAGGCGTTGAATCAACCACCGAGTACTACCGTTTAAATAAGCTAAATGAATTCTAAATTGGGTTGGTTTTGAGTAACTTCTTCTAATTCAACTCAACTAAAGCTAAGAGGAGATTAACAATATTAAGAGGAATCTAGGGCTCGGGTTATACCACTCAACTTCATCACAAATCACAATTAGCATGCTACAATCAAGGTAAATTAATGGGACAAATTAGGGGAAGTCATCTAAAGCACCCAACTACTCTCTCAAGCTAGAGGGATTACTTGAATCGTGAATACAACCTACTCTCGTGGTTACATAGCATGAAACAAGTGTTAAAGCATAATCACGATGACATAAACATTCCCTTGACCGGTAATCCCTATTCTCATGGCATTTCGGGTCAATTAAGCATAAGGGAGCTAACTCAAGTTCATCTCTCGATCCTTCGTTGAGAAAGCTTGGATAAATAGTTCTAGCAATGCCATATACAAGAACTAAGCAATTAAACCACTTAAGCTCAACTAATCATCATCCCACAACAACCAAATTAGCACATGCAACAAGTAATTAGTGACTACATTGAGGGTTTTACCCAAACCCTAGAATTTAGACTACTCACAATCCATGGAGGTTAAAGCAATTAGAGGTTTCAAGCAATTCATGAACAAGTTCAAACTAAGGATTAAGCTAATTAACAATCTAAGCATGCAAGAATTAAGCAAGTAATCAACAACAAAGTAAAGAGAAGTAGAAAAGATGAGTAAGAAATGGTTACTATGAAGCTTCAAAGTGAGCAACAATGGTGGATTTTGTCTTCTACAATGATTGAATTTGAATGCTTCTAAGCTAAAAATTAAGAACTAACTAATGATTTGAGAATTTAATGTTCTAAGACTACAAACTAAGAGGAAAGCTCTAAAAAAACTGCCTCCCGTACAAATGAGCTCTAAAGGGGTATTTATATGACCCCCAAATAAAAAGGACGGAAAAAACAAGGAAGGAGTTCGACTACAGGTCTGCACGGACGTGCCAGATTTGGCACGGACGTGCAAGGCTAAGCACGGCCGTGCCAAGTTTGGCACGGACGTGTAGGAGGGCCAAAATGGAGGCAGAAGCTTCTGCCAAGGTCTGCACGGACGTGCAGCTTTTGGCACGGACGTGCAGACTTGCACGGACGTGCTATCATCTTGCACGTCCGTGCAGGATACCCTGCCTAGACTGCTTAACTTTGGGAAGCTTTAACTTCTACGTTTCTTGTCGGAAATGGACTTGTGACCAGTCGTTGGAAAGCTCTTGAGACGAACTTTAATCTCCAATTTGAATCGCTTCAAAAGGTTGATAAGATCAAAAGTTATGGTTGGTTGAAGTTGACGCTTACGCAAACGACCTTTCAAGGTTCTCCAAAAGCTTTTCATTTCTCTTTAAGGCATTCCTCCTTCTTCCTCCATGGCTCTATCAACCAAACTTGCCCTTATCCTTGCTCACTCATGCTTGATCATGTCCATAGTGCTAAAAATAGCTACATTACATCAAAAACACAAACAACCGGTGAAGCATGGATGGTACAAAATTTGCATAAAAATAGGATAAAAAATGAACTTTGATGTCGATTAATAACGAAAACAAGGTTCAAAAGTACCCTAAAATCATGCCAAATAACAAGTTATCAATAAGCCCTACAAAGCTGATTTATTCTATCAACAACACTTTTAGGCAAAAGCACACACTGAGCCCAATAAGAGTAGAAACTGATCAACACTGAGTTGATGAGCACCACCCTCCCAGCATATGACAAATTCCTACTTGACCAACAAGTAATACTAGCCATCATCTTGTCTATGAGCACATCAAAATCACTATTTCTAAGATATTTGGAATTTAAAGGGATTCCCAAATACGTAAAAGGAAAGTCTCCTTCAATAAATCCAGAAGAAGCCAAGATATCCTGTCTTATATCCTCATTCGCATTCCCAAAATAAATGGTTGTTTTATCCTCATTAGCTTGTAGCCCCGAAACCATGTGAAAAGTCTTCAAAGCTCTAACTAATAAAGACACAGAGGCCCTATCACCACAAGAGAAAAGCATTAAATCATCAACAAAAATCAAATGATTTAACTTTAGAGGATTGCATCTGTGATGATATTTGAAGCTCCTTTTCAGCCCAATCTTCTTTAGCAGTTTAGTCAAATAGTCCATGCAAATCACAAACAGCAGGGGAGAAAGAGGGTCCCCCTGTCTAATCCCTCTTGCACCTCTAAAAAACCCATTACTACCTCCATTAATCATAATTGAGTAAGAAGGGGAAGAGATACAAGTCATAATCCATCCAACAAAATGAAGAGGAAAACCAAGAGCCTGTAACATACTCTCAATGAACTGCCATTTCACAGAATCATAGGCCTTTCTAATATCCACCTTTATTGTACATCTAGGAGCCTTTCTCTGATTTTTGTAATCCTTAAGAAGGTCTTGACAGATCATGATGTTATCAATGATAGCTGTTTGGGGGTTTTCTGTGTCCTTCGGGAGAGTTACAATTTCCTAGCAGACTTCCTTCTTACGCCTGTACCTGCACCTAGCCGACTTCCTTCTTGCGCCTGTACCTGCACAAGTAACGGAGACTCCGGATGGGGGGTGGGAGTTCCGCCTCCGAAGATTAAGTTAGTATCTTTTCGAAGTGGAATAAGAACAGCAAAAGCTTCTCGGTTCGAGAGCGTTTCCGTAGGTTTGGACTTTTTTTGTTTTTTTTTTGTGGTTGCAATTAATGTATGTCCCTCATAAATGAGGTCTACCCTTACTATTTATAGTAAGGGAGAACTGTACCTCAATTAGGGTATAAGGGACACGTGTCTGCAAAGGAAATGGGCCTTTGCAGACCGCTGAAGGATTGACACGTGTCAAGCTGAAGGATTAATGCTCGTCTTTTAAGAGCAGCTGCTTCGGATGAGGTTTCCGGTAGAGTGCCGTCTTCCAAGTAATTCCGGATGGGGTCCATCCATGTGGAGCTTCGATCTAGAAGTCCAATGGGGTCATGTTCAATGCTTCTCTTTTCCATGACTTCCCAGAAGACTGATCTAGGCGTATCACATGTGGCGGAGGATGCAAGTTTGGATAGTGCATCCGCCTGATTATTCTCGGATCTGGGTACTTGACTCAGGTTGAATTCATCAAATGCCCCAGCCTCCTCTTTGACCGCCTGCAGATACATAATCATCACCGGATGGGTGGCCTCGTAGTCACCGTTGTACTGGCTAACGATGAGTTGGGAATCTGAGCAGGCATCAACTTTCCTTGCCCCGACCGCCTTACACATGCGGATACCGGCTAGCAGGGCTTCGTATTCAGCTTCATTATTCGAAGCTTGAAACTTGAATCGTAGAGCGTACTCGTATTTGTCCCCCTCCGGAGAGTGAATAATTACACCCGCTCCGCAGCCATTCAGCGTAGAGCTCCCGTCTACATAAACCCTCCAAACTTCATCGGTTTTATCCGGCTATATTGGCCTTGTCATTTCAACAATGAAGTCGGCAAACGCCTGACCCTTCACTGCTCGCCTGGGTTCGAAAGTGATTTCTAAGCCTTGGATTTCCACAGCCCATTTAATCATTCTTCCGGATGACTCTAAAGTGGTCATAGGCCTTTTGAGCGGCTGGTCAGTGTAAACGGTCACCGGATGTGCTAAAAAATACGGTTTCAGCCGCTTGACTGCTTTGAACAAAGCCAGACCGAATTTTTCGATCATGGGATAACGAAGTTCAGCATTCCGGAGGACATGGCTTAAAAAGTATACCGGGAGCTGATTACCGTCTCTCTCAGCAAGGAGGACGGCACTCAAGGAGTGATCCGAGACGGACAAGTACATGTAGAGAGCCTCCTGGGGTAGGGGACTCACCAATCCTGGCAAAGAATGCAGGTGTTGCTTCAGCCGTTGAAATGCCGCCTCAGCCTCTTCACCCCATTCAAACCTTGACCTCTTTTTGATTGCTTGAAAGAAATACAGGCACTTGTCACCTGACCGGCTGAGGAATCTTCCCAGTGCCGCCAGGCAACCGGTAAGCTTTTGAGCCTCCCTGACGGTACGTGGCGACTGCATGTTGATCACCGCCTGTACTTTGTCCGGATTGGCTTCTATGCCTCTCTGATCAATCAAAAATCCAAGAAACTTCCCGGACTCAACTCCAAAGACGCATTTTCTAGGATTTAACATGACTTTATGCCGTCTGAGGGTGGTGAGAGTTTCTCGGAGGTCGGCTAGATGATTCGCCTGCAGCTTTGATTTGACAATCATGTCATCAATGTACACCTCCACGTTCCTTCCAATCTGATCATAAAAGACTGAGTTCATCATTCGCTGGAAAGTAGCAGGCGCATTCTTCAACCCAAACGGCATCACCTTGTAGCAATATAGCCCTTGATCTGTGACGAAAGCCGTCTTCTCTTGGTCTTTCTTCCACAAGGGTATCTGATGGAAGCCGGAATAGGCGTCCATGAAACTCATCAGGGCATGGCCGGCTGTAGAGTCTACCAAATGATCTATCTTTGGAAGCGGGTAGCTATCCTTTGGACAAGCCCTGTTGAGGTCCGTGTAATCTACACACATCCGCCAGGTTCCATTCGGCTTTTTCACAAGGACGACATTGGCTACCCAATCCGGGTAGTAACATTGCCGGATGAATCCAGCATCCAAGAGTTTCTTGACCTCGGTTGCTGCCGCCTGGGACCTTTCCTCGCCATGGTTCCGTTTCTTTTGCCTGACCGGCTTCTTCTTAGGATCCACAGCGAGTCTATGTACAGCAAGATCCGGACTTACACCCGGCATCTCTTCTACTTCAAAGGCAAACACATCTTTGAACTCTTTCAGCAAAAGGAGCAAACCTGATCCCAAACTTTCAAACGCAGCCGTTTCAACCTTGACGGTTCTGTCTGGCCGACTGTCTTCAAGGACAACATCAATTATTTCTCCTGCCGGCTGAGGGCGAAGGACGTTTGTCCTCTCGGACAGTGATTGCTATTGTTTCTCCTTCACAGGCGCCAGTTGGTCCGCCTTCCTCTTTTTACCGGCTGGCTTTGTAGCCGGTAAGCTTTGATCACAGTCGTCAAGTTCAACAATTTCTTTCTCTTGACCGCCTGTGTCAAGCGTTGGTTTGATGTCTGAGAGGTAACACTCTCTCGCCATCTTTTGGTTCCCACTCAAGGAACCGACTGTGCCATCATCCCTTTCAAACTATATCAACATTAGAGATGGGATGATGACTGCCTTTGAGAGGTTAAGGGTTGGACGGCCAATAATCAGATTGTAGGCAGTCAGCTCTTCTACTACAAGGAACTTGACAACCATATGCCGGCCCTTACCCTTCTCTCCGAACCGGATGGGTAGATCAATCATGCCCACCGGATGTACTACTCCTCCCCCAAAACCTACAAGAGGGTATGAGGCCGGAAGCATGCTACTGGGCTTATACTTGAGTTTCTCCAAGCACCGGTAGCTGATGAGGTCGGATGAGCTCCCGGTATCAATCAAGATCCGGCCAACTCTTTGATTGGCGATTTTGCACTCGATGACTATGGGGTCATCATGAGGCCGCCTGACCTCGCCTCTATCTCTCTCGGAGATGTTAACTTCCGGAAATGAATATTCAGACGACTGGCCCTCATCCACCGAGTTGACCAGTTTCCGAATGTTATCTTTTGTACCCCGGATGGTAGGCCCACCTCCCGCAAAGCCACCGGCTATGGTCAGAATGGTTTCCTCATCCGTATCCGATTGAGTAGCCGGCTTCTTTGGGGGTGGTCCTCTTGCTTGTTTAGGTGTACCCCTTGACTTGGAAAGATAAGATTTGAGAGCCCCCTCATCAGCGAGCCGGTCGAAGAGCCGCCTGAGGCTAAAACAACCCTCAGTGTCGTGGCCAATTTCCTCGTGAAAAAGACAATATTTGCTCTTATCCCGGGCGCTTAGAGGACTCTTCATAGGAGACGGTTTTTCAAGATTCAACCGGTCCTTTACTTCGTTGAGAATGGAGGCACAGTCCTTGTTGAACTCGTACTTTGGCACATACGGATCCGACCTCTTCCTTTTCTGGAAAGGTTGTCCGGATGAGTCTGCCGCCCATACCCCCTTTCTCTTGTCTTCCTTTTTGGCCGACTGGGTAGGCCGATTCTCTTTTTTATCGGATCTTTTGTAATCCGTTGGAAGTTTAACAGCACACAATTCCACTGCCTGAATGTAGGCCTCCGCCTTCATGAGTGCCTCGTGAAGAGTGGAGACCCTCTTCCTAACCAAGTCAAACTTAAAAGTTGATCCATCTTTTAAGCCTTTGAAGAAATCAGTATAGGCAACGTCATCAGACAATCCATTGATTTGGATCCTCATCAGGTTAAACCGCCTGACATATGACCGGAGCCCCTCTTTGTCTCCCTGTTGTATTGCCCCTAGATCAAGGCTTGTTTTCTTGGCAGGGATGTTCATAGAAAAGTTGGACGTAAACCAGTAGGCCAAGGTCCTGAAATTATTGATGCATCCGGCTGGGAGGTTACCAAACCAACGTTGAGCAATCCCTTTCAACGTTGCCGGGAAGCACCGGCACCATGCGGCATCATCCAAACCCTGCAAATACATCAGGTTGGTGTATGCCATAAGGTGATCTTCCGGGTTGGTGGTACCGTCGTAGGCACCTACCAACACGTTTTTGATTTTAGACGGCTGGGTCATCTCGGTAATTTCTCTGGAGAACGCCGTTGGCTGTTCCCCAAGGTTGAGCAGCCGGAGCTGCCAGTCCATAGGCTGGACGGGCGACTGATGCTGCCCCCCGAAAATACCTGCCTGTGCATAGGGGGATCCAAAGGGTGTATACGGTGTTCCATGCACTGCCGGTTGGATCATATGGGGGCCGGATCGAGCGGAAACCTCGCTCGTCCGGCTGTCATTGTTTGTTCTCGAGTGCCTTCCTGAGGTGGCATTAAAGCTGTCTCGAAAGGTCGATGTTGATGCCGACTCGGATCGCTGAGTCTTTTTATCTTGGATGAGGGTCCGGGCATCAGAATAGACTTTCTTGGTTCCATCCGGCTGAATGTGCCGGACGGGCTTTCTGACTCCATCTATAGGAGTGTGCATCTTTGAGAAATCAAAGAGCCTAGCTGGCATGTCTGACTTCGGATGTGGGGTAGATGCTCTACCCTTGACTGTTTTGGCCGTCTTTTTACCGTGACGCCTTTCTTCCGCCTGACCCTTACGGGGGCCGGCTGTGGAGTCCAGAAGGCCTTTGATCTCTCCTTTGAAGCTCATCATCATATTCATGAGCTCATCTCTGGAGACTGGGGAGTCTCCAGCGGTAGAGGTTAACCCAAGCGGCCCCCTAGTTGGCTTGCTAGGAGCCGCCTGGTTCCCTTCCCGTTCTCTCTTATCTTTGGAACGGGTGTTCTTGGTCCTCAAAGAGCCATCTGCAGCAGTGTAGGCTTCCAAGTCATAGTTATCGGCTGTATCTTGGTCCGAATGGACCTCAACCTCCCCAGTAGGCATATTGCCTTTACCAGGTAGTATAGGCTCAGATGTCATCTAGAAAGTACTCTCCCCACAGACGGCGCCAGATGTTTGGGGGTTTTCTGTGTCCTTCGGGAGAGTTACAATTTCCTAGCAGACTTCCTTCTTACGCCTGTACCTGCACCTAGCCGACTTCCTTCTTGCGCCTGTACCTGCACAAGTAACGGAGACTCCGGATGGGGGGTGGGAGTTCCGCCTCCGAAGATTAAGTTAGTATCTTTTCAAAGTGGAATAAGAACAGCAAAAGCTTCTCGGTTCGAGAGCGTTTCCGTAGGTTTGGACTTTTTTTGTTTTTTTTTTGTGGTTGCAATTAATGTATGTCCCTCATAAATGAGGTCTACCCTTACTATTTATAGTAAGGGAGAACTGTACCTCAATTAGGGTATAAGGGACACGTGTCTGCAAAGGAAATGGGCCTTTGCAGACCGCTGAAGGATTGACACGTGTCAAGCCTTTATTGGGCCACGTGTCTTAGGGTATTTTCACCCTAAACAATAGCCCTCCCAGAAATAAAGGCCCTCTGCTCTTCACTAATGATATCAAGAAGAATTTCCTTTAGCCTAGTACAAATCCATATAGGATGATATTGAGTAACAGCTGTTGCACTAGCCACCTTTGGGACTAAATTAAGAGAGGTAGTATTTATTTGCTTTAAGAGCTTACCTGTTTCAAAGAAGTTCAGAACAGCCCCACACACATCAGTCTTGACTATTTCCCAGGTCTGCTTAAAAAATCTGCTAGTATACCCATCTGGACCAGGAGACTTATTTTCATTAATATCTCAGAGAGCATTCCTCACATCATTCTCAGTAAAAGGCCTGATAACAGCATGTTTCTGACTTTCAGACAAAACCTGACCAGCCTGAATCACTTCAGTATGAATGTCCATCACTTCCCCCTCATCACTTCCTAGCAATTTCTGGTAATAAGAGACAAAAGTTTCAGCAATCTTGTCAGGAGCATTGATCATCTCTCCATTCTGATTCTGAATAGAACATATTCAGTTCATCACCTTTTATTTCTGATGCAAGAATGAAAGTAGCTAGAGTTCAAATCACCTTCCTTCATCCAGTGAGCTCTAGCTTTCTGTTTTAGAAAAAGAAACCTAGCCTGATGAGCTTTAGCATACTCAGCCCTTGCCTCATACTCCTGCTTCAAGAGATCTTCATTAGTAGGGTCACTATTCACCTTCACCTAAATGTCAGTTAACCTCTTCTCAGCTGCTAGATCTTCACTCTCAACATTCGAAAACACCTTGTATTAATGCATTTCAAATGTTTCTTGATAATTTTCAATTTCTGAACAACTCTAAACATAGGAGTACCATTAATAGAGCAGTTCCAAGCATCCTTTACTATTTCAAGAAAGTCTGGAGCTTCAGTCCACATATTGAAAAATCTGAATGGCTTTCTAACATTTCCAATCTGATTATCTAGCTTCATACAACAAGGAGACTGATCCATTAATCCCTCAGGGAGGAACTCAGCACTGAAATGGGGGAAAATGCTCAGCCAGAATCTGTAAACTATCACTCTATCAATTTTGGTGCAGACCTTGTCTCTTCCCTCCTGTTTATTATTCCATGTGAAAAACATGCCTCCAGTATTAAAATCCATCTGATCATTACTTCTCAAACAGGTTCTAAACTTCTTAACCTCGGCAATGGTACAAGGAGAACCCAGCTTATCCTCTAGGTTCAGAATATTATTAAAATCACCAGCAATCAACCAAGGTTCACTGATTGAGGTAGCCAAATCAAAAATTTGCTCCCATAGCTTCTCCCTCTCACTAGCATCATTAAGACCATATACCATAGTAACCCAAAAAGACTTCATAGAAGCTCTATGGGTTACCAAAGTGTGAATGTACTGCACACCAACCTTGCAACTACTAACAGAAAAAATAGAAGGGAGCCAGGTAAGCCAAATCCTTCCAGAGTTATGAGCAGAATAGTTAGTAACAATTGACCACTCCTTACCAAATACCTTACTGAACCTCCTAGCCTTCACCTTCGTTTCCATGAAACCAAATAACCCCATATTATGATGTCTCATTGAACCATAAGACATCACATATCTTATTGGGTTTATTTAGTCCCCTCACATTCCAAAACCATATCCTATCCATTAACAGAGAAAGAGCATCCCCCACCACCCATCCTTCCATACATCACCTGACCCCTCCTTATTTCTATCAAATCACTTGCACTACCTTCCTTTGAGGTCACATTTACCTGCTCCAACTCCACAATCTCACCTTCCTCTACATCTTTCTGCAAGTCAGAGAATCTATTCCTCAGGGTAACTTTTGGAGTGTTACCAGACTTCCCTGCCCTATTCTGCTCCTGGATTGGTCTCCATTCCTTTCTCACAGGCTGCCTCATGCCAGTTGCTTTAGCTGTTCTCTGTCTTTCCCTAACCTTGTGATTAGGGCATTGGTCACAAGTATGACCCATTCCATGACACATAGCACATTGAACTGGCTTCCATTCATATACAATTTTCTGAGTCACCTTCCTTCCATTTTCATCCAGAAAGCTGACTTTAGATGGCAATTCCCCGTTCACATTAACTTCTACCATTACACGAGCATACCCAATTAGTTCCTTCATAGTTGTTGCCCTATCAGTTTTAACTTGCTTCCCCAGAATCCCAGCTATTTTCATCAAAGAAGACTGACTCTAGAACTTCAGCTCCAATCCTGGCATACGAACCCAGATAGGAACCTCATGAATGTCTTCTGATTTGAGATTAATTCCAAGCTCCCATTTCTTTGTGATCAAAGGCTTCTTATCAAAGAAGATAGGTCCAGCCATAAGAGCCTTGTCTCGCCCTTCAATCGACTTAAATCTTACCAAGAAAACCCCATTCTCCATTGTAGACACTCGATCAACCCCAAATCTACCCCAAGATCTTCTAATGAAAGCATTCATGATCCTATGAGGCAAATTTGAACTAAGAACATAGCACACAACAGCAGAATTCCAGAAATCAATTTCTGGTTTCACATCATCCATTGTAATCCTGACCCACTCATCCCTCTTTGCACTGGCATTCTCTCCACCAATCGCACTGATATTCTTACTTTGGGTTAAATCTAATCCTTCATATTTATTTTCTTTAAAGAGTTCATTCCATTTTCGAGCATTATTCAACCCAGACATTGAAGTAGCAAGAGAAGCAAAAATAGGGTGTTCCAAAATAGGGCTTAAACCCTCATTGCCATGCCATTGATCATACAACAAATCTTGTCTAGAATCATTACCAATCATCAGTAATGGAGTTGGATTATCATACCTCAAAGGAGAAACAGAAGAAAATCCTTCCTCAGAACTCTGTTTCTAATGGTTGGGCTTCCTTTTATGTTCTGGAGACTTCCTCAGATGAACCCTAGTTCATCTTCCTCGTCTTTCTCTCTCCTGTTCGTCCCTAATTTTCTCCAATTTTACTCCTTAGATCTTACCTTGATACCTCAAAACTTGCAAAAACCAAAACCCCCACTAACATGGTTAACCTCGATCCACTTCACGACGCTTTCATTGCCACCGACGACGTCGGTGAGGGTAATTTGATTATGTCCCTGATTCAATCTTTCGACATCGGATCTCCTTTTCCTTGCCAATTCTACGAGTCTGGTGATGCTGGTCGTTACTGTTCGTTGACCACCCACAAGGCTTTGGGTAAGGTTCTTGAAAGTGTTGAGGAGGAGGAGCGTCTCAAGAGGGCTGAGGGTGAGGGGGAGTCCCATGGCAAGAAATTGCTTGATTTCAGTGTTGTATCTGTAGATCCGGTATGTGATAGTGGTGAGGGGAGTTTTGTGCCCACCAATAATCCCATATCTAATAGGGCTAGGTCACCCATGAAGATCAGGGCTAGAAGGAAGGCAGCATTGGTGGCTCTGAGGCGGATGCGTGGGTTACCAGATTAGGCGTTGATCGTTCTGTCTTCTAATGATGAGCCTGAAAATGAGGAGGGTTCAACACCTCCTTCAAAGAAGGCTTGTGTTCCAGATGAAGATGGTGAAGTGCAGGGCCCTCATTTGAAGCACTCTGCGAGGCGGATGAACCCAAAGGTTCAACCCTCCAAGTAACTGCTTGCATAACGATTCCTAACCCTACATTATTTCATTTTTTTTAGTCCCTGTCCATTGATTTTTTTGATAGTATGGTGATTAGATCTGGTTGCTTGTTGGCTTCGTTGCTTATTTCTGATTTGATCTGGATGCATGTTGGCTTGGTTTCTTATTTCTGATTTGATCTGGATGCATGTTGGCTTGGTTGCTTATTTCTGATTTGATTTGGATGCATGTTAGCTTCGTTGCTTATTTTTAATTGTTTGATCTTTTGGATGGTTGGCTATGTTTGCTGTTTTGGATTATGTTGGCTCCATGTATGTGTTGGCGATATTTTCTGATATGTTGCCTTGTTGGAATATGCTGGCCTGGTAATTGTTGTTGAATGTAGGCTAGTTCTTGTAGCCTTGTAATTACTGCTGGAATGTGTTGTTGAATGTTGGCCTGGTAATTGTTGTTGAATGTTGGCTAGTTCTTGTAGTCTGGTAATTGTTGTTGGAATGTGCTGTTAAATGTTGGCATGGTAATTGTTGTTGAATGTTGGCTAGTTCTTGTAGCCTGGTAATTGTTGTTGGAATGTGCTGTTGAATGTTGGCCTGGTAATTGTTGTTGAATGTTGGCTAGTTGTTGTAGCCTTGCTGTGAAGGAATATGTTTGCTGGTTGGATTATTATAGGTTTGGTTTGATTGATTCTGTTGGCTTGTTGTTGCTTCATGCTGCATGTTGTGATTGATGGATGGTTGGGTTGGTGTAGCCAAAATGACATTTGGTGCATATGGGGGTGTGATTGACAAATGATGAGGCTGTTGTGTCATTTATTTTTTTAAGTTGGCATGGTTATACCTTAAAATGTTCTCATTGATCATTTGGGTAGAGAACACATGACAGCCCCTTACTGTTTTTACACATTTTTTAAAGGAGTTCCCTTTGAATATCTGTTGTAACCTAATTTGTATTGAGTCCCCCATGCTACTGTGCTGTTTACATTATCCAAATCCATATGATGAAGGGACTCCATTAAATTTCACTACACACAAATGTTTTGCTCCAACAATTGATTTAATGTTGTTGTTGTTGAGGTAACATTGTGACTTAGTGTTGTATTCAACTATGACATACAAAGCTTCTGATGGATTGAATGCCCACATAACATCTGTTTCTTTTCCATTTCTATTCCATTCAAAATGTGGGTACAAAGGACTATACCTTCAACAAAAGCCTTTACATAAGACTGCCTAACATGTTTGCATCACTGTATTCAACAAAATACACCTAACCACCTAATAAGTGAATATATATATATATATATATATATATATATATATATATATATATGTATATATATATATATAAACCTTACCAGAGCTAAGTGGTTATGTGTGGCAGTCCATGTGTTTCTCCATTGTTGTGTTGAGTCCCCTAGTCTACATCTACCTCCACATCTTATGTTGCTTGTTCATTCCCTTGAATTGCTGGCCTAAACATAGTGTTTAGGTATTCCACAGCCTCCATAACTACTTCCTTCTGCACTTCTACTTGATTTGGCAGAATGCCAAGATTTTCAAGTTTTTTTTTGTTCATGTGGGGTATTTTGTACTTGTTCCCACCTTCTGGAGGATCTTTATCATGCACTTTTGCAAAGTCAGCCAAATGTACTTGTTCACTTGAGGATTGAATGTGCCATAAGAGTCCATCACTTTTGTAACTAGCTCATCTAGGTTGCTAGGAAAGACTGATATTGCAAAGATTGCATAGACCTAAATAACCCTAAATCAAGCACATTCAAATCTGGTGACTGTGCTGGCTGATAAACAAATTGAATGTTGAACCCATGTGCTGTTGTTGCTGCCATAAACTCTGCATCCTTAGGAACTTGGTGAGGCCTTGCATTGTCCCATTGGATGACAACATTTTTGGCTAGACTCTCAGGCCACTTTGAGATAATTGCTGGTATGACATTTGTCAGCAACATATCTCTAATCACCTCTTTGTTTACATTCTGGATTGCCTTTGTTTCCCAAGTTCCTGCATCTCTGTTTTTGCTGGATTTCTTTGCTAGTTGTTTGACAGTGAATGGGAATATGCCACACTTCCCATCATAGAGTATTTCCCTATTTGTGTCATACAATGGCTTCCCAATTAAGGCCATAAACATTGCCTTGAGCTTGAATCTTTTGGACTGTATTGCCATGTATGGATCTTCCTCACTTGGTAGGAGATAAAACCTCCTCTTATCAGGGTTCAGATAGAACCATTTCTCATCCATGTGTATGACATGGTTCATATCAACAAATGTGGGGTCCTCATTACCTGTAATTGGATTATTATGTGACAAAACCCACTTGAGTCTAGCTACCTTGTGGTCTGATGACAATGCTTGCTTGTTGTTGCATGTGTGTGTTCTTAGCCTTCCCTTTTTCTTCAGATTGTGAAGAGTAACATGAGAGATCTTCAATGCTGCTGCATAACTCCTTTCTGTCTGCCTTAAATGCAAAGGGACTGACTGTAGGAATTCATCAAAAAATTCCTTTGGCTTTCAACCTGCTCTACCATACTTCTTAGTCCTGACATCAATCAAATTCCCATGTGCCATCTGTTTTTTTTATGTCTGTGAATATTCTTGTGATGGTTGATTTGTAAACATTGAATTGAACTGATAAATGTTTCATGTGACCCCTTGGTAAGTTCCCCTCATGCATTTTGACCAACATTGCATCAACAATTTGTCTTTTCTGTTGCATGGTGAGTTGCTTTCTTTGTGTAAGTTGAGCCCCATGTTCAATTGGTTGTTCCATTTCTAGGGAATCAGCCTCAGCTTGTGTGTTTTGCTGGGCATGTTCTTCTCCTTGTGTGTCTTGCATGTTCTCATCTTCAGATCCATAGTCCTCCAAGCCTAGATCTTGCATATTTTCTTCATGCTCATAGTACAATTTTCCCAACTCTTCTTCTTCTGTTAGAATTTGATCAACATCGAAAAACAAAGCTTCAAAAAATTCTACAATAATAAAAAACTTTACAAAAAACAAATACTCCAATTATACAATACCCATTGCATCTCTAGTTTCATTAAAATTGATTAATGTCATTGAAGAAAGACAAATAATATATTAGAATATGTAGTTTTAGCAAATATGAGTAATACTCTTCCGAAAAAGACCTGGTAAGTTCTCAGATGCCAATACAATTAAATCTTGCAATCTATTGCTTAAAATTAAAGGAGAAGCCAAAGGAAATCAATTTAGATTAAAGGATTCATGATTACCTTTCTACAATTCCTTCACTAGCCTTTTCTCAACCAAAATCACAATTAATTAATTTCATAGTAAATTTTCAATCTTTACTTAACAAATTCAGAAAATCAAAACAAATTAAAATCAAAAGGGTACCAGCAGCAATGGGAAGAGATTTTTTCTGCTCAATATTTTTTAGAAATCAAAATTAGAAATCTAAGTTAGAAAAAGAGTGAAAAAAAAGGGAAGAAGAAGAACCTGGAATCATTGTTAGAAATAGTGTCGTTGGTTTGTTTGTAGTGTGAATTAGCCATTAACGAAATCTCCGACCACCTCCGCCGTAGCTATCGCTTGAAACGGGCGTTGATTTGCGAACATTACGGTGTTTTACAGGTGGCAGCGAGATCAATAGTAAAAGTAGCGCCTCCTTAATAACAAATTCGCAAACTCTATAAAAATAAATATTTTAATTAGCGAAATTGGATGCAATTCTGTCGAGGGTGCCAATGGTGGACAATCAGAACCATTTAATCGACATGGGTTGAAATACCTTGATAAGATGTGATGAAATACCACGTATTCATCTGCAAAAAAAAAAAAAAAAAAAAAAAAAAACCCTTCAAAATTGTTAGATTTTTCTACAAGTTAACAGTTTTGCTCCACATTGTTAACTAGGAAGAAAAGGGTAATTAAAATCGAGTTAACAGGTTTAAAAAAAAGGGTTCTGAAAGATATACTTGTATCTCTCTAAAATAGATTAATTCGGCCATGAAGCATTTTTAGGAGAGATAAGTATATTTAACATGGGCCAAATAAACGAAAATTTTGAACCGCCAAAGTTAATTTTCAAAATAACGACACCGCCTGTTTATATTTTTTGAAGTGTGAAAATTCAAAATTTAAAACTGTACCAGTAAATGACAAACACTTCAGGTTCTTGCAATTAAAGTTACAACTACAACATATATCTAATTTCATCGTTATAATACGGTCGTTAAAAAATCAAATTCTAATAGTGTTCAAGGTTAATCACTGGTTTTGTTTTGCAAAACGAGACTACTAATTGTGTTAAGATTATTAGTCTTTCGATTCTTTAAATTACTTTTCAAACAAGTTCATAATATTAACAACTTTGAGTGGAGGATCCAAACATACTTATCATTAAACATAATTATCCAACATACTTAATTATCAATAATGCTACTACAAGTTCCCTTAAGCCTTTTAACTTGCATACAAAGATAGGCTTGAAAATATACCTCCCAAAAATTAGCATAATTTGACATCACACAGACACGCTAACATGGCATACCAGCCGATTACATTTGTCAACACAACACACAAAAGCGACATAATTTCATCCACAAAATTAGTGTTAACTTAATTAATTACCCTAAGATCATACTTAATAGTTATTTATTACACTACTACGAAAACGCCTTAAACACATCAATCCACGGATACTAAAATTATGTTAGACGCGATTTGGCATTAAAAACAAGTCGTACTTGTTTTTAATTCCCGCCTCTCTAACAGTGTGCACGGAACTTAGATGCTTGTTTTCGTACATGACCTTGATTTGGCGTCGTGACAGATTGTTGTGAATCCCCCATTCCTCATATATATCCACGAGTCTTTGGTTAGGATCTCCTTTAACTCTCACCTTGTTTGGGAAGGATACGATATCTCTTAGATAAAATTGCTTGACTCGAGTATTGATGTTATGTTCCGGGTTTCGCAATTATACATTTAATCAAAATCATTCGCACTACTTTTTTCAAAAAAAAAAAAATCATTCACTCTATTAAACACAGGGTTAGTATCAAAAAGGGAAATTAAAAAAAGTTGCAGATAAATAGATATGCAGGTGGGCTTCGTCTACTTACTACTTAGCTATTGTATGGATAATCATTATATATTCTTTTATTTTACTGTCAATCTTTAACACTAGTCTTACTTTCAACAATTCCACATGATCATCTGCAGGAGGTAAGTCACCTTCAGGTGGAGATGCTACACGTGCGCTCCGGCTACGGCTACCACGTCCGATTGTTTGGCCTAGGTTGTTTAGGGCTCTACAACGGCGCATGCCGTAAAGGCGAGATGAATTAGTGGAACGAGGACATCTGACCGGAAAAAATGTCGAGGATATTCCGGCGTCAAAGTCAAATACTGACACCGGGGGTGGAGAACTCATGGCTAATTAGGGAGATTCTTTTCAATGGGAGGGATAAGAGAACATACAGGAAGTTGCATGAGTTGACTTTGAGGCTATTTCCACTTCTTTAAATAGTGGTGAGGAGCTAAAATTATGGGGTTGACATGAATTCTTGTGGGTTCAGCAGCTTCAGTTCTACTCACACTCATTCCCTTAAAATATTGCAAAATGTGTATTTTATAAATTAATGTTTCAACTGTAGTAACTAATTAAATTGAACTCACACTCCATTGGCTTAAAAAAATGGCAAATGTGTATCTTCCAAATAATAGTTCTACATGTAGTAACTAATTTAATATAACAAGTGTGTTACGTAATTGCTTAAGGGGCAATAATAATTCCCACAAATATAATATCCCTTTTAAAAATTGTTATAATTCAGATAAGAAAATGAGACATGACGGGGGGAGGTTTATAAATTAATTTGTTTTGTAAACATAATTCCATAGGGTATAATCATAAACAGCTATTGATCCCTAATTAAGCATCTAAATTATGGAAATATTTCTTTTATTAAGACCGTAACAAGGATTAAGGATTAAATTCCTCATCTATGGAACTACATATTAGAGTTACTACTAACTCACTTGCAATCAAATGGAAAATATTTAAATCAGTGCTTTTAAATTGCTATTATTGATGGTTAACACTTTGGGATTTTTGAATGAACAACGGCTTAAACCATATCACTTAACTAAGGATACGTACAATTTATAACACTTTCACTCCAAAATGTATTGACATATATTTTAAGAGGTATTTTCCCCTTTACATTGGCATGGTAGTGTGACCGAAACCACCTTAACCCGCGTAGGAAAGGTTCCATAGTTACATTGATTGTCAATCGTAACCCACATTGTGGTCACGTCTGAATCCTTGTTACTGAAGTTACAATTTTGAGCTCCTCATAACTAGGGTTTGTTATCATTACTATATTTTGGGTACAACGATTCAACAATTACTCAATGCTTTGACATAAAAAATTTAATAAAGAAAATTCCCCAGTTCAACATGGGTTTTAATTTTTTTTTGTTAGTAAGTAATTTATAACAAAGGGCCGCTTTTTCTAATGTATACGTTACAAACTTTGTACATAAATTTTACTCCCTCACACCGGTGGTCTGGTGTACAGATATACATAATTTGTATTATTCATTTGAATGGGGAACTTTCTAAAATTTTGTCACAATTATCTAGATTGTTAAACTTAATTATAGTGCATATAAAATAAACAAATGGGGGTTTTAGAAGTAATGACTATTAGATTAAAATAATCGTACACAAATTATTTAACAAGTTAAACAATAGGCCTACCCTCCACTAGTTCACCAAAATAATTTTCTGATTTTGAGGACTATGGCTGAAGTTTAAACTCTTGTAACTGGTCCAAAAAGGAATTACGTACCCAATAGTTCTATTTTGCTATTTGTGTTTTATAAACTACCAAATCGGAGTACAAACCAAATTAAACAATGTCTCACTGGGGTCACCTACTGATAAGTGACTTTCATGTCACTTTTAGGGGTGTTTTTATGCTTATTTTTCAGTTTAGTTTCTAATAATTTCACTCTTTTTAGCATTTATTTCCCTTATTTTCGTATTCTCATATTTTGTCTTTTAATTTGTTTATTTCGTAATTTTTAATAGTTTTTAGTTTAATTTTGTATTTTATTTTATATTTCTTCCCTTATAATGTTTCTAGCTTAGGTTTTTAGTTTTTGTTTTCAATAATTTCTCACCTCTCTTGTTTTACTTTCATTTTGTTTCTATTTTTATTTTATTTCATTTTGTTTTACTTTAGCTTCCTTTTTTTTTTTTTTGTCTTGTGTGTAGGTTCCTTGGTGTTTCGGGGTCTTGTGTCCGAAACAACCACAAGACAAGCCTTATTGCTCTTGCTACCCCTTTATCTCACACCAATCCCCTGCTCACATTAACCATCACCACACCATTCCTTATCTTACACCACAACTTAACCAAAACAACCTACCTTGCTCCTCCTTCCAAACAGCTCCCACCTTACGCACAGCCCACATACTACCCAAAACTCTCCTGCTTTCCTCAACAACACCAACAATTACAGCAGCAGACCCGCATCCACCCAGGACCGCCGCACACAACAACAATGCCCATTGCCCGCCACCAGCATCTTCTCACCTCCACCGTAATCAACCAACACACTCACTAATATGAGTCGGTTGGTTTATATATGTTAATATTGTATACATCATGTTTATCTTGTTAGGAGTTTTAGGCATGTTAGGTTTCCTTTTGTATTGTGTATATATATTGTGGTATAATCAATGCAAGGCCTAAGCCGTTTTCTCCACATCTTTCTCTACTTTAACACTCACAGCGCGACAGCCGCAAAATAGAGCCACCAGCATCATTGCATTAGCAGACCGACCTGCATTCATGTCCACCAACAGTCCCTGTGGCGACCTTCACCATCCCAAATGTCGGTAGCCAACATTTTGGCCCACAAACAGGCCCACGAATCGCAGCAACAGAGCAGCCCAAAACCCATAGCCGCAAGCTCCAATTTCGCCCCAATTTAATTAATTTCGGAGCAGGCTCTCTGTTCTTCAAAGCAGGCGCTCTTTCATTTGCTCAATTTATTCAATTTGAGGCAGAAAGCTCAAAGCGTTCGCTCCAATGGGTTGCGCGGCCGCTCCTCATTTCCATTAAAAATCATGTGACATGCTCGTGAATGCTTAAGAAATCTTCAATCAATGGTTGTGATTTGAGGTCGGATGGAGGTGATGTTTTAGCCGTTGATGGTAATGATGCTAGGTGAATGGTGAAAATCAGAGAAGCCATACGAATTGAAGAAGAAAGGAGGGTATGGTCTAACGTTTTTTGGGGAAATTATTTTGGGGCTTTTGTTTTATTTTCTTAATTAACTTTCTTTCCTTTTTTTTCCCTTTTATTTATTTATTTATTAGCTTGTAATATAAATACCCATCTTGGGTTATTATTAGAATAACTTTTATTCCCCAATTAATTAGATGAGGACTCTTTTATTTTTCTCTCTCTTAGGGTCAGTTTAGCTTAGGGTTCTTATCTTCTTAGAGAGAGAAAGTGAGGAAAATCAAGAAAGATTGAAGCTTTTGGCAATTGTTTAGTGACATAACCAATTTGAAGAAAGATTCATCCAATATTGAGCATTTCTTACTCTCTCTCCTCTATTTATTGCTTGCTTTTATTGCTTTATTTAGATTAATTGTTTTTGCTTCATGTTATTAGATTAGTTTTGGTTTATTGTTATCATTTTGTGATTTAGTTTTTACTCTTTATTTTTGTGTTTATTTTGTCAAATTCATTATGCTTGAGTAGTTTATTAGCTAGGGTTAGGGATGATGGGTGATTAATGATGCAAAATGAACAATTATTGATGATTTAATTAAGATTGTTGATAGATTGAACTAAGGATGATGAGTTTAATGCTTGATTTCTTTCTAGCTAATTGATTTCATGATTTGATTGCTATTATGTTAGTTGTGTGGAAGTGAGCTAGCCTAGTAGAAGACTTTCATCGCTTAGTTGACCACGACCTTATAGGCGGGGTTGAGAGCTTGACTACCTTGAGTGTGCGGGAGTGACCTAGGTTGTTAGACATTTCTCCATTCTATTAATTTGATCAATTAGATTGTTCTTGGTTGTTTGTTTGCGATTGATTAGTGCTTGTGTAATGGTGTATTTGGGTATTTCTTGGTAAATTGGATGTGCTCATTGAGGTGTGCTTAATGCTTGCTTTCTTTTTGGCTAATTGAATGCATGATCTAATTGCCACTCTTCTTAGTTGCTTGGAAAAGAGTTAAGTAGGTAGACGTGAGCCTCTTTGAGTTGATCACGTGTCTTTGGCCGGGGTTGGGTGCTTAATTATGTAGTGTGCTTGGGAGAGACCTAGATGGTGAGGCAATACTCCTTCTAATTGATTAAGAATGCCCATGTTCATTAGTATGTTTGTGCTCGTCTCGTTAATTCCCTTGATCTCCTTTCCCTAGTGCCTTCACTTATTGTTTTATCTTCTTCCTTTGTGTTCTATTTGCTATTTTATAGTTTGTAGTTGCCCTTTTATAATCAAAAACCAAAAAAATAGACCCACAATAAGAAAATTTGACTTTAGCTATTTCTTTTCACCTACTCCCTTGTGGATACGATCCTTACTCCGCTATACTACTCTTTAGTGTAAAGGTTAGGGTATAATTTGACTAGGTTCCTACACCCACGACCCCTAGGGATTGAAACATAAAATATGCTAAGCATAGAGAATTATGGAGGACTTAATTCACCCTTATTCCAACCAATCAGGCTGCGTTCTCTCCACTAGCTTCAAATCAACCCTTAAGCTAGCTTCTCATGATTTCTCGAAGGAACCGGAAAAAGATAAAGAAATGAAAATTATGAGAAGGTCATCCCGACATCTCAACTATGCATACTCTCTCCATAGGTTTGAAAACCTATCTCCCTCCACCAATGTTGACTCAACTCTCAAGGGTCTAAGGGTCTTTTATTGGTTGTAACGTAAGGTTAGGGGTTAAGGCGAGGCAAAAATTTGAAAATTTTAATGATATTTCCTAAGTGAAGCAAAAGGGTTATCAAACCTCCAAAACAAACTAAAGAAGTCACCAAACATCAAACAAAAATACCAATAATGCCATCTCCCCTAAGCTTATTCAACACCAACACATAATATATACAAAAACGAAGGAACGCTCCCCCCAAGTTTGAACGGAGCATTGTCCTCAATGCTTAAACTAGGGAATAAAACGAAACCAACTAAAATGTTTTTGTTGTTTTTGTTGCTTTTAAAATATTTTTGGATTTTTTTTAGCTCTTATTTGGGGTCCTTGACTTTTTTTTTTTTTTTTTTTTTTTTTTTTTTTTTTTAACTATGGACAGCTTTTTCTTAAATGCTTTTGCTTTATTACACACAATATATACAATTGACTTTCTTGCTTGGTCCAAAGAGCATATTACTATCTCATTTTCATGCAAACCATCATAACACAAAACAAACTCTCAAACCAAAATGCTTCACAAAACTAAGGGTTAGGGAAACAAAAGGTCATTAGGCTTGTAATGTGGCTCAAAATCAAGAAGGGCAAATGGCTCAAAGGGTTAGCAAGAGAGGCAAATGCAAAATAGAAAGCAAAATTTGTAACAAAACAAAATGAAGATAAAGAAAATGAACAATGCCCTTGTCCTCCCCTAAAGTGGCTTGGTCACGGTATCGGGAAGCTAGAGGACAAACCAAGGATTAAGACATGCATAACTAAGGATCCGAAATTGCCGCTCAACAAGGTGATGAAGGCTAGAACAAATGAAGCTCACAAGAGATATGTAGCAATTACCAACTAAAGGGCTTCAAATCCACTATGAAGAGCAACACCATCTTACCATTTTCCCATGAACTAAGGTTTCATAGACCCCAAGAGTTCTTAACCGGCTACCTTAGCATATAATATCCTAAAATCAACCAATAACATTCTCAAGCCGTGCACACATTCACCACGTAGGAAGAAAAACATTCAAGGATACAAGTCCCAAAATAGAATGTCCAAAACAAGAACTAACAAAACACAATTTGCCAAAATTACCTTGAATGTAAACAAATTTTTTGGATTTTTTCAAAATATAAGAAAAGACATGGAAATGCATACACTCAAGTGCATGGCATAAATGGACCAACTTCTACCCAAGCATGATAGAATACCCTCACCCAAGCTTGAATGAGAAAATAAGCTCAAACAAAAACAAAAGAATCCATGGGATAGGAAAAGAAAGAAATTAATCCAATAAACCAACACATGGCCAATAAGTCACTAAATATAAGAAGAAGAACAAGGAAATATATTACCGGATATTGGTGGGTGTAAATACGAGCAAATGACCCAATTAAAACTTTCAAAGCCAATTTCCTCCAAAGTTATGCCTCATATGCCATATGCTAGGAAAGAGGAGTCAAACTTCCTTGATTCTTGATCCAATACCAATGCACCAAAGTATATCAAGTTATGTACCTAGCAAAGAGCACACAAACATTTCCATGAGAGAAAAACTATACAAAAAGAAAAGAAAAAGGAAGCAATAAAACATGGGTTACTTCCCGAGAAAGACTTGTTTAACGTCCAAGCTTGACCGCTCTAGTAGATAATATTGCAACGAATGCAAAAGCTTGTCAAATGCACTAATACACATTTAATAAGAATGTAAATAGGCAAATGAGAGGAAGAGGACGTGCAACAAGGATAGTGCACGCAAATGAGGAGAGAGATGCCAAGAAAAAGAAGAATCAAAAGCAAATTCAATAAAATAAGAAGAAGAAGAAGAAGAAGAAGAAGAAGAAAAAGAAAAAGAGAAATAAGGCAAACTCTCCTCAAACTTACAAACAAATTATACAAGCTTAGGTGTGTGAAAATAATACTTGAGAAATGGAAGTGTAAAGATAAACTAGTACTCTGTAATTTTTAAAACAGGTTTACTCTAAACCCTTAAAAAGTCAGTCCTGCCCCTTAATCGGACGATCGTATGAAGATCCAGCCCATTTATTTATTAGACGGATTTAACCCATTAATAACTGTGGCGGGTCATGGGTCATGGCTTTTAATAGGATCCAAGGCGTCCAACCCATTGAATTGCTCTATTGAAGCGCAGTTGCCGTTATCTATTGAAGCGCAGTTGCCGTTCCCCGTTAATCTAGTTCTTGTATCCCCCATTGAAGCAGCTTCTGAGGTAAGTTGTTTGTATTTGTTATCATCATATCAAATATCCCTAAAATTATGAGATAATTGAATCAAATATCCCTAAAATTATGAGATAATTGAATCAAATTTGGTTGCTAATGTATTGCACAACACTTTAAATGTTAGGATTCAACTATGAAATCAGAGCTCTTTTCCCTGGGCCCAGGGCTGCCGCCCCTCCTGCCGTTCCTCAGGGACGGGCCTGCTCAGGGGATGGGTCTTAGAGTTTTTTGGATTTTAGCTTCCTTACCATATTATTGTTTCAATGTGTCTTAGCAGATGGTTTGTCCAGTGAATTGTCATTACAATTGTTTTATAAGAGACGGTAGATGGACCTGTTATGATGCAATCTCGAGGGTGAAACCTCGATTTCCTTTGTCAAATGAAAGACATTATGGGGTGACTTTGGCAAGATTATACAAGACGAGGCCTAACACACATTTACAAAGTTCATTAATTCAGGAACAACAGCTTCCTGTCCAGTCTTCAGTAACTGCTTTTTCTAAAGGTATTATGGCCGTGTTTGTATTTGGACATGTGAAATTTCTTCTTTAGGTAAGCTTCTTAACGCTTAATGCTTTGACAGATCAAGAAGACATTGTGGAATACTTTGGCAGTGATTCCCTACGAGAAAAGCCCTTTTTAGATGATCTTATAGTTACCAATCGATACTATTTTAGAAGTGAAGACTCAGATAGTCTGAATGATGAAGAGACCAACTTCACTAAAAGGAATCAACCTTTGGAGGAGCCCTGGTTCATGCGGCCATGTGATACCTCTCAATATGCTGAAAAAGACTTCAATGCTCATATTGATTCCTTTGACCGAGAAGGAACTTTGAAAAACTTTCCAAATGATCATGTTATATCACAGTCATCGTCTAATAATTACAGATACGTAGGTGAGTACTTCATTGAAAGTGAAAAAATGTATCATCAAGTTGATGGTGACTTCAGTTCTACCTGGTCTTTCTCTGAGAGAGACCATCCTGTTGAGGATCCCTGGCTCCTATATCCAATGCTCGATTTTTCAGAAACTAGTGTCACCTCAGTTGCTGAAATTCCCATCATTGAGGAGCCTACTCAAGACAAGGCACGTCTTCAAGAACTGCAGGAACAACACCATAGTATTTCAGAAAAGCTGCTTTCTGGAACAGAGAGCAATCTGCTTCCACCAGTGGGTTTAGTTTCTACTGAGATATTAATCAACTGCTCTATCTGTACCATGCAAAGGATAGCTGTACTTGAAGATGGAAATCTAGTTGAGTTGTTATTAGAACCTGTCAAAAGTAATGTGCAATGTGATAGTGTTTACCTGGGGGTAATTACAAAACTTGTTCCTCATATGGGTGGTGCATTTGTAAATATAGGGTGTTCCAGACCCTCTCTTATGGACATTAAGCATTATAAGGAACCTTTTATATTTCCACTCTTTGATACTTCAAAGGAAAATGATGTAACTTGCCCTCCATCATCCGTGCTTGAGAAGAACTTAGACATCAGTCATTTTAAACAAGCATTTTTGGAAGAAGATGATGAACTTGCTGATGATGATGTGGAGGTTGATTTTGAGGATGAAGAATTTGAGGAATATGTTAATGAAGATACTATAGATTTCGATGAAGTTCAAACGGGAAATCTTATTCAGGTTAACAGTAATGGAACTGACTCAAATCTTGGGAACTTTGAATATCAGCTGGATGGGAATGGGAACCATTTGAAAATTCAAACTGATTCCCATCATTCTGTGGTGAAAAAACATAGGAGCACCTATGACATCCACAGTGCAGAAGAAATGTGGGCTAATGTTCGCAAAGGCACTAAGATACTTGTGCAAGTTGTAAAAGAGGGGTTGGGTAAAAAAGGTCCGACATTGACTGCTTATCCAAAGCTTAGGAGCAGATTCTGGGTAAGAACTGCAAAAGATACATTTTAAACCCAAGGTTTCTCTTTGTTGATGTATTTTCGTTTTCAATATCAATTATCAAGTGGTTAAGGTGGATAAATGCATAAATCTTTGTGCTCTTTTTAAAATTTGTGGAACTTCTTTCCTTTCACTATTAGGTATTGATCACCCGGTGCAAGAGTATTGGAGTATCAAAGAAAATTTCTGGGGTTGAACGCACACGCTTGAGAGTCATAGCAAAATCTTTGCAGCCCCCTGGTTTTGGTGTGACCATCCGAACTGTTGCTGCTGGTCATTCTGTAGAAGAATTGCGAAAGGACTTGGAAGGGTTGCTTGCAACATGGAGAAATATTGTTGAACATGCAAAATCTGCAGCACTTGCGGCAGACGAAGGTGTTGAAGGTGCTATACCTGTTATTTTGCACCAGGCAATGGGGCAGACACTATCTGTTGTCCAGGATTATTTTAATGAGAAGGTTTGCTGCCTCTGATACAATTTCCCTATAATTTTACCTTTTATGTTCGTTTATAGACATTTTGAAATACTTTTCTGGTAGTCCAATTCCTAGTATTTAAATGAACTTGTATGCTGCAAACAGTTCTTTCATAATCAAATGTTACATGCCTTATTTGTCTTATCTTTTTTATTCTGTTCAGGTTAAGAGAATGGTTGTAGACTCCCCAAGGACATACCATGAGGTATGAAACTCACTCTTCGAATTTGTTTTAGTTGCCCCTTTACATATGTTTTAGTTGTTGTGGTTATATTATACCCCAGTCCAAAGGTGTGGGTGGATAAGCTCAAAGTTGTAAATTTGATAGCCCTATTATATGGAAGATTTGCATATTTATTCGACTGTATATGTTACCTGGATGTAGACCATGTAGTTGTTATAGCAGTTTAATAGATGTAGTTGATATCCCTATATTTTCTTTGGGCAATAGAATTCGTATTTGATCTAAGGTTAGGTCAATCATTAATCATTCATCTTATCTTTCCATGCTTTTGATCCTCTACCATCCAGATGAATAGAAATAAAATGTGTTTGTGAACACTGGTTCTTACAGAATGCATAATTAATTGAGGCTTATTGACTTCCTCATTCGATTCTTCAGGTAAAAATGAAGAGGTGTTTTAAGCTGTTCTGAAACAACTTATTTGCCTAATATAGTGTAGAAATAAATTCTTGATCATCATTGTTGTAATATGTTATTCATGTATCTTGATAATCTAAACAAGTTAAGATGTCATTTGTCGGACTTTGTTCTTATATGATGTTCTTTCCAGGTGACCAATTATCTGCAGGATATTGCTCCGGAGCTCTGTGGTAGAGTCGAGCTACACAGGAAAAATGTTCCTTTGTTTGATGAATTCAATATTGAAGAGGAGATCAATAATATTCTTAATAAAAGGTGAGGATGCCAAGAGTCAATTTTCCAAAGGTGTGGTATGTTGTAATTTTTGTGTTTATTAACATCTAATTGTTGGACTTGATCTTACTCCTCCATTTGTGCTTTTTAGAATGCTTATATTAGTAGGTTCAATCTGAACTACCATTTTACTGGTATTGTCTTGTTAGGGTTAATTGCAAGTAGGGGGATTTTGAATTGGTCTTGTTGCCATTGTTATGTGCATTGTCATCAACAAATTTAGACTAATGTTCTAATCGAGGAGTTATTGACAAGACCTAAGCCCATATGAATCCAAATCACCTCCTACTAGGAAAAGAAAAGAAAAAAAAAAAAATCCATGGATGAGAATAAAAAACCCAAAAAAATGAGAAAAAACCCAAAAATTGAGAAGAAAACTCTCACGGATGGAGAAAACATATCAACAACAAAAAAAACTTAATTGTTATAAAGAAAAAGGGTTGGAGATAGTCTAATTTTTGAAGAAAAAGAGAATAGGAGGAGAGCAGCAATATATGGAATAATTCTACGGGTAATTGATGTTGAAAATCCTCTAAGTAGAAAATTTACGAGTGATTGAAGAAAGAAGGAATAATGTATCTTTTTAATTTCCGATTAATAATTCATACACCAGCTTACATATATTCTCAGACAACTCTGCAAGTCTGAAATTGCTGATACTAATAGCTCTCTTATGTGACGGATTGATTTGTGTGTTCTTGTTGTCATAGGAAATTACTTGAGTTATTGATAGAGAATTAAATACATATGTTAAAAAAAACAGAGAACTGTATCAGGAAAGTCCATTAGTTGTGAGCAACAAATGCCTCTAAGTCAAACTGTTTGCTCCTAATAAATTTTGTATTTGATATTGTGCTGGGTCCCAAATTTGTACATAACTATATCTTTACCTATCTATTAAAATTCCTTGAGCATGTATAGCTAAAGTACTAATAAAATTGACATAGAAAAGCTATAAATAATAACTGTGTTGGCACTACCATATAATAAGAGCCAGTGTAACTTGTTTCCATTAGCTTACAAGCCCGGAACCTGAGACCCATGGTGGATTCAGGCTATATTGTGGGTCGTCAGGGAGGAACAGTGACAAAGCAAGCAAAAGTTGAATGAAAATCCATAGCGAGCGAGGTATGAGAGCCTACGGCAAGTCTCACGTGCAAAGCTCTTTTGTGGCTTGATTGTGGCAATTCCTGATCCATGGAAGACTTCAAAATATTTTCTTTCTCATTAAATTTATTCCTTAGCTTGTTATATAAGGATTGTAACTTATTTAGATCCTATTTAATTGTTATTAATTTAGGATTAATCATATGCTTCCTAATACTTAGGATAAGAGTCTAAAATATACATTGCTTGGAGAAAGGGTAAACTTCCTGGCAAAATATAAAGGGGTGGGTTCTGTTTGTTATAGTACCCTGAAATCCAGTGAAAGGAATATGAACACCTTGAAAGCTCAGTTGAGAGTGGGATTTGCAATACACAATTTATGGAGATTGTGTGAGTTGGTTGAAATATCATTATAGGAAGCCATTGCTCAATTAATTAATTAATTAATTAATGATAACTCTAATAAATTGGTGGTTTTCTCTCATTTGCCCAGGGAGAGGATTTCCACGTAATCTGTGTTTGTCATTCTCTTTATTTTTGGCACATTTGATTTGTTCATACCTTGTTCATATTTGTTTTCCTTCTCTTAGTCTTAACAATCTCCCACTCCAGATAATTAAGGTTTGACAGTAATTTGCACAACTAATTGTTCACGGCTGAAATTACATTTAAGAAGATCATTAGGCCTGTCAAGCAAAATAAGTGGTGGTAAATGATAATCACTTCATTGGTTTGCCCCATTGTTTTCACTTGGTAATTGTCTTTACTTGGGGGAAAAAGAGGACAAAATGGAGGATAGAGGGAATTATCCAAAATTGGCATGTGTGGTTCTCATAATGCTCGACTTTCTATCTCCTGACTTTGATGGCCGCATTAGGGTATGTGCCAACTCTGAAGAAGCTTCATACCTACAAATGTTTGGATATAGTCAAACTCCATGTATTTCTGACTTGTGCGTGCATCAGAAATTGCGCTCTCACAATATTGGTTTCCTTTTAAACAAGTTAAAACATTCTATGTTATCTTTGAATCAGTAAGGCAAGTACTTTAAATTGTGCTGATTGCATCTTGTTGACAGGGTGGCTCTTCCAAATGGAGGATCTTTGGTAATCGAACAAACTGAAGCTTTAGTCTCTATTGATGTGAATGGAGGACATGGGATGTTTGGTCAAGGAGCTTCACAAGAGAAAGCTATTGTTGATGTCAACCTTGCTGCTGCAAAACAAGTGTGTGACACTCTACTTTTGTGCTGATAAGTTTACTCGCAGGTGCTTAGTGCTTGAAAAGGAAATATTGCATTTTTGGTTAAACAAAATTAAATGAATACCAAATTTATATTACTAATTGCACTTCATTGATTAAGGCCTTGTTTGGCAATTACTCCCTCCAAACCCGAAAGAAGGTTACGTTTGGTGGGTTTACACGGTTAATAAAGAAAATAAGATAGTGGAAAACAATGATTAGATATCACACACATCAAGTATTAAGGCATTAAATGAACTTTGAAAATAGGAATATTTGCATTGGGAGTAGGTAAATATTTTTGTAAATAGGAATGGTTACATTGGGAGTATGTAAATATTTTGATAAATGGGGTAGTTGCATGGAAAATATGAGATTTTTAAAAAAGAGCTTTTGGGTCAAGCTCTTTCAAAAAGCTTTTAACCAAACACCCTAAAGAGCTTTGTGAAATGGTCAAACATCTCTTTTTGCTCCAAAAAGCTCTTTTTGTTCCAAAAGGCTACTAACCAAACACCCCCCTTTGTAAATTTCATTTATGATGGTATCTTATACATCAATGGGTTTATTTGAGTGTGGGACTCTTAATCATAGTGTGTGATTAGTAGACCTGTTATTGGGCGGGTCGGGTTAGGGTCGATTGCACGTCGGGTCAAAGAGGGACATATTTTACGGGGTCAATAGTAGGTTGGGCCAATGCGGGTCGTGGGTCAATAGCGGGCTGATATTGGGCGGGCCAACAAAATATCAATTAAAATAAATATTGAACAAAACCATTATTAAGTACTTTCTCCATTCTAGTAATATTGTAACAACTGGACTTTTGCACTATTCATCACGCTTGTTTGACCACATATTATGATTTAAGTAAAATGTAGTCATGTGGGGTCTTGTTAGATTCGTCTCATAAAATATTTTCACAATATCAACTTTTTATAATTTTTTCTCTTATATAATTATAGATATTTAACATATAAAATGTGCTTTGGGATGCGTAATTTCATCCTTGTTGCAATATTTGTGGAACGGAAGAAGTATACATAAATACAAATTTATCTACGTAATTATTTTTATATCATCTATTTTCTTTGTCTATGAAATTGGAAAAACATTTTGGCCCTATATTGCCCGTACCCAATAAGGGCCTTGTCCATTTAAGGCTCTGTCCATTATAGACCCTTTAAGCTTCGCCCTGACCTTATTATCATTGGGCTACCCTACCCAATAACCACGTCTAGTGAATAGCTAACTCTTCCTTTTGTTGATTAATTTTACAGTATAATGCTTCAAGCCCTAAGGGCTTACTGTAAGCATTAAATATGTTTCATGTATTTGTATTAGTTTAGGAATCTATGAAAAAATTACGCGTCGACTGGTGTTTGTTTGATAATTCTTTTATCTTTCTTATTTTAACTTCTTTTTTGTTTATATATATATTTATTCTTTCTTGTTTTAGCTTAAGGGCTGCATATATCTTCTTGTTTTTATGCGACAGTTTTCTGTCTCCAGATGTTTCATTTTCTATTTTTAAAGCCCTTGGAGTAAAATGTTATTCATGTTTGCATAACTAAACTAGAATCAGATTTCATTCATCAATAGTGTCACAAAATACCTAAAAATATTCAATCATCTTCTTTTGTTTTATTGGTGAAAGGGATACTAGAATTAGTTTTCCTTTATCAATAGTGCTACAGAATACCTTCAGAGAATTAGCTACAGTACACTGTTAGACTTGAAAACTGCATCATTTTAAAATATTCAATCATCTTCTTTTGTTTCATTGGTGAAAGGGAAGAGAACCAGTTAGATGTAAAAATTACTATTCTTTGTAAGAATACTTCTAACAGCATTTTTTTTCCCTAGATTGCTAGGGAATTGCGTCTCAGGGATATTGGTGGCATCATCGTGGTAGATTTTATTGATATGATGGATGATTGTAAGTAAACCTCTGCTATGATTCTTTCACTTCATAAATTCCTGATGTGTGTTGTCATTTTGTAATTTTCTTGGCAATAGGATAAAGGTATGAACTTATACAAACTTTAAGCAGATTCAGAATGCAGGGACGGATAAACATATTGTTTACTATATTCTTTGTTGATTAAGTCAACTTTCTCGATAGGCAATATCAAGTTATTAGCCTCAGTTCTTGAAAAGTATAATCATGTTGTCTTACACTTTTCCAACTGATTATAACGAGACCAGCAGACAATGAGAATCCTACTTCTGTGGCAGCTCTTTGTCATCTATATTGCAATGCTTTTCACAAGAGGGGTGAAATAGTAGCAATCTTAATGGAACTTGTTTGTCTTCTGAAGGAACTCTTTCAGCTCTGAACTTAAGAGAGTCAAAACACTTTATTCCTGACACCAATTTACATAAATTATTGAATCATTGAGGTCCTCTGCCCTCTATTCCTTATTCTTTGAACTCTTGAAAATCAATATTTGTTGTTTTCATTACAACTTGTTGATCTTTTGTTGATCATCCCACTCCTAAATGCAGGGTAAACAAAATAGTAGTGTTTATTTTTATTGTATAAATATGTTTGTCAACCTTTTATATTATTGTTTGGTTTTGTAAATTATTGATTGAGCTGTTAGTTAAACACCATTACTTTTGATTATTGTTCTTACTTTACTCTATAATGTAAAACACAAGTAAACTTCACATTTTGGTGTTGTGTTTGCAAAATTTACAATTTTGAACCTGGCGTTAAAATTACTTTTCAGTTCTGGTGGCCTGTTGTTTGCTCTGCTTATCCCTCCATTATAATAGTTAGACAAAATATCACCTCTCTTAAGTCCTGGAAAACATGGTTAGACAATAAGACTTAATATAAAGGGAATCCTGTTTGAGAATCAGAACTTGTCAATATATTTTTCCCTTGATTTTTTCTTTTTTCTGGCTGATGCCTTCTTTCCAGCAAACAAAAGATTAGTCTATGAAGAAGTGAAGAAAGCAGTCGAGAGGGACCGCTCAATCGTTAAGGTTTCTGAATTGTCCAAGCATGGACTTATGGAGATTACCAGAAAGAGGGTATGTATGAATGTTAATGCTTCATTCCTCATATATCCCTGATCCAAAAAATGTGTTAGGTTGGCTTTGTGTTAAAGGTTCAGCGTAGGCTCTTTATCTTATTACTCCATTGTGTATGATTTTTTTTTGTAAATTTGACTTTTCGAATGAAACATTTTGTAAAACCTAAATTGAGTTATATTTTTAGGCTTGTCTAGGTAAATAGATTTATAACATGTCTTATAGAATTGTATTCAAAGATCTTTTATCACAAAAACTTAGAACTACTATTATTGTTTGTAAATCACTGCCATAAAATTTAACCTTAAGTTGAATATCATTTTGTCAATTAAGAGCAAGATAGTTACTATATTTAGTGGTCAATTTCAAGGTGTATACTGTATAGTGACTAGTGAAGGGTCTAATCAGGTATTTCAAGGTATATACTGTATACTGAATTGTAGGGAAAAAAACGTCATGAAGTCAATTGTATACAAGAAATCTTTGTAGGAGGTTCTTTCTTTCCAAAAAGAAGAAAGGAAAAAAAAATAAAAATTGCTGTATATAAAGTAGGTGTTGATAGAGTTCCCACGATTTTTTTCTCTGCTGGTAAACTACTGTTGAAAGTTTAATTAAAAAAGGTCAATATGGTGGTGATCTTGTAACATTGAGTGAAAAAATTTATTTTTTGTACAATGAATGCAGCTCAAATTTCAGTCATGAATGCTGTAGTTTATAAGTTACTTTATTATCTAACTGTTATATTCTTAACATAATTTAAACAGGTACGCCCAAGTGTGACATTTATGGTAAGTGAACCATGCACTTGCTGTCATGGTACTGGGAGAATTGAGGCTCTAGAAACTTCCTTCTCAAAGATTGAGCATGAAATATGCCGCTTGCTAGTAAGTAAAGCTTTTTGTTTAAGATTTCTTCCTTTGCTTCACCTGTATAGGCAAACATCCAAGTAGGTCTATTTGGCGTAGGATTCAAATATGCGTTTTCCTTCATATAACTTGCTACAAAGGATTGTCGAAGCTGTTTCACATCCTCATTAGTCTGTTCAGAGGAGAGGATAATTTTTAATTCCTTTCATCTACTTTCATTTGAAATCTTTTCTTATATCCATTTTAATCTAATTTGTTGCCTTTCTTTCTATCAGGCAACAGTGGGCCAGAAAGCTGATCCTGAGAGCCCGAAGTCCTGGCCCAGATTGCTGTTGAGAGTTGATAGTTACATGTCCGACTATTTGACATCAGGGAAAAGGACAAGACTAGCAACTTTGAGTAGCTCTTTGAAAGTTTGGATTCTTTTAAAGGTATGGCTGATTTCCTATTATTTGGTCATACTGACTGTTGAAAAGATAGATTGGTCATTGACACCTGACTGTTTGCGGAGGAACTTGTTCAAATTTATAAATGCATTTCAGGAACTATATATCTTAAGCTGCAGATATACACATGTTTGAGATGAAACTTCATTAAATACATATACTTCATTTCTTTTTACTTGCAACAAACCATTTTGGCACGCAATTTAACAAAGATATTAGAATAGGTAATGGACTGATTTTTCAGACTATGTAATTGAAAATTATCAAGAGAATAAATAAAGATAGAAGCTTGATACTTTATTAAAAATGGCCATAAGGTTCACAAGATAATTTGAGGCTATTAATCTCTAGTTTAGCAACTTGAGGTTTCTACTACTATGCCACATCCTATTTATAATTAAGCACTTTTATAAGTTAACCTAACATCAATTATATTGGTCACTACTATGCTCTATTTTCCCTCCAAATCTCTCCACGATTATGCTATTTAAAGAGAGGAAAAATGGATCTCCCCCTCTCCTTCCCCTTCCTCCTCCCAATTTATTACCCAAACTAAATTGTCCCCCTCCATTTCTCTTCTCTTCTTTTCCTTCCATTTCCATCTATCCAAATAAAGTGTTAATGTTTCATTGATTATTTTTTACCACATCTGCCATGTTGTCCACCTTTTCCCCTTGCTGCTGGCATGTTGCTGTTTGTCTCTTCCCCCTTTGTCTTGTATCTCAAGTTATTTACTCCTTCGAGTGTAGACCCATATTGGAGGTTCGGGTGTGGCCACCAAGTGCACCGAGTCCATCACAGTGAACGAACAAATAATTAAAATAATATTACCACCAATAATCAATCAATCAATCAAAGCCTTAATCCCATAAGTGGGGTCGGCTACATGAACCAAATTTGATTATTCCGTGTAGTCATCCACAAAAATCTTCCTCCTTCATCCTTTACGATTCAATGCTACATCCTCATGCAAATCCATATACTTCATATTCTTCCTAACTCCTTCCAACCAAGTCAATTTCGGTCTCCCTCTCCCTCGTTTAACTCCTCCATGGTCCCACTCTTCCCCTCTTCGAACCGATGCACCCTCGGGGCTCTGTCTTACATGCCCAAACCAACGCAGGCGATTTTCCCGTAGTTTGTCTGCAATGCCTGCCACACCGACTTTCTTGCGAATAACCTCATTTCTGATTCTATCTTTTAGAGTGTTCCCGCACATCCACCTTAACATGCGCATCTCTGTAACCTCCATCTTTTTAATGTGTTCCTTCTTAGAAGCCCAACATTTTGTACCATAGAGTAACACTTGGTCAACCTCATTTCTGATTCTATCTCTTAGAGTGTTCCCGTACATCCACCTTAACATGCGCATTTCTGTAACTTCCATCTTTTTAATGTGCTCCTTAGAAGCCCAACATTCTGTACCATAGAGAAACACTGGTCTTATGACAATCCTGTAGAATTTTCCCTTCAACTGTAAGGGAATGCTTCGGTCACGTAACACTCCCGTGGCCGCTCTTCATTTAAGCCACCCCGACTTAATCCTGTTGGCCATGTCTTGATCAATCTCACCATTTTTCTGGATCGACCCAAGATACTTAAAACATTCACACATGGTCAATTCCTTTCTATCCAAACTCAACACTTCAACACTTGTCCCCCTCTTAGTACCAAAGTGACATACCAAATATTCAGTCTTACTCCGACTTAGCTTGAACCCTCTAGATTCCATTCTTTGCCTCCATTGCTCCAACTTGGCATTAACCCCATCTTTAGTTTCATCAACCAAAACGATATCATCTACAAACAACATACACCATGGAACCTCATCTTGGATTCGTCTAGTTATTTCATCTAGAACTGTTGCAAAAAGAAAAGGGCTTAAGACAAACCCTTGATGCAATCCAATTGTAATAGGGAAATCTTTTGTCAACCCTCCACATGTCCTCACATTTGTTGACACATCTCGATACATATCCTTAACTAGGTCCACGAGCCTTCGTGGGATACCTTTCTTCAACATTGCCCACCAAAGTACCTTTCTTGGCACCTTGTCATATGCCTTTTCCAAATCAATAAAGACCATATGAAGATCCTTCTTTTTTACCCGATAAAACTCCATCATTTGTCTTATCAAATGGATTGCTTCCATAGTAGATCTCCCGGGCATAAAACCAAATTGGTTATCCGAAATGCTTGTGCATGCCCTTAACCTATGTTCAATTACTCTTTTCCACAACTTCATAGTGTGGCTCATAAGCTTGATCCCTCGATAGTTAGAACAGTCTTGAGCGTCTCCTTTATTTTTATAAACTGGGACCAAGTTGTTCTTCCTCCAATCTTACGGGATCCTCGTAGCACTCCATATCTTGTTAAAGAGGTCTATTAACCAATCAATACCGGTCTCACCCAAACACCTCTACACCTCTATCGGTATACCATTAGGGCCAACCGCTTTCTTAGGCTTCATCTTCTTCGGTGCAATCTCCACCTCTACTCTTTTAATCCTCCGCACATACTCCATGTTAATTTCTTCATCACTCACGGAGGTATCTACTGTCACAACTCCATTACTTCCATTAAACAATTCATCGAAATACCTTTTCCACTTGTCCTTGATGTCCTCATCTTGTACTAGGACAATTTGGTTCTTATCTTTGACACACTTTACCATGCCAATTTCTTTCCTTACCTCTTGTCTTCTCTTTGCCATCTTATAAATAATCTTTTCTCCCTCCTTGGAGTTAAGTTTTTCATAAACCTGCTGATAATCCTTTTCGTTTGCTTGTCGAATAGCCGCATTTGCCTTACTCTTAGCCTCCTTATACGCTGCAAAGGTTTCGTCACTCCTACATTTTCCCAAGGCATGATAGCATTCCCTTTTTTGCTTAATTACTGCTTTCACCTCTTCATTTCACCATGAGGTATCTCTATGCATCGAAGTTCTTCCCCTTGATTCCCCTCAGACCTCTTTGGCCACTCTTAAGAAGTTCTTCATTCGTAACCAAATCATGTCTGGATCCACCTCTCCCCCCAATCCGCCTCCTTGATTACCTTTTCTGTAAAAACCTTAGCATTTGCATCTCTTAGAGTCCACCATCTTATCCTTGGCTCCTCTTGTTCTTCCTTTTTTCTTCACCTCCTCTTTCAAACGAATAGTCATAACCAAAAGCCGGTGTTGGGTGACCACACTCTCTCCTGGGATGACCTTGCAGTTTAAGCAACTTTGTCTATCCGTGCTCCTTGTGAGCAGTAAGTCTATTTGTGTTGCATTTGCTCGACTCCGAGAAGTTATAAGTGTGAATCCCGCTTCTTAAACCAAGTATTAGCCAAAATTAAATCATATGATTCGGCAAAATCCATAATAGCTTCACCACCTGCGTCCCTCTGCCCATACCCAAAGCCTTCATGAACACTCTCGTAGCCATCTTAGCTTGCCCAACATGCCCATTTAAATCACCTCCAATATATAATTTCTCATTGTGGTGGACACCCCGTACCACCTCGTCTAAATCCTCCCAAAATTGTCGTTTATCTTCTGCATCCAAACCAACTTGGGGAGCATAAGCACTAATAACATTCACAATCTCCTTGCCACATAGCAACTTCACCCTTATCAACCTATCATTCTTCCGATAGACCTCGATTACCTTTTTCGACAACCTTTCATCAAGAATCACACTAACTCCTTCCTAGCTCCTCCATTTTGGCTTGTTTCCTGTCCAACGTACCACATCTTATACCCCAAAACCAAGCCTCGAGCTCCTTCTCCTGTCCACCTTGTCTCTTGGAGGCACATGATGTTTACGCGTCTTCTCTTCATCACTTCTACCACTTCTGCTGATTTCCTCGTAAGAGACCCCACATTCAAAGAACCAATCCGCAAACTAGAGTCCTTTCTCCCACGCTCCCTCATACCACGCGCAGTCGTACCACGCTCCTTGTTCCCAACTGCCCTTGATCATTTGACACCACATTTGGGCAATGTGGCGCGTCGCTTCCGGGCGACGACCTAGCAACCCTTGCATATTTATCATTGCACCTGGTCTGGGAAGTGCAGCGCGTCGCTCAGTAGGGAACACCCCAATGGCATGCCCTAGCTCATTTGACACCACACTCGGGCAGTGTGGCGCGTCGCTTCCGGGCCGACGACCTAGCAACCCCTGCATACTTATCACTACACCCGGGTCTTGGAAGTGCAGCGCGTTGCTAAGTAGGGAACGCCCCCATGAAAATATCAGTTTGGCTCATGTCATGGGATGTGACAAAGTTTTACACTGGCCTACTGAAACCCTCCTTTATCCTGGGGCGGAGTTATTACCACCAATAAACAGAAAGTGTTAAATTGTTGCGGTTTAATTTATTAAGTTTGCTGTGTCCGTTTACCTTTTCTAATCTCTTCCTCAAATAGCATGCCGAGAAGGTGTGTTGTAAGTAGAGGAAGCATTAATTTACAATATAATCTTAAAAACTATTGTAAACAACAATTCAGAGCTAAAGATATTTCCATGTCAAATTGTGAATTTGTGATGGCTGACTGAAACTGTGCAGTGATCATAACGAAAAAAAATCTGACACTTACCCTGCATAGCCGTTATGTAGGAGGCTCCTATTACGTTCCATTTACTTAGCAATCGAGGTTAGAGGCATGATCTCATCCTTGGTTACTATTTCTGAACTTGGGGCAGCAATTTGTTCTATAGTCTCCTGATATTTCCTTTGATAAAACTACTTTTACCCCCCTCCCCTACTTTATACATTTGACACCATGCAGTCTTCATGCTTGATTTGTTACACTCTGTTATAAGGTTTCCTTCAGTCTGTCTCTAAATAATACGCCACATATGATGGAAGGAAATTTAGAGATGACAATGAAGGAGAGCAGGACAGGAGTCTGTTTCTACATATCCTTCCCACCTAAATATTTCATGCCACCCCCTAACTGCTCCCCATGACGGGTACAAATCTAAACCATCAAATCCTATGGTTACATACTCTCCATGAAGTGAATGTGTTCTTCAGCCAAGTTTAATATTCTACACTATAATAGAAAGCATGGAATGTCTAGCTTGAGGCCGCTTCTAATTAATGAGAATTATCAACTATTAGAGTCAGCTAAGTCTACTCTCTTAACTGAACCTATTGGGTCACACCTATATAATAATCAATAGGCGAATTGGGATGAAAGCCCAAATGCGTCATTCACAAATTACATAGATCCGGGTAAAAGGTTGTTCTTGCACATTAATTTTATTAATGTAAAGGCCAACAATTCTCCCACTTATATCAGTAGATTATAGGGTATTAAGAAGGTTAAGAAAAATTGATTAATAATTTGGTAATTAGATTAGGGGAAAGCTTGAAAGACATGATCGTATTGATGATAGTCATGGTGGAAATCACCAATCGCACATTCAGGAGGTTGGTGCTCACCGGCCAACATTTTCTCCGTGTACTCTCATCAGTGTTCAACACACTAACTATATTTTTTCTTCTACAGCTTCCGATACCATCATTATGATGATTTTACCTAAAGTGCCCCTCCCCTTAATACTGAAGCATAGCGTATGCATGTTCTTAACTATGTAGGTCATATGTATGTGTTAGCCTTAGCGTAGATTCGAATTTTCCCCATTCTGTATGTTAACGAGTGAACCAGGAAGTGCAGCAAAACACTAGCTATGACCCACTCAACTAAACCAATGCTAAACTTGACTGACTGATTTTAAAATGAGTCCCATATCCCCAATCTATTCAATATGCTGCATCTTCGTTGCTGTAGTTATCATCCGTAATTGATAAGTCCATGGATCTTGAAATATTTACAGTCAACTTTATATGTTGTCCATAATTTTCACGTCTTTATACCTAAATTGAAATATACTTCGTATATGAAACTGGAACATAAATTTTTTCTGAGAGTTTATTTTTACTATTTTTTTTTTTTTTTTAACATTACCAAGGAGAAACTAGTTATACTATTTCCTCAAAAAAGAAAAAAAAAAAAACTAGTTATACTACATATAATTTGTTGCCTCTTGATTTGACCATCTGCTGCATGCATCACTTTACCAGGTAGCGAGAAATTTTGCGAGGGGTGCATTTGAGGTCCGACTACTTGCTGATGAAAAGGGAATTACTAATCAGCAACAAGTTGGTGGGGCCACTCAATCAGCTGAAGCTGCTACAATTATACCCACCAAGAGAACTAAGTTGTTCCCTGTGAAGAGATGGAAGGCAGGAAGAAAATTATGACCATGAATTTTTATCGAAGTTGTTCTCAGTTAGAAGGTGAAAGATGAGAAGGAAATAAAAGGCTAGCGACATAACTTAAGATTAAAATAATATCCAATGAACATTAAAGAAGATCAAATTTTGGTGAAAGAAGATTTTGCAAATGATGGGTAGCTATTGCAGGTGTGATGAACTCAGGCAGGCAAGACAAGTGAAAAACCTGAGGAAATTAAAACCTCTCCTGTTGTTGCACTTGTTTGGCCTTTTTAGGGTTTATATGGGATTTTAGCCAACATATTTTGACTTTGTAGCTTCGCGAAGATCAGAGCAGCCAATAATTCTTAAATAACTGCTACAAGTCCAAGCTAAAGCTTGAATTTTGAGTTATGTACTGAAACCATGTAATAAATGGCATGTATAGGGTGGCATACTGGTTGGCTATGATTTTGTTATTTACATGTAAATTAATGTAATTTTCGAACTAAAATAATATTGAGGGTTTAGATTTTGGTCCAAAGAATATCTGGTTTTGTAGATAACTAATTTCGGCTTGCCTATGAATTCTTTCATTAGTTTGTGACTTGATAAGATTTTGAGCGGTACTCTCTGTAGTAGAGGAAGGACTCAAAGAAAGTCGTATGTTAATGTGTATAAGATATTTTACTGTGCCAATTAACCAATTTATATTCATCGAGTATTATTTATTATTATTTTTTTTTATTCTGCAACTATTTAACTTCTAAAAAAATTTGCATTCAATTTTTCATATTTTAACTCACTATGTATCTATACTAATATATTAAAAAGCGTTTATAAAAACGTCCATGTGCTACGTAAATCCTTTTAAATTACACCACGTCACTACATATATATTTCATGGCGCCACATCATCACCAAAGCAACCCACATTACTTCGTATAAAAATTTAAAGTTAAGGGGATTTGAACCCCTAACCACTTATAACAAAGTTAGCTATTTAACCATCTTAGCTCATTATCAAGCATGTTATAAATTTAAAAAAGAAATGTACATAAGTGTAAACCACATGATTTAATTATTAAAAACACATTTAATAACGTCGATTTCAGATTTCAAAATCCTTAAAAAATATCGAATTGCACGATTACAAAAGTAGCAACTTGGGGCAACGCCCGAGCTACTCATTAGTTAGTTATTACATACAATACTTTTTTTGTTTAACCACTCTGTTACTTATCAATATATATTATTAAAACTCATGGCAAGACATGTAATTTTGCCATGTGTCACCAATTTTGCCATTTGGCATATGATGTTATGCCATGTAATACTAATGATCATCATTATTCCCTTCAAAAAAAATTGTTAGCATTGATGTTTGACTCCATGACTTTATGTTCATTATGATTCAAGTTTTACCACCACTCTAAAGAACATTTTATGTCAACAAATGTTATATTAAAGAGTTAATTATGTTCATAAATTTCAAAATTTACAATAATCTATAATAACAAAAATGATATCATCTCTTTCATATGCTCATACACACAACCCCTATATTAATTATTTAAAGTATGTAACCCAAAAATATGTTGCACTTTTTAATTTTTTATGGTAATTTTTTTCCACATATATGTCAATTTTAAGGAGTTTCTTATAACAATTGAAGAACGAAATAAACTAATAATATCTAGGATACTCAATATTAGATGATGAATTTTAATGTTCAATAAAGTTTGAAAATAAATAAATTAATAATACAAGTTCTATTATAAAAATAATTAATCTTAAAAATAACTAATCTATATTAATATTTCACCTAATTATCATAAAAATTAGTTTAAATATATTCATAATTATCCAGGGCATTGCCCGGGTTAAAAACTAGTTATTTGATTAATTGATAAAGCTAAACTTTTAGCCAGACCACGAGACAACGACAATTGACATTCCAACTTTTCGCTAAGTGTCGTGCCACGTTGGATAGGTTTAGATAGACTTTGTTGGATAAAAAAGTTAGTGTAGAATTCTATTTTCAATCAAATTTGAATAGATTTTTTAAGAAAATTGTTAGTTTAGAGTTTTATTTTCAATATAATACCAATTAATAATATTTTAACTAGGCCACGAAACAGCAACACTTGGCGCTCCAACTTTTCGTTAAGTGTCCTGGCACATTAGATAGATTTCGATAGACTTCGTAGTTTAGAATTCTATTTTCAATAAAATTTGGATAGAATTTTAAGTTAAAATTGTTAGTTTAGAGTTTTATTTTCGATAAAATACTCATATGTACAAATTGAGCTATAATTTTATTAAAAAAAATTAGATTATAACTCTCAATAATTATTATATAAATTTATTTTTATATCATAATATTTATTGGAGCGAAGGAAATAGTTTAAAACGTACAACATCCATTTATAATATATTCTAATCGATTAAAATAATGTACTTCACAATCTAATATGAATTTGTTATTGTATGTAGACCTGTCTATTGGGTTGGGTCACAAGTCATTTCGGATCAGGTAACATCAGGTTATGGGTCAAGAAGTGTTCATAGCCCAAAGTTTTGGGTTTGGGTCAACCCAATAGGCATAAAACAATTTTTTTATTTAATTTATTTTTTTGCTAATATTTAGAAATTTATAATATTTCATTCTAACTTGGCTATTTTATTTTATTTTTATTTTTTTATGTATTTAATCGAACATTTTCACCAATATTATTATTAGTCATTACATGCCTACTACAAAGTTTAAATCGTCGCAAAAGCATATCAATTCCTAACTAATTTGGTATCAACGATATATTTTAAAATTTGACATATAGATTAAAAATTTATCTTAAAGTTCAATAAAAAAAACCCAGGCATTGCATGTGGCACAAAACCTAGTGTTAAATATTTATAGACATGTACAACAATCAGCAAAATTATAATACAGTTTGGGTTATGCTATGTGTAGTCCATGGGGCTTAGAATGGTATTAATTTAGGAATAAATGACTATCACATAAAAATCAATGTTATTAATGTTTTATTTTTATGGGCCAGATCCACTAGTGGAAAAAGCGCTATTAGCAACTGACAAAAAGTGACTTTTAGCAACTAGCGCGTGGGGTTGCTATTGCGGGGCTGCAATTAGGAATATTATTAGCAACTGGCACTTGTCAGCTGCTAATAGTCATTATCCGCAACTGACGTATAAATACGCCAGTTGCAAATAGTCCTTATTATAACATGAATAGGTATTATTCGCAACTGGCCAAGTGTAAGGACCGTTGTAAGTAAGTAGTATTAGCAGCGGGCCTAATACTAGGCCAGTTGCAAATAGGTTTTTTATTTTAACTTAACAGAGGTATTATTCGCAACTGGCCTAGTATTAGGCCCGTTGCTAATACTACTTATTTGAAGCTGGCATATAATAAGGCTAGTTGCAAATAGTCTTTTATTTAATAAAAAATTGCAATTTTTTTTAACTAGATTGCTCTACGAAATATATCATACTTTTAGAAGTTACTAGTATAACAAAAAAAATTATGTTAATTTTATAGTATACATCAATAACAAATTGATTGAAAAAATACAAGGTTATGCTAAAGATGAATATAAAAAGCTAACACATAAAGCTAATGTATCTCATATAACATTTTTTAGTAAAATGACCTTTAATTATTACTTCAAGAGTCTCTTCACTGGCTTCTTCTTGCTCTAGAGTCTCACTACTCTCAACAGCTGGAGCAAAGGGTGCTTCACTGCTCTCTTCTACAACAGTAGGTGCTTCTTTAGTTTTCTCGGGAGCTGCTTCTACTGTAGTCTCAACCACTGCTACTTCAACAGATTTTGACTCAACATGCTTCTCATCTTTCGGTGGGCAAAACATTTTAGATTCAAACATACATGTGTGCATTATAAGAACATTCTAGTAGATAATACGAAAAATTATGTACTTCTCTCATTTATGGACGGGTACGCAGGCTACAATCAAATTCTCATGGCGGAAGAAGACATGAAAAAGTCTACCTTCATAACACCATGGGGCACCTACTGCTACAGGGTGATGCCATTTGGGTTAAAAAACTTGGGTGCCACATACCAAAGAGCAGCAACTGCCTTGCTTCATGACATGATGCATAAAGAAGTCGAGGTGTATGTGGATGATATGATGGTAAAATCCAAAGATCGCCCTGGTCACCAAACAGCCTTGAGGAAGTTCTTCGAAAGACTTTGCAAGTACAACATGAGGCTAAATCCAGCTAAGTGTGCATTTGGGGAAAACTTCTAGGCTATGTCATTAGCTCTAGAGGCATTGAAATATACCCCACCAAAACCAAGGCTATCATGTCCATGCCACCGCCCAAGACCGAGAAGCAAATTCGATGATTCATTGGCCGGTTGCAATACATAAGTAGGTTGATATCAAAGCTCACCACAATATGTGAACCAATATCCAAGAAACTCAATAAGAATGTACCAGTAGTATGGGACGATGAGTGTCAAAAAGCCTTTGATAGGATCAAAGCCTATCTTGCCAATCCTCCTATACTAGCACCAACGCTACCAAACATTCCTCTTCGTTTATACTTGACAGTCACAAAGGAAACAATGGGTGCTATACTCGCATAAGAAGTAAATGGTAAATAAAACGCCATCTACTACCTAAGTAAAAAGATGCTTGAATATGAGGTTTTCTATGCACCACTTGAAAAATTGCGCCTCACATTCGTATGGGCCATAAAGAAGCTAAGGCACTACATGCTTGTTCACACAGTCCATGTGGTGTCTCGAATGGATCTTCTCAAGTATCTCTTCAAGAAATCCACACTTAACAGAAGAATATCAAGATGGACAATCACCTTGGCTCAATTTGAACTAAGGTATGTCCCTCAAAAGTCTATCAAGGGATCCGCAATTTCTGACTTCTTGGCTGACTTTCCACTTGAAGACTCAACGCCAGTGCAAGAAAATGAGTTTTCGGATGAAGAATTACATGTCACTAAGGATTGATGACACTTGGATACTATACTTTGACGGTGCATCGATCCAATAAAAAAGGATGTGGCGTAGGAGTCTTAATAGTGTCACCTAATGAAGAGAACATCCCAATCTCGATAAAACTTGACTTCGATGTAACCAACAATGCTGCGGAATATGAAGCATGTGTGGTAGGCCTCGAAACTGCATTAGCACTTGGAGTAAAAAAGCTTTGAATATTTGGAGATTCATCCCTTATCATCAATCAAATTTCCAAGAGATGGAAGGAGGAGTGAAAGTCTAGCTCCATACCAAACTTACTTGGAAAATCTCACCGATCAACTCGAAAAGGTAGAGTACTCATACCTTCCAAGAGAAGAAAACTAATTCGTTGATGCCTTAGCAAGACTAGCCTCAATGGTTAGAATTCCTAAGGAGACAGAGCAAATTCCTTTAATAATAGAGAAAAGGCATGAGCTCGCTTATGTTCAAACCCTTGAGGATGAAGAAGAAACCCAAGAGGACGAAGAGTAACCATGGTTCACAGACATCCTCAACTATATATGTCACCAAAGGGGAATATCCACCTAATGCTGATAAAAGAGAAAAACGTGCTTTGAGACTGTTAGCTTCACAATACGTACTTATAGATGGTGAACTCCATAAAAGAGTACCTAAAGGAAGAGCTCTCCTATGTGTAGGAAAAAAGGATGCACAAAAGGCAAGAGAATCATCCACGAAGGAGCATGTGGAACACACATGAATGGTAAATCACAAAAGTCATGCGCCAAGGCTATTATTGGACTACCATGAAAAGAGATAGCCATCAATATGTGAAAAGGTATGAAAAGTGCCAAATATATGCCAATTTGAAACACGTTCCACCTTCTCTTCTTTACACTTACACATCTCCATGGCCCTTCTTAACATGGGGAATAGATATCATTTGAAAGATCACTCCACCTGGATTAGGAGGCCATGAATACATCCTCGTTGCCATTGATTATTTCACCAAGTGGGATGAAGCAAAATCCTATGCAAAACTCACTGCAAAGCAAGTGACACTCTTCATAAAAAGAAACATCATATGTCGATATGGAGTCCCACATGAATTGATAAGTGACAATGGTACTCACTTTCAAGCAGAATGTGAAGACCTACTCTAAAAGTATGGTATTCAACATCATCACTCTTCTCCATATAGACCTCAAGCAAATGGTGCAGTAGAGGCAACCAATAAAAATCTAAAGACAATCATCGAAAAGATGACAGAAAACTACAAGGATTGGCCTGCTAAACTCCATTTTGCTCTTTGGGGTTATCGTATGTCAATCCGCTCATCCACAAGAACTACGACGTTCTCCCTAATCTATGGAATGGACGCCGTACAACCTGTATAACTAGAAATACCTTCCTCGTGCATAGCATTGGAGAGTAAACTCGATGAAGTTGAATGGACAAGAGCGCGATGTGAAAAGCTATTTCTACTCGATGAAAAATGACTAGAAGCATTACATCATGTCCAATGGTACCAAAATCGTATGGCTAGACACTTCAACAAATAGGCCAAGACAAGTAACATCAAGGAAGGATACTTGGTGTTGAAAGCTCTTAGAAAAAAAATGTTCTAGATCCAAGAGGCAAGTTTAGGCCTAATTGGTCTGGACCATTCATTGTGAAAGCTATCCTATCTGGCGGCGCAGTTAAGTTAACAGATATGGACGGCAACGAATTCTCAAGTATGACAAACCTTGATCAACTAAAGAAGTTTTAGCCATGATCTAATGAGTTCCGTACTCAAGAGAGCTACGTTTGGCCTGATTCCTTAATACTAAGGATACGTAGGCAACCCTTCTGTAGGGTGCGAGCACTTTAGAAATTCAAAATCTTGCCTTTTGAAACAATAAATCAATACAAAAACGCCGCTTCAGTATCACATCACATCAAGGACCATCGCGCCACGATAAAAATCCGATTTTTATCGTTTAAACTGCGAATAATTGCGATCGTTTTGCATTCAAATTGGTTCGAAAATTTTCCAACTTCAGTGCTCGGAATAATTTTGAACCACTCAAGTTTCTTCCATTGCTGGCAACTTCCGTACTTGGGAAATTATTTCTAATAAAAAATTATGTTGGGAATAAATTTAATTTTATGAAAAGCTAAAATTGAATTAGTAATTAAATAAAAATTAAAGTTACATTATTTATGACCTTAAGCTTATAAATAAAATTAACTTGATTTAAAATTGTCTAATAAAATCAAAAGCAAAGCAATACTCTAAATCTACTCTTCCTTTTCCTTACGAGCCCTTTGCCAGTTCTTATCTGTGTCTTCATCGTCTGATAATTCCTTTACATGAAGTGAACCCTTAGATGAGCGAACTGAAACCTTTGAGGAAGATGTTTCCCCTATAGCAAAGACCCCCACCTTTTTCTCAACCTAAACTTTATTTTCTTTTTCTATAATAAAAGTAGCTTTCCTTTTCCCTTTACCCTCTATAATACTCTTCTTCTTAGGCATGATAGGAGTCTTGAATTCAACTCTTGAACCCAGACGATCTTTAGGTGGAGCCTTCTTGTCCCCTAGGCGGTCTTTGTTACTCTTCTCTACACCCTTAGAGTTTGATTTTTGAGTTTTGTTCTTTTCCTTTTGATTTCGAGCGAGTAGCCATTGTTTATATTCCGCCAAGACAATGGAGGAGGAACTCTATCAGATACAACACTCCATAATGGTCTAGCGTACCAATAATCGTCGAACCTCTCAACAGTCTTTCAAACAGAATATTCATGAGGACGACGATCATCATTAGAGGGGACAGTTTGAGCAAGTCCATACTGCCTCATCACTCTAGAAGGGAAATAAAAAGTTAACTTTGGTAAGCTTGGGATGCGACATAAATCTTAAATATTGACTCCGTTCATCTTTTCGATCTTCCACCATGGCACAACCCACTTGATGGAGAAATCGCGAGTTTCAAATATTTTGCTCCACTCCCGGTTAGAGCTGTTAATTCGGGTATTCAAGTCGGGTTTGGGTCGGGTTAGTTCAGGTCTCGGGTCAAATCAAGATTAGGTTATGTCGAGTCAATCTAGCCTCAGATCAGGTTCAGGTTTAGGTCGGATCAATTTCGATTCAGGTTATTCCGGGTCGTTCACCCTTCGGGTGTAGGTCGGGTTCAATTCGAGTCAAATTCAGATCGGGTTCAATATCAGGTTCGGGTTGTGTTGAGTCGGGTGTGGGTGGATTAATAGATGATATATTCGGGTTCGGTTTAGGGTTGGTTCATATAACTATTTGGTCGGATAATATTAAAGTTGGATCATTTTTGGTTTTGGTTCAAGTTCAAGTTGAATAAATATCGATGTGGTCAAGTTGAACCTAAATAATTACGCCTTCCATATTTGATAAAACATTATCAAGATTTTATTAAACATATATACGAAGTAATAGAGAACTAATGGTATATAAGGTGAACAAATTGTACCAATATGTTGTTAGGATTGACTGATTGAGGGTTTACTGAATTGTACCAATACATAAGCTGAACAAAAGGTATATAAATTTTTTATCAAACCTTCCATGACTCGGGTCAATAACAGGTTGTGTTTGGTTATAACCGGTTTCAGGTTCTAATTATCAAGTCGGGTGCAGGTTCGAGTTCAGGTCATAAAGTAGATCAAATCGGTTGTCGGTTAACATCAGGTTGGGTTCAGGTCGAGTTACAAGTCACTAGTTTCACCCCATTATTCGGGTACAATTCAGGTTTAGATCAAAGCCGGTTCAGGTTAGGTTCTCGGGTCGGGTCAGGTCAGTTTTTGATAGCTTTACTCCCGGTGGCCCATCTTTATTGAAAAGTGTTTCTTCCTTCTCATAAGGCAATTGGGAGTATACTATTCAACATCATTAGGAGGATTGATTAATCCTAGTCTTTCCATTAGCCAAATATGCAAGATTAAAACATTAATTGTTATTACATTACAAAATTAAATATTTTTGATTTTTGTAATTAAAAGTATTGATTTTATGCCTGTAATAATATAGGAGATCCTCGAATTGGTGCTTGGGATCGTTTTTTAATTCATCTAAACTCATCATTATTGTTTCTCCAACAATTGTGGGCATAAGATTTCTTCCGGCGTCAACTTGTTCCATAAAAAATGCTAGTATAGCTTGACTCGTATGGCTACTACCATTAGTGAGCAAGAGTTGGCTAAACATGCAAAATAGAAATCTATATATGTGAAAAGAACTAGACTTAGGTCTATTAAAGAAAAAAGATGCAAATTTTCTTTGATCTACTTCTTTTCCATGAACTATAGAATTTAAATCGGCTTCCCTAAGATTATAAAAACGTTCAAATCCTTATAATAATATTCACATATTGTAGGGATTACGGCAAGATGCAAAGAAGGAAAGCTAAAAATAGCTCCAAATTCTTCCAGCAGGAGGTGAATTTCTTCGTTTCCTAGCCTGAAACAATGAGTGTTGGGGTCCCAATATTCTATTGCAACATGAATAAAATTACTATCGAATTCTACACTCCTAGACCCAGTAGGCCATTCATATTGAGATATTCAAGCTCTTTTCTCTCTATACTAGTTAGAGACCGACACCACTCACGAGTAATCTCATTGAAATTTTTAGCCATGATTGCTAGAATGTAGAAGCTAGAGTATATGAAAGCTAAAGACTCAAATTATACTAAATATGACATATTCGGGGGCTTTTTATAACCAAAATTAAAGAAGGAGCTGAATTTTATTCGGAGTTGGATTCCTCAAAGCAATCGCATCGCGATACGACTGATGTAAGTGTCTCGAACTTTCTTAGCAGGCCATTCCAAAGAAACCCATCAACAGACTCTGATTGAAGCCCCATAACTTGAAGTGATGAAGTAGAAAACCTGGTTTTTTCAGATAAAAACCTGGTTTTTCCAAAACCCAACCTTCCACCATTAGCGCATAAAATCTGAGCAACCGCACCAAACACCCACAACCACACCATCAGTGCAAAATTAGAACAAATCTCATCAAACATAAACTTTAGAATCAAAAGTAATTTTAAAATGAAAATCATAAATTTTAGATTTTATATAATTGAAAATTAGAAAACAAATCTAAAGATGAAAATTAGAAATTACTTAAATTAGAGAGCTAAAGTAATTAAGGATTAAAACGAAAATCAAAAATCAAATTTAGAATTAGAATAAAATCGAAAACTTTAGATCGAAAAAAACAAAAATCACCTCTGAATCCGCAAAAATTTAGCACAAAATATCCCAAAATCCAGTACCCAGAATCTTAAATCAACTCAAACAATCATCATTTATAACATTCAAACAGAAAAAATTCCAAATTGATATTCGATGATTACAAAGAGAAAGATCTTACCTAGCATCAAATCATTATTGGCTAAGGAGGAGGACGCGAGGCTCCTTATTCTTCACTCCGTTATTGGCTAAAGGAAACGTCAATGACGAATGTAGAGTGCGCAATTCGATTCATTACTGGCTAGAAGAGGATGAGAGGATCTAAAGAGGAAGAGGGGAAAGGAGAAGGAGGTGATAGAAAGAAATTATTTTTGAGGGGAATGTGATAGCGGCTGATTGTAAAAGTAGTTCTAGACCTGGCAAATGGGTCATTCGGGTCGGGTCTAGGTCGGTCACTTTCGGGTTGGGTCATTTTGGGTCAGCTAACTTTCGGGTTGGGTAGGGTCGATTCGGGTTTCGGGTCAACGTCGGGTCTGGTATTTTCGGGTCGGGTCAATTTCAGGTTAAGTATGTTCGGGTCATATTCGGGTCGGGTCAAAATCAGGTCGGGTTGTTTCATTTGTGAATCAAGCTCAAATGAATAATTTTATACTGAGTATATATTTTGTTATTGTTATAATAAAAACTATCAATTCAGTTTATGAGCTTAGGTACGATTGAAAATGAACAATTTGAGTTACTTTTGGTACAAGACATTTTAAGTACAATTATAAGGTAATTTTAGTTCGGGACATTCCGGGTATCTCAATTTTGGGTATCGGGTTTTTTCGAGTCAAACACTTCAGGTCAATTTCGGGTCGGGTCAACTTCGGGTCGGGTCAGTTCGGGTGTCGAGTCAGGATCGGGTCAACTCCATTTTCCAGTCGGGTATGGGTCGAGTCGGGTCAATTTCGGGTTTCGGGTCATTTTAGGGTCAATGTTTTTAGGTCAATTTCGAGTCATGGGTTGGGTCATCGGGTCTGGGTTAGGATTGCCAGGTCAAAGTAGTTCTAGGGTTTTTTTTTTTTTTTTTTTTTTTTTTTTTTTTTTGTTTTGTTTTGTAATTACGGAGTATTTTTTTTTATTATTATGTTAAAAGCAAATAGAGCTATTAACTAACATAGGCGCTCTATATTACAAAGTCACTTTTTTATTAAAATAATAATAAATCATATATAACATTTAGGTAGGAGAGGCGCTCTAAAAGTTTCAATTTACGTAACGCCTATCTTACTTAGGCGATTTGTAAAATTCTAGAGATCGCCTATCCAACTTGACTGTTGTGTATTGTGTGTTGCTTATTCCCATTTTTGTGGTAGTGATAGTTCATTGCCATTGATTAGGCATTTGACTGATGAGTTAATCAAAGAAAGCATAAGCCATGAAAATGGAAACTATGGTCAAGGTGTTTTAGATGAAGTAACATACCCTGTTACTAAGGCTGGTAAGAGTACAAAGGTGCATAAGAAGGAAAAAAATTTAGTTGAGGAGAAAAAAGAAGAGAAAAAAGAAGAGAGAAAGAAGGAAAAGGATAACAAGAAAAAAAAAAAGAAAGAAGAGAAAAAGGAAGGTAAGAAAGAGAAGGAAATTTTTTTAGTAGAAGATAAAAAGGAAGATAAGAAAGAGAACAAAAAAAGATAAGAAAAAAAAGAGATGTAAATAGGATTCCTCGGAGAAGGAATTAGAGGAAAAAGAAGAGAGCAATAAAAAGGATTCCTTAGAGAAGGAAACAGAATAAAAAGAAGAGATTTTGGAGCCAAAAAAAAAGGAAGAGGAAATCCAAAAACATGGAAATGAGAGTTTTGAAAAACTTGACGAAGAAAAAGAGGAAAAAGTAAAAAAAATTGAAGAAGTGAAAGAGGAAAAACAAGAGAATTTGGAAAAAAAATAATGCTAAGGAAGTGAACAAGGAAAAATAAGGGAATTTGGAAAATGATCGAGGAAAGGAAAATAAGAGAAGGCGTTTGACCAAAATGGATGATCAGAAGGAAACACTAGTAGAAAAAAAGAATTAGGCAACCCCCCTATGGCAACGGTTCATGAAAACCGTTGCCAACTTGCTGTGAGCGCCATTTAAAAAAAAAAATTTGGTTACATTTGGCAACGGTTAACCGTTGCCAATTTAAAAAAAAAAATTTCGGGTTTTTGAATACAAACAACAAGACTGTGCAAACGTTCTTCTTTCACCTCCAAAAACGCGCGCCTTCCCTCTCCCCAAACCATTCCTTCATTGAATTGAAGCTTCCATTGAAGGGGTTTGTTCTTCTGCCTCCCTCAAGCACGCACTCCCCTGTTTTTGCTTTCATCCTCACGTTTTTGCTTTTGCCTCCCTACGCACGCACTCAACTTTTCTCTTCTGCCTCCCTCCATATATGCTTGCATTATTGAAGTATGTAGCAGCTCCTCCATTGTTATAGCGCTCCTCATTGCTAGGTAAGTCGTAATAGCGCTCCTCCATTGTTATGGTTTTTGAAGAATTGGTCTTTAAATTAGTTAATATTGACAAGTTTCTTGTAATTGCTAGGGTTTGTCAAGAATTGGTCTTTTGTGTTAGCATGAATTGGGTCTGTGATGTTGGAACTTGAATAGAGTTATTTATAGTTAGACGTTCCTTGGTATTGAAAAGATGATATACCGTTGTATCTTATTACTATAATTTGACAGATGTTTGTGATGATACCGTGTCTGTCAAACTGGCTTCGAATGAATTGAATGAAATTTTAGCAATGCACCAACTGCCCTCAACCTTGTTGCTGCTTTCATTGTTGAATTTCAGCCAAAGACATGGATAGAAAATAGTTTCTATATATAACTTTCTAACTTGCATTTTTATGAACCATATTTGTTCATTTATACGCGCAAGGCTCAGCTCCCCCTCCATTGAACGCATAAGGCTCCCCCTCCACAAATGTAAGGCCTTTTTAGGTTGTTATTGTATTTAGTACAAGCTACATTTACCTATATTTCTAAATTGTTATGAGAACTTTATTTATCATCACTAATAAATTTGAGAATTTTATTTTGTTTATAGGATAATTTAGTCCTTTTTATTTAAGAGAACAAAGTTGAGAGTTTAGGGTTTAGGGTTTAGGGTTTAGGGTTGAGAGTTTAGGGTTTAGAGTTTAGGGTTTAGGGTTTAGGGTTTAGGGTTTAGGGTTTAGGGTTTAGGGTTTAGGGTTTAGGGTTTAGGGTTTAGGGTTTAGGGTTGAGAGTTTAGGGTTTAGGGTTTAGGGTTAAGGGTTTAGGGTTTAGGGTTTAGGGTTTGAATATACTTTTCTTTATGAGTTGCTTCTCACTATATATATGCGTGTTTCAGGCTAAGAAATGGGTGTCAAGGGCTTCTAGGGTAAGATCATCAGTTTGGAGAGTGGGCGGAAAACATCCTGGTATGGTATCTTACTCTGACTGTCCTTGTTCTTGCATTGCTCACTAATATCATTCTTATCTTTTCCCTTAATCTGGTTTTCTATTTGTGTTCTATATAGGTTACACTGAAAAAGATTATCAGGAATTTTTGGGCGAAGCATAGACCTTGGCATTGACCTTCTATTTGAGAGTGTTGAGCCTAACTCATGTATATATATATATATAACTTTATGTGCTTTAAATAAGTTCTTGGTTGCACAATTTTGTGGAGATGGTGTGTGATATAACTTTGGTGCATCTTCTATCATGATGTGTGATCAAACCATTGGTTTTTAAATGTTTGCATTGCATCATCATATGCCTAGATACCCGTTCAAGGCTTTCTCATTAGGAGAAAGTCTTGAATAGTCCCCGGTTGGGACTGTTCTTGAACGTTTACTCTCACTTAGGTGGTGAATGTATGTCAGTTTTTTCGGTTTTATGGAACATCTTGGCTTAGCATTTCCTGGATCACCATGTTCTCTGGGTACATATGTGGGTAAGTAATTACCTACGTCGTGTACTTGGAGAACTGGGGGGAAATGCTGCCGGATTTTCCTTAAAATTGGAAATCTGATATACATTCACTAGTGAGAGTAAACGTTCAAGGATGGGTTAGGTTGGAGTGATCAGGACCCTTTGGAAGCATATATGCATTTTTTTTATCTATATGAATGTTATATGCATGTTGTGTGTTTGAATTTGATTTGTATATATAATAGATGTAGCAATTATACATTATTTGTAATATGTTGCCATGTTTAGAGACAATTTACTTAATGGAGAGGGATCGTGGATGGATGTATGGTAGACGTGATACATTGGAATTCTTTAATGGGGTTCAAGAGTTCTGGGAGACAGCTTCATCTTATCAGCGCAGAATGGGTTTCGAGTGCCTCTATTGTCCTTGTGTTGATTGTAATAATGTGAAGGTGGTCAATAGTGTTGATATCATTAGAGATCATGTAGTTTGTCGTGGGTTTAGGGTTAAATATCATGTGTGGATTTGGCATGGTGAAGAAGGAGAGTACAGTGGGGATGTTATTGGGTATGATGTGCATGATGATAGAAGCAATGATATCCGTGTGGACGAGGAATACAAGAATGATGAACATATTGATGATGATGGTGCTGAGGAGGGATTTGAGGATGATCACGTGGATGAGGTTGAGGATGAAGGTGTGGATGAGATGATGCGTGGTTTTGAAGGTGACGTGTTTGAGTCATTATCGGAGGCTTCTAAAAAGCCTTTGTATCCTGGGTGCAAAAAATACTCCAAACTATCAGCTGTGCTAACTCTTTTTAACATTAAGTCGAAGCATAGGTGGACGGACAATAGTTTTACTTCCTTGTTGAGCGTGCTAAGTGAGATGTTGCCAGATGGGAATGAAATTCCTAAGTCTTACTATTAAGCTAAGAAGCTCATGTGTCCATTTGGTTTGGAGTATAAGAAGATACATGCATGTCCTAATGATTGTATTCTTTACCGAAATGAATATGAAAAATTGGAGGAGTGTCCAAGATGCAAGAAGTCGCGCTACAAGCGCAAGAGTTGCAATGCTGGTACGAAGGGACCTCCTTCTAAGGTGTTGTGGTATCTTCCCATAATTCCTAGGTTTAAGCGTCTGTTCTCTTTACCAAAAGACGCTAAAAACTTGAGGTGGCATGCAGAGGGAAGAAAGAAAAACAGAATGCTGAAGCACCCAGCCGACTCCCCGCAATGGAAGAACCTTGATATGAAGTTTGGGGAATTTAGTGATGAAGTCAGAAATTTAAGGCTTGGTTTGTGCACGGACGGGATGAATCCATTTGGCACTCTTAGTACCCAGCACAGCACATGGCCAATACTTTTAGTGATCTACAATTTGCCTCCTTAGTTGTGCATGAAACGGAAATATGTAATGCTTCCACTCTTGATATTGGGGCCAAGGCAACCTGGAAACGACATTGATGTGTATCTTGCGCCATTGGTTGATGATTTGAGAAAGATGTGGGACGAAGGGGTTTCCGTGTTTGATGCTCATAAGAATGAAATGTTCACATTGCGTGCAGCTCTTATGTGAACCGTTAATGATTTTCCTGCATATGGCAACTTGTCTGGGTATAAGAATAAAAGGAAAAAGGCATGTCCCCTTTGTATTGATGATACGCGAAGCAGACGCCTTGATCATTCTTTCAAACAGGTGTATTTGAGGACAAGAAGGTTGCTCAGGCGCGATCACCCGTACCGTCGGCAGAAAAAGGCTTTCGATGGGACGGTGGAGGAGGGGACTGCTCTTAGGCCACTGACTGGTGAGGAGGTTTACGCTAGGGTCAAGGGTGTACGAACAGTATTTGGGAAATCTGAAAAAGCGGCGGAATCAGTTGCTCTCTTTAAAAAAGAATCAATCTTTTGGTTGCTCCCGTACTGGAAAGAACATGCCGTTAGGCACTGTCTTCATGTAATGCATATAGAGAAGAATGTGTGTGACGCTCTTGTGGGAACGCTGATGAATATTCAAAACAAGACAAAGGACGGAAAAGGTGCACGTTTAGATTTGGAAAAGATGGGGGTGCGTCCAGAATTGTGGGTTTAGCAAAGGGTTAGTAAGGGAAAGGAACAGGAAAAGGAAAAAGAAATGGGTTCGAAAAAGGGAAAGGGGAAGAGCAAGGGAAAGGGAAAGGGAAAGGCCGCGGATGCGTCGAAGAAGAAAAATGAGGGAAAAGCCAAAGAGGGGAAGGCATATTTACCTCCGGCTTGCTACACATTGTCAAGGGTAGAAAAACGGATATTTTGTGAATGTCTGTATGGCATTAAGGTTCCATCAGGGTACGCATCTAACATGAACAGATTTGTATCCTTAAATGGAGAATTGAAGCTGACAAGTATGAAATCCCATGATTGTCATGTTCTGATGCAAGTTTTTATACCAATTGCAATACGTGGTATTTTTCCAAAGCACGTGAGGGAAGCTATTACAAGCCTTTGTTCGTTTTTCAATACAATATGTAGCAAAGTGCTTGATCCTTGTACCCTTGATGCTTTACAGGCGGATGTGGTTGTGACTTTGTGCAAATTTGAGATGTACTTCCTGCCCTCGTTTTTCGACATAATGGTGCATTTGATTCTTCATTTGGTGCGTGAGATTAAGTTGTGCGGTCCAGTGTTCATGAGGTGGTGCTATCCTTTTGAAAGACACATGGGCACATTGCAAGATAAAGTTAGGAATCGGGCTCACCCGGAAGGAAGAATGATTCAAGGGACCGTGGCCGAGGAGATTGGTAATTTTGTGGCCGACTATATAGCCGTTGCTGAACCTATTGGTATTCCTACTTCTCGACATGAAGGTAGACTTGATGGTCATGGCACAATCGGGTCGAAACGAATGTCACTTGATCGAGAGCAGTTCTTACAAGCACACCTTTATGTGTTGCACCATGTTGCAGATGTTCACCCATATTTAGACGAGCACATGGCTAGTTTGCGTGATGAGTTTCTGTCGAAAGGTGAAAGGGCACTGATGCAGTTGCACAACAAGAAGTTTGTGAGTTGGTTTCGTGATAGAGTGATGGGTGGAATGGATGAGAGTGTCACAGCTACAGTAAGGTGGCTTGCTTATGGTCCTAGGGATGATGTTCGCTCATTTGAGGGATATGACATAAATGGGTACACATTTTGGACTGAGCGTCAAGATTTGAAATCATCCTCGACCCAAAACAGTGGTGTAACGGTTGTGGCATCGTCAAGGGAGTTTGCAAGTGCTAAGGATAAATCACCCGTTGATGCAGAGTTGTCATACTACGGTCGAATTCAAAAAATATGGGAGCTTGATTATTGTGACTTCACGATTGCTCTTTTCCGGTGTAAGTGGGTTGATAATATCAGGCGTAACATCAAATTTGATGACTTTACTCTTGTAGATCTTGGTAACCTGAATGATAGTGCGGTACCATTCATCCTTGCATCTCAAGCTAAGCAGGTGTTTTACGTATCTGACTCTGCCGACTCAAAATGGTCTATTGTGCTAGCCGGCAAAAGAAGAATCCTTGGCGTTGGAGATGTCGAGGATGAGGAAGAATATGATGCCTTTGATGACTCGACACCTTTCACTGTTCCTAGACTTGCTGTGCCAAATGAGAAAGACGACCAAGCCAATTACATGAGATCAGACCACGATGAAGGAATATTAGATTGAGGTACTGTATATTTTCTGTTAGTTTGAATTGCAGGCGTAGAAAGAATTAAAAAAATCACATTTTAGGTGAAAATGAATGAAACTGTTGAATTACTTGCCCATTTTTCCTATATTCTTTTAAATGAATAAAGTAAATTGCATCACCATTTTCTATGTTTATTTGTATTATAATTCAGCAATTTATATATGATTATAAGTTTACCTTACAATTCAGCAGCTAATAACGTGTTATGTTTGTAATGACAGGTTTTAACATCTAATGGCGGACGATCGATTCCGTGTTCGAGTTGAGGATGTTGAATCTAACTCAGATGATTCATCTAATGATGGGGACCAGCCGTATGATGTGAACAAGGAAACTGATTTGGGTGAGCCAGAAGATCAGGCGCAAGATGTATTGGAGAGAATGATAGATGACTTTGAAATTGCAGCTGAGCAAGAGCCTCCAATCGATAATGCCATTATGGAGCCGTTTCGTGAGGATCAAAGTTGAGGGGGGGTGCAGACACCAGCAAAGAAAAAGCAGAGGGGTCCGACGACAGCTTTCAAGAAACCTGTCGGTCATATGGTCTTGGAGTATGACAGGGTAGGGCAACCCTCAGGTAAATGGCGGCGTCAGTATGCTGGTCAAGTTGGGATATGTGCGCGCAAAATCCCCATTACGCTTCGTATGAGCGACGTGCCTACAGGCTTGATTGACACGTTTTGGAATGATACCAGGGTAAAGTTTATGGATTCCACATTATTTATAAACAATTTCAATTTATTGTTATGTTATGGGCAAACTAATAATGTTTCTTATTTGTGCTTGCAGAGTCTATTTAACATTCCAAATGAGTACGCCAAGCGAAGGGTGTTTGAATCCTTACTTGCGGCAAGATTCAGAAGCTTCAAGTGTAACTTAGTTCGTCGGTTTATCACAAAGAAACTTGTGAGGAAACCAAAGAACAAGAAAGGAGGTGGCAGTGATGATGATGTCATCGATGAAGAGAAACTCCCATGGAAAATATGGCTTAGCATATCGAAGGATGATTGGGACGCTTTCGTTCTTCAAAAATGTAAAAAAGAAGAAATTGTAAGTTTAAAGAACTCTAATGAAAATTGTGTTGTAACTTATCGTCTTTTTTTATTAGAAATGAAACTAACATGTCTTTTTATGTAGGAAATGAGGGAGCAGAATTCCAAGAATGCATTGCAAAAGCAATACCACCATCATATGGGAGCAATGACGTATGATGAATGGAGGGATACGTGGGTGAGTGAAGGAGTATACCCCACTGCGCTTCTAGGGTCCTCCACAGCACCGTCTGACTCCACGACCAGTACTTTGGTGAGTCGTGCTGGGGATTTCTTTTGCTCTATGTATTCGCGAGACAAGAAAACCAAAAAATGGTCCATCAAGGCTCCGAAAACCAAAGAAATGACAGATAAGCTAGTAAGCAACTATGAACTAGTGAACTACATTATTCATTTGCATGTATATCACTTTATATAAACACTTACTTCATGTTGCCATTTTGTTTTTGCTACAGCTTGAGTACACTGGAGAGCTTGTTGAAGGCAAGCTCGTCCCGACGGTAGAGAAGGACCCCTTCACCTTGGCTATGGGAAAGCCCTACCATCCGGGACGGGTATTAGGTGCTGGGGGGAGCTTGCTAGGATGGGAGAAGGTAATGGGTCCCGAATATACCAAATCTGGAAGATCCCGAGCAAGTGTGAACTCGCCACAGAACTTCGATGCCACAGTGGCATCAATTAAAGAACAAGTGCGATGAGATGCGCGAAGAGTTCAATGCATGGGCGAAGAAAATGAATTTGCCGACCTTGCCCTTTTCCTCGACAACACCGGCCGACTCAAGTAGCCACCCACGAAGAGAAGGAGAACAGGAGGTAAATGAACGCGAAGAGGTACATGATTAGAATTCAACTCTATAAGTTTTGATATGTTGAGTTACGTGGGTACGGTTCTAATTAATGTTTCACTATCAATACACTATTACAGATTGGTACTCCTTCACATGCGAACTCAAGGGGGCTTGATACTCCGACACCTCATCACTTTCCTATTCTACAGGTGATTTTGTGCTTACTTGTTTGGATAATGATATTTGTTTTTGGATTGTGTTGTGAAATGGTTAAGTTGGCTAAGAAATGGTCAAGTTCGCTGTGTTGTGTTGTCAGTATGCTTTGTTGATGTGATGTGTTGTTGTTGTTTTCTTTTCCTTCTCATTCTCCTCTTCCTTCTCCTTCTCCTCATTCTCCTCCTCCTCCTTCTCTTTCTCCTTCTCCTTCTCCTTCTCCTCCTCCTCCTGCTTCTCTTTCTTCTCCTTCTCCTTCTCTTTATCCTTCTCCTTCTCCTTCTCCTCCTCCTCCTTCTCTTTCTTCTCCTTCTCCTTCTCTTTATCCTTCTCCTTCTCTTTATCCTTCTCCTTCTCCTTCTCCTTCTCCTTCTCCTCCTCCTCCTTCTCTTTCTTCTCCTTCTCTTTCTCCTTCTCCTTCTCCTTCTCCTCCTTCTCTTTCTTCTCCTTCTCTTTTTCCTTCTCCTTCTCCTTCTCCTTCTCTTTATCATTGGGAAGAGGAGAAGGTAGGAGAGGCTGCAGCAGCTGTGCAGCCTCGCAGCAGCTATGCAGCCTGCGGCTGCTGCCCTTCGCGCTCAGGTTTTTTTTTTTTTTTTTTTTTTTTTTTTTTTTTTTTTTTTAACTAGCACCTAAGATACTTAGTTATGAATATTTATGGCTTGAAACAACCTAAAAAAATCAATTTCACAAGTTTTAGGTTCATTTAGAGTATTTACGGCTCGAAATGGCATAAATGAGTTCTAACTTGCCCATTTTTCATGATTTTAGCTCAATGCTTGATTTAACTCCTATATTACACCTAATATACTTAGTTATGAATATTTATGGCTTGAAACAACCTAAAAAAAGCAATTTTACAAGTTTTAGTTTCATTTACAGTATTTACGGCTCGAAATGGCCTAAATGAGTTCTAACTTGCCCATTTTTTATGATTTTAGCTCAATGCTTGATTTAACTCCTATCTTACACCTAAGATACTTAGTGATGAATATTTATGGCTTGAAACAACCTAAAAAAAGCAATTTCACAAGTTTTAGGTTCATTTACAGTATTTACGGCTCGAAATGGCCTAAATGAGTTCTAACTTGCCCATTTTTTATGATTTTAGCTCAATGCTTGATTTAACTCCTATCTTACACCTAAGATACTTAGTGATGAATATTTATGGCTTGAAACAACCTAAAAAAAGCAATTTCACAAGTTTTAGGTTCATTTACAGTATTTACGGCTCGAAATGGCCTAAATGAGTTCTAACTTGCCCATTTTTCATGATTTTAGCTCAATGCTTGATTTAACTCCTATCTTACACCTAAGATACTTAGTGATGAATATGTAAATGAAGTATCTTCGTAATTGGTGCAGGAAGAGACCCGTTGTGAACTTCTTCACCCGGGCGGATCATATGATGGTCCTTTGAATGTTGTTGCCTATGGTAGTGCACAACAGGCCGAACAAGGTACGGTCCATCTTCGACCTCTTCTGCCTGAGCATTATTCTGCCGGGATCTATTCTGTGGTTCCCGGGTCCGAGGACATCTTAATACCTGTGCCCGTGGAGGAGGATGAGTTAACTACACTCTGGGCAGCAAAAGGTAGTTTTGTGCAATGGCCATCTGCTTGGATACGGTTGATGAACCAGGTAATTAAGATTTAGATTTCACGCTTTAATCTTTTCTTCCCAAGAGTTGGATGGAAATCTTTTCTAACCATTTGTGTGATTTGTCTTATTAGCCATCGTGGAACAACCAAACGCCAAAGAAGAGGGTGAAGGGGCCAAAGAACAGGAGTGAACATGGCTCGGTTTGTGGAAAGGCGTCGATGAAGAGCCCTTCACGAGGTTCAACTACGCAAGATACTTCATTAGTTGAAGACACGGTGCTTCAATTGCTATCTCAGGAGTTAGCTTATTTGCACAACTGTGTTTGTGTGTTGCCTAATGACAGCCCCATCCAAATTCAACTTCCTAAGGAAATGTTCCACTACGATGATGATGCAACGGCATGGCTATTCAAAGAAGATGTGAAGGAATTTCTAAGTGGTGCAATGCTTAACATTTCCCTCATTCAAATATCCATGAGGTAATTCAACTGGTACTTAATTTATGTTATTCAGTTTAGTGGTGTTTGTCGTTTGGTTTTCAATTAACATTGTGCTATCATGCATGCAGAGCACTCCAGGAGCAAATATGGGAGCTTGAATCTCCTTGTCAAGTTGGGTGGTTGTGCCCTGAGCAGATGTCCACTGCTAGAATCTTAGGCAACTCCGCTGACGTGTTATACTATGCTGAACGGGGTATCAGGCAATCAGTGAGTGCGGGAGACAAGTATATATTCTTCCCAATACTATGAGGAGTACGTCTGATTATGCTAGTCAAGTTCATTTGTTTTCCCAGTTTATTTGTTGTAACAGGCTAACTATTGATTTGTTTGTCTCGTGTGTAGTTATCATTGGACCCTACTTGTGATTTGTGTTTCCAGTAACACAATATTCTACTTTGATTCTGCTCGGTTACCTCAAGTAAGAAAGCGCCTCGTGAGGTCCATACTGCAAAAGTAAGCATCTAGTTTGTTTCACTTCTTGTTATTCATTTTCATATCTGAACTCATATGTATTGATTATACTAGTCAAATTTGAACTTATTACTTTGATTTTTTTGTAGTACCATGAAGAAGATAAATCCTCGATCTCCTCGAGGTCCTACATGGAAAGCACCCAAGGTAATTCACCCATGATGTTGTGATTTTCTTACTTTACAATGCTTAAGATGTTGCTTATTTGCTATGCATTTTGATTCATGTGCTTTGTTCCTCATGCTAGTGCGCACAACAGGAAAACGGAGTTGGCTGTGGCCTATACGTGATGAGATTCATGTATGACATAGTGATGAGTCATTGTACAGACACACGTCAGCTTGAAGAGGTATGCCATTTTGGTTGAAATTGCGTCCCAAAACCTCTTACTTGCTCTTTTCTTGTAATCTCAAGCATTAGTCACATTTAACTAAGTGATAATGACATGTGTTAACTAGTTATGAGTTCAATAGACATGAATTGTAGAAAATAGGCATCCTAGTAGCCAAAATGGCCTTACTTGAGCCATTTTGGTTGAAATTGCGTCCCATAACCTCTTACTTGCTCTTTTCTTGTAATCTCAAGCATTAGTCACCTATAACTAAGTGATAATGACATGTTTTAACTATTTATGAGTTCAATAGACATGAATTGTAGAAAATAGGCATCCTAGTAGCCAAAATGGCCTTACTTGAGCCATTTTGGTTGAAATTGCGTTCCAAAACCTCTTACTTGCTCTTTTCTTGTAATCTCAAGCATTAGTCACCTATAACTAAGTGATAATGACATGTTTTAACTAGTTATGAGTTCAATAGACAAGAATTATAGAAAATAGGCATCATAGTAGCCAAAATGGCCTTACTTGAGCCATTTTGGTTGAAATTGCGTCCCAAAACCTCTTACTTGCTTTTTTCTTGTAATCTCAAGCATTAGTCACATTTAACTAACCCCAATTATTATTAATTCACTTCTACTAACTCACGTTTTGTGTATTCTAAGTTTTGCAAGGGGCAAACGGGACAGCCATACACGAGCGAGGAACTCCATGTAATTCGGGAGATGTTGGCGACCTACATCACATTTAATTTGTAAATATCATCATACATTTTTGTACTATATCATCTCTTCATCAATCCTAGGCTTAGGTTACTAATTATGTACTATACATGAAACATTTTTCTAATTTATATCATCTCTTGCGATTGTTATTATTAATTATTTATGTTTTGTTATTAATAATACTAATTATTGTTACTATTATCATTATTATTATTATTATTATTACTATTATAATAATAATTATTATTAATATTAATATTAATATTAATATTATAATAATAATAATAATAATAATTATTATTAATGTTAATATTATAATACTAATAATATTGCAGCCAAAAAAAAAAAACAAGTCAATATTAGTGCAGCAAAAAAAAAAAAAAAGGTATACAGGTCAATGGCAACGGTTAACCGTTGCCAATATTAATTTTTTTTTTTTAAAAAAGCGCGCCATTGTATTTGGCAACGGTTAACGGTTAACCGTTGCCAACTCAAGCAATTGGCAACGGTCAATTATTATTTTTTTTAAAAAAAGGGTGCATTGTATTTGGCAACGGTTAACTGTTGCCAATTGCTTGCGTTGGCAACGGTTTTGAACCGTTGCCAATTATTTTGGGATTTGGCAACCCTCAAATACGCAACGGTTCAAAACCGTTGCCTTTGGAGGGGTTTGAACCGTTGCCAATTTGCTCTTTTCGTGTGGTGAAAAGAAGAAAAGGCATTTGATCAAAATGTTTGGTCAAAATGTTGTTAGTGTTGTTGAGCAACCTTCTCCAATTCTAAATTTTCTCGATCTTTAAGATTCTAATGCTGCCATTGATGATACTGGTGTAAACCAAGTATCTGAATTGAAGAAGGATGATGTTGGTGCTGGTGTTGAGCAGACTTCTGCAATTAAAGATATAGATGGTCTGGTGCTGGTGTTGACCTGATTTCTTAATTGATTAAGGATAATGCCACTGCTGGTGTTGAGCATCCTTCTACTTCGAATGTTGAAGTGGAATCTGTTTCAAATGTTGTAGAAAATGTTGATGATACTATTTGTAATGCTGATGCTGAAGTGGTAGCTAATTTTAATGTTGTCGATAATGCTGGTGCTACTGTTCCTAGTTCGTCTGGTGTTACTGTTGCTGGTTCATCATGAGTTGTTTCATTTGAACTTCCTGCTGAAGTTCAAATAAATGAAGAAATTCATCAACTTGCAAAGAATGTGAGTTATTTTAATCCTTGACATGTTTTACTTGTTTTAAGTTATTTAATATTTGGGTTACTTGTAGAGTTATACTTAAGTATTATTTCCATAACGTGTTTGCCTTGTAAGGGTTACTTGTTAGGTGTTATTTCTTAACATGTTTACCCTGTAGGGGTTACTTGTTTTTTATAATTAAGGGGTTACTTAAGTGCTTACTTGAAAGGTTTATTATAATTAAGGGGTTACTTAAATGCTTACTTGAAAGGTATATAAGTATTAAGGGTTACTTTAAGTAGTGGTAACTTAAAAGGTTTAAACTTATAATTAAGGGTAGGGGTAACTTTGTACTTTAAAACTTATAATTATAATTAAGGGGTTATAGGGGTTACTTAAATTAATTATAATTAAGGGGTTACAGGTGTTACTTAAGTTAATTATAATTAATGGGTTACAGGGGTTACTTAAGTTATAAAGGGTTAAGGGGTTACTTAAGTCAAAAAGGGGTAAGGGGTTACTTAAGTTATATTATAAAGGGGTAAGGGGTTACTTAAGTTATAAAGGATTGAGGGGTTACTTAAGTTATAAAGGGGTAAGGGGTTACTTAACTTATAAAGGGGTAAGAGTTTACTTAAGTTATAATTATGGGGTTACTTAAGTTACAAGGGATTACTTGGTACCTTGTAAACTTGTTACTAATAATTAAGGGGTTACTTATATTATAAGTGTTAAGGGGTTACTTATGGATTTAAGTTATTATAAGTAGGTTACTTATGGACTTAAGCTATAAGGGGTGAGGGGTTACTTAAGTCATTAAGGAGTAAGGGGTTACTTAAGTTATAAGTGTTAAGAGGTTAAGGGGTTAGTTATGGACTTAAGTTATAAGGGGGTAGGGGTTACTTAACTTATCAGTTTTATAGATTACGTGTATGGGTTACTTTTTTCCTTGATTGTTTGTTTCTTGGATTATATTTGGGCTACCTTTTGGGTTAATTTATTATTTGTTTTAAGCCTTTTGGATTACTTGTTTATGTATTGATGAATTGTTAATATTTTTGTAGGCTGTTGAAGAGAAGTTTATATTAATGTAGAGGGATATGAAGTTGATGTGCTATCAATTTGACCAATATATTGATTCGATGAAGAAGCAATAAAAAATGGTTGAAGTTGAATTTCAACAACCTGAAAAGGATAAGTCCCCTATTCTTTCTCAGTTGGATCCTATTTTTAATGATCCATCATTTTGGGAACAAATAGACAAGATTACAAATCAAGGTAATTTAATGAAGAAAATGGTAGATGATTTGCCTTTATTTAAGTTGTTTTCTTGTTTTAATCCTGAACTTGAAACACCTCCAAGTCAGTTTGCTCTTAGTGGTTTTGCTGATATTGTTAAGGATGCTGTTGCTAAACCTATTCAAGCTGAAGAGGTATTTGATGACTCTTTAGGTGCATCTCATGCGAAATCAGTAACTGAAGACGTTTTGCTGTTGATTAATGAAGAAGTATATACTCTTCTTACTGAGCCAAATGCTACTAAGCCAATTGAAGGTGCCAAAGTTCAGGATGTTTATGTTCCTACTGAGACAAAAGCTACTCCTACTGAAGAAATTCAAGATGATGAAGTTCAAGCTGAAAAGGTTCATGATGTTGATAAAGTTCAAGTAGAAAAGGTTTCTGTTGAACATTCTAATGTTGTTGTAGATGGTGATAATCCTTTGGCTATAGTTGTGTATAATAATATTGCTTTAACCTTTTCAAGTCAAGAGAATTTGGTCTCAACTCAGGAAAATATTGATGTTCTCTCAACACAAGATATTTTTGGAAATCTTGATCCTGTTGTTCATCTTTCAAGTCACGAGAATACCCAGGATAATCTTGATCATGTTGTTAATATTTCAAGTTAGGATAATACTCAAGATAATCTTGATCCCGCTGTTCATCTCTTAACACAAGAATGAATTGAAGAACTCAAATAATTTGAGAGAACTGTAGACTCAAGATGTGATAAGTATCATTTATGTCACTATTTTTTATGAGTTTCTAGTTAGTTTTTTATTGTTTTGATATCTTTTTACTTGGTTTAAATAAGGTTTTATTTCAATTGTCGTGTTTGCATGTGAAATGTCATTGTTGATCAATTTTGGCTTTACTTGCATATTTTTGGTTGCTTATTGCATTAAATTAAACTTTATTGGTTTATTCTTATGTTTAGGAACACTTGAATAAGTTCATTGCTCAAGATTGAAGAAATATAAAACATAAAAGAACAAGTAATGAAGAAATAAGCACTTGAATTGCAAAGATCAAACTTCAAACGCCTATATCTTATGATCTAAAAAATATTTCTGTGTGATTCTAATTGGATATGAAAGCTTATCTCAAGAGCTTTCCAACGACAGGTCATATGCTCAATTCCGATGTAAAACGAGAGAGTTATGTTTGTTTGAAACTGAGTAGTTTTTGTCCAACGCGAAGGAGCGGGCGTGCAGCCTAAGAGGAGCGTCTGCTCCAAACTTTCTGGAATGATTTTGCCTCTCACTGCTGCAGCTAGGAGCGCCCGTGCACTGACTTTGGAGCGCCAACTCCTATACGTGCAACTCGACTTTTTGCGGAGCTTCCTAGGCAATTTAGTAAGGGGTATAAATAGATTTTTTGCTCATTTTAAAGAGAGGAGTTCATTTTTTCAGCAGTTTTGTAGGTTAGTTTTAGGTTTTTAGAGAGAGAAACTCTCAAATTTTGGAGAGAGAAAGTGAGAAACACAATGATTTTCATGGATTTTGGATAATTAAAGGAGGAATTTAATGATTTGAAGATCTCCATTTTATATCAATGAGCATTTCTTACTCTCTCTTCTCTTTATGCTTTATGTAATTGCTTTCATCATGTTTGAGTAGTTTCCCTTCTACTAGGTGTTGAGTGAAGCTTTTTAATGATTAATTGAGTTATTTGAGATAAATTTGATGATAATTGTGTGATTAAAACGATTGAATTGATGATGGCATGTTGTTTGTTTTAGATTGAATTGTTCTCCCATGATAGCAAACTTAATTGCATATTGGTTCTAGTTTGACAAGGGATTGTGAATTAGAATTGATATATTTGATTGCATTTTCGGTAAATTTCTTCTATGCACCTAGTCAATGAGGGATCTAGGCTAGGAATTTGAGAGATTACTTTTGAGTGTAGTTAATTCCCATTTGAATTCTTTCTTTGCATGATTGATTATCAAATGGATTCTCATTTTCTTATTAATTGTTCAAAGTGGATCTTTTCCCCTAGAGGACTTTATAATACCTTGTTCTTTATATGTGTTCTAGTGTAGTTGTAGTGTCCTCTATCCATAAACCGATTTCGGCATAGCTTAAGCATTAGATCAAGAACAATCTAGCATTACTGTTCCTTGTGGTTCGACTCCGAACTTATCAGTAGACTTGTTTAGGGGTTAGTTTTAGGATCTATAAATTTATTTGACCGTTAGGAGGTTAGTCAACGACCTAATTACCTCGCGTTCAAGATGTCATGGAAAGGAAAAGGGAATTGAAGAATCAATAGGTCATGGAAAGGAAAAGGGAATTCTTGTTGCCTTTTCCTCTCATAAGCTTGCTCTAGGTTCTAATAAACAAGTTTCCTCTAAGCCTCCTCCAAAACCCACCTCAAAAGAAGGGAAAGAGAGAAAGAAATGAAGTATTACACTCATTTGTGTGTGCGTGCAGTCCTAAAGAATCAATAGTGGTGAGAAGAAAATTGACAATAGTGGTGTTAGTAGTTGTCTGCAAAGTGCTGAATTTATTAGTTGCAATACTAATGTGGAATTCCTAGTGGCTATAAATTACAGTTAATATCAAAATTTATGAGATCTAACAACAAGAAAATTTCATTGATGAGGAGTGTGAGGTTGGTGGTAGCTGACTACTGTTTTGTAGAGGAATACTCTGGATTTTCTATGTCGTAAGTATTTTATTTATATGATAATATGGGTTACTTGAAATTAGGGGTTACTTATAATATGGGTTCCTTGTTTTTGTATTCTTTTTTAGTGTGTTATAAAATAGGTTATTGAAATTAGGGGTTACTTGGTGTGTTAAAAAATAGCTTATTGAAATTAGGGGTTACTTGAAATTAAGGGTTACTTGGAATTAGGAGTTAGTTTATGTTAACATGGGTTACTTAGAATCAGGGGTTACTTGAAATTAGTTGTTACCTATAATATGGGATACTTGAAATTAAGGGTTAGGGGTTAGTTAGCTTGAAATTAAGGGTTACTTAGAATTAGGAGTTAGTTTCTGTTAACATGGGTTACTTAGATGGGGTTACTTATTGGGCTTACTTGTAATCTTACAAGAGTTACTTATTTTGATTAGGTTATTTATTGTATTACTTATTATGTGGGTTAACTTATTATATGGTTTACTCTAATTTTTATTTTTTTATTTATTATTTTTTTTTATAAAAAAACAGGGAGGTTATTGTTTAGTTCAATGAATTATTTTCTCTACCTCGTGAAGAATTCTTGACAATGTTTACTAAGGAGATGATATCTAGTCGTATTTTGGATTGTTACTTTATTTTGTTCAATTATGTTGAGGTTGAAAAAAAATGATGACAATTTCAATCCAAGATTCTTTTTTGGTAGTGAACATATCGTATTTTACTACTACTTTTTTTTACTATTTATAATTTTTCATTATTTCTCTTTTATTAATTTTATTTTATTTTATTTATTTATTATTTTTTATGTTTTTGTAGTGGTCTATTTTGCGTTGTATTTATAATGGAGAAGATTCCATACATGAGAACGAACTTTTTGGAGCTTGGGATATGTGGACTGAGTCTATACAGTGCACTGAATTGTTAGATGCAATGTTGGTATGTTTTCTTTTTTCTGTTTTAATTTTTATTATTTATTATTTTTCTTAATTGTTTTTGGCTACTTCTACCAAGTTATCTGTATTCTTACTTGGGGTTACTTGTATTTTTTGTTGGGGTTACCTATATTTTTTTTTTTTATCTGAGGTTACTCTTATTTGGATTTTATCTGAGGTTAGTCTTATTTGAGGTTACTTGAACTAATTGCACTTGTATTTTTTGTTGGGGTTACCTGTATTTTTTTTATCTGAGGTTACTCTTATTTGGGGTTACTTGAACAGATTGCACTTGTATCTTTGGTTGGGGTTACCTTATTTGGGGTTACTTTGAGGTGTATTTTTTTATCAGAAGTACTCTTATTTGGGGTTACTTGAAATGATTGCTCCATATTTTTTGTAGATATTCATATCAATTTACTATGGCAAACATTATTTTGCTGTCGTCATAAACTTCATTGATGAGACTGTTGATTACTTGGACAACAGAACTTATTCTATGCCTATTGAAGTTGCAAAAAATTTAAAATGCCAGCCAAATTTGATGAATTTCACACTGAGTATTATACTCTGGCATGGTACTTGGTAAGGTTTAAAATTTTGATTATTATAATATGATTTTATTTATTATGTAAACTGATTTCTAGATTTTTTTTAAGGGCTTTAAATTTGTAGCGGTTACTTATAGTGGTTATGTAAACCGATTTCTGGTTTTGATTTTTTTTTTTCCAGAGACTCTACATGTCAAAATATTTGGTTTTAAAAGGCCAAGATAGGGGAGAAATTATTAATGATTTCAAGATATAAATGATTCCATTTGATTTTCAAAATTTTACTGCTGAGACTTTTGATTGTGGAGTGTTTTGTTTGTACCACTGTGCTACATATGAAGGAAAAGTATTCAAATGTAAAACTTTGACTCAGGTATTTTCCCTCTTGAGTCATTTTCGCTCATAATAATAGGGTTACTTATTACATGTTTTTGGTATTACTTAATAGTTTCTTACTTATATACTTGGAGAGACGTCGTTTTAGAGCAGATATATGTGTTTCTTTGGTGTTATGCGATTAAAATTTAATACGAGATAATGTTGTACAAAGTGTTCAAACTTTTTGTGACAACGAAGAGATTTATGCTAATATTAAGCTTAATGAGGAAATTAACAAGGTTAATAAGAGGGCTAAGCAAATTATGAAGGCTAAGAAGATTAGTTAGTCAAAAAGCAAAGCAAGAAAGAGCCAAGGAAAGATTCAAAAAGGAAGTAAAAGAAATAGCCAAGAGTCTCCAGAAAATGAAGTGGAAATGACAATAAAGGAAGATGAAGAGTTAATAGCTACTGCAATTGCAGCAGAGAAAATGACAGAGAGCAGGCCAAGCTTAAGGCTGCTGCAAAGGCTGCAAAGAAGTAAGAAGTCATGTTTGTAGAAAGTAACTTTTATCGATATAGTTTGTAATGATTTTAAATTTTTTATAATATCGTACTTTTGCACTTTTATAATATTGCAGTAGCATTTTTATAATATTGGGAGTTTTGCATTTTTAAATTTTTAATTGTTATTTTTAACTCATATTAAGTGTTTACTTAGGGTGGGGTTACTTAAGTTATAAGGGATTAATTATAATAGGGGTTACTGAAGTTATAATTTAGGGTTATTTAATTTATAAGGGGTTAGTTTTAATTAAGGGGTTAATTATAATTAAGGTAATAAGGGGTTACTTAAGTTTTTAGAGGTTACTTAAGTTTTAAGGGGTTACTTAAGTTATAAGGGGTTAGTTAAGGGTTACTTAAGGCCGGGGTTACTTAATTTATAAGTGGTTAATTTTAATTTAGGGTTAATTTATAAGGGGTTTATTTTAATTAAAGGGTTAATTATAATTAAGGTAATAATGGGTTACTTAAATTTTTAGGGGTTACTTAATTAAGTTTTAAGGGGTTAGTTAGGGGTTCTTAGGATGGGGTTACTTAAGTTATTGTTTTAAGGGGTTACTTAAGTTATAAGGGGTTAGTTAGGGGTTCTTAGGATGGGGTTACTTAAGTTATAAGGGGTTATTTTGGGGTTCTTAGGGTGGGGTTACTTAATTTATAAGGTGTTTTAATATAACAAGGGGTTAATATAACAAGGGGTTACTTAAGTTTAAAGGGGTTACTTTACTTAGGGGTTACTTTAATTATAATTTGTTAATTTATAAAGGGTTACTTAAATATAAGGGGTTTATTTTGGGGTTACTTAACTTATCAGTCATCAATAATGTAAATATAATTAACACAAAATTTCAAAAAAAATTAACATAACATAACACATGACTCAGTCATTAACACATACTTTTAAAAAAAGTCATTAATACATAATTAATACATAATTTAAACACAAATTTTCTATGTTTAACTTTCTAGAATATAACTAGGTCTAAAATAACTTTGGGTTGTGAACTGGAGTTATGGTTCCAAATTCTCTAGTGTTTTCTTTGACTTGCATTGCTTTTGTTCTTTTTGTTTTTGGTTGTTTCCCTTTCTCAAAGTGCCCTTTTATTCTTTTGCTTCTTCCTTTTGTGTTTACTCTTTCTAGATCCATGACTACAAGGATTTCTTCTTCATTTTTATGCTGCTCAGATGAATTTGCTTGCTGATCAGTTGAAGTTGCTTGTTGATCAGGTAAAGTTTCCTTGTCTTTGTTCTTTTTCAATTCCTTTTAAAATTCTCTTGCCTTCTCTTCTATCATTTTGAAATGTGCTTCCACCAAGTTGCGTGTCTCTTTGTGTTCTTGACATTTTAGAACTATGTTGTAGCTTCTTCTTGCCATTATGTGACGACAAGGCATGTATTTGTCTGTTTGAGTTTCATTTGTTGTTGTCGCTTCATCTCTTTTTTTCCACACATGTGCTTTTGCTATTTTGGTCCATCTTGTAGAAATGTAACAGGTAGGTATTCTTGTCACATTATGATGCTACAAAATCTTTATACAGTGATAACACAACCAACCAATTTCTTTAAAATTCTTGCAAGAACATGCTATTGTATTTTCACCACTGTCATATGTAATTTAACCTTCTGCCTACTGAATTGATTCATCATACTTAATCTGCACCTCATAAAAGTAAAAATTTCCTATTATAGAATGAAGAGAGGTTAAGCATCCAATTGAGTACATGTATTCTGTTTTAAAACATCTGAATATTGTATGTGTATAAACTTCTGATGCATGTCTCAGTAATCTAAAAAATGGGAAACTTGAACTTGGCTTAGAGTTAGAACATTTGAAATCAGCATCAGACTCGTTTTTTCTCCACCTGTATATTGTTTGAGTGAATATTTTGAAGAAGTCTATTGGGCATGTGTTTTTGTTTGCTCTATATCCCACTGCATTATTCGTACTTTCACTTCTCTGTGAAGATAAGATACCAACAGAAAAGAAGTCCTTACTCAAAGTCGTACACCATTTCTCCCTTAAATTATATAACCTTTTGAACCATTTATTCTTTTCAAGCTTGTATTTGACAATCATATCATCCCAACATGTCTGAAATTCAATAGTTACATTTTAATGTACATGGGTAACTTATAGGGGTTACTTGGAGTTGCTTGTAAGTAAGGGGGTTACTTATAGAGGTTACCTGAAATTCTTCTTCTGTGACACATCCAGAAAGGCATTTGTTGAAAGCATCTTTGAATGATGTATCTCTTTTTAGAGCTCTAAACCTTGATACAACATTTTTTATGAGATGCCAAATACATAATCTGTGTCTCAATTAAGGAAATACCTACAAAGTAATAAAATAGTGGTTACTTGTTAGCTTACTAGGAAATACCTGCAAAGTATTAAAATTGAGGTTACTTATATGCATCAGTAGTATATACTTGTTCTATATTTAGGGGTTACTTATAGTTTTATGGGGGTTACTTATTAAACTATACAAGGGTTATTTAAGTTATAAGGGGTTACTTAAGTGGTAAAGGGTTAACTTAAGCTATTAGTTAAAGGGGTTAGATAGGGTAAGAGGTTACTTAAGATATAAGAGGGGGTAACAGGTAATGGGGTAATGAGTTACTTAAGTGGTAAGGGGTTACATAAGTTATAAGAGGGGGTAAGGGGTTACATAATTTATAAGAGGGGGTCAGGGGTTACTTAAGTGGTAAGGGGTTTCTTAAATGGGGTTACTGGTTTTATAGACAAGTTTTGACGTTATTTTTTCAATTGCTTTACACATAGCTATGTCTTGATCAATGAATATTGATTTAGGTTCACTACCACCCATTGATTTCTTGAAAGTAGATAACACCCACTCAAATGTTTCAATTTTTTCATCAGCAATAAAAGCACAACCAAACATGACAATGTGCCAGTGATTGGTGACACAAATAATAGGGGCACAAATAAGGTTATATTTGTTTTTCCTATATGTGGTGTAAAACACGACAACATCTCTATAAATTTGAAAATCTTCCTTCTTTTCAGAATTCCTCAAAAAAATAGCATTCAATTTGTTTTGGTTTTCCCCTCCTTCTAACTTAAACCTGAAAAAGAAATTCAGAAGTTACTTGTTAATATACATGGATTACTTAAAAATAAAGGGTTACATTAAAATAAGGAAGGAAAATTTACACTTTGGTGTCCCAACGTTTAAGTAAATTTCACTTTGGTGACCCATGGTTTTAATATTCCATTTTAGTGTCCTGTCATTAGATAATTGTTCAATATTAGTGCCTAATAGTTAACGGTGTTACATTCTCTGTTAATTAATTTTATTTTATGAAAGATATCATTATTTTTTTTTGTTAAACTAAGTAGTAAAGCAACATATTAGCATAAAAACATAATTAGACCATGATATATAAAAAAAATAAAAAAAGAAAAGAAGAAATGTTCATATATACATGAACCAATAGTAGTGGAACTTCTTCTTTCTCATTATGAAACTGAAAGACCATGAAACTAAGATTACAACTAATAAAACAAAAATATATCCTTAGTCATGCATAAATTAATTAAAAACAATTAAAAAGTCAATGTACTGCACTTTCAACATCATTTTTTATAATCCAAAAAATTTCATGACTACATGCCTAAAAAGTAATAAAAAAAATTAAAAAAAAAAACCCTTAGAATACTACTGTTTAGTGAGGAACTTGGCGTATTGAGATGATGCAACTTTTGTAAGAACTTGATGTGTTCAGGTTCTTGTCTGATTCCCACTGTTGTTTAGCTTGCTCAACTTTTGTTTTGTAGTTTCTCCTCCTTGACAACCTCTTTTATTGTGTCCAAGACACTGGCAAATGCTACTTCGAACAATGGTGGACCTTTTCATTTTAGGAGTCTCACCTTTTTCTTTGTGCCTCTGATCAGTTTTAGGTCTCCCAACTCTACTAGTCAACTCGGGATGAGTAAGTCGTGGTTGATCATCTACTGGCCACATGTTAGGTCTGGAATTGGATGTATGAAACCTTTGTAAGTCCTTAAATAAGCTACCTTCGAGAAACAAGGATGCACACAATTAGTAATCTCCTTCCTTAGAAACATGATAGCTGATGCAGCATGTTTGTAAGGGATTCCCACATTTTTCCATGACTGACACATACAAGTCCACTTATTCAAATCCACACAAAAGTAAACATTCCCATCTTTGACTTCAAATACTCCATAGCTGGAAGCAATTAGTTTACAAAAATACCCATCACCCCAGCCCAATCTACCATCTTCTTTACTCTAGGTTATAGTTGGCTATCCCATTTCAGTGAAAACCTTCTCTTTTTTTCCAATTTCTTCATACATTGTCTTCTAAGTCCCTCAAGCATTCTCAAAATAGGTTGGCTTCTCAATTCTCTAATTTTTTCCATTAAGAGACTTGACAAAATTGTTAGTCACTTCTAGAACCTATATTTAATAAGAATGGGTTATGTTCATGGAATTTGGATGAAAATGATCAAAATATAGAAATTTAAATAAAAAATAAAAAATAAAAAAACTTGAGTTTAATGAATTTGATACCTTGAGCTCTTGATCAAACATATGTCTAGCCCATAATTCCAAAGGTACGTCATTCAAATAATTATAAGCATCTGTATTATTCTTTTTGATTTGTGCCATTGCCTTAAGGAATACATATGGAGAGTGTGCCTTTATGGAAACCCAAAAGTAATTCTTCATTAAATCTCCAAGCCATTGCTGCTTAAAATTGGCGTACAAATGCCTTGCACAAACACTCCTTGATACTTCAGGCAGTTGTTCATCCATCGCAATGTCTAACCCCTAACATCATATGTAAGTGACGCAAAAACGTTAAGAAAAAAATTAAAGAAAAAGTATTAATAAAAATATTATAGGTCGTTACCTTTGTTCTTTCACTCATGATCACCCATGTATTTCTAGTTTCCTCATCCACCATTCTCTTTAAATGGTAAAAAAAAAGAAGGACCAATTCTCTTTAGTTTCTTCATCCACCACCGCATATGCAATGGGAAGAATCCCATTGTCACCATCTAAAGATGCAGCAACCAGTAGGGTGCCCCCATACTACCCCGCAAGTGTGTATCATCTACACCTATGAAGGGTCTACAACCACTAATAAACCCATTATAAAGAGCGTCAAAACTAATGAAATTTTTCTTGAAAATAGGATTTGCAGAAGGCACTTCAGGCATTCCCCATGTAATCCCAGAAATTGAACGACACTCTCTATCAAGGATCATTTGTATGTAAGTGGGTAACCTAGCATAAGACTCCTAATGAGATCCATCCATCATATCCTTTAATATGCTCCTTGCTCTACATAATTGACTTTTCTTACACCTAATCCCATGTCTTTGTATAATCAATTCTTTCATTCCCTTGACCGTTATCTCAGGGTTGGCCCTAAAATCATCCTTCAGAGGTTCAACAATTCAAGGAGCTTTTATTGTAGGGTTCTTATCAAGCCTCACACAAGTGTGCTCCGATCGAAAGGTTTCTCTTCTCTTTTGTTTACTTAAAATATGGTGTTTATTAGGTGCATGGGTTGGTACAAGTTTTTTGATATCAATACAATCTCTTTTTTTAGGGGCCATCTTATTTCGTTTTTGGTAATTGGAGAGTTGGAGCTTTTAAGATGGGAACATGATCTTCAACTTCTAATCACATAGGCTCACTTTGAACCCTTCGGTCTCCATTACTCATAAACACATGATACCCACCACTATCAACCTCAGTATATTTAGCAAACCATGTAAGTTCTTGTTCAATAGGCCATAGTAGCTCTATAGAAATCTCAGGAACTTTCGCCTCATGCATATAATCATTTTTAGGCTACTGCACCTCCTCAACAATCTTCTCATTATCCTGTTTTTTCTTCCCTTCCTCATAAGCCCTTCTTGCTCCTTCAAAATATAATAAAGATAACTCACTCTCCTCTATAATCAGATCAATTTCTTCTTTATTTTAACACAAGCTAAACACCATCATCAAATTTTTATCACAATCTATTGTCATATAATTGTCAGTCCCTTATTTAAAAATAACTTTCGGGACTCAGGATCTTGCCCAATTTGGCTAGATGCTTCTATCAAAACATCAATAAGAAAATCCACAACTGAATATTTATCGAGATCCACTCCTTGTATGATCAAACATTTCTCGTAATACCGACACAAAAGTTTATGCTGTTGCAATGTACAAAGCAGATTATTAAATAAACAAATTATGAACCTAGACAATATAGAATCATATCCAATAATCAAGCATGTTATCATGCATAAACAAATTAAACATCAAATGATGACATTGATATTAATACCATAAATTACATTTTACTTTAATTTTGCCAATAATATCACTTCAAAACTATCAAATTTGTTTATTGTATACATAAAATATACTTTTTAAACTCACAAATTGAAGTTCCCATACAAATTCATGATATCAACACTTGTATAATTGATAAATTATGACATATTCCACTAAAAGATACCAACCTTAAATCTACTTTATTTAATAATTTAACAAATATTACCTTCATTTGCACCGCAATTGCTAAATTGCTTGTTTGCTTGGATTGAGTTTTACTATTGCAGCATTATCTTCACCAATGAATGAGACAAATTTTATTTGATTAGAGGAGATACTTATTTTGTGATGAATTATGAAAATGGGTAGAAGTGTAGAACCGTAGAAGCTAGAGGAAAATTATGAGAAGGAAATTCAGAGAGAGATGAGGGAAATGGATTTTAGGGCTGGGGAAAATTTAGAGACCATAATATAATTATATAGCTTTAGTTTAATAAAAATTAATGATATTTTTGTAAAAAAAAAATTAACAGAGAATGTAACACCGTTAACTATGAGGCACTAATATTGAACAATTATCTAATGACAGGACACTAAAGTGGGAATATTAAAACCATGGGTCACTAAAGTGGAATTTACTTAAACGTTGGGACACAAAAGTGTAAATTTTCCAATAAGGAATTCAAGAGTTACTTATTAACTTATATAAGGGTTACATGGGGTTACTTGTATTTAAAAGGGGGTTACTTATAGGGTTTTCTAGAAAAAGAAATCTTCATCTTATGCCTGCCTTTTGTATCATCCATCTATCACAACTTATGCATCACCTCCTTGAATTTCTTTCATTTTCTTTCTTGAAATATAATACTAGTGTCAGTCATAGTGGGCCCAACATTCTCCTGCCCACCAGCTTTATTACTTAATAACCTAAATGCTTCCGCTGTTCTTAATCCACTGTCTGCCATTAGATCAATAAAGAGCTTTATCCTCTGTTATTTTTCTCTCTGATCTATGTAGATGTTGCCAAATACTTCTTGTCAACTCATGGTTATGTGCCATAACATGCTCTTCTACTTGAAACATTCCATCACTATTTTGTTTTTTTCCCTAATGGATGCCTTGCAGCCAGTCCTAGTAATAGGTACTTGGTGTGTTCTTTTTTTTTTTTTTTTTCATTTGATGGAGGTGGTGTTTTTTTTTTTAACTTTTGGTGCACATTTGAACCCTTCTTTAAAACAAACAAAATCTTTCCTTTAATTTCTTTGTGTTTTCCTTGTGAGTACCTCGTTGTTGAGTGTCATACACTAAATCCTATAACCATAGCATGAAACCTATATTACTCATATATTTCATCCAAAGTTGTTGTTATAAACCCTACTACTTCCTGCAAAATCAGCAAAATCTTCTATTTGAAGTTAGTAGTATATAGCTTGCACTTGTTATAATGAACGGTGGGTTACTTAAGTTATAAGGGTTTATTTAAGTTATAGGGGTTACTTATGTTATTTATTACTTAAGTTATAAGGGCTATCAGTCATAAATTTTAACATTAAGGGTTACTTAAGTTTTAAAGGGTTACTTAAGTTATAACATTAGTAGTTAGGGATTACTTAAGTTATAAGAGCTATCAGTAATAAATTTTTAATATTAGGGGTTACTTAAGTTATAAGGGGCTACTTAAGTTATAAGAGGTTACTGAAAAATAAAGGTTAACTGATGTATGCGTTTTATACCATGTTTTACCCCGGTTTTATAGTGTATATTTGCATGGTTTGGGGCTCTACGGAGCTATTTCTTTCTAACAGTCTCTTTTCTAGTGTGTTCGATCTGTTTTATTGAGTTCATAGGAATACGGAGGTTTCTTAGATGAATCGGACTTGTTTTGGATGATTATAGAAGAATTGTTGAGTGAAGAATGAAGATTTACCCAATGCCCTATCGAGCATCCCATGCCCTGGTTGCTAGGGCGAAGAAAGGAAGAGCTAACTACAAAGAATAGTCATTATATCCCACGTGCCCTATCGGGCATGTCATGCCCTGGCAGACCGGGCGGAAGAAGAATCAAGGAAGAAGTCTGTATTACCTTGTCCGCCCGATCGGGCAGGCTTCGCCTGGGCAGACCGGGCACTGCTGGTTGAAAACCGTCTTTAATTAATTACGGATTTTAATTTTATCTTTTTAGGGGTATAAATACCCCTTGTAATCACACTTAGAAATCATCTTTTATTATTCCCTAGTATTAGACTACTCTAAACCCTAGTTTTTCTCTCTTTTACGTAGTTTATTATTGTTTTTATTATGCTCATGTAGATTATTATTCTGGGGTTAGGTTAAACCCTAGACATTATTAATACTTGATTTATTCTCTTAAATTCTCAATTATTATTTATATTGTTCGTGCTTAATTGATTGTGCTTATACCAATACTAGATTAGGGATAATTGGTATTGTTATTATTCCATTTTCTTAATCGCAACGGGAGTTGGGTTTTGACGGATTTGAATAGATCAATTAAGTTTATGAAATTCTCCACTGAAGTAGGTAGAATGGATTGTTAGTAAGTTAGGGTGCCGGATTTAATGTCTTTAATTTACATGATTCCACGGAAGTAGGTTTGGTTATTAATAAGGGAAGCCATTGACAACTCGAGAGATCTTTGGTATTGTATAGAGCGTACCTTTCCTTGTGAACATATAATTAATTGATTGGGGTAGGAATTTGTCTTGTATTGATTATGCTAGTGGTGACACTTAATTCAAGATATTTTTATTATTTGATTTTCTTGCTTTAGTAGTGTAATATTTTCAACCTTATTTAGATTAACTCGACTAGTTATAGTTCATAGCAACTCAATATTGATACTACCTTCTCTGTGGGATTGACCCTGACTTACCCTACTACATAATTAGGAGGTCTAGTTATGCTTTTATTATTTTGTTAGGTGTGCGACAGCCTATCAAATTTTGGTTCTTGTGTATCCGTGGTATACCTTTCACTCTCTCTTTTTATTTCGGTCTCTCTTTTTATTTTGGTGTGATTAGACTAGTTTTTTATTTTTTTATTTTATTATTATTATTATTATTATTGTTTTTATTACTTTATAGGTTAGTTTTTATGGCTTTTAAAAAAAAATCTAAAAATACGATCCAATGAATGATAAATCATGCTTCCATGTGCTTCATACATGAAAATTGTTTTGATTCTTGGTATATGATGATGAGTATTGTGGATAGGTTAGCCATGATTTGATGTTTGATTTCTTGGATGACCTAACATGAGTCAAGTTTGTCCAACTATTGTGGATTTGGTGCTTGACTAGTTGACTTGGTGAGGAATGTGTGTAAGTTCCTGGTATGTCAATGAAGTTGAGTATTGGTTTATAACTTTGAGTAATGTTTGTATGATTCATTAATATGCACATTGATGAAGATGAAGACATTTGTTTCTTTAGATAACCTTCTGATGATATTAGATACTTTTGTTCCCTTCTTGATACCCATGTTGTTGCTTGTGCCCTTTCTATTGTCTATTTAGCCACATTACAAGCCTATCAAATTTTGGCGCCGTTGCTGGGGAAGGTGACAGATTGATTTGGGTTGATTAGAATTAATTAGCTTGGGTTTGTAATTATTTATATTTATATATATATATTTATTTTTTTATTTTATTTTATTTTTGTTTTATTTGTCCCTTGTTCATATTGTCGTTTTATAATGGATTGGAATTAATACAATGGTGAGTATTCTTATAATTATCATCAAGACAATGGTTATAATGCTTGGGATTATCATGTTTCCGAATTTGATGCCTCTTATCAAAATTCCCAAAATTTTTACAAGAACTTTTATGATTTTTCCCATGATAGTCGATCTTATGAGAATTACTATGACCCCTCTCCTCAATATGATTCTCGAAATCACTCATAAGTACCCAATTTCTCTCTTGAACCTGCTATTAAAGATTTTTTTGGAGGTTTGTGATAGGTCTTCTAAGAGCTGTGAAGAATTGGAGAATTCACATCATAAGTTTTATGAGTATCAATGTAATAACACGTATTCTCCATTTGATTTTAAATTTTCTTGTGAGCCCCAACTAATCCTGGGCACCGTGCCGTGCCGGGCCGCCGCGGGCCGTGCCTGGCGGGCCGCGGGCTGGTTCGTGCCGTGCCGGTCGTGCCGGCGGGCCCAGGATTTCGTGCCGTGTCGTGCCGGCCATTTTCACAGGCCAGCCCACGGCACGGCACGTCCCTCGTGCCTGGAGGGCTCGTGCCGTGCCGGCCACGTGCCGGGCTGCGGGCTGGCCTGCGCGGGCTGGTGCAGTTTTCATTTTTTTTTTTTTTTTTTTTTTTTTTTTTTTTTTTTAATGACAACATTATTAATTAATAAGTTTATAATGTATATAAGTTATAAAATTATAATTATAAGTTTTATAAGGTAACTTATAAGTTTATAACTTATAAGTTATAAGTTATTAAGTTATGAATTTTATAATTATAAGTTGAATATTTATGTTTTATAATTTGTATATTCAATATTTATATTTATATATTTACTTTATACTATTACTTTAAAATTTAATGTTTATGATTTATTAGTAATTGGTATAATTTTATTTTTTTTTAATATGAATTTACAAATTGTAACAAAACGGGGAAAAAAGGCAAATTGGACTTTGGATGTGAATAATGCGTACTTTATATTATTATTACTTGAGTTGAGAAAATTGTACAATGATAACAATGATAAAAATCATACAATGATGGTATTAAACAAAAATTGGAAAATGATAAAATTGATATTTTTAAAATCGTACAATATACAATAATTGTCTATTCTTCTTCTCCTTCTTCTTGCTCGTCTTCGTCTTCGTCTTCGTCTTCGTCTTCGTCTTCGCCTTCGCCTTCAAGGTCATCGGCTAGTTGCATAGATTGGGAACTAGCCGAACCCGAACCGGAAGCGGAGGTTCCTTCTTCGTTGTCGTTGTGGTCGTAAGAACGGTCTTGTGAGCGATTTTCCGCATCCAACCAATCTTTGAAACACACGCACATTTCTAGTGTTTCGGGTTTTAGACTTGTTCTTCTATCGTCTAAAACCCTTCCGGATGCGCTGAAAGCTCGTTCGGAGGCGACGGAGGAAACTTGGATAGCAAGAATGTCTCGTGCCATTGCCGCCAAAGTTGGATGCTTCGAGCTTTGTTGTTTCCACCATGCAAGGAGGTCGAGGCTGTTTATCTCATCGTCGTCCATGCCTTTGGTGAAGTCGTAACTCAGGTACATCTGCAACTCCGAGACGTCGCTTTGCGTTCTCCTGATTGATGAATCACCTGAAAACCTTGAAATCAAGTTAGTAGCTTGTGAAAATAAATGTTTGGCCTTCTTACTTACGTTTTTAGATGGTTGGGAAGGCCCTGAGCGAGGAACAGTGCCATATTTGGCTTCATAGACTCTATATAAAGCAAAAAACTGATCCTTCACATTAGTCTTATAGTTTTCTACATCATCGTCAAGAAACATGCATTGAAAGTAAATGTCAACTAACATAAATGTGTTTTCATACTTTTGCCTAGGATCTAATATGGAAGCAAAAATATAAATCAAAGGAATCTCACTATAATATTTACGCCACTTTTTTTCCATTGATGGAAGATACTGATCATAATCACTTTGATGGCGATGATCAGCGAAAAGTTGGGCGAGTAAGCATGCATTAGAAAGAAAGTTTTGAGCACAAGGATTGTAAACAGTAGAAAAACAATACGTCATGTTATATAATAACTGTAAAAATTGCATATATCTTTCACAGTTTTTCCAATCATCATCATACAAAGCATTTTGTGGAAATTTTTGGTTGTAAAATAATGTTAACGGGCCCTTGTACTCAATTGCCTTTGTTAACATGTCATAGGTGGAATTCCACCTAGTTGGGCAATCGGTTCTAATTTTTATTACCCTTATCTTTTGTTGTTTTAGAAAACTCTTCCATTCTTGGTATCTCATGTTAGAGCTATTAATAGACATAATAGCATCTCTGATTTTGCTGTAGTATGGGCCAATTGCCCGAACTCCATCCTGTACACATAAGTTAAGTACATGGCAAACACATCTAGTATGAAGAGCTTCACCGTCTAATAGTACATCGGTTAAGTTTTGTTTGATAAGATTAGCTGTGTATGTCATAGAGGTTGCATTATCAAAAGTCATAGACATCATTTTATCTCGAAGGTTGTATTCCTCTATTGCTTGCATTAAATGGTGAGCAATGTTAATGCCGGTGTGTGGGTATTCCAGCATTTTGAAATGTATTATTCTTTTTTGTAACATCCATTGATCATCTACGCAATGGCAAGTCACACATAAATAGTGATATTTATAACCACTATCCCAAGAATCGGCTGTTAAAGATAATCTACAGTTAAGGTTACTCAATTCGGCTTGTAACCGGACTTTGTACTCTAGGAAATTTTTCATTGCTGCGGAACGAACGGTTTTCCTAGAGATTCTTTTATGTTGGGGTTGTAGTGCTTTGTTAATGTAGGTGTTGAATGCGTCACTTTCCGAGAAAAGAAAAGGTTGTTCGGCGTGTACTATCATTTTTCCTAGTTCATCCCTATCCCTCTCATAGTTGTATGTAAAGCCGTATGGATGGAATTGGGATATTTTGGGCTGGGTTGGATCACTAGCTGGTTTTGCACAAGCTTTCATGTGTCTAGATAAGTGTCCCGTCCCGTTTTTGGTAACTGCCGTGAATACACTATTACATGTTTTACATTTTGCCCATTGTTCACCATATTTACTTAGGACAAAATAACGCCATACCTCACTCCTTCGGTTTTTCAAAAGTAGCATCTCAGTTTCGGTTAACCATTCATGATGTGTGTATTGGTTAGTAGGGGGACTAGTGGGAGTGGCAGTAGAAGGGGTAGAACCGGAGGGAATTCGGGTACTTTCTTGGCTACCTTGGCTAGAACAATAGTTTTGTTGATTACCGATATAATTTGGTGGAAATTGGTATGGTGGTAGTGGAAATTGGTTTAGTGGTGGTGCTGGAAATCCCGACGTATTATATGGCTCATAGCCCGGGGGGAAGTAAATGGGGTCATTGGTTTGACTCGTAATTTGGGGGCTCGTTGTATTTGGTGGTTCCCTAGAACTACTACTACGGATAAGTCGGCCTTTCCCCCTAGACCTAGATGATGGGTTGTTCGATGCCATAATTAACAATTAATTTTTTAATAAAAAGTGGTTAACTATAATAATAATAATTAATAACAACAATTTTAACAATAAAAATATCAATAATAATAATTAATAACAACAACTATAACAATAACAATAACAACAAAAATAAATAATAACAACAATTGTAACAATAATAATAATTAATAACAACAATTATAACAACAACAATAACAATTAACAACAATAAAAATTAAACAAGATTATTCTAATAATAACAATAAAACAATAATAAATTTAAGATTAGTTTAGATCTTACAACCGTGCTTCAACGCTCCACTAATTACGATTACGAACTTTTTAATTTTTTCCGATATTAGGAAAATAATTAGAGAATTTAAGAGAATAATTAGAGAATTTAAGAAAATAAGGATTATTAGAGATTTAGAGAATATAAGAGATAAGAAGAAGAGATTGTGATTTTGTGATTTGGGAATGAAATGGAGGTGAGTATTTATAGAATTTTTGGCAAAAAACTAGCCGTTTATAGCCGTTTAACTAGCCGTTGGCCCGCGGGCCGTGCCTGCAGGCCGTGCCTGCGGGCCGTGCCTGCGGGCCGTGCCTGTGGGCCGTGCCTGCGGGCCGTGCCTGTGGGCCGTGCCTGTGGGCCGTGCCTGCGGGCCAGCACGGCGGGCCTTGCCCGTGCTCGTGCCGGGCCGTGCCTGGGAATTCTCCACCGTGTCCGTGGCACGGCCCGTGGCACGGAAGTCAAACTTCGTGCCGTGCCGTGCTTGACTTCGGGCCGTGCTGGGCTGCTCCGAACGGCGGGCCGTGCCGGGCGGCACGCGGGCCAACCCGGCCCGTGCCCAGGTTTAGCCCCAACCATCTAAATCAAAATTATAACTTCTTGTTGAAGAAAGTGCTATATCCAAGGACGTTGAAATTCAATCATCTGAGTCAAGATTGAAGCTTATTTTTGCAAAATTCATTGACGATGTTAATTCTAGTTTGGTGCAACAAGCTCTTGATTGTCAATTGATTTATGATGATGGCCTAAGGTATGATGAGAATGAAATCCGAGTAGAGGGGAGTAATGATGTAAACTATGAGAATATGAGGAAAGTTGTGGATGAAATTTGTGAATTTGATGATGAGGAGCTGAATTTTGAGGATTTTAAGGTTGAGAGAGTAGATATTAGTGAGTCTTTATCCAAGATTGTTGAGTTCATATTCCCTTCTCTAGAAAGCTTGACCTTCTTCCTTGTTCTTCCCCTTTACATCTCCCATCTTTCGTCCTTTCACCTCCATCAAACCATGATAATTTTGGGAACAAAGGATTCTCATTTGGATTTAATTAAAGTAATATTAATTTCGTTTTTCCAAGTGAGTCCAGCAAGGTTGTAAATAATTTTTCTTTTTATTTTGAGTCTTGTTTTTCTTTTTGTATCTTTAGCGGAGTCTTTAGTATTCTGTATATCCTTTCTCTAATGTTTTTCTATCTAATGTTTTGTGAAATGCATGCAGATGCATTTGAGAAGCTTCTAAGGTCTTTGATGAGTTATCTCAAGAAGAGACCCAAGTTTTGATCTAAGAAAGCTGATTTAAAAGGAGAAGAAAGCTGAATTGCATTCGGGTTCGACCGGGAAAGCTCGGCCCGATCGGGCGCGCGTACGGATCAGCGAAACTGTTCAACTTTGAAACGCCATAACTTTCTCGTTACTTATCGGAATTTTTCGTGTGACCAATCGTCGGAAAGCTCTTCAAGTATAATTTCCAACCCAATTAGAATCACTGAATTATCATTTATACATAAAAAGTTATGATTGAAAGAGTGCACCTGACTTGATTTTGATCTTTTTCCCACTAACACTTTGTTTCATTCTTGCCCAAATTTTTTCCAAAAAGATGCATTGCAATCCTCGAGGATTTGGTGACATTATTGTGGTGATGATGATGAGTAGTAGTCACCTTGACTACTAACTTCCCTTTAAGATAATGAGGACATTGTCTGATTTAGATTGGGGGGAAGTTCTTGTGTACGCATGGTATACCTTTCACTCTCTATTCTTATTTCGGTCTCTCTTTTTATTTTGGTGTGATTAGACTAGTTTTTTTTTTTATTATTATTGTTTTTATTGCTTTATAGGTTAGTTTTTATTGCTTTAAAGAAATAAAAAAATAAAAATTAAAAAAAATAATCTAAAAATACAATCCAATGAATGATAAATCATGCTTCCATGTGCTCCATACATGAAAATTGTTTTGATTCTTGGTATATGATGATGAGTATTGTGGATAGGTTAGCCATGATTTGATGTTTGATTGCTTGGATGCCCTAACATGAGTCAATTTTGTGCAACTATTGTGGGTTTGGTGCTTGACTAGTTGATTTGGTGAGGAATGTGTGTAAGTTCCTGGTATGTCAATGAAGTTGAGTATTGATTTATAACTTTGAGTAATGTTTGTATGATTCATTATTATGCACATTGAGGAGGACGAAGACATTTGTTCCTTTAGATAACCTTCTGATGATATTAAATACATTTGTTCCCTTCTTGCTACCCATGTTGTTGCTTGTGCCTTTTCTATTGTCTTTTTAGCCACATTACAAGCCTATCTTAAGCCCCATTGGTTACTAGTCCCAAGCTTGGCTTGGGGGAGCTAATAGTGAGTAAGGTGAGGGAGTTGTAGTGTGCACATAATTTGCACAATGTGGGTGAATAAGAGGGGTTCTTTCGATATTGTGATTGGAAAAATTGAGAAATTGTTGTTCAAAGTTGAAAAAAATTCCAATGTGATAAAAGCAAAAAAAAAAAAAAAGAGCAAAAAGGAAAAAATTGTTTCAAATGTTCAAGTGTTCTAATGAAGGTTGCTCTAAAGAAAGAAAAAATGAGAAAAAGAAAGGAAAAAAATCAAGTTCAAAGTTAGTTTGTTCTCTCAAGTTCTATAATGCTATAATTTGTATGAGTGAAATTGTAAGTGTTGAGAATTTTTGATATAACTGGTTGTTTGGTGAATTTTTATAGTGTTGAGTTGTGTTGGAGATGAGTGGTCATTATTTATTTTTGACCGTGGTTTATAGGATTGGCTCCCTAAAGCATGGCTTTACTCTCACATTTTCCCAAATTTATCCTACCTTTTACCTTAGCCTTACATTACAAGATTTAAAGACCTTCCGACCTTTGTGCATAGAGTTTTATGAATGTGAAATTAGTTGTTGACCAATGCAAAGAATGATTTGATATATTTCGAGTCGACTACTAGGTTGAGTGCTTGTTTTCTTAAACACACGAGTGTCGTGAGTTTGGGAGGGCATTGTTCACATTTAGGGGTTGGATGGAGAGGGATCGGATACATCTTATATCCGCCACATAAAGAGTGAAGAGTGCGTGAGCACTAGTCTTGAATTCCATATACACTTGTGGTTTGCTCTATTTGACAATTGTTAGGGATGATGAGTAGTTGGATGGATTTGATTGGTTGACTTTGATGCATATTTGTTGGATTTGCCTTGAATTGATTGTGCTTGATTTAGATTATTTTTGGGATGAAGTATGTTTATTTGGTTGTTTGTTGTTTATGATTGTCTTGCTTGAGGGCAAGCAAGATGTTAGCTTGGGGGAATTTAATGTATGCATTTTATACCATGTTTTACCCCGGTTTTATAGCGTATATTTGCATGGTTTTGGGCTCTACAGAGCTATTTCTGTCGAACAATCTCTTTTCTAGTGTGTTCGATCTGTTTTATTGAGTTCATAGGAATACGGAGGTTTCTTAGATGAATCAGACTTGTTTTGGATGATTATAGAAGAATTGTTGAGTGAAGAATGAAGATTTCCCCAATGTCCTATCGGGCATCCCATGCCCTGGCTGCTAGGGCGAAGAAAGGAAGAGCTAACTACGAAGAATAGTCATTAGATCCCACGTGCCCTATCGAGCATGTCATGCCCTGGCAGACCGGGCGGAAGAAGAATCAAGGAAGAAGTCTGTTTTACCTTGTCCGCCCGATCAGGCAGGCTTCGCCCGGGCAGACCGGGCACTACTGGTTGAAAACCGTCTTTAATTAATTACGGATTTTAATTTTATCTTTTTAGGGGTATAAATACCCCTTGTAATCACACTTAGAAATCATCTTTTATTATTCCCTAGTATTAGACTACTCTAAACCCTAGTTTTTCTCTCTTTTACGTAGTTTATTATTGTTTTTATTATGCTCATGTAGATTATTATTTTAGGGTTAGGTTAAACCCTAGACATGATTAATACTTGATTTATTCTTTTAAATTCTCAATTAATTATTTATATTTTTCGTGCTTAATTGATTGTGCTTATGCCAATACTAGATTAGAGATAATTGGTATTGTTATTATTCCATTGTCTTGATCACAACGGGAGTTGGGTTTTGACGGATTTGAATAGATCAATTAAGGGTATGAAATTCTCCACGGAAGTAGGTAGAATGGATTGTTAGGAAGTTAGGGTGCCGGATTTAATGTCTTTAATTTACATGATTCCACGGAATTAGGTTTGATTGTTAATTAGGGAAGCTATTGACAACTCGGAGAGAGATCTTTGGTATTGTATAGAGCGTACCTTTCCTTGTGAACATATAATTAATTGATTGGGGTAGGAATTTGTGTTGTATTGATTATGCTAGTGGTGATACTTAGTTCTACATGTTTTTATTATTTGATTTTCTTGCTTTAGTAGTGTAATATTTTCAACCTTATTTAGATTGACTCGACTAGTTATAATTCATAGCAACTCAATATTGATACTACCTTCTTTGTGGGATCGACCCTGGCTTACCCTACCACATAATTAGGAGGTCTAGTTAGGCTTTTATTATTTTTGTTAGGTGTGCGACAGCCTATCAGTAACTTTGGGGTTACTTAAGTTATAAGGGTTACTTAAGTTGTCAGTCATAAGTTATTAACTTATACAGGGGTTACTTGGGTTACTTATTACAATATACAGGGGTTATTTGAATTACTCATTAAAGTATACAATATAATCAGGGATTACTTATTTGTTTATTAAAAATATTAAGTTTGATGATTTATTAAAATATATAAGGGTTACTTATTAAATAATGAGGGGTTACTTTATTAATTTTATGAAGGATTTAGCGGGGTTACTTTTTAATGTATACAGGGGTTATATAAAATTTGATATGGTAACATATTAAATATTCAGGGGTCACTTGTTATTTTTTAAGAATTTAGGAGTGTTACCTATTAAAATTTAGCAGTGTTACTTATAATTATGTTAGATTTTTGAAGAATTTAGGAGTGTTACTTATTAAATTTAGCAAGGAAACTTATTATATTATAAGAGCAATAATGTAGATTCAATTTAGGGTTAATGTTTACACTATTTTCCTTGTAATTCATTGTTGAGATCTTGGATTTCTCTGTTTCTGCTTTCTTCTTCTAGATCGAATATACTTGATTTCTGGTTTCGATTTCCAGATTCATTAACGAATCTCCAATTTGTTCGATCTCCATCGGTTCCTGTGAATCTGGTAAATTTTGCGATTCTTCTATCATTGGAATACTTGAATTTCTGTAAATAAATTGATTGATTTTAGCTCGATTTAATTGAGTTAAATTTTGTGTTTGTTTTCTCGATTTGATCGCCGCTATATTTGTGTTTTATGGATTTTAGGGTTTCAGGATTCACGCTTTTTTTTTATTTATTTATTTTCTAGATTTCAGTGTGATTTTTTGGAAGAAAAGCGCGTGAAACCAAACCCCGTTATGCGCGTCTTTATCCTGTTATTTTTGCTAAGTTGGCAACATGCCACTCCGTGTGGCCTGCTGTACCGAATATGCACTGAAGAGAATATTATATTTAGGATTATTTATGTTTAAGATATTATTTAGAGAACATATATCTTTAGGATTTATGGTTATACTAGTATATCTTTTAGGAAGATTGTTTCCTATCTTATAAGCTTAGGTTTTGTATAAACATTTTACCTAATGATCAATAATAAAAAAGCCATTCTACTTATCTCTTTCACCCTAAATTGTCATGGTATCAAGAGCAGGTTAGATTTTGGGATCGTTTAAAAAAAATTTCCCCTGCCGGTGGGTTGGAAATTAAACCCACCGATGGGATAACCTTTCGTCAAAACTATTAAAAAAAATTCAAAAAAAAAGAAAAACTTTCGTTGCGCAAGTCAAATTATGTTTATTTCAAAAAAAAAAAAAAAAAAAAAAAAAAGAAGAAACTTCCGCTGTGCAAGTCAAATTATGTTTGTGGGTGAAGAGTTTAATGATTTGATGTTTTTATATCATGAGTGGCTTGATTAAGATGTTGGTGGATCATGCGTAGGTCTTTCATTCTCAAAGAAGAAGATAGGTGCCAATGTGGCATCGATCTAGGTTTTTATCAAAAAAAAATTTTATCGGCTCTCTTGTGTTGTGAGACAAGATATATTGGTTCTCCTTTTGCCGTGAGCCAAGGTTTTATATATCGGTTTTCCTTGTGCCGTGAGACAGGGATTGGTTTCCTTGTACCTTGAAACGACAGGATTTTGTACCTTGAAATGATAGGACAAGCATATTGGTTTCCTTGTACCATGAGACGACATGACATTATACCTTGAAACTACAGGACAAGCATATTGATTTCCTTGCACCTTGAGACGACAGGACATTATACCTTGAAATGACAGGGCAAGCATTAAAAAAGATAATAATAAAAAAATGAAGGCGACATCAACAGAGTCGTGCATCTCGATCGACTTCAACAAATTGAAGAATTTCCAATCGCAACGTTCATGTTACTGCCGTTACGATTGCGGGATGGTGTTAGAGATATGAGATATCGGAAAATATATGTGTGATATATTTTCTCTAGATATCATTAAGAGAATAATATATTTAGGATTATTTATGTTTAAGATATTGTTTAGAGAATATATATCTTTAGGATTTATTGTGATGCTAGTATATTTTTTAGGAAGATTATTAAGCTTAGGTTTTGTATAAATACTCTACCTAATGATCAATAATAAACAAGTGATTCTATTATCTCTTTTCGTTCTATTTTGTCAGCTAAATTCAATTCATTTGTTGTCGAAATTGACTAATAATTTCATATCCACAACCTTCACGCTCAAATTTCAGCACAATGGAGTTGAATTATACCTCCATTGAGTATTTTTGATGATTTATTTCTTTCTTTCACCTCTTCTCTTTTTCAGATCCGCTGTTTTATTTTGGATAAGTATGGCATTAATGGTAGTTTGAAAGGTGGGTTTGGATTTATAAGGTGGTTGATATGGTGGTCTGTTCAATGGTGTAGCTCTATTTCAAGCTTGGCTTGCCATGGAGAATGAAGCGAAAGAAAGTTTTGCTTTTACCTAGTAAATTAGATGCAAAACAATTGAAAAAGTAAATATCACCCCATAAAAAATCCCTCTGTTATTTTGTACAATTGGTTTTTACTCCCTTAATTACTTCTTGGAATCCAGGTGGGCCTTAAGTTTATGAACTTGTTAGAAATAATACAAGTAACAACATTTACCATAGATTAGAAAATATAGAAAACACTTGTTTAATTTTCAGTAAGCGTTACATAATTTTAGGCTATTTTGCTAATCATGAGTGCTCATGAATTATGATATATAGCTAGATCACATAGTTCATGCACATTTTTAATAGAAAAGCTTAATTAAATTAGAAAGGCTTATAAGCAAATGACTAAAAACCTCTCTATTCGCACATTGAACCCTAGCGCATGCACATCCAACATGATTTGAGCTAACCCAATTACCCTGATCATCATTACCTACCCCATGAACGTATTGCTTGTGTGACCGTCATACCAGTACCACTAGAAATTTCTTCATTATATGGGCCATTGGAAAGATCGAAATTGCAATTGTCTGTTCTTTTTCTAGCAACCCACTGAGCATAGGCTGCCAATTGATCATCCCATTGCATGTTATGGACACCGTTGGCATTCTTAGCAACATTAAAGGAGCTAAGAAATTAAAGACTTGGGGTGAATTTTGTGTAGGGCATACATGCACAAAGACAACTAGGGTTATTGCTATGAATAATAATGAAATTGTTGGAAAAGTTTTCATCAACTTCATCTTCTTTCTTATTTGAAGTATTTTTTCACACAAAATAAAAAGAGAGATAGATAAGTTGTGGAAGTTGTCGATGATATGAATTGGATTTTATAGAGGTTAGGAAAAAGCAGTTGAAATATACCATAATATCCTTATAAGTGCTATAATATGTGGCCCATCTAATAAGTTACTAGCTAGGTACATATAATTACGTGTTAGTGGACCATCTCAACTAAAAGTTTAAGCTGATGGTTGAGGCCCAGGAATATGTTTTATACTCTATGGTTAACAAATTAAAGACAAATTTCAAAATTATTTATAAATGTCATGTAAATGTTTGTCTATTTTATAAGGTCGCTAATTAATTTTTGAGAAATTAGTGTTTGAATTGCCAAGACTTTATTCTTTACATCTTACCTTCACATATTTTCGGAAAAATGAGTTGAACAAACTTAAATATGTTAGAAAAAATTGTTAAATAAATCTAACTTTAAAAAAATTAAGCTCTGATATGTAAGATCATTCAAGTAAAGATTAAGGATCAGACAACCAGAGTTTCATCATTATCATAACAATCTTTGTGATTGTGAATGGGGTGTAACCTTCATAATCATAAACAGTGGTTTACAAGTTCCTAAAACTTATTGGCGACTCTTTTTCTCTAGCTTCTTTTCCTTGGAGCGCCGCCATACTTAAATACATGACCCACAGTAGGGCGAAGAGTGTTAAAAAAATTCCCTACAGTAGACAAGCAACCTAGAAGATCAAATTGCATCATTATATATTTTTCCTACAAAAATTAAATAAAACAATATATATTTATTTTAACAGTTAACCGTTGGCTTAAAATTGTAACTGTAACCGTCATATTTAGCGGTTCGGTTAACCGTAACCGTTTAATTTAAATGGTTCGGTAAATTAACCGTTTAAACGAGCCGGTTATACCAGTTAACGTTTACGGTAAACAGTTACGGTTTTTTTGCCCACCCCTAGTTAGGGGTTACTTGATCAAGGGTTATTCGATCGATTAGGGTTTACTCGGCTAGGAATTACTCGATCGTTCAGGGGTTTTGGTGTGTGTTAAGCGGCCAAACGGCGTGACCAACCACACAGAAAACCTGCTGCTTTAAAAAAAATTAACACTTAAGGCTAGCTTGTTAAATCCTATTTTTTCAATGATTTGATCTAATTTGAACTTATTTATATCAAGTGGGGTTGTGTTAAAACGTAATAATATGTATCCTAATTTTCTTAATTTTTCATTACCGAATTAACAACCTTAGAGTTCCTAAGAAAACGCGAGCCAAACTGAACCCATGAGTTTTTAATTAGTAAGCAAATGAATTCGAACAACCTGAAACAATCAAAATGTTGTGTTAAGACCATAGATCAAACTTGGGATTGTTCATATTTACTTTTTACCTTTATCAGGGGTAATCCTTGGATATTACAAAGAATCTTGCATGTGACATCAATTGGAAAGTATTGATTTACCCCAAGTTCATTTGGTATCCCTCCCTTAATTCCATTTTTTCAAATGTTTCTTAGCTTGTATTCTCGACTTTAACTTTCAATTAACTCTACACTAGGGCAGCCATACCTAAATGAATCACACCACAAATTAATACCTAAACAATCAAAATCTTTAAAAGTTTATGATAGATTGTACAACCATATAATATATATGATTAAATTTTAGGATAAAAATTATAGATTACTATACACATACCTAAATGTATCACCTCAATGTATTCATTTTCTTAACATCATTGAGTAACTTATATGAACATATCTTGTAATTATATGCTTTTAGGTTTTCGACTGCAGCTCTGATCTGTTCATTCAATTCATTTGGAGCATTCTCATGATATTGCTTGACCTTTATAGTATTGTGACCAAGCGCACGTTTTGGGGCGTGAGATTGTTTTTGGAAGTCTTGTTGTTGATGGGGTACGACCTTAATGTTTTAGATTATTGTGCATGTGTATTATTTAAGTTTGCATGCATTTCTTTTCTCGATTAAATTAGTACATATTGAATTTAACTAGTGTTTGCTATCTATCATGTGTTTGTCACATGATTTATAATGAGACAATATTATTACATCTCTCATATAGAAAAAATCACATTTGAAAGAAGTCAGGAGTCCTCAACCCATTTTTATTTTGTCCTGCCATCTGAATGCATCCCACACAGTGCTCATATGAAGATCTTATGTCCTCTTGTGCTGCCGGATAGAATTCTACATATATATGGATCTCTCCTTAAGCCTAGTCTTTACATTCGGATTGTGATTACCTTACCTACTAGTGTAAAAACTGGTTTTACTCGGTTTGTAAATTAAGTTTAATATCGGAATTTGACAAAAAAGTATTACTTTGCACAAACGGATCTAATATAGGTAGTTTTAAACAATATTATTTCTATAGGTAGTTTCACAAAATCTAATTTTCTTACAATAGTTAATTAGTTATAGCATTAGGTTTTTATTTTTTATTTTTTTTTATTTTGTTTTTATTTTGTATGTTCTCTCTTTGTGCAGATTTTATATGCGGTCATACTTTCCGCTTTCAGTGGGACTAGGACAATCGCCTATGACATTAGTTACCATTTACACATGTATAAGAAGACTCCTTGTGTAAACTATAATTTTGCAGTTTTCATGACTTATATATGTTCGGTGACTATTCTAGTTTCATTTTATCCCAAGTATATCAACTTAAGAGCAAACTAGTAGTTAGGTCTTTTTTCTTGTAATGTATAACTATTTTAACGGTTAGTTCTTGTAACAGTTTAGGTTGTACAACTATTTTAACGACTAGTTGTCTTATTATTATTATTGTTATTGTTGTTGTTCTAATTCTAATTTTCAATTTCATGTAATAATATATTAATATATATTATATATTATATATTATATATTATATGTTATAAATTACATATTATATATTGTACATATCTAAAACCCTTGTAAATGTTATTATAATCCTATTTAAGGAGACCTTGGCACCTATAAATGCTTCAAAAATATGGAGGTCTTAACATACCTTTACATTTGAGGTCAAATTCAATTAAAACCCCCTAAGCATAGTCAATGAAACAAGAATTAGGGATAAATTTTACAGTATAATGTTATCTTACAAATTGTCACCCGTCAACAAATTATTCAAGCTAGATCAATCGATTTTTAATCCAATCGTTGATCTGTACACCCGGGTGTACCATGAGCATGGTACACCCGGTAAAAACGACGCTGCCCAAGCGAGTTTTTTTAGGTATATTCATTAAATTTCGGAAAAGAATCAACTAAATTCCACATTAATTGATACAATCTTTTCAAAAAAATTAAGATTCCAGAATAATTTTCTCTTTCCAAAATTATTTTCTTCAAAATATTTCAAGATTTTATTTTTAAAATTCAAATTCAAAATTCAAATTCAAAAATTCATTTTCATATTTAAAATTTAGTTACCAATATTTTATTTGATTTTCTTAAATTTAAAAATTCTATACCAAAATCAATCATATTCTTTCAACAATATTTTTTGTTTATGTAATTATTATAATATTCGTTATAATAATAATGGTCATGTGTAATTCTTGTGATGTTCTTTATATATATTTTTATAATGTTCTTTATCAGAAAATATGATGTACTTTATTTTTGTATGTAAAGTACAATTAATTATTAGAACTATTTTTCTTCCATATGTCCACTATTAATACTATGATCTTTATTAGATCTTTTGATAAAATATTTTAAATGTCCATGTTCTCTAATTGTAATTGTAATGTACATTTATTGTCACATAATATCCATTGCTTATTGTGAAAATGTTCTTTAAATTTTTGTTTGGACCATCCTTGTTCAATTTAAATATTTTAATTTAAATAGTGCTTATTACATAATATAATCATGTGCTTTATAAATTTTATAGATGTTCTTTGGATCAGAAAACCAATCATCAATATATGATGTCCAAAAAGAATATCTCCATCAACCATCGTGATCCTGAAAAAAAAAATGTACACACTTATTTAATGTTATTAACATAAAAAAAATATAAATTTAACAAATTATATTAAAGATGAATAGTTTAATAATTAAAAATGACGTAAAAACTAATTTTAAAATAATATGTACTATATCACTCAATACCCAAAAGAACATAAGAGTTAACAAACGAACATGAAAATAGAAGAACATATTATTATTCAAGTAAAAAGAACATAGTTCATGTTATTGAAGCACAAAGAACATTATACCTTAAAGAACATAATTTGTTAGTAAAGAACATATAGTTTAGACTCAAAGAACATATTAATCGGACTTAAAGAACATATTCCATTACAATTAACAAATTGAATGCGTGATAAAGGAACATTCATCATAATCAGAAGAACATCATCTTCAACCTTTAAAAATAATACCAAAAAAAAAAAACCCCAATTTCCTTTGATTACGAAATAATCCACAAATTATAAAATTATGAAATTTAATAATTTAAGAGAACATTATCATCAGTATTAACATCGTAATTATAATTATAAAATTTTAATACGAAAAACCTATAAAAAAAATTACCTTAACATTTGATTATGAAATCCTCATCATCATCACCAAAAAATCTGGCATCAAAATCATGGCAAAATTTGGATTGATAAACCATTATTAACTTCTTCTACAGAGAATTCTATCGATCAGTCGACAAATTTCTATCTGTATTTTTCTCTCTCTAAAATTTTAGGATCTCTGTAATTTTTTCTCTCTCTAAAATGTTTAAAAAATGGAAAATGTCAATTAAGGATAATTATCAAAAACTGAAAGCTATTAAAATGGAAAAAACTCCCTGTAATTAAGCTAGAATGATTTTTTTTCAATAATTTGATTGCCACATCACCAGGTGCACCATGAGCATGGTGCACCCTGGTGTATTATACAAATTTTATTTTTAATGACTGTATTTAATTACGTATGATTAGCATATATGTTTAAGTGGATGTGCTACATAAGATAAGGACTGGTCACATGGTTAGGAATCTCGGATCCTACAATCTTAGTCTATATTGATTAAGCTGATAGAAGATTGATTAGATAGTCCATAATTTGTTATGTTGTATATGGTTAGTTTATGCACAAATTAGGTACTAATTATAATTTATGTACAGATGAATATTGAAAGGTGGACATGAGCCTCCGCATCACATTGTTACCATTGCTCGAGGTTTGACTAGTTCAGCAACTAGTCTAGCTTTGAGCTTGGTGCAAGCTTTGACGGCCATTTTCGGATGGATCGATTTATACACAACAAAGGATCCTGCGTATTATTTCAAGTAAATGATTTTTCCTTATTTTACTAATTTCTATAATTAGGTAATGTAACTTTTTTATTATTATGGAAATCAACTAGTATTATTAATAAATGTCATACAATAAAGTGAATATACCAAACCTTTGAATATATTAAAATATTAAATATAAAATTAAGAAAAGGTCGATGATATTATTGATAGACTTAATCATTTTCTAATCATTAAAGCTTAATTAATCAGTAAATTATATACTATTCACGAATTGTCTACGAAATGCACATAACATACATATATTATACCTATTCATATAAAATTGGGAGGGGAGGTTTGAAATCATGTTTATTTATATAAATAAGAGCAAACTATTCTACTCTAAACTCTTTTTAATAAAACATAATTTATAAGTTATAAATATGATTAACCTTTTGTGTAACTCTTGTTTTAATCAATTAATTAATTGCTTGTTGAGATTTAGCTAAAAAAAAATATCTATCAATTTAAAAGTAAGTTTATTATCAATTTTTACGCAACTTAAGTAACATGAGTATGGTTGCAACTTGTATAATATGTCTATAATCGAGTAAAAATATTATTACCATAACCTAATTTTTGTTGATCTCATCCAACATGTATAAATTTTCCATCTCATATGGGTAAAAAATGGTTTGCACAAATAAAATGATACTCCGTAATAAAGTAAAAAACTTTAAAGTATAAATTTTTATAAATTCTAGTATAATCCCTACCTTCATAAAAAGTTTAAGGAAACTCTTATGAATAGTGGATGGACATTTATATCCCTAAAAATTTTCTTTTACATATTTACCCCATCGAATTCAAAAGCCACTGTCTCTTGAATAACCAAAATTGATTAATTATTTGTGTTTATTTCAATATTTAAAACATCTTTTAGGTCTTGTTCGGTAAATGGCTTTTAGGTGGCTTTTTTTATTGGCTTTTGGCTTTTTATTTTGGTCAAAAAGCCAAAATACATGCTGAAAAGCTGACTTTTCTACCAAAAACAAAATCTAGTCTTACTAGCTTTTTGGTTTTGGCTTTTGGATTTTCATTAAACAAATTACTTGCTTCTTTATCCTTACTTAATAATAATTAGCTATTAGTTAAATAATTAGTAATTAGTAATTAGTAATAGTAAATAGTTAATAGTAGTACTTAATAATTAATAGTTAGTAATTAGTAATTATTTGTAGTTGATATTTAATAGTTAGTAATTAACAATTGATAATTAGTAATATATAATTATTAATCAGTGGAGTAATAAATAATTAGTAATCAATATTTTTTTTTTGATGGGTAGTAATTAGTACTTAATAACTAATAGTTAGTAATTAATTATTAGTAATTAATAATTAATAGTTAGTATTTTGTAATATTAATTAATTAATAATTAAATATGGGTAGGGTGAGGTTGGTGGTTTCGGCTAGGTGGGGTTTGGTGGTTTCGAGTCTGGGTTGGAATGGGGGAAGGGTTTTGGGTCTGAGTTTAGGTAGTGGCGAAGGTGGTGGTGGTTGAAGTTTAGGTGGTGGTGATGATGGCTAAAATTCTAAAATGGAGTTGAAGAGGGGAGAAGGAGGAAGAAGGAGAGGAAAAATTAAGAAAAAATAAAAAAAGTTACCTGAAGTACAGGTAATCGGTCAAATAGGCTCGATATAAGAAAATAAGTAGTAACTTAGGATTATTCAAAGTTAATCGAAATATTGGATTATTTTAGGAGAACAAGGCAAAGGTTGGATTATTTTGGGAAAACGAGGCAAAGATTGGATTATTCTTGTTAAATTTTCCTATAAATTAATAAATCTATACAAGTTTATGATAGAGTGTGCAACCATATATGATTATATCTAGACTTTGGGATAAAAATTATAGATTACTATACACTTACCTAAATGTATCACCTCAATGTCTTCATTTTCTTAACATCATTAAGTAACTTATCTTGTTATTCTGTGATCTAAGGTTTTCGACTATAGCTATGTTTATTCAATTCATTTGGAGCTTTCTCATGATACTGTTGGACCTTTATAGTATTGGGACCAAGCGCACGCTTTGGGGTCGTCAGATTATTTTTGGATGTCTTTTTGTTGATGGGTAAAACTCTAAAGTTTTATATTGGAAATTTTGTTAATTACTACCTCAAAAATAGAGGCATTGTGAATTACTACACCTAAAAAAAAGTTGTTAATTACTACCCCTAAAACCGATTAATTCAAGTGGTTGCTACCTTTTCCCTAATTAGCCCCTAATTAGGTGATTTAAGCTCTTAATGACATTATTATCCGGCTAATTTGTAATTAGTTACTTTTAAACCTTAATTAACTAATTAAACCCTAGAACCACCTCCACACCACCATTGCACCACCACCGCCCACCCTCCACCCACAATTGCCAGCCCCCTCTCGTCAGCCACCCTCCCCCCTCCTCCTGCAGGCACCCAAAGCGTCGCCCGGCGCCGGTGACTTCAATCCCCCTCCCTTTCCTCCACCTACGCAACCCACCCCCCTCCCTTATCCCCTTCTCGCTGCCCCAACCCCCCACGCCAAAACTGGAAAACAATCCTCCCTCCCCATCCCCCCCACCAGAATCGGCCCCCCTCCCCTTTACCCACCTTGAATCGACCCCCCCTCCCCTTCCCCCACCCAAAACAACCACCCCTAACCCTTAAACACCAGCCCGACACCACCATAAACGAAACCCTAAATCCCGTTTAGGGTGGTTTCGAGCTGGTGGTTTAGGGTTAGAGGTGTCGGTGTTTGGTGCTGGGGAGTAGGGAGACTTGTTTGAAGGAAGGAGCAGCAGTAATAGCGGCACATTCTGGTGGGGAATGGGGAGGGGGGGCGATTTCGGTGGGGCAAATGGCGAGGGGGGTGGTTTCCGGTTCGGGGTGGGGGTCGGGGCAGCAAGAAGGGGAAAAAGGAGGGGGGTGGGCTGCGTTGGTGGGGGAAAGTAAGTGGGGTAGGGTCGTTGGCGCCGGCCGCCAGCAGGGGCAGGGGGTGGCTGATGGGGAGGGGACTGGGCTTTGTGGGTGGAGGGTGGGCGGTGGTGGTGCAATGGTGGTGTGGAGGTGGTTCTAGGGTTTAATTAGTTAATTAAGGTTTAAAAGTAACTAATTACAAATTAGCCGGATAATAATGTCATTAAGAGCTTAAATCACCCAATTAGGGGCTGATTAGGGAAAAGGGTAGCAATCACTTGAATTAATCGGTTTTAGTGGTAGTAATTAAATTTTTTTTTTGAAGGGGTAGTAATTCACAAAGCCTATGTTTTTGAGGTAGTATTTAACAAAATTTCCTATTATTATGCATGTGTTTTATTATTTAAGTTTTCATGCATTTATTTTCTCGCTCTTTGTGCAGATTTTATGTGCGGTCATACATTTTGCTTTCAGTTGGACTACGACAATCACCTACGATATACATTTTGCTAATTTTGAAGAATCCTTGTGTGCACTATTATTTTGCAGCTTCAATGACTTTTATATGTTCGATGACTATTGTAGTTTCATTTTATTTCAACTATATGAACTTAAGAGCAAACTAGTAGTTGGAAATGATATGGCTATTGGTCATAGGACTTATTTCACTCCATGTCAAGCTCATTTTTAAGGAGGAGATGGGACTTGAAGCTGTTGTTTGATGCCACCTCTCCCCTATTTAGATGTCTCTTGAGCTTTAGTTTCGTAAGTGGGTGGTTAATTATGTATAAATATCCTGTACTTCTTAGTTTGTACTGTTTTCATGGTGGTTATGTAGGCTGCGGTTTGGTTACCTTCATCAAATTTTCTTGTAATTATATCAATGTAAGGATAATCTTCTAATTAATATATTCTCCTATGTTTGTGTTAGAAAATAGAGAAAAATGGTAGTTGTTTTATTATTATCTCAAGATTGGATAATGATTGATCCACAACATGGAAAACATAATCTTCAAAATTAACAGCTTGGATTAGAGTGTTCTCAGTCTTATTCCTAGCCTCAAGCTTTACCATATCACCACTGATGTTATTGATTTTTCCATAATTACGAATTTTCCAAACAGTGAGAAACAGAGCCTAAGGATCACATAGGTTTAGGACTACAATCTCGCCAGTCAAACAACATATAATGTTTTCTGTATGCAAGCTAAGCATGCACTAGATTTGGCTTTCAAGCTTCACACAACAATTGCATTTCCTCCAAGGAGAACATTATTTAGCAAGACAATGATTTCAGTAATCATCCTTCATAGTCCAATCACCATACAAATTTATTTATCTGGTACAGAGCAATAGCCATACAACAGGGAAAAGTACCAAATCAAAGTCAGCAATAAAATAGAAAAACTAAAAAGTATCCAATCAATGAAGAAGAGAAATACTGACATACGTTTGTATTGATTTTGAAAGCTCTGATCTATTATATATTATATATTACATATTGTACATATCTAAAACCCTTAAAAATGCTATTCTAATCCTATTTAAGGAGACCTTGACACCTATAAATGTTTCAAAAATCTCAAGGACAGATCTAACAAGTATCTGAATAATCCCTAAAGTTGCTAAAAAGGTGAAAACTTTTCTAGGTTTTACAGGAATCAATAATAACTATACACTAAAAGACACACTATCAATGACACGTGTCGATTTCTGGTGTGTTCTTAGTATATTTTTTTTAATAATTAATTACTAAATTTTATTTAAGGTAGTTATTTAAAAAAAAAGTTTGTTTTTTTTGTCAACTATATAAATGAGCAATAATATTTACCATTTTTATGTTGATACTCAATTAATTACGGAATAATAAGGAAATATATAATCTTTTTCAAGAAGATGTATTTTTGGTGGAATATTTTTTAAGAATACGATCTTGATCAAATATTCCATGTTACTTCAATTTTGTTAATTAAGATATTAAACAATTTTTATATTTTATGCTATAAATAAATTAATTTTTCAAAAGTAATTAAAATAACGTACCGTGCATGGCACGGGACCTAACCTAGTTCCTAATATATAACACACCCCAAATGTGGCCATGGGAGCCAAAATGGGAGATGACCAAAAAAAGTACTATGGAGTAACTCTTCACCTTATGAATTCCTATTAGCCACTTGTACTGCTGGTTCCTTAAGCCTTCAATGACCTTTTTAAAATGAGTTTTCCATGCATAAAGTTTTAAAACCCGCATGATCACTTGTAATATCTTGTTTCCGTCATTCATAAACTTAATATGATACTTCTGCAGGAATTTTGCCACTGGAAAATTCCCAACAACTGTTAATACTATCATGATTGCAGTAGCAAAAGATGCAACACCCATGCAGTAATAAATAATGAGAAATGCATTGAACAACTGACAGGCTAAAGTTGTATCACCTAATCAAAAGTAATTCCTAAATTTCTCTAACTAATATAGATAGGGAAGCATGGTCGAATTCACAGGAAACAACGTTCTTCTATTCCTAATTAATTATTATAATCTAAATTATCAAAAAACAGGTAAGAATTGTGAGAATTATAATACGACAAAAGGGAATAATCAATAATAAAAGGCGTAGGGTCACATGCTCACCAGTAATTAATATTCCGTGATAAAACATAACAACTAACGATTAACCGTGCAAATAACATGATTAATAGACTCTCGTAATTTATTAATCAAACATAGATCTAACAGGCTCTCGCAATTACTAGACTTAAGTTCCTATTGAAAATAGCCTTTGATTATATCAAATTAACATCTGCTTGATTTATCGATTCAATATTTGCTATACTTTTACAATCAAATCACATCTGCTTGATTCATAATTAATTGCAAAGAATTAAAACAATTCAATAAGAATAGTGTGCAATATCAATAATCAACCAAAACAATTTATCCATTCATATTAATTATGGATCCCCCAAGAACCCTAGAATTAAACTACTCGTGCATAATTTAATCTAAACTAAATAAAGCAATTAAATTAAACATGAAATGATATGAAACTAAGAAAACAATAATAACTTTAAAAAAAAAAACAACAATAATCAAACTAATAATAACTAAACAAAAGTGAACGTTCTAAAATCTAAAACTAAAACTAAAACTAAAACTAATACTAATGATAAACGAAACAAAACTAAGACTAAAACTACTAAAACTTACGTGACAAAGCCTAACCTCCTACAAGTATTTAAAGAGTTAGGAATATATGGCTTTCTTCTCCCTCGTCTTTGACTATTTGTCTATTCGTTGGAAAATTGATTCTAATGATTGATGACAAAAATTATTGGTAAGGAAAATGGAAAAAAGTGTTTGCATTTCTTGATAAAGCCAACCTTCAGCTAGTTTCTAGGACAATGTACTACATTACATTTACTGCCAAAGATACCCTGGTGGATATGAGAGAATATGAGAAATATTTGTCGTGCCTTTTTCGTTGATTAAACATCAATATATACACGAGTATACTAGGGTTAGGGCTAAGGATATAGTAGTAAATTACAAACTAAATTTTACACTAGATTATTTACATAATCTAACACACCCCCGTAGTCGAAACGGGAGGACTGCGAACACTGAGACTGTCCCGAAAATCATCAAATAAAACCTTAGGCATACCTTTTGTGAAAATGACTGCAATTTGGTATCGGGATGGCACATGTAGGACACGAACTTCGCCTCTTTGAACTTTCTCACGAACAAAGTGTATGTCCATCTCATTATGTTTAGTGCGCTATGTTGAACCGGATTGCTAGACAGATAAATGGCACTAACATTGTCGCAACAAACCAATGTTGCTTTCGAAATAGGACAATGGAGCTTGAGCAACAAATTTCGAACCCAGCAGGATTCAGAAACCACATTTGCAACCCCTCTGTACAAAGTGGGTTGGCGTTTTGAAGACCAAGAGATCAAATTATCACCAAGGAAGACAGAATACCCTGATGTAGAACAACGAGTGTCCGGACACCTGCCCTAATCGGCACCCGTGTATGACAGAATAGAAGAAACTGACGTCTTATATAAATGTAAACCAAATTCTGTCGTACCTTGGATATATTGTAGTATGCGTTTCAACGCTTCCATGTGCTCAACTCGTGGCGAGTGCATAAATAAGCAAACTTGCTGAACCGTAAAAGAGATATATGGCCGAGTGAAAGTTAAGTACTGCAAGCACCACACAAGCGCCGGAGAGAAGTAGGATCATCATACAAAACACCCTCTTGAGTGCTCAATTTTTCTTTGGAGTCAACAGGCGAAGGCTTACAGTTTGCCATTGCTGCTTTTTCAAAAATTTCTTGTGCATACTTCTTTTGAGAAAAAAATAAAGCATTTTTATCTCTAGTAACAGCAATACCCAAAAAAATAGCTCAGTTTACCCAAATCTTTCATTGCAAATTCAGAGCTAATTTGTGAAATAATATGTTGTCGGAGAGAGTTCAAAGAAGCTATAAGCACAATGTCATCAACATAGAGAAGAATGTAAGCAGTACTATTATCATGGCGATAAATGAACAAGGAGTTATCAGATTTGCTATGAGCAAAGACGATAGTAGCCACAAAATCTGCAAATCGTTTTAGACCGTAAAATGACTTCCGTAACAAACAGACATAATCAGGTCTAGCATGATCTTTGAACCCCATAAGTTGATACATGTAAACTGTTTCATTTAAGTTACCATGTAAGAATGCATTTTTAACATCCAATTGATAATTGGCCAAGATTTGGATAAAGCAATGCTAAGAACCACCCGAATAGTAGCAGGTTTAACAACCAGACTAAAACTCTTATCACAATCAATTCCTTCCCTTTGAGTTTTACCATCACCAACAAGACGAGCCTTATGTCTCTCAAAAGAGCCGTCAGATTTCGTTTTATGCCAAAAGATCCGCAAAGAACAAATAATATTGACATTAGGCGGACGTGGAACTAAATCCCAAGTACCATTATCAATGAGAGCATCAAATTCTTCCTGCAAAGCATTTTTCCAATTATGGTCATAAACAACATGAACGGGGTTCTTTGGAATAGGCGATATGGAGGTACAAGTGTGGAGATCTTGATCATGATATTTAGGATTCGGATTTACAATTCCATGTTTACTATGAGTAGTCATGGAGTGTGATGGTGGTGGTGGAGGAATCTGAGAAGAGATCGAAGGGAGGAGGTGAGTGCACAATGGGTGAAGAGGAAGCCACACCTTTCTCGGCCACACCCGCTGTAACACCCTAGAAATTCCTATCCTTTAAAATACCTATTTTTCCCTTTTTTGAAATACGAAATAGTAAAATCTAAGACATTACCGCCACCATGAAAACGGCTAAGGCAACTATCAAAGACACACAACGGAAGACTATCTTTTAAAATCATTTAAAACAAGTCAACTTAAAAAGTCAAACCAAACAAAAGTAAAGTCAAACAAAATCAAATGAAGTCAACCTACAACATGGAACCATTGTAGGCCCTTAAAACCAAACCAATATTAAAACCTTTGCGTTAGTCTCATGAGCACCTTAAAATAAATAATATTCAAAGCAAATAAAACACATCATATTCCTATAGGAACTAAGCATGATTCGCTCTTCACTCATCCCCATTATGCAAATGTTTCATCACCTAAAAACTTCTCTCTACTTGTCCCCACTACTCGCCATTAGAAATGGGTCGTCGTTGGGCCAAGGTAAAGACAAGGCCAAACAAACATGCAAACACACAATCAGCACTGTTGAGTACATAAGCGTAATAAAAACACACTAACATGCTTTTATCCTATCAACACACAACTTACCATGTTGCACCTGTTTACAAGCACACGAACATTCAACATATAAAACGACCAACTAACAAATAAATAAATTGCTTATTTAATTTGATTACGCATCGAGCGGGTTTCCCACCAAATCCCTGCCTCAAATAAATAGAGGTAAACTACACCGGGAGCTAATCGGGTAGGCAATTGTCACATGAAGTGACTGGACGTCCTACGCATAGAATAAATAAAAAGGAAAATACAGCATCCCGTACTCCCAATAGAAGTTATGGTTAATTATAAAACCCCATAACTCCCCCCATATGTTCATACTTAAGGTATATACGTTCCAAGAGTTTTGGTGCGTAATCTCTTTCACTTTATGTTATTTACATATTATTATACTTGGTGATGACTCTCAAACACAACGCAACCAAACATTATAATTCATTCAAGCAATCAAACATACCAATTTAATTCTTGAATAGTTAGTGACCACATAGATTTAATGTTGAACCCTTTTTAAACTACCTCGGTGTTAAATAACACCTTAAGCGGATAGAGCACCACAAATCCTATCCCTCGGTGTTAGAAACACCTTAAGTGCACGTAGGCATCGCAATATATTTTATCCCCGTGTACTAAGACACTTAAATAGCTCCTTCCTCATGCTTATATCATTAATAAAAATTATATGAACCATCATAAAATTCCCTTTTTATATTCCAAACCAATTAAACATTTAGTTTAATCAAACATACTCAAACATGCCAATAATAAAAGTATGGTTCATATCCAACATGCCAATATAATTAATTCCAATCACCAATTCACCATAAACAATTCATACATCTCAAATAATTCACCAAACACCAATCCAATCAATAAATTCCAACCAACACCTATCATGATACTACTTGGAATTAATTAAACAAAGTCTAGCATGCTTCTATACACTTAAACTATTACCAAGTACGCGAACGTACCTTGAATAAGATCTCAAAATCGCCACGATTAAATAAAATCACTCACTTCGAAGTCTCCTACAAACCAAAATTATAAAGAAGTATTAATACCTCTTCCACACAAATTTCTACCTCTTTCACACAAAGTTCCAGCAATATATACTTTCTTTAAATCACTCATAAACCATCTAAAATAATCTGAAATTTAATTTAAAACCCTTACTTTTATTCCCAATTAATTGGGTAATTAAAAATCATTTCAAGAAACCTCACTATGGTCTTTATATAAAAATTCCAGCTTTATTCAACCATACAAATTTACTGTAATTATGTTTTAAAACACCTATTTCAATAATTTAAATCACCCACAATCCAATTCCATCAATATACATTAATTTAGAAACCTAGGGTTTTCAATTTGGAGCTTTTTAGTTTAAAACCAAAATCTGAAAATTTATATACATCCTAAAATCATCACAAAACCCAAAAACAATAATTAGATTTAGGGTATATTTAATTAAAAACCAAAAAGAAAAATAATTTTTTTTTAAATAAAAAACATGGCGCACTAACCACCATGGCTAGGCGGCAACCGCGCGCCCGCCTGGTGGCTGCCGCTGCTGGTTTGTGCCAGTGGTGGTGGCCTCCAGCTGGTGGTGGCGTGTGGTGGTGGCGTCGGCCGTGTGTGGTGGTGTGTGGGTGGTGATTGAAAATAAAATAAAATAAATGGGAAAGGGAAAAATAAAGGGGAAAAGAAAATAAGAGGAGACAGAGTGTTTACCTTTGGGTGCACTTCACCCTATGCTTATGATGGGTATTTATAGTCTCTCTCAACCCTCCTACTTAAATTTCCTTTACTACCCTTAATGATCCTTTTCCTAATCAAACTTGTATTTTGACTTTCCTTAAATACCATTGACTTTCAAAATTATCTTTTTATAAAATAATATGCCCCAATATTTTCAAATCATGAAATAAATTATTTTCAAGATTATTAAATAATTAAAAATAAACTTTTAACTAAAATAATTCTTTTTAAATTAATGAAAAACCCAAAATAATTCATTTCGAAATATTTAAATATTTTAAGAAATACTTATTTAAATTAAAATACGTATAAAAATACGGGGTATTATACCTGCACCAGCGTGCGCTGGGAAACCAGCGGGCTGGGCAGTGGTAGCAGCATGCGGGACACCCCTTACACCAGCACCCGCTGGTAACCTAGCGGGGGTAGCAGTTGGTGGCTCGAAGCCACGAAACTAGGCGGTAGGAGAGGCGTCAGTTGTGTGCTGGGCTGCGGTGTGAAGTAGGGGAAATGCACAGGAGCTGTGTGCGTGTAGAGGGAGAAGTATGCTGCTGTAGCGAAGGATTAGAGGGAGGGGGCAGTGTACTCCGCGGGGTACCTGCGATGTGGCCTGGGAGGCTTCACCGCAACCATGTTGCGGAGCGGATTGATTTGGTGAGCGAGGAGGAGAATGCGAGCTCAAGATTTGATGTCGCAACAAAGGATTACCTTGAGGACATGACGGATCATCTAGAAAATCATAAGTGTAAGGACTAGGAATATGAACCTTAGAAAAAGGGAAAAAACCACTTATCAATCCATACATGCTTAGCATTAATTATTTTCCGACTCGATATATCAAAGCATTTATAACCTCGATGATTGGAATGATATCCAAGAAAGACACAAGGAATAGACCGAGACTGGAGTTTGTGTACTATTGAGGAAGGAATAAGAGGATAGCACAAACAACTAAACACCCGAAGGTGAGAATAGTCAGGATGCCTTTGATATAGAATTTGTTTAGGAGACTTATTGGCAAGAATTTTTGTCGATAAGATGTTATGAAAGGAGGTAGCCATTTCTAAGGCGTGATGCCAAAAAGATGGAGGCATAGAAGCATGACAAAGGAGTGTACAAACAATGTTATTGATCGTTTTTATTTCACGTTTCGCTTTTTCATTTTGGGGAGAAGTGTATGGACAAGAGAGGCGAAAGATCATTCCATTAGTGCCGCAAAATTTTTTAAATGGATCATTGTCGAATTCACGGCCATTGTCACATTGGAGAGCCTTTACATCTCGTTCAAATTGAGTCCTAATATATGTTCTAACACGAATAAATAACTCATAGACTTGATATTTAGACGAAATAGGAAAGCTCCATAGAAAATTCGTGTAATTGTCAAGAAAGAGAACATAATATTTGTGACTAAGAAAACTAAGAATTGGAGAAGCCCGTAAATCACTATGAATATCAAAAGGCATAGTAGTGTGAGACATAGAATCGTAAAAAGGTGTTTTTATTAATTTTACCAATGGACATGAATGACATACATGTTTTGAAACCTTATTACAATTTATGAATTCGCTACTACATAGAGAACTAAGAATTGCATTTCCCGGATGACCTAAACTGGAATGCCACACACTAGGAGAAACAACTGAAAAAGTTGACGGAATGGAAGATTCATAGACTTGACGATCCGTGAAGAAAGGGTAGAGATCGCCACTGCTATTACATCTCACTATTTTTCTCTCCGTCTGCAAGTCCTTCACAGAAAACCAAAAAGGATCAAACTCAATCGAAACATTTTTATCAATAGTGAATTTTCGAACAGAAATGAGATTTTTGATTAAATTTCGGACATGAATAACATTTTTGAGTTAGAGTGTGTTTGGGGTTAGAGATTTGTGACCATAACAGAAATTAGAACTTTGCTACCATCACCAACAACAATTGTATTATGACTATTTTTGCTCAAAATAGAATAAGACGACAAATTACCTTAAGAATGAGTCATATGTGAAGTAGCACCAGTGTCCATGTAGTAGTTGGGGTCAGACAACGACATAGTATACATTGCTTGGTCAATGTTGGTTGGCACATAACCCGAAGAAGGAGGAGCCAGGTGGGACATGTAGTATGCTTGTGGTGGACGAGACCCAAGGATACCCGATTGCTGATTCGGTCTAGCATGCATGCCACGGACGTGGACCATAGCCTTGGCTAGATAAGGACATGGAGGGGTGGCTCATGGTCCTTGACTCCAATAGCCCCAAGGCGAGGGAGGGTACATCCAGCCTTGGCTGGGATGCTGCTGTTGCTGCGGACCACTACCCTAAGAACCGCCCTGCTGCTGCAGCTGTGACTGTTGTTGTTGCTAGTTGCCACGACCAGCAGGGTTACCGCCACCTGACTTGTTGTTGCTCTTCCCTTTGTTGCTTTTGCGGTTGCCGCGAGACACATGGGAACCACCGCGAGCAGAATTTGCGGGAGAATTGTGAGAATTGGCAGGCACCGAGGAGGAAGTTTGAGAAAGATGTGCTTCCTCACCCGATTCTACCAAAATATCAGCGGCGTTGCCTTGCTCCTCAAGTTGTAACATGGAGCGCAAGGCATCAAACGAGGGGAGTGGATCCATATGACGAACGGAAGTGCGAAAGGGTTTATATTCCTCCGAAAGACCCTTTAAAAGGAGGGCGCCCCCATTACTCACTGTGAGAAACGTTTTTGTTTCTCACATTGGCAGTTTCGTAAATAAAATATACCACTTTAGTCACGGTGGTACATTTTATTTAAGAAATGGATGATAAAATTGTACCACTTTAGTCACGGTGGTATATTTTATTTACGAAACTGCCACTGTGAGAAACAAAAACGTTTCTCACAGTGACTAACAGAGATTTACTGCTTTAAAAGCTACAATGACATTCGATTATCAGAGACCTTGTCTCCAACGTTCCTCAAACTATCAACAAGAGATTTGAGGCGAGTGCAACAGGGTTTAACACCATCAAACTGATCAAGTTTGGTGTTAGTGAATTGCGCATCAAGCTGTAAAGCACCAGCGGACTTGTTGTTATGGAAGAAGCTCTCTAGCCTGTTCCATGTATCAATCGCCTTGTCATTGGGATCAATAATAGAGTTAAGAAGATCATTCGAAACGGTTCCGCAGATCCATTGACGAACGATGTCATCAAGTCTTTGCCACAAAGCTAAGTCCCGCGCTGATTTTGCGGGTGCTTTCTCCTTAGGTTGATCGGTAGATTGGTCAGATATAATATGGTTAATGACCAAGTTTGCTCGGCAATGGAGTTGAAAAGAGTCGACCAATTATTAAACTGTGTACCATCATAATCAAGGACTATTGGGATGCAAGTCTTGATATTGGTAACAAGTGTAGCCGGATGAATCTTAGGAGTGTCGGCCATGGTGGAGGAAGGTGAAGCCGAGAGTGAGAAGAAGAAGAAAGAAGGAGATTAGGGTTTTTGCGGAAGAGAGTAGATCGAAAACTAGACTTGTGATAGCATGAGAGAATATGAGAAATAATTGCCGTGCCTTTCTCATTGATTAGACATCAATATATACACAAGAGTATACTAGGGTTAGGGCTAAGGATACAGTAGTAAATTACAAACTAAATTATACACTAGATTATTTACATAATCTAATAGGATGCACAAAAATCTACCATTCTAAGGTGTGGCATAAGGCTGGTCTTCAATGTCTGCACTTGATATCCTTTGAGGAATATAAACCACTTACTCTGCCGCTTAAGGACAACAAGGGACCATCGAAGGCTAAAAAGGGAAAAGCTGTTCAGTAAGACCTATCTCTAACCTATTTTTGCATGTTTGTCAATCTATTCATTAAAAAAAACTCGATTTCTGGGTGCTGACTATGGAGTATGTGTACATCATTTTTTGGCCGGGGCTATTGCTGGTGGTGCTCTCATTGCTTTCACTGCCTTGGTGTATGTCAATGTTCTAAAATCTTCTCTCTTTAGCTATTCGCTCTGTACTGTCCACTAAAGACCTCTAATTATCTGTTTCTTTTTGTGTGTGTGTGTTTGTTTTTCTACTTGATTTTAAAGGAAGAAGATAAAGAGTGAGAATCCTTCAATGACACACGCTAAGGTTAGTCGTGTTACACTTTTCTGTGGAATGTCACTCATTATGTTGCGATGTTTCACCAGGCTAGGGATGCTGCTTCAGAAAAGTGGAAGTTGTTGCCAGACTCCGTAAGTATATATATACTCCATGAATTTTTTTTTATGGCTGTTGAACAATTGAATATTATCTAACCTAAGTTACCTAACCGTACCATTATTAAAGGGATTTAATGGAAAATCCATTATTAGAATCTTTGCTCACTTAATTATTGGTAGACTATCTCAGTATATTTTTCTTGACTATGTTGCGTAACTGCTTAAGATGTCTGAATTAATATTGGCTTGAAAAATGAATCCTAGTTTGTGTGTTTCTTTCGACAGCAAGAGGTCACCATTAGGCGGGTATCTAAATATATAATAGCTTACTTTCAAGCGCTTAAAATCAGTAGGGTTCTTCTGCTGGAGAAAGGGTTCATTGTACAACATATGCACCCAATATAGTCAATCAAATTGCAACAAAATTAAACTCTCACTTTATGTAAGAATTCAGTAAAAAGACTAGTCATCCCATGTAGAAAAGTGAACCGTGGCTAATAATGGTTATATCTGTTAATTCAGAGAAAGGAAAGTGCCTTCATCTGTGCACTATTTGACTTCGGTTGTACTAACATCCTAAATCAGCAATCTAAAAGAATGTGTTTGTTTGTAAGTTCGAGTTGAGTTAATTGTTACTTTATGGAGTATTTGAATTGAATTACTGAGATAAAGAATGAATGGGCGATAGATTTTATCATATCACTAATATATATAAGTGTAGAGTGTTGAGTCATAAAAATTCCCACTTTTCATTGGGTTAGGTTAACCTCTTCTTGAGTTCACCCCCTTAGGCCCTAGGTGATAAATAGTTATTTTGTTTTAATATCTTGTAACCATCATTGTTTGATGGAAAATCTGATCTTCTAATACCGAAGGTTTTAAGTTGCATACAAATTCTGCAAGGTCTCTAATTGGAATCATAACCATTTCAATTCATTTCAGGCCATAGGGTGAAACCAATAATAAAGCCATAAGTTAACCATCACACTTGACCAATAATTAAAAAAATATAAAAATTAAAAATTAAAAAGATAAGTTTTTCGTAGTTTCCAAATTTGGTAGACTATACATGTTCCTTGTTTGTAGCTTCAAATAGTCGTGAAGTTTCTCTCTTCTTGTGGAATTATCATGATAAGGTGTAGTGTATGTGTTATGAAAATGGTTTTTGATGTGCATTTTATATTCCTATGTGTGAGCTGCAATCGAATGGGTTAAGTTTAAAGTTGTGAGGATTGGATGAGCGTTTGCTCGCAAACATATATATTCTGCTAATTGATTATGCTGATGTTCTCAAGAGAAGCAATCTCTCATATCTGAGCAAGTTTGAAGTCAAAGTTGTGTGGTTAGCATGGCCTTCATAGACTCTTAGTTAAGCTTATGTTGCTACTTGTTTTGGTGGTGGATATGATGCTGCACTTATCATGGGTAAATTCTTTTGCGTATCGTAAGAGGTTTTTTTAGTGATACATAGCTATGTATGATTCAACATACATTCATGCAACCAGTGTGATACCAGTAGTATATATATGTATGCTAGAACAGTTGTTTGCTCTTTGTAAATGTCAATTCCTGGGAATGTATGAGTCACCTGAGATATATAAGGGCGGTGATGAGAATCGATCTCATGATCTCATAGAACCGAGAGGATATCTCTAACCAACTACAGTAGATTTTTTCGCCCGTGGGAGTTGACTTGGGAACATTTTGGATATCCATTGTTTGGTGATACTTCTATATAAGAAAAATGGGGAAAAAAATGTAATAAAAAATTGGAAGGGTAAGCCAAATGGTAGTTGGGCAAAGAGGAAAATAGAGAGACAAAGAGAAGGGAGGTAAATATGATTTTTATTCCAATGATTCTTGGGGAAATTTGTTTTACTCCCTTTGTTAAACCAAACAAAGAGAAATAAAAAAGAACAGAAAAAGGAGGCTATATTGAGGTTTGTCTGTTTTGATTTTAATTGGTGTTTTTATTGTGAGATGGTGGCCGGTATGGTGGACTTGAGGTGAGGGTGGTTGATGGTGATTTTTTTTTCCTTTTTTTTATGAACAGAATTAAACTAAATTAATACAAGAAGATAATATGTATAGCCAATTGTAGGCTTCCACTAGTACAACACCCTTGCAATGCATGGCTTACAAATCTTAATACTCATATTTATTTCACATAAATTTAAAATAAAATCATTTAATGAATTTACTTACATATATTTCTTAATTATATATTTTTAACCCTCGAAAGAATGATATGCTATCTGAAAACAACTAATTTTTTATTCTTAAATTATATGAAAAGATTTTAAAAATAATTTGACTGACATTCAATACCTCGTTATGTCATATCTTTTCCCAATTTCTACTTGGCCACCTCATTTTAAAAATGAATAAACTCCCTCCTCTAACTTATCTCAAACTCATTATGAGTCACATCTTTTTATAAACATTAGAAATTTTATTATGTATAAAAATATATTATTTCTCATAGTTTTCATTCACTTGCGGAGATATAAATTTTGAAATTATCTTATTCCATCACTTTCTATCTTTGATTACATGAATACATGATGAATCCACTTCATCACCAAACACCTATTGCATAATATGAGAAATATGTAAAATAAAATATTTATCTACTGTCTTTGTTTCTTATTATGTACAATAAAAGGGTATTATTTATGAGACATAATATATTCATTTGTTGCACATAATAAGAAACAGAGGTAGTACATTATTACTCATTAAATCGTTTACACAATTTAAGTAAATGGAAAATATGAAAATGCACTTATCATAATCTCTTAATTTCACCATGTGTTATACAGATAAGGATATTTGAGTGATATATGATTGATAATCTATATTATCAATAATATCTTTTACTAAATTGTAATCTAAACTTGACTAAAATATGGAGGATATAAGATTTTATAGATTATAAAGATTATTCTATAATATGCAAAACTTGACTAAAATATGGAGGATATAAAATTTTATAGATTATAAAGATTATTGTATAATATGCAATATTATAAATCTTTTACTAATTCATAAAATTTTCTAAAAACTTCTTAATTGGTCATGAAGTCAATAATTTTTGTGACTATTTAATAATCTTTTACTAATCATAGGAAAAAAAAAGCACCCATCAATCATTTACCAAATTGTAAAAAAAAATTAATTTTAACACCAGACAAATTTTTTAAAAAAATGGATTTTATCACCATTTAATGGTCTCCGTCCAAAAATTCCGTTAAGTGGGGTTCACAGTGACGCGTGTCACGATTTTACTTGTTTTTAAAAAATAAAAATTAAAAAAAAAATTACAAAAATAAAATAAATTCCCCCTCTGTTTACTCGACCCACCTGAACCCTCCCCCTCCCTTTCCACATCCCTAAACCACCCTTAACACCGCCAATAGCATCGCCAAACGCCCAAACCACAACCCTTCTTCCCCAAAAACGGCGACGAATTCGGCCATTCATGGCTGAAATCGGCCGGTTTTGGGGCTAAGTGGCCTTAACCGGCCGAATTCGTGGCCGTTCTTGGAGAATGATGGTTGTAGGTAGATGGTTTTGGGGTGGTTTAGGGCTGCGGGAAAAGGGTGGGAATGGGTTTAGGTCGGTCGATGAGGGAGGGGGAGGTGGTGCGCTGGTGGTTGCGTCGGCGGCTGTGGGTCAAGTTGGAGAATAAGGTGGCAGTGGTGGGGCTAGGGTGGCTGGGTAGTTTTAAATTTTTATTTTTTTTTATTTTTCTTTATTTTTTTATTTTTTTGTTTTTTTTAATTAATATTTTTTTGGCCAATAATAAAGCGACGCGTGGCTTTATGGCCCCACTTAACAGATTTATAAACAGAATCAGTTAAGTGGTGGTAAAATCCATTTTTTTAAAATTTGTCTGGTGTTAAAATTTTTTTTTAGGGTGTTAAAAACCATTTTCGGGTTTTTGTCTTGTGTTAAAATCTAAAATATACATAATATTACTATTTTTTAATCTTATATAATTAAGGTTCACACATATATAAACACAATATTTTTTGTAAATTTTTTGTTTAAACAACAAAACAAACCAATTCTCGAAAAAAATAAAAAATAAAATAAAATGTAAAGCTATATCTATTTGTTTGACCAACTTTTTTTCAAATTGTGTACACAGTGAAATATATGATCTTATAGGCTTCCATCATCCTTTGTAAATCAAGTTGATCGTACCAGTTGATAAGTTGCATGATTAAATCCGCCCCTTACAAAATTATAATCCTTGCAAAGTTAACTCTTATGACTCACTTTTTAATTATGATCACCGTTCACCACATTCAAGAATTTTATGGTGTTCAAATTCTAAAATATGTTTCTTTAAATGAAAAAGTGTTACATTTATTTGTGTGGGACATTAGATGAGTTTATGAAAAAGTTTTACGTTTATTTGTGTGGGACATTAGATGAGTTTATGCAAAAACTTTATGTTTATTTGTGTGGGACATTAGATGAGTTTATATAGGTTTGAAAAAATACTGAATTTAAAGTGGTGATAAATTTTATTATTATATATGATAAATTTATTAACGTACTTAATCTTTTAGCCGAATAAATAATAAATGATGAACATTTATTTTTTTTGCTGGAAAAAGTGAAGGATATATTTTTAGTTTCAAAGATTTTTTTCTTATTATTTGTATCTAATCCAAAATTGATATTTTTAATTTGAACAACTGATATTTTTTTTAATTCAACGTGATTTCATTGAACGTGAATTTGACTTTTTAAGTTTGATTGTATTTTTTTTATATACATACGAAATAAAATAAATTGTTTCTTTTCTCATATTTAGATAAAATTTTCAATATAAAAAGATAATATTTTACTTTTATAAGTAATTTAAACTTTTAATTCTAATCCTGCGTGGAGCTTTAAAATAATAATCCTATGTGGCATAATTCTACACGTAACGCTTTAAAAATACTAATCCTACATGGTGTTATAAGAATTTTTTAAAAATCAAAATCCTAGGTGGCTCTCGAAAATCTTGGGAAAAAACTCCCCTTTAAATATAAATATATATATATATATATATATATATATATATATATATATATATATATATATATAAGATTAGATTGTATCACTCCATAATAGAGGTGATCAATTATGGTCTAGCCCGAAAATACGGCGAGTTTAGGCAAGCAAAAACATTTTTTAGTTAAAAATCCGAACTCGGCCTGAAAAAGCATGAAAAGCCCACTATGGCTCCACAAGCCCGTTACTTTTTTTTTCTTTTTTTGCGAGTTTAGGCATGACATTTGATGTTGAAACCTAGCCCGGTTTGAATTTTTTATCATTTCTACTCCATATCTTTTAATAATAATCTACTTAATATATTACATTTTATAAAAAAAGACATATATTAAGGAATAGTATATTTGAGTAATATATGAGTGATAATCTATGTTCAATACGTATATATTATATTGAGTTCCATAGAAGAATTAAAACAAAGCATTTATTTCGCTAGATTGTTAGTTATACGCCCAAAGATTATGAAGGATTTTCTATAAAGTATAAAAATATTACTCAAACATCTTTTAAAAATATTCTACTTAAAATTACCTCCGTTTTCGTAAGTTCTGCTCATTTACTCTTCACAAGGTTAAAGTTTTAAAATTTTGACCATGTCTAATTGTTTATATATATATATATATATATATATATATATATATATATATATATATATATATATATATATATATATATATATATATATATATAAGCACATTATCAAGTTTGATCTTGTTAGATTAGTATTGTTATAACTTTTCGGTATATCAACTTTGTATAATTTAAACTAATGCACAATAAAAAAAACAAAAAAAAAAAAAACAATTGATGATCAAAGTAGTGTATTGGAGACCGCATAAAATACAAGTGAGTAACACTTGGCAAAATAGAGGTAGTATATTATTTTTTAATTTATAAATAAGATAATTTAAGCGGATTCGTATATTTAAGTGATAATCTATACTTACATAATCAAATATATCTTTTACTAAACTGTAATATAATATTATCTTGACTAAAATATTCATGTGTTAAATAAGTAAGTTTTATAGATTTTGATGATTTTTTTATAATATGCAATTATATAAATCAATAGGATCTTGGACAATTATACATACTAACAATAGCAAAAAATAAATAATAAAGACATAAAACAGGGACACATATCATATTTGAAGTTAGTGTATCCTGATTTAGTATAGTATATAGATAGATAGATGTGCAAAATTAAGACATAAGGTCAAATATGGTCCCTAAACTAACGTATTTGTAGCATTTTAGTCCCTTAACTATTGAGTGAGGCAATTTGGTCCCTTAGCCACCAAGGAGTACTTTTTATGGCTAAATAGTTTAGGGACCTTTCCTAGTCATCAATAATTTAGGCATGTCGGAGACTGGCTCTAATTTCCTATTTATGTGTTTTAATTAAGTTTTGGAGATCTTAATGTAAAACACTAAGTTGACCACTCATTTATGGAGTAATTTTAATTTTTTGCGAATTATTATTCCATTTCTATTTAATTGTGGTTTAGAATTAAATAATGAGTCCATTCGATTTGACGATATTCAAAATAGGTTATCAAGACAATGTCTTGGACAAAAAAACACCTATTAAGTGAACATTGAGTATCATATTGAAATTATCCCTAATCAAGGTCATTTGAAAGTTGGATGACTAATAACCACGTAAGATTAGTGTGTAGTATGATTTATAGCACCGTTTCTTGTGCTACAAGGACAAGAATGTCATAAATCATTTACAAAGGTATTAGTTTGGAACTATACTGGATCGACCTATGAGAATACTTTAAGAGATTTAACAATCATCATAAGTATATTACTCATTATGGCTATCGGTACCTCTTTCCTCGACCATGAGTATTGTAAGTTCTCTTGTTTGAGTACTAGCCTGTTTTGATGTTGTCAAACGTCTGCCTTACATGGGGATTATAAAGGCAACACTCAGGCGGCTAGGGCCTCTTAGTAAGGGAAGCTTGATAATGCAAGACTGGGAATGTCCTCCTATTAACAATAGAAAAAATATCTTTGTTGTTTACAAGGTCACTCGAAGAGCGAGACTATGAAAATACATGGTCGTGCTTAGATGGATTTTAGAAATCATCTGTACTTGACAGTCGAACTCGGCATATCAAGAAACACTTTTGAACGTAATACGGATGCCGATAAATCTTACCTTAAAGTTCATGAAGAGGCATTAAGTGACATAGGAAAAAGGCAATACACATACAGCACACTTGTCCGGAAGGATAGGTGGGAGATTGAAAGGAATAGTGTCCTTCGAACAAGTGTATTATTCCGATAGAGGGTTCGGAATTAATTAGGAAAGCTAATTATTCAGTGAAATCAAATGATCGAAATGCCTAGCTGGAGGCCGCTTCCGATTAGTAAGATTAATGTATAATTAATCTTACAGCTTGCTCTTGACTGAACCCTACGGGTCACACCCAATCGTGTAACCAAACAAAAGCGACGAATTAATCCGAAGGATTAAATAAGTCGATAAGGATTTTACAAACTAAGACGTCAGATTCCGAGCTTAGGGCGTCGAAGTCGAGTGTCAAGCGTTGAGTCAATTTCAGGAATCGACGAAGACAAGAAAATAATTTAAACGACACGAAGGTCAAAACCTTTGGTCGTAGCCCCACATCGGTCTAGCATGGTGCTATCCATGCGGGGGCTAGGCCGAGGGTAATTAGCAAATGCCGCAAGCATGGCAGCTAAGCCGGCTAGTTATGCGTGCAACATGGAAGCTAGCCCAGCACATCATGCGGGGCATTTCTAGCAGCACAAGGCTGCATTTACGCGCCAGCCCGCACGTTAGCAGCTAGCTAGCAGGCCGGTACGCGCATCAGCACACCAGTCCACCAGCCAGCCGCACACGTTGGGCTGGGGAAGGCTGGAAAGCTTAGCCTAGGGGCCAGGCCGCCAGCGCGGGTATGCTTGTTAGGCAAGGGAGAGGAAGTGGTCCTCCTCCCTTGTGGTCCTTACCTACTCCCTCCTTGGTTTTGTGCCAAGTGTTGTTTAATTGTTTGCTAATGCTATTTAATTTAATTTAGAATTAAATTAATTGCTTATTTTCTCACTTTATCATTTCTTCCACATGGAAAGATGATTGAGGATTTTAGGAATGCTTTGCTTGTAAATACCAACCTTGGGAGTTGTGAATTTACACATTTTAAGTAGAACTCAATAAGGCATCTCCTAAAAGCGTGGAAAACCTTTAAGTTCATAAAACTCCAATTTTGGCTCGGTCTCGTCTAAGCTACGAGATAGGAGCCGTGTTCGGGCGCGTGCGTGTGCGTGTGTGAAGTAGGAGGATTCGTGTGTGCGTGTCTTGAGCTTTCCGAGGGTCGTTCTCGGGTTCATGTGAAGCACACTCTGAGGGTAAGAATGTCCTTTCCCTTCTCTCTCTCTCCCTCTTTATGTGTTTATCGCTTTATTAATTGCTTGTTTATTTATTTCGTTGTATTAATTATGCATGCGGTCTAGACGGGTTTTGATTCCATACGGTGCTCACGCATCCTAAAAACCGACATTTAGGAACTTTGAATCCTCTTGGGAAAGGATACATTCTATCAATCCATTCCGGGTATGAAATGCAGGTTTCACTTCTAGCGTATCCACCATTCTGACCTATGGCCCTTTGGATCATCTCCTCCACATGCCTAAGTAGAGGTTCCTACCTCATTTGTGGAGGTTGACCTTGCATTGGTCTGTTGGGCTGAAAAGGTGTATCTTGCATATGAAAAGGATTATGTTGATTCCATTGAGGATTATGGAAATCCCTATATCCAGCGGATGTCCCTACTAAGGTATTAGGATTGAGTTGGGGCGTCACTGTATATCTTTCACCATATAGACCACTAGCTTGACCCTAATTCCATGAGGAACCTTATGTAGGGTGACCAGAGTTTGGATATCCATATGGTTGATTGTTATAATTCCCAGGTGTGGGGGAGATTGGTGACCATTCATACCAATAGGTTGAGAGGAAACCCTCTGTGCAGTTATAGCAGCTTGTGTATGGTATGTTGTATCTAGCAGGTTTCCAATACCATAGTTGACATAGATGACCACCAATATCTGCTCCCAAAGGAGGCATGTTACCCATTGAAGAGGGTAATGGGTGTGTGCTAACTGAAGTTGATTCAACTTCTTTGAAATATAGGGTTTCCTCCTTCGAAAAAAAAGAACGACCTCCGTCACGAACGACCATTTCTCCGACTATGGCCGAGGATCAAGTAACGAAGTGCTCAACGCTTCAATTGGAAGATGACGAGGACGATCTGGTGGATTTAAGTGGCATAGAAGATTCTGAAACTAAGGAGAAGTTGGCTTTGATGTTGGTGGGCAAACTTTTGACAAAAAGGCCTTATAATGTCAAGGCTTTCAAGAGGACTATGACCAAAGTTTGGGCGCCGGCGAACAATATGTTGATTAGACTGATTGGATCTAACCTGTATGCGTTCCAATATTTCCATTGGAAAGATAAGGAGAAGGTATTGAAGGGCAGACCTTGGTGTTCTCAAAGAAGTTTTGGGGGATGAGCAACCTGAACAAGTGCATCTCAATCACTCTCCTTTCTGGGTTAGGGTTTGTAAACTTCAGTTTAATTGCATATTGAATGATGAAATTGTTGCTATTACCTCAAACTTAGGCGAATTTCTGGAGCTTGAAGATGACCAATTAGGTTTACACCGTTACAAGAGGGTAAGAATCATGATTGATATTCGAAAACCTATTCGAAGATAACAATCGATGAAAGACAAAAGCGCATGGTAATAAAGTTAAGGTAGAATTCAAATATGAACGTCTTTCGTACTTTTGCTTCGCTTGTGGAATGATGGGTGTAGTGAATTTTTCAACTCTCATTGAACTCTACTTTGGTTCATGCTTTTAGGAATGACAACGTTCCAAGGTAAAGAAGCTAGAGAAAAAGAGTCGCCAACAAGTTTTAAGAACTTATAAACCGTTCACGGGTGTGAAAGTTACACCCCAATCACTATCACAGAGATCGCTAATTCCATAGTGGTCCGGAACCATGACTGGATGTTCGAGCATGATGGTACGAATCCAACCTAAAAGAGATTTAACCCGCCCTAAATATGCCTCTACTAAATTCTTATGATATTCATGCGCGCTTTTCCTTCAACATACATACATCAAGTTAGTCCTAAAGCTGTTTAATCTACGTTGGTTGATTATTAATGCACAATCAAATCTAATATTGGTAATCACTTGAGTTAAAATCATATTAATCCTAAATCAAATTACTAATTATCTTATTAGGCATGATTTCAAGTACAAATTCTCATTAAACCTGCAGGAAGAGGCGTGATCAAGCAATAACAATAAATTATGAAAAATCAAGCAACATTTGATCAATACAACAATCATCATCATAAGAACATCATCAAAACATCGTTCATAGTAAGATCAAGGCATGATAATAAACGGATTAATAACAAATCCTAGCATGTCACTAATAACAAAATCAAAGCATTATCCTAAACATGATACTAGAAATAAAAAAACCATCCTAAGCATGATACTAGGAATTAACATAACATCCTAAACATGATTTCTACTCCAAAATCAAAATAATAATTAAGTAATCGAATTACTTACTTTGATACCTCAACCTTCTTGCTATTAAAATAATACACGCGTTAGTAAACTTCAAGAAAGTTAAATCAATAATAAATAAATCAAATATGAATTGAAATATAGATTTGGGGCCAATCCCTTAGAACTATCAACCTTTCACGTAGAGGTCGAAGGCAATGTCGTGTATGGATTGGATTATTCGAATCTCGTGAATGAGGTATTGTGCCTGATTTGGGAGAGTATCGAGGATGTGTTTAGGCTAAGAACATAGATGATTGATAAGGTTTGATGATGATTGGAGCTGGGTGGTAATAGTTTATGATTGATGGTTCTAGATGATTTGAAAATGGGGAAAACAACCTCTATTTGTAGGACAATCGGAAAATATCAGAATTTGAATATAAGTAAAACTAAGTCTGACGCGCCACGCTGGCTTTGTTGCGCCGCGTTAGGTACTGACGCGCCGCCATGGGACCATCGCGGTGCGTTGGTCCTGGCGTTGTGCGCTGGTTTTAAAGGATATTCAAGTTCGTACGGAGTTTGATTTCTAATGAAATTATGATCGTGAAATATATCCAAACGTCTTTGAATTCGAACGGGATGAGGATTATCATATGAGAAGTTTAATTCAATTTCAAAACTCTTTGATCTTTATCTTTTCGGAAATGATAGATTAGAACCTTCAAGAGACTTCTAGAAGTTCCTAAAAAATCCTAATTGGTTTAGGAATAGGAATATGGTATTTGGACCATCACATGATCATTGGGTCGTAGGTAAGGTGGACTTAGCCTCGGTCTGTGCTCAGTTTAGTATTTTGGCCATAACTTATTTGTTTTAAGTCGGATTTGGGCTTATAGTATATCGTTAGAAAGGTCTCTTCAAGCTCCATACAACTAAACAATAATTGGACCAGGATTATGGACTAAAATAATCTGGTTTGGACGTTTTTATAAGTTGGACACGAAATGAACGATTTTGAGAAAACGAAATGAATGATTTTGGGTTTTAAGTCACGAAATAAATAATTTTGGATTAAACCATTTTAAGAAAGGTAAGGGATGTGGTCAAGGCTTAAGAAAATTTCATGAGATTCTTCAACTCTTTACCGAACTCATTAATCAAAGACGTGAAAGGTACTCATCACTAGGTTTGGTTTTTGGGGAAACACAATCAGGTGTCTACAGAAGCCCCCACTTTGACTGAGTTTGGAGAAACGTAAGTTTTGAAAACAAAAGTCAAAGTAAGTCGAAAGGGATGGAGAATGATTCAAAACATTCAGCGATCCTAAATCATCCTTTTAAACGTCGATACCTGCAAAAAGCGTCAGTTCTACAAATAAAGGAGTTAAGGGAAAAAACGCGTATGTGGGAGTGATGACAATCCACTTTAGGAGCAGTTGCCAACACAATTCTTGAATGATGAAGGACAATCCGGTTTCGGGAAATTTGTCAATACCACCATAGGAAATGTTGCCATGATGAAACGACAATCCGCGTCTTTGAAAAATTGCCAAAGTCCAATTTAGGAAATGTTGCCAATGTTGTGTAACAACCCGTCATAGGAAATATTGCTACGATCAACAATCCACGCTTCGGAACATAACTCTCGAAAGATAATCCACTTTAGAAAATTTGTCAATGTTATGCAAATATCCATTTAGGAAAATATTGCCACAATTGACAATCCGCGTCTTGGAACATTTGTCGGACAAGCTAAACGACAACCCACTTTGGGAAATTTGCCACCGCTGAAATGAATGACAGTCCATATCGGGAAACCTTTGCCGAAATATTAAATAACAACTCAAAAAAAATCCTCTTTGGGAATTTTTCATGGTGAACTTGGTGAATGAAAATCCAATCTCGGAAAAAAAAATTGCCAAAGGAGATGACTAGTGACAATCCATTCTTGGAAACAATGTCAGTTGAGATGACAATCCAATCTTGGAAAAATTGTCAGCGGGGTATCTACAATGGGGCATTCAGTGTTACGGAGGAAGAAAAGCAGAGAAAGTTAGGGTAGGGGATGTTTCTGCGTGCTTTTCCTCGCATGGAGTTTGCAAGAGAGGAGGAAGAACTAGCATTGATCACCTCTGCCAGGAAGCAATTGTATGTCACTAAAGAAAATGAACAGCAACTTGAGATAGAGAAATCGAATCAGTTGTGCTTGGAGGAATGTGGAAATCAAATTTGTCTTGAGAGTGAGAGGATCATTTTAGGGGGAGGAATAAGGGGAATTGGATTGTGCTGCTCTGGATGATCCTAAGTCTGTGGAAGGTGAGGCTGCACTAGCGGCAAGGGAGAGTGTTGAGTCACTAAAGGAGGCAGGGAATTTGTGCAGTCCTTATATCTTTTGAACAGAACAAAACAAGAATACTTCCAAGTATTGGAAGAGAGTGGTGATACTTCTCCCATCACCATATCTGTGGAGATGTTACGAAGGGGGTGAGGAATGGAGATTTATTGGCATATATGGATGGCTTGATTCAGGTAGTAAACATTGCACTTGGAGACTTATTGAGCATTTATGTGAGGAAGCTTCGAGGCCTATTATTTTTGGGGGTGACTTTATTGAACTCCTCTGGTATGAGGAAAGGGGAGGTGGCTCGGATCAGGAAAGAAGTGATATAGAAAAATTCAAGGAGATAGCAGATACATGTGAGCTCGGGGATCTTGGCTTCGAAGGAAAATGGTGGACTTGGGAAAGGGGAAAAACTGTTGAGACTCAAGTTAGAGAACGTTTGGATCGCTTCCTAGTTTCTCCGTCTTAGCTTCATCTTTATCCAGATGCTGATGTGGAGCACTTGTTACGTTACAGATCAGACCATACTCCTATTATGGTCCGAACTAAGAAGGAGGCAAAACAAAAAGGAACATAAGAATAAGAAGCGCTTCAAGTTCGAGACTGCTTGGCTCCTTGATGGCTCGTGTGAAGAGGTGATAAGAAACTCATGGAAGGAGTCTGCTATATGTGACATTATGGGGAAGTTGAGTATGCTTTGAGGTAAATTAATAACCTGAAGTAAAACTAAATTTGATGACCTTGGTCAACAAATTGAAAAAGCTGAGCAACAACTCAAAGAAGTGTAGAGGCAGAGAGCGAGTTTCAAGGGATTCTTGTGCAAAGAGAGTGGAGCTTGAGAAGTTGTTGGACGACCTCCATTCAAAGCATGAAGCTTATTGGTTTTTGCGGTCGAGAGTCCTTGAAGTTCAAGATGGTGATCACAATACATCTTATTATCACCACAAGGCATCACAGTGGAAGAAGCATAATAGGATCGTAGGCTTGTTTGATGCTCAAGGTACTTGGCAGAAAGATGAGCGCAAATTTGAGAAAATAATTTGCGAATATTACTCTTATCTTTTCAAATCATCTAATCCGAACGACTTAGAAATGCAGGAGGTTCTCAAGCATGTTTAGCATGTTATTTCGGAAGAGAATAATGCAGCTCTGACTCGACCGTTTACGAAGGAAGAAATTTTCTCGGCTCTACAACATATGCACCCTTGCAAGGCCCCGGGCCCGAATGGTATGAGCACAATTTTTTATCAAAAATTTTGGCACATAGTTGGTGACGATTTGTTTAATTTTGTCCGTAGTATTTTACATGGGTTTTCTTCCCCGAGCCCTGTGAATAATACTAATATTGCTCTGATCCCGAAAGTAAAACCTCCGACTATGATGTCAGAATTCCGGCCTATAAGTCTCTGCAATGTATTATATAAACTGGTTTCAAAGGCCATTGTTCTAAGATTAAAAATGATCCTTCCTAATGTGGTTACAGAAAATCAAAGTGCTTATGTTCCTGGTCATCTGATTACTGATAATGCCCTTATTTTCCTGGAATTATTTCATACTATGAAAAAGAGAAGTCGGGGCAAGAGGGGGACTATAGCTTAAAACTAGAGATGAGTAAAGCTACGATCGGGTGGAATGAGGTTTTCTAAAAAAGCTTTTCCTCACGATGGGTTTTGATGGTAGATGGGTGAACTTGGTGATGGCCTGTGTTATATCTGTTTCTTACTCTTGCATTGTTAATGGGAGAGTGTGTGGATCGGTGTCTCCTTCTCGGGGGCACCATCAAGGGGATCCTCTTTCCCCTTACCGGTTTATTTTGGTAGTAGATGCTTTTTTCTCAAATGTTGCAGAATAAAGTACGAGAAAAGGAAATTCATGTTGCCAAGGCTAGCAGGAATGGTCCCATTATTTAATTTCACATCTCTTGTTTGACGATGACAGTCTGTTATTTGCTAAAGCCAACCGACGAGAATGTGAAGTTGTCGTTGATATTCTTAATAGTTATGAAGTAGCATCTGGGTAAAAAAATTAATTATGAGAAGTCGGAGGTTTCCTTTAGCAATTATAGGTGTTAGCATCGAGCAAAGAAGTGAGTTTGGGTGTTTTGCAGATGAGACAAGTGGAAAAACATGAGAAGTATTTGGGGATTCCGACAGTTGCATGGAGATCGAAGAAAGCATTTTTTGAGGCTCTCACAGACAGAATATGGAAGAAGTTACAGGGTTGGAAGGAGAAATTATTGTCTAGAGCACGGAAAGAAATTTTACTCAAATTAGTAACCAAGCTATTCTAACTTACTTGATGGCAGTTTATGAATTTCCTAGTGCATTCACTCAGAGTATTCGGTCAGTTATGGAACTGATTTTTTGGGGATAGAAAGGTTCTCAACGGAAAGTTTACTGGAAATCGTGGGATGTTTTCAGGAGAATGGGCTTTAAAGACCTTGAAGTTTTTAATGATGCGTTACTTGGGAAGTAGGCATGGAGACTTATTCACTGTGAGGACTCTCTTCTGAGTCGTGTTATGAAAGAAAAATACTACCCGAATTCTTCTTTTCTAGAGGCTAATTATTTAGGTGTTGGGGGGAGCTATTCATGGAAGAGCGTTTCGGGAAGGAAATCATTGGTGAAGGAAGGAGTTATATGGCGGATTGGAAATGGTATGAGTGTGAATATTTGGAGGGATCTGTGGCTAGCTGATGAGGATGGCAAGTTTGTGTGAAGTATGAAGGTGGAGAGTGTTTCTCAAGTGAGTGATTTAATTGATTTCGAAGCTATGGACTGGAATTATGACATCATATCATCTATTTTCAAGGAGCAGGATCAAAGGTGCATTTTATCAATCCCTTTGAGCCTGAGGTTTCCACGGGATAATCTTACATGGGCCTTTTCGAATGATGGTCTCTACTCTATAAAGACATCATACATGCTCGGGAAAGGGTATAATCTTGATGATTTTCACCAAGCTTGGGTGTCAATCTGGGATATGGAGGCTTCTCCGAAAGTAAGGCAGTTCTTCTGGCGTTTATGCATGAACACACTACCTACAAGGTCGCTACTACTTAAGAGGCACCTCATTTAGTGTGCAGATTGTCTGTGGTGCAAAGAGAAGGAAAAAACGAGTAGCCATGTCATTTTTTACTATATTAGAGTGTAGGAAATATGGGAAGCTAGTGGATGTACTGAGCTGTTGGAGAGTAGAACTGAAAATATTTGTGATTTGCTTGAACAGCGGAGAAAAAAAAGTGCGAAGAAGATGCAATCAGCAGCCTTCTTAGCATGGATTATTTGGTCTGAGCGAAACAAGTGTGTATTTGATGGCACAATCACTCCTAACACAATCCTAATTGAACTCTTGAAGAGGTTAGTGTATGAGAAAGTGTAGACACCTACTTTTGGCCTCCTGTCCCGACAGGAAGTGCGATGATGTTACAAAACCTCATTCTTCACGCTAGATCAAAGTTTAAGAGTTTATGGACTCCGAAATGCATTATGAAGTAAGTAAGAACCTGTATTTGAGACCAAATTATTATAAACCCTAGTCCGATTACTAATTAGGCCTAAAACGTGTTCATACATGATTAATCTTGATTATTAACGGACCTAAATGCGTCATATACAATGATTGGATCAAATGGATCTTACGTTGTTGAAAACCGAGCCAACCAGAACAATTAACCACCCAATATCCGTTTAGGCCTATACGGTGGGATAGACCTTTCAAAGGGATTTCCAACGGTATATTATAAGCCCAATTCTGAGTTAAAACGAAGAAGTTATCATCAAAATACTAAACCAAGCCCTAAAACCGACACCTTTGCACTCAAACAGACATATATTTTGATCCATAACAGATTTTAACCTAATTCTAATGGAATTGGAAAGTAGACATTTAGATATTTCGAATAATATTTTATTTTCCTTAATCTGACTTTGCAATCAAAAGTTATGGAAGTTTTAAAAATGTGTTTTCGTACAAGGCAAACCGCACCGCGCGCAACTCTCAAAGTTGTGCGCGCCTGCCGTGCGCAAGTCTTAGAGTTGTGCTCGGCACTCCAGCGCGACTCTGAGAGTTGTGCGTACCACCTGACGATGCGGCTCTAAAACCCTAAACCTAGATTTCTACGCCTATAAATAGGGGTCTTCGTTTAGACCTAAACACAACTGAAAAATAAGAATTAAAAACCCTAGCATTGTGAAATCCCTAATCTCTCAAACCCTCCTACTATCATACTACTTTTCTCCTCTCTACCTAAATAATCTCCAAACCTAATTGATTCCATTGAAGCCTTGGAGGTACAAAGAAGAAAGAAGGTCCATAAACATCCAAAACAAAGATCTAGCAAATAAAGGAGAATAGTTAGTTTCCTGAGCACTTAGATAAATCAATTATCTTTTCTTGTTTAAATAACTTTAATCAATTAATAAGTGTTGTTTGATCACTTTAAATAAAATTTTAATTAATTAATTTCACATACTATCTTGCCTTAATTAAAGACTAGAACTGGAACAATTAATTGTTGTTTTATCATCTAAGTTAAAGCAAATGTTGTTTATCTATTGTTCTTTTCACGAATTTGGAATAGATAAGAACTACGACAATCATTACAATGTAATCTTTATGTGATTGGCGTGTCTAAATAAAATCAACTAACTTAGTCTTAGGTACCACATTGCATATATTATTTGGTGATGAAATTGTGAAAAAGGAAGAGTTAGTAGAGGCCGCACTTGGGCTAGAGTAGCAATTCCCTACTAAAGGGAACGTTATTTTAGTACCATCGCTCCCGAACTCATTTCTGGTACAAATAAACCAATTTGGGCATGGGTAAATTTATGATTCATGCTAAATATCCCTTGAACTCTACTTGGGAGAAACACATGAACAAAGTTTATGAGTTTTCCTAAAACTTATTGGCAACTCCCTATTAGTTTCTTACAATAAAGCGTAATGATAGAATCAATTCTATTTCAAGGTCCCCCAAACAGTCAGGAATTCAAATCCTAACACACCTTCAAAGTGTAAAGTCCTAGGCTTTTAAAGGACCATGGGCTTAGAGGAGAAGGATCCCCTACGATGGGCACACCCTCCTCACCGTGGCGACTTTACTGGGGACTTAAAGGTTACAAGATTAGCTTTTTGTTATGGTTCAAGGTTTCCAACTTAGGTTACCTATGAGTTGTAACGAAGGCTAACTTGGATAATCTCTAGTTAGAGAGCGAGACTTGAACGCATAATATCTTCCTTTTTCACAAAAGTAAAAACCAAATAAGCATCATTGCATCATGCATAATCATAGCACACTTTAACCATTGGGGATTGGCTCATTGACTAGGGGTCGCCAACACTAGGCTTCTATCCCAAAATTAATAACAATCATCCCACCCATATTGCCAACAAAATGTTGGGAGAATCATGACAAGGGTCAACACGTTGAGTGATTGATTAGTACATCATTCTTAAGATATGGTACCTTTGGACACCTAAGCCTTGACCATAGAATGGCATTGTATGCTTTGACGGTTCTTTTTATGTGCTCATATGACTACATGAATATGTGCTTCTATGCTCCGTGTCTAATCTAATTAATTCCAACTTGTTACCTAGAGATATTAAAAAATTCGAACAAAAATGTGGTTCGACAAAAAAAAAATTCATTTTAATAAATAAAAATAAAAAAATTCGTTTCGATTGTAAAAAAATTAAAATGTCGAACCTGCCAGGTCAAAGTTGCGCGCGCCTTCCAAGCCCTAGTCCAGAAGTATCTTGATGAGTTTTGGCTTACAAGATTTATCAAATGAAAAGAGGCCCATCTTTGGCCCACAATTTAAGGATAAGATGATTACACTAACACAGGAGGCGACTTGAAACTTCACGAAGATGATCCCATGTTTTTTAATCTTAGAACCAACCCATCTTTTTGGCACCCCTTATGTGCCTCGTTAATTAAGCCTTACTTATTTAACCTACATTATTCCAAACCTTGGGATGGGGATGGTGCAAATTAACCTACATTATTCCAAACCTTGGGATGGGGATGGTGCAAAGAGATACAAATGAAAAATTGAGAGAACGAAACATAAGAGGGGGACACAAAGTTATTCTAAACCCAAAAAGAAAAAAATCCAATGCAAAAACTAAAAATCGTTCTAAACCCAAAACCAACTTGCCAAAAAAAAGAGACAAATAAAAAAAATAAAAAAATTAACAAAAAAAAAAGGGAAGAGAAAGGCATCTAATGTAGGAGTTGTTAAATGAACTAGAAAGGTTTTGAAAGGAATGGTGTCCTTCCAACAAGTTTATTATAAAGATAGAGGATTCGGAATTATTAGAAAGCTAATTATTTAGTGAGGTCAAGTGATCGGAATGCATAGGTGGAGGCCACTTCCGATAAGTAATATTAATGTATAATTAATATTACAGCTTAATCTGGACTGAACCCTTCGGGTCGCACCCCAATCGAGTAACTGATCTGAGACGATGAATCAATTTAAAGGATCAGATGAGTCAATAGAGTATTACGAACAAAGACGTCAGATATCGAGCTTAGAGCGTCGAAATCGAGCGTCATAAGTTGAGTCGAATTTAGAATTCGACGAGAAGAGAAATCAAGTAAACAACAAGGAAAAGATAAGCCATACCCTCGCACTGGCCTAGCCATGCGAGTGCTAGGCTAACCTAGGCCACCAACCACACCGCAAGGCCATGCCGTAAGCCAAGCATGCATGTGCGTGCTAGGCTTGCTGGCCGAGCATGCTTGCGGAGCTGGTGCTCATGGCCGCACACAAGCTAACAGCTGGACCGCCATGCGTGCTAGCATGCTAGGCCTCGCACACAGCCACACGCAGCAGCTAGGCATCTCCCAACACATGCACAACAGCAGCAGCCTACATGGCGTGTGTGGCTTACTTTCTGCGCACATGCGTATGTGGGCTTGCCAGCTAGCCCAGCCTTGGTGCTAGGCGCTATCTAGGCAGCCTTGGCAGCCAAGCCAGCCTACCAGCTAGCTGTGTGTGAAGGGCCAGCTCTCGATCAAAGGGAGACCGCTCTTGGTGGCTTGCTTAGGGAGTAAGGGGTGATTGGTCCCCCCCCCCCTAGTGGTCCTCACCTAACCCCCTTGCTCACCATTTGCCACTTGGTGCTTGTTAATTCATTTACATTTTAATTTGTTTTTGAATTAAAATAAATTGAGCAAAATGCATTTTCACCAATTCTCCCACATTTATGGGAGATTGGAAATCAAGGCTCCCTTCCCTAAAAATACCCATCTTTTGGGATTGGGAAGGGACACTTGAGTTGAGAATTTTAAGGGATCTCCTTGAAGAAAATACCTTAATTTTAATACTCTAGTTCTTGGTCTAGCCCCGACTAAACTTCCGGGTAGGGACCGTTCGGGTCAGGTCTCGAGGGTGCGAGCTGTCGGAGGCTTACGCACTTGCAAAGCTAGAGCTTTGAAGTACGAGCTCATAAAGAGAGTGAAGCACGCGTCAAGGGTAATATCGTCTTTCTTCTTTCTCTCTCTTTGTTAATTAATTATGTGATTGCATGTTTAGTTACATTAATTTGTGTGCGGATCTTGGGCGGGTTTCATTCCGCGTAGTGTCGGACACTACGAAACCTAACAGATTTTAATGTAAGAAGCACCAAAAGTAAGGGATTAAGGGAGTATACTTGAGCCTGTCTATTCTTCGTAACCCCAAGCCTAGCCACGTTACAACCTTGGAAAGGTCCTCCTTGAGATAGACCATAACCATGTACCACGAAAGTCATCATTCTACAGAAATATGGCCCACCTTAGGCCTTTGCTCATATGGACCTAGTATTGAGTAGTTATTCCCATACAAAAAGCGCATAAAGTGTTGAGCAATGATTATAAAATCAAATAATTTAGATGATTTGATAGCCATTGGCTTGATTACATCATTTTTGTAGAGCAATCGAATCAAATTAAATTCAATGTTTTCCATATCTTTGCCAAGAAAAATAAGGTTAATATCACTTTCAAAAACAATCATCTTATTTTCTTTTAATAATAGCGCTATTTATTACCAAGGTGATTTAAGTTCTATATACGTTGCCTAGAAAAAAGACGAGTGAATACAATTAATTAATTTTATATATTGATAGCCTCGACGTCAACATGCCTCTTACACTTCTTGAGCATTAGCCATCTCATTCAGAGAAATTTATATGGCCGCCAGCGTGGGATATATTCATCCTCTCTAAACGGGGAACATGAAAAAATGATCGTTATTCTTATTACACGTATACCTCACTTCCAAGTCATCACGATGATTCAACTATTAAGTCAATAATCCTTGCTTTCGAAAACATGTCTAATTATCTTTTTTTTATTCTTCTATGGGAAAGTTAGATTCCCCTTCCCTTTTTAAGCAAATCCATCTTTTAGTTCATTTCTTTTTTGGTGGATAAGTTGGGATGATCCCTCGCATTGGCAACTAAAAACTCCAAAAATGGTAAATCTTTTTTTTCACTTTGCCTCAATGGGGGCTCAAAAAAGCCAGGACATCTCCACTTCTCTCTATTTACAAATATTTGAACACGCTAATTATGTTACAAAATCAATGTCATGCCAAGCTTATTACGAACCATCTTAATAACTTTTAATGACAAAGGGAAGAACATTACTTCCTACTTATCAAAAAATTCATGATAAATATATGCAAAATCCCACAAATTGGAAATACAAATCCTAGGGCTTCGAACATGAGAAATATCCCCTATTATATGTATACATGAATTCCAAAAGCCACCTAAGTCTACACTTTGGGGCTACAAAATATAGGTCTATTCTAACTTTTGTTTTGTATTAAGACCATATTTTGGAAAGTGATTCGAATGATTTTATAAATTATTCTAACACTCCATCAAACCTAAGTTTGATAAGTATTCATTTTCAAACCATGGTGCCTGTTTAATTGGAAGAACTTCACTTTCAATTAACAAAATATGACAATGATGACAAACACTAAAAAAGGAGAGATAATAACAAGATTAGATATACAAAAGTTTGCTCGCATTTTCATATCATTTTTGAAATAAGTTACAAATTACAACTTGCCTTCATCAATTTTGGACAAAAAAGTCACACTCAATTATGAGCTAGACTTTTCTTTCCATTTTGGGTCCAGTTTCGAAAATAACATGTTTATGTATTTTGCGTATTAGAAATAGTAGCTTCACTTTATTTTCAAAACAAATTTTCATTAAATTTATCGGACCCTCTCTGAATTTTGAATTCTAGTTCGAAATAACGTGTTTCCTACTCTCTCAAAAAATAGTTTTCAAAATTCCCTTTCTGAATTTTGTTTCATTTTCTCAAAATAAATAAATTTTTAGATTTTCCATAACCTTTTGGACAATACACGCGTATACATAAATATTTCCAAAAGGAATGAACTAAGATTCGACTTCTTCTTGAATCAAACTTGTTCTTGCCTAGTCATCGTGCGAATATTGGCTTATGGATGGTTAACGAACCACCTACAAGATCAAAATCAAAGATTAAAGAAAATATATACTTGAGACATTGTTCTAAGTCAACTCTGAGAATAATCTTATATCAATGATCTCTACAACGTTTGGACATTAGGTAAAGTGTACTAAACCTTAAGAAAAACTGTTTTTGGTTTATAAACAAGCAAAGAACTAACTTGCTTTCTTAACCAGGACTTAAGCTAAAAATGCATAAGTCATGTTACAATCCTAAATGCTCCCAAGACACAAAACATGGGATACATAGGCCTATTTCAACATCGTTATTATATATATAGCCTAAATAATAGCAAGTCTTTGGAATTACCTTAATTTCAGGGCTCCTACACTTGAGAAATAGCAAAAATGCGCATAACCCAACACATGGGGGCTCCAATGTCCAAAATAAACAAAATGAGATATTCATGTCATTCGAGCTACTTTCGAGAATCGCCTAAACTATAAATATTTTGCGTAGATCTCAAGCCTCACAATTTTCAAATGCATCACAACGATTCAATAATCATATGTTCATTTGAAAACTAAGTTTGCAACTGAACTTGGCCATGGAACAAACTACAAACATATCTCTTATTTAAGCCATTTTCAAGTTCAACCTTAATTACTAATCTTAGTGCATGATTGTTGTTTTAATACTTCAATTTACTCTAAAGATTAGAGAGTATGACTAATATAGAGCGAAAGAAATAAAATCATGAGTATCAAAATAGAATTCAAACGCATACTATATGCCTGCTCATACGAAATTTTAATACTCAATCGTTCATCATGAAAATTGTATGAAGACACTTTATTAACATATATAAGACAAACAATTTCATGAGTTCGAATGTAAATACAAGACTCCTAAGTTAAAAATTAAGGGGTCTTTATTTTAAATTCTCAATTGTTGCACAAATGAAAAAATTGAAAACATTGGAATTTCGCAAAGAGGATAATATCTACTTTCTCGAGCTTCAATCGATAACAAATTTGAGCTCAAAGGAAAGAATTCGAAAGTAGCGAGAATAGAGAAAAAAGTTGAACAACTAACATTTCATTTTCCCTCTTGTTCATACGAACGACCAATATTACTAGACTTAGCAAATTTCCATTGTTAAAACTATGAATGGTCCAAAACGATTTAAACACACTTGTTGAATCGTTTTCAAGATCCTGGTTGTTATCATAATAAGACGAAACACGGGATTTCTAGACCCATTTTAAGCAACATGAAATGGTCTAATTTTTTAAAAAACAAACAAGTCATTGAAGCCACCCAATATTGGGGGCTACGACACTCGAAAATATAAAATGGGGGCTCGAAAGCCCAAAATATAACCAAATTACACCAGTTCGATGATGTCTTCAAGAATTTCCTAAACCAACTCGTTTTATGCAAATCTTGAAATCATAATTTTATAAATGAATAATAATAACCATCGATTATTGTTATCATTGATAATACCAATTTCTTACGCATGGCAAAAATAAACATGAGTCGCAAGAACAATTTCATGCCATTATCAAAGTTCAAATTTTCGATCCCAATTTTAGTGCATAATTGTCGTTATAACACTTCAATTTACAATAAAATTGACAAGTATAGTCCATATGAGCAAAGAAGAAAAAAGAGAACTAAGTTCAAGCACAAATTCGGAAATAAAATGAAGAAAAAACATACATGCTTGTGTATGCTCATACATGAGTCAATACTTGACCACTTCACATGAAATTTGTTGCAATATATTCCTTAAACATGTCACAACGACATAGAACAAATAATTAAATTCATGAAAACAAGTCGAATCAAATACCTCATATTTCAAAAATTAGGGTTCTTCTTTCGATTTTCCCCATTTTGTTGACCAAATTCAAAATTTGGTACAATGAGCAAGGAGAAATATTTACTTTCCTTAGTTTCAAACGATAGCCAAAATGGAGCTCTAGAGAAAGAGATCGAAAATGGCGAATGACGAAGCAGAGCACGAGCGACGGATCATGTTTCTTTAGAATTGTTCGTTGTTTAAGTTCTGAGCATAACTCACAAAGTTGCGCAAGACAACTACGTGCAACTTCTAATATTGCGCGCAACACCCAAGCGCAACCCTTAAAGTTGCGCGCGGATATTAGTCAGCCAAAATGACCATTTTTCCGGTTTTTGTTGTCTTCCAAACAAAATATTTTAGCTAACTGAATTCGCGCCTCGATAGGCTTTCTCGCGAAGTTTTTAAAACCTTAAAAAGCCTTTTATTGATTTGCATCCAATAGCTTCTTTTCTTATTCTTTGATAGTTTTTTACATCATCGTGCATGCACACCGTGCTTTATGCCTGCCCCAAGCATACGTTTTGGAAGTTTTTCATGAAGCATCTTAAAATATCCCGTAGTGGTGTTTTACGTAAGAGCTCCCATAGACAGTTTGTCATTTTCCTGTACTGCCCTTTTAGAAATTTCACATTTTTCGTATTTTTGGCGTCCATAACAAAAATACCGCGTATCGTACAGCGTAAAATTGTATGGCGTATTTGCTGCGTAAAATTGCACTAGCAACGTGATCTGCCTCCCGTCAAAACCGCTAGAACTTCTGTTTTTATCATTAGGCATTAGCTTAAATGAGTCGACGAGCGCGCCGAACCATCACGGTCAGACGCCCCCCGTTGGAAGCAAATGCAGTTAGCTATGAATCACTCTGGCTTTACCGGATAGTTAGGGTGTCCTTCCACCTCCTATATAAAGAGCGGCCCCTGCTGAAGCCGCACCCATTTAAACACGTGCCCCTAGTCCTAGGACGCATGTTTTCATCTTGTGGACAAAACTGCTAAGAGAGTTGCTGATTTTCTTCTCTCTCACTGGATTTCGATATGTGCCTCCAGTCCTGAGACATGTATTTCTATCTTGTGGACATCGAGTATCTGTTTGACAGCGTATGTCAATCTTTTATTCAAGTGCTAGGCTACAAATGCCAAAACACCCCCATTTTATCATCTTTTACTTTGTTAAAATCATGGACTAAAGTTTCAATGACATATCGGATGACTTTAGACCACCGATGAATATTGAGAGGGTATCATCCTATTTACTCTTTTTAAACCCGGTACCTTCTCATAACATGACATCACCTAGAATAGCTTTTACTTGTAAAAGCGTTCTGCATTAGCAAAGGGTCAATCTAGATTCTTTAGCATACTAGAACTAGAAAATGCTATTCTAGTCTCAACAGCTACTTGTCTTGGACACTTAGCGAATCGAGAATAGTTTTGACATTCTCAACATTATTGAAAGATTCCTCATCCTTAAGGAACTTTGCAGAATGAGTCTCGGATTCATTTCCTTGGCTACAATGATCATTGTCTATTCTAGACTCGATCAAAGTGGGGGCTATTTGTAGACATCTACTTTTGGTCCCCTGTCCCGACTGGAAGTGCTATGACGATAAATAATTTCATCTTTGTGCTATATTGGAGTGAAGAATGCTTATGGACTATTGATTAAGGCCTAAACACATAAACCAACTAGCTTGACCCAAAATGAAATAAACCAGAGCTTGTTAATACTAAGCCCGGTCAGCAATTAAGCCTAATCTCGAGATAAAACCTAATTTTGACGGATTTAGAAGCGCCTAGGTTAAAATCTAGGGCTGCCGCAAGAAAAACTGTGCGCAACTCAAATAGTCGCGCTGGCCTGGCACGCACAACTTACAAGGTTGCACGTGACACCCAGCGCAACCATAAGTGATGCGCTTGCGGAAGATTTGAAATTTCATAAAAATACTGAATCGAATCTTACCATAAAGCCACGCGTAAGACCATAAGTTGCGCTGCCTAAAGCAGCGCAGCTTAATCACTTGAGCGTAGCAGCCACGCGTAACCTATTGAGTTACGCGTGCCACCTGTTGCGGTAGAATGTCCGAAACCCTAAACTCACCCATTCCCTATAAATAGAGGTTTAATACGAGCTTTGAACGCACATAAATTAATCTAAAAAAGTCAACAGAAACTTTGTGAACTTATGCAATAATCATCCCTCTTGTCCTAAACACTCACTGATTAGGGGATTATGCTCCCACCAATCGGAATGCGCCACGTGGGCCAATCAGGACCTGCCAAGTGTCCCCTAGTTGGAACTGTCAGGGCTTGCCACGTGGCACGCGCTTATTCGTCCACCTTGGACCTGTTATGTCACGACATGTGGCATACTCCATGCCTAATGGAGAAACCGGCCACCCAGGCCCAACTTCCGAGGGAAGCCCAATCGGCCCTAGGTTAACCTAAACCTAGGATGGGCACGTTTCCCAAGGTTATAAATACCTCCCTTAATCCTCATTAAGGGGGATTACAGAAAGAGAACAGAAACATTACGGAAAAAACACATTAATTACACACAGTAATAACCGGCTGATCTCGCTAACAAAGCAGATTACCTACATTAAACACTCTCACCTAGAGAGACCAAATCACTTTAATTTCCGCATTAATTACTCCTTAATCAGGTACTAACTTGACCGTTGGAGGCGGAGCTCGCAGGAGTCTCCGTTATTTTGCAGGTACAGGCGTCCGGTTCCAGTCTCGGAATTGTAACTCTCCCGCAGGACATCAGAAAACCCCGAAACATTTGGCGCCGTCTGTGGGGAGAGTACTTCTGAGATGGCATCCAAGTCTGTACCGACTCTTGAAGAGAGGCGTCCCCTAGACGACCCTCAAGTTCAGTCGGACCATGATACCGAAAGTGAATTTGAAGTTGAAGCTCATACAGCTTCAGACGGGACCCTAAGGGCCCGACGTACCCGTCATACCGAAAGGAGGGAACGGGAACATCTTCAAACAGGAAGCGAGCCAGCAGGCGCACCGCCTGTTCGGCAACAGCCGACTGATGGGTCTGTTCCCATCACAAGGAACGAACTCATGACCTTCATGAGGGACTTCAAGGGAGAGATTCAAGGGTTGATCAACAAGAAGCCGCCTGCTCAAGTCAAGGGTTGATCAACAAGAAGCCGCCTGCTCAAGTCAAGGAGCAGTCGGCCAAGAAACCCTCCACTTCACTGAAGAGGAAGCCAGTTCAAGGGCGAGAGGCGACTCCTCATCCTAAATCTAGGTAGCGGGAGCCACCTGCCCTTGATTTCATAAAATTCCGTTATCCTATAGGAAATAGGAAACATGTTCGTCATATTCAGGCGGACGGGTCGAAGCAAACATTCACATATGCTCGGCTACCGCTAGAGCAGAAGAAGAGTGACCGATTGTCAGAGTCGGCCTCTACTTCAAACTTTCAAGATAGTTTGCGAAATGCCTCGATGAGGCATACTCAGTCGTACCATGAGAGTCAGTCAGGCGGCACCTCCCGTCAGTCCGGCTTTCATAGTGACCAGGCGGTACCAAACTTACCATTTGTGCCGCAACAACAGTATTTTTTGCAGCCACCTCCGTTTGGTGGACCTGCAGTAAAAAACGTCCAACCTATGGACTGGCAGCTACGGTTGCTTAGACTTGGTGAACAGCCGTCGGCCTTCTCCAAGGAAATTACTGAAGCCGCTCAGCCGGCCAAAGTGAAAAATGTACTAGTAGGCGCCTATGACGGCACTACTAACCCAGAAGACCATCTGATGGCATTCACCAACCTGATGTACCTTCAAGGGTTGGATGATCCCACTTGGTGCAAGTGTTTCCCAGCGACTCTCAAAGGAATCGCACAGCAATGGTTCGGCAACCTGCCGACTGGTTGTGTAAATAGCTTCAGGACGCTTGCTTACTTATTTGCCTCCAACTTCGCCATGAACATCCCTGCGAAGAAAACGACCCTTGATTTGGGAACAATTCAGCAGGGCGAGAAGGAGGGGCTTTGTTCTTACATCAGGCGGTTTAACCTGATGAGAATACAGATTCAAGGGTTACCGGATGAGGTAGCTTATACTGACTTTTTCAGAGGTCTCAAAGACGGGTCTACCTTCAAATTTGATTTGCTTCGAAAAAGGGTGGCGACTCTTCAAGAGGCCTTGATTGAAGCAGAAGCCTATATACAGGCGACTGATCTTTGTACGATAAAACAGTCGGACGGGAAAAGGTTCGACAAAAGAGAAGGACGACAGAAACAGTCGTCTAACAAAGATGAGAAAAGAAAAGAGGTCTGGGCGGCTGATTCCTCTAAACAGCCGGCCCAGAAAAAGAAAAAAGAATTCAAACCATACTCCCCAAAGTATGCGTTTAACAAGGATAACCAGTTTATCCTAAAAGAAATCAAGGGACGGATCTCAATTGAGAAGCCGGTCCCCATGAAGGGTTCTGCAAACAACCGGAACCAAGATAAATTCTGTGCTTATCATGATGATGTTGGTCATCACACCATTGACTGCATCAGTCTTATGCGGTATCTAGACCGCCTGACTGAGCAAGGTGATCTTGACGCATATGTCAAGAAATCTACGGGGAACACTTCCTCAAAAAAGCAGTCGGCCAAAAAGCATCAGCAGGCCGACAGCTCTGATACAGATGATGCAGTCGTCTACACCATTGCAGGCGGCTTCTCAGGAGGCGGCCCCACTATTAGGGGCAACAAAGACAATATCAGGCGGTTAGATGTAAATTCCGTTCACCAAGAACGGTCGTCCAAATATTCATTTCCTGAGATTGTCATCACTGAAGAAGATCTAGGAGGGGTAAGGGGGCCGCATGACGACCCTCTCGTTATTGAATGTAAAGTGGCCAACCAGAGAGTTGGCCGAATCCTCATAGATACCGGAAGCTCCTCAGATCTCATCAGTAGCAAATGTCTGTCGAAACTAAAATATCAGACTGATTGCATCCATCCGGCCTCCCACCCTTTAGTAGGGTTTGGAGGATGAGTCGTCCACCCACTGGGACGAGTAGATTTACCCATCCGCCTGGGTGAAAAAGGGGAAGGACGACACATGGTAGTCCGGTTCCTAGTAGTAGAGGAACTCTCGGCCTACAACATGATTCTGGGTCGACCAACCCTGAATAATTCCAAGGCTATTATAATCTCATCTCTTATGTTGCTCAAGTTTGAGAGGGATAATGGAACAGTCGGCTCCCTAAGGGGAGATCATAGGATGGCCCGAGAGTGTTATCTCTCGGATGTCAAGCCCACTGTTATGGCCACTGGGTCAAGCGGTGAAAAAACAGACCTTGACAATGTCAAGGAGAGTGCGCCTGTTCAAGAAGCAGGCGGCAAAAAGAGAAAGGCATCCCAGACAAGGGCCGCAAGAAAAGAAAGAAAATAGCAATCATTGGCAGAGGAGCGGTCGGATGAGTTCCGCCCTCAGCCGGCTGGTGAGCATGCGGACCTTATCTTAGACGACTCACGTCCTGACCAAACAGTCAAAGTTGGGACGACTGCTCTGAGAAACCTTGGTGACGAGTTTCACAAACTCTTGAAAGAATACAAGGACATCTTTGCATTCGAAGTCCATGAAATGCCAGGCATTAGTCCTGATCTGGCGGTACATAAACTGGTTGTGGATCCAAAAAAGAAGCCGGTACGGCAGAAGAAACGGAACCATGGCGAAGAAAGAAGTCAGGCGGCAGCCGCCGAAGTGAAAAAATTACTTGATGCAGGGTTCATTCGGCAATGTTACTTCCCAGACTGGGTTGCAAATGTGGTGCTTGTTAAAAAGCCGAATGGCACCTGGCGAATGTGTGTAGACTACACAGACTTAAACAAGGCGTGCCCCAAAGACAGTTACCCTCTGCCTAAAATTGATAACCTGGTCGACTGAACAGTCGGCCATGCTTTGATGAGTTTTATGGACGCCTATTTTGGTTTCCATCAAATTCCTTTATGGAAGAAAGATCAGGAGAAGACGGCCTTCGTCACTGATCAGGGGTTATACTGTTACACGGTCATGCCGTTTGGTCTTAAGAATGCCCCGGCTACCTTCCAACGAATGATAAACACTGTGTTCTTTGATCAGATTGGGAGAAACGTCGAGGCATACATTGATGATATGATTGTCAAGACTAAACTTCAGAAAGATCATCTGTCGGACCTCCGAGAAACTTTCGCCACACTCAGGCGGCACCATGTCATGCTCAATCCCAAGAAATGTGTATTTGGAGTTGAGTCTGGGAAATTTCTCGGATTCCTTATCAATCAGAGAGGAATAGAGGCGAACCCTGAGAAGGTGCAGGCGGTCATTGACATGCAGTCGCCTCGTACCATCCGAGAGGTTCAGAAGTTAACAGGTTGTCTGGCGGCCTTGGGAAGATTTCTAAGCCGATCAGGCGACAAATGCCTATACTTTTTCCAGGCAATTAAGAAAAAGGCAAGGTTTGAATGGGGGCCGGATGCTGAGGCCGCCTTCCTGAAATTAAAAGTTCACTTGCATTCCTTGCCGAGGCTGGTCAGCCCTTTGCCCAAAGAGGTTCTCTACATGTACCTGGCCGTCTCTGATCATGCGTTAAGCGCTGTTCTCCTTGCTGAAAGGGACGGATGTCAGCTCCCGGTCTACTTTGTCAGTCACGTACTAAAAAATGCCGAGTTGAGGTATCCCCTAGTGGAGAAATTTGGTCTTGCACTCTTCATGGCTGTTAAAAAATTGAAGCCCTACTTTTTGGCACATGCAGTCGTCGTGTATACAGACCAACCTATCAAGCGGCCACTGACCATCATGGAGTCGTCAGGCCGAATGATCAAATGGGCCATAGAAATACAGAGCCTCGAAGTTACTTTCGAGCCTAGAAAAGCAGTGAAGGGGCAAGCCTTTGCTGACTTTATTGTAGAGATGACTCGTCCTCCTGACTCTCAAGTTCCAGACCAAGTATGGAAGGTATATGTGGACGGAAGCTCTACTTCAAATGGTTGTGGAGCAGGCGTCATATGTCAGTCGCCAGAGGGCGACAGGTACGAGTATGCTCTACGCTTCAGTTTTCAGGCTTCAAACAATGAGGCAGAATATGAAGCTTTACTAGCCGGGATCTGCATGTGCAAGGCGGCAGGGGCAAGAAAAATAGACGCCTGTTCCGATTCACAATTGATAGTGAGTCAGTACAATGGCGAATACGAAGCAACCCATCCGGCCATGATCAAGTATTTACAGGCGGTCCGACAAGCAGTCGGCTCCCTTGAGGATTTCCATCTGATCCAAGTGCCGAGATCAGAAAACAACCAGGCGGATGCACTGTCAAAATTAGCATCATCCGCCTCCTCTGATACTCCTCGAACTGTTTTTTGGGAAGTAATGGAGAAGAGAAGCATCGAGGAAAACCCTATTGGAATCCTAGACAGAAGCTCAACCTGGATTGATTCAATCAGGGCATATTTGACAAACGGTACACTGCCGGATGATCCTCAACAGGCGGCAGCACTGAAAAAACGAGCCACCTGTTTTGAAATGATAGGGGGAGAACTTCACAAGAGGGGGTACCTTCAACCCTTCTTAAAGTGTGTTACTCCAGAAAAGGGACGAGAGATACTAGATGATCTTCACTCTGGTTACTGTGCTTCTCATATAGGCGGTAGGACCCTTGCTCAAAGGGCAAGGCGGCAGGGCTACTTTTGGCCTACTTTGGAAGCAGATGCAATGGAGATGGTGAAAAAATGTGACAAGTGCCAAAGGTTTGGCAAACTAATTCACCGTCCGGCTACTGACCTCACTACCATTCACAGCCCACTACCGTTTGCTAAGTGGGGCATGGACATTCTGGGTCCATATACGCCTGCTACAGGCGGCAGGAGGTACATACTTGTTGCCGTTGACTACTTCACTAAATGGGTAGAGGCGGAGGCTGTAAAGGGAATCAAGACAAAAGATGTAATTTCATTCATTTGGAGAAATGTCATCACTCGGTTCGGGGTTCCCATGTCTATGGTTTTTGATAATGGTCCCCAATTTGAGACGCCTGTTCTCAAAAGCTGGTTGGGTGACCAAGGAGTTGCAAACTACTTTGCATCTGTCGGCCGTCCACAAGCAAACGGCCAGGTAGAAGCCTTTAATAAAATCATCTCAGACGGTCTCAAGAAAAAGATTGAACGAGCAGGCGGCCTATGGGCGGATGAACTACCACATGTTCTCTGGGCCATTAGGACGACTGAAAAAGGGGCAACTGGAGATACTCCATTCCTCCTAACTTACGGTGCGGAAGCTGTTCTTCCAATAGAACACTACGAGCCGACTCTTCGAGTAATGCTATATGACGAAGAGGTAAACTGGGAAGCCATGCGCTTGGCATTAGACTCACTTCCTGAAAAGAGGGGCAATGCTGTCTTGCGCCATGAGATCTATCGCCTGAGAATGACTAGATCATACAACAAAAAAGTACACAGGCGTCCATTCAAAGTAGGGGACTTTGTACTTAGAAAAATGGAAGCAGTTGGTAGGGCTAATGAGTCTGGCAAACTAACTCCCAACTGGGAAGGACCCTACCGAATCTATGAGGAAGTCAGGGACGGTACCTACCGTCTGGAAACACCAGACGGACAACCGTTGCCTCGAACTTGGAATGTAGATAATCTTAAGAAATATTTCTTTTGAATGATGTAAAGTAAAGAGCTACTTAATAAAAGTTTGCACTTACTATTCAATTTTGTACTACGAGGGGCATGCCGTCTGTACCTTTACAGTCGGCTACTCTCCATTGAGTTTTTCACTCTATCTTCAGAGGGGCATGCCGTCTGTACCTTTACAGTCGGCTACTCTCCATTAAGTTTTTCACTTTATCTTCAGAGGGGCATGCCGTCTGTACCTTTACAGTCAGCTACTCTCCATTGAGTATTTCACTCACAATAGGGGCATGTCGTCTGGGCATATAGTCGGCTACCCTCCATAAGAAGATGGCCGACTGGTTCCAAACAGATAGCCACCCCCCTAATACTTAGCTAAAACGATTAGGGCCTGGCCGACCCTGTGCCTAACAGGCGGCTACCCTCCTTCTACTTAGCACCTACGTTCACCAAGAACTTACCAAGGCCACAGGCCGAATGATCAGACCAGGCGCCAAGCCAACTAATCAAATCTACAAAACTAATACGACCTGTCCCAACATCATAGCAGATGTCCGACGGCATCCATCCGGATGAAATTCGTCGCAGAGAGCAGCTCCCTTTTGGGTGGAACATTGTTCTATAAACTAATTACACGGCACCTATACGAATGTCCCCAAGGGCAACCACGTAGCCGTTTTTGAGACAAGGATAACTCTATCACTAACCAAACCAGTGGTAGCAGTTGACATCTGAGTCAGATGACCGCCTGTATTACTTGGGATAAATGCAGGGGGTACCTATTGAGTTAATAGCCAACAAACATTGGCGAATCAAGGGGTCTAGCCGGCCTACGCCGCCTGGTACCTCTACTTCTCAAACAAAAGTGACGGGGACTGAGTAACTCCAACGTTAACTCATAGTCACTCCCTCAAATTTGGTATGGAACCTAAAAGGTTTGAGTCGTCCGCCTGTTTTTAACAAACAGGGGCACTTAAACCCCTATTCCTACTAGGTAACCTATTGAGTTAATAGCCAACAAACATTGGCAAATCAAGGGGATCAGCCGGCCTCCGCCGCCTGGTACCTCTACTACTCAATCTAGATTGTGACGAAGACTAAGTAACTCCTATGTTAACTTAATAGTCACTCAACTTAGTTAAGGCCTAAAAGGTATGAGTCGTCCGCCTGTTTTTAATAAACAGGGGCTCTCAACCACTACTCTTGCTAGGTTAACAAATTATGAGTTAAAAGCCAACAAACATTGTCAATAAAGGGAAACAACCGGTACCCGCCGCTTGTTATCTCTACTACTCAGTTCCTTGGTGACTAGGTAATACTCTATTTACTTGGTCAGACCACTTTCCTACTTGGTTAACAAATGACAGGACCGCCTGCCTAAAAAGGATCCAGACAAAATAGTTCGAATACCGATTGGATAAATGGCCGACTGATCGTCTATCCTGGAAACAGACAACCAGTCGTCCAGGGGCATAGGCGGCGTGACTAACTATCCGTACCTGTCTGCAACTATCGGCCATGTAAAACAGTCGGTCTAGTGAACAATTGGATATTAGAATATTCAATACTTAGACAAATTTGAAGCAAAACAAAAATTCATTAAAAAGAAGCCAGTCATTAAAGACCGGCAAAATATTCAAAGCCCCGGCCCCCTGGCCGGGTAAATACAAAACAAACGGCACGCAGGCCGTGGAAAGAATACATAAAGCTTAAGAAGGGGGCAGTTCAGTATTAGCAGCTGCCGCCAGGTCAGCACTCTTCTTGCTGGACTCGGCTTCAGCTGCATCCTTTTTTGATGCCTTACCCCCAAACGGCACAAGCGCCACTACCGGCTCCTCCTCCTCCTCCAACGCTTCCCCCAACGCCTCTTCTTCAGCAGCCGCCAGGATGTCTTGATTATATGTTTCCGAACACTGGCGGTACGTTCTTTCCCAAGAGGCAAAGTCGGCACTGGGGAAGAGGCGGCCCCAGGTCATGCGCTGGATTTGAGCGGAGTCTTCCATCATCTCCTGGACCAGCTCTTTCTTCTCTTGTTCGGCCTTTTCCGAGAGCTCTTGGGTAAGACTCTTCTCCTGGGTCACCAGGCGTTCCTTTACGCTGGCCAAGGATTTCTCCATGGCTTCGTAAGAGTACATTTTCAGGCGAAGAGGTTTCAGCTCGGCCTTGAGATTTGTGATGGTCGCCTCCAGCTCGTCATTCTTCTTCTGGGCCGCCTCTAACTGAGCCTGAACAGCGGCGGTAACCTACGCCTGATAATAAAGAATATCAATGGTCAATACTTCATTTTGGGCAATTTGAAACATTGCCTTATCACAGTCAGAGGCGGCCATAGCTTTTGCAGCCTTTACCTCTTTGTTCTTTCGATCAAGCGGCTTGCGAAGGCCGTTAACTCGGAGCAGGGCCTAAGTACAAAAAAACAGGCGTCAGTTTCCAAACAAAAAAGAAAACAGGCGTCCAGAAATTCAAATACTCAAAAATATGCTAAGTATACCTCAGCAAGGACCCCTGCAATCCCGTCAAGGTCAAGGGTGCCGACACCCCTGACCGCCTCCCTTTCAGCTGGAGGAACTGCCCTGATCATAGACTTGGCCATCTCTACCAAGTCAGGCTCCTGGGGGCCGGCTGCATCAAGAATAAACAAACAGATTAGACTTAGTAAAAAAGGAGCAAGTCTAAAATTTACAAGGACAACTTCATACCTCTAGGCGGCCCAGTTGGAGTTTTAGAAGAAGTGGCCGGCTGTTTCTCAGCCGCCACCTGTTTCCTGGCAGAACCAGGAGAGCTCCCAACAGTCGTCTTCCGGGCCTTGGGGTCCGGCTGTTGGGAAGATGAAGCTCTTGGAGCACCCGTCTAAAAAATAAGAAAAAAGTCAGTATATGCATAAACACTCCAAAAAGAGGGTGAAAGGTTCGGAGCTCACCAAGGGTGCCCCCTTCTTGGGGAGTCGGTTGAAGCTTGTTGCATAATAGAGGCCCGCAACATGGCCGCCGCAGTCTTAGAGGCGGTGATTTTGCTCATGGCGTTAGCTGCAAAAACAAACAGCAAAGTTAATAAAAGATAAACAACAAATGTATGGAACAACAGAGTATTCGACAGGCCGACTACCTCTTGAGCACCGACTGCTGAGGCCGCAGGCGGCCAAAAAGTACTCGTCATAGAGCCACTTGAAGCTCGGGACGCAGTGCAGGGGTACTTGCTCTCGTACCCCTGAAGTAGAGTCGACCCTCGACTCTACTTTAAAGAGTCCTTTATCAAGGATCTCTTTCTTAGCCTTGGGGGGAACAGGCGGCATGCTACGGCCGCCTGCAAGAAGGGGCGGATTCCTGTTCCACCTATTGAAGCGCTTGTTCTGCTCAATGTCTGAACTCTCAATGATGAAGAAGGTGCTCCGCCAGTCCTTCCACTTGTTTGCTTTACCTCTTGTCATGAGGTAGCCCCTGTGGCTTGTCAATTGATACCAGCCGGTACCGCCTGTCTTAGGGGTCCGGCTGAGATAGTTCGTATTGGCGAAAGCCTCGAAGCTCGGCTCCACCCCGTGCAGTTCGCACCCGGCCACATAGCCGAGTACGTTGACCCAGGAGTTTGGGGCTAACTGCCATAACCCCAACTCATACCCATCCAAAATCCGCTGAACAGCCGGATGTAATGGGAAGCGAAGCCCTGCCTTGATGGCCGCCTCGTAGCAGCCAAAGCAGGAGCATTCATAACTGGAACCAGCCGGCCAGACGACTGTGTCTTCTGGATCCGGCACAAACACTAGAAAGTCGGGGCCCATGGTGTGGTTTGCAATAAAGCTCTCCACTTTCTCTTGCATGGATGTGATTCGGCCCCAAGGTACCGTGCAGTAGTAGGGGGTATTTAGCTCTCGGTAAGAGGCGGATGGTTCCGCCCAATTGTCCCCCTTCTCAACTGCGTGAGAAATTCTCGCCTCTTGCAGGCGGCTGTTTTTTTCTTCTGTACCCAAAGAAGCATGGCCAGAAGAGCTTGACTCGGAATCGTCCTCCGACGAGTCTGAAGAGGACGACTCCTCCCCTCTCCCGGAGGGGCCCGCCTCCTCTCTTTGAAAAGGAGCAGATTTGTTAACTGTTAAATGGGAAGGGGTCACTATGAATCCCCCCACAGAATTGCCGGCATCCAGGCCGCCTTGTTTCACTTCCACATCTGGCGCCTGGTCAGATGTTTCACTAATCGGCACCCTGTGGGAGGAGCCGTCTGAATTTGAGATCCTAGCTGTCTTTTTCGTTCTGGCCATCCTGCTCTCCATTGACACAGATACAGTCGGACTTTGTATAAAGGGCAAAGATGGGTCCGGAAAAGGGCAGGCGGCACTCCTAGTCCTAGATTCAGCCGTCCCCGGTGACCGGCTGATCACTAACCTAGGTCGTGTCGTGTGCTTCCGTGGTGCCATTTCAGAAAATAAAAAGAAAATTAAGAGTAAGAGAACTGAGTTACCTGAACGAGTGACGGTTGATGAAGTTCTGAAAATCCTGTGCAGTCGGCTTGTCAGAACAGGCGGTAGGCTGAAAAGGTCCAAAATGTCAGAGCAAGTTCAGGGGTCCGAATGTTCTCAAAAAGTTCTCAAAGTGTGAAAATGACTCAAGACAACTCTCCCTTATATAGGCGAAGTGAGAAGGCGAAGGGTCACTTTCAGAATTCAAAATTTGGGCGGTAAAATCTCTCGTCCTTTCGCCGACTGACACTTGTAGAAGGTCGCTGCCTGTTACAGTGCGACACCTGTCACAGGTAACACGTGACCAATCACGTGCCACCTGTGAGGGGCAAATGATTAGGGGATTTTGCTCCCACCAATCGGAATGCGCCACGTGGGCCAATCAGGACCTGCCAAGTGTCCCCTAGTTGGAACTGTCAGGGCTTGCCACGTGGCACGCGCTTATTCGTCCACCTTGGACCTGTTATGTCACGACATGTGGCATACTCCATGCCTAATGGAGAAACCAGCCACCCAGGCCCAACTTCCGAGGGAAGCCCAATCGGCCCTAGGTTAACCTAAACCTAGGATGGGCACGTTTCCCAAGGTTATAAATACCTCCCTTAATCCTCATTAAGGGGGATTACAGAAAGAGAACAGAAACATTACGGAGAAAACACATTAATTACACACAGTAATAACCGGCTGATCTCGCTAACAAAGCAGATTACCTACATTAAACACTCTCACCTAGAGAGACCAAATCACTTTAATTTCCGCATTAATTGCTCCTTAATCAGGTACTAACTTGACCGTTGGAGGCGGAGCTCGCAGGAGTCTCCGTTATTTTGCAGGTACAGGCGTCCGGTTCCAGTCTCGGAATTGTAACTCTCCCGCATGACATCAGAAAACCCCGAAACACTCACCCTTTAATTGTTTTGTTCTTACGGTGGAGGTTCTTGAACAAGAAGGATTCCATAAGTGTTTAAAAGAAGATCTAGCAAGGAAAAGTTGTAAATTCCCGAGCACTTAGATAAATCACCTTTCTTTTCTTGCTGAAACAACTTTTAATCAATTGATTAGTGTTGTTTGATCACCTTAAATAAACTTTAATTAATTAATTTCACATAGTATTATTGCGTTAATCAAGACTAGAATTTGAATAATTAATTGATTGTTTTATCACCTAAGTCAACGCGAATCTTATTTATTTTATTCCTTTCACGAATTTGAATTAAATAAGAATAACAAAAATCATTGCAATGTAATCTTTATGTGATTGACGCATGTAAATAAAATCAATTAACTCAGTTTTAGGTATCACGTTGCATATATTATCTGGTAATGAAATCGTGAAAAACGAAGAGCTAGTAAAGGCCGCACTAGGGCTAGAATGACGATTCCCCTAAAAAAGGAACGCTATCTTAGTACCCTCGCTCCCGAACTCATTTCTGGTTTAGTAGTCCAATTTGGGAATGGGTAAACTTATGATTCATGCTAAATATCCCTTGAACTCTACTTAGGAGAAAGGCATGAACGAGGTTTATGAGTTTTCTAAAAACTCACTGACGACTCCCTATTAGTTTCTTACAATAAAGCGTAATGATGGAATCAATTCTATTTCAAGGTCCCCCAAACAGTCAAGTAATAAAATCCTAACACACCATCAAAGTGTAAAGTCCTAGGATTTTAAAGGGCCATGGGCATAGAGGAGAAGGATCCCCTACGATGGGCACACCCTCCTCACCGTGGCGACTCCATTGGAGACTTAGAGGTTATAAGATTAGCTTTTGGTTATGGTTCAAGGTTTCCAACTTAGGTTACCTATGAGTCGTAACAAAGGCTAACTTGGATAATCTCTAGTTTGAGAGCGAGACTTGAACGCATATTATCTTTCTTTTTCACAAAAGTAAAAACCAAATAAGAAACATTGCATCATGCATAATCATAGCACACTTTAACCATTGGGGATTGGCTCATTGACTAGAGGTCGCCAACACTAGGCTTCTATCCCGAAATCAATAACAATCATCCCACCCATATTGCCAACAAAATGTTGGGAGAATATGACATGGGTCAACACATTGAGTGATTGATTAGTGCATCATTCTTAAGATATGGTACATTTGGACACCTAAGCCTTGACCATAGAATGGCATTGTATGCTTTGACGGTTCATTTTATGTGCTTATGTGACTACATGAATATGTGCTTATATGTTTCGTGTCTATCTAATTAATTCCAACTTGTTACCTGGAGATATTTAAAAAAATCGAAAAAAAAAATGTGGTTCGACAGAACCAAAAAAAAATCATTTTGATTAAAAAAATTAAAAATCAAACAAATCAAAAATCAAAAATAAAAATGCCGAGCGCAAGTCCTGAAGTTGCGCGCGGCTCTTCCGCTCAACTCTGGCTCTTGCGCGCGCCACTGTTCAATGTTAATTTTGACTCGTTACGAGCAATATTATACGAAGAGAACGATATTACCGCTTCAAGGTTAATCGTTAAGTAGGTGCTAATAATATCTCTTTGGCTAACAAGGTTGTCTAACTCAGTTGCTTTTACTTTGTTCGTTTTTGTTTTTAAAAAAACAAAATTCTAAAAAACATGTCTTTTAATCGTTCTTTTTTATTTTGTTCGTCTTTTCTTTTTTTTAAAAAAAAGTTTCAAAAAACATGTCTTTTAATCGTTCTTTTTTAAAAAAAAAAAATCCGAAAACAGAAAACATGTCTTCTATCTTTCTCTTATTCAAAAAATCTTGCTAAAAAAAGTGTGTGTTATATTTTATTTTTGCATTAAAAAAAATAAAAAAAACGCATATGGCAGGCTCTACTCTCAAAGTTGCACTCTCCACCTTAGTGCAAAACGGAAAATTTCTCATAAGATTCGTTATTAGAAATTCGCATCCTTAATAGGACGTCATCAATATTCCCATTCTTAAACGTGCCTATTTTTATAGTCGTCATCTTTTAGTTGTAATTAATCAACCTTGATTTAAGAGTATAATTTATTTACCTCTTCTATGGTTTAAAAAGAAAATCCCGAAAACCTTACTTGGGATGATTGCCTCACAAAAAAAAATGAGAATAGAGCGAAAAATAAAATCAAGAAATCGTTCTAAAAAAAAGAGTACGATACAAAAAGAGAAAATAAAAAAAAATTACTATTCTCTAAGAAAAAAAAAAGAATAATGAATAATAAATCCGAGAAAATGATTCAATTATTTTTTGGGATTATGTTCGAGGGAAACCATTCTATTTAAATCAATAGTAATTATCCTTTAAAGATAAGCAATATGAGCTTAAAAAAAAAAAAAAAAAAAAAAAAAAAAAAAAAAAAAAAAGATCTCTATTGTAATCTATATGATCAACAAATACCACATTCTAGTATATTGATCATTTTAAGGAGCATATTCAGGTTGATTAATATTTCAAAATATTTGAAGAACACATCAATCCAGCTTCCCCTTTCTTTCTTTCCTACCTTTTTCAAAAACAGTTCACTTAAAGTAAAATCTAAGATGATTAATTTGTTGAAGTCAACACAAATCATGATAGTCCATTAATGATTGTTCGTGAATTTTTTGACATTTCTCATCAACAAACTTGTATAAAGTGAATTCGTATTACAAGGATTTAAAAAAAATTAAAAAAAAAAATCATTTTGACTTTGATTCATTGTTTGAATGCTTGGCAGAAAAGGTTTAAGTGAACGCGCTCAATTTTCATGATACACATTACTAGCTCATGTTCCACATTCGCATCCTAATCCAATCATGGGTGACAAAGCAGCATTGGAGAAACATAGAGAGGAACTCCAAAACCTAAAGGCCCTATGAGAAGAAGATGCCAAAATGAAGGCTCATAGAAAAACAGAAAAGGCTAAAATAAAAGTAGAGAAAGAAAAAAAAATCTACAAGAAAAAGCAAGAGCCGAAAGACTAGAGGCGTTGGAGAAACTTGTCCTTCAAGCTAGCTCAGGGACTAAGTTCTTCAATTATGAGCTTGCACCACAACTTAGTGGCAAGACTCTCCCACAAAAGTTCTTGACTACGGATTTACCAACCTTTAAGGTTGCGGACAATCCTAGGACTCACTTAATGAGCTTTCTTGGAATGCTGGCATTGAAAGGGGTCGAGCATAGCTTATATGCATGTACTTTCCGTCTTTCATTTGTCCCAATTGCTAGATCATGGTTTTATAACCTCGAAGCAAAACAAACTTCCAATTGGGAGGACATTGTAAAAGCGTTTCTAGCCCAATATGGAGATAACAACGAGCTCACAACTACCTTGCGCAACCTTGAGTTACTCAAGCAAGGGGAAGAAGAAGGCTTCATTAACTTGTTTTCTAGGTGGCAATAAAAGGTTGTTATTCTTTCATTAAGACCTTTGGATCATGAACTTGTCCCAAAGTTCATAGACAATATGTCTCCACCATACAAGTGCCATTTACAATACCTTGGTTTAGACACATTAATTGAAAGGGACTTGATAAATGAAACCATGAATCATATAGATGGACTAGATTTTTAGAGAGGATCTCACCTACGTTGGAAACGGACAAAGCTCGAAGACGCAATCTCAAGAAGTTGTCAACAATTCAAGATTTAGCATCTTAGGTCTTGTTTTGTGTCTTTCCATTTTGTTTTATCTATGATAGACTAAGAGATTCATGATGGCGAATCATTTTATTATGTACTCTCATTAATTAATGAATAAAAATTCTATTTTCAAGTACGTCTATCTTGTTCTTTTTTCAATCATTTTGTTGTTATTAACTCGAATTAAATGAAATACACATACAAACAGGCAATATCAAAATGGCATACATACTTAACACTTTAAGAATCTTGATGAGCTTTGGCTTACAAGATTTATCGAATGAAAAGAGGCTCATCTTTGGCCCACAATTAAAGGATATGATGATTACACCAACACAGGAAGCAACTTGAAACTCCACGAAGATGATCTCATGTTTTTGACCTTAGAACAAATCCATTTTATTTTGGCAGCCCTTTTGAGCCTAGTCAATTTAGCCTTACTTATTTAACCTACATTATTCCAAACCTTGGGATGAGAATGGTGCAAAGAGATAAAAATGAAAAATAGGGGGAACAAAACATAAGAGGGGGATACAAAGTTAGTCTAAACCCAAAAAGGAAAGATCAAGTGAATAAAATACAAATTCTGAACCTACTAACCTACTCACAAACAACGTACATGACTTTTCACACTGAAAATGATATATACACAAAATTTACTAAATATCTAACATAGGTCATTTAATCACAGACACATGAGTAGCAACACATAGCTGAGACTCAAAAATCTAATCACCTCATAACCAACGATTTGAATATCATAAACCATTGATTCCAGAACAAGTAACTAGGAATGATGTAACCCATATCTCACTAGGAGGTCAAGGTACAAGAAACTTTGCCCTTAATTGGGCACTAACTGATAACTCAAACAAAAACATTGACAAAGAAGCTAAAAATTGAAAACAGTAATACTCCAAATAAACTGAAGCACAAACAAGATTGCATAATCCATCACGAAGACAGTAAAATGAGCCCAAAACGAAGTTTCTTCTATGCTACAAAGTGGTCAAAACCAGCATAATGAGGCGAACATCCAAACAATTACAAGTTTTAACAATCATCACAGTTTTCTAATCATACTTCCAGGCTAATCGAGATTCAACAAGTCCAACTACACCAATCAAAGGCACCAACAATTCCATAATATAAATATATAATTTAACACTGTGCACCAACATAAACACAAATTCTGAAGCATTACCTTCGAAAAATCGAAAAGACATTACAAATCATGAAAAAAAATCGAAAAACCCTAAATCTTCAATAATCTTCAATACGAAACAAAATTCAAACAAAAATCATGCAAATAGTTTAAATTAAAGAAAAACAACAATGAATAATCTCAAAATTGTAGAAATCAAATGATAAACAAAAATTATACCAGAAAGTGGTTGAGTAGCTGAAGAACGAAGGCCTCTTCTCCGTTGAAATGTACCACCACCTCTAGTTCTTGCCATTGAAGAATAATTTGAGCAATTTTACAGAAAAACCGAAGCTGATTTTGTAGAGAGAGAAAATGGAAGAACGGAAGGTCGGAAGAGAGAGAAAGTGTGTAGGTTGCGTTTTTTTGGGAAAAGAAATCAAAAACGTGCGTTTTGGGTGGGAATAGAGGAAACAGTAGTAAGATGTTGGAGAGAAAGAGTCATGTGACAATACCGGGTCCACAATAATTTATTATGGACCAGGTTTATTTAAGTTTTATAGCAATGTCATAACAATACTGAGACTGTCTAATAAAATGTTAATTATACCGACATTACCTACCTTCTCACTAGCTAGAGTAATTTTCCACCATTTATTTAACTCCTTGTAAAGTTGTAAGACCATGAGCTCATTGTCTTTGGCTTACTAGCCAAGTTTCAAACCATTTAGATATTTGAACAACCTACAACGCAAAGTTCATTTGCAAAGTACTAGTTCATAAAGAAAACCAAAAGACGTAAAAGCAATATTGCTTTCCAGTAGATATGATATGAGTCATGGCTTTCAAAGATTCTTTAATTTAAATAAGCTTACTACACATCAAATGCAAACAAGTTCATGGATTACCTCTAAGCCTTTCTATGTCTATGTAAGCCTTTTAGAGAATGGAGATGTTCCAACTAATTGCTTGTACATATATTATATAATAGATATCCTTTAACCTGATTTCATTCTCGAGATGAACTGACCAAAGGAGGTTCTAAGACCAGATTCTGTTTTATTTAAAAGGAAAAATACACTTTAATAATCCCAACTATTAGCATTTACTTCTAATAATCCCAATTAAGGTTTATTATCTAATAATCCCAACTATGGGGTCAATTTGCCTCTAGTAGTACCAACCGGTCAACACCAAGTTAACGACTTGTTATAACAGGTAACCAATACACGTGTTAGCCTGTGATTGGTCCAAAATTTAAAAAAAAAAAAAAAAAAAAAAAAAAAAAAAAAAAAAATAACCATAAACCTAACAGCCACCACCTCTTCACCGTGAAACCCAAGGCAACCGCCAGCCCACCGGAAAACGGTTGGCTGCCTCCCAAACAACGGAAAACGGCCGGTCGGCCCCTCCCAACCCCCAAAACCATCATCCATGCTCCACCCCACCATCAAATACCAGCGACACCGCAAGCAACTCCCAAAACCAGCAGCACCACAAGCAAACTCGCTACTCGCAGCTCCAACCACCACCAATTACCAACCACGCACAACCTCTACATCTCCTTAATCACAACATCCATAACAACCCCAAATAAAAAGAACCACCAAACGCTGCACTTCAATTCGCTTCACTGCTGCACAAATCTTACTACTGGCTGATCGTTTTAGGGGTTGGTGTTTGGTTTCGTAGCGTCCAACACGACACGGAATGAAACACACCCTAGACCCGCACACTAATTAAGGTAACTAAACATGCAATCACATAATTAAACAACAAAAGAGAGAGAAAGAGAAAAGGCGATCTTACCCTTCACAAGTGCTTCGCTCGCTTACGAGCTCGTACTTGAAAGCTCTAGCCTCGCAAGTGCGTAGGCCTCCGACGGCTCGCGCCCTCGCCCGACCCGAGTGGTCTTTATCCCGAAGGTTAGTCGGGACTTGACCAAAGAAAAACTATAGTATTGCGAACTTAAAGGTTTTCTCACTTTCAAGGAGATGCCTTAGTCGGTTCAACTCAAGTGATTTTTCCCAAACCCAAAACTTAGGTATTTATAGGGAAATGAGCCTTGATCTCCCTTTTCCCATCGATGTGGGAGAATTACATTTTTCCTTAATTTATTCTAATTAAAAAACAAATTAAAATGCAAAACAATCAACAAGCTCCATCAAGTGGCACATGGTGAGCAAGGGTAGGTGAGGACCACCAAAGGGGGGGACCAAAACACCACTTACTCCCCAAGCAAGGCCACACAGAAAACGGTCCCCACTATGACTTGGCTGGCCACGCACAACTGGCTGTCAGCCAGCCTTGGCTGGCAAGGCTGCCTAGCTGGCGCCTGGCGCCTGGCACCATGGCACTGCTAGCAGCCCAGCCCGCACACGCAACGGTGCAGCACGCAAGCCATGCAATGCGGGCTGCTGCTGATACTGCGTTGCGTGTGCTAGCGAGGCCCAGCTGCTGCTTGTGGCTGGTGCTGTCATGCTAGCAAGCACGCACTGCCACAGCATGCATATGCACAGCACTATGCTTGCGATGCTCGCATGCTTGTGGCTGGTGCTGCTATGCTAGCAAGCACGCACAGCCACACCACACACGCATAGCTTGCAATGCTACGAGCTGTATTGTGCGATGCCCAGCATGTTGCGATGGCTAGTGCTGCTATGCTAGCAAGCACACACACCCATGCACGCATAGCCACAGCACACATATGCATGGCACGCAGCTTGCGATGCTCGTGTTGTGCGATGTGGGAGTGCTTGGCGATGTTTGGCAGGCTAGCATGCATGCGGTTTGGGACCTCGCCTAGCCTAGCACTCGCATGGCTAGGCCAATGCGATGCTACGACTTGGCTCGTACTTGTCGCTTGCTTGATTCCACGTCTCGTCGAATTCCGAATTCGACTCGACTTATGACGCTCGGTTTCGACGCTCTAAGCTCGATATCCGATGTCTTTGTTCGTAATACTCTAATCACTCATCTAATCCTTCGGATTGATTTGTCGTCTCGGATCGGTTATTCGATTGGGGTGCGACCCGAAGGGTTGAGTCAAGATTAAGCTGTAATATTAATTACACATTAATATTACTGATCGGAAGTGGCCTTCACCTAGGCATTCCGATCACTTGACCTCACTGAAGAATTAGCTTTCTAATAATTTTGAACCCTCTATCAGAATAATACACTTGTTGGAAGGACACCATTTCTTTCAGTTGGGAAGGTCGGTAGGCCATTTTGCGGGGAGTTAGGAGAGGTCGTTGGCCGGAATCCGGTGGCTTGGGAGTTAGGCCCTAGGGTTTCACGGTGGGAAGGAAGGGGGAGAGGGGTGGCTGAGATGGGTTTTGTGTTTTTTCTATTTAATTTTTAATTATTTTTATTTTGGAGCAATTACTTGCTGACACGTGGAATTAAAAATAATTTACCTTTTCAGCAGGTTTCCGGTCATTGGGACTAGTAGAGGCAACTAACCCCATAGTTGGGATTATTAGAAGTAAATCACGCATAGTTGAGATTATTAAAGTGTACTTATGACGATAACAATAATGAGAAGTATACTAATTATGATTATTTTATATCTCTTAAAGTACTCTCATAGGTCGATCCGGTATATTTCTAAACAAATACATGTGTAAATGATTTATGACAATCATGTCCTCGTAGCACAAGAAACGGTGCTATAAATTATACTACACACTAATCTCAAGTGGTCATTAATCGTCCATCATTTTAATGACCTTGATTAGGGATAATTTTCGATTGAAATATTCAATGTTCACTTAACAGGTGTTCTTTATCCAAGACATGGTCTTTATATCCTATTTTGAATATTCTCATAAATCGAATGGACTCATTATTTAATTCTAAACCACAATTAAATAGAAATGGAGTAATAATCTCATATTCGTCAAGCCTACGTTGCAACTCATCATGAGCTTGGTCTTCTGGTTCACCCAAATTTGTCTCCTTATTGATATCATACATCTCGTCATCGGAGTGAGTACCACCGTTATCATCATCCATATCCTCATCACAATGTAGGTACTCATCACCAACCATGATGTATACACACCTACCATCAAAAGCAAAGCAAATAATTAGTCATCACTAAAGACAATCAAAGGTGATGCACCAAAATAACCAAACACTTACCCAACTTCTTCATTTTCTTTATTAGTTCACATCTAATCCTTATAACAACTCATATTTGCTGAGCTTTAAAATGATGGGTTAACACAATTTTTTTTTTTTTTTAAGGAACTAAGAGGTGGTCATAATTAGAAAATAAGTACTAGTAGTAAAAAAAATTAAAATCCATTCACTATTTGTGAATGGCCCATGCATTTTACAGCGAGAACAAGTAACAATGCATAACACGCGCAAACTAGTAACAAACTTAGGTGGTTAATCCGATTAACACGCCTAAATAAAACTAGTCAAAGTTGTTAACCGATTATGTGATTAAAACGCAATAAATTAGCTCAAGTAATTAACGAAGCTCCCACTAAATTCCGCATCCAACTTAATTGATCCAATTAATCAAGCCGGTTAACAAATATTTTGCCAAATTATTTTGCAAGTGCCTGAGGAACCGAGGCCTAGCCTCGTTAAAATAATTAAATAAATAATTAAAATGACCCAATCAACGCAAAAAGTTAGCCAAGACATGGTCTTGATACCCTATTTTGAATATTCTCAGAAATCGAATGGACTCATTATTTAATTCTAAACCACAATTAAATAGAAATGGAGTAATAATAAATTTGCAGAAAATTTAATTGCTCCAAAACCGAATGGTTTAACATAGTGTTTTACATTAAGACATCAAGTTTAATTAAAACACATATACAGGGAAATCAAAGCCAATCTCCAACATGCTTGATTCCCATTGCCTCAATGTGCTTATTGTGCTTCACTTGAGGCAAAGGTTTAGTTAGTGGATCGGCTGCATTATCGTCCGTTCCAATCTTACAAATTCTGATTTCACCCTCGGACTTCCATTCCCTTATCATGTGAAATTGCCTCTTGAAATGTTTGACCTTCTGATGTTCCCTTAGCTCCCTGGCCTGAGCAATAGCTCCATTGTTATCACAATAGGGGTCTATTGGACCCTTGATGGAGGTTACAACATCAAGTTCACTAATGAACTTACGAATCCAAACTGCCTCCTGAAATGCTTCTGAAACTGCCAAGTACTCGGCTTCAGTTGTACAATCTGCAGTGGTGCTTTGCTTAGCACTCTTCCAACTAAACGCTCCTCCATTTAGGCAGAATATGTACCCTAACTGCTACTTGGAGTCGTCTCTGTCAGTCTAGAAGCTCGCGTCAGTATAACCTTCAACAACCAAATCATTGCTACCATCATAGACCAGAAACTTATCCTTGTTCCTTTTCAGGTACTTTAGGATATTCTTGGTCGCAGTCCAATGCGCCTCTCCTGGGTTTGAGTGGTATCGGCTCGTAGCACTCAAGGCATACGATACATCGGGCCTAGTACATATCATGGCATACATGATCGATCCAATAAGCGAAACATATGGAATCTGATTCATCCTCTCTCGCTCATCAGGTGTCTATGGAAACTGCTTCTTGCTGAGAGTTACGCCATGAGACATGGGTTGTGCCCTCTTTTGGCCCCTTTCATGTTGAATCGTGCCAGTACCATATCATTATAAGTACTTTGGCTCAATCCAATCATCCTTTTAGATCTATCCCTATAGATCTTGATACCTAATATGTACTGTGCCTCTCCTAAGTCGTTCATTGAAAAGCACTTTCCAAGCCAGCCCTTCACGGACTCTAACAGTTTAGTGTTGTTTCCAATGAGTAATATGTCATCGACATATAAGACGAGGAATGCAATGTCACTCCCACTGACCTTCTTGTAAACACAAGACTCATCTGGATTCTTGATAAAACCAAACTTACTAATGGCTTCATCGAATCGCAGATTCCAACTTCTGCTGGCCTGCTTTAGTCCATAAATGGACTTTATAAGCTTGCATACCTTCCGAGCATTGCTTGAATCGACAAAACCTTCCGGTTGTGTCATGAACACAATTTCTTCCAAAATCCCATTAAGGAAGGCGGTTTTGACATCCATTTGCCATATTTCATAATCATAATATACAACAATTATAGGATAATCCGGACGGACTTAAGCATGGCGACTGGTGAAAAGGTTTCATCATAATCAACGTCATGAATTTGCCTGTAACCTTTTGTCGCCAGTCTAGCTTTGTATATAGATACATTTCCATCTTTGTCGGTTTTCAACTTGAAAATCCATTTACAACCAATAGGTGTGTAACCTTCGGGCAAATCAACCAAGTCCCAGACTTGATTTTCAAACATGGAGTCCATCTCGAATTTCATGGCCTCTTGCCATTTTCCTCCCACTTGTCATTTTGGAAAGGTGTTCCTTCTCCAAAAATACACCATCACGAGCAACAAACTCTTTGTTCTCGGATTTATTGTAGAAGTAATATCCCTTAGTTTCTTTTGGGTGTCAGAAATTAATATCTTGACATATGATTCGCAACCCCAAATCTTAAGAAAAGACAACCTTTGAGGTTTTTTCGTCCATAATTCATATAAAGTCTTTTCGACAGCTTTTGACGAAGCTCGGTTTAGAGTTAGTGTTGCGGTTAGAAGTGCGTATCCCCAGAAAGAGATAGGAAGTTCACTGAGACTAATCATTGATTGGACCATGTCTAACAAGGTTCGATTCCTCCTTTCGGACACTCCGTTCCATTGTGGATTTTCGAGAGGTGTTAACTCTGAAAGAATACCATTTTCTTTCAAGTGATCGTCGAATTCGTGGCTCAAATACTCGCCACCTCGATCCGATCGAAGTGCTTTGATTTTCTTGCCAAGCTGATTTTCAACTTCACTCTGAAACTCCTTGAATTTCTCAAAATATTCAGATTTGTTCGACATAAGGTAGACATAACCATATCTACTATAGTCGTCGGTGAAGGTGATGAAATATCGATAACCTTGCCTTGCGGGTGTACTCATTGGTCCACATACATCCGTATGTATAAGACCCAATAAGTCACTAGCCCTTTCTCCTAACTTGGAGAATGGTTGCTTTATCATCTTGCCTAATAAACATCCTTCGCAATCTTCAATCGACTCTAAATCGAATGAGTCAAGAATACCTTCATGAAGAAGTTTCTTGATGCGTTTGATTTTGACGTGGCCAAGACGACAATGCCACAAGTAGGTTTGATTTGACTCGATGGTCTTAGCTCTTTTGGCGGTATCATCAATGTTATAAAATTGTTTGTCTAGAGAAAGCACATAAAGATCATTTTCTGAATATGCCTTACCATATAAACATTATCGAAATAAAACGAACAACTAATGTCTTTTATTCGAAATTCAAATCCCTTGGTGTCCAACGCCGAAATGGAAATAATGTTTTTGGTAATTCTTGGAACATGATAACAATTGTGAAGTTCTAAAACAAGCCTAGAGGGCAAAGACAAACTGAAAGTTCCGACGGATACGGCAGACATCCTGGCTCCATTGCCGACCCAAAGCTTGACCTCTCCTTTCTCTAGCTTCCTATTTATCCTTAGTCCCTGAGCATTAGAACAAAGGTGTGAGCCACATCCAGTATCTAATACCCGTGATGTTTTTCTAGCGAAGTTTAAGTCTATAACAAAAATACCTGATACAGAAGCAACGGTGCTGTTCTTCTTATCTTCCTTGAATTTGAGGCAATCTCGCTTCCAATGTCCTTTCTTCTTGCAGTAGAAACATTCAGAATCGGATTTAGAAGAGGCTACCTTCTTGTCCTTGCCGCTCTTAGCAGCACTTGACTTAGGCGGAAAATTTTTCTTCTTTTTCCCTTTAAAACTTCTCTTCTTGCCCGAGCACTTAAATGGCTTTCCCTTTTTTACCATGAGTATATCATGCTTCCCCTCATCCTTCAGCGTTTGCTCGGCCAGCTTCAACATCCCATGAAGCTCGGTGAGGGTTTTCTCCATGCTGTGCATGCTATAGTTCATCTTGAACTGATCATAACCTTTGTGCAGCGAATGGAGAATGACGTGATGCGTATTTTTGACAGTTTATATTTAGTGGAAGGATTTGAGTGATTTTAATGATGGAAATTTGAAGGATAGTCTTAGAAGGCAACGACTTCTAAGTTTGATCTTAGGAGCAACGATCCTAAAACCCTAGTTAACAACTAGTTCGAACCTTAACAAAGTTCTCTTCGAGTTAAAACTCAACAATCTGATTTTTATTTCATAAACGCCCTGTTAAAATAATTACATACAACTAGTATATATAGGAAAAATAAATCTATCCTACTTGCTCCGCAAGCAAACTAATTAAAAATCCTAATAATTAATTAATGAACCAGGATAGCCCACTAACTTATTAACACAACTTTGGAAGCCCAAGGCCCCATAACTACTACTAAGAAAATAATAAAAACACTATTAAAAACTCACTTGTAAAACACCTACTTCAAGATTAAGGTAAAACTAAGAGTGTACCTATAAAACGCAATAAAGATAGTTGTGAGAAAGGGTTACTCGATTCACATCATAATGACAATTTCCATCTCGGTTGAATACCCAGCGTCAAGCCTTTCCATGTTCTCAAATAATCCAATCATTTTAAGTACATGTGGGCTAACTGGCTCCCCTTTCTTGAGCTTTCTCTCAAAGATCTGCCTGTGAGTTTCGAACCTTTCAGTTCGGGCGTGCTCTTGGAACATGTTTTGAAGTTCAAAAATGATTTCAAAGAGAGTCTTTTGGAGGTCCAAAGACATTGTGGCCAACATGATGCATTTGACATCCCGATTGGCAGTTTGCTATCGGTTTAGAGCAGCCTGAGTGACCTCCTCACTAGGAGCGTCGGGCATTTCCTCATCAAGGACGTACTCCTTTTGCTCTTGCATGAGAACAATACGCAAGTTCCTTTGCTAATCAAGAAAATTTGGCCCACTCAACTTCTCCTTGTCGAAAATTGACCGTAATGAAAATTGGTTGTTTGAGTTATTTGCAGACATGTTTCTACAATTGAAAGAATTTGAAATGAAAAAACATTCATAAACCAATAAGTTTGTTTTAAAGCATACATGCAAATTTTCAATCTTATTGAGTGTTTTATCCACGCATTAATATTAGTTCCCTTTAGGCGAGAATAAAACGATTCCAAGGTCCCAAAAATCAAAAAGTGATTAAGCATACTTTGGCTTGTCTTAACACTTAATATTTTAAGGTAAGCAATCCAATTGCTAATAGCTCTAAGCTACTCTTGGTTCGATAAAACATCGCATCTAATGCTTCCATGACATTTTATCTCCATTGCCACGACATCTAAGGGCTCCTTACTGATATCGTTAAGCTTAACCAAGACCAACTCGTATACCTAGTATACCTTACATTCCTAGGGAAGTAGTGATGCCTCGCTTTGGTGTAGCCCATTACTACGCGCATTAGTTCGGTAAGTGTTGTTCTTGGAATGGCAAATTTTATCTCAATTTTATAGGGACCTTGGGTTTCTATGTTAGTTGATTTAAATGAACTTAATTAATCAACGCAACATTTGAATTCCTAAACATGCAACTATCATATCATTCAATCATATATAAACAAAATTATATATATAAAACATAAGTAAAAGATGAATTTGACAACTAGCATGACCCCTTGAGTCTTCAAATCTCCATGGGTCTTGGATGCAACTTCTTGGCTTGTATTCTTAGAAACGCCGTCTTGGAGACATCTCCACCAAATATGCAACTACTAGTTACTATGAGTAGGATTAATATAAATATTAAGGTACAAAAATACGCAACGGTACGCAGACCGTATTTAGATTTACAAAAGTATATAAGGGATCGCAGTTCGTATTTATTATCCTAGTCGGGCCCCACTAGTTGCCATTTTCACAAAACTTGTGATACAATATACATTCCATTCATCCATTCACTATTTGTAAATAACCCATGCATTTTACAACGAAAACAAGTAACAATGCATAACACGCGCAAACTAGTAACTAACTTAGGTGGTTAATCCGATTAACATGCCTAATAAAAACTAGTCAAAGTTGTTAACCGATTATGTGATTAAAACGCAATAAATTAGCTCAAGTAATTAACGAAGCTCCCACTAAATTCCGCATCCAACTTAATTAATCCAATTAATCAAGCCGATTAACCCATATTTTGCCAAATTATTTTGCAAGTGCCGGAGGAACCGAGGTCTAACCTCGTCAAAATAATTAAATAAATAATTAAAACAACCCAATCAACGCAAAAAGTTAGCCCACCAAATGGCCAAGTGCCTAGCATCCAAGCCATAGGGCTAGGCTTGCTAGGCACCAAGGCCTTTGGCTATGTGTGCCTAAGGTGCTAGCCTGCCCAGCCAACAGCGCACCCCATGCCTGCTGGCACCAGCAGCCTCGCAGCATGCTACGCATGCTCGCATGATGCTAGCGCTGGCAGCTTGTGGGTGGCCTGCTAGCATTGTCGGCTTGCTGCCCCTTGTGCCGCATAATACGCAACCTATTGCACAGCCCGCAGCACCAAGTGTGCACCACACTTGCACACACACCACACACTAGCGCGTCAACGAGGCAAGGCAACCCACACGCGCACCTTGGCAGCCACATATGATATGCGTGAACAGCCCGGCTAGCCTAAGGGTGTGTTTTGGGCAGTTTTGCCTCGATTTGCGTGCACTTGTCTAGGGATTTTAATCCCGATATGTGTGTGGCATAAAATTGATTTTAAATTTATATTAGAACCAACATTGAGCATCAATGAAAATATAACAAGTCTAACTTAAATAAATTCAATTGTATAGAGCACAAACCAAAATTATTCAAGAACCATTCTTTACATTATTTTAGGTTCATCTTGATGCTACTAATTAAAGGGTTATACTCATAATTAATTTAACCATACATAAATTAATAATGAGAATTGACAAAATTAAAGAGGTTGGAAAAATAAACCCATTCATCTAATAAAAAATTTCCAACACTAATTTGTGTATAATTGAAAAATTACATCTTTCAATATGAAAATTAATTAAATTTCAAACACAAATTTTGAACTTTTAGGACTTTAATCAACTCAAAAATGAGTAAATCCAAAAATTAGTTCAACATGGAATTTAGAAATCAATGTTCCAACCAAATAAACAATTAAAGATTGGATCTTTAACATATTAGGGACTTCAAAATTACACATTCACCATAAACATTCACACTTGAAGCAATTAATTTGCAAAATTGTGAAATTTCAAGTTTATGTGAAAAATGAGCTTACCAAATCAAGCATCAATTATGACTTCATAAACATACTTAATAAGGTTTATTATTGCAGTAGATTAGTGATGCAACAATACATTTAATCTACCTCTAACATGCCATAATTAATCAAGGTTTAAAGATTTAAAAAATTTCGTCAAAAAACGAAAAACCCCTCGAAAAATATGTTTTTGGGTGGATTTTGGCTTCTGGACAGATCTTAAAGGGTCAAAAACGATTTAGAACATCGATTCCACCTAAAATTCACAATTTTTGGGTCGAAATCTGGGTTCATGAGCCAAAATTAGTAAAATACGAGATTAAGACTAATTAAAACGAATTTCTAATCTAATTAGAAAACAAAACCAGAAATTTAAATCCATTTTACATCACCTCAATTAATTATTAGTTACAAAAATTAGAGTGAGCGCGGCTCCGATACCGCTGTTAGGTTTCGTAGCGTCCAACACTACGCGGAATGAAACTCGCCCAAAACCCGCACACTAATTAAGGTAACTAAACATGCAATCACATAATTAAACAAAAAAAAAGAGAAAGAGAAAAGACGATATTACCCTCAACGCATGCTTCGCTCGCTTACGAGTTCTTACTTGAAAGCTCTAGCTTCGCAAGTGCGTAGGCCTCCGATAGCTCGCACCCTCCACCTGACCCGAGCGATTTGTATCCCGAAGGTCAGTCGGGACTTGACCAAAGAAAAACTGGACTATTACGAACTTAAAGGTTTTCTCACTTTCAAGGAGATGCCTTATTGAGTTCAACTCAACTGATTTTTCCCAAACCCAAAACTTAGGTATTTAGGGAAAGGAGCCTTGATCTCCCTTTTCCCATCAATGTGGGAGAATAGCATTTTTCCTCAATTTATTTTAATCAAAAAACAAATTAAAATACAAAACAATCAACAAACTCTAAGTGGCACATGGTGAGCAAGGGTAGGTGAGGATCACCAAAGGGGGGGGACCAAAACACTACTTGCTCCCCAAGCAAGGCCACCAAGAAAACGGTCCCCACTCTGCCTGCCAGCCTTGGCTGCCAAGGCTGCCTAGTTGGCGCCTGGCACCTTGGCTATACTAGCAACCCAGCCCGCACACGTAATAGCGCAGCACGCAAGCCACGCAATGCGGGTTGCCGCTGCTGTTGCGTGTGCTAGAGAGGCCCAACTGCTGCTTGTGGCTGGTGCTGCCATGCAAGCACGCACAGCCATAGCATGCATACGCACAGCACTATGCTTGTGATGCTCGCATGCTTGTGGCTAGGTGTTGCTATGCTAGCAAGCACGCATAGCCACACCACACACGCTTAGCTTGCGATGCTGCGAGTTGTGCTGTGCAATGCCCGGCTGGCTGGTGCTGCTATGCTAGCAAGCACGCATATCCACAGCATACACAATCATGGCACGCAGCTTGCGATGCTCGTGTTGTGCGACGTGCGAGTGCTTGGCACGCTAGCATGCATGTGGTTTGGGACCTCGCCTAGCCTAGCACTCGCATGGCTAGGCCAATGCGATGCTACGGCTTGGCTTGTACTTGTCGCTTGCTTGATTCCACGTCTCGTCGAATTCCAAATTCGACTCGACTTATGACGCTCGGTTTCAACGCTCTAAGCTCGATTTCCGATGTCTTTGTTCGTAATACTCTAATGACTCATCTAATCCTTTGGATTGATTTGTCGTCTCGGATCGGTTATTTGATTGGGGTGCGACCCGAAGGGTTCAGTCAAGATTAAGCTGTAATATTAATTACACATTAATATAACTGATCGGAAGTGGCCTCCACTTAGGCATTCCGTTCACTTGACCTCAATGAAGAATTAGCTTTCTAATAATTTCAAACCCTCTATCAGAATAATACACTTGTTGGATGGACACCATTCTTTTTAGTTAGGAAGGTCGGCTGGCCGTTTTGCGAGTTAGGGGAGGTTGCTGGCCGATTTCCGGTGGCTTGGGAGTTGGGCCCTAAGGTTTCATAGTGGGGAGGAAGGGGGAGAGGGGTGGCTGAGAATGGGTTTTGGGTTTTTTCTTTTTAATTTTTATTTTGGAGCAATTACATGCTGACACGTGGATTTTAAAAAAAATTACCTTTTCAACAAGTTTTCGGTCATTGGGACTATTAGAGGCAAACTGACCCCATAGTTGGGATTATTAGATGTAAATCGCGCATAGTTGAGATTATTAAAATGTACTTTTCCTATTTAAAAAGAAACAAGTTAGCAAAAGTTATATATAAAGGAAAGATAAGATAACAAATTGTACTCAGACCACCAAATGTGGCATTATTATTGAGGATGACACAAACAAAATCCATTCACAGACTTTGTATACTAACCCTTTTAATCATCGCCCCCAAACAACAATTGCAGCCAACAGAGAGTATAGGAAGTATGGAATAAGTAATTGATAATAGGATAAAATTATGAATAGTTTTTACAGGGTTGATACTTATACTTGATATTTATCAAACAATAGGAATAACTTATAGAAAAATAGGAGCAAAAATTTAAGAGGATGCCATACATAAGGAGGTGAAAAGAATAATTTGGTAAATAATGATGATAGGCAGATCTGACAAATTTATAAGCATGCTAGCTAAGTACAATTAGGTAATACTGTGAGTTAGTTACATGTGAATTGATGTTACGTAGCTTAAAGAAATAAATGCAAAAATGAGATTTGCATTTAATGTTTAAAGAACACCTCTCCAACTCTAGTGGAAGCTGTGGCTACACTAATTCCTATAAATAATCCAAATCTTGAACAACTTATATAAAAGAATCATCAACATTGTTATCCAAGACCGGTAGCGACAACTTGTAAGGCAATCTGAATAATTTTGGAGACAAATTTAAAACTTCTTGCTAGCAAAACACATGTAATAATGATTCAATTAACCATATGAGTTGCTCCATAATTACTAATTAGTTTTTTTTCATTCTAGTTTCCCTACATATCTAAAGTGCCCTCTCTCTTTGTAATATCTCATATTTTTATACGTATTTTAATTTAAATCATTATTTTATGGAGCATTTAAATAATTTGAAATGAATTATTTATGGTATTTTATTAATTTAAAAAGGTTTATTTTAATTAAAGATCCATTTTTATTTATTAAATTGATTTGAAAATATTTTATTTTATTATTTAGAAACTCCGGGACATATTATTTTATAAAAGGAAGTTTTAAAGTCAATGGAATTTTAAAGGAAGTCAAATGACTATTTGAATAGGAGAAGGGATCATTAAGGGTAGAAAGGTAATTTAAGGTTAAGGGGATTTTGAAAATACCCATCTTATGAGCAAGTTAGATCTTGCCCAAAGTGGCGAATACCCAAAGGTAAATTCTCTCTCTCTCCTCTTATTTTCTCTCCCTTAATTTTTCCCCCTCCCCTTTTATTTTACACATCACATGCACACACACATGGTGGCCGGCCGCCACCACCACTTCCCGCCGGCGTGGAGGGCGGCAGCAGCCCCCTCTCGTCGTGCGGTTGTGTGTGTTTAAAAAAAATAAAACTCTTCTTTGTTCTAATTTTAATTTAGCCTTGATTTAATTATTATTTTTGGGTTGTGTGATGATTTTCATGATGTTTGATTATGATTATTATGTATATAATTTTCAGATTTAGTATTTAAAAAGGCCCAAATTGAAAAGCCTAGGTTTCTAAATTAATGTATATTAATGGAAATTGACTGTAGTTGGTTGGAATTATTGAAATAGGTGTTTTTAAACATAATTACAACAATTTTACATGTTTTTATAAAGCTGGAATTTTTATATAAAGGTTAGAATTATGTTTCTTGAAAGGATTTTTAATTACCCATTAATTGGGAATTAAAGTAGGGGTTTTAAAATAATTTTCAGCTTGTTTTAGAGGGTTTATAAGTGATTTAAAAATTGTATATATTGCTGGAAATTTATATTGAATAAGTATTAATGTCTCTTTGTAATTTTGGGTTGTAGGAGATTTCCAAGGGAGTGATTTCGTGTAGTCGTGGTGATTTTGAGATCATATATATTCGAGGTACGTTCGCGTACTCGGTAATTATTTAAGTGTATAGAAGCATGCTGGGCTTTGTTTAATTAATTCCGAGGTAGTATCATGATAGGTATTGGTTGGAATTGTTGATTGGATTGATGTTGGTGATTGATTTGTGAAGTATGAATTATTTGTGGTGAATTAATGATTGAAATTAATTATGTTGGCATGTTGAATATGAACCACACTTTTATTATTGGCATGATTAAGAGCATGTTTAATTAAACTAAATGTTTAATTTGGTTTGGAATATAAAAAGGGAAATTTATGATGGTTCATATAATTTTATTGATGTCTTAAGCATAGGATATGAGCAATTAAGTGTCTTAATACACAGGAATAAAATGTATTGCGGTGCCTAAGTGCACTTAAGGTGTTCTAAATATCGAGGGATAGGATTTGTGATGCTTTATGTGTAAAAGGTGTTGTTTAACGTCGAACTAGTTTAAAAAGGGTTCAACATTAAATTTATGTGGTCACTAATTATTCAAGAATTAAATTGTTGTGTTTGATTGCTTGAATGATTGATTGTATTATACTTTGAGAGCCATCACCAAGTCTAAAAATATGTAAATAACGCAAAGTAAAAGAGATTACGCATCAAAACTCTAAAACGTATATACCTTGAGTATGAACATATGGGGGGAGTATGCGCTTTAAATTTGATCATAACTTCTACTGGGAGTACAGGACGCTGTATTTTCCTTTATTTATTTTATGTGCAGGACGTTCAGTCACTTTCATGTGGCATTTGCCAACCCGGTTAGCTCCCGATATAGTTTACCTCAATTAATTTGGGGCAGGGATTTGGTGGAAAACTCGTTTGATGCGTAATTAAATTAAATAAGCAATTCATTTATTTATTGGTTGGTCGTTTGGTATGTTGTATGCTTGTAACAGGTGCAACAAGGTAAGTTGTGTGCTGATAGGATGAAAGCATATTAGTGTGTACTACTTGCGCTTATGTACTCAGCATTGCTAATTGTGTGTTTTTATGTTTGTTTGGGCTTGCCTTTATCTTGGCCCTACGATGACCCATTTGGCGAGTAATGGGGACAAAGTAAAGAGAAGTTTTTTAGGTGATAAAGCATATTCATAATGGGCATGAGTGAAGAGCGAATCATGCTTAATTTCAATAAAAATATGATGTGGTTTATTGTTTTGATTATCATATATTTTGCTTGTGAGACTAACACCAAGGTTTTTAAAATTCGTTTTGGGTTTTAATAAGGGCCTACAATTGTTCCAAGTTGTAGGTTAACTTCATTTGACTTTGGTTTGGCTTTACTTTCGTTTGGTTTGACTTATTAAGTTAACTTGTTTTGAATGAATTTTAAACTGAGTCTTTTGATGTGAGTCTTTGATAATTGTTTTAGTCGTTTTCACGGTGGCGGTAATGTCTTTAAATTTCCTATTTCATATTTTAAAAGGAGCAAAACAAGTATTTTAAGGGGAAAGAATTTTTAGGGTGTTACACTTTTTCACTTTCCTTTCCCTTATACCTCTCTGTTTCGGTTTACAAGTCAACACACAATTTTTTTTTTCTCTAACTACTAAACTACATCACTACCTAAACTAGATAGAAAACGAATTTTCTCTCTTTTGGACCTTGCTCTGTCTTTTTCTACATAGCATTCTCCCTCTGAAATTCTTTCTCCTCCTCTAAAACATCCCTTGTAAGCAATACTCAATAATGAACAATCTTATAACTATAACAAAACATCATCAATTCTCATATTTTTTTCAAAATTAGAAGTGTTCAACATAGTTAAGAATAATCAACCATACGATTATTAAAATTAATTGTCAAAACAACAATTGTATTAATGATCAAATGATTGCACAAAGTTATGAAACAAGATAGTTAGAGAGATTTATATCGTATATTAAATAAACCGATATTTAATCAAACAAAAATTCACCTAATTCATGCTAGTAGCCTGGGTCGTGCCACTGTGATAAATCAATCGAACTTATCACCGCAATATTGCCAACCCATCAGCAAAAAAAAAAGCAAATGAAAAATAGAAAGCTACAATCGCCGCAAATTCTACCATCGAAACTACATCCATATCCAAAACAAAAGCTTTATTTTTCTGATTACACTATTAAAACGGTAAAACCCAGCTCCAAAGGCTAGATTCATCACCAATTGTGATGAGTAGTCACAAAGGAATGTGTTTTTGTTAGCAATTTTGAAAGTAATTGAGAACTTTCAATCTTAGGGTTTTGAGAGTTTGATACTCTATATTTTGTTTTTTTGGACAGGTGATACTCTGTGTATATAAACTAAACACAAATTCTTGAAAAAGGCCGGCTTACACTAACTTAGTGTAAAACCAGCCCACTCTCTTCTGGACTCACACGTGCCAATCCAGCGGTTATTTTTTCCGTTTTTTTTTTTTTTTTGTTTTTCATTTTACCTTTAAAAACTTTTAGTACAGATAATTTGAAGTTGCAATCAATATTGTTCCCTGTACATTACTCCCCTCCATGCCCCATCCCTGCACACTGTTCCTCTTCCTTACCCCTTACCTACACCACTGCACCACTAAACAGACAAATTATTCAAAATATATCTTGATGCTAAACATTTAATAGGACATACATACTCCAAATCCATGTTTCCAATTCGTAAAGTTTTTTTTTTTATTTTTTTATTTTTTATTTTTTAACAACGGCAATGACAACAGCATGGCCTGTTAGCAGCCTATATGCCCTGTTATCAACGCCAGCAGCAGGCTACCAACAGCGGTAGCAGCAACAGCATTCTTCCAGCAATAGGCAGGGCAACAGCAGCAGTCTGCAAGTAGTGGCAGCAACCTAGAAACAGGTTCCAAGGCTTAAGGAATTACCCTAACCTCTAATATAATTAAATTGCTTTTAATGATCCTATGTTGTAAGACTAAGCTTGGTATAATGCATTTTAATCTAGATAGCTCATTATAAAAGGGAAATGTTAAGTTAAAAAGGAAATCAAATTTTATTAAGTGTGAGCTAAATTTTAAACACGAATGTAGACACATTCTCAAATGGATGCAACTAATAATTTGAGGTTGTTGGTTGAATCAACTGGATAATGTGTTTATAGCTTTTGGTTTATAAATTGAAAATCTAACTTGTTAATTACCTTGATGTCTTAAAAATAAAAATAGCTATCAATTAAGCATCATTAAAACTCTCTGATTTATTACTACTCCATTTAAATTTTCTCATGATAAACCTGCGTAAACCCCTATTTGCTCTAATGCAACTAAACAGTATCCTAAGGCTTGAATTTTTTCCGCCCTCACATGCTCAAGACCTTTAATTTCATAAGTCTAAATAATAGGCAATTCAAACATACTTGAATTTTAAAAAGCATATAACAGGTTTCACGAAAACGGCGAAGGTAAGTATATACACTAAAACTGAATAGAGGTGCTAAAACAATACAAAGTAAATTATAGCCAACAAATCATTAGGTACGAACTAAGAACTTACAACTTAGAGATAATCAGAATTTACAACCAAGCTAGAGAAGCCGAGTGATGACAATTAGAAAAACAAACCAGGGCGTCCATCATCCTTGAAGCAAATCTTAAGCAGATTACCTCACAAAAGAATCACAATATAATACTAAGCAAATTAATCAACTTTGAAAGAGGCTATGAGAATATTATATTAAGCATCACTTTGTGAACTGTTAAACATCGCCCGCAAATTCCTACATAAAGCCCACAAAATAAGAGTGAAATGACACTTTTGCCCTCAAACTAAAAAACACAATTTCTCTCTCTACTCTCTACTTCCACTTTCTCTCTCTAAATTATTTCCAGAGCTATGTCGAGGCGGCCCGGCAAGGAAGTGGCGGCACCGGCGGTGGGCGGAAGGCGGTTTGCCGGCCAGAAGGTAATTTTTTAAATTTTTGTAATTTTTTTTTAAAAAAAAAAACCTCCGGCGACGGTGGGGCGCCAAGGCGAGACGCCACCACCACGGAGGAAGCGCCTAGGCAAGACGTCCATACGGTGGTGGCGGCGCCTAGCCCAGACGTCACTACCACGGCGGCGGCGCATAAGCTAGGCGCCACGGCCGTGGTAGTGGCGTCTGGGCTAGGCGCCGCCACCACCGTACGGGCGTCTTGCCTAGGCGCCTCCTTCTCTTTTTTTTTTTAAATTTTTTTTTGTTTTTTTTTAATTTTAAATTTTTTTTTCGAATTTTTTTTTTTTTTTTTAAAAAAATTTGTTTTTCTTTTTTTTAAATTGTATGTTCCCTTTTTTTTTATCTTTTTTTTTTTAAATTTTGTTTTTTTATTTGTTTTAATTTTATGTTCTATTTTTTTTTTTAAAAAAAAAATTGTTTCTGGTTTTAATTTTTAATTTTATGTTCCTATGTATTTTTTTTTTTTGAATTATATTTTTGTATGTAAAAAAATTATAAGTTCCCTTTTTTTTTATAAATTTTCTTTAAAATTTTGATGTTCTTCTTTTTTTAAGTTTTTGCAATTTTAAATTTTTTAAGTTTTGTTAGTTTTTTGTTTTTGGTTTTTTCTTTGCATTTTTGATTTTTTGTTTTTGTTTATGTTTTTCATTTTTTAGTTTGTTGTTTATATTTTTTGTTTTTGGTTATATATTTTGTTTTTGGTATATTGTTTTGTTCATATTTATATTTTTTTATGTTTATATTTATATTTTTTATGTTTTTATTTATATTGTGTTGTTTATATTTTTATTTTTTATGTTTATAATTTTATTTCCGTTACTTGTTTATTTGCTTTTGTGTTTATTTTCGTCCTTTTTTGTATTTATATTTTTTGTTTTTGGTAATATTTTTTGTTTTTGTTTTTGTTTATGTTTGTTTTTTTTTTGTTTGTAGTTTATATTTTTTGTTTTTGGTATATGTTTATGTTTATATTTCTTATGTTTATATGTATATTGTCTTGTATATATTTATATTTTTTATGTTTATAATTTTATTTCCGTGACTTGTTTATTTGCTTTTGTGTTTATTTTCGACTTTTTTTAATTTGTTTTCGTTATTATATTTCGTTATTTACTTGGAGTTAGGCATCGCAATTTGGACCTGGTGCGGGGAAGAGTATTGACATCGTGAGGAGTACGATCTACTCAATGGAGAGCTCGGGGCCCAGACACGTTAGATCCCGTGGTATTTCGGCCTCGGCCCGCAGAGAACGGGTGCACTGTTCTGCGGACGATCAAGATGATGATGATGATGAGGAGGAGGAGGAGGAGGAGGAGGTCGAGGAGGAGGAGGTCGAGGACGAGGATGATGCAGATGAGGATGTCGACGATCAGAGTGGACCATATGATGATTACGGTCCATTCAGTCAGAGGCTTGATGATACGTATGAGACGCATAGGGTAGATGTGCGTAAGGGTCGAGATGGTAGGTTTGTTAGTAGATCTGGCACATCATCTGCGTCCACTGTGTCTGCGGGTAGCAGAAAACGGTCGAGGGCCGTTAATGATTCTTGGATGGTGAGGGGTGAGGTGGCCGGGGGACCTATAGACGGGAGTGTGATTCCTAGCTTTTTAGGACACATCGCTACCCGTATTTGGGAGGACCAGGAGAGGGCTTTGGATACAGGCATTTTGAAATGCCAAACCCGGGAAAAGACTTGTAGGTTTTTGTGTAGCTGGGCTGATGCTTGGCCGGAGGAGAGCGAGATGGTCGGGCGATTGAGGGGCACTAGAGTGAGTCACCTTCCTGCCACCATGCGCGACAGGATTGACTGGACGCTGATCACGGCTTTCGTTGAGCGATGGCAGCCGGATACGAACTCGTTCCACCTTCCGTTCGGTGAGATGACGATCATGTTGCATGACGTCGAGGCCATCCTTGGGATTCCCGTGGAGGGAAACCGAGCATCTGTCGTCACTGATGCGGATCAGGCAGATTTACTAGCGGAGCTGTTGGCGGTGGATAGGGCTGCGCTGTACACATCGGCACTTGGTGTGTGGGATCACGGCGGCGTTAAGATCGCAGCCGTCTTGCAGCGATGTTTGCACCCTACGGCACGTAGGACGCAGATGATGACGATGTGCCACCTGCCACTGCCTCTTATGCGGTACGTCTCATCTTTTATTTGTTGTTCTCTTATTTTAATATATATATGTATAATACGTCGTTTCATGTTTTTTGTTTTGTGTAGTGGATGGGCAAGATTATGCAGTTGGGACACCGACTTTTTGAGGAAAGGGACTGCATGACGAGTGCATCAGGCAGAGCTGTTATTGACGATCTGGAACGGACCCTTGAGCAGTGGCAGTGGGCGTCACAGAGGGATTACTGATATTTGAAATTAGACATTATCTTTTTAGTTTGTAATATTTGAAATTATTGTTCTTAGTTTTTAAAATTCAATATTATCTTTTTAGTTTGTAATATTGTGAAATTATTGTTGTTAGTTTTTAAAATGAAACATTATCTTTTAAAAATGAACACATAGAAATGACATAGTATTGACAATACAAGGCCTCATAGTAAAAGGTAGGTGTACATCAACAAAATCTACATGGCAATTAAATTGTTCCACTGTTGCACGCGAGCATGGTACAAAGCATCCCAACCCTCCACGCTTGCTCTACGAATTTCATACCACTTCGGTATGATATGTGGGACCGGAAAATCGGGTGACATGTCTAATCGGATAAAATGTATGTATGACGGCCCAAGAAATCCAATAGCAACGTCCCTTACCGGTCTGGTGACGGTCTCGCGCGAACACCAGGGCAGAACCGTTGTACATGGATAATAGGCTCGACTATGTAAACCAAGGCCGAAATGCATGACTGCACACTTGTAGATGTTTGCAACGGCAAAGAGATCAAGTGGCGCATCGAACCAATGATTTTGATCGCAAGGTCCCCCTCCCCACCGGATACGCTGCAGAGACCTATCCAAGTCCTCGCCGTACACATGGCCATACACATCTCGGTTTGATGCGATTTCACTGTACATCAACTGCCGCACTAAACCGTAGTTGTCTTCACTCATTTGAAACACATCCGCCACAACCCGAAATCCGCAGTTACCATCTGCAATGACATCATTCCACCCGTCCAAGAATGGCATCATGATATTAGGGATCCTGTCCTTATATGGAAAATGTTCAATGTCCATTCTCCCTGTTACACACATCAATAAACACAATAAACAAGTCAACAGTAAACTAATCAAACAGTCAACAAAAGAAATTGAAGTCGAATGTCTTACCGGTGCCGGGCATATTCACCGACGACGATGATTGGCTGCCACTTGATGAGGATGTACGACCACGGCCACGGCCACGGCCACGACCGCGAATGTACTCAAACGCACTCTTGTTCCGCCATGGTTGTCGACCCCTAGGTCGCTCGACCCCTTCCGGTTCCTCGGTATCCAAACACGATGTATTGAACATGTCATGAAGTATGTGTGTAGCACTACGAATGATCGAAGGGTGACTGGAGGACACTTGGTCAAACATCAACTGAAACTGCTCCAACTCCTCCTGTTCACGGTGAACCGTATGCGGAACAGCATGCTCTCCGATAACGAGCGTTCGCCAGAATGGATGAACCTGATCGACATGTAACGACGCCCTGTCTTGCGTAATTACGCGGTGAATGGTGCATGCACAAGGTAATCCATGAGTCACTGATATAGCACATCCGCACCGAATAGCCACTTCATCGCCCAACTCCCTCATCCTGGTATACTCGCTCAGAATCAACCCCAAACAGTGGTGTGACACACGACCGTGGAGAATCTTAAATATGAAATGGTCATACAACATGCCATGTCGTCGTCTGGAGTCCTCGAGATAGTTCTTGATGCCGTTCCTCTGAGTATCAATAGCCTTGTTTATTCTCTCGAACAGTGTATCCAGAGCAGCCGTGGAAGAATCAATCCAGTCCTTCAAAGCTCTATGAGCGCTCTCGACTCTGCATGTCGTAGTGTTCCCAAAATGAAGAACTTGGTTCGTCCAATATTTGACAAACTTTTCCCTCTGAGATACCCACTGGTGCATCACATAGTCTACGATTGGCGGGCACCACTTGTACGCATCCTTGAAGTTTTCCAAGGCTCGATCGTACTCTGCCTCTGTGGTAGCTTGCATGATCTTCCGCCACTTACCATTTACCAATGTCTCTGCTGTTACTAAATTCTTGTTGAAAAGATTGTAGGCTTTGACTTTCACGCAGTTGTTGATGTGCCATGTGCACAGTAAATGGCTCGACTCCGGAAACAGCTCCGCTATAGGGGCAAAAAGACCTCCCTCACAATCACTTACGATGGCCGATGGCTGTACATTTGGGCCGATGTAGTTTCTCAACTTTTCCAACACCCAACGGTAACTCGCAGCCGTCTCATCCTTCATGACTGCATAACCAATCAGAAAGTTCTGGTTCGTTGGAGCCATCCCAACCATCTCAACCAGTGGGAACTTGTACTTGTTTGTCTTGTACATTGAATCGATCAAAATCACAGATGGCCAAGACGAAATCATATCAGCACAATCAGGATGGACAAGGAACAAATGAGTTACCTCCGATGTGTCTTCGTCAGATTCAAACCAGTAAAGGTAACCACGTGCTTGTGCCTGGTGCAGAAGCTGCTGTATAGGGTTCCTTCCCTCTGACCGTTCAAACCTCAATTTCTGTCTGACGTTGTAGATGTATCTTCGGTTTGGCTGGTCTTTGGGGAATTTCTCTAACACAGACGCTAATATTTTAGCGGGCTTCACTTGAGCATCACTCATTTCTTTTACAACTAGTTTCGCAGCTGGACTTAGGCCGCTTAACTGCCGATGCCCCACTTTGTATGCTATCAGCTCATGGTTGTGATATCCCCATTTGCCGTAACCCTTCACTTCCCAACCGTCACGCCTTTGATGTTGTCGAACCTTAACTCGGAACTGACACCCACAACCTTTCCGCTTTGAGTCAAACCGAATCGCTTTACTGAAATCTCGTTCTTCACTTTTGCGATAACGGTCGCATCTCAAAATGCGATCCATTCTACCATCCCGTTGAGATTTATGAGTTGCTACTACTAAACAAAAGCCTGATCTAATTGCAACCTGTTTTGCCCAATCAATCGCTTGTTGAGCATCTTCGAACAGGCCATCATGTACAAAAATCCCACTGTAATCATTTCCGTCTCCACCATAATCCTGTCACAATAACATATAACGTATAAATATAATTACATTAAGATTAAAATAATACACTTAACACAAAATTATCACAAACGCAATTTCTAAATTTTAAATTTCTAAATATCATTTTTATATTTAACGCATAATACATTTAAAAAACAAAATAATAACACACATTTCATTTCAAATTTATCAAACATAAATAAACAAACAAAAAAAACCATAATAAAAAAAAATAAACAAATACAAAACAAAATAAAACAAAATAAAACAAAAACAAACACAAAATAAAAGATGCATTAAAAAAACTTAATTAAAAAAAAAATTAATTCCCTCCAAAAAAAATTAAAAGGAAATAAAACAACACAAGCAAACAAAAACAAAAAAATTCCAAAAAAAAAAAACAAAACAAAATAAAACACCACAAGCAAAAAAAAATCAAAAACAAATCAAAACAAATAAACAAAAAAAACAAAACAAAACCAAACAAAAAAAATACAAACAAACAAATAAAAAAAAACAAAAACAAAACAAACAAACAAAAAAAAAACAAACAAACAAATAAAAAAAAACAAAAACAAAACAAACAAACAAAAATAAAAACAAACAAACAAATAAAAAAAAAACAAAAACAAAACAAAAAAACCAAAAAAAAAAAAAAAGGGGGATTAAATTAAAAAAAAAAAAAAAAAGAAAAACAAACAAAAATAAAAACAAACAAACAAATAAAAAAAAACAAAAACAAAAAAAAAAAAAAAAAAAAAAAAAGGGGATTAAATTAAAAAATAAAAAAAATAAAAAAAAATATATATATATATATATATTCCCCTAGTGGCGCCTGGCCAGGACGCCGGAGCCACGGCCTCGGCGCCTGGTCTGGACGCCGGAGCCACGGCCGGGGCGCCTGGTCAGGACGCCGTTGCCATGGTGGCGGCGTCCTGGCCAGGCGCCTTGGCCGTGGCTCCGGCGTCCTGGCCACGCGCCACTACCATGGTCGAGGCTTCTCCACCAGGCGCCGTTACCACGGTGGCGGCGTCCTGGCTAGGCGCCACAACCACGGCATGGCCTTTTGGCTAGGCGCCAGCCACCATTTCGTCCTTACGATGCGTTACGAACCTCGTTTTCCGATGACGACGGCGATTCTCCGGTGATCCTCGGCGATCCGGTGCTGCTCCACATTTTTTTAGTGCGAAAAATTTATCTTCGGTTAAAATTATAAAAAGGGCAAATTTGTCAAAAAATTATAAAATGTGGGCTTTATGTAGAGATTTGCGGGCGATGAATAACAAGTCCCCAAAATAAAGGTTACTCCGTTCCAAACTGCTCGTATTAGAGAAAATTAATAGCACTCTAGCTCATTGATTAGTATCAAGCTACCTAGATTAAACACACCACAATTACAACCCACATAAATATTACAAGTACAAGCTGGAATTTATCAATTAATATTCTGAGTTTCTTGTTAAATTAGCTTGTACAACTCTGTTTAAGTGGGTTATGAAGCTGTTTATCTGATTGATACTTAAGTTAAGTCTTAAGTGTTATTTGTAGCAAAAGATACTCTCTTATCGGTAAAGCAAGTAATTTGAAATCATGAACCTGTATATTTTCAATAGTTCAATACTTCAAATCTTCAATACCCACAAATCCACAATAAAAGTATAAACTATAAAACAATTAAACAAGTAATAAACTAATAATTCAGAGATTAAATTCATATTTACATACCATTTGGTGATTTGGGTGACTTGGGTCTAGCGAAAAGTCGAAGACCAGAAGAGTAAAAGACGCGAACAGCCAACAGCGAACTCCAATTGTCGAACGATTGAACGAAGACACGAACTGGAACTCCAACTAGCAGACCTGCAGACGCGAACTGGAACTCCAAGTCTCCAACTAGCAGACGCGAACTCCAACTCGAACGAAGACGGCAGACGCGAACTCCGACTTGGTCTTGGGACGAACCGACGAAGTGCCGGAGTGGAGCGGTGGCCGGTGGAGCTTGGAGACCGCCGACAACGAGGAGAAGTGGAGAACTCCAACTTTCGAAGAGAGAGAAAGTTAGGGTTTCACTAATTCACTTCCTTCTTTGTTCTTTCTACCTGATACTGTTCGCACTCTTTCTGTTTTTAATTTTTTTTTCTTTTATTTTTTTTTTAAAGTTGGGGGGACTAGCTCCGCCGCTGCCTGTATACCTTAGCTTCTTTTCTTTACAATAGTTTGATGTCAGAGTTAGAGCAATCAAAACGTGAAGCCACTGTACTAGAGAACATTGTGAGGAAGCTCAAGAAGATTTGGAACTAAAAGCAAAAATTAGAAGCTAAAACTAAAAGCCAAAACTAGAGATTAATCAACCTATAATCTATCGTGCTATGATTGTTTCCATAATAATCAAATCCAACCCACATAAAAAAAAATCAACAATTGGACAAAAAATTCGATAAAAAACCCTAAATTTGGCAATTGCAAAACTTCGGGGAGGGGAAGATCAAAAGGATTGTAGGAAGGAAAAACATGAGTCGAGCGTTTAACCTGGGAGGAAATGTCGTTGTGGCGCAACGGTGGCAGCAGATGAACTGGGACAATGAACTTGCCCTGGGAAGGTGAACTTACCTGATACACTTGAGCCTTCTGCGCTTTTTTCTCTTTTGGAGGTATTCTAAAATTTTTAAGCGAGATGCTATTATATATGTTGAGGGGTTTTTTTTTCAATTTCTTTTTAATTACTGATGCAAGGGCAGCGACTACTAAGTTAGTCATAATATTAGTCGCAAATTTTAAGTTTTAAAGGGTATAAAAATTATAAACCCTTTAATTAGTCGCAAAATTTATACGAGTGTTGCAAATTAAAGACCGCATAGCAATTACTGTCAAATTAGTTGCAAAATTTGCAACTACCCGTCTCTTTCCGTCACAAAAAACATTTTTGCGACTAAATTTTATGGTAATTGCAATTATCAGTCGTTAATTTCCCTTTTTCTTGTTGTGTTTCATATTTCAATCTAAATTTTATTGGGATTAGTGAATTTTTAGACTTTTTTTTTTGGATTGTGCTAATATTTTGGTGTTTAATTATACCCAAACATAATTGTAATGTGGCACAAGTGTTTGAATAACAGGAGATAAAATACTCATGGCACAAGTGTTTGTTTGTCACAAAATAGAATTACCCGTGGCACAAGTGACAATTTTCCACAAGAACAAATTACTCGTGACATAAATGTTTATCATCCACGGGAATATTATATAGCCGTGACACAAGTTTCAATTAGCCACACATTTATATTTTCTCGTGGCATAATATTTTGTTGTCATTTAAGTTTACTGGTTGAATTTATTTTCTCGTGGCAAGATCAAATTATGCCACGAATTTTGAATTCTTGTGGCATAATTCGTGGTACAAGTGGTGAAATGTTGTAGTGTACATTCTTAGGCGACAATTGTGTTGTCGTTATCTTTTTTAGCAATATTTTCTAAATTTGTTGCCTTAGGTAAAAAAAAAGCAATATTTTAGGTGATTGTTATCTTTAATGGTGTATAACAACACTTTTTTAATTGTTGCACATAGATATAGTAGTATTATTTTGGTTCATAGTAACATTTAATATTCGTTGCCTTAGGTTATCAAGGGTAATAGTTTATTTAGTGTTGCACTTTTAGGTGTTGCCTATTCTCATTATTTTTGTAGTGATGGTTACTAGTCATTTCCACCCTTTTGTCCATTTAATACAAATGAGGTTTTTTTAATGTTCATTTAATTGCATAAGTAAAAACAAAAAATGATTTCCCTTAAATAAAGTTGTCCTCAACTACAAAAGAAGGTATTTTAAATACGAAACTATTAGCTCATTTATTATTTGCTTACCAACCAAAAGGATGGTTATTACGAAACTAGTCGAACATTGATAAGTTTAATTGTGTTTATTTTATTTCTTTCATTAACTAATGATATTAAACGATTACAATCGTATTCCATTTTTACAGTAACCAATATTATGTTTTTAATTTTGCTTTCCTAAACTGAATTCATTACAAAATATCTGAAAATATTTACACCTGCACTTGTACACTTTTAGGACCCGAACTAAGAATAACAAAATTACTTAAAACATTAATATTACCCGAACTTATAATATTTATTTTGGAACCGAGCTTTACATAATTAGGCATTTTAATATTTAACACAAAACATTTAAACACTTAAATAATGCTAAACCGAACACATGATAATCCGAACTAAGTTGTAATAAACACATAAAATATTAGCTCTTGCAGAGTCCGAACTACCCTTCTTCACCGCTATTAGAGTTCTTGTACTCATCGGACTCACGCCTGAAATCCGAAATACCTCTGAAACGGTCTACTAGCTTCATACCATATGATTCAAATGCACATTCAATGTTTTCGCAATAAGCCGATAGGTCATCAACATTCAAATTGCACATCAGCCTAACGAATTCCTTGTACTCATCCCCATTTTCTTTGTACAACTTGCGAAAGTCTTCACTCCCGAACCTAAGCCAGTTGACAATTCCCTTTGGTTTCTTATTTTCTTCTTCATCCTGTTCTCCTCCAACTTGTCCTCCATGTTCCCCTTTTTCTTGTCCTCCCTGTTCTCCTACTAGTTGTTCCAAATGAAGCTTTGAGAACTCTCTTCTAAATGTGACTAAATCCCATGCATAATTACCGTGTGACTGCTGCAATTCGTCTAAAACCATTTTCCACTCTGGTAATTTCATAAACATGTGCAAGAACGCTGACAAATGCCTATAATTATGCTCATAGTACACACATTTGTAGACATAATCCTGCAACGTTCATAGCTGGATAGAAAAACTACTAGTGTAAAGATCGAGCATGTAATACAACATACAGTAGGCCTCCTTTCAAAATTTTAGGGGATTTTGTATTCTAAAGGGTTGGAGAAATGGGTATTTAGGATGAAACTTGATGTCGGCCACGTTGTTATTACCACTCCAGGTTATGGCGGCTAGTTGATGGCTGAACATTTGCCTTCGATTCCTTGCCTTCAATGCAAGGTACCCAATGTTAGCTTGTAGAATAGGAGGCCCTTCCATTATTCTATGAAAAACTTTACTTACATCAGCAACGGTTTTCGGCCGGGAACAGGGAGGGCTTACAAATTCAAAGGTAACCTTTATTAGAGGGTTGTCCATTTTCTCAGACATTTTATGAGTGGATTTACAGAATTAAATAGGGGGATGTACGATTTATATACACACCACCGAAGAGCACCAATTGAATTGATAAACCTTTAAGTTTCGTTCCACGAAATACAAAACTAGGCAGGAAAAACCAAAAAATAAAAAAAAATCCTCCCTTTAATTTTGTGCGCCTAAACCACACTTCACTCTGTCATAATTGAATTTACATTAAGGCAATATAAATTATAAAAATGACAATATTATGTTACTAGGAGATAACATATATTATGCACCATATTTACTAAAACAATAAAATTACGTACGAAGTTCACATCATAAAGCACAAATACAATAATATGACATAATATATTGTCAACAAAGACGTTTAAAACTACGAGTTCAACCACTAAACTTTAAAAATGCATAATAAACTAGGCAAACAAGCAATATAGGAGTACATAGCCAATAATGAAGTGGTACATCGCCTATTCTTATAGTAGTACATAGGCGATTTATGAAGTACTAAATAGCCGATTGATGAAATAGTTTTTGCATTCGGTTTTCACAAACTCGACCTGGAATGCATAAGGGTTGCGATGAGGATCATACTTGAAAACACACCTTGCCCGGGCTCAAGTCTCTTTTGCTTAAGCATACCACGAACCCCGTTCTTTATTGTAGCAAGTATAATCTTCAATTCCCCACGGACATCACCTTTGACTATATGAAGCTCAGCGTTCCATGACTTCCTCTTTGAAGTCAACGTAACAACGTTGACCTCACCAAGACCAGTGAAATTCTCCCGAGCAAATTTCAAAGGGACATTCTACACAAATGTAGGAATAATTTTAACTACTTTGGATTAGAGAAAATTGCAAATAAATGTACATCAATAACATAACAACTTTTGTACCATCGTTCCTAAGTCAATTTATGACTTTGTGAGGGTCACCCCAAAGGCTTCCTTGTCACACTAGCGAACCATCCTACCTAGCTTCCTCTTAGTAGCTTGTTTCCTTAGTTCAAATTGCACCGCGACTGCCCTCCAAACCGTATTACCTGGACTTGATTGTTTTTGTTGCATTTGTTCATCACCGGTGATATCAATCTCACCCCTGAAAATTCTACAATAAAACTTACCATGAAATGCGTAGTAAATAACCGAAGTATCATCTGCGTGGATATCATTGTCCGTAACAAATTCTTTCCACCCGCCGTCAATTAAGGTGGCAAATCTTGAGTCGTCTGTTTCCACTAGCGTGGTGACCAAGTTCCATGAGTGGGTAGTGTCTAGGCCCCTATGTATATGTGCATGCCCACCCATATCGGAAGTTAAACCCCTAAACACATCGGGGATACGCTGCATTTCACAAATAAACAACAACTAATTACAAGTATTAAGATTTACAATTATGAACAATACCATAATTATTAAAAAAAAAGAAAAAAAAAATCATTATTACCACACGGTCATTGCTTTCTTTGTATACAATTGTAAAATTAGCTAGCGAGTCGTAAACCTTGCAACCAAAGAAATAAACAACTTAATTAAACTAAGATTAAACAACTGACAATATAAATTTTAAAAAACATGATAATGTTGATTATTTACCGAAGACATGTTAGGTTAACTCTGGACAAGGCTTAGGAGTTATATAGGGACTTATAACATTAGTCCACATTTATAGACATTTACGTTGTTACGTTAGAAACACTGTTCAATATTCTACTAAGCCAACTTCATTGTTTAGAGACTTGAAATAGGTGTGATGGACATGCGACTACTCAATTCAGAGATTTGTCCACTCGGTTTCGATTAAAAGATTCCATTTACAATGTCAAAATACAGTACTATATTGTCATTCAATGACTAGTCACTATAATTAACATTTAAAGGAAACGTATGTTTCGTCTACTACAATTTTTACTGTCATATTTCTAAAATAATGGTCACCCCCATGAACATTGTACTTGTTGTATAATAAACATAAATGACTGTATAATAAGCGTAAATGATAGTTTAACTTTACAAAACTGAAGATCTTTTAACTAAAATGATAGTATAAGTTTTATTATGAACGTGTTTTTATACAAACAAGTACTACGGTTGGTCTTGGGAACACTACATAATAGTCAACAAAGCCATCTTCAATCTTCAGAAAATTGAAATATGTGTGATGGACTTGCGACTACTCAATTCAGAAGTTGTTCACTCGATTAGAATCAAAAGATTCCATTTACAATGTCATAATATAATACTATATTGTCATTCCAAGACGTATCATCAGTAAAAGCTATTGACATTATAATATAACACTATCATAATATAACAAAGTGTCTACATGAAAGTATACCCTATTTAGTCTAGTATCCTCTTAAAAGCCTATTGATATTATATTTTTATAAAGTGACAGTATAACATATCTATTCGAAAATATACCCCATTTACTGTACTATTCTAGTTTTGCAATGTAGTTGAAATATTTCTATTTGGTAGTTCAATTTCAAAGAATGACTAATAATATATAATTTTAACAATAAAAATAGACAATATATCCGACTAACATTTTATTGTACCTATAGTTACCGACATTTGGCTACAATTTCTAGGATCGAGAACGTCATTGTACTTATAGAATCAAGAACGTCATTGTACTTATAGAATCTTGTCAGTATTGGCATTTTCCTGACTTATCTTTATTTATGTTTATTAAAATACTTAAGTTTATTAAAATATATTACATGTTTTTTCAAATTATGTGTATTAAAGTATACAGTAACATTATTCAAATTGATAGTATGCTTTAAAAAACAATAGTATAGTAAGTACATATTGTTTATGGTCAAAAGGTGAAATAATTACATTGTGTGGTCATTTCTCCGACATTGTGATATGAAATTGTCATAAATTGATTCTTTTATTGTCATTCGCAACCCTGTAAAGAAAAAATGCATTGGTTCTTTAAATTATTATGCCATGTTATAATATCATCTTTGATAGTTAAAAATATAGGCCATGTTATAATAACATCTTTGATAGTTAAAAATATATTCAAATCCAATACTTGTAAAAGTAGGATGGTCCTCATAATTATTTAATGTTGATAAAACCATAATTCTTGTATGAATTACAAGTTCAATGTTATAACATGGTAAAGGGTATCCATTAATTACTACATAAGTAACGCCACTACGCAAATAAATTCATTATCCTACATGTTAAAAGGACTCTTATAACATGTTATAGGAAATTTATTATTTACTGGATAGGGGATTTTTTTTTTTAAGACTACTGGATAGGGAATTTTATAACATGTTATAGGGAATCTATTATTTACTGGATAGGTAATTTTATAAAATGTTATAGAGAATCTATTATTAACTGGATAGGGAACGTAACAATGCAAAGAATTGAATTTTTTTGAAAATCTATTCATGGGTATTTAACTTGTTCTATTTTATAACATGTTTACGAGATTCTATTCAAGTTAATCAGTGTGTTAGTTTTATAATTAGAAAGTCAAGTATATTGTCTACCAATTTAATCTACCAAATTAATAAATATAATCCCCTTTTGAAATAATGTTAAATGAATAAGGTATAATGTCAATTCTATTAGATTATAATGTCGTTGAAAAAATAGTTTCGTCACCTCTTTTAAATATTAATAATTATACTGTCTTTTAAATATATATACTGTCAATTTACTAAATATACCGTCAATTGAATAAATATAATGTGTCACTGAAATATGTTTTCATTATTCAGCTTTCATAATACAAATTCTTATAATACAAATTGTTAAAGTTGGATTTGTACCAGGTACTAGTACAGGTATCCTTTGGTCAAAAAATTAATTAAGCATGGTAGACCCCATGTGGTGTATTGTCATTTCCCCCTTTAAAGTATGGGATAATCTAATTTTTGTTTTACATGGTGTCAAATATCGTCATCTACATAAATTATAATGTTAAAGTTTACTATATGATTTGGGTATAAATACCCAGGCCACGTGGCCCAATCAAAGGAGGACACGTGTCACCCCAGGAGAGGCCCAAAAAGGACCAATCACCAGTTGACACGTGGCACTCCCAATCATCAGGGAAAAAGGCGGCTTTCAAAGGCTCAAATCCCAAGACCGTCGTAAATATGGCGCAGCCCATTTACCTAAGTTGATGACCTAGAAAAGGGGTCCTTGATTCCCATGACCCTATAAATAGGGAGATTTACCCTAATTTCGGGGTACGTTCATTTATTACACACAATCAATTCTCTCACATCAGAGAAAACACCTGATCTCGGAATCCGAGAAGATCTACTTTTACTTTCCGCACTTTTTACTCTCCTTCGACTCTTACTAACTTGGTCGTTGGAGGCGGAACTCCGCACAACCGGAGGTTCCATTTGTTTGCAGGTACAGGTAAAGGGAATCCAGTCTTGGTGACGTAACTCTCCCGTAGGACACATAAAAAACCCCGAAACATTTGGCGCCGTCTGTGGGGAGAGTACCTCTAAGATGGTTTCTCAAGAGACTGTACCGCCTCCTGAGGACAAACGTCCAGAAGCAGAGGTCCATTTAGACCATGATACAGATTCTGATCCAGAGGTCGAAGTATACACGACCAAAGATAGATCCCTTAAAACCAGACGCATCCGTTCCAAGGATAATAGGGAACGAGGCATTGATCAGGCGGGTCCGATTAAGTCAACCGGCCAGCCCCAAGTGGCAGGACAAACTGCTCACATCACCCGAGAAGAGTTCATAAAATTCATGACGAGCTTCAAGGGGGAGATGAAGGACCTGATCACCAAGAAGACGGATGGTCCCAGCAAGGGTTAGTTGGCAAAGAAGCCCTCTCACTTTGAAAATGCTAAGTCAGTGAAGGACAGGCCGCCCACTCCGCATTCCAATACAAATTAAAGGAGGGAGGCAGGCCTTTTATCGATTGGTCCAAGTTCTACTTCCCAGATCAGGGAAAGAGGAAGCCCATCAGATATACTAAGCCAGATGGCAGTAAGAAGACTTACTCTGTTGCTTAACTTATCATTGAGCAAAAGAGAAACAGGCAATTGTCTGACTCAGCTTCAACGTCGACTTTGCCAGATAGCTTCAGGCTTACTTCAATGAGGTATTCCCAATCTGTATAGGAGAACCTGTTAGGTGGCCCGTCCGTCCATACAGGTCGTCAGATGATAGGCTCGGTCCCATATGTGCCCTAACCACCATACCGACCGTTTGCCCAACCATACCAGCAACCTGCCCTCTTCGGGGGTCAGGCGGCATATCAATTCTAGCCACTTGACTAGCAGCTCTGTCTGCTAAAACTTGGGGAACAACCTTCTACGTTCTCAAAGGAAGTAACCGAGGCGGTTCAGCCGGCCAAGGTTAAAAATGTCATGGTTGGTACCTATGATGGTAATACCAACCCAGAAGACCACCTGATAGCCTACACCCACCTCATGTACTTGCAGGGGTTGGATGATGTCACGTGGTGCATATGCTTCCCAGCTACGCTAAAGGGCAGTGCTCAACAGTGGTTCATCAATCTGCCGCTTGAGTGCATCAATAATTTCAAGACGCTTGCGTTCTTGTTTGCCTCTAACTTCTCCATGAATATACCCGCCAAAAAGACAAGCCTTGACTTAGGCGCGGTACAACAAGGAGATAGGGAGGGGCTCCGTTCTTACGTCAGGCGGTTCAATCTGGTGAGAACCCAGATCCAAGGACTGTCTGACGACGTTGCATATACAGACTTATTCAAGGGTCTGAAAGACGGGTCAACTCTTAAGTTTAACCTCGTCCAGAAGAGAATCGCCACTCTTCAAGAGGCGCTTATGAAGGCGGAAGCTTATATACAAGCGACCGAACTCTGCTCCACTAGCAAGCAGTCGGACTCAAAGAAGTCTGACAAACAAAAAGGGAGTCGGCAAGAACAGCTGGCTTAAAAAGTTGAAGAGAGAATGAACAGAAAAGAAATTAGGGCGGTTGAGGATTCTGATCAGCCGTCTAAGAAGAAAAAGAAAGAGTTTAAACCGTACGTCTCTAAGTACGAGTTTAACAAGGACTGCTACTCCATCCTCATGGAGATCAAAGACCGGGTGACCATTGAGAAGCCCGCAGCTATGAAGGGTCTGGCCCAAAACCGGAACAAAGACAAGTACTGCCATTTCCATGAGGATATTGGCCATGACACCAACGACTGCTATAGCCTCAAGTGGTTGTTGGACAGATTGGCTGACAAGAGGGTGCTGAAGTCCTACATCCTCAAGTCTAAGGTGACCCTAAAGACGGACCCCAGGCAGCCGTAGAAAAAGTCAGGAAAGGCTGATAGGTTTTCGGACATTGATCCGAACATGATCTGCACCATTGCAGGCGGCTTCGCCTGTGGGGGCCCAACTATCAGAGGTACCAAGGATCATGTTAGACAAATGGATGTCAGCTCGGTCGATGAAGGCCAGACGTCTACCGATACCTTTCCTGAGGTCATCATTTCTGAAAGGACTACGGCGAAGTCCACCGGCCGCATGATGACCCCATTGTCATTGAATGTAAGGTGGCTAATCAAATGGTTAGTCGGATCCTTATTGACACAGGCAGTTCATCTAACATTATCAGCTAGAGTTGTCTGTCAAAGCTGAAGTACAAGCCAGACAGCATGCTCAAGGTCTCTCAGGCCTTGGTTGGTTTTGGGGGTAGAGTTGTGCACCTAGTCGGCCGCATTGATCTGCCCATCCGGCTGGGAGAAAGGGGGAAAGGGCGCAATATGGTCATCCGGTTCTTAGTCGTAGAAGAGCTGACCGCCTATGACATGATAATAGGTCGTCCGACTTTGAACGAATCCAAGGCCGTCATTATTCCATCCCTCATGCTTGTTGCTGGACGAATCTCCCGACTGCTGAGACTGAGATTTGACCCTCATGGGCCCAAGGGGCCATGGGGGTTCAAAAGAGGCATCCGTACCTTGGGGATTTTGCTGAAGGACCAGGTTACCCTCAGCCACTGCAAAACCGGATGCAGCATTGAGTGGCACTCCACTCTTCGACGCCCTTAGGGCGCTCGACTCTTTGCCGACCAACTCGATGCTTAGGCCAAAGCTTTTGAGGCTCTTGCCTGCGGAAGTTGGTAGGTCTCCTCCAGTAGGTGTCGTCTTAGTAGACAACACTTTCTTGGCTTTGGAGGAGCCTTTTGGAGTGTCCCCCGGCTTCTGCTTGAGCATCTTTGAGATGGACTTTGGAGGATTCTTGCTCCCATCCTGAAAATGGAACACATGGGTTATAGTCAATCATTTACCGTCTCAACACAATAAACATATATGAACAAGTCAAAAGGGCAGGCGGAACTTACCCCATCCTTTTTGGCCGCGAGTTGGGCCTGTTTTTTCTCCAAGTTTGCTTTCCTGATCCAGGCTGTAGACCTGGCAGGCGTCTTTTCAGCATTAACCATGCTTAGAGCTTTTTCTGCAAAAAGGTACCGACTGTTAGAAAAATCTTTAGCAAATAACATAAGAAAAATAGAAGCGGCATTAAAGTGCCGGATGGTGGTCTAGGTACGTCTCTCAAACATGGTACTAAGACCACAGGCGGAAAGGAACGCCTCGTCTTTCAACCAGTCCGGATGGGGCACCAGTTCTTGGGTACAATTATTTCTATACCGTCTTCCAAGGGCATAGTAGTAGTCCCAAAGAAGTCCGGCTCTAATATTTATGTCCAGTCCTCGTTAGGGACACGCGGCAGGGCACATTTCTTTCCTAAGAGATCCGATTTTTTATTATACCAATGGAGTGCATGATTTTGACGCCGGCTGGGAGAAGAAACCAAATAAAACTTGTTCCTCCAGTTAGTTCATTTTCATGGCTTATCAAGCGTCATCAAATATTCCGGATGCGTAGTCAAAGTATACCACGCCCTCCAGCCGCCTGAGGCACGACTTAAATAGTGCATGTGGGCAAAAGCCTCCCAGTCGAACGTTATGTTTTGCATCTCACAGGCGGCGATATAGCTAAGAATGTTCATTCACGAATTAGGGGTAAGTTGCCATACGCCTATATCATACACCCTCAAAATGGATTTTATTGTGTCGTGAAGGGGGAAGCGGAGGCCGGTTTTGAATGCCGCCTCATAACAGCCAAAGTAATTATCATTGTTTAGCTGATCGTCTTCCCAAGCAATTGTGCCTTCAGCAGGCGGCACTCTTATTCCCCAATTTCCCCCCAAGGGACGTTTATTAATAAAGGCAGGATGGCCCGTCTCCATTGCTGCCCTATCCCTGGCAGACACATGACCCCAAACGGGTCTGATTGCGCAGGCCAGGAAGACGCCTCATCCTCCTCACTATCGACATCCGCCTGCAGTGAGCTTGACTTCTCGGATTCCTCTAAAATGCCATCACTTGGAGTGCTTGGTGCACCCAGGGGATAGTCATATATTTCGTCAGCCGGCACCTCTAATGTACCGTGATCTCTATATTCCGGATCAGGTGTCGTCATCTTCGTCCAAGCCATAGTGTCCTACACAGACACAGAGACGGTCGGATTCAAAGAAGAGCAAGGGTGGTTCAAACACCTAGAGACGGCACCCCCAGTTCTAGACACAGCCGTACCAGGAGACCGGCTGACTACTGTCCTAGACTGTGTCGTGCATGTTGTTGGTGAATCCATTTATTCAAAGCAATATACACAAACGGTAAAAGGGATGAAAAATCTGAGAAGGAGATAGACAGTTACCTTAATGAGTTTTCTAGGAAGGATGTCAAGCGTTGACCGGCTGTGTCAAACGGAAAAAGCAGACGGTATTTTCAGATTGAAAATCTCAGGCGGTGGTCAGAGTTTCTCTCTCTAGAAAATCTCAACCTAGTTTTTCCTCTCTCTAGACTTTGTAAAAATGTCAAAGATGAGGGGGGTGTAACCCTATTTATAGAGGGGTAAATTCAGGGGCATCCTTGTAATTTCCCCAGAAGGTGAACAGCTAAAAATTGTTCACCAATGCCAAACTGACAAGTGTCACAAGCGCCACGTGGCACGCCACATCACCCTTATGGGGGCAAATGATTTGGGTAAAAATACCTAGGCCACGTGGCCCAATCAAAAGAGGACACGTGTCACCCCAAGAGAGGCCCAAAAAGGACCAATCACCAGTTGACATGTGGCACTCCCAATCATCAGGGAAAAAGGCGACTTTTAAAGGCCCAAATCCCGAGAACGCCGTAAAAAAGGCACAGCCCATTTACCTAGGTTGATGACCTAGAAAAGGGGGCATTGATTTCCATGACCCTATAAATAGGGAGATTTACCCCAATTTGGGGGCACGTTCATTGATTGCACACAATCAATTCTCTCACATCAGAGAAAACACCTGATCTCGGAATCCGAGAAGTTTTACTTTTACTTTCCGCACTTTTAACTCTCCTTCGGCTCTTACTAACTTGATCGTTGGAGGTAAAACTCCGCACAACCGGAGATTCCGTTTGTTTGCAGGTACAGGCGAAGGGAATCTAGTCTTGGTGACGTAACTCTCCCACAGGACACATAAAAACCCCGGAAACACTATAAATATTGTTACTTGGTGGCATTGCAATAATCACAGTCCAAACCGAAGGCAAGACATTTCCAAAAGAACCTAACATGGAAAATCGCTACTCTCTCAATAAGCCAAAATACCCTAAGGGATGCAAACCATTAGATGCACCATCTGAATTGAGTTTCTTTGATCCAAACACCACCAAGAAAAGTGAGAAGGATTTCAATGATTTTGTCTATGGCATTCTTCACAAGGAACCTTATGGGGTTCAATTTCTTGACGACGACGATATCAGGGCGCTCATAAGAAATCCAGATACACCATTGCCCGCTGTTTATGATCCTCTTCAAATTATGAAGAAGGATTGTATCATGCGGCCAGCACACCTTCCAAACTACTATGATATGTATGGTATTATTGGCAATCCCTCTCGTTTTAATTCTAAGCTTATTAACTATGATTATTCTAAAATGACCACTGTCTCTAAGGTTGTTCCAACCTTTATCAAGAAAATTGTTGACTCTTTACCAGAGGTTAATCTGAATTGTCTAATTTACCGTTTGACCAAAACTAACCCAACCGAAGCGAAGTTGGTTGTGGCACTGATGCACTTGTTGTTTATCATGTGCATTCTCTTTTTACCACTGTTGACTTTGTTGTTCTAATTAACCACCTTGTTTCTGGAGCACCTGCTTCTCGGTACGATGGTCTAAGGGTAACACCTACCATAGAAGAAAATTATCTAGCTTTACCAATAGGAACCCCAATTGTTGTATGGAACGTTCGCGATGTGGCTAGGCCATCTTTCTTGGTGAACTTCCAGTCCTTAGTAGACAAGCAAAATCCTGGAGTTATAATACTCCTAGAGACACGAGCTACCCTTAAGAACTGGACCCGTATCTATACAAAATTTAAGTTTACAGATATGCATGAGGCGTGTTTTCCTAGCCTTGGATTACTGTTAGGGGTTATTGTGTTGTGGGACGCAAATCTGGTTGGTTGTGAAACTATATTCACCAAGGGCGGCAACAGCGAGATCCTTGCTTTGGGTTCTATCAAAGTGAGTTTGTATATTACGTTTGTTTATTTATTGAGTTTGTATATTAAGTTTCTATTTTTTTGTAATTTGAAATTACCATGCAAGTCAAAGGGGCAGGGGAAGGTGGAAGTGGAAATGGAGTCGGGCCATCGGGGACTGCGAGTGTTGGTTCTGGTGATGAGGAGTAGCTTCGTGGCTGATGATGTGGAGTTGCTTCGTGAAGGACAAGGCCAAGGGTTGTTAAGCTAGAGGGAGCAATGTTGTAATTGTTGTTTTAGTTATGTTACTGTTGTTTTATTTTCAATAATTCGCATGAACAATTGTTGGACTTCTTAAGCTTTAATTAGTATTGTGTTGTAATATTTGGTACTCTTAGTTATGTTAGTGTGATGTATGGTACTTTTAATTATATATTATTGGTTTATGTAGTATTAATAGGATATGTAGTTTATGCCGACTACTATTCCTATTCCTTTGTGTCAAATATTTGTGGTTAAGAGTTGTCAACAATGTCATAGAATAATCTCATTCTCATGTTGTGGAATTGGGCTTTTGATAACGTTGGGAGATGAAACAATCTCATTCTTAAGTTTGTAAGAATTATATCCATGATATTTGAATTGGCCTTTACGTAAATTTTTAGTGCACTAGTCAAACTATTTCTTCCCTATTTAAAAACTAAGTAAACCTAGTAAAACTATTAAAACATTAAAAGCCATGGTATATTAAGTCATACTAATATAATAAGTAAACTATTTTTTCATTATATTTCCTCCATATTTTTATAACTAGTCAAACTATTTTTTTTAACTAAGTAAACCTAGTAAAACTAATAAAACATTAATAGCCATGATATATTAAGTCGTACTAATATAATAAGTAAAACTATTTTTCCATTATATTTCTTCCATATTTCTTAAACTAGTCAAACTATTTTTTTTAACTAAGTAAACCTAGTAAAACTATTAAAACATTAATAGCCAATTTTGCATCTGTGTAAATGTTCCTAAACGTCTCTTCAATCTTGAAATCTGTCACTAAGCCACAAAGATAAACAACGGAATTCCCATATGCCAACCTCTCTGCATCCATCCGGTGTTCCATAACACTCACATATCTCTCAGCAAAGTCACAAAGTCCAGTATTCTTATCGAAAAATTCATCAAAAAAATTATGAATGCTTTCCGACCTCTGCATGGTCTTCATTCCAGCCCAAAACATGTGCTTCATGGCCGCGGGAATCCACATTTCACGCTCTGAATACAATACAGCCAACCACATGTTACTCTCCAAGTTATGCTTCCACCTTAATTGCTTCCACCTTAATTCAAACTCCTCCATACTTAAACTATCATATATTACATTCTTCAGCTCCTCTTTGAATTCAAAATACCCTTTACACTTGCCTAACTTGCTGCCAAACTTCTCAGTGATATGCCAAAGACACCATTTATGCCTTGTTTGTGGCATAACACCTTCAATGCTTTGCACATTGTTGGATCTTGATCAGTCAATATAGCCATGGGAGGATTTCCCCTTATAGGATCAATCTAGGTTGAACAAACCCACCAAATATAACATTTGACAAATAAAGAAAACAAAATAAGCAATGCAAAATTAAGCTTATAAACAAAAGTTATTAGGATGAAAAATTATAACATCACCTACTTGAAAGTTTCTGTAATCTCTCGAGATATTAGGGCACAACCAAGCAATGTTGTCTGCTCTTGATGGTTTACACCAACAAAATTTGCAAATGGCAAATCATATTTATTCATCAGAAAAGTCGTATCGAAACGCACGACATCACCAAAAAATCCTCATAAGCAGCTCGACTTCTAGCATCGACCCATAACGCATCCTGAAGCACCCCATTTGAATCCAACCGCTGCATGTGATAGAAATTCTTGTTGTTCTTCTACATCATCTGAAAATAATTCATCATCGCATTTGCGTCACCATCTTTGAATTTCAGCTTCTTCTGCTTAGCCCGCAAATTATGCAAGTCCCTCTTAGTAAATGGCATATTGTCTAGGCCATTCCTCTCACTGGCCAACATGTTATGCATCATTGAGGAACTGATACCAACATCATCACCAAATTCAAGCCTTCGCCTAACATAAGGCACTATCTCCAATTCAGCCATCCTGTACTTTGGAACAAACAATGCTTTAGATGGGGTTGGAATATGGTTAGTATGCTTCAACTCCACTTTCTTCAACTCCTATTTACCAATTTCCAACAATCCAGCATACACCTTTGCACCACAACCACATTTTTTGACTTCTTTGTTCCTACGGGTTCCCCTTCTAACTCCCTTGAAAGTCTTTTCCTTGCAATCCTCTTTCTAGTATCTGGTATACCAAAACAGTCACATTTCCAGGTTGTGGCACGTTTTACCTTAACTCCTTGCACAATCTTATACGCACTTTGAGCAAGCACCACCCCAAATCCTTCCTGCTTACCATATGCATTATAAAAAGCATCAGCTTCTTGCCATGTTTCAAAAATCATTCCGACCTAAAAAAGATCCACCCTAACACAGTCCATGTTCACCATAGACACATCACCCTTCTCCTCCTGCTCATCTGGAGTGCAATATCCCCCACTGTCACCACTCCCCTCTGCATGAAGCTCAACCATTTGTTGATTACCCTGCAACATTTCTTCATCATCCTGCAACTCCCCTTCCTCACCAGACAAAAACAATACTTCATCTGCCAGTGCCATTTACACCTACACTATGCAGATTACAAACCCAAATATTTTGCCATTAACTAACTCAACAACTTATGGGGTAAAGGCAATCAAACAATAACCATTCATACAATAAGACAATACTATATAAGCAACAGAAGCTAGCCACATAAGCTAGCCACAAATCTTATCAAATAGAAATTTCTTGTTACATCTAACTCAACAACTTATGAGGTAAAGGCAATCATAATAATAACCATTCATACAATTAGACAATACTATATTAGCAATAGAAGCTAGCCGCAACACAAACCTTGTCAAACAAAAATTTCTTGTTATATCTACCCCAAAGTTACAGACTGCAATTAGTACCTTTCTACCCCATAAGTCATAGCTCATTACCATAAACTAACAATAACATAAGTTACAAACATCCTAAATCATAGCTCATTACCATAAACAAACAATAACATAAATCATAGCTCATTACCATAAACTAACAAACACACATACATTCAATTCAATTAACAATAACTCCAAATTTCTGTTTACAGTGTACTAGCTTACCACATGAAACCCTAAAATCGAAATTGAATTACACAAACCCTAAAATCGCGCAACTATCTACACATTCCCTAATTCAATTACTTAATTAGCATGAAACCTACAATCGCAGTTGAGTATTCAAGATAGGTACAATACCTGTAGGGATGAGTGGATATGGAAGAACACACCTCAGCTCAATTACAATTACCAAATTCAATTCAAATACCAAGATTTTGCATTCAATTCAATAACGGACTCGCATCAACCATAACAACTCAAATACAATTTTTTGGATGAGATTTGGGGTTCATAGGAGATAAGAAATTCCTTCCAAGGAGGAAAGGAGGAAAAATGAGGCAATTTAGGTGAGCAGGAATTAAAGAAGAAAGGGGGAAGACGAAGTGGAGAAATGAGCATAATTCAATACAATAACGGGTAACTGTTTCAAACGGGAACTAAAAACCCGTGTATTTTGTATTAATACTACAATACATGTATTTCTACCAAACTACAACATTCGGACCTACAAATTCATTTCTTTATTCATTAAACCTGTGCTGTGCATAGCACCGTGCAGGGCTTTGCCGCTGGTAGTAAATCACTAAATTGTGCAGTAATCCTTATAAGTGACTCTATACTACCAGTCGACACATTTCAATTCACCAGAAAAAAACCTCTCAGCTCTCACTCTCACTTTCCAGATCTCATCAATGGCGTCCAAGACGCCTCCACCACTCCCAACCACCACCCCATCAACACCCACCACCACCGCACAACCACCACAATTCTCCATAAAATTCGGGACCCCAGAAGTCCTCTCCCAACTCCGGTCCCTCACCGACGTCGGCACAATGACTCGTCTCCTCCACGAATGCATCGCCTACCAACGCTCCCTCGACGTCAACCTCGAATCCCTCCTTTCCCAACGCTCTTCCCTCGACACCCATCTCTCTTCTCTCCTCAAATCCTCTCAAGTCCTCTCCATCGTCCGATCTGACGCCGACCACATCCTCTCCTCCGTCCGATCAACTTCCGTTCTCGCCGACAATGTCTCTGCTAAAGTCCGTGAACTTGACCTCGCTCAATCCCGCGTTTCATGCACCCTTTTGCGACTTGATGCCATTTCTCAGAAATCTGCTTGCATTGATTCTGTTAAAGCTTCGCTTGAGTCTGATGATTATGAATCGGCTGCTGAACATGTTAAGAAGTTTCTGGAAATTGATTTGAAGTTTCGGGATTCTTCTGGGTCATCTCAGAAGGAGGAATTGCTTGCTTATAAGAAACAGTTGGAGGGTATTGTTAAGAAGAAGCTTCTTGCTGCTATTGATCAAAGGGATCATCCTTCCGTTGTCAGATTTATTCGCCTTTATCCTCTCCTCGGAATCGAAGAAGAGGGGTTGCAGGTAAATTTTGAGATATTAAGTTTTGATCATGTTGCAATTATGGTTGTGTTTTATATGGAATGGGTAGAATTGGATTGATTTCATGGTATATGAAATTGGATTGTTGTTGTAGTATTGGAATCACGGTGCTTGGTATGGTTGTGTTTCATGTGTAATGGGTAGAATTGGATTGTTTTCATGGTATTTGAAATTGGGCTGTTATTTTAGTATTGGAATCGCGGTATTTGGTATGGTTGTGTTTCATGTGTAATGGGAAAAATTGGATTGTTTTCATTGTATATGAAATTGGGGTGTTATTTTAGCATTGGAATCGCGGTGCTTATTATATTTGTTGATTTAGGCAAAATGTAGGTACTTTTATGTGGGGAAATGTAGGAATGTGCGAGTAAATGAGTAAGGATTTGGATTTTTTTATCTGTCTTTTTGAGTGTTGCAGAAGGTTTTAGTATTTATTTAGCTACAATTAAGGTTTTTGTTTCATGATTAATGTGTAAGTTTGGATTGTTTTCAATTTATATGAGATTGGATTATTTAAGTAGTGGAATTTAAGTGTTTTATATGTTGATTTTGGCAATATGTAGGTATATTTCTATGTGGGAAATGTAAGCTGTGATAATTGTTAATGTTGGAAAAAATTTTGTGTGTGAGTGAATGTGTATGAATTTGAACGATTTTGTTGTTGCGTGTTGCAGGTATATGTGAATTACTTGAAGAAGGTAGTTTCTATGAGGTCTAGGATGGAGTTTGATCAATTGGTGGAGTTGATGGAGAATAGTTATACGAATAGTAGTAGCCAGGTTAATTTTGTAGCTTGCTTGACTAATTTGTTTACGGATATTGTGTTGGCTATTGAGGAAAATGATGAGGTTTTGCGGATATTGTGTGGGGAAGATGGAATAGTCTACGCCATCTGTGAGCTGCAAGAAGAGTGTGATTCAAGGGGTTTCTTGATTTTAAAGAAGTATATGGAGTATAGAAAATTGATGAAATTGACCAGAGATATTAACTCTTATAGCGAGAATTTGCTCTCAGTTGGGAGTGTGGAGGGTCCTGATCCAAGGGAGGTGGAGCTCTATTTGGAGGAGATTTTGTCCCTCACCCGATTAGGTGAGGATTACATTGTGTATATGGTGTCAAAGATCAAAGGGCTTAGTTCAATTGATCCAGAGCTTGGTCCTCGAGCTACCAAGGCTTTTAGAAATGGGAAATTTAGTACAGGTCTTCATGAGGTGACTGAGTATTATGTCGTCTTGGAGGAATTCTTCATGGTGGAGAATGTAAAAAAGGCTATCAAGATCGATGAGCATGTGTCCGATAGCTTGACAACATCCATGGTGGATGATGTTTTTTATGTCTTGCAAAGTTGTTGTCGAAGGGCGATATCCACTTCCAAAAGCGAGTCTGTGGTTTCTGTTTTGAATGGGGCTGCCAACTTGTTGAGTAATGAGTATCTTGAAGCTTTGCAGCAGAAGATGAGGGAGCCAAATCTAGGTGCAAAGTTGTTTTTGGGAGGTGTCGGTGTTCAGAAGACTGGAACAGAAATTGCCACAGCTTTGAATAATATAGACGTCAGTTGCGAATATATCCTCAAACTACGCCATGAGATTGAGGAGCAATGTGCAGAGGTAAAGCTCAGATTTTTTTTTAATTAAATTAGTTTATTGCCAATGAAAATATAACTATTTTCTTGATATGGTTGTTGCTTGCATACAGTATATGTCTGAAGTTTGAACTAAATGTGATGTATGCTTTTTTTAGTATCTTGACTATTTTCCAGGTACTTGTTGACTAGGTTTTAGTTCTGTATGATGGATTGAGCTCATTTTATATTTCTCACGTAACTTTACATGTGATTTTAGATGATAAAGCTTTAAATGTTTATTGTAACTCAATCTTCTTTTTTGAACTTTATTATGTTGACCCTCTCCCAAAAAGAAAGACCTTATTTATGTTGAAACTTATTCTTTTTATCTTTTCTGCAATGGACTGCATGGTTGAACAATTAACTAACAAGAACAAGCACAAGAATTGGGAAAGACAGGATGATTGGTATATAGTAGCCAATGGCTTCAAGATACAAACTAATGGCTTTAGGCTATAACTCTCCAATGTTCCAAAACAAATTTCTGAATGCCTTCTCTCTCCTATGCTTCTCCTATTTATATTACTCTACTTCATTACATGATGTGGCATATAGCCTTAAGTACTGAATTAACTAATTTTGTCTTCATCTCAAGAGTACAAAAAGTAATAAGCCAAAACAGCTGCTTGCAGCTTTAGTGAATTGTTGCATATTGTAGTTGTGGGTTGTGAGCATTTCCCTTTCTCTGTTGCCTCCTGCTGTACATGTAGACAATGGATGGTGTGGGTTGATTCATTGCATTTTCTTATCATTATATTTGCATTTTTATCTATGTATCATTGATTATTCACAGTTGGTCAATTTTCTTAAGGATATTGTTTTTGTAGGACATTAAAATTTGAGGAAGATTGAAGTTTAAACAGGATTATATTCTCTAATGATTATTAAGAGTAAATAACTGTACAATGTCAGTCTCACTGAGATTAGTAGTATTTGTCTTTCTGGGATATTAATCGGTATTTCTGATGTGTTACTCAAGTGAGACCATAGTCATTTCAAGTAATGTTTTGCAAGACTTGCTTACTTAGTCATCTTTACACACAGTTTTCTTTAGATGTATGCCTCTCATGTCAAGGGATTGATCATGATTTCCATATATTAAGGAGCCTTTGTCCATTTTAATAGGTATTTCCAGCACCAGCTGATCGAGAGAAAATAAAATCTTGTCTGTCCATGTTGGGAGAGACGAACAACATTTTCAAGCAGGCATTAAATGCTGGCATGGATCAACTTGTTGGAACTATTACTCCTCGAATACGCCCAATTGTGGACAATGTGGGAACCATTAGTTATGAGTTATCAGAGGCTGAATATGCAGATAATGAGGTGAATGATCCATGGGTCCAGAGGCTTCTTCATGCTGTTGAAACTAATGCAACATGGCTTCAGCCTGTAATGACCGCCAACAACTATGATACCTTTGTCCATCTCATCATAGATTTTATCACAAAGAGGCTTGAACTCATAATGATGCAGAAAAGGTTCAGTCAACTTGGAGGTTTACAGCTTGACAGAGATACTAGGACTTTGGTAAGCCATTTCTCAAGCATGACTCAAAGAACCGTGAGAGATAAATTTGCTCGACTTACCCAGATGGCCACCATTTTGAACTTGGAAAAGGTCTCTGAGATTTTGGATTTCTGGGGTGAGAATTCAGGGCCAATGACTTGGAGACTAACTCCTGCAGACGTGAGGAGAGTGCTGGGTCTGAGGGTTGATTTTAAGCCTGAAGCAATTGCAGCTTTGAAGCTGTAATTCTTTGTAGGTTTCTTACTTGTTTACTCTGTTTCATATCTTCTTGTTATCTTTTCTTAATCTTTTTTCCCATTTTTCTATATACGTGAATGAGCGTCTTTTACGGCAAAGAATGTACAAACTCTCAAGCTGTACCATTTACAGAGTTTTTACCCTGATTCAATAGAATTTCTTTTCTTTCGCATTTGTGTTGTACTTTAGACATTCTCTATGCAAACTTAAGAGGCTTTTTATCTTGGTCATGCTGTGTAGTGACATTTTATTACATATTAGTTACCGAGGTTATTGAAGTTTTGCACTTGATAAAACAGTTAATACAGCTCATTCTGATTGTTCTTCAGATAATCCATCTTTGGCTCCAAATCTTGTGCAGCCCTTGTATTATTATGTATTTTTATTTTACATGTTTTGTTATGTAGCTAATCAGTGCATGTTTGTATGTGATTACATTTACTTCCTGGTAATATTAACCTTTTGCTTATTCTTTTTACCCCTCAAAAGTAGCACCCTTCTGCGTGTTTCAGCTGTCTAATCTTTGTTCTAAAACTTTGCTCTAGCTCCTTGCTTGATGTTTCTCAGTTTAGTGAGGTAGGTTCTGCAGTTGGAAGAAGGTGAAAGTGCAAAACTATAGGTGCAATCATTTAAGGTTATAAAAACCTTGCTACTGGTTGGCTATATTTCCGTCTGTTGTCCTGGTAATAATTTCTTTGTGTATAATCTCAATGTTTACTCAAGCATCTATTACAAGGATTTTGAGTATATTTGATTGTGAATTGTGTTTTTGAAATTTTAGGATTTTGCAGGGTAATGGTATGGGGTCATAGTGTTTGAAGATTTATATTGGTGTGTTTGAGTAATAACTTGGGTTTTAAGACTTCAGGATGGCTTTTGTTCAGTTGCAGAGTTGATAGTCTTCAAGGATCCTGTGGTTGAGGTCAGTGGCTTTGAACTTGATCTAAATTTTTGCCTGGTTTCATATACTCCTTTTTCAAATAAATAATGACTACACTTAAGTCTAAATTTTTGCCTGGTTTCATATACTCCCTAGGTTTTGATTAATGACTACACTTCACTTTTCAAGGAAATAATTGGGAAGTAAGAGAGAGAAATGGATAAAGTGGAATATTTGTAATAATAATAAAACAATAGCAAAAAAGTAAAATAAAATTAAGAAAATAAATAGTGGACCCAAAAGTGCAATGATATGTACAAGAGTATGGAAATGAACAATATTTTTTTATTTTATTTAGTGGATGCCAACTAGCTTAGTTAGTTAAATTTTGGGAGGTGGTATCCAGTATTTGGGAGCAAATCCCGTCTATATAACTGTTATTTGTGGCTCTCTCTACACCAAAAAAAGAAGTAACATTTTTTTGTAGACAAGTAGGTAATTGTATACATTATTTCAAAACGGAGGTAGTATGAATTTGTGTTATGATAGGTTGAAGAATGCTGCTTTCTGTGTAATGTGTTTTGCATTATGTGATGCTTAGCATTTCAGTTAAGCGATGACCGCTGTCTTTGTGCTCGTGTGCTTGTCGTCTTCTTTTCTCTTTTTGTACGCAGTCCCTAAAATCTTCTCCTTCCTAGTTCCCTAAAGTCCATACCCTGATCCTCTGCCTGTAGATTTTGCCGTATATAGCTGATAGCAAGTAGCAAACTTTGTTACAAACCCTGGTTTTCATATGAAGATAATACATCCATGTTGTACTACTGCCCAACTAGTAAGCTACTGAAATCCAATTACTATGCTGGAATAAATAAGAGCTGGCATACTATAGTATCCTACTTTGTGGCTCCTGGGATTTTTCCATAATCTATGTCCCATATTAATCTTTACGTTGAGATATGCAGAGATTAAGAATACTGAAGCTGAAAGAAGAAAACGGGCGTGTAGCCGTGTAGGGCCCTAGTTTAGAAGTAGAGTGAAAAACCTTTTCACAAAAGAGAAACTTTCAATTATATAAGACACCCAAAATAGGAATACATATAGTATTCTATGACATGGAGGGGATATATACTTGAGGATTCTTCGAGCCTGTTAAAACAGCTCATGCTGTTGGTATATAGATATTACTCATCTATCCTACAAATATAGATAGCGACGAGGAATGAAACTTAAGGGTATAATGGGCACTTCATTGTAATTTTGTTGTGTGATAGATAAAAATTGTTGCTGGATCTGTCAGTTTTCTGCACTCTAGAGAAATTAATGATAAAGATCAGGCAGCCTTTTGTGATTCTGCCCACGGCCCCCATTCATGCTGACATATTCTAAATGTGGCATTAAAGCTATGTTATCAGGATAAAGCTATGTTGATGATAATAAAGAGGGAGGAAGAGGAGATAGAATAACATACCAAAAGTTGTGTACTCCCTCTGTGCTTTATTTATTTATTTATTTATTTATTTATTTATTTATTTTTTGGTAAGTGATACATTAGGTTATGTGAGGAGTTTTATACAGTTTGGTTAAGATATTATGTACATGAAGTTTGTTGGAGGGCTATATATTGTGAGAAAGTGAAAAGGAGTTGATAGTAAAGAATGTGGTTATAAGTCTTATGACTTGTGAGAAGAAAAAAAATAAAGAATTTGGTTATGAGGAGAGAATAAAAAAATGTAATAATGGAGACTAAGAAGGAGAGAGGGCCATTACAATTTTTTTTTACTTATTAAATAATGGAAGAATTATTATTTATTACTTTTTTTTCTTTTTTTTTTTGACAACCAAGAAAACAACAGAGGAAATTAGCCCTTCCTAGCCTTCAAGGCCAGATTATGGGCTTCTGCTATTACATTTCTATTAGTCTTTATAGTCATCAGTAAAGTTAAGGATTCAGCAATATTTTTTATACCACTGATTTTCGACTTAATTTTTCGATCCGCATCGTCTGAGCTTTGGAGACCATGAATGAGGTTGCTGCAGTCAGTCAGTATGATTGCGCTCTTACCTCCAAGGTTGAAGCTCTGCAAAGCCAGGAGGGCAGCCATTGCTTCAGCCTGTATGGGAGATTGAGCGAGGATTCTATTGCTCCCCTGTAGTACCTTGCTGCCATTTTCATATATCACCCAACCTACTGCGGCTTCCCAGTCACCTTCCCTCCCTGTTCTTCCTTTCTTCCAAGCTCCATCAATTTTTATCTTAACCGTAGGGTCAAGGTTGCTGATGTTGGAGCACCATATCACATCGCTACTCTTATAGTTGTTGCTGCTCCTGATCAGTTGTTTGTGCATCTCTTTCTTGACACTCCTCCCTTGCTTCCATCTATTCTTCCAGTGTTCAACTTGCTTGAGTATATTCCCTGGTTCAGGGCTTTCACTTCTGAATAGAGCATTATTTCTTGCCAACCAAATGCTCCAAAGTGTGCAGATAAATTCAATAAGAGTATCGTCACCTAAATTCTCAGTGTTCAAGATTAAGAAAATGAAGTTCCTGACCCAATCCCTCACATTGAGGTGGTGCCCATTTTCAAAGTTGGTACCCAGGTTACCACCTTTCCACACTTTCTTAGTAATCTCACAGCTTCAAAACAAGTGTTCAGTACTTTCTTCTTCATTGTGACAGAGATGACATTGGCTTGTAACATCAATTTTCCTTTTCACCAGGTTATTGTCTGTAGGGAGGGCATTGTGAATAATTTTCCATACAAAAAGCTTGTGCTTTGGCCAGATTGTAGACTTCCAAAATTTGTACCAGAAGGCACCATGTTCATGATCCTTATTAGACCTTCCTAGTGCGAACCAGTACTTGGATTTCAGAGAGTAATTCCCTGATTTGGTTGGACCCCATTCCCAATCGTCATTCTTCTTGAGCTTAGGAAGATGAGTAGCTAGCACTTCCGTTGCAGGTTAGTGGGGTATCCATTTCCTAACAGTAGCAGGGCACCAATTCCCATTACTATCCATCAGGTCAGCTACCATAGTTAGTTTGTTTGTTCCCTCACTAGTAGTATGTTGCCTCATTGTTAATCTGCCAGAATTTAGCCACGTATCCCCCTCAATGGAAGTAGATTTTCCATCATGAACAACTCTTCTAAGCCCTCCCTGCATTATATTAATGCTGCTCAGAATACTTCTCGCATCCCTTGATGCTAATCCAGGGATTCGATTAGTCCTTCCTTTGTCGAACCAGTCCTTGCTGTACCGAGCTTCAAATATTTTGCTAACCTGCAGCTGAGGGTTAGATTTCAATCTCCAAGCCTGTTTAAAAACCAGAGCTTGGTTCAGGCCGTGGACGTTTCTCAGACCCAACCCCCCACTGTGCTTGTGGAGCTCGAGAGTGGCTGCTTTCCTCCAGTATATCGGTTTCTTCTCTGAAGACGACGACCACCAGAATCTGAGAATGGTGGACGAGATTTTTTTCAGGACCTTCTTTGGCATGAGATACGTGCTAAGAATGTGGCTGGTCATAGCCACGAGAATTCCATTAATAAGTACCAATTTGCCGGCTTGGGAAGCATTTAGAAATTTCCATGAGGAGAGCTTGCTTGCGATTTATCTACAATCTCCATAAACACATTAGTGGTCCTACCATCCACGTCCATGGGGCACCCAAGGTAGGTTCCCATTTTATCTTTATCTTTCGCTCGGAGGACTTTTCTGAGAATCTTTTTGAACTTAGCCGGCATCTTCTTCGAAAAGATTACAAATGATTTGTTGAAATTTATCATTTCTCCCGACAAATTGCAGAATTTATCCATCGTTTCGCGCAGAGGCTAGGTTATCAATGGTTGCTTCAAGAAAGAATAGAGCGTCGTTCGCAAAGAAGAGGTGGGAGATGGGAGGGGCACCTCTGGCAACTTTGATACCTTTGATATCTGCTGAATTTTCTAGAGCTTTCAGCTTTCTTGACAGGGCTTCAATACAGAAAATAAAAAGATAAGGGGACAAGGGGTCCCCCTGTCTTAATCCTGAGTTGGGAATGATTCTCTCCGAAGGTTCGCCGTTGATGAGTATTCTGTAAGAGACTGAGGAAACACACTGCATTATCCATCGTACCCATATTGGCGGGAAATTCATTTGTTTTAGAACTTCTTAAAGGAACTTCCGACTAATTCGGTTGAAGACTTTGTTGAGGTCAACTTTGAAGATGCTTTCGAACTTCTTGCCATTTGATCTGCTCTTGATCTTGTGTAGCATTTCGTGGCCAATGAGACAGCTATCTGTAATGGATCTCTGGGGAATGAACGCATTCTGGTTTTCTCCCACCAAATCACCTATAATGTTTCTGAGCCTCTTAACTAGACACTTGGAAATGATTTCATACGAAGTGTTGCATAAGCTGATGGGTCGGTATTCGGAAATGGAGGTCGGCCTCTACACTTTTGGGATCAAAGTTACGAAAGTTTCATTCATTTCCTTGAGTAGGTGGCCTCCCTGAAGAATGCATGTGCTGCGTTGTTGACATCAACTCCCACCAGGTTCCAGCTCTGCTAAAAATGCTAGGTGGGGATACCGTCCTGGAGATTTATGTCCCTTCATACTAAAAGCTGCTTGCCTGACATCTTCAAGGGAAAAAAGCTGCTGGAGGATAGCATAATGATGGTCTGAGAGTTTGGGAATATGAGTTTTCCAGTCGTTCCAAGTCTCATGGTTCCATTAATGCTGTGTACCTGCACTAAACAAGTCTTTAAAAAAGTTAGTAAATAAAGAGTGGATTCCTTTGTCATCAGAAATCCAATTTCCATTATCATCCATCAGCCCCTTGATATCATTTCTAGCTTTCCTTGCAGCTGCACACTTGTAGAAGAAGGCTGTGTCGAGGTCGGCCAGATTATCCCACTTTGTTCTATAATCTGCCCTGCTACAAACAATAGTGCTTTGTTAGATTCTATAATCTGCCCTTGAATGCATTGAGCTTACAGTATTTGTGAACTTCTCTCTCTAATACTTCATTATCATCGTACATATCATGTGAAAAATTAGCTTCTCTTTTTTTTGGAAAAATTTTTGTCAGACTGCATTGATTTTTTTGATTTGTTAACTTGATGTTGATTTAATGTTGATAGCATTATTATTTCTATTTTGCAGATTGCGGCCATTTAAAACTAAATATAGGCCTTCGCATTTGGTTGACATGATGTCTAACTTTATTCTTGATCAAAAAAATTCTATAAATGAAATCGGTTTTGGAGGGTTGTTATCATTGAAGTTGAAAAGGAATCCTACTAGTATGTATAGGTGGCTAATTGATTCTTTTGACTGCGGTAGCTGCATGTTTTCAATTGGTAATAATAAGGAGTTTGTGGTGAATGAATATGATGTGTATGACGTGTTTTGCCTTCCTTTGAACTCCAAAAATGTTGAGGAGATACCTAGATCTGCTAATAAAAATAATCCAAGACTTTGTTTTCAAACATAATTGGAGATTGCATTTTGGGTTGACAGATGAAAATGATCAAATTCCACTTAATTTGTTAGAAGCTAGGATACCTACTTTAGGTCAAGGTGGAGATGAGTTTAAGCAACTCTTTGTTATGCATGCTATATCCACGTTTTTAGCTCCTACTTCTAACAGAATTGCTGATCTTAGGATTGTCAAGGTGTGTTGAACAAATTAAGAATTTAAATTGGTGTAAATATATTCTTGAAAAACTGTGTGAAGGTGTTAAAAGTTACAAAAAAGGAGAAATTCAGAATTGTTGTGGTTGTGTTTTGATGTTGGAGATTATTTACTTTCATAGGTTGAAATTTAAGAATGTTGAATTAAGTACTTCTTTACCCTTAATTCAACATTGGAATGATGAATTGATTAAGGATAAAATTAAGAAGGAAAAATTGTCCAAAAGTTTTGGGTGTGGGATTTTACTGTCTGATGTGTATCCTGTTAGTGGTAAACTGAAGTTTCTGGATGGACATGTTGTGGGTACTGCAGGAGGAAGTATGGGGAATGTTGGGGGGGGGGGGAGTGATAATGTTGTGAGGAATGTCGGGAGGAGTGTTGATGTGCCTGATTCCCAGGGTACAATACAGTTCATTCTCCCAGCACGTTCGATGTCAGATCAAGAGATCCATTCGGCTGCTATTGATGTAAGGAGTAGCTGACTTTTATTCTATATTATTATTTTTATAATTGGATATGATTTAAATGTTTATACATGTTTCTTTTAATGTTTTTGCAGCCAGTTCATGAGCAATTTTTGTTCATGAAAAGAGATATGCATGTGATCTCTTCTTTTTACAATGACAAGATAAAAGAGATTCTTCTTTCACGTGGTGAGGCCAACAACTCTTTAATTTGTCCCAGGATGATTCGTTTTTTATGGATCCTCGAGTTCAATCTGTGTTTGACGAGATCTCTGAACTTGCTATTTGGGTGACAAAATTACCTGAGGGGTGGGGTCAAATTTCTACATTTGACCACAACAAAACAAATGGAGGGAGGGAGGCAATTAGAGGCACTATCCCCGTGATTGGCTTTGAAAATATTCTTGCAAATGGAGGGTTCAGGTGTTCGTTTTCTTTGGATTGGAAATCTGATGAAAAGCTTATATTCATTTCACACTTTTTGAAGTCAAATAACAAGGAAATGAAACTATTGGATCCATTAGTCCTAGAGGTTGTTGACTGTTGCATTATCAATGATTCTTGTTTGGCTCCTAAGTAAGTAATCTTTTGTTTGATTACATTGATTTTCTCTTATTAATTTTATTTATGAAACACCTTTTTAATTCTTATTTTATACTCTTTGACTCAGTGAACTGTTGGTATTTTTTCACCAAAAGAATTTGATTCAAAGGTAAGAATTCTACACATTAGGAGAGCCTTCTGAAATCATGAGCAGTAGTATTTTGGATTGTTGGGCATTGCTTCTCAATGAAAATCAGAAATATTTGAAGGATGGACCTCGGAAATTGTACTTTGGTTCTTCAATTAGTGTGAGTTGTTTAAATATTTCAATGTTTATACATGTTTTTACTTTATACTGTTTTTTTGATTTGTTAAAATATTATGTAGGTTACAATAGTAGAAGCTGCCGGCAGTGATGGCAACAAATAATGGACAATGTTTATCAAGGTTTAGAGGAGTGGATGAAAATAGCTTGCAATGATTTTGATTTGTTAGAAGTTGAGCTGGTAATACTTTCTGTTTTTTTATGCTTTAAAAAATATAGTTCCCTTTTTTTTATGTTATAGATACCTTTTTTTAAATGAGAGTGACCGTTGAAAATTGCATAAGTATATTTTTAAAAGAGGTTACTATAATATCAAAAATGGAATCTAATATGTGTTTTTTTTTTTTATTGTGACTAATTGTGGTATTATTGTTGCAGATATTTTAACCTTGTCTTTGGGGCAATCACTATTGCTTATTTTGTGGTGAATTTGACTAAAGGAAAAATTCAGTTTATTGTTAATCTGAATTATGATGAGGATAATCGTATCTTTTTGATAAAGTTGTCTAGTCTCCTGGTATTACTTTCTCACTCAATATTGTGCATTTCTTAGATATTGTTCTCTGTAATGCACTATTGCTTTGAGTGTGTTGTTGATGCATATGTTTATGTGATGAATTTGTGGCATAACGCATTTGGTTGTTGAGCATAATAAGGATTAAAAATATCATGCAATCCTTTGTGACTAGTATATTGTGATGTCTTGTGCCTCTGGGCCTTTTAGTTACTTGTGCATAAATATTTACCATTAGATTACTAGCAATTTTTTGCCATTAAGGTGAGGGGCTGTTAAGTTTATGTACTATATACCCCTTATATTGGACAATATCGTGATAGTTTGTGAGTACGTCTGATATGTTAATTATAATTGTTTTGATGATGGTGTTTCAGTTATCATTTGAGACATTGACTTCGAATTAAGGCATAAATTGCTGCTCTGCTTGACTTTTTTGGAATTGTGTTGCATAAAAATAATATGTTGTTTTGTTCTGTGATGTGATTATATGCTTTTTTGCTAGTGTGATATGATCAGTACCTACTTTGATCAAAGGCTTACTCAATCTGGAGAGATGGTTGACTACGCTTTGGAGTTTCCCACTTTGAATTGGAGATCTAGCAAATATAATTCAGATTCTGGTGTTTATATTATGATGACCATGCTTTTATTCAATGGAGTTGGTGAGTTTAAATATGAAGTTGTAAAAACAGTTATGCTTCTTTCCCTATTAAATTATTTGTTTAATTTCTTTTTATTAATATCACAATATCTTATATTGATTACTTACTTTTTTAGGCTTCAAATAGGAGGATTCTCCGGATTCAAATTGCTGCATCTTTGGTGTTATCTGATATGAATGAAGCTAGATCAATTATAATTGATAAGGTGGCTGAATTCAAACCTGATATGTAGTGTCTTTCAAAAGAGGTTGAAGAAAGAAGAAGCTAACTGAAGACAACTGAAGAGAGGAAGAATAAGAAGAAGCCAACTGAAGACAAGAAGAAACGAAAGGGGAAGGCTTAAGATGTCAGAACATGATTTTTTGACTTAGTTATTTTTCTGATGCTAAGCCAAAGTACTGTGAACATTGAGGATTGGTATTAGTATTAGTATTAATTCAACTTTTGTGTATGATATTGAAGAAGATTGGAAAAATATTCATTTTGTGTAAACAAGCATTTTCCAACATTTTATGAAAATTATATATTGTTTGTTTTAAAAAAGAGTCTCTATATTAATATACGGGTTACTATGTTAATGTGAAATGTTATTCTAAACTTAACTTTATAAAGGTCTTTATGTGATAATAAAGGTAACTATGTTAATATTAAAGGTAACTATGTTAATATTAGAGGTTTACATTGAAATGAAAAGTCACTATATTATCATAGGTCACTGTATGTTAAAATAAAGTCACTTTATTATTTATAAGGTCTTTGTTTGGTTAAAAAAGGTCACTTCATTTTCAATATTGTATAGTGTGAAAATTTAAAACTATGTTAAATTAATGGCAATTATCGTAGGTCACTATATGTTAAAATAAAGTCACTATTTTATTAATAATGTTACTATTATAAATATAAAGGTGACTATGTCAAAATTATGGACTATATGTTTATTAATGTTAAAAAATTGACAATACAAGGGTATGAAATAAAGATTACTATTTAGGAATAAAGATCGCTATATTGTGAAAAAAGGTTACTATTCTAAAAAATTTAGCCATTAAAATTAAAGATTATTATATTAATCATAAACATTATATTATAATAATCAGTATTTAAAAGATATAAAGTTTCCAAAAATGAAATTACAAATAAAACGTAACCATGTAACAATACAGGTTGCTACGACAAAATTTAGTGCTCTTAAGACAACATTTGATGTCTTTAGATTATCAGAGCATATACTTATTATTAATATTTGGTGTTTTGGCACCAAATTCTCTATGCTTCCTCCTCTTCCCTTTTTTCATGTAGTCATAGCTTCCTGGAATCCTTTTATTTGATTGTTTTCCTTTAGTTTTTGCATGAGCTGGATCCATTACTTGAACAACACTAGATGAAGTTGCTTCCGAATTCTCTTCTACACCTGTAGTGTTCTCAAAATGGTTGTTAGTTGATTTCATAGCAGAAATAATCTCATCTATTGCACTTGAATCTTTTGTGAAGCTTTCTTCTAAGACTTTTCTTGCTTGTTCAAACTTGTGGCTCTTAAGGATTAGACTATAATACTTCCTCACCATGTGTAGCTGCCAGGGTGTGAAGTTGTTTAATGTCCCCTTCTTCTTTTGCTCTGCCTCCTTACTTTTCCAAACTTCAACCTTAGCCATTTTAGTCCATCTAAAAGATATGTATTGCTCTGGGATATTTTCAACAGAATGCATGTGCAAGATTCTAAGGCTATGGAAGCATAACCAACCCGACTCTTCAAAATTCTTGCATGGAAATTGAATTGTTTGGTTTGCTGGATCGTAAGTTACTGCTTGAGTTGTGCCATCTCTTCCTTCAAGGTACACTTGGTAAACCATTTTGCCTCCATTAATCAATAACAGTTAGTTTGAGATCCAATGGCTAGGTTGAATTCTTCTTCAAAGTCCCTGAATAATGTATGTGTATAAACCTCAGTAGCATGTTTAAATAAGGCAGACATCGGATAACTTGAAGTAGGAATTGATTTTGTGCTATGGAACTCATAAAAATCCTCATTCCTTCTCCAAGTCTTCACTGTCTTTTGAAATATGTCGTAGAATTCTGTCAAACTCGTCTTCTTGTTTGCTTTAAATCCCACTGCATGATTTGTGCTCTCACTTCTCTGTGACGATAAGATTCCCGCGGAAAAAAAGTCCTTACTTAGAGTTGTTGACCACTTATGCTTTAGTGAGTATAACCTCTTGAACAAACTGTTGTTTTTCAGCTTGTACTTTGTTATCATTGAATCCCAACATACTTCAAACTGAGCTTCGTTAATACAACCACTCAAGCATTTCGTGAAAGCAGCTTTGAATGTGTCATCACTCTTCAAAATTCCAAATCTTGTTACATCATTTTGAATCAAATGCCATAGACATAGTCTATGTCTAGTGTTTGGAAATACCTGTACATTTTTATACAGTTACATAGTTTCACAAATGGTTACTGCATTTAAAATAGAGGTAACTAAATATAATTTAAGTACAAACATATTTAGATGTAGTAGTAACTAATTACCTTGAGTATTGCTGCTGCCATGGCTGCATCTTGGTCTGTAAACAGTGAGACTGGACATTTACCACCCATTGCCTTTTTGAAGGTCTCAAATAGCCACATAAATGACTCTATGGTCTCATCACCAATAAAAGAACAAGCAAATATAGTGTTCTTCCAATGGTTGTTTATTCCTACAAAGGGTGCGCAAAGGAGGTTGTAACGATTCGTCCTATATGTGGTATCAAATACAGTGACATCCCCATATATTTTGTAATCTTCAAGCATCATAGAATCCCTCCAAAACAAGTTACAAACCCTTCCATCTGCATCCAACCTTACTCTGAAAAAGAAGTTAGGGTCTTTAGAATAAGCTTCCTGTAACTTGTCACAAACTACTTGAGAATCTCCTGCTTCAATGGCCTTTATTTTCAGTTTATAACAATAATTCATGTGGTCTTTCACTTTATGACCAATGACATCTTCTCCTCCAGCTTCATTTGACATGTAATTAAAGGATTCCATAGGTCTTAGTCCAGATTCTTGCATGACCTCAATCACTTGCCCTTTAATTTCAATCATTGCACGCTCTGAACGGTGGGTGGAAATGGTTCCATTGTGGTCTAGTGAGTGGATGATTGTGCACCAACACATGTTGAACTATCTCAAATTGCCCCTCCTCATTCAATTTGGCTATTATCAAAGCATTACAATTTGTCCTTGTTATAGGAACTCTCCTACTTTGTCTTGTTTTTTTTTAACCGAAGAACTTTCCTCTGTCAAGAGTTCTGGAATTTTTTCCTTCTTTTTACCAGAATTCCTCCGTCCAGCTGCAGAGCTTACAAAGAACTTTTTGGTGATAATATCTTTAGTTCCGGTTTTGCTTGTCTGTTTTGCTTTTCTAACACTAAAACCAACTGCAGCAGCATGTTGACAATACAATTCATGTATTTCTGCAAGTGTTGCTCGAGTTTCTCCTACTAACCAACCACTAATCTCTTCATTATTATTTGCACCTGTTATTTATTTGCACCATCCATAATTATCATTTATATAGGTCAAATTGGGTATATTACAATAGCACTCTAAAGTCTACAGTACATCACACATATCAGAAAAGCACTCTAAGATAGATCACTATACTATCATTAAAGGCAACTATATTACTTAAAACTGGCTTTGCATGTCTCTAACTACTGTAAACCTAATTATTTTCAATCAATATAAATTACGTACTACTAGTTGCAGTTATACGAGTTAATACCTAAATACCTAATTTAATTTTCCAAACAAACAATTGCAATTGCATAATTGCTTAATTTACATTATCAAATTCTAAAATCAATTGCATATATATCGCATAATACCTTGAGCTTTCATTACATGTTGATTTTTCTGCCGAACTTCATTCTCATCCTCAGCTTCAATAATAGCTTGTTCTACATCTTCAAGAGCGTCATCTTCTTGTTCCAGTTCGAATTGAATGGGATGATGATACAAGCTTCCTATAATTTGACAAATCAAACAATGATCAATAAATTTGCATAGTTTGATCAATCAAATAGATTATCGGTAATAATTCTTACCTTTATAGTTGCTTTCAATTTGAGCTTCATCGTTCAGATCGGAATTAATGACATTAATATCGAACTTTTCTATAGTGTCCTGTATATTTCGATTTAGATCAAATTCAAGTGAATGTATAGAAGAATTTTCCATGAATTTTGCAAAAATTGATTGATTATGGAGAAATTATTAACCTTAGAATTGATTAGAAGGAGAGAGAAAAAAAACTTCGAGCTCTATTATGGCGTAGATGATGAAGTTGTAGAGGAAAGAGAATTCATCGATTTTTTTTACGGGAGTGTGTGGGATGGGAAAGAGAATTCATCAGCTTAGTTTTGTCACGTGATATTTGTTAGGTCCACAATAAGTTTATTGTGGACCAGGTCCACCCAAGATTTTTTGATGACATTGAAATTGTTTGGAATGTGAATATGGATAGAATCATACGATTGTAGAATATCTAATATTAAAAAATGCTTAATTTGTTTAATTTATTGTTGGTTAATATTTGGTTATGGGTGTTGTTATTCGCTGGAATTATGAAGAGGTATTCCAAGTTCCTTAATTTCCCCATATATCTTCGGGCAACTAAGGAGTTGAAAGAGAGGTTCGAGCATATGATAGTCACTCGAGCGATGGATATTGCTAGAAGACCATTTTCTATTTGTGTTCTTTGATATAACTTCTATTTTGTTCAATGTTTAAGAACAAAATTTATTTAGCATTATTTTAAACTTAAACGTGGGCTTTTATTTATGCCATTTTTTTTACTTGGTTCGTGTAAAACGGAATAATTTGTTTCCACTTAATATTTTATTAATAAATTATCCATTTTTTTAAATTTTTTTAATGTTTTTTTTTTTTTAAATAGCATAATAAAAAAAAAGATTATTACATGCCAGTTGTTTAAAATAGGAATTTATTAATAACGACGATATTTTTTATTGTTATTGAATAAAAATTTAGACATTTAAGATGATTACCAAATCATTTTACAAGAGGTTATTTGGTTGTAATTGCTCATTAGCTTATCGTTAATAAATTATCTGTGAACGACGAGTTCTTGGGTTGTCGTTACATGCCAACGGCGAAATGGATGGTCGTCGTTAAATTTTAACAATGAACATCGTTGATAAAACTAATAACGAGAGAGCCTATTACATCGAACAAACGATGAAAATTCGTCGTTAAAGGTTTTAACGACGATTTTTTGGGGGTTTTAACTTTTAACGACAATAATTCGTCGTTAAAACCAATTTTCTAGTAGTGTATTATCAATCAGTGGTTCTAAGGAGACGAATGTACCATGCGCATGGTACATCCGTTCAAAAAAAAAAAGCGGAAAGAAAATTCTATAGAAATGTAAAGAACATTTGGTTAAAGTGAAAAGAACATGGTATAGAATTGTAAAAAACATATATCTAAAGTAAAAAGAACATATTGTTAAAATGTAATGAACGTGATAAAAGAATATAAGAGATATAAAAAAAGAACATAAAGCTATTAATAACAATGAACATGACACTATTTTATAAAGAACTCACTGTTAAATAATATTCCTTATCTCTGTGTTATTTGATTGTCAGTGTAATGTATTTTTATTTGTGATATAATTATCATTGTTTACCGTGAAATGTTCTTTAAATTTTGTCTGTAGAGTATGGTGGGTGAATATAAATAATGTTTATTACATAATATTATCATGTTTTTTATTAATATTATGGATGTTTTTTAGATATACAAAAAGAATATAAAGCTAGATGTTTTTTTGTAAAACAACTATATGTTCTTTACAAAACAGTTATATGTTCTTTACAAAACAAATATATGTTCATTCGCATTTTATCAAAAATCCGGATGTTCCATACTTAGTACATCCGCCTCCACAAAGAAAATTTCAGTACATAATAGTGGCCAACAAATAAGCACGAACGTACTCATCAGGTTAAATTTTTCTACCCAACCCTAATCTTTACTACTACGCACAAGATTCATCAACCTTTTTCTCTCTTTCGGTGAGAAATTAGAAGAAAACAATAACCTAGTTTTACCTGAATACCTAAGAAACACGGATCAAAGTAAGATTTCAAGATGACTGCCATTAAAAACAGATACGTTGTTTGGTACACTAAGCTGCTCCATTTTTTTTTTTCCAGTAATAAGAAGAAGTATTTAATTCGAAACAACGATCTTACTACTTCACTTTCCAGAAATTATAGGGACAACGATCTTACTACTTCACCTTCCAGAAATTATAGGGACTGTTTTATTTGGGAGGATGTAGAGGGTTTTGAAAGTGGGTAAAAATGTACTTTTGTCTATTAATAAAGCTTTGTCAGGTGAGTCACTAAAACAAACTCCGTTTTGCTGACTGGACCTCCGATCACGAAAAGAAAGACGCGTATTTTTGTTTATTGTTGCTTAAAGTTTTGAGAATTACATTTTAGAGAGAGAAATTAAAGAGTTTGATTTATCTGTACAATTTCGTTGTGAATTTAGTCTCGGAAGTGAAACATCATGGTAATTGTCATGTATGATTTCGAACTTTAATACTCTTGGCAAACAAATTTTAGCCGTTAATGATGTTAATTATATTAGTATTCATCTTAATTTTGTTCCGGATGAGTAATGGCCTCGATTGCTGATTTAATCAGTTACAATTGTTATTTCTCTTGCTTTTCCGTCCACCACCCGCATACCTCCCATTAATTCTGTTTGGAGAGCTGAATTTGCTGCAATAGTTTTACTCAGCGGATGCGCTTGCATGCATGCTTTGTCTGGCTCCCGAGACCTACTCTTCCAAGCTCCATCCCCTTCAACTTCCCATCAGGCTCGTCCCAGCAGATAAGGTGCCCCTGTGCTACGGTAAAAAATTAGGCCATCGGTCCATAAATAAATAATGAAAATATTATGCAACTACTTTTTTTTTTTACTTTTTTAATAGACGTATTAGAACAATGCTACTAATTAGACCCTCGATCTATTTTTCATTCTTAAAAATCAGAATATTAACATTTTTTTGTCAAATATCAAAACGTGAAAAAAAAAATATTAGGTAGAAATCTAATACTCATACTCCATACTTGATTTTTATTTTATTTTTTATTTTTTTTTTGTTTTTTTGAAACCCATACTCCATACTTGATTATTTAGAATAAGTTCTATTTTAGAGAAAGAAGGTGAAAAAAGTGGGAAAAAAAATAATTATAAAATGAAAGCAATAAACATTAGATTTTGGTTTTACGTTTTAAAAACACTAAGCTTCTACCTAAAACATGATAACAAATATATAATTGCAACAAATATTCCTTATTAAATAAATCAAACCCTTTAATTTGAAGGCCCATTTTGTTGGGGGCCTGTTAGATGTCCCATGTTGGACATGCAGAAACTTTTCATACCCTGCTTTTGCCCACACACCCATCCCCTTCAACCTTCATCAACTTACTCTACAAAGATTAGTGTTGATGACACCCATAATTTTTAGCACTGACCTTGAATTGGTAGAATGGTAGAAGAAGTTGATCAAGGTTGAAGAAAGGTGGGGAGAGAGTATTCAAATCAAAATAAACCTAGTAAATATGATTAAACTCATAAACAAAAATTTAAAACAAAAATAAAAATGTAAAATACAGAATATTGTTTTAAACTTCCAGTCACATATATAATAATAATTTTTTTTTTTTAAAAAAAAAATTCCCAGTTTAGAATAATCCAGGGAAAAAACACGTAATAAAAACATAAAATTAGACAAAAAAAAAAAAAAAAAAAAAAACAAAAAGAAAAGAGTGAGAAAGAAAAACACTACTTGAGGAATGAGTGAGTAATAAATAATCTTGCATGGGTGTGTGGGCAATTCTCTCAGCCTCCCACCCCCCAGTTCAGGAATGTGTGAGTGATTGTGATTCAGCTTGCATTTAAATTCTCAATAAATATGACAATAAAACTTAATTGTCATATTTGTTGAGAATTTGAATACAAGATTATCTATCACTCCACTGGCCGATACAAGGGCGGTGGTTCGTTCAAGACATCAAGCGGGTTCATTGAATAAAGTCCCTTAAATTTTCTCAAGGAAAACACTATCAACATAATGCCTTTAAAACTACATATCTTAGTGTACCCACTACCCAACTGTATGATAGTGTAACATACTTCTTTATTAGTATGTTGCTAAATTTACTTTTAAACAACCATTCTTCTTCCATGTTTGAATTATCTTGTTTGAAATATCTCAAATTTCAGAGGCATGAACTAAATCTCGTCGCTAGCTCATTGGATTGTGATCCGAGGTTAAAGCTCTCAAATTTGCATATTACTCAAAACTTCTCTATCCGTGGTAACGGATAACAGTTTCGAACACGCTTTATTCAAATCATTTAAGTCTACGCATATCCGCCATTTTCCTGACGACTTCTTCACCTCTATAAAACCTACCGCTAGAAGCTTATTAACTTTAGCCTGTATCACCTCAATCTTCTTAGTTGAGAAGTTCCTTTTCTTCTGCCTTCCAATAAACATGGCATCAAATGCCTTTGTAAAGAGTATATTCGCTGAGCTTCCTACATCAACGGGGACCCACTTTACCAAACTTTCGCCTATTGACAGTATCAATACCAGCGGATCGTCATGAGGAAAAACCACACCTTTAATATCTTCTCCTATAAAAGACACAGTTGGTACTCTAAGTGGTCGGGGGCGCTCTCCTACACCCAAACAGGCTCTTCTTTGCCCCACTAACTGACTCTCCATGCACCGGCCCGCCGGTAATGATATCCACAACAATATTCCGTCTAGACGACGTCATAACCTGTCCCCCATTATCACCATGTTGGCTAGATTCTAGCGCATGTCTATCACCTCAGTGATCAGGCTGGTTGTATTTAAGTCGCTTGGCTAGTTGCTACTGTTGTCGACCAGGCCTGGTGTGCTAGATGTCTCTTCCGGATCAACTCTTTGATGTATGCAATCTTCGGTAGTGACCAACATCACGATGAAACATATAGTATTTCTTCATATCCCTACCCTTTGATCTCATCGGTTTCGGCCGAACCCAATCCTCCCTTTGTTGATTAACTGAATAAATTGTTGCACGCGGCATATTCAGTGGAGTATAATTGATACATCGCCCTTGCCCCATAACAGCTCTGCTGTCTTGTCGGCTTCCACTTCCCCTCGACTAACCTTGCTAATTGGGCTTAATTACTGGTCTCATACACAATGCTATCAGACAGGCGCTGATTTGTTTCTATCAGTGCAACTCTAATGCTGGTTTTTAAGAGTTCTTCACCCTTGATATAATCGCGCGCTTTACTAAACGCTGCCCCCAGGTTTGAAAAACTCTTCCGCGTTAAGTAGCGCTTAACTTCACATTCATTCAGCTTGTTCATCAGTGCCATAACAACTATCTCTTATTGTAGTTTTGGAATGGTATTTGCTTCATTGTTGAATCTTTTGACATAGTCCCATAGAGACTCATCCTTCCTTTGCACTCCCGCCATTAATTCTCTAAACGTTCGCTGCCTTGCACTATTGCTTATGTACTGGCCGATAAAAACCTCTACCAGTTTCTCAAAACTATCAATTGAACCATGCTCCAAATTTGAAACCAATCCGATGCGGCTCTAGTAAAGGTTGTCGGAAAAACCTTACACCAGACAACATCCGAATTGGTGTATAACAACATGTTCCCCTCAAAGGAAGCCATATACCTCTTTGGGTCACCCTTTCTATCATACTTGCATAATGGCATTCTAATCTTTTCCATCGGCTAATCTAGATGTTCTTGTGTAAATGGTGATGCTCTAGGCTGATCCAAAATCACAAGCTAGATGTGGATAAAAAGTTTAGGCTAGTAAGGTAAAAGAAAAGGAACTTCTCAACATAGAATATTGAGGCGATACAGGCTAAAGCTAATAAGCTTCTAGCGGTAGGTTTTATAGAGCCATGCACTTATCCGAAATTGTTGGCGAATGTAGTAATGGTGAAGAAGTCGTCAGGAAAATGGCGGATATGCATAGACTTTACTGATTTGAATAAAGCGTGTCTGAAAGACTGTTATCCATTACCACGGATAGACAAGTTGGTGGATTCTACTTCAAGTTACGCCATGCTTAGTTTCATGGATGCATTTTCCAAGTATCATCAGGGCAGCTTGTATGAGCCCGATGGAATCAAGGTTGCCTTCATAACGGACGCTGAGAGTATACTGTTACAGGGCAATTCTGTTTGGTCTGAAAAACGCAGGTGCCACATATCAGAAGCTGGTGGATAAAGTGCTTGAGCTCCAAAAAGAAAGAAATGTTGAGGTGTATGTAGATAACTCGATTGTCAAGAGTAGATTGGCTTCTGACCATATTGTCTATTTGAAAGAAACCTTTGAAACTATTCGGCAACATCGAATGAATTTGAATCTTGAGAAGTGTGTGTTCGTAGTCTGGTTTAGAAAGTTTCTGGGTTTTATGGTTAGTGAAAGGGGAATAGGTGCGAATATAGACAAGTTTGATGCCATCCTCAATTTTCCACAGTCGAAAACTATACAAGATATCCTGAAACTCACTGGTCAAATGGCGGCATTGACAAGGTTCATAAGCAAGTCAGCCAATAAAGCGCTTTCATTTTTCGTGGCCTTACGGCAAAATAAAACTTTTGTGTGGGGAAAGGAACAAGAAAAGGTGTTGGAGGTGGTGAAAAACCATTTAAGGTTGTTGCCGATAATGGCAAGACCTGAAAAGGGCGAAGGATTATAGTTATACATATCGGCTTCTCCAAAAACGGTTGCAGCTGCACTACTGGTATAAAGGAAGAAACTGCAAGAGCCCATATACTTTGTGAGTCATGTGTTGAACGCAGCAGAACGACGATATCCCTCGTTGAAAAAATAGCTTATACGGTTATCATAGCGGCTAGAAAGTTGAGGCCATATTTTGATGCGCATACAATCGAAGTTTTGACAAATCAACCGTTAGAGAAGTCACTTCAGAAAATGGACACGTCAAGCTGATTGCTTAAATGGGGAATTGAATTGTCAGAGTATGACTTAGTTTATAAGCCTAGAGTTTCCATAAAGGTGCATGCTCTATCTGATTTCATAGTAGAGGCATCATATACCAAGGAAGAAGAAGTAATGGGTGAATGTAATGTCTTTGTAGAGGGCTCAATTGCTTTGATTGGCTTAAGGGCCGGTATCATAATGACTTCACCGCAAGGGGATGTGTTCGAATATGCAATTAAGTTCAAATTCAAAGCGTCAAATGATGAAGCTGAATACGAAACAACAATTACCGGTATTTAGTTATGTTTAGCTGTAGAGGCTAAGCTGATTATCCTATCAATTGACTCTCAGCTAGTTACAAGCCAGTTTAGTGACGAATATGAGGCTCGAGAACCGACAATGATCTCCTACTTGGAAAAACTGAAAGAACTATCGGCGAGGTTAGATCACATTGAAATCAATCTAGTGCCAAGAAAGTTGATGCCCAGGCGGATGTCTTGGCAAAACTGGCAAGTTCGAGCTTCAATGATTTAGAGTGAATCGTTATGGTCGAGATTTTGAATCAGAAGAGCATTGATGAGATACAAGTTGAGGTAAATTGTGTTTAGGTTGGACAGAAGTGGTTTTACGATATTTTGGCATACAAGTTGTATGATGTTCAGTCGACTAATAAGATAAAAGCTCAGAAGGTCAAAAAGGATAGCATTTATTTCGTTGTGTTCTGGGGTGGGTTGTACAAAAGAGGTTTTTCTTTACCCCTTCAGAGGTGAATTACGACATTTGAACCCGTAAGACTGATAGAGGAAACATGAAGGCTCTTGCGGTAATCATATAGGCGCTAGGGCCCTTTATTTAGAAGCAATTAAGCGGAGTTATTACTGGCCGACAATGAATGTAGATGCATTGGAATATATGAAGAATTGTGAGAAGTGTTAGAAGTTAGCGCTGATAATAAATCAACCGCTAAATGACTTGACTCATACATTGAATCTGATCCCTTTTACACAATGGGAGATGGATATTGTTGGTTCGTTCATGTCGCGACTGGTGGCAGGAAATTTCAGATAGTAGTAGTAGACTACTTCACCAAATGGATTAAGTTGAGCCGGTAACAAAGATAACAGCTAATGAGGTCAAGATGTTTATCTGGAAAAGTATATTTACTCGGTTCAAGCTCCTAATGGCAATGGTTTTTGGTCACGGCTCACAGTTTGGTTGTGCCCCGATGAATAATCTCCTTGATGTATAAAGTGAAATTTGCATGTGCAGCTGTGTGTCACCCTCAGTCTAAAGGCCAAGCAGAGGCTGCAAATAAACAAATCCTTAGCGCGCTCAGGAAGAAAATTGAAGATGTAAGGGGGTTATGGGCCGATTTGGTGCCGGAAATATTATGGTCAAATAGAACGATAACAAGAGAAGCCACAGGGGAGTCGCCATTCAATTTGGATTTTAGGTCAGAAGCGGTTATCCCAGCAGAAATTCAGCATTATTTTGAGGAGCAAAATGATCCTACTTTTGCGAAAACGGTTGGATTTCTTGCTAGAATTGAGGTTAAAGGGTGCAGTTAAGTCGAAAGCTTATAAGAATTAAATAAGCAAGGCTTATAACAAAAGAGTGAACTGTCGTCCTTTAGAGGATGGTGATTTAGTTCTACGAAGAACTACTACTAACGATAAGAGAAACTCAAAGGGTAAGCTTACAACAAATTGAGAAGGCCCATATCACATATATGAGACCACAAATTGAGAAGGCCCATATCACATATATGAGACCATAAGGTCAGGTTCATACCGGCTTATGACTTTAGAAGGTGTACCTCTCAAGAACGTCTGTAACGCAAGCGTCCTTAAGAAAGATTATGTTTGATTTTTGTAGTTTGTTGTTAATATGTAATATCGGTAGGATTATGTACTTAAATTTTATGTACTTAAATTGTCTTGTAGTACTTTTTCTTGGCTGAAGCCCTTAATAGAGGGAAGTGAACGGTGTAACATCATAATTGCGCCATATCACCCCCCCGTTTTTGATATGGTAGTGCAGGGCAGCCTACCTAGTTGTCTCACTCATTTAAATGCACTACTAGAAAACAACCCATTTCCGACGGACACATAATTCCGTCGGAAATTTCCGACGAATTCAACCAATCCATCGGAAGTTTCCGATGAAAAATAAATTCGTCGGAATATAAGTATTTTCTGATGGAATATTCCGTCGTTAATTAAATTTCCAACGGAATTTAAATCAGTCGAAAATTTTCGACGAAAATTCCGTCAGAATATATATTAAAAAAAAATTTCTTTTTGTTGATTTTATATTTCACGCCACTCATTCCTCTCTTAAAAAAAAACCTTCTCTTCTATTCCTCTCTCGTCCTTTTCCTCAGATCTCACGCTTCTCTCCTCCTCTTCCTCACTTCTCTATTTCTCACACCTCTGCTCTTCTCTTTTTGTCTCCTCTTCTTTCTCTGCTCTCTTTCTTTCTCTTTCTCACGCCTTTCTTTACCTCTGTGCGGTTTTTATGATCAAATTCGTGGTTTTTACGGTCAAATTCGTCGGAAATCCCTAGATCTAGAGGTTCCATGGTCTAATTTGGCCGTATTAAACCAAATTCGAGGTGAAATTCAAAGCTTCGGTTGTAAAGGTATGTTTTCTTGTTTAGAATTTTCTTTCTTTATTTTTTTTTGTTAATTTTTGGGTCGCGATTCTGGTTTTCGGCAGTGGTGGTGGTGGTTTTAGGTGGGTGGTGGGGTGGTTTGTTTAGGATGGGTAGTTCGGCCAGATTTGTTAAGGTTAGGGTTGTAGATCTGGGTTTGGTTTGGGTGGTAGATCTTGATTTGGGTTGGTTAGGGTTAGGTGGGGTGGGTTAAGGTGGTGAATTTGGTCGTTTAGGGTTAGGGGGTAGGTCTGGTTCGGTTAGGGTGAGTGGTGTGATTTGGTTAGGGTGAGTGGTGGTGTTGTTCGGGTTAGGGTGGGGATACTTTAGATCTAGGCTTAGGGTTAGTTTGGGGACAGTAGCGGTCTAAGGTCTTGGCTTAGAGTTAGGGTTAGTTAGGGGATGGTGGTGGTCTGATGTGGGGGGTAGTGGCGGTGGTGGTCTAATGTTGGGGTTAGTGTTAATTATTTAGGGGTTGGAGGTGGTGATATTTTGTGCCGGTGGTGGTGCGGCGTGTTTTTTTTTTTTTAATTTTATTGAAGCATTTTCTGACGGAATTTCCGTCGCAAATTTCCTACGGAATTGTGTCCGTCGGAAATTTCCGACGGACATTGTTGGGGCCGGAAATTCTCTTCTGACAAAGAAATTTCCTTCGGAAAAGGCCGTTTTTCCTACAAAATCTTTTCCAACAACCGGTTCCGACGGAATTCAGGGTGTTTTCGACAGAATTTTTTCGTCGGAAAGGGGCTGTTTTCTAGTAGTGACAAGGAAGGAGGTTTAACTTATACCACACCCGCTGGATTCGTGGAACCAATAGTAAGTCTAAACAACTGTTGTTCCCAGTCTGAATTAGGTCATAGGTTCAGCAAAAATGTCTTACCGGTGAAATTGACGATATTATGATCTAACCTGTTTCGGGGTTTTATGATGTCCTGCGGGAGAGTTACAATTGCGGGACCGGATCCATGCGCCTGTACCTGCAAAACAACGAAAAATTCCGGTTGGTGGGAGCTCCGCCTGCGACGATCAAGTTAGAACGTGTTTAAGGAGTAAAAGGTGCGGAAAGTAAAGGTGATCTGGTTCCTCTAAGAAGAGGAGTGATCAAGGTGTTTAATTAATGCTAAGTCTGGTCTAGCAATTAGTATGCACGTGTGTTTAGGCTTCTCTTGGAGAGGTGATTAATCAATTTTGAAGCCCCGTTTAATGAAGGATAATTACTATATTTATAGCCTCAAAGTACATGCCCAATACAAGGTTTTCTAGAAAAACCTAGGACTGATTGGGCTTGCCTTGGGATTCGTGTTGGGTTTCGTAGCGTCCAACGCTACGCGGAAGAGAAACCCGCCCATGACCCGCCCCAATAATTAAAGCAATAAAGCATGCATAAACATAATTAAACAATAATTAAGAAAAGGGAGAAAGAAGTAATACCCTTGAAGCGTGCTTCGCTCGTAAACCGAGCTCTTACTTCGAAGCTCAAAGCCTCACAAGCGTGACGGCCTCCAACGGCTCGTACCCACGACCCGACCCGAAGGATCTTTGTCTCGAGGGTTAGTCGAGACTTGACCAAGTATAAAACTAGAGTTTTACGAACTTAAAGGTTTTCTCAATAATATGAGATGCCTTTTTGAGTTCCACTCAAGTTGATTTCCAAATGCCCAATCTTGGGGTATTTATAAGGAAATGCAACTTGCACTCCCATTCATGATCAATGTGGGATAGTTTCATTTTTATCTAATTTATTTAAATCAAAAATAAATTATAAAACAATGCAATCAACAATCAACAAGTGGCATGAGGAGAGGAGAGGTGAGGTGAGGACCATAACCATGGGGGGGGACCATTGCCTTGCTCCCCAAGGCATGGCTCTAAGCCTTGGTCCCCACTCTCCTTAAACCGGCATCAAGCAAGGGGCGGGGGTAAGCTAGCTGCCAGCCTTGCTGGCCAGCTTGCACTGCCAGCCCAGCACAACTAGCACGCACAGCACACATCAGCCAGCACGCCTAGCGCATGCGTGCTACTAGCGAGCCACGCATGCTGCTAGGTGCTGGGCGCTGGGCGATGCCTGGAAAGGTTCTGGCCCCTGGCACACGCACACACTCACAGCAAGCACAGCGTGCTGCTGATGCTTGGTGTTGTGCTATGCGAAGGTACGCACACGCAAGTACGTAGTGCTAGCGATGGTGCGCCTAGCACACATGGTGCGTCTAGGCTTTCGCCTAGCCATGCAAACTGCATGCTAGCTCGATGTCACGTGCTGACTACTTTGCCCTAGTCACGCACCGTGCGCCACTTGCTTACAGTCTATCGTAAGACAAGTCAGGCTTTCTCCCTTGGCACTATTCTTTGTGCCCACGTAGCACAACCCTTTGTGCTGCTAGAATATATTTTCTAGCACGTCCCCTTAGTGCTAACAAGACCCCTTGGTTGAACTAAGCACTCACCCTTAGTGCCTTAGTCCAAATTTATGATTAAATGTCGTAGACAATTGAGCACACAAGCTATCACCCTTGCTAGTATGCCCGATCACTCACTTGGCACCCTCGTGCCTTAGTTTTCCTCACACTCTCTAAGTGTTTGAAGGAAAGAGATTGAGTTGCAAGAGAACACAAATGCTTTTGGAATGCTTTTTGTATTACTCTCAACTTGAATGTACAAATAAGTCTTGGAGCCTATTTATAGTGCTCCATCCTACTTATAAGGATTATCTAGAATATTCCTAACCTCCTCAAATGGAGGGTTCTAGACTTCTCTAATCTAGAGAGTTCCCATCTCTAAAGGAACATACATACAAGGAGGTTCTACACACTTCCTAAGTCTAGAATGCTAAAGACTAGCCTAGAACATTCTAGAACTTTACAAAAGTTATGTACATATGTAGAGAGACCTAGAAGACTCCTAATATGTACCAGACCTTCCTTGATTATTCTAGAGTCCTCCACTCTAGAATAGTCTTCCAAAGAACCTCGTAGATAGCTCCAGAACCTTCTAGAATCACCTCACGTTTTCCGGACTACCTGCTGAAAGGCGTGTCGCGTACCTAACAAAAATAACCTAACTAGACCAGTACTATGTAGACGGGCAAGTAAGGATCGAATCCCAAGAGACTAAGGTTCACCTAAATTATCTAGACTTAAATAATCACTAAGCATGGAATAAACTAGGAACTGCTGTATGAAAAACTAGAATTAATCAAAAGAATATAATGAATCAATAAACTAAAACACCCAAGATCAAGTATCACCACAATTACGATCGATGCAGTTATCTATCTACCCATAACATACAATTCCAAATAACATGGGGAAAAGTAAAACCTAATCAATACCAAGGACCTCTCTTGAGTATCAATGGCTTCTCTAACCACAATCAAGCCTATTCTCATGGAATCATGCAAATTAGAGACATTAAACACTTTACCTCACTTCCCAATTATCAATTCAACTACTCTCGTGATGAATTTCAAACCCTAAATTGATCTACTCAAATCCGTTAAAACCCAACTCTCGTTGTGATTAAAACTATGGAATAATAACAATACTAATTATCTCTAAACTTAAGGAGATAATAATGTCTATTCTAATGATGATTACAATGGGTATTTATACCCTTAATGAAATAAAAACAAGAAAATAATAAACCGGCAATGCGCACCACACTGCCCGGTCTGACCGGGCTTGCCATGCCCGATCGGGCGCGTGGGATAAATGCCTAAGCTTGCTTTGTTCTTCATATTTAGCACCAACAATAATCCTACTGTTCCCGGTCTTACCGGGCATGCATAGCCCAACCAGGCACAGAAGAAAAATGCAGTTTGCTTGTAATTCTTCTCAAGCTTAGCTCATGTTTAGCTCGTGTTTACATCCTTGTCCACTAACATCTCCGTAAACGCTCAAAACGTGTCCGAACAATCCAAGAAACTCCAAGTTCCTGTAAAACTTATAAAAACACACCGAACACACTAAAGAAGAGAATGTTAGCGGAAAATGGCTCTAAAGAGCCTAAAACCATGCAAGAATGTAATGAAAAGTCGGGATAAATCTATGTATAAAACGTGTACATCAAATTCCCCCAAGCTAACTCTTGCTTGTCCTCAAGAAAGACAATAAAAAATAATCAACAACCAAACAACATACTTCACCCCTTAATGCAATATTTAAAACACGGACTCAAAATCGAAATCAACCAAGCATGCATCCTAGCCAACCAATCAAATCACTCAAAATGTCGATCCACCTAATTAATCGTCAAACGAGACCAACCATGTATATTTCAAGAATCGATGACTAGAATATCTCACATCGGTGGTCACTCAACACACTTTTTATGTGGCGAGCTAAAAGCGAGCTCGATCTCTCACCATCCCCACCAATAATGCAACCCCCCCATCTCACAACACTCGCGTGTTTAGAGGGTCATAATATCGCTCAACCTAGTCAATGTGGACTCGAAATGCAACATATACTCCAGCATTTTGACAAAAGACTCGTTTCACATGAACACAATGCTATGCACGAAGATCGAAAGGACTTTTTCAAGCTTTTAACGTAGGCCGGGAATAAGAATGGGTAGGAAGTAATTTGGGAAATGCGGGCTATATTAGTCTAACTGGGGAGCTATCAAATGCAATGATTCACACCTTCGATTCACCATTTTTGATCAACAAAACACAAACCCAACTACAATAAAAACACCCATTACTTCTTCACATTCTTTTCCAACTTCAAGCTTCTTTTTATTATTTTTTTTTCACATCAACATTTTTCCTCTCTTTTTTACTTTATTATTTTTTTTCCTTTGTTGTTCCTCGCTCTTTGATTCATTCCCCTTTTTTTTCAATAAACCTCCATGCTAGTTTTCCTTCTTTTCTCTCTTTTTCTTTCATATATTTCTCATCAATTGCAACTTGAAATAAAATCACACAAAATACCGCATAATATAGCTCCTCCAAGCTAGACTTGGGAAAAGTAACCAAATTGGGACTAATGGGTAATTTTGTGAAGTTCACGAAAAATATAGTCAAGCTACAACATGGGTGAGCAAGAAGGGAACAGATGTTCTAAATTCGTATGGAGGTCACCTAATGAACATGGCCTTCGTAATTTCAACGTGCACGTGCAATGCATTACGACACACTACTAAGAGTCTAGAATCAAAACTAAGATCAATGCTACACCAGGAACTAAACACACACATGAATGAATATATAAGGCTCAAGCCTCACGGTTAACACAGTCAAGCTCCTAAATCATACATGGTTAATAGCTTTGACCCCTACTAGGGATCAACCAATTCAAGGTCAAATCATGATCTTTTAATCCACAATGCAAGTCTTTCAATCGAAATTAAATCAAAACCTTTTTGGCATTAAGGATAGGGGCACTAGGAAGTAGTTCAATGGCCATTCATTATCATGATTCTCGTATTTCATCATTTTTTTTAGATGAAAGCATCGAACCTTACTGCTAGTCTAAAGACACTAAACTAGAAAGAGAGAGTGAAAGATATAACTTGTGTACACAAGAACTTCCCCCCAAGCTAAATCAGACAATGTCCTCATTGTCTTAAAGGGAAGTTAGTGGGAAAAAGGATAGAAATTGAGTCATGTGCACAATTCTGATCATAACTTTTGATGTATTATTGATAATGCAGTGATTCTAATTGCATTGGAAAGTAGACTTGAAGATCTTTCCGACGATAGGTCACACGCAAAAATCCGTTAAGTAACGCAAAAGTTATGGCCTGTCGAACTTGAGCAGTTTTGCTGAAACGTATGTGCGCCCGGTCTGACCGGGCATGGGGTGCCCGATCGGGCGCGAAGGATATTGAAAGGTTTAACGAATTCAGCTCTTCTTTGGCTCAAAATCTGCACAAAAACAAACTCCCACAAGCACAAGTTACACTCTCCTTACCTCTCTAAAAGCCAAAGACAAACAAAAACACACAAAAATTAGAAAAGACTACAATAAAAACAATAAAATATGGGTTGCCTCCCGCAAAGAGCTAGTTTATCAAGGTCTTTAGCTTGACCTTCGTTATTAGCTCAACCTGGTTCACCACACGAAGAAGGAACTCTGCGATGTTGCCCATGAAAATATCTGCCTCCAAGTGACTCCTTCACTTTATATTTGACATGCTTTGTATCCGAACTTACCTTCATGTAGCTAAACACATCATTGGGTGGAATTTTGTCCTCGTTTCTCAAAAAATTTCTACCAAATACACACTTATCAACCAAAGGGTTAGTAGTATCAATTCTTAAACAAGTACCGCCATCAAATATAAAATTATGGTCATTAAAGAGCTTAAACATGACTTGTTTATCCTGGGCCCTAATGGTCACTTGTCCTTTAGGAACATCTATTAGAGCTTGACTTGTGGCAAGGAATGGACGACCGAATATAATCGGGATCTTATGGTCTTCTTTCCTGTCCATAACAACAAAATCAACAGGAAAAACAAGTTCACCAACCTTGACTAATACATCCTCAACCACACCCTTAGGGAGTCTAGAAGTCCTATCAGCCATTTGAAGAGAAATAGGGGAAGGTTTAAGTTTTTGCAAACCCAATTTTTCATATAATGAATAAGGCATTAAATTAACAGTAGCACCTAAATCACACAAAACCTTGTCGAAATTTTTTTCGTTTATCATACAGGGAATAGTGAAACTACCAAGATCATGCAGCTTAGGTGGTAGGCTATCACATAAAAGAGTAGAGCCTTTCTCATTTACTACTTCTTTATCCTCATGTTGATCTTTAATATTCTTCACAAAATTTGCAAATTGAGGCATTTGAATTAAAAGATCGAAAAAAGGAATAGAAGCGTGTACCTTCTTAAGAGCTTCGCAGTATTTCCCAAAATGTCTATCGAGCACGGCTTTTGACAACTTTTGCGGGAAGGGCATAGGTTCCTCATAGGCCGATGGAGCAACATGTTTGGGAATTTTTACATCCTCACCCTATTCATCTTTTCTTGGCTCCACATTGCACACTTTCTCATCTATTTTCCTCGAAAATAATTCATCTCTTCTCAAGAAAACTGCATTGCATTGTTCCTTTTGGACTTTTGCTTGATCATGAAGAATTGATAAATGACTCACTTGTTGTGAAAGTTGAGAAAGGTGGGTTTCTATCCTCTTATTTTGAGCCATAAGTAATTGAATTGAGCTTTCAAAGTGTTCATTTTGCTTTGCTTGTAGCTCAAATTGCTTTGTCATAAGCTCTTGCTGCGAAGAAGGGAGGTAGTGAAAGTCTCCATAGTGGAATCGAGGTTGTATTTTGAAGTTTTCGGTGATAGTTGTTGATACATGGGTTGGTGATTAAAAGATGCCTTTTCTTGAAAATTAGGTGGTGGTGGCAGAGAATACAATTGAGCTTGAGCATCATACGACCTTTTAGGTGCCGTAGTATAGAAGGCATTTGCTAAATCGATTGACATTTCGTCAGAGGGAGGTTGACATTGTGGTGCAATATGGCCTTGAATACCACATAATTGACATGTTTCAAATGAAGTGGAAGGGGGTCCAGCTTGGATTTTATCAAACTTGCTTGTTAATGCTTGTACAGAACTTGTCAAGAGAGTTAAAGCATCAATATCAAATTTTCCTCTAGTCTTCAGAGTATTTCTACCCCCTGGATGATAATTGTCATTGGTTTCCATCTTCTCAATAAGCTCCTTGGCTTCAGTTGGGTTCTTAGTCATGAGAGAACCCCCGGACGCAGCATCAATGTATATGCGAAACTCATGGGTTAGACCATTGTAGAATGTTTGGATCAACATCCACTCTGGGATACCGTGATGAGGGCATTGTCTCTGTAAGAGCTTGAATCTTCTCCATGCCTCATATAAAGACTCATCATCAGGTTGATGAAAGGTAGCTAGCTCGTTCCTTAACTTTGCTTTCTTCTCTTGCCCTAAAAATCTTACTAAGAAAGCCTTGACAAGCTTATCCCATGTATCAAAGGAACCTATACCTTCGTCTCGTAACCATTCTTTCGCTCTATCCCGTAGTGAAAAAGGGAACAATTGAAGTCTGATAGCATCATCCGTAGCACCGTTGAGCTTTATGGTGTCACACTGCTCCAAGAAACTATCTATGTGACTAACAGGGCATTCATGAGGTGTACCCACAAATGAGTCATTGGAGATGAAATGTATGAATTGAGGTTTTAATTCAAAGCTCTGAGCGGCAATAGGTGGTCTGACAATGCTAGATAGGAGCCCGGTTGCTGTATCAGGAATCCCGTACTCCAATAAAGATTTTGTGGCATCGTCCATGTTTCTATTATGTCGATTTCTTATTCTCCAATAGGTGTACCTGCAAATGAGTCATCGTACATATGTAGAGAGACCTAGAAGACTCCTAATATGTACCAGACCTTCCTTGACTATTCTAGAGTCCTTCACTCTAGAATAGTCTTCTAAAGAACCTCGTAGATAGCTCCGGAACCTTCTAGAAGCACCTCACGTTTTCCGGACTACCTGCTGATAGGCGTGTCGCGTACCTAACAAAAATAACCTAACTAGACCACTACTATGTAGACGGGCAAGTAAGGATCGAATCCCAAGAGACTAAGGTTCACCTAAATTATCTAGACTCAAATAATCACTAAGCAAGAATCAAATCAATGGTGGAATAAACTAGGAACTGTTGTATGAAAAACTAGAATTAATCAAAAGAATATAATGAATCAATAAACTAAAACATCCAAGATTAAGTATCACCACAACTACGATCGATGCAATTATCTATCTACCCCTAACATACAATTCCAAATAACATGGGGAAAACCTAATCAATACCATGGACCTCTCTCGAGTATCCATGGCTTCTCTAACCACAATCAAGCCTATTCTCATGGAATCATGCAAATTAGAGACATTAAACACTTTACTTCACTTCCCAATTATCAATTCAACTACTCTCGTGATGAATTTCAAACCCTAAATTGATCTACTCAAATCCGTTAAAACCCAACTCTCGTTGTGATTAAAACTATGGAATAATAACAATACTAATTATCTCTAATCTAGTATTGGCATAATCACAATCAATTTAGCATAAACAATTGCAATAGTTATTAGAGAATTTAAAGAATCAATTCATGCATCAATCATAATTGGGCTACCCTAGATCTTGGAATAAGAAAACTACTCACACATATTGAAAGAAGCAATAACAATAATAATCAAGGAAAACATAATTGAAAAAAAAAAATAATTGAAAGAGAAAGGAATAGAGATGAATACCAATGATGCTTCAATTGAAATTACTCAAATTGTTAATCAACAATACCCAAATCTAACCTAGGAATTAAATTGCTAAAAAGTATTAAACTAGGGTTCTAGAGAGAGAAATAAAACTTAGGGAGATAATAATGTCTGTTCTAATGATAATTAAAATGGGTATTTATACCCTTAATGAAATAAAAATAAGAAAATAATAAACCGGCTATGCGCACCACACTGCCTGGTCTGACTGGGCTTGCCATGCCCGATCGGGCAGATGGTATTAAACAAGCGCTGCTCTTCCTTCATTGCTTCTCCTCGGCGCTCGATCCAACTGGGCAAGTGGTGCCCGATCGGGCGCGAGGCACATCCTAATTGTTTCCTTGCATCTTGATCTTCGTAGCTTTGAGCATCATCAGCCACCACGCGCCCGGTCAAACCGGGCATGGGCTGCCCAATCGGGCGCGTGGGATAAATGCCTAAGCTTGCTTTGTTCTTCATATTTAGCACCAACAATAAATCCTTCTGTGCCCGGTGTGATCGGGCATGCATAGCCCAACCGGGCACAGAAGAAAAATGTTGTTTGCTTGTAATTATTCTCAGGCTTAGCTCATGTTTAGCTCGTGTTTACATCCTTGTCCACTAACATCTCCGTAAACGCTCAAAACGTGTCCGAACAATCTGAGAAACTCCAAGTTCCTGTAAAACTTATAAAAACACACCGAACACACAAGAGAAGAGAATGTTAGCAGAAAATGGCTCTAAAAAGCCTAAAACCATGCAAGAATGAAATGAAAAGTCGGGATAAATCTATGTATAAAACGTGTACATCACCTGCTGCCAAAACATGTACTTCGGGACTTCATCTCGGAAAACTGACACCACCATGGTCTTCCTTGGCCCAAAATATGATGGACCCCCAGATTTGGGCCCATTTGGACTTTGTTTGGGCCTCCAAATAGCCCATTATTGTATTACCGTTATTTGGGTGTTCACTAGGATTACACCACCTGGGCTAAATAAAGCTTTATAGGGGGAGGTGCTCAACTGGGCACCAAGGGCAAGCCCCCTAGCTACGATTATGCCCTGTTGCCTAGTGACCCAAATGAAGCTCATGGCTATCTAAGGGAGATGATCCGTGACATTCTCCTCCACCCAAATTCTTGACGTCCTTGTTAAGGTCTCGATTCGAATGCCTCGATTTTGTCCGCAAATTGCCACAAGTCTTCTTCTTTTCCCAAGAGGCCTCGCTGTCCGAGAGGCCCTTCCAAGCTACAATGAGTATTTTGTCCGTACATACTTCCTAAGGAACATACATACAAGGAGGTTCTACACACTTCCTAAGTCTAGAATGCTAAAGACTAGCCTAGAACATTCTAGAACTTTACAAAATTTATGTACATATGTAGAGAGACCTAGAAGACTCCTAATATGTACCAAACCTTCCTTGATTATTCTAGAGTCCTCCACTCTAGAATAGTCTTCCAAAGAACCTCGTAGATAGCTCAAGAACCTTCTAGAAGCACCTCACGTTTTCCGGACTACCTGCTGCAAAAACTTATACTTCGGGACTTCATCTCGGAATACCGACACCACCATGGTCTTCCTTGGCCCAAAATACGTTGTACCCCCAAATTTGGGCCCATTTGGACTTCGTTTGGTCCTCTAAATGGCCCATTATTGTGTTATTGTCATTTGGGTGTTCACTAGGATTACACCACCTGGGCTAAATAAAGCTCTATAGGGGGAGGTGCTCAGCTGGGCACCAAGGGCAAGCCCCCTAGCTACGATTATGCCCTGTTGCCTAGTGACCCAAATGACGCTCATGGCTATCTAAGGGAGATGATCCGTGACATCGAGCTAGCCTAACGTCCACATGGCTAGGCCATTGTGATGCTACGGCAACTCTCGAACTTGTTGCTTGTTGATTTTGCGACGCTCGGTCTCGACCCCCTAGGCTTGATATCCGACGTCTGTGTTCTTAATACTCTAGTGACTCAATAAATCCTCCGGATTGATTCGTCGGTTTGGATCGGCAGTTCGTTTGGGTTCGACCCGAAGGGTTCAGTTAAGACAAAGCTGTAATATTAATTATTCATCAATATTACAGATCGGAAGCGGCCTCCACCCAGGCATTCCGATCACTTGATCTCACTGAAGAATTAGCTTCCTGATAATTTTGAACCCTCTATTAGAATAATACACTTGTTGGAAGGACACCATTCCTTTCAATCTCCCACTTGTCCTTCCGGACAAGTGTGCATACAGTGTATAGCCTATTTCCTATGTCACTTAATGTCTCTTCATGAACTATAAGGTAAGAATCTTCGTCATCCTTATTTCGTCCAGAAGTGTTTCTTGATCTCCGAATTCGACTGTCAATAAGCTGATGATTTATCAGGTTGACATTATTGCTCGTCCTCTCGAACTTCGTCAAGTTCGATTTTCCTCCCACTTGTCATTTTGGAAAGGTGTTCCTTCTCCAAAAAGACACCATCACGAGCAACAAACACTTTGTTCTCGGATTTATTGTAGAATTAATACCCCTTGGTTTCTTTTGGGTAGCCCACAAAGACACACTTGTCTGATTTCGGGTGAAGCTTGTTAGAAATTAATCACTTGACATATGCTTTGCAACCCAAAATCTTAAGAAAAGACAACCTTGGAGGTTTCTTAGTCCATAATTCATATGGATTCTTTTCGACAGCTTTTGACGGAGCACGGTTCAGTGTTAGTGCCGCAGTTAGTAACGCATGTCCCCAGAAAGAGATAAGAAGTTCACTAAGACCTATCATTGATCGAACCATGTCTAACAAGGTTCGATTCCTCCGTTCGGATACTACGTTTCATTGAGGAGTTCCAGGAGGTGTCAACTCTGAAAGAATACCATTTTCTTTCAAGTGATTGTCGAATTCATGGCTCAAATATTCGCCACCTTGATTTGATCGAAGTGCTTTTATCTTCTTGCCAAGTTGATTCTCAACTTCACTATGAAATTCTTTGAATTTCTCAAAGGATTCAGATTTATTCGACATAAGGTAGACATAACCATATCTATTATAGTCGTCGGTGAAGGTAATGAAATTGTCTTAGTTTTGTAAGCGGTATCAACATTTGTCTAATCATATGTAAAAACATGCAATTTCATTAAACATATATAAACAAGACATTTTGAAACAACTATTGTCAAAGTCTTACGATCAAAATAACTAGGTGTCCAACACCATAGATCATAGTATGTTCAAAAGCATGATGAAACTAAGATTAGTTTAATTACATGTCATAGAAAAAATAGTGCATGCAAGCACGATCGAAAAACCATCTTCGTCGTTTTCTCGTTTTGCACGTATACTTGATAAGCTTCTCACTTGGTCCCTAAAAAGGCAACATAAAGTGAGTCATATTTGGTATCTAATACCTATGATTTGCTTAATGCACAAGTGTTTAAGGAAGATACCTGAGGCACTTGCCACATTTCTCTCCTCCTCCTCTTGGAAGAGCTTGCATTCCCTTTTGTAGTGGCCTTGACCACCACAATAGAAGCACCTCATCCTTGCCTTGACCTTCTTCTTCAAGGGTCTTTTGCTTGCTTCATGAGAGGTGGCTCGGAGAAGCCGCTATACCACAACTCTTAAAGAGCGAGTCTTCTCTTTCGCAGCTATATGTGCCCTGAGAGCATCATAGCCCGAGTGGAGAGAAGTAAGCAAGACATGACCCGGCATCTCATCCTCTAATGGGATTTCGAGAAATTCCATGTGCTTGAAGAGCCTAGTCATTCTAAGCACATGAGGTTGAATGGGCATACCGGGTCTCAATTTGGTATTACATACCCTTGACCAAATCCGGTACCTTTCCTTTGCAAGACAACCCTTTTCCGGTGGCTTTATCTTCATGTTCGAGAGTGACCTAGTCAAGTCAAACCCGAGTCCATCATAGTTGCCATTGTCACTCTTGGTGACTCTTATATTGACAACGTCCTCAAGTCCTTTGAGGAACATGTCCGGAAAATAGAAGGAGAGCTTTTCCCTCCAATCTTCCGGGATGAAATCAACCATAACTCGTGAGACTTTCTTGCAATTGGAAGACCATTCTTCATGAGCCTCATTGATCATGATGCCTTTAGAGAAGAAGCTTGGCATGGGAGTATCAAGAGTATACTCTAAGGAACAATTCCGGAGAGTTTTCCTGAGTTCATCCTCCCACTCCTTGAAGTTGACCAAGTTGAGGCAAAAGGCCAACTTTTCGGGGAGTTCCAGGCACATAGAGTTGTTGTTTGAGTTACTTGCAGACATGGTTCTACAATTGAAAGAATTTGAAATGAAGAACCATTCATATAATCAGCCATAAGTTTGAATTTAAAAGAGGTCATGCAAATTTTCAATCTTATTGAGCATTTTATCCACGCATTAATAATTTGTCCCTTTTGGCGAGAATAAAATGATTCCGAGATCCTAAAGATCAAGAAATGATTAAGCATGCTTTGGCTTGTCTTAACATTAAATATCTTAAGATAAACAATCCAATTGCTAATAGCTCTAAGCTACTCTCGGTTTGATAAAACGTCGCATCTAATGCATTCTTGACATTTTATCTCTTTTGCCACGACATCTAAGGACTCCTTACTGATATACCTAGTATACCTTACGTTCCTAGTATACCTTACGTTCCTAGGGAAGTAGTGATGCCTCGCTTTGGCGCAGCCCATCACGTACGCGCATTAGTTCAGTAAGTGTTGTTCTTGGAACGACAAATTTTAGCTCAATATTATAGGGACCTAGGGTTTCTATGTTGGTTGATTTAAGTGAACTTAACTAATCATTGCAACATTTGAAATCCTAGACATGCATCTAACATATATACACATATACACATATATATATACACACATATATATATACACACATATATATATATATACACATATATACATATATACACATATATACATATATATATATATATATATATATATACATATATATATATATATATACATATATATATGTTTCGGGGTCTTCTGATGTCCTGCGGGAGAGTTACAATTCCGAGACTGGAACCGGACGCCTGTACCTGCAAAATAACGGAGACTCCTGGGAGCTCCGCCTCCAACGGTCAAGTTAGTACCTGATTAAGGAGTAATTAATGCGGAAATTAAAGTAATAAGGTCTCTCTAGGTGAGAGTGTTTAATGTTGGTAATCTGCTTTGTTAGCGAGATCAGCCGGTTGTTAGTGTGTTCCGTAACGTTTCTGTTCTGTTTTTTCCCTTAATGAGGATTAATTAAGTATTTATAGTCTTGAGAAGTGTGCCACTCTCTAGGTTTAGGGTAAACCTAGGGCTGACCGGGCCTCTAAACAGGATTGGGCCTTGTTGGCCGGTTTTCCCATTTGGCATGGGTGGACACGTGGCGTGTCTCAATTGGTCCGTAGAGGACATATCTGTGATTGACACGTGGCAGGCTCCTATTGGCCTACGTGAAAGACACGTGGCGGAACCTGGTTGGTCCACTTGTCAGACGGTGATTGGTGGATAAAAATCCCCTAATCATTTGCCCCTCACAGGTGGCACGTGACTGGTCACGTGTCACCTGTGACAGGTGCCGCACGGTGACAGGCGACGGCCTGCTACAGGTGTCACCTTGCAAATGGCCGAGAGATTTTCCCGCCCAAATTTTGAATTTGGAAGCGACCCTTCGCCTTCTCACTTTGCCTATATAAGGAAGTGCTGACTTCGGTCATTTTCACATTTGAGAACTTTGCGAGAACATTCGGACCCCTGAACTTGCTCTGACATTTCGGACCTTTTCTGCCTACCGCCTGTTCTGACAAGCCGACTGCACAGGATTTTCAGAACTTCATCAACCGTCACTCGTTCAGGTAACTGTCAGTTCTCTTACTCTTAATTTTTCTTTTTATTTTTTTGAAATGGCACCACGGAAGCACACGACACGACCTAAGTTAGTGATCAGCCGGTCACTGGGGACGGCTGAATCTAGGACTAGGAGTGCCGCCTGGCCTTTTCTGGACCCATCTTTGCCCTTTATACAAAGTCCGACTGTATCTGTGTCTATGCAGAACGTGATGGCCAGAACAAAAAAGACTGCTTTGATCTCAAACTCGGACGGCTCCTCCCAAAGGGTGCTCATTAGTGAAACATCTGACCAGGCGCCAGATGTAGAAGTGAAACGAGGCGGCTGCCAAGCCGACAGTTCTGAGGGAGGGGTCAAGATGGTCCCTTCCCATTTCACCGTTGATATGTCTAATTTTCCTCCTGCTTCTTCTAAGGGAGAGGAGGCGGGCCCCTCTGGGAGAGGGGAGGAGTCGTCCTCTTCGGACTCGTCAGAGGACGAGTCCGAGTCCAGCTCTTCTGGCCACGCTTCTCCAGGCTCAGAAGAATGAAACAGCCGCCTACAAGAGGCGAGGCTTTCTCATGCAGTTGAGAAGGGGGGCAATTGGGCGGAGCCGTCCGCCTCATACAGAGAGGAAAACACCCCCTACTACTGCACGGTACCCCGGGGCCGGATCGCAGCCATGCAAGACAAAGTGGAGAGCTTTATAGCTAACCACAGAATGGGCCCCGACTTTCTAGTGTTTGTGCCGGATCCAGAAGACACTGTCGTCTGGCCGGCTGGTACCAGCTATGATGACGGCTGCTTTGGCTGCTATGTGGCAGCCATCAAAGCTGGACTGCGCTTCCCATTACATCCGGATGTTCAGCGGATTTTAGATGGGTATGATTTGGGGTTATGGCAGTTAGCCCCAACTCTTGGGTAAACGTACTCGGCTATGTGGCCGAGTGCGAAATGTACGGGGTGGAGCCAAGCTTTGAAGCTTTCGCCCACATGAACTATCTCAGCCGGACCCCTAAGTCGGGAGGTACCGACTGGTATCAATTAACAAGCCATAGGGGCTACCTCATGACGAGAGGTAAGGCGAACAAATGGAAGGATTGGCGGAACACCTTCCTTATCATCGAGGGTTCAGACACGGAGCTGAACAAACGCTTTAACAAGTGGAATAGGGATCCGCTCTTCTCGCAGGCGGCCGCAGCATGCCGCCTGTTCCCCCAAAGGCTAAAAAAGAGATCCTAGACAAAGGACTCTACAAAGTAGAGACTAGGGTGAACTCTACTTCAGGGGTACGAGAGCAAGTACCCCTAAACTGCGTCCCGAGCTTCAAGTGGCTCTATGACGAGTACTTTTTGGCCGCTTGTGGCCTCAGCAGTCGGTGCTCTAGAGGTAGCCGGCCTGACGAATACTCTGTTTTTTCACGCCTTGTTTACTTGGGATTTTTACTAACTTTGCTGTTTATTTTTTGCAGCTGACGCCATGAGTAAAATAACAGTATCCAAGACTGCGACGGCCATGTTGCGGGCCTCTCTCATGCAACAGTCTTGTACCGACTCCCCCAACAAGGGGGCACCCTTGGTAGGCTTCGAAACTCTTCCTCTTTTAGGAGTTGTCTTATGCATATACTAACTCTCTTTTTTTTTTTTTTTAGTCGGGCACTCCAAGAGCTTCTTCCTCGCAACAGCCGGACCCCAAGGCCCGGAGGACGACTGTTGCAAGCTCTCCTGGGTCTTCCAGGAAAACAGTGGCGGCTGAGAAGCAGCCGGCCACTTCTTCTAAAACTCCGGCGGGGCCGCCTAGAAGTATGGACAATTACTTGTAAAAACTTTTACACTTTCTTCCTTCTTGAGTAGGTCTAACTTGCTTTTTTACGCTTGATGCAGCCGGCCCTCAGGGGCCTGACTTGGTAGAGGTAGCCAAGTCCATGATCAAAGTAGTTCCTCCATCTGAAAGGGAGGCGGTCAGGGGTGTCGGCACCCTTGACCTTGATGGGATTGCAGGGGTCCTTGCTGAGGTATACTTTTTGAGTATTTAAATTTCTGGATGCCTGTTTTCTTTTTTGTTTGGAAACTGACGCCTGTTTTTTTTTTTATACTTAGGCCCTGCTCCGAGTTAACGGCCTTCGCAAGCCGCTTGATCGGAAGAACAAAGAGGTAAAGGCTGCAAAAGCTATGGCCGCCTCTGACTGTGATAAGGCAATGTTTCAAATTGCCCAAAATGAAGTACTGACCATTGATATTCTTTATTATCAGGCGCAGGCTACCGCCGCTGTTCGGGCTCAGTTAGAGGCGGCCCAGAAGAAGAATGACGAGCTGGAGGCGACCATCACAAATCTTAAGGCCGAGCTTAAACCTCTTCGCCTAAAAATGTACTCTTACGAAGCCATAGAGAAATCCTTGGCAAGCGTAAAAGAACGCCTGGTGAGCCAAGAGAAGAGTCTTACCCAAGAGCTCTCGGAAAAGGCCGAGCAAGAGAAGAAAGAGCTCGTCCGGGAGATGATGGAAGACTCCGCTCAAATCCAGCGCATGACCTGGGGCCGCCTGTTCCCCAATGCCGACTTTGCCTCTTGGGAAAGAACGTACCGCCAGTGTTCGGAAACATATAATCAAGAGATCCTGGCGGCTGCTGAAGAAGAGGCGTTGGGAGAAGCGTTGGAGGAGGAGGAGGAGCCGGTTGTGGCGCTTGTGCCACTTGGGGGTGAGGCATCAAAAAAGGATGCAGATGAAGCCGAGTCCAGCAAGAAGAGTGCTGACCAGGCGGCAGCTGCTAATACTGAACTGCCCCCTTCTTAAGCTTAATGTATTCTTTCCACGGCCTGCGTGCCGTTTGCTTTGTATTTACCCGGCCAGGGGCCGGGGCTTTGAATATTTTGCTTGTTTTTAATGACCGGCTTATTTTTAATGAATTTTTGTTTGCAATGAATTTTTGTTTGCTTCAAATTTGTCCAAGTATTCCATATCTAATATCCCATTGTTTACTAGACCGACTGTTGTACATGGCCGAACGTTGCAGACAGGTACGGATAGTTAGTACGCCGCCTATGCCCCTGGACGACTGGTTGTCTGTTTCCAGGATAGACGATCAGTCGGCCATTTATTCAATCGGTATTCGAACTATTTTGTCTGGATCCTTTTTAGGCAGGCGGGCCAGTCTTTTTGTAATTTTAACCAAGTAGGAAAGTGGTCTGACCAAGTAAATAGAGTATTACCTAGTCGCCAAGGAATTTAGAGATAACAAGCGGCGGGTACCGGTTGTTTCCCTTTATTGCCAATGTTGTTGGCTTTTAACTCATAATTTGTTAACTTAGCAAGAGTAGTGGTTGAGAGCCCCTGTTTGTTAAAAAACAGGCGGACGACTCATACCTTTTAGGCTCCATACTAAGTTTGAGTGACTATTAAGTTAACATAGGAGTTACTTAGTCTTCGTCACAATCTAGATTGAGTAGTAGAGGTACCAGGCGGCGGAGGCCGGCTAATCCCCTTGATTTGCCAATGTTTGTTGGCTATTAACTCAATAGGTTACCTAGTAGGAATAGGGGTTTGAGTGCCCCTGTTTGTTAAAAACAGGCGGACGACTCAAACCTTCTAGGTTCCATACCAAATTTGAGGGAGTGACTATGAGTTAACGTTGGAGTTACTCAGTCGCCGTCACTTTTGTTTGAGAAGTAGAGGTACCAGGCGGCGTAGGCCGGCTAGACCCCTTGATTCGCCAATGTTTGTTGGCTATTAACTCAATAGGTACCCCCTGCATTTATCCCAAGTAATACAGGCGGTCATCTGACTCAGATGTCAACTGCTACCACTGGTTTGGTTAGTGATAGAGTTATCCTTGTCTCAAAAACGGCTACGTGGTTGCCCTTGGGGACAGTCGTATAGGTGTCGTGTAATTAGTTTATAGAACAATGTTCCACCCAAAAGGGAGCTGCTCTCTGCGACGAATTTCATCCGGAGGGATGCCGTCGGACGCCTGCTATGATGTTGGGACAGGCCGTATTAGTTTTGTAGATTTGATCAGTTGGCTTGGCGCCTGGTCTGATCATTCGGCCTGTGGCCTTGGTAAGTTCTTGGTGAACGTAGGTGCTAAGTAAAAGAAGGGTAGCCGCCTGTTAGGCACAGGGTCGGCCAGACCCTAATCTTTTTAGCTAAGTATTAGGGGGGTGGCTATGTGCTTGGAACCAGTCGGCCATCTTCTTATGGAGAGTAGCCGACTATATGCCCAGGCGACATGCCCCTATTGTGAGTGAAATACTCAATGGAGAGTAGCCGACTGTAAAGGTACAGACGGCATGCCCCTCTGAAGATAGTGTAAAACTCAATGGAGAGTAGCCGACTGTAAAGGTACAAACGGCATGCCCCTCGTAATACAAAATTGAATAGTAAGTGCAAACTTTTATTAAGTAGCTCTTTACTTTACATCATTCAAAAGAAATATTTTTTAAGATTATCTACATTCCAAGTTCGAGGCAACGGTTGTCCGTCTGGTGTTTCCAGACGGTAGGTACCGTCCCTGACTTCCTCATAGATTCGGTAGGGTCCTTCCCAGTTGGGAGTTAGTTTGCCAGACTCATTAGCCCTACCAACTGCTTCCATTTTTCTAAGTACAAAGTCCCCTACTTTGAGTGGACGCCTGTGTACTTTTTTGTTGTATGATCTGTCATTCTCAGGCGATAGATCTCATGGCGCAAGACAGCATTGCCCCTCTTTTCAGGAAGTGAGTCTAATGCCAGGCGCATGGCTTCCCAGTTTGCCTCTTCGTCATATAGCATTACTCGAAGAGTCGGCTCGTAGTGTTCTATTGGAAGAACAGCTTCCGCACCGTAAGTTAGGAGGAATGGAGTTTCTCCAGTCGCCCCTTTTTCAGTCGTCCTAATGGCCCAGAGAACATGTGGTAGTTCATCCGCCCATAGGCCGCCTGCTCGTTCAATCTTTTTCTTGAGACCGTCTGAGATGATTTTATTAAAGGCTTCTACCTGGCCGTTTGCTTGTGGGCGGCCGACAGATGCAAAGTAGTTTGCAATTCCTTGGTCACCCAACCAGCTTTTGAGAACAGGCGTCTCAAATTGGGGACCATTATCAAAAACCATAGACATGGGAACCCCGAACCGAGTGATGACATTTTTCCAAATGAATGAAATTACATCTTTCGTCTTGATTCCCTTTACAGCCTCCGCCTCTACCCATTTAGTGAAGTAGTCGACGGCAACAAGTATGTACCTCCTTCCGCCTGTAGCAGGCGTATATGGACCCAGGATGTCCATGCCCCACTTAGCAAACGGTAGTGGGCTGTGAATGGTAGTGAGGTCAGTAGCCGGACGGTGAATTAGTTTGCCAAACCTTTGGCACTTGTCACATTTTTTCACCATCTCCATTGCATCTGCTTCCAAAGTAGGCCAAAAGTAGCCCTGCCGCCTTGCCCTTTGAGCAAGCATCCTACCACCTATATGAGAAGCACAGTAACCAGAGTGAAGATCATCTAGTATCTCTCGTCCCTTTTCTGGAGTAACACACTTTAAGAAGGGTTGAAGGTACCCCCTCTTGTGAAGTTCTCCCTTAATCATTTCAAAACAGGAGGCTCGTTTTTTCAGTGCTGCCGCCTGTTGAGAATCATCCGGCAGTGTACCGTTTGTCAGATATGCCCTGATTGAATCCATCCAGGTTGAGCTTCTGTCTAGGATTCCAATAGGGTTTTCCTCGATGCTTCTCTTCTCCATTACTCCCAAAAAACAGTTCGAGGAGTATCAGAGGAGGCGGATGATGCTAATTTTGACAGCGCATCCGCCTGGTTGTTTTCTGATCTCGGCACTTGGATCAGATGGAAATCCTCAAGGGAGCCGACTGCTTGTCGGACCGCCTGTAAATACTTGATCATGGCCGGATGGGTTGCTTTGTATTTGCCATTGTACTGACTCACTATCAGTTGTGAATCGGAACAGGCGTCTATTTTTCTTGCCCCTGCCGCCTTGCACATGCGGATCCCGGCTAGTAAAGCTTCATATTCTGCCTCATTGTTTGAAGCCTAAAAACTGAAGCGTAGAGCATACTCAAACCTGTCGCCCTCTGGCGACTGACATATGACGCCTGCTCCACAACCATTTGAAGTAGAGCTTCCGTCCACATATACCTTCCATACTTGGTCTGGAACTTGAGAGTTAGAAGGACGAGTCATCTCTACAATAAAGTCAGCAAAGGCTTGACCCTTCACTGCTTTTCTAGGCTCGAAAGTAACTTCGAGGCTCTGAATTTCTATGGCCCATTTGATCATTCGGCCTGACGACTCCATGATGGTCAGCGGCCGCTTGATAGGTTGGTCTGTATACACGACGACTGTATGTGCCAAAAAGTAGGGCTTCAATTTTTTAACAGCCATGAAGAGTGCAAGACCAAATTTCTCCACTAGGGGATACTTCAACTCGGCATTTTTCAATACATGACTGACAAAGTAGACCGGGAGCTGACAGTCGTCTCTTTCAGCAAGAAGAACAGCGCTTAACGCATGATCAGAGACGACCAGGTACATGTAGAGTACCTCTTTGGGCAAAGGGCTGACCAGCCTTGGCAAGGAATGCAAGTGAACTTTCAATTTCTGGAAGGCCGCCTCAGCATCCGGCCCCCATTCAAACCTTGCCTTCTTCTTAATGGCCTGGAAGAAGTGTAAGCATTTGTCGCCTGATCGGCTTAGAAATCTTCCCAAGGCTGCCAGACAACCTGTTAACTTCTGAACCTCCCGGACGGTACGAGGCGACTGCATGTCGATGACCGCCTGCACCTTCTCAGGGTTCGCTTCTATTCCTCTCTGATTGATAAGGAATCCGAGAAATTTCCCAGACTCAACTCCAAATACACATTTCTTGGGATTGAGCATGACATGGTGCCGCCTGAGTGTGGCGAAAGTTTCTCGGAGGTCCGACAGATGATCTTTCTGAAGTTTAGTCTTGACAATCATATCATCAATATATGCCTCGACGTTTCTCCCAATCTGATCAAAGAACACAGTGTTTATCATTCGTTGGAAGGTAGCCGGGGCATTCTTAAGACCAAACGGCATGACCGTGTAACAATATAACCCCTGATCAGTGACGAAGGTCGTCTTCTCCTGATCTTTCTTCCATAAGGGAATTTGATGGAAACCAGAATAGGCGTCCATGAAACTCATCAAGCCATGGCCGGCTGTTGAGTCGACCAGGTTATCAATTTTAGGCAGAGGGTAACTGTCTTTGGGGCACGCCTTGTTTAAGTCTGTGTAGTCTACACACATTCGCAAGGTGCCATTCGGCTTTTTAACAAGCACCACATTTGCAACCCAGTCTGGGAAGTAACATTGCCGAATGAACCCTGCATCAAGTAATTTTTTAACTTCGGCGGCTGCCGCCTGACTTCTTTCTTCGCCATGGTTCCGCTTCTTTTGCCGTACCGGCTTCTTTTTCGGATCCACAGCGAGTTTATGTACCGCCAGATCAGGACTAATGCCTGGCATTTCATGGACTTCAAATGCAAAGATGTCCTTGTATTCTTTCAATAGGTTGTGAAAGTCGTCACCAAGGTTTCTCAGAGCAGTCGTCCCAACTTTGACTGTTCGGTCAGGACGTGAGTCGTCTAAGATCAGGTCCGCATGCTCACCAGCCGGCTGAGGGAAGAACTCATCCGGCCGCTCCTCTTCCAATGATTGCTATTTTCTTGCTTTTCTTGCGGACTCTGTCTGGGACGCCTTTCTCTTTTTGCCGCCTGCTTCTTGAACAGGCACACTCTCCTTGACATTGTCAAGGTCTGTTTTTTCACCACTTGACCCAGGGGCCATAACAGTGGGCTTGACATCCGAGAGATAGCACTCTCGGGCCATCCTCTGATCTCCCCTTAGGGAGCCGACTGTTCCATTATCCCTCTTAAACTTGAGCAACATAAGAGACGGGATTATAACAGCCTTGGAATTATTCAGGGTTGGTCGACCCAGAATCATGTTATAGGCCAAGAGTTCCTCTACTACTAGGAACCGGACTACCATGTGTCGTCCTTCCCCTTTTTCGCCCAGGCGAATAGGTAAATCTACTCGTCCCAGTGGGTGGACGACTCCTCCTCCAAACCCTATTAAAGGGTGGGAGGCCGGATGTATGCAGTCAGTCTGATATTTCAGTTTCGACAGACATTTGCTGCTGATGAGATCTGAGGAGCTCCCGGTATCTATGAGGATTCGGCCAACTCTCTGGTTGGCCACTTTACATTCAATAACGAGAGGGTCGTCATGCGGCCCCCTTACCCCTCCTAGATCCTCTTCAGTGATGACAATCTCAGGAAATGTATATTTGGACGGCCGTTCTTGGTGAACGGAATTTACATCTAACCGCCTTATATTATCTTTGTTGCCCCTAATAGTGGGGCCGCCTCCTGAGAAGCCGCCTGCAATGGTGTAGACGACTGCATCATCTGTATCGGAGCTGTCGGCCTGTTGATTCTTTTTGGCCGACAGCTTTTTTGAGGAAGTGTTCCCCGTAGATTTCTTGACATAAGTGTCAAGATCACCTTGCTCAGCCAGGCGGTCTAGGTACCGCATAAGCCTGATGCAGTCATTGGTGTGATGACCAACGTCATCATGATAAGCACAGATTTTATCTTGGTTCCGGTTGTTTGCAGAACCCTTCATGGGGACCGGCTTCTCAATTGAGATCCGTCCCTTGATTTCTTTTAGGATAAACTGGTTATCCTTGTTAAACGCATACTTTGGGGAGTATGGTTTGAATTCTTTTTTCTTTTTCTGGGCCGGCTGTTTAGAGGAATCAGCCGCCGAGACCTCTTTTCTTTTCTCATCTTTGTTTGACGACTGTTTCTGTCGTCCTTCTCTTTTGTCGAACCTTTTCCCGTCCGACTGTTTTATCGTACACAGATCAGTCGCCTGTATATAGGCTTCTGCTTCAATCAAGGCCTCTTGAAGAGTCGCCACCCTTTTTTCGAACCAAATCAAATTTGAAGGTAGACCCGTCTTTGAGACCTCTAAAAAAGTCGGTATAAGCTACCTCATCCGGTAACCCTTGAATCTGTATTCTCATCAGGTTGAACCGCCTGATGTAAGAACGAAGCCCCTCCTTCTCGCCCTGCTGAACTGTTCCCAAATCAAGGGTCGTTTTCTTCGCAGGGATGTTCATGGCGAAGTTGGAGGCAAACAAGTAAGCAAGCGTCCTGAAGCTATTTACACAACCAGTCGGCAGGTTGCCGAACCATTGCTGTGCGATCCCTTTGAGAGTCGCTGGGAAACACTTGCACCAAGTGGGATCATCCAACCCTTGAAGGTACATCAGGTTGGTGAATGCCATCAGATGGTCTTCTGGGTTAGTAGTGCCGTCATAGGCGCCTACTAGTACATTTTTCACTTTGGCCGGCTGAGCGGCTTCAGTAATTTCCTTGGAGAAGGCCGACGGCTGTTCACCAAGTCTAAGCAACCGTAGCTGCCAGTCCATAGGTTGGACGTTTTTTGCTGCAGGTCCACCAAATGGAGGTGGCTGCATAAAATACTGTTGTTGCGGTACAAATGGTAAGTTTGGTACCGCCTGGGCACTATGAAAGCCGGACTGACGGGAGGTGCCGCCTGACTGACTCTCATGGTACGACTGAGTATGCCTCATCGAGGCATTTCGCAAAATGTCTTGAAAGTTTGAAGTAGAAGCCGACTCTGACAATCGGTCACTCTTCTTCTGTTCTAGCAGTAGCCGAGCATCTGTGAATGTTTGCTTTGACCCGTCCGCCTGAATATGACGAACCGGTTTCCTATTTCCTGTAGGATAACGGAATTTTGTGAAATCAAGGGCAGGTGGTTCCCGCTTCCTAGATTTAGGATGAGGAGTCGCCTCTCGCCCTTGAACTGGCGTCCTCTTCAGTGAAGTGGAGGGTTTCTTGGCCGACTGCTCCTTGACAGAAGCAGGCGGCTTCTTGTTGATCAACTCTTGAATCTCTCCCTTGAAGTCCCTCATGAAGGTCATGAGTTCGTTCCTTGTGATGGGAGCAGACCCATCAGTCGGCTGTTGCCGAGCAGGCGGTGCGCCTTCTGGCTCGCTTCCTGTTTGAAGATGCTCCCGTTCCCTCCTTTCGGTATGACGGGTACGTCGGGCCCTTAGGGTCCCGTCTGGAGCTGTATGAGTTTCAACTTCAAATTCACTTTCGGTGTCATGGTCCGACTGAACTTGAGGGTCGTTTAGGGGACGCCTCTCTTCAGGAGTCGGTACAGACTTGGATGCCATCTCTGAAGTACTCTCCCCACAGACGGCGCCAAATGTTTCGGGGTCTTCTGATGTCCTGCGGGAGAGTTACAATTCCGAGACTGGAACCGGACGCCTGTACCTGCAAAATAACGGAGACTCCTGGGAGCTCCGCCTCCAACGGTCAAGTTAGTACCTGATTAAGGAGTAATTAATGCGGAAATTAAAGTAATAAGGTCTCTCTAGGTGAGAGTGTTTAATGTTGGTAATCTGCTTTGTTAGCGAGATCAGCCGGTTGTTAGTGTGTTCCGTAACGTTTCTGTTCTGTTTTTTCCCTTAATGAGGATTAATTAAGTATTTATAGTCTTGAGAAGCGTGCCACTCTCTAGGTTTAGGGTAAACCTAGGGCTGACCGGGCCTCTAAACAGGATTGGGCCTTGTTGGCCGGTTTTCCCATTTGGCATGGGTGGACACGTGGCGTGTCTCAATTGGTCCGTAGAGGACATATCTGTGATTGACACGTGGCAGGCTCCTATTGGCCTACGTGAAGGACACGTGGCGGAACCTGGTTGGTCCACTTGTCAGACGGTGATTGGTGGATAAAAATCCCCTAATCAATATATATATATATATATATATATAAGCACAATAATATATATATATATATATATATATATATATATAAAGCATAAAATAGATGCATTTGGCAACTAGCATGATCCCTTGAAATCTTCAAATCTTCAAGGGTCTTCATCTTGGCTCGTCTTCATCGAAACGCCGTCTTGAGAGATCTTCGCCAAAATAAAATTACTAGCTACTACGACTAAGATTAATCTAAATATTAAGGTACAAAAATACTCAACGGTACGCAGACCGTATTTAGATTTACAAAAATACGTAACGGAATGCAGTCCGTATTTTCTATCCTAGTCGGGTCCCACTAGTTGCCATTTTCACGAAACCTGTGAAACAAGCTTTCATTCACCCATTCACTATATGTGAATGGTCCATGCATTTTACGAAGAAAAACAAGTAATAATGCACAACACGCGAAGACTAGTAACTAACTTAGGTGTTAAAACTAGTCAAAGTTGTTTAATATATTATGTTTATTAAGGCGCAATTTGTTCACGAAAAAATTCAAGCTCCCACTAAATTCCGCATCCAAATTAGTTAATCTAATTAATTATGCCGGTAAACTGAAATTTTGTCAAAATTAAAATTTTGCAAGAGCCGGAAAAATCGAGGTCTAACCTCGATAAAATAATTAATTAAAATTATAACGGCAAAAATTTTACAAAAAACGATAGCCCAAAAATCAAGCAAAATAGCCCACCCTCATAATACGAAGGGTGCGCACCATGGCTGCTAGGCAGCCCATGTGTTGCGCCTGCTGTGCTGGGTGCCAGCATCCACGCCCAGTATAGCGTGCTACGCCAGCCAGCACTAGCAGCTCGCTACGCATGCTAGCTTGCTAGCTGGTGCCTAGCAGCGTATGACAGGCTGGCTGGGGCTTGCTGCCATGCTGCCCAACAGCTTGCCCAAGCAACTCCAGCAGCCCAGCCACGCACCTAGCACAAGGCAACATGCAACATCCTCGCCACACGGCACAGCAGCACCTCGAGGCTTAAGCACCCTTGTGCGCACCTCGAGGCTTAAGCCCGGCTAGCCTTGGTGACGCTTGGGTGTTTTTGCCTCGATTTGCATGTCGTTTCTCGGGATTTTAATCCTGAATTACGTGTGACATAAAATTAATCCTAAATTTATTTTAGAATCAATTTAGGGCAAAAATGAAATTAAAATAAGTCCAACTTAATTAAATTTAATTTTAATGGTGCACAAGCCTAAATCATCCAAAATTGCCCTTTGAATTAATTTAGGTCTTTCTTGATGCTTTAAAATTGAAGGGCCACACCCAAAATTAATTTAACCCAAATTTAAATTAATGATGAGTTTTGACAAAGTAGGGAGGTGGAAAATAAAACCAATCATCCAATGAAAATTTTTTCAACTTTTAACTTGTGTAAAATAATAAAATTACATCTTCCAATATGAAGATTAATCAAAATTTAATCACAAGTACTTGAACTTTAAGGACTTTAATCAACACAATAATGATTAAATAAAAAATTAGTTCAATCATGGAATTTAGAGTAAAAGTTCCAACCATTTAAACACTTAAAGATTGGATCTTTAATATACAAGGGAATTACAATTTTCCTTCACAATAAACATTCACACTTTAATGCAATTGATTTGCATAATTGTGAAATAATAAGTTTATGTGAGAAATTGAACATACCAACTTAAGAACACATTATGACTTCATAACCATGCTTAAAAGGGTTTAAAATTTCTGTAGATTAGGGATGCAACAATGCATTTAATCTACCCTTGACATGCATAAATTAATCAAGGCATAAAGATTTAAAATTTTTCGTCAAAAACGAAAAACCCCTCAAAAAACATATTTCTGGGAGGATTTGGAACATCGATTCCACCCAAAAATAACTATTTTTGAGTCGAAATCTGGGTTCGTCAGCCAAAACGAGAAAAATACGAGTTTCAAAATTAATTAAAACGAGCTTCTAATCCAATTAGAAAACACAACCAGAAATTAAATCCATTTTAAATCACCTTAATTAATTACAAATTGCAATAATTAAAAAGAGCGCGGCTCTGATACCACTGTTGGGTTTCGTAGCGTCCAACGCTACGCGGAGGAGAAACCCGCCCCAATAATTAAAGCAATAAAGCATCCATAAACATAATTAAACAATAATTAGGAAAAGGGAGAAACAAGTAATACCCTTGAAGCGTGCTTCGCTCGTAAACCGACCTCTTACTTCGAAGCTTAAAACCTCACAGGCGTGATGGTCTCCAACGACTCGTACCCACGACCCGACCCGAACAATCTTCGTCTCGAGGGTTAGTCGAGACTTGACCAAGTATAAAACTAGAGTTTTACGAACTTAAAGGTTTTCTCAATAATATGAGATGCCTTTTTGAGTTCCACTCAAGTTGATTTCCAAATGCCCAATCTTGGGGTATTTATTGGGAAATGCAACTTGCACTCCCATTCATGATCAATGTAGGATAGTTGCATTTTTATCTAATTTATTTAAATAAAAAATAAATTTTAAAACAATGCAATCAACAATCAACAAGCGGCATGAGGAGAGGAGAGGTTGGGTGAGGACCATAACCATGGGGGGAGACCATTGCCTTTCTCCCCAAGACATGGCTCTAAGCCTTGGTTCCCACTCTCCTTAAACCGACATCAAGCAAGAGGGGGGGGGGGGTAAGCTGGCTGCCAGCCTTGCTGGCCAGCTTGCACTGCCAACCCAGCATAGCTAGCACGCACCAGCCAGCACGCCTAGCGCATGCGTGCTGCTAGCAAGCCACGCACGCTGCTGGGTGCTGGGCAGGCACAGCGTGGCACACGCACACACTCACAACAAGCACAGCGTGCTGCTGCTGCTTGGTGCTGTGCTATGCGAAAGCATGCACACGCAAGTATGTAGTGCTAGCGATAGTGCGCCTAGCACACATGGTGCGTCTAGGCTTGTGCCTAGCCATGCAAAGTGAATGCTAGCTCAAGCTAGCCTAGCTTCCACATGGCTAGGCCATTGTGATGCTACGACAACTCTCGAACTTGTTGCTTGTTGATTTTACGACGCTTGGTCTCGACACCCTAGGCTCGATATCCGACGTCTGTGTTCGTAATACTCTAGTGACTCATCAAATCCTTCGAATTGATTCGTTGGTTCGGATCGGCAGTTTGTTTGGGTTCGACCAGAAGGGTTCAGTCAAGACAAAGTTGTAATATTAATTATTCATCAATATTACATATCAAAAGCGGCCTCCACCCAGGCATTCCGATCACTTGATATCACTGAAGAATTAGCTTCCTGATAATTCTGAACCCTCTATCAGAATAATACACTTGTTGGAAGGACACTATTCCTTTCAATTCGGGCCTTTGTTGGCCGTTTTCTTAGGTTGGCAATCTGCGCGCCACGTGGAGTGGCTTGGTTGGTCCATGTTGGACCTCATCGAGTATGACACGTGGCAGTCCCTGATTGGTCCACATGGCTGACACGTGGCAGGGGGGCCGATTGGACCACGTGGCGGGGAAAAATCCCCTAAACATTTGCCCCACACAGGGGTCACGTGACTCGTCACGTGATGCCTATGACAGGTGTCGGCTCGTAACTGGGCGATGACATGTGACGGGTGTCGGCCTGTGGTAGGCCGTCTGTTTTTTCCCGCCTATTCTTGAATTTAGGGTGTGACCCTTCAAATTCTAGGATAACCCTATATAAGGGCGTTTGACCAAAGTCTTGTTCACATTTTGTGAACTTTGCAAGAGAACTCGGAACCCTAAACTTGTGCTCTAAGACTTCTGGACGACTGATAATCAACCGACTGTTTACGTTAGTCGACTGTTTGTGGTGACCGGCAGCTTAAGACTTCCATCTCCTTTATCAGAGAACATACTTTAGGTAACCGTGTGCTCTTGCACTTTTCATTTCTTTGCTTTTTCTTTTGAAAATATGGTATCCCAAAAGCACCCAATACGACCTAAGTTAGGGATTAATCGGTCACCGAGGACGGCTGAATCTAGGGCTAGGAGTGCCTCCTGCCCCTTTTTGTACCCATCTCTGCCTTGTGCTCCAAGTCCGACTGTCTCTGTGTCTGTGCAGGACACTATGGCCAGAACAAAGAGGAAGACCAGATATACAAATTCAAACGGCTTCTCATATTATGTTCAGATGAGCGAGCTCTCGGACCGGTCTCCTGGTGACCCGAGCACTCCAAGTGATTCAATATTACAGGAATTTGAGGTTCAGGAGACCAGTCCTATGGTTGTGGATATGTCCGAAAAAGAGCCGGCCCTTATCGAGAAAGAGGAGTCGACCTCTTCTGAGAGCTTGAGCGACACTGAGTCCAGCTCATCCAGCCGACATTCCCCAGATTTAGAAGAGAGACATTCTCGTCTTCATGAGGCGAGTGCATCTCACGCTGTTGTAAAGAGGGACGACTGGGCTCAGTCGTCTGTTTCTCATATGGAGTTGAACACTCCCTACTATTTCCATGTCCCAAAAGGCCGAATTAAGGCCATGGCTGAGAGATTAGGGACCTTTTAGGCGGACCATGTAATGGGCCCTGATTATTCTCTATAAGTTTCGGATGTTGAAGATACAGTAGTCTGGCCTGAGGGGACCAGCTATGGGGACGCCTGTTTTGGCTGCTATGAGGCGGCCATTAAGGCTGGGTTAAGATTCCCCTTGCATCCGGCTGTTCAACAAATCCTAGATGGGTACCAGGTGGGGCTCTAGCAGTTGGCCCCAAACTCATGGTTCAACATTTTGGGCTTTGTGGCCGGCTGTGAAATGTATGGGGTTGAACAAAATTTTGAAGTGTTCGCCCAAATGAACTATCTGAGTCGGATCCCAAAAGCAAGCGGTACCGGCTGGTACCAGATTTCCAGCCTTAAGGGCTATTTGATGACCAGGGGGAAGGAGAACAAGTGGAAGGACTAGAGGAACACCTTCTTCATTTTTTCCAGCCCCAACAAACTTTTAAACAAGAGGTACAACAGGTGGAACAGGGATCCACCTCTCCTTGAAGGCGGCTCTGGCCTACCGCTTGTTCCTCGTCAAGCCAGGGAAGAGATCCTTGATCGAGGACTCTTCAAAGTAGAGATCAGGGCCAACCCTGATACGGGAGACCGAGAGCTTATCCCCTTTTAATGCATACCCAAATTCAATTGGTTGTATGATGAGTATTTCCTGGCCGCCTGTGGCCTTAGTGAACGGACCACTAGAGGTAGTCGGCCCTTTTTATGTTCTTGAATTTTTTGTTTTGCTTGAATTTTTACTAACTCTGTGATGCATTTTGTAGGTGAAGCCATGGACAAAATCTCTGCTTCTAAGATGGCGGCCGCCCTCCTTCGCGTGGCTATTATTAGCCAAAAGCGGCCCTTTACTGACTCTCCCTCAAAGGAGAAGTCCAAGGTGAGCTTTCAAAACTTGTCACATTCTGTGTTTTTCCCTTTTTGATCATACTTAATAACTTTGACTTCTTGTCGCAGAGTGGGGTACCCAGATCCTCTCCCTCCCCAAGGTTCGGAAATAGACGGCTGGGAGTACGCCTGGTTCTACCAGGAAGCAGGCGGCTGAAAAGCAGGCGCAGACCCCTCAAAGTGGGTAAAAACAAACAACCTTCCCTAGGGACACTCGGCCTCCAAGAGGTATAATTGGTTTTAGATTTCTTTTTCAATCTTTCTTAGATCAGGCGGCTTGTTGCTTTCCCCCCTGTCTAATTTTCCATGCTCCCTATTGCAGGCGGCCATCAGGAGCCGGACTTGGTCCAGATGGCCAAGTTTATAGTCAAGGCCATTCCCTCAGATGATAGGGAATCAGTCAAGGGAGTCGGCACCCTTGACTTGGACTCTATCATGGGTCTACTCTCTGAGGTAGACTTAATGAAATTTCTTCGACATTGGGCAACATTGGCTTTTAACTGCCGTCTATTTTTTTGGAGAATTTTGACGCCTGTTTTTTTGTTCCGCAGGCCTTTCTTCGTGTACATGGTTTCCGCCGACCCATCAGCGAAAAGAACAAGGAGGTAAAGGCTGCGAAGACCATGGCCGCCTCTGATTGTGACCGGGCAATGTTTCAGATTGTCCAAATGAAATTTTGACAACTGACATTCTGTATTATTAGGCGACTGCCACCTTGCAGGTCAAAACCGAGTTAAAGGCGGCCAAGAAGAAAAACTTGGAGCTGGAGAAGGCGGTCAAAGACCTTCAAAACCAGCTGCAGCCGGTGAAACATATACACCATGCGGCCGAAGAGCTGCACAGATTGAACAAGAAACTCAAAGAGCGCCTGGTAAGACAGGAGGCGGCCCTGACCCAGCAACTCAGCGCTAAGGCTGAGTCCGAGAAGATGGCTCTGTCCCAAGATATGATGGAGGACTCTACCGCCATTATGAAGATGACCTGGACTGCCCTCTTCCCAGACTCAGGCTATGAGCAATGGGAGTCCAAATTCGCCGCTTGCACTGAAGAATATAACATCAAGATTATGCAGCAGGCAAACGATCAGGATGAAGAGAAGGATGAGGCGGCCGACTCCTCTTCTGATGGTGAGGACGAGGATGAAGAGGAGGAGGAGGCGGACATCGACAAGGGGGAGACAAAGAAAGAGGAGGCGGACGCCAATCAAGAACAGGCGCCTGCTAATGAGCCACAAGAGAGTGTGCTAGAGGAGCAGGCGCCCATTGCCGAAGCTGATCAGGTGGTCACCGTTACTGAAACCCCTCTCTTCAATGCTTAAGCTGCTTATTTTTCAACTCTCTTCGGCTTGTGTGGCGTTTGTTTTTTTCTTGTATCTCTTTACCCGACCAAGGGGTCGGGGTTTATGAATATTTTTGCCAGCCTCCATGGCCGGCTGTTTATGAATGAATTTTGGCGACTGTTTTGTCGTTCTGTCCAGCAATCTTAATTTTGTTATTTCCCTTTGCCAAGTGTGGAATGTCTTCAATAGCCGCTTGTTTATTATGCTGACTGTTCTTTCTTGTTTTCTTCCTTTTTGCATCAAAATTTGCCATTTTAATGTTGCTAAGTATAGGAGATCATCTTAGTAGTTGCTGTCACAGCCGGCTGTTATTGTTGCCCCTGGCCGATTGATTGTATCTTTATCAATCAGTCGATCATGAGTTCAGTCGGTCTAGCCTTGAAAGTGTAGGATAGCAGACTTTCCGGACTTGGTGTAATTTCCAGGAATATTACCCAGGCCGCTGCGCTTTGGCACAGGCGGTTGTCTTGAGGGTTTTGAGCAATGGTCGTAGTAAGCGTAGTTGAGGAGCTAAGTGCCTAGGTCTTAGCATGATTCCTCAAACTTTAGTTCAAGTTGCACAATGGTAGTCAACGATCGACTTGGTCCATTGTGGGTAGCCGCCTGATGTCTTAGAAAAGCCAGCCGACTGTATGTGTTAGAAAAGTAGGTACAATTTCTACGACAGTTGGCCTTGGGGCGCCACCTAGGTGGTTGGACGCTAGGTTAGTTTAACCATTTATCAAGTTTGAAGGAAACATGCCGTCTGTATAGGTTTCAAAGAACGACGGGACGCTTGTTTTTATGGGACCCTCTTGTATCAGCTACAGGCGTTCTTTTATTAGGTCTGGATGGAATAATGGTGGATGACCGCCTGTTAGAACATGCGGTCCTTACATACCATTGGTTCCATTCTAGGGAGGACGACTGGTTATCCCGTCACCCCTCTTTTGTTTGAGTAGTAGGAGGGCCAAGCAATGGAGGCCGCTTGACTTCCTTCATTTGCCAAAGTTTGCTAGGCTATTAACCCAAGTTATGCCAAAATGTTTCGGCAGTTTACAGGGCGTTTGATGTTTGGTGGAGTCAGGACGTCTGTTCATGTGGACGAGGCGCCTAGTCTGGACATCTACGCCTGTATTGATGGACCTAGTTGGAATAGTGGCCAAGTACACTTGTTTTCCAGAAAACAGATGTTGTTGTACCTTTTAGGTTCCAACTAGAATGGGTGACTATGAGTCTCTCTCGGGGCTACTCAATCTCAGCCACTGATTTGAGTAGTAGAGGTACCATGCGGTGTAGGCCGGCTGGACCCCTTGATTCGCCAAGTTTTTCTTGGCTATTAACTTAAAGGTACCGTCTGCATTTATCCCAAGTAATGACAGGCGGTCATCCGACTCAAATGTGAACTGACTACCACTGGTTCGGCTAGTAGCAGAGTTATCTTTGTCTCAAGTGTAAACGGTTACGGGGTTGTCCTTGGGGACAATCGTTCAGGTCCGTTTGTTTCTTGTTTATAGAGCATTATTCCACCCAAAAGGGAGCTGCTCTCTGCGACGAATCTCATCCGGAGGGATGTCGCCGGACGCCTGCTATGATGTTGGGACAGGTCGTATTAGTTTAATTTTTAGACAGGATCAGTTGGCCTGGTGCCTGGGCTGATCATCCGGCCATAGGCCTCGTTTAGTTCGTGGTGAACGTAGGTGCTAAGTTACCTTAGACTAGAGTGTAGGAGAGTAGCCGTCTGTTTTGGGTTCAGGCAGCATGCCCCTCAAATTAGAGAGAAAAATACATTTTGGAGAGTAGTCGACTGTAAATGTACAGGCGACCTATCCCTCTGATAACTACAAGGTACTAAAAATAATTGCAAGTTTTATTAATAACCCTTGTACAATTACATTATTCAGAAGTAATACTTCTTCTAAGTGTCTACATTCCATGTTCTAGGTAGGAGCCGACCGTCTAGTGTTTCTAGGCGATAAGTGTCGTCTCTAACCTCTTAATGGATCCGGTAGGGTCCTTCCCAGTTGGGAGTTAGCTTTCCCAACTCATTGGCTCTACCGACTGCTCCCATCATTCGTAGTACAAAGTCCCCCACTTTCAGTGGACGTCTGTGTACTATCTTGTTATAAGTTCTAGTCATTCTCAGACGGTATATCTCATGGCGTAGGGCTGCGTTGCCTCTACGCTCGGGGAGTGAGTCCAATGCTAAGCGCATGGATTCCCAATTGGTCGCCTCATCATAAGCATGACACGAAGAGTCGACTCATAATGCTCAATGGGTAGAACAATTTCTGCCCCATAGGTCAAGAGGAATGGGGTTTCCCTAGTCGCCCCTTTTTCAGTCGTCCTTATGGCCTAGAGAACTTGTGGTAGTTCGTCTGCCCATAGGCCGCCTGCTTTTTCAATATTTTTCTTGATATCGTTAGAGATAATCTTGTTGAACGCCTCTACCTGGCCGTTTGCTTGGGGTCGGCCAACCGATGCAAAGTTGTATGAAATTCCTTAATCCCCAGCCTATTCTTGAGAACAGGCGTCTCAAACTGAGGACCATTATCAAAGACTATTGACATAAGCACCCCAAATCGTGTAATGACGTTCCTCCAAATGAATGAGATAACGTCCTTGGTCTTGATACCTTTGACAGCCTCGGCCTCTACCCATTTGGTAAAGTGGTCGACCGCTATCAGGATATATCTCCGTCTGCCAGTTGCAGGCGTATATGGACCCAAGACGTCCATGCCCCACTTGGCAAATGGTAAGGGGCTATGTATGGCCGTCAGATCAGTGGCTAGACGATGGATTAGCTAGCCAAATCTCTGACACTTGTCGCATTTTTTCACCATCTTCATAGCGTCTGCTTCCAGGGTCGGCCAGAAATATCTTTGCCGCCTGGTTCTACGAGCTAGGGAGCTACCGCCTATGTGGGAGGCGTAGTATCCCGAGTGCAAGTCTTCTAAGATCTCTCGCCCCTTTTCCGGGGAGACACATTTGAAGAGAGGTTGAAGATAGCCCTTTTTGAAGAGTTCCCCTTCATGCATTTCAAAGTTGACGCTCGTTTTTTTAGTAGGACCGCCTCTGAGTGAGTAGCTGCCAGGGTGCCGTCTGTTAGGTATGCCTAGATGTCATCCATCTAGGTGGAGCTTCTGTCTAGGATCCCAATATGGTCCTCCTCGATGCTTCATTTATCCATTACTTCCCAGAAAACCGTCCTTGGTGTGTCGTAGGAAGCTGATGATGCCAATTTAGAGAGGGCGTCCGCCTAGTTATTCTCAGACCTAAGCACTTGATTTAGGTGAAACTCTTCAAGTGTCCTGGCCTCCTACTTTACCGCCTGTAGGTACTTGACCGTAGCCGGATGTGTGGCTTCATAGTCACCATGGTATTGGCTTACGATCAATTATGAGTTTGAACAGGCGGCTATCTTCCTTGCCTTGGCCGCCTTACACATGCAGATACCAGCTAATAGGGCTTCATATTCAGCCTCATTGTTTGAGGCTTGGAACTTAAACCGTAGTGCATACTCGTACCTGTCCCCTTCAGGAGACTAACATATTACGCCTGCACCACAACCGCTCATTGTAGAGCTCCCGTCCACATAGACTTTCCAGACTTGCTCAAAGTTCTCTAGATCAGTCGGCCTAGTTAATTCCACTATAAAGTCAGCGAATGCTTGCCCCTTCATTGCTTTTTTTGGCTCAAAAGTGATCTCTAGACTTAGGATCTTGATGGCCCAATTGATCATCGGGCCTGACGACTCCATGTTTGTCAGTGGCCGCTTGATTGGCTGGTTAGTGTAGACCACAACCGGATGTGCCAGAAAATAAGGCTTTAATTTTTTAACTGCCAAGAAGAGGGCAAGGCCAAACTTCTACACCATAGGGTACCGTAACTCGGCGTTCTTTAGGACATGACTAATGAAGTAGACCGGGAGCTGGCAGCCGTCTCTTTCAGCAAGGAGGACGGCACTAAGAGCATGGTCAAAGACCGCTAAATACATGTATAACACTTCCTTGGGCATAGGGCTGACCAGCCTTGGCAAGGAATTTAAGTGCTATTTCAATCTCTAGAAGGCTGCCTCTGCATCCGGCCCCCATTCAAACATGGTCTTCTTCTTGATAGCTTGGAAAAAGTAAAGGCATTTGTCGCCCGACCGGATGCGGAACCTCCTCAATGCCGCCTGGCAACCCGTAAGATTTTGAACCTCTCGGACAGTGAGGGGAGACTGACCGCCTGTACCTTCTCGGGGTTAGCCTCTATCCCCCTCTGATTAATTAGAAATCAGAGGAACTTCCCAGACTCAACACCAAAAACACATTTTTTGGTATTGAGCATGACCTGGTGCCGCCTGAGTGTGGTGAATGTTTCTCGGAGGTCAGCTAGGTGGTCCGTCCGGAGATTAGATTTAACAACCATATCATCTATGTACGCCTCCACATTTCTTCCTATCTGGTTGAAGAAGACCGTGTTTATCATTCTTTGGAAAGTTGCAGGCGCATTCTTTACTCCGAACGGCATGACAGTATAACAAAAAAACCCCTGATCTGTGACGAAGGTCGTCTTTTCTTGATCTTTCTTCCACAGGGGTATTTGATGGAAGCCGGAGTAGGCGTCCATGAAGCTCATCAAGGCATGGCCGGCTGTAGAGTCGACCAGGTTGTCGATCTTTGAGAGCGGGTAACTGTCCTTGGGACATGCCTTGTTCAAGTCTGTGCAATCTACACACATGCGCCAGGTCCCATTACACTTTTTTAAAAGTACAACATTCGCAACCCAGTCTAGGAAGTAACACTTTCGAATGAATCCTACGTCCAGCAATTTCTTAACCTCGACGACTGCCGCCTGGCTTCGCTCTTCGCCGTGGTTCCTCTTTTTTTGCCTGACGCACTTCTTTTTGGGGTCCACAGCAAAGATTATGTACAGCCAGATCCGGGCTTATGCCTGGCATCTCGTGAACTTCAAATGCAAATACATCTTTGAATTCCCTTAAGAGTTGGTGCAAGTCAGCACCAAGTTCAGCAAAAGCAGTCGTCCCGACCTTAACAGTTCGCTTAGGGCGAGAGTCGTCTAGGACGATGTCTACATGTCTAGGGAAAAACTCATCTGACCGCTCCTCAGCCAATAATTGCTATTGTTTTTCTGTTCTTTCGGCCTCTAGATGGGTGGCCTTTCTCTTCTTGCAGGCTGCTATTAAAGGTCCGTAGTCTCTCCACTAGGGCCGGTAGCCGCCATAGTGGGTTTGATGTCAGAGAGATAATACTTCCTGGCCATCTTCTGGTCTCCCCTTAGGGAGCCAACTGTTCCATCATCTCTCTCAAACTTAAGAAGCATGAGAGATGGAATGATTTTTGAATTATTCAGGGTGGGTCGTCCTAAGATCATGTTGTAGGTCGACAGTTCTTCTACCACCAAGAACCGAACCACCATGTGACGACCCTCCCCTTTCTCGCCTAGGCGGATGGGCAGATCCACCCGTCCAACTGGGTGTACGACCCCTCCTCCAAATCCTACTAAGGGATGGGAGACCGGGTGTATGTTGTCGGGACTGTACTTGAGCTTTGCCAAGCACTTATTAGTGATGAGATCAGATGAGCTCCCAGTATATATGAGAATCCGGCCAACTCTCTGGTTGGCCACCTTGCATTCAATTACTATAGGGTCGTCATGTGGCATCCTGATTCCTCCCAAGTCTTCCTCAGTAATAACAACCTCTGGAAATGAACTCTTGGAGGTCCGTCCTCGATCGACGGAGTTAACTTCTAAATGTCTGATGTTGTCTTTGTTGTCTCGGATAGTAGGGCCTCCTCTTGCGAAGCCGCCTGCTATAGTATAGACTAGCGCTTCATCTGTGTACGAGCTTTCAGTAGGCGTCGCCCTTTTCTTGTCCGCCTGTTTCTGTTTGGGGTATTGGGTACCCTTTGATTTCTTAACATAGGAGTTGAGGTCTCCTTTGTCTGCCAGGCGGTCCAAGAGGCGCTTGAGGATGATGCACTCATTGGTGTAATAACCAATGTCCTCATGGTAATGGCAATATTTATTTTTGTTCCGATTGTTGACGGAACTCTTCATGGTAGCCGGCTTCTCAATTGAGATCCGGTCCTTGATTTCCTTGAGGATGGAATAGCTATCTTTGTTAAACTCATACTTGGGGGAGTATGGTTTGAATTCTTTTTTCTTCTTCTAGGACGGCTGTTTAGAGGAGTCAGCCGCCCAAACTTCTTTTCTCTTTCTCTTTTCTTTATTGGCCGACTGCTTTGGCCGGCTCTCTCTTTTGTCAGACTTCTTGTGGTCCGACTGCTTTCCAACATTACAGAGGTAGGTCGCCTGAATGTAGGCGTCCGCCTCCATCATTTCTTCTTGGAGGGTGGTCACCCTCTTTCTGACGAGGTTGAATTTGAAGTTCGACCCGTCCTTCAGACCTTTGAAAAGTCTGTATACGCTACTTCATCAGGTAGTCCTTGTATCTGAATTCTCATCAGATTGAACCTCCTAATGTAGGAACGCAGTCCCTCCTTCTCTCCCTACTGTATGGACCCCAGGTCAAGGGTGGTCTTCTCAGCAGGAATGTTCATTGCAAAATTTGATGTGAACAAGTAGGCGAGGGTCTTGAAATTGTTAATACACCCGGTCGCCAAGTTGTTGAACCATTGCTTGGTGATACCCTTCAATGTGGCCGGGAAACACTTACACCATGTGGCGTCATCCAACCCTTGGAGGTACATATGGTTGGTGTACGCCATCAAATGGTCTTCAGGGTTGGTAGTGCCATCATAGGCCCCTACCAACACATTTTTTACTTTAGCCGGCTGGGCGGCCTCTATTATTTCCTTGGAGAAGGCGGAGGGTTGTTCGCCAAGTTTGAGAAACCTAAGTTGCCAGTCCAAGGGCTGGACATTCCTTGCCGCATGTCCTCCAAAGGGAGTAGGCTGCATGAAGTATTGGGGCTACGGAACGTATGGCTGGGGAGGCACATACGGGGCCGTATGATGTTTCTGGGAACTAGAATGAGAGGAGGCTTCGGCCGTCTGGCTCTCATAGTTTGATTTTGAATACCTTAGGGAGGTATTGTGGAGACTGTCTTGAAAATCATACGTAGAGGCTGACTCTGACAGTCGATCATTCTTCTTCTGCTCAAGCAGCATTCGAGCATCGGAGTACGTTTTCTTGGACCCATCTGGCTGAACATGACGGATGGGCTTCCTCTTCCCTAGTGAGGGGAAGCGGTACTTAGTTAAGTCGATTACTGGTGACTCCCTCTCCATAGGTCTAGGGTAAGGAGTCGCCTCCCGATCCTTTACAGGCTTCTTCCTCCCAGACTGGGAGGGTCTTTTGGCCGACTTTTCCTTTGGTGGAACAGTCGCCCTTTTGTTGATAAGCTTCTAGATCTCCCCCTTGAAACTATTCATGAAGGTCATGAGTTCGTTTCTTGTGATGGGGGAAAAACCCTCAACCGCCTGTTGATGATCAAGTGGCGGGCCGACTGGTTTACTTGATCCAGCCGGGTAGTCCCCTCGTTCCCTCCTTTTAGTGGGACGGGTGCGTCGAGCTCTTAAGGTCTCGTCAAAGGCCGTGTGAGTCTCAACTTTAATTTCATTGTCAGTGTCCTGGTCTGACTGAACCAGGGGGTCGTCCATGGGACGCTTCTCACTTAGAATTGGTACAGACTGTGATTCCATCTCAAAGGTACTCTACCCACAAACGGCGCCAAAATGTTTTGGGGTTTTTTGATGTCCTACGGGAGAGTTACAATTCCGGGACTGGATCCGTGCGCCAGTACCTGCAAAACAACGAAAAACTCTCGTTGGTGGGAGCTCCGCCTCCGACGATCAAGTTAGAACATGTTTAAGGAGTAAAAGGTGCGGAAAGTAAAGGTGATCTGGTTCCTCTAAGGGGAGGAGTGATTAAGGTGTGCAATTAATGTTAAGTCTGGTCTAGCAATTAGTATGCACGTGTGTTTAGGCTTCTCTTGGAGAGGTGATTAATCAATTCTAAATCCCCGTTTAATGAAGGCTAATTACTGTACTTATAGCCTCGAAGTACGTGCCCAATACTAGGTTTTCTGGCAAAACCTAGGACTGATTGGGCTTCTCTCGGGATTCGGGCCTTTGTTGGCTGTTTTCCTAGGTTGGCAATCTGCGCGCCACGTGGCGTTGCTTGGTTGGTCCATGTTGGACCTCTTGGAGTATGACACGTGGAAGTCCCTAATTGGTCCACATGGATAACACGTGGCAGGGGATGATTGGACCATGTTGCGGGGAAAAATCCCCTAAACATAACCTAAGCCTATAATGTGGTCGGTATTATGACGGCCGATAGCCGTCTTGCGAAATGTATCCGGGTAAGTTTGTGCAATTAAAAAACTACTCGGATGACCAGAGCGCACAAACAACTTGGAATTTAGCAACTTGGAAAGAGGCACTTGTAAGCTAATATCGATTATCATATAAAAAAAAACACTCTAATTACATATAACCTCAAAGGTATATAACCGATAAACTCGAGACGATATGTATAACCTATAACAAACTTAGGTGGATGTAAAGTGACAAAACATTTCAAAATGAACATTTTTAATGTAGATTAATGAAACGATATGAAAAACTTCAAAGCAAACATTATTTATGTGGATGGATAAGTCGATATGCATATCAGTGTGAGGAGGGTAGCCCGTCGTTGGGGATCCAACTTCCTCTATCCCCATGGCCCTTTAAAAGCCTAGGACTTTACGCTTTTGAAGGTGTGTTGGGATTTGAATTACTAACTAGTTGGGGGACCTTTAATAAGAATTGATTTTATCTTTACGCTTTTTTGTAAGAAACTAATAGGGAGTCGCCAATAAGTTTTAGGAAAACTCATAAACCTCGTTCATGCCTTTCTCCCAAGTAGAGTTCAAGGGATATTTAGCACGAATCATAAGTTTACCTATGCCCAAATTGGTCTACTTGTACCAGAAATGAGTTCGGGGGAGAGGGTACTAAAATAACAATCCCTTTAGGGGGGAATTGCTATCCTAGCCCAAATGCAGCCACTACTAGCTCTTCCTTTTTCACAATTTTATCACCAAACAATATATGCAACATGGTTCCTAAAAACTAAGTTAGTTGATTTTATTTACAAACATTAATCACAAAAAGTTTACATTGCAACGAATGTCGTTATTCTTTTATAATTCAAATTCGTGAAAAGAACAAAATAAACAATATTCGCCTTGACTTAGGTGATAAAACAACAATTTAATTATTCAATTTCTAGTCTTTAATTAACAAAAGAATACAATGTGAATAACTAAATTAGAGTTTATTTAAAGTGATCAAACAACACTAATTAATTGATTAAAGTTATTTAAAACAAGAAGAAAAAGGAATAGTGATTTAACTAAGTGCCCAGTAAACTAACTATTCTCCATTGTTTGCTAGATCTTGTTTTGGCTGTTTATGGACCTTTCTTCTTCTTCGTACCTCCAAGGCTTCAATGGAATAAATTAGGGTTGGAGAGCATTTGGGAAGATAGGAGAAAAGTAGTATGATAGCAAGAGAGTATGAGAGATTAGGGATGTTAGAGTTTAAGGTTTTTAATTCTGAATTTTATGTTCTCTTTAGGTCTAAGCGAAGACCCCTAACTATAGGCATAGGAATCTAGGTTTAGGGTTTTAGAGCCACGACGTCAGGTGTCGTACGCAACTCTCAGAGTCGCGCTAGAGTGATGAGCGCAACTCTAAGACTTGCGCGCGGCAGTCGGGCGCAACTTTGAGAGTTGCGCGCGGTGCGGTTTGCCTAATATGAATTTGCGTTTTTAAAACTTCGATAACTTTTTATTCCAAAGTCGTATTAATGAAAATAAGATATCATTGCAAAGCTCTAAATATCTACTTTTAAATTCTGTTAGAATTAGGTTAAAATCTATTATGGATCAAAAGATATGGCTGTTTGAGTGCAAGGGTGTCGGTTTTAGGGCCCAGTATCGTATTTTGATGATAACTTCCTCGTTTAACTCGGAATTAGGCTTATAATATACCGTTGGAGAGCTCTTTGAAAGGGATATCCATCTGTACAAGTTGTAAATGGATATTAAGTGGTAAATTATTCTGATTGGCTCGGTTTTCAACAATGTAAGATCCATTTAGTCCAATCAATGCATTTGACGCATTTAGGTGCGTTATTAATCAAGATTAAACATGTATGAAAACGTTTTAGGCCTAATTAGTAATCAAACTAGGCTATAAGATAATTTGGTCTCAAATACAGCTTCTAACTTACTTCATAATGCATTCCAGAGTCCATAAACACTTCAACTTTGATCTAACATGAAGAACGAGTTTTTGTAACATCATCACACTTCCCGTCGGGACAGGAGGCCAAAATCAGGTATCTACAGTTAGCCCCCACTTTCATCGAGTCTAGAATAGACGACGATCAAAGTAGTCAAGGAAGTAAATCCGAGACTCATTCTGCGAAGTTCTTTAAAGATAAAGACTCTTTCAGTAGTGTTAAGAATGTCAAAACTATTCTCGGTTCGCTAAATGTTCAAGACAAGTAGCTGCTGAAGAAAAGGTATTTTTTGAACTTAGTGTGCTAAAGAATCTAGATTGACCCTTTGCAAGTATAGAATGCTTTTACAAGTAAAGGCTGTCCTAGGTGATGTCATGTTATGAGGAGGTACCGGGTTTAAAAAGATTAAAAGAGTATGATACCTTCTCAATATGTCATTGGCGATCTAAAGTCCCTCGATCTGTCATTGAAACTTTAGTCCATGATTTTAACAAAGGAAAAGATGATAAATGGGGGGGGGTGTTTCGGCATTCTTAGCAAAACACTTGAATAAAATATTAACATACGCTGCCAAAATAGATAGTCGATATCCACAAGATGGAAATACATGTCTCACGACTGGAGGCACATATCCAAATCCAGTGAGAGAGAAGAAAATTGGCAACTCTCTAAGCAGCTTTGTCTACAATATGAAAACACGCGTCTCAGGACTGGGGCACGTGTCTAAATAGGTGCAGCTTCAGTTGGGGCCGCTCTTTATACAGGGGGTGGACAGACACCCTAACTGTTTGGTAAAGCTAGATATCTTTCTAGCTAACCGCATTTGCTTCCAACAGGGGACGTCTGGCCCCGATGTTTCGGCGCGCCTGTCGACTTGTCAAGCTAACGTCTTTAACAGAAACAAGGGTTCTACCGTTTTCGAAGGGAGGCAGATCACGTTGCTAGTGCAATTTTACGCAGCACATACGGCGTACAATTTTATGCTGTTCATACACGGTATTTTTGTTAAGAAACGCCAAAAATACGAAAAACGTGACATTTCTTTAAGGGAAGTACAAGAAAATGCCAAACTGTCTATGGGAGCAGTACGTAAAGCACCACTATGGAATATTTTGTAGACGTTTTTCCGAAAAACATCCAAAACATATGTTTGGGGCAGGCACAAAGCACGGTTTGCATGTAGGATAATGCAAAAAACTATCAAAGAAGAAAAGAAACTACGGGATACAAAGCAATTAAAGGTTTTTGAAGGTTTTAAAAACTTCGTGAGAAAGCCTGTCGAGGAGCGAATTCAACGAGCTAAAACGTTTGGTTTGGAAGACAAAACAAAAACTTGGAAAATGATCATTTTGACCGACCAGTATCCGCGCACCATTTTGAGGGTTGTGTTAGGGTGTCGCGCGCAATATTAGAAAATGTGTGCAGTTGTGTCACGCAACTTTGTGAGTTGCGCGCAGAACTTAAACAACAAATAATTCTAGAAGAAACACGATCCGCGGCCCGTGCACTTCTTCGTCATTTGCCATCTCCGATCTCTTTCTCTAGGGCTCCATTTTCGCTGTCGTTTGAAGCTAAGGAAAGTAAATCTTACTCCTTGTTTATGTAGGGTTTTGTAGTTACCCGACACTACGCGGAAGGAAACCCACCAAGACCCGCCCCTTAATTAAAGCAATTAAACAAGCATAATAAACTTAATCAAACAAGATTAAGAACAAGAATTAAACCTTTGACGCGTGCTTCGCTCCTAAAGAGCTCTTACATCAAAATCCCGAAAAGACGAGATCTCCGATGGATCGTACCCTCGACCCGACCCGAGCATCCCAAGTCTTGAAGGTTAGTCAAGACCCGGACAAAATTAACTATGAGTTTTACGAATCAAAGGTTAACTCCTTTCTAGAGTTGCCTTTTTAATTCCACTCAAGGTTGTTTCAAATCCCAATACCAAGCTTGGTATTTATAGGGAAATGATCCCTTTATTCTCATTCCCCAACCAATGTGGGAGAATGTTTTATTTGTCAATTTATTTCTAAAATAAATCAATGAAAAAATGCAATCACAATTCGACAAGTGTCAAGGAGGGAGAGAATATTAGGTGAGGACCATGGAGAGGTGGGGGGACCAATGCCTTGCTCCCCAAGGCTTTCCCAAAGCCTTGGTCCCCACTCTCCTCATAAACCGCCTCACCCTAGCCTGCTGCCCAACTGCCAGCTAGCCCAGCATGCTAGCACAAGCCCAGCAGCATCGCTGATGCTTGCTAGTGCGTGCTGGCGCTGGTGCTGGCTGGTGCGTGCTAGCGCTAGTGCTGGCTTCCAACGCATCATCGTTGCTCACATGGCCCAGCATGCGTGCTGCTAGGGAGCCACGCATGCTGGTCTCTCGCCACACACCACACTCACACACCCTGCGCACCACGCATCTCTCTCGCACACAATGCCTAGCATGCGTGCTGCTAGAAAGCCACGCATGCTTGGCTTGACGTTGCTTGCTAGCTTGCCAGCCCCTCGCACACACTCTCGCATACCCTTACGCATCAGCCCCGACAGAGTGCACCATGGACTCACATGCCTCGCCCAGGCACCACGCACCACGCATGTGCCAGTGCATAGCACTAGCTGTGCTTGGTGCGTGTGGTCCTGCCATGCGCCCAGCACCATGCTATGGCTGCTACGGCATCAGGCCATCCTAGGGCACGTATGGTGCGTCTAGTGATGTTGCCTGGGCTGCGATGGTGCCCAGCCATCTTAGGCCACGCATGGTGCGCCTAGTGATGCGCATAGGCCTGCGATGGGCTGCTATGGCGCCCAGCCATCCTAGGCCACGCATGGTGCGCCTAGTGATGCTGCTGGCTTGCGATGGCGCCCAAGATCATGCTAGGGCTGCGATAGCGCCTAGGCATGATGCCAGGGCTGTATTTGCGCGCCTGGTGCTAGCGATAGCTAGCCATGGTGCCTAGCCATCATGCTAGGGTTGCTATGGCGCGCCCAATGCTTATAATAATCTAGCCTAGCCTAGCTATGGCTACGCTGATACTTGTCGATTGTGATTTTGTGACGCTCGGTCTCGACGCCCTAGGCTCGATTTCCGACGTCTGTATTCGTAAAACTCTGTCGACTCATTAAATCCTTTCGGATTAATTCGACGTCTCGGATCGGAGATTCGATTGGGTTCGACCCGAAGGGTTCAGTTAAGATCAAGCTGTAATATCAATTGTCCCTCGATATTACTGATCAGAAGCGGCCTCCACCTAGGCATTCCGATCACTTGACCTTACTGAAGAATTAACTCTGTAATAATTATGAACCTTCTATCGGAATAATACACTTGTTGGAAGGACACCACTCTTTTCAATCTCCCTTTTGTCCTTCTGGACAAGTGTGTATATTGTGTATAGCTCATTTCCTTTGTCACTTAATGTTTCTTCGTGAACTATAAGGTAAGATTCTTTGTCATCCTTATTACGTTCAGAAGTGTTTCTCGATCTCCGAGTTCGACTGTCAATAAGCAGATGATTTCTAAAATCCATCTGAGCATGGCCATGCATTTTCATAGTCTCACTCTTCGAGCGGCCTTTTAAACAACAAAACATTTTCCCTATTGTTAGTAGGGGGACAATCCCAGTCTTGTATTGTAAGTTCTTCTTACTAAGAGAACATAGACTCCCGAGTGTTCCCGTTATGATCCCTAGTTACGGCAGACGTTTGGAAACATCAAAGAGTCCAGTACTCAAATAAGAAAACTTCACAGTACTCATGGTCGGAGGAAATAAGTTCCGATAATCATAATGAGAAATGTACTTATGACAAAATTTTAATCTTTCTTAAAGTACTCTCATAGGTCTTATCCTGTACAGTTCTAAATTGTACCTGTGCAAATGATTTATGATTGTCACGTCCTCGCAGCACAAGAAACGGTGCTGTAAATCATACTACACACTAATCTATGGTGGTCATCAACCGTCCATCTGTTAGATGACCTCGATTAGGGATACTTTTCGATTTAATATTCAATGTTCACTTAACAGGTGTTTCTTTATCCAAGACATGGTCTTGATACCCTGTTTTGAATCTTTCCGTAAATCGAATGGACTCATTATTTAATTCTAAACCACAATTAAATAGTAATGGAGTGAATGCTAATTTTTCACAAAATTAATTACTCCATTAATGAATGGTTTTAGTACATTGTCTTACATTAAATCAACCCGTTTAATTAAAACACATGTACAGGGAATTTCAAAGCCAGTCTCCTATGTGCTTGATTCCCATTGCCTCAACGTGTTTGTTGTGTTTTCACTTGAGGCAAAGGTTTAGTCAAAGGATCGGCTACATTATCATCCGTGCCGATCTTACAAATTCTGATTTCACCTTCGGATTTCCATTCCTTTATCATGTGAAATCACCTTTGCACGTGTTTGACCTTCTGGTGTTCTCTCGGCTTCCTGGCCTGAGCGATAGCTCCATTATTATCACAATAGAGATCTATCGGCCCCTTGATTGAGGGTACAACACCAAGTTCACTGATGAACTTGTGAATCCAAACAGCTTCCTTGGCAGCTTCCGAAGTAGCCAAGTACTCGGCTTCAATTGTAGAGTCTGCAGTGGTGCTCTGCTTGGCACTCTTCCAGCTGAACGCTCCTCCATTCAGACAGAATATATACCCCGACTGTGACTTAAAGTCATCTCTGTCAGTCTTGAAGCTAGCGTCGGTGTAACCTTCAAACACCAGTTCTTTGTGGCCTCCATACACCAGGAATTTATCCTTGTTCCTTTTCAGGTACTTAAGGATGTTTTTGGCCGCAGTCCAATGCGCCTCTCCTGGGTTCGATTGGTATCGACTCGTTGCTCTCAGGGCTTGCAATACATCCGGCCTTGTACATATCATGGCATACATGATCGATCCGATTAGCGAAGCATATGGGATCTGATTCATTCTTTCTCGCTCAACAGGTGTCTGTGGACACTGTTTCTTGCTGAGAGTTATGCCATGGGACATGGGTAAATGCCATCTTTTGGCATTTTCCATGTTGAATCGAGCCAGTACCTTATCAATGTAAGTACTCTAGCTTAATCCAATCATCCTCTTAGATCTATCCCTATAGATCTTGATGCCCAATATATACTGTGCCTCTCCTAAGTCCTTCATTGAAAAACACTTTCCCAACCAGCCCTTTATGGACTCCAACAATTTTGTGCTGTTTCCAATGAGCAGTATGACATCGACATACAGGACTAGGAATGCAATATCACTCCCACAGACCTTCTTGTATACACAAGACTCATCTGGATTCTTGATAAAACCAAATTTGCTGATGGCTTCATCAAATCGTAGATTCCAACTTCTGCTGGCTTGCTTTAGTCCATAAATGGACTTCTTGAGCTTCCAAACCTTTCCAGCGTTGCCTAGATCGACAAAACCTTCTGGCTGTTTTATATACACAGTTTCTTCCAAAATCCCATTAAGGAAGGCGGTTTTGACATCCATTTGCCATATTTTGTAATCGTAATATGCAGCAATCGCTAGGATGATCCGGACGGATTTTAGCATTGCAACTGGTGAAAAAGTTTCGTCATAGTCAATCCCGTGGACTTGTCTATAACCTTTTGCCACCAGTCTAGCTTTGTATATCGATACATTTCCATCCTTGTCTGTCTTCACTTTGAAGATCCATTTGCAACCAATGGGTGTATAACCCTCGGGCAAATTCACCAAGTCCTAGACTTGATTTTCAGACATGGAGTCCATCTCGAATTTCATGGCCCCTTGCCATTTTGCAGAGTCGGGGCTCGTCATAGCTTGCTTGTATGTCGCCGGCTCATCACCATCCATAACTAGGATGTCCTGATCATCAGTTAAGACGATACCGAGGTATATGTCTGGTTGAGATCTTTGCCGTTGCGACCTACGTAGGGTAATTGGTTGAGCATTTACATTGTCTATTTGACTCTGACCAATCTTCTTAGATGCTTCCAAAGTATCTATATTGTCAATTTTGTCAGGTTGACATTGTTGCTCATCCTCTCGAACTTCGTGGAGTTCGATTTTCCTCCCACTTGTGGAAAGGTGATCCTTCTCCAAAAAGACACCATCACGAGCAACAAACACTTTGTTCTCGGATTTATTGTAGAAGTAATACCCTTTGGTTTCTTTTGGATATCCCAAAAAGAAACACTTATCCGATTAGGGGTGAAGTTTGTCCGAAATTAATCGCTTGAAATATGCTTCGTATCCCCAAATCTTGAGAAAAGACAACCTAGGAGGTTTCTTAGTCCATAATTCATATGGAGTCTTTTCAACAGCTTTTGATGGAGCTCTATTCAGTGTTAGTGTTACTGTTTGTAGCGCATGTCCCCAGAACGAGATAGGGAGTTCGCTAAGACCCATCGTTGACCGAACCATGTCTAACAAGGTCCGATTCCTCCGTTCGGACACTCCGTTCCATTGAGGAGTTCCGGGAGGTGTCAACTCTGAAAGAATGCCACATTCTTTCAAGTGATCGTCGAATTCATGGCTCAAATATTCGCCACCTCGATCCTATTGAAGTGCTTTAATTTTCTTGCCAAGTTGATTTTCAACCTCTTTCTGAAATTCTTTGAACTTTTCAAAGGATTCAGATTTATTCGACATTAAGTAGATATAGCCATATCTACTATAATCGTCGGTGAAGGTGATGAAATATCGGTAACCTTGCCTTGCGGGTGTGCTCATAGGTCCACATACATCCGTGTGTATTAGACCTAATAAGTCACTTGCCCTTTCTCCCAGCTTGGAGAATGGTTGTTTGATCATCTTGCCTAATAAGCATCCTTCGCAATTTTCAAACGACTCTAAGTCGAATGAGTCAAGAACACCTTCTTGAAGAAGTTTCTTGATGCGTTTGATGTTAATGTGGCCAAGACGACAATACCACAAGTAGGTTTGATTCGACTCGATGGTCTTAGATTAGTGGTATCAACTTTTTGTCATATGTAAAACATGCAATTTAATTGAACATAAATTTGTAAGACAAACTTGAAACAACTATTGTCAAAAGTCTTACATTTGAAATTCCTAGGTGTCCAACACCATGGATAATATGTTCAAAGCATGATGAAAACTAGAGATAGTTTAATTACATGTCATAGACAAAATAGTGCATGCAAGCACGACCGAAAAACCATCTTCATCGTCTTCTTGCTCTTGCACCAACACTTGATAAGCTTCTCACTCGGTCCCTGAAAAGGAAACATTAAGTGAGTCATACTTGGTATCCAATACCTTATGATAAGCTTAATCTACAAGTGTTAAGGAAGATACCTGAGGCGGATGCTCCATTCCTCTCCTCCTCCTCCCGAAAGAGCTTGCATTCTCTCTTGAAGTGGCCTTGCCCGCCACAGTAGAAGCAACGCATCTTAGCCTTAACCTTGAGATCCCTCCTTCTTGATGGTCTTTTGGTTGCCCCAAATGAGTTGGCCCGGTGCAGAAGCTCCACCACATTCTTTAAGGAATGTGTCTCCTTTGAATCAGAAATATATGCCCATAATGCATCATATCATGAGTGGAGTGAAGTGAGCAAATTATGACCAGCCATTCCATCTTCTAGTGGAATTCCGAGGAGTTCCATGTGCTTGAAGAGATTAGTCATTCTTGCCACATGGGGTCGGAGGGGCATACCCGGTCTCAACTTAGTGTTACAGACCGTAGACCAAAGATGGTACCTCTCTTTCTCAAGACAACCTTGATCCGACGGCTTTACATTCATGTCCGTTAGTGACCTAGTCACTTCAAACAAGAGTCCATCATTGTTGTCGTTGAAACTCTTAGAGAATCTCACACCGACAACATCCCTTAGTCCTCCAAGGAACAAGTCTGGGAAGGAGAATGGAAGTTTTTCTTTCCATTCTTCCGAAATGGAGTTAGCCATGAGTTGTGACACTAATTTGCAGTCTTTCGACCATGCACAATAAGTTTCGTCACTCAAGAGGGTCTTGGAACAGAGAGTTGGGAGGGAAGTATCTAGAACATACTCCTTGGAACAACTCCGGAGAGTTTTCCTGAGTTCTTCTTCCCATTCATCAAGGTTTGTTAAGTTAAGCTTAATAGCTAACTTATCGGGGAGTTCCGGACACATTTGGTTTGTTGTTTAAGTTACTTGCAGACATGATTTCTACAATTGAAAGAATTTGAAGTGAAAAACCATTCATACATCAATAAGTTGAAATTTAAAGCATTCATGCACTTATTCAAACTTATTGAACATTTTATCCACGCATTTTAAGATTGTCCCTTATGGGCGAGAATAAAATGATTCCGAGATCCCAAAGATCAAGAAATGGTTAAGCATGCTTTGGCTTGTCTTAACCATTAAAAATCTTAAGGTAAGCAGTCCAATTGCTAATAGCTCCAAGCTACTCTCGGTTTGATAAAATGTCGCATCTAATGCATACTTGACATTTTATCTCTTTTGCCACGACATTTAAGGACTCCTTACTGATATCGTTGAGCTAAACCAAAAAAACTTGTATACCTTACGTTCCTAGGGAAGTAGTGATGCCTCGCTTTGGCGTAATCCATCACGTACGCGCATTAGTTCGGTAAGTGTTGTTCTTGGAACGCCAAATTTTATCTCAATATTATTAAGGGACCTAGGGTTTCTATGTTGGTTGATTTAAGTGAACTTAACTAATCATCGCAACATCATAGAAATCCTAGACATGCATCTAGCAAACATATATAATAACAATATATAAGGTATAAAAATAGATGCATTTGGCAACTAGCATGACCCCTTGAAAACTTCAATTTCCATGGGTCTTCATCTTGGCTCGTCTTCCTCGAAACGCTGTCTTGAGACTTCTTGGCCAAAATGAAATAAAAGAAGCTAGCTAGAACGACTAAGATTAATCTAAATAGTACAAAAATACTTAACAGTTTGCAGACCGTATTTAGATTTAAAAAAATACATAACGGAACGTAGTCCGTATTTTCTATCTTAGTAGGGCCCCACTAGTTGCCATTTTCAAACAACCTGTTTTGAAAACAATATTTCATTCACCCGTTCACTATTTGTGAACGGCCCATGCAATTTTACGAAATACATAATTAAACACGCAAAACTAGTAACTAACTTAGGTCGTTAACCCAATTAATGCGCCTAATTAAAACTAGTTAAAGTGGTTTAATCCATTATTTCTAAACGCATTTAATTAAGCTCCCACTAAATTCCGCATCCGTACTTAATTAATCCGATTAATTAAGTCGACATAACCGTAATTTGTCAAAATTTTGCAAAATCGAAAATCGAGGTTTTTAGCCTCGTTAAAATAATTAATTAAAATTATTAATACGGGAAAAATCGCAAAATCATAGCTCAACCTTAAGCAAAATCACCCAACAAATCCCTTGGTGGGTGCGCACCATGGCTGCTAGGCAGCCCATGGCATGGCGCCATGGTGCGTGGGTGAGGCCTGCTGTGCCTAGCAAGCAGTGCCTCAAGCCCAGCTGCCAGCTAGCATGCTGCGCATGCTTGCTAGCACGCTGGTGCCTGCGAGCATCTGGCCTGCTGGGTAGGCGCATCATGATGCTCGTGGTGCGCTGGGCTGATGCTTGTTGCCCTGCTGCCCAGCAGCATGCTTCGCAAGCCAGTCCCAGCCACCCCACGCACCCCAGCCATGCATCCCAGCCACACAATAGCGCATAGCAGCATTCAAGACTCGCCCTTGTGCGCACCACAGGCAGCCACATGTGGGCTGCTAGGAAGCCACATGTGGGATGCTAGGCAGCCCGGCTAGCCTTGGTGGCACTTGGGTGTGTTGCCTTGATTTGCGTGCTATGACTCGGGATTTTAATCCCGATTTACGTGTGACATGAATCAATTCCAAATTATATTTTAGAATTAATTTTAGGGAAAATAAAATAAAACAACCATTAAGTCTAACTTAAACAAATTTTATTTTAATTGGTGCACTAGCCTAAATTTATCCAAATTTTCAATTTTGAACAAAATTAGGTTAAACTTTATGCTTAAAATAAAATGAGCTATGTCCAAAATTAATCTTGCCAATATGCAAATTAATCATGGATTTGACAAAAGGGAGTTGGAAAAATAAATTAACTATTTAATTATAAAAATTTTCCAACTTGCATACTTGTGTAAAATACCAAGATTACATCTTCCAATATGAAGATTAATCAAATTTTACTCACAAGTAATTGAACTTAATGGATTTTAATCAACCAAAACATGAAAAAATCCAAACTTTGTTCAACATGGAATTTAGGGTTAGGGTTCCAATCATTTAAACATTTAAAGATTAGAAATTTAAAAAAACTTGGGAACTTAAAATACAAAATCACAACAAGTTTTCACACCTTATTGCAATTTATTTGCAAAATTGTGAAAAACAAGTTTATGTGATAACATGGTATATCAACTTAAGCACTAATAAACACTCCATTATTATGCTCAAGGATATTTTAAAACCAGTGGATTAGTGATGCAAATGTGCATTTAATCTAACCTTGTAATGCTTGCATTAATCAAGGCTTAAAAGAATTAAAATTTTCGTTGAAAAAATGGGTTTCTGGTTCAAATTTGGCTTCTGTATAACCCTAAAAGGGTTGAAACAGTTCCAGAATGTCAAAATCTGGGTTTGACAGCCAAATCGAAAATAAAATCGAGTTTTAAAAAGATAATTAAAACGAGCATCTAATCTAATTAGATGAACATGAACCAGAAAATTAAATTCTTTAAAACACCTTAATTAAACAATAATTGCAAAAACTAAAAGAGCGTGGCTCCGATACCGCTGTAGGGTTTCGTAGTGACCCGACACTACGCGGAAGAAACCCACCAAGACCCGCCCCTTAATTAAAGCAATTAAACAAGCATAATAAACTTAATCAAACAAGATTAAGAACAAGAATTATACCTTTGACGCGTGCTTCGCTCCTAAAGAGCTCTTACTTCAAAATCCCGAAAAGACGAGATCTCCGACGGATCGTACCCTCGACCCGACCCAAGCGTCCCAAGTCTTGAAGGTTAGTCAAGACCAGGACAAAATTAACTATGAGTTTTACGAATCAAAGGTTTACTCCTTTCTAGAGTTGCCTTTTTAATTCCACTCAAGGTTGTTTCAAATCCCAATACCAAGCTTGGTATTTATAGGGAAATGATCCCTTGATTCTCATTCCCCAACCAATTTGGGAGAATGTTTTATTTGTCAATTTATTTCTAAAATAAATCAATGAACAAATGCAATCACAATTCGACAAGTGTCAAGGAGGGAGAGAATATTAGGTGAGGACCATGGAGAGGTGAGGGGACCAATGCCTTGCTTCCCAAGGCTTTCCCAAAGCCTTGGTCCCCACTCTCCTCATAAACCGCCTCACCCTAGCCTGCTGCCCAGCTGCCAGCTAGCGTGCCAGCTGGCTGTTCCAGCTAGCCCAGCATGCTAGCACAAGCCCAGCAGCATCGCTGATGCTTGCTGGTGCGTGCTGGCGCTGGTGCTGGCTGGTGCGTGCTGGCGTTGGTGCTGGCTGGTGCGTGCTGGCGCTGGTGCTGGCGTCCAACGCATCATCGTTGCTCGCATGGCCTATCATGCGTGCTGCTAGCGAGCCACGCATGCTGGTCTCTCGCCACACACCGCACTCACACACCATGCGCACCACGCATCTCTCTCGCACACAATACCTAGCATGCGTGCTGCTAGCAAGCCACGCATGCTTTGCTTGACGTTGCTTGCTAGCTTGCCAGCCCCTCGCACACACTCTCTCATACCCTCACGCATCAGCCCCGGCATAGTGAACCATGCACTCACATGCCTCGCCCAGGCACCACGCACCACGCATGTGCCAGTGCCTAGCACTAGCTGTGCTTGGTGCGTGTGGTCATGCCAAGCACCCAGCACTATGCTAGGGCTTTTACGGCATCAGGCCATCCTAGGGCACGCATGGTGCGCCTAGTGATGCTGCCTGGGCTGCGATGGTGCCCAGCCATCCTAGGCCACGCATGGTGTGCCTAGTGATGCGCATAGGCCTGCGATGGGCTGCTATGGCGCCCAGCCATCCTAGGCCACGCATGGTGCGCCTAGTGATGCTGCTGGCTTGCGATGGCGCCCAGCATCATGCTAGGGCTGCGATAGCGCCTAGGCATGATGTCAGGGCTGTATTTGCGCGCCTGGTGCTAGCGATAGCTAGCCATGGTGCCTAGCCATCATGCTAGGGCTGCTATGGCGCGCCCAGTGCCTATGATGAGCTAGCCTAGCCTAGCTATTGCTACGGTCATACTTGTCGATTGTAATTTTGTGACGCTCGGTCTTGACGCCCTAGGCTCGATTTTCTACGTCTGTATTCGTAAAACTCTGTCGACTCATTAAATCCTTTCGGATTAATTCGACGTCTCGGATCGGAGATTTGATTGGGTTTGACCCGAAGGGTTCAGTTAAGATCAAGCTGTAATATTAATTGTCCCTCGATATTACTGTTCGGAAGCGGCCTCCAGCTAGGCATTCCGATCACTTGACCTTACTGAAAAATTAACTCTGTAATAATTCTGAACCCTCTATTGGAATAATACACTTGTTGGAAGGACACCATTGCTTTCAGTTTATTGTACCAAACTTTTAATTTGGTTAACATAATGGAGAAAATCGAAAGAAGAACCCTAATTTTTGAAATTGGGGGTATTTGATTCAACTTGTTTTCATGATTTGTTTGTTCTATGTTGTTATGACATGTTTAAGGAATATATTTTAACAAATTTCATGTGAAGTGGTCAAGTATTGAGTCATATATGAGCATACACAAGCATATATGTTTTTTTCTTCATTTTATTTCCGAATTTGTGCTTGAACTTATTTCTTTTTTTTTGCTCACATGGGCTATACATGTCAATTTTAAAGTAAAATGAAGTGTTAGAACGACAATTATGCACTAAAATTGGGATCGAAAGTTTGAACTTTGATAACGGCATGAAGCCATGCGTAAGATGCAAAAATTGGTTTTATCAATAATAAGAATAATCGATAGTTTAGGAATTTCTAGAAGACATCATCGAACTGGTGTAATTTGGTTATATTTCGGGCTTTCGAGCTCCCATTTTATATTTTCGACTGTCGTAGCCCCAAATATTAGATGGCTTCGATGACTTCTTTATTTTTAAGAATTAGACCCTTTCATGTTGCTCGAAATGGGTCTAGAAATCTCGTGTTTTGTCTTATTATGATAACAACTAGGATGTTGGAAACGATTAAACGAGTGTGTTTAAATCGTTTTCAACCATTTACAGTTTTAACAAAGGAAACTTGCTAAGTCTATTAATATTAATGGTCGTTCGTTAGAACAAGGAAGAGGGAAAATGAAATGTTGTTTAACTTTTTCCTCTATTTTAATTACTTTCGTATTCTTTCCTTTGAGCTCAAATTTTGTTACTGATTAAAGGTCGAGAAAGTAGATATTATCCTCTTTACGAAATTCTAATGTTTTCAATTTTTTCATTCATGCAACAATAGAGAATTTAAAATGAAGACCCCTTAATTTTGAACCTAGGAGTCTTTTTTTTACGTTTTAAGTCATGAAATTGTTTATCTTATGTTAATAAAGTGTCTTGATACAATTTTCATGATGGACGAATGAATATTAAACTTTTGTATGAGCAAGTATGTTGTATGCGTTCGAATTCTATTTTGATACTTATGGTTTTGTTTCTTTTGCTCTATACTAGTCATACTCTCTAATATTTAGAGGAAATTGAAGTATTGAAACAACAATTATGCGCTAAGATTAGTTATGGAAGTTGAACTTGAAAGTGGCTTGAATATGTAGCTTGTTATATGGCCAAGCTCAGTAGCAAACTTAGTTTTCAAAGGAGCAAAATATTATTAAATCATTGTGATGCATTTGAAAATTGTAAGGCTCGAGATCTATGTAAACCATTTATATTCTAGGCAATTCTCGAAAGTAGCTTGAATGGCATGAATATTTCATTTTTTTTATTATGGATATTGGGGCCCCCATGTGTCGGGTTATGCGCATTCTTGCCATTTCTCAAGTCTTGGAGCCTCTAATTTGGGGTAGTTCTAATGAGTTGCCATTGCTTAGGCCAATTATATCATCATGATGTGGGAATGGGCCTATGTATCCCATATTTTGTGTTTTGAGAACATTTTAGGATAATGACATGGCTTACGCATTTTTAGCTAAAGTCATGTTTAAGGAAGCAAGTTAGTTCTTTGCTTGTTTATAAACCAAAAACAATTGTAGGTACGGTTTAATAATTATTACCTAATGTCAAAATGTTCGTAGAGATCATTGCAGTGATATTATTCTCAAATTTGATTTAGAACATCAAATATTTTGTTTGTTCTTATCAATCTTTGAATTTGGTCTTGTAGGTGGTTCGTTTACCATCCCAAAGCCAATATTCGCAGGATGACTAGGCGTGAACTAGTTTGAGTTTAGAAGAAGTCGAATCTTAGTTCATTCCTTTTGAAAATATTTATGTATATTCATGTATTGTCCAAAAGGTTGTGGAAAATCTGAAAATTTATTTATTTTGATAAAATGAAACAAAAATTCAGAAAGGGCATTTTGAAAACTATTTTTAAAGAGAATAAGAAACACGTTATTTCGATATAGAATTCACAATTCGGAAAGGGTCCAATAAATTTAATTAATTGAAAGTTTGTTTTGGAAACAAAAGTGAAACTACTATATCTAGTACGTAAAATACACAAACTTGTTATTTTTGAAACTGGACCAAAAATGGAAAGAAAAGCCTAGCGCGTAATTGAGTGTGACTTTTTTGTCCAAAATTGATGAAGGCAAGTTGTAATTTGCAACTTATTTTTTTGTTTTTGTCATCATTGTCATATTTTGCTAATTGAAAGTGAAGTTCTTCCCATTAAGCAGGCACCATGGTTTGAAAATGAATATTTATCAAACTTAGGCTTGATGGAGTGTTAGAATAATTTATAAAATGATTCGAATCACTTTCCAAAATATGGTCTTAATACAAAACGATAGTTAAGGTGGGACCTATATTTTTTTAGCCCTAAGTGTAGACTTAGGTGGCTTTTGGAATTCATGTATACATATGTTAGGAGATGTTTCTCATGTTTGAAGCCCCAGGATTTGTATTTTCAATTTGTGGAATTTTGCATATTTTTATCATGAATTACTGTTTGATCAAGTAACATAATTATCTTGGTCAAATAATAGGAAGTAGTATTCTTCCCGTTGTCATTTAAAGTTACTAAGATGGTTCATGATTAGCTTTGCATGACATTGATTTTTTTAACATAATAAGTGTGTTCAAATATGCACTACAAGAAAACAGTTGGATTCCGACGGAATTTTTTCGTCGGAAACATCGAAAAATCCGTCGAAAAACGGCCTTCCGACGGAATTCCGTCTGAATCAGTCTGTCGCAATACCCTTTGTAGGAAATTCGACGTTTTTCGAGGGAAATTCCGTCGGAAGCCACTTTTCCGAAGGAATTCATTCTGTCGGAGCTAGTTTTGACTTTAAACAAAATTTCGTCGTAATTTTCCGGCGGAAATTTCCGTCAGAAGGAAGTAGATTCCGATGGAATATTCCATCGGAATCTGCTTCCTTTCGACTGAATATTCCGTCAAAATCTACTTCCTTCCGACGGAAATTTCCGTCGGAAATGTTAATAAAAAAAAAATCAACCCCACCTACCACCCCCACCACCAGCCCACCCCCTGCCCACTAAAAAAAACCCACCACCATCCCCTATCTCCACCAAACCACTGCCAGCCCCCCTGCCCACCCACCACCCCCACCACCAGCCCACCCCCTGCCCACTAAAAAAACCCACCACCATCCCCCATCTCCACCAGACCACTGCCAGCCCCCCTTCCCACCCACCACCCGCCCACCCCATGCCCCCTATCCCCCTAACTACCCCCTACCCACCCACACCACCTCCAGCCCACCCGCTGCCCCCTACCCCCCTGCCCCTAAACCGGACCACCAGCCCACACCACCCACCTAAACCCACCAGTCCCCCTAACCCGTACCACCAACCCACACCACAAGCACCAGCCCACATCAGCCCACACCACTAAACCCACGCCACGAAACCAACAAAACCCTAAGTAACAGGCACCCACAACCACCACCCAAACTCGAAACCACCTAAAAAAACCCGAAACCACCCAGATCTATAACAGACGTCCACCCACAACCACCACCCAAACTCACGCCATCAAACCCACGAAACCACCAAAACCACCCACCACCTTCACAAATTGCCACCCACCACCAGCCCACACATCACACACGCACACACAACAACTTTAAACCCAAAAGTTTTTTTTAAAAAAAAAAACAAAGAAAAAAAAATCAGAAAATCGAAAAATTAAATAATAAAACATACCTTAAATTGAAATGGGCTCGAATTTCACCACGAAAACGGTTTAACAAGGACAAATTTGACCATGAAAAGTCTAGATCTTGGCTTTTAATGGTCGAATTTGGCCTAAAAAACCTTGAAAATAATCAAAACAAACCCCGTGGTGGCGGTGGTGTTGGTTACGCAGCGGCGATGGTGGTGTTAATTGGTTGCGCAAGGAGAAGAGAGGAGAAATGAGAAGGAGAAGAAAGGAGAAATGAGAGGAGAAGAGAGGAAAAGGAAGGAGAAGGAGAAGAGATAGAAAGAGAGGGCGGATGAGAGAGGAGAACTGAGAAGGAGAAGAGAAATAGAGGAAGGGGAAGGAGAAGAGAGAGAAAGAGAGGGCGGAGGAGAGAGAAGGGGGAAGAGAAGAGGAATCCAGAAGAAGAGCAAAGAGAAGAGAAGAGAAGAGAAGAGAAGAGAAGAGAAGAGGAGAGGAGAGAGAAAGAGAAGGAGAAAGGGGAAGTGGCGGAAATGGGGGGGTTTGGACTGTTTTAGGGTTTAGTTTGTAGAAGGATTTGTTTTTTTCTTTTTTTTTTAAATAAGATTCCGACGGAATATAAATCAGTCAGAATATATGGGCTTTTCGGCAGAATATTCTGTCGGAAAATTCTGACGAATTTTATTTCCATCAGAAAATTTTATTCCGACGGAAAATTCCGTCGGAAAGCCGACATATTCCGTCGGAATTTTCCGACGAAATATCCTACGAAATAAAAATCCGTTGGAATTTCTGATTTTTCCGACGAAAATACGTGTCCGTCAGAAACTGTCCGTCGGAATCAAGCTGTTTTCTTGTAGTGATGTAAATAGAGGGAAGTGGAGTGTCCTGGATTTTTTAAGCCCCCAGTTTGAGGCAAAGAGCAAATTCTTTTACCATATTTGGAGTTTTTAGTTGCCAATTAAAGGGATCATCCCAACTTACCCCCAAAATAAAAATGAACAAAAAAGACGGATTTGCATAAAAAAGGAACAGGAATCCAACTTTCCCATAGAAGAATAAAGAAAGTGAAATAGACATGTTTTCGAAAAGCAAGGATTATTGACTTAATAGTAAAATCATCGTGATGACTTGGCAATGAGGTATACATGTAATAGCGATAAAGATCATTTTTTCATGTAGCGATCATGTTCAATCAATGGTCTTCTCTTAGAGATGATGGAGATATCCCACGCAGGAGGACATATAAATTGCTCTAAATGAGATGGCTAATGCTCCAGAAGTGTAAGAGATATCTAAAGTTGACATTGAGGCTGTCGATATATCATATCAATTTACTGTATTCAGTCTATTTTTTTTATAGGAAATGTATATAGGACTCGAATCACCTTGGTAATAAATAGCCCTATTATTGATAGAAAATAAGATGATTGTTTTAAAAGTGATAGTCATCTTATTTTCTTGGCAAAATATATGAAAAACATCGAATAAATTTGATTTGAATACTTTACTAAAATGATGTAATCAAGCCAATGACTATCAAATCATCCAATTCTTTTGTTTTGTTTTTTGTTTTTTGTTTTTTTTTTTTTTGTTTTTTTTTTTATCATTGGTCAACACTTCATGTACTTTATGTATGGGCATAACTACTCAATAGTAGGTCCATATGTGCAAAGGCCTAAGGTGGGCCATATTTTTGTAGAATGATGACTTTCGTGGTACATGGTTATGGTTTATCTCAAGGAGGGCTTTTCCAAGGTTGTAACGTGGCTAGGCTTAGGGTTATGAAAAAATGGACAAGCTCAAGTATACTCCCTTAATCCCTTCTTTTGGTTCTTCTAAAATTAAAACCTTCCTAGTCCGTTTGACCACTTCTACATTAGGTGCTTTTCACTTGCCTTTTTTTTATTTTTAATTTTTTTTGGCAAGTTTATTTTTTGGTTTACAACGATATAATTTTTCTTTTGCATTGGATCTTTCTCTTTTGGGTTAAGACCAAATTTTTGTCCTACTCTTATGTTTCTTTCCCCCAATTTTTCATTTGTATCTTTTTGCACCATTCCCATCCCCAGGTTTGTAATAATGTAGGTTAAATAATTAAGGCTCAATTGACGAGGCTCAAAAGGGCTGCCAAAAAGATGGATTTGTTCTAAGGTTAAAAACATGGGATCATATTCGTGGAGTTTCAAGTTGCCTCCTGTGTTGGTGTAATCATCATATTCCTACTCAGCGGGCCAAAAGATGGGCCTCTTTTCATTCGATAAATATTGTAAACCAAAGCTCATAAAGATTCTTAAAGTGTTGAGTATGTATGCCTTTTTTTATATTGCCTGTTTGTATGTGTATTTTATTAAATTCAAGCTAATAACCAAAAAGTGATTAAAAAGAGAATCGGCAACTCTCTAAGCAGTTTTATCTACAAGATGAAAACACGCGTCTCAGGACTGGGGGCACGTGTCTAAATAGGTGCAGCTTCAGTTGGAGCCGCTCTTTATATAGGGGGTGGACGGACACCCTAACTGTCCGGTAAAGCTAGACAGCTTTCTACCTGACCGCATTTGCTTCCAACGGGGGACGTCTAGCCCCGATGGTTCGGTGCGCCTGTTGACTTGTCAAGCTAACGCCTTTAACAGAAAAGGGGTTCTACCATTTTCGACAAGAGGCATATCACGTTGCTAGTGCAATTTTACGCAGCACATATGCCGTACAATTTTACGCTGTACGTAGGCGGTGTTTTTGTTAAGTAACCGCCAAAAATACGAAAAACGTGACATTTCTTTAAGGGAAGTACAGGAAAATGCAAAACTGCCTATGGGAGCCTTTACGTAAAGCACCACTACGGGATATTTTGTTGATGCTTTTCCGAAAAACATCCAAAACGTATGCTTGGGGCAGGCACAAAGCACGGTGTGCATGTAGGATAATGCAAAAAACTATCAAAGAAGAAAAGAAACTACTGGACGCAAAGCAATAAATGGTTTTGAAGGTTTTTATAACTTTGCGAGAAAGCCAGTCAAGGCGCGGATTCAACGAGCTAAAAGGTTTGGTTTGGAAGACAAAACAAAAACCGGGAAAATGATCATTTTGACCGACCATTATTCGCGCGCCATTTTGAGGGTTGCGCTGGGGTGTCGTGCGCAATATTAGAAGTTGCGTGCAGTTGTAACGCGCAACTTTGTGAGTTGCGCGCAGAACTTAAACAACGAACAATTCTTGAAGAAACACGATCCGCGGCCCGTGCTCTTCTTCGTCATTTGCCATTTCCGATCTCTTTCTATAGAGCTCCATTTTTGCTGTCGTTTGAAGCTAAAGAAAGTAAATCTTGCTCCTTGTTTATTGTACCAAACTTTGAATTTGGTCAACAAAATGGGGAAAATAAAAAAAAAAGAACCCTAATTTTTGAAATTGGGGGTATTTGATTCAACTTGTTTTCATGAATTTGTTTGTATTAGGTTGTTGTGACATGTTTAAGGAATATATTGCAACAAATTTCATGTGAAGTGATCAAGTATTGAGTCATATATGAGCATACACAAGCATATATGTTTTTTTCATCATTTTATTTCCGAATTTGTGCTTGAACTTAATTCTTTTTTTTTTTTGCTTACATGGACTATACTTATCAATTTTAATGTAAATTGAAGTGTTAGAACGACAATTATGCACTAAAATTGGGATCAAAAGTTTGAACTTTGATAATGGCATGAAGGCATGCGTAAGTTGCAAAAATTGGTTTTATCAATAATAACAATAATCGATGGTTTAGGAATTTCTTGAAGACATCATCAAACTGGTGTAATTTGGTTATATTTCGGTCTTTCGAGCTCCCATTTTATTATTTCGTGTGTTGTAGCCCCCAATATTAGATGGCTTCGATGACTTCTTTATTTTTAAGAATTATACCCGGCCCTTTCATGTTGCTCGAAATGGGTCTAGAAATATCGTGTTTTGTCTTATTACGATAAAAACTAGGATGTTGGAAATGATTAAGCGAGTGTGTTTAAATCGTTTTCGACCATTTACAGTTTTAACAAAGGAAACTTGCTAAGTCTAGTAATATTAATGGTCGTTCGTTAGAACAAGTAAGAGGGAAAATGAAATATTGTTTAACTTTTTCCTTTATTCTCACTATTTTCTTATTCTTTCCTTTGATCTCAAATTTTGTTACTTATTAAAGGTCGAGAAAGTAGATAGTATCCTCTTTACGAAATTCTAATGATTTCAATCTTTTCATTCGTGCAACAATGGAGAATTTAAAATGATGATCCCTTAATTTTGAACCTAGGAGTCTTTTTTTTACGTTTTAAGTCATGAAACTGTTTGTCTTATGTTAATAAAGTGTCTTGGTACAATTTTCATGATGGACGGTTGAGTATTAAACTTTCGTATGAGCAAGTATGTTGTATGCGTTTGAATTCTATTTTGATACTCATTGTTTTGTTTCATTTGCTCCATACTAGTCATACTCTCTAATCTTTAGAGTAAATTGAAGTGTTGAAACAACAATTATGCGCTAAGATTAGTTATTGAAGTTGAACTTGAAAATGGCTTGAATATGTAGCTTGTTCAATAGCCAAGCTCAGTAGCAAACTTAGTTTTTAAAGGAACAAAATTTTATTAAATCATTGTGATGCATTTGAAAATTGTAAAGCTCGAGATCTATGTAAACCATTTATAGTCTAGGCAATTCTCGATAGTAGCTTGAATGGCATGAATATTTCATTTTTTTTTTTTCTATTATGGATATTGGAGTCCTCATGTGTCGGGTTATGCGCATTCTTACCATTTCTCAAGTCTTAGAGTCCCCAATTTGGGGTAGTTCTATTGACTTGCCATTGCTTAGGCCATTCATATCATCATTATGTGGGAATGGGCCTATGTATTCCATACATTGCGTTTTGAGAACTTTTTAGGATAATGAAATGGCTTACGCATTTTTAGCTAAAGTCATGTTTAAGGAAGCAAGTTACTTCTTTGCTTGTTTATAAATAAAAAAACAATTGTAGCTAAGGATTAATAATCTTTACTTAATGTCAAAACGTTCGTAGAGATCATTGCGGTGATATTATTCTCAAAGTTGATTTAGAACATCAAATATTTTCGTCTTTCTTATCAATCTTTGATATTGGTCTTGTAGATGGTTCGTTTACCATCCCAAAGCCAATATTCGCAGGATGACTAGGCGTGAACTAGTTTGAGTTAAGAAGAAGTCGAATCTTAGTTCATTCCTTTTGGAAATATTGGATATGCATGTATTGTCAAAAAGGTTATGGAAAATCGGAAAAATTTATTTATTTTGATAAAATGAAACAAGAATTCAGAAAGGGAATTTTGAAAACTATTTTTTGAGAGAGTAAGAAACACGTTATTTTGAAATAGAATTCACAATTTGGAAAAGGTCCAATAAATTTAATTAAACGAAATTTTGTTTTGAAAACGAAAGTGAAGCTACTATTTCTAGTACGTAAAATACATAAACATGTTATTTTCGAAACTGGACCAAAAATGGAAATAAAAGCCTAGCTCATAATTGAGTGTGACTTTTTAGTCCAAAATTGATGAAGGCAAGTTGTAATTTGCAACTTATTTGAAAAAAGATATGGAAATGTGAGCAAACTCTCTTGTCGTCTCTCTTTTTTGTTTTTGTCATCAAAGTCATATTTTTCTAATTGAAAGTGAAGTTCTTCCCATTAAGCAGGCACCATGGTTTGAAAATGAATATTTATCAAACTTAGGCTTGATGGAGTGTTAGAATAATTTATAAATGATTCGAATCACTTTCCAAAATATGGTCTTAATACAAAACGATAGTTAAGGTGGGACCTATAATTTTTAGCCCCGAGTGTAGACTTAGGTGGCTTTTAGAGTTCATGTATACATATGTTAGGGGATGTTTCTTATGTTTGAAGCCCCAGGATTTGTATTTTCAATTTGTGGAACTTTGCATATGTTTATCATGAATTACTATTTGATCAAGTAACATAATTATCTTGGTCAAACAATAGGAAGTAGTATTCTTCCCGTTGTCACTTAAAGTTACTAAGATGGTTTGTAATTAGCTTTGCATGACATTGATTTTTTTTAACATAATTAGCGTGTTCAAATATGTAAATAGAAGGAAATGGAGTGTCTTGGCTTATTTAAGCCCCTAGTTTGAGGCAAAGAGCAAAAAAATTTACCATATTTGGAGTATTTAGTTGCCAATGAGAACGATAATCCCGACTTACCCCTCAAATAAGAAATGAACAAAAAAGACGGATTTGCATAAAAAAGGAACGGGAATCCAACTTTCCCATATAAGAATAAAGAAAGAAAATTAGACATGTTTTCGAAAGGCAAGGATTATTGACTTAATAGTTGAATCATCGTGATGACTTGGCAATGAGGTATACATATAATAGCGATAACAATCATTTATTCATGTAGCGATCATGTTCAATCAATGTTCCTCGCTTAGAGAGGATGGAGATATCCCACGCAGGCGGACATATAAGTTGCTCTAAATGAGATGGCTAATGCTCAAGAAGTGTAAGAGACATTTAAAGTTGACGTCGAGGCTGTCGATATACCAAATCAATTTACTGTATTCAGTCATCTTCTTTTTCTAGGCAATGTATATAGGACTCGAATCACCTTGGTAATAAATAGTCCTATTATTAATAGAAAATAAGATGATTGTTTTGAAAGTGATAGTCATCTTAATTTTCTTGGCAAATGAAAAACATCAAATAAATTTGACTCGATTACTTTACTAAAATGTTGTAACCAAGCCAATGACTATTAAATCATCCAAATTCTTTGGATTTTTTTTATTTTTTATTTTTATTTTTAATCATTGGTCAACACTTCATGCACTTTATGTGTGGCCATAACTACTCAATAGTAGGTCCATATGTGCAAGGCTTAAGGTGCACCATATTTTAATAGAATGATGACTTTCGTGGTACATGGTTATGGTCTATCTCTTGGAGAGTTTTTCCAAGGTTGTAACGTGGCTAGGCTTAGGGTTATGAAAAAATGGACAAGCTCAAGTATACTCCCTTAATCCCTTCTTTTGGTGCTTCTAAAATTAAAACCTTCCTAGTCCGTTTGACCACTTCTACATTAGGTGCTTTTCACTTGCCTTTTTTTTATTTTTAATATTTTTTGGCAAGTTTATTTTTTGGTTTACAACGATATAATTTTTCTTTTGCATTGGATCTTTCCTTTTTGGGTTAAGACCAAATTTTTGTCCTACTCTTATGTTTCTTTCCCCCAATTTTTCATTTGTATCTTTTTGCACCATTCCCACCCCCAGGTTTGTAATAATGTAGGTTAAATAATTAAGGCTCAATTGACGAGGCTCAAAAGGGCTGCCAAAAAGATGGATTTGTTTAAAGGTTAAAAACATGGGATCATATTCGTGGAGTTTCAAGTTGCCTCCTGTGTTGGTGTAATCATCATATTCCTTCTCAGCGGGCCAAAAGATGGGCCTCTTTTCATTCGATAAATATTGTAAACCAAAGCTCATCAAGATTCTTAAAGTGTTGAGTATGTATGCCTTTTTTGATATTGCATGTTTGTATGTGTATTTTATTCAATTCAAGATAATAACAACAAAGTTATTAAAAAGAGAATAAGATAGACGTACTTTAAAATAAAAAAAATATTCATTAATTAATGAGGGTACATAATTAGTAGATTCGAGAGCATAAATCTCTTAGTCTATCATAGAGAAAACAAAAAGGAAAGAAACAAAACTAGACCTAGGGTGCTACATCTTGAATTGTTGATAAATTCTTGAGATTGCGTCTTCGAGTTTTGTCCATTTCCAACGTAGGTGAGATCCTCTCTAAAAATCTAGTCCATCAATATGATTCATGGTTTCATTTATCAAGTCCCTTTCAATTAATGTTCCCATAGTATAGACTTTACGATATGTGTCTAAACCAAGGTATTGTAAATGGCACTTGTATGGTGGAGACATATGATCGTCAGGACAGTCCAAAACGTTTGCTCCTTCGCCCGGTAGCGTCAACTCATACCCGTCCGGTAGACTATAGAATCGTCTTGCATGCAGACAATAGTCTTTTTCAATGGCGTTCTCACGCCAACTTTTACTTATTTTCAGCGTTGCTATCTTAGAGTTAGCAACCGGCATCCTCAAGATGGCGATATAAAACATTATCGGTTTCAGAATCGTAACCCTCATCGGCACGCTCCTCTTGACCTACCTCATGATCTGAACAACGTCGGCAATATTATCCTCCTCGTCAACCTATTCATCAACCTCCTTACCTTCCTCTTCTTCGATTTCTTCGCCACTTTGGAGTACCGAGTTAATATCAACATCTTTAATACCGAAATAAAAAACCTCCTTTTCTTGGCTAAGACTAAGTTCCGGATCCTCAGACTATTCAAGTTCCTATACATGTGCCTTACCGGCCCTTTGACTTGTATCGGCCTCTTGGTTCATTTCCTTTTTATAGGCCTTTAATTGATAACTGGAAACTGGTGCACTTTTTTTTTGGCATATTCACTATCTACACCCCTATATTACCAATGTTCGTACCGTATTGATCAAACCCAGGGCCAGAACTCAAACTGGCAAAGCTTTGCAGATAATATCGGACGTTAACGGGCTCGACATCAAGCACTTCAGTATTAGGAGAAATTTCTGTGTTGTTGAGCCTCAGAGCACATTCTCGATCGGCTACATGTAATTTCCACATTACGTGTCAAGTGGGTGACCCGCTAATCTATTGTTTTAATTAATTAAATCCCACTATTTAAGTTAATACATATATCCAATTACAGAAATGCTCATATTAAATCAATACTATATAAAAGATAAGTGTCCTTTGATGGATTGAATTACTTAGCCGATTATTTATTTATTTATAAATAATTAATAAAAGATAACAGATATAATAGATAGTTGGTTTTATCCGACTAAAACCGAGCTATCTTCTTTTATATATATATATATATATATATATATATAAAGGTTATGTCTTCTTTTAAGAGACTAATTTTTACTCATTCCATCACTAAGGACACAAAATAAAACATCAAGGATTAAGGTTAGAGAGAGTGGAGAAGGGTTTGGTATTGTTCTTCTTCCCTATCAAGGTTCATCCAACCAAAGGTACAATCATGGCTTCAAGCTCATCTAATGGTATGTAATGTATCAATTGATTCTAGGCTTAAGGTTTATTTTCGCATTAAATTTCTTAAGTATTTCTTACATTTGGTATCCGAGCATGTTTAAATACATGCATTAACGAATTTGTTGATTTGAGCTTGTTCCTGAGCTTGCCGAAAATCGTTCATGCATGCCTTTATTTCATATTCTTTAAAGTTAATACTATGCTTAATTAACTTAGGGTTTTTGTTCACCATGTTGATGTAAATGTATGGTATGAATTAACTATTTATTTCATCAACTACATGATATGTTTTTTTTGCATGCTTCTTTTTCGCAATTTTTGCCCAAAATAATGAATTGGGTCTGTTTCGGGGTTTTTAATGTGCCCTGCATGAGAGTTACAACACCAAGACTGACCTCTAGCTGCATGTACCTGCAAAACAACGGAGACTCCCGGGGGTGGGAGTTCCGCCTCCGATGATCAAGTTAGAACGTGTATGAGGAGTAAAGTGCAGAATGTAAATGGGATCAGGCTCCTCTTAGGAGAGGAGTGATCATCTGGCTGTCTAAGACAACCTCAACATCTGAGCCTTTCGCTCTCTGATTTGTGAGGATTGAATGTGTATTCAATTTAGTTCCCATTTAACTAATGTAAATGATCAGTATTTATAGAGTCTTGGGACAAGTGCCTCTTAGGTTATTTAACCTAAGTTGATGGGCTTCCCCCCGTTTTACGGTTTCTAGGGTTATGGGCTTGAAGCTCGTTTTTCCCCTTTGAATGACACATGTCATGCTCTAATTAGCTCATCTAGTGCTGAGCTTAGGGACACGTGTCGTAGTGGCATTGGTCCACATATCAAGGGTATTTTTACCCTAAACATTAGCCCTTCCGAAGGAGTAATCTCTCTTTTAAGAGGGATTGTTCCTTTCGAAAGTAAGACCTTTTAAGCCTCTTTGGTCGGCATTTGTCTAGTTCAAAGAAGGACTTGATTAACTTGAAAAATTTTTGATACCTTGAATGGTATGACATGTTCAAAGTTAATCAATCATAATAATGATTGCCGCTGAACTAGACAGATGTCGGCTCTTATTGCTATTAGCCCTACTATGTTGATAGCCCCAGACCAGGTGGACAGTCGACTATCGAGCAGAGGATAAGCTATGTACTTAGTTTATTTTGTTGGATATTGGCGGGCCGTCTGCTATGGTGCCTGCATAGAAACAGGCGTCAAATGGGATGTCCAACCGAAGTAGCTACGCTTGTTAAGTTACAGGCAGTAGCTTTAGTAGTTTGGCCAATCTAGTAAGAATAGTGGTCGAGTACCTCTGTTTGCCAAAAAACAGGCGGTCTTGCTCGCATCGTTTAGGTTCCATACTAGGTTGGTTGAGTGACTATGAGTTAATCTTTGGGGTTCATCAGTCGACGTCACTTTGATTTGAGTGAGTAGAAGAACCAGGCAACTTTGGCCACATGACACTCCTTTATTCTCCAAGTTTTGCTTAGCTATTTACTCAAATTGTGCCGACTTTATTTATCCCAAGTAATAATAGGCGGTTTCTAACTTAGATTTTAACTGTCTACCGCTTGTTTGTGGGAAACGGTACGTTTATCTTCATCTCATGTCAGACGACTGCGAGGTTGTCATTAGAGACACTCGGTAGGGCCGTTGGTTTTAGTTTTATAGAGAAATGTGCCACCCAAATGGGAGATGCTCTCTGCGACGAATTCACCCAGATGGATGTCGACGGACGCTTGCTCTGATTTTGGGACAGACTTATAAGTTTAATATATGAATATCCGGCCATAGGCCTCATTTTGATCGTCATGGCCTGACTTAAATCATCTGGCGATAGGCCTTAAGTTGATCATCTGGCCATTGGCCTCAAGTTGATCATCCGGCCATTGGCCTTAAGTTGATCATCCGGCCATTGGCCTCAGTTTGGTTGTTCTAAAAGAAATAACACAGCCGCTAAGTTGTTTAGACTTAGCTTAGATCTACTCATGTTGGAGCAGTCGATTTTAAAAAGCATGCGACCATTGCCCTTAGCATGCGGCCATCGGCCTTAGCAGGTGGGATGCGGCCATTAGCAGGCGGCAGGGCGGCAAGCGGCCGTTGGCCTTATTCGATTGTCCTAAGGAAGAACGCTTAGCTGCTAAGTTTTAAGACTTAGCTTAAGTCTACTCATATTGGAGTACACGATTTTAAAAAGAATGCGGCCATTAACAGGCGACATGCAGCCATTGGCCTTAGCATGCGGCTGTTAGCAGGAAGCATGGGGAAAGCGGCCATTTGCCTTATTACGTTGTCCTAAGGAACAATGCTTAGCTGCTAAGTTTTAAGACTTAGCTTAGGTCTACTCATGTTGGAGTAGACAATTTTAAAAAGCATGCAACCATTAGTAGGCGGCATGCGACCATTGGTCTTAGCAGCAGCATGCGGCCATTAGCAGGCTGCAGGCGGCAAGCGGCCATTGGCCTAATTACATTGTCCTGAGGAACAACGCTTAGCTGCTAAGTTTTAAGACTTAGCTTAGGTCTACTCATGTTGGAGTAGACAATTTTTAAAAGCATGCAGCCATTGGCCTTAGCATGCAGCCATTTGCAGGCGGCAAGCGGCCGTTAGCCTTATTATGTTATCCTAAGGAACAACGCTTAGTTGTTAAGTTTTAAGACTTAGCTTAGATCTACTCATGTTGGAGTAGACGATTTTAAAAAGCAAGCGCCCATTGGCCTTAGCATACAGCCGTCGGCCTTAGCAGGCGACATGCGGCCATTGGCCATTAGTAGGCGGCAAGCGGCCATTGGGCATGCCGGCTGATTAAGAGGCCAATTAGTGGCATAATGTCGCATGTCTCTTGCTCTCGCAAGGTTACATTGGACTTGCTATTTTGAAGATAATGGGTGCCAAGTAGCCCCTACAGGCGCACAACCATTCGTCTTGGCAGCGGAGCCGTTTGCGTATGCTTAACCAAGTACAAGGATAGTTCCATCTGTCTCCCTTGAGTGCAATAGCATACTTTCGGCAAGGGTAGTGCCAACTGTATCATCATTGAGGAACCTCACTAAGTGTAGGTCACCTTCATTCCCTCAGTTAGGATGCCGCCTGTCTAAGCATAGGACCTTTTAACCTCATGATGCATGTAGTGCTTGACATTTGGCCTCATGGTGTCTACTGTACTTAACAGTTGGCCTGATGACGCTTGTATTACTTGGCCGTCTTGACGCTTTCACACCAAAAGGTTATTTCCTTGAGAACACAAATGGTTGTTCCCCAAGTTTTTTGCGGACGGAGCTGCCTGTCCAGAGGTTGGATGCTTTGTGCCGCTTGTCCTCTAAAGAGGGTCGGCTACATACATGGTTGTCCCTACAGCATGTATGGCTGTTGAGGCGCATACTGTGCCGAATGGATTATCTAAGGGCCAAAATGGATGGACAAGCTGCCTGTCTGACTCCCTAGGTTTGATTGTGAACAACTCATTGAGGTATTCTGGAAGCTGTCTGGGAAGGTCGACGTTAAAGTCGACTCAGACATTTTAGATGGGGAGGAGGCACCAAGTCTTTGACCTCGCCCTAAGGCCGCCTCCTATCAGCAGGCGGTACAGACTGCTGTGAAGTCATCTCAGTAGTACTTTTCCCACAGACAGCGCCAAATGTTTCGGGGTTTTTTATGTGTCCTGTGGGAGAGTTACAACACCAAGACTGACCTCTAGCTACCTGTACCTGCAAAACAACGGAGACTCCCGGGGGTGGGAGTTCCACCTCCGACGATCAAGTTAGAACGGGTATGAGGAGTAAAGTGCGGAATGTAAATGGGATCAGGCTCCTCTTAGGAGAGGAGTGATCATCTGGCTATCTCAGACAACCTCAATATCTGAGCCTTTCGCTCTCTGATTTATGAGGATTGAATGTGTATTCAATTGAGTTCCCATTTAACTGATGTAAATGATCAGTATTTATAGAGTCTTGGGACAGGTGCCTCTTAGGTTATTTAACCTAAGTTGATGGGCCTTCCCCCCGTTTTACGGTTTCTAGGGTTATGGGCTTGAAGCCCATTTTCCCCCTTTGAATGACACATGTCATGCTCTAATTAGCTCATTGAGCGCTGAGCTTAGGGACACGTGTTGCAGTGGCAATGGTCCACATATCATGGGTATTTTTACCCTAAACAGGGTCTTTCTTGAAATTGATTTTTTTTTGGCCAATTCGATTCATGAATTATGTTTTCATGATGTTATTGATATTGCATTTTGGTTGCATGCACAAAGAGATTTTCGCAATTTAGGGTTCGAAAATACCATTTTCGTATAAAGCCCAAGTTGGATTTTTTCGGACATGAAATTGATGGTATATTGCAAAATTGATTGAGGGGAAATGATAGAATCATGTTATAGGTAATATCAATGATTTTTATTGCTTTTTAACATGCTTCCTTGATGAATTATGAATTGATTTTGCATGAAGAACGAAGAACCCTAATTTTTTCGGTTGAAGATCTCTCAAATTGGGTAATTTGTGTGTGGTTTTTACAAATTGTTTTAGGGATTTTGATTGTTACATGATTATGTATCTACATGTACCTTCAATTCTCATTTTCATGAACTAGATTTTCTGGGCTAATTTAGTTCTGATTTTCGGTAATGATTAATTAAATAAATAACCATAATAAAATGAAATAAAATTGGGGCTTTTATCATATTTGTTTATTAAATAATTATTATGAATTTATGACAATTTTATTTGGACATTATGGAATGCTTAAATGTTGGATTGTCCACTAATTTAAATTTAAGCTTAAAATTCATATTATGGTAAATTATGAATTAACTCTTCAAAGAGTATGTCGTATGTAAAATTAATGGGTGTATGAATCACTAATTTAGATTGTCACCAAAGTGGCCTAAAGAAGTGAAGTATGCACTTTTTAATTTAAATAAAAGATTAAGGAAGACTTATTAAGGATAAAGTGTATTTGTGATTAGGGATTAATACTAGCCCAAAGGAGAGTATTGATTTTCTAACCACAATATGAAAGTTAATTATTTGTGTTATTTATATAGGTATAATGGAAACTCAAAGGTTACATGTAAATAGCACAAGTAATTGAATATTTAAGCTTCCATGGAATCAACAATAGATATGCTTAAATTTGCCCAAAGGAAAATTTTTGTGATATCAATGGTTCATCCTAATATTTTGATATGAGGTTTAATTGTGAGCATTATGTTTTATTTGAACAGTTCCCACTTCATTGCATAACATGGCATCTAGAATGATTGTGTTTGACGGGTCTAATTTTGCGGAATGGCAAGAAAGGCTTCAATTCTCACTGGGAGTATTAGATCTTGACATGGCTTTAATTACAGAAAAACCTGCGGAAATAACGGATGAAAGTACTCCGGCATAGGTTGAAACTTATAAAGCATGGACAAGGTCTAATAGACTTAGTATGATGTTTATGAGAATGACTATTGCCAGCAATATTAAGACCTCTCTTCCGGCTACTGAGTCTGCCTCAGAATTTCTGAAGAATGTCAAGGAGCGTTTTAAAAGCGCTGATAAGTCCCTTGTAGGCACATTAATGGCTGAATTGACCACCATGAAATATAATGGTCAAAAAGGTGTTCAACAACATATTTTGAACATGTCTGAAAAGGCTGCAAAAATTAAAGCATTGGGCATAGGCATAGATGAGTCCTTCTTAGTACAGTTTATTCTTAAGTCACTTCCATCGCAATTTGAACCATTCAAAATTCACTATAATTCTAACAGTGAAAAGTGGAATTTGAATGAGTTGTCAAGTAAATGTCTTCAGGAGGAAGTGAGGTTAAGACAAGAAGGAAAATGCCTTGCTCTTAATGTATCTCAAGTAAGCATGAAAAGGAAAAGAAAGTTTCGGAATGATAAAGAAAATCTCACCAAAGAAAGATATACTTGGGGAAAGTAACCAGAGTCATGAGACAAAATTCACTGTCAAATGCTACTTTTGTGGCAAGAAGGGACATGTGAAGAAGGAATGTAGAAAGTGTAAGGCTTGGTTCGAAAAGAAAGGTATAAATCTTTATTTTATATGTCATGAATCAAATCTTTCTGATGTTCCTTCAAATACTTGGTGGATTGATTCTGGAGCTACTACTCATGTAACTAACTTGATGCAGGGATTCCTTTCCACTTGGAAACCGAAGGAAAGTGAAAAGTTCCTCCTTATGGCAAACTGTCTCAAAGTTGAAGTGCATGCTGTTGGCACTTATCGTTTATTTCTGGAGACAGGTTATGTGATGGATCTTTTAAACACTTTTTATGTACCTTTGATTTCTAAGAATTTAGTTTCATTGTCTAGATTAGATTATGCTGGTTATAATATTGTAATCGATTATGGATGTATGGACTTGTTATTAAATTCTGTTATGGTCGGTTCTGCAATTTTATATGATGGTTTGTATAAAATGACTTTGGACCCAAAATTTGCACAAGCTTTAAATTCCCTGCATTCTATTGTTGGTTCTAAGCGTCGTATGATTGATGAAAATTCTTCTTTTTTCTGGCATAAAAGACAAGGGCATATCTCAAGGGAAAGAATTGAGAGATTAATAAAGGATGGAATTTTACAAAATCTCAATTTTAGTTACTTTCTTGTATGTGTAGATTGCATTAAAGGAAAGAAAACTAAACATACAAAGAAGGGTGCCACAAGAAGTGAAAATAATGGTGTCCTTCCAACAAGTGTATTATTCTGATAGAGGGTTCAGAATTATAACCGAGCTAATTCTTCAGTAAGGTCAAGTGATCAGAATGCCTAGGTGGAGACCGCTTCCAATTAGTAATATTAAGGTATAAATAATATTACAGCTTAATCTTAACTGAACCCTTCGGGTCGAACCCAATCGAACAACCGATCCGAGACGACAAATCAATCCGAAGGATTTAATGAGTCGTCGGAGTTTTACGAACACAGACGTCGGATATCGAGCCTAGGGCGTCGAGACCGAGCGTCGCAAAATCACAAGCAACAAGTACAAGCATAGCCGTAGCATCACATTGGCCTAGCCATGTGAAGTGCTAGGCTAGGCTAGCTCATCGCAAGCCTACGCGCACCATGTGTGTGCTAGGCACGCCCTAGGTGCTATCGCCGCCCATCGCACAAGCACAGCACCATCGCAGTGCTAGGCACTTGCGTGTGTGTGCCTGTGTGTATGCCTAGGGCTATCGCACCATCGTAGCCTTCGCACAGCTCACCATCGCACCATTGCAGCACAGCACTATCGCATGGCTAGGCCTATGCGTGTGTGCATGTGCATGTGCCTAGGGCTATCGCACCATCGTAGCACACAGCACAGCACTATCGCATGGCTAGGCCTATGCGTGTGTGCATGTGCATGCATGCCATCGCATCATCGCTAGCACAGCACCAAGCATCGCACGCTTGTGCGTGTAGCTGGCGAGGCAATGCCCAGCAAGCGTGGCTCGCTAGCAGCACGCATGCTGGTTGTGCGTATGCGTGCGAGTGCGAGTGCCAGGCAGTCAGCAGCCAGGAGCGAGGGCCTCGCCCAGCGCCCAGCACCTAGCATCATGCGTGGCTCGCTGGCAGCACGCATGTGCTAGGCAGGCTGGCTGATGCGCATTGCGTGCTGGGCAGTGATGCGGTGCAGGCTAGCTGTGCTGGCTGGTGCACGCTAGCGTGCTAGCTGGCTGCTAGCCCAGCAAGCCTTGCTTAGTGGCGGTTTGGGGAGAGTGGGGACCAATCCTTTGGGCAAAGCCTTGGGGAGCAAGGCAATGGTCCCCCCCCCCCTATTTTTGGTCCTCACCTAACTCTCTCTCTCCCCTTGACACTTGTTGCATAGTGATTGCCTTGATTAATTATTTAATTTAGAATTCAATAAATTATCAATTTTACTCATTCTCCCACATTGGTTGGGGAATGAAATCCAAGGGTTCATTTCCCTATAATACCAAGGCTTTGACATTTGGGAAAGAACACACTTGAGTGGAACTATATAGGCATCTCCGTTGTTGAGAATACCTTAAGTTCGTAAAACTCCAAAGTTTATATTTTGTCCGGGTCCCGACTAACCTTCGGGGCTTAGGACGATCGGGTCGGGTTCTAGGGTACGAACTGTCGGAGGCCTTGCATTTGCGAGGTTGAAGTAAGAGCTCTATTAGCGAGCGAAGCACGCGTCTAGGGTATAATTCTTTATCCCTTCTTCTTTTAATTATATATTAATTATGTTTTGCATGCTTTAATTGCTTTAGTTATCGGGCGGGTCTTGGGGGGTTTCTTTCCACGTAGTGAGGGTCACTAAGAAACCCTATAACGGTATCGGAGCCGCGCTCCTTTTAATTATTGCAATTATTTATTAATTAAGGTGTTTCAAAGTGCATTTAATTTATGGTTTTGCTTTTCTAATTGGATTAGAAGCTCGTTTTAATTAATTTTAAAACTTGTATTTTCCTCGTTTTGGCTGTAGAACCCAGATTTTGGCTCAAAAATAGTGTTTTTTGGGTGGAATCGACATTCTAAATCAGTTTCAACCCTCTATGAAGGTTGTCCAGAAGCTAAATTCAAACCAGAAACCCAGTTTTTTGAGGGTTTTTTCGTTTTCAACGAAAATTTTAAATCTTTTATGCCTTGATTAATGCAAGCATGTCAAGGGTAGATTAAATGCATTATTGCATCCCTAATCTACTGCAATTTAAATGTATTTTAAGCATGATTATGGAGTTATAATATGTGCTTAAGTTGATATGTTCTTTTTCGCATAAACTTGTTTTTCACAATTATGCAAATAAATTGCATCAATGTGTGAATAGTTGTTGTGAATGTGTAATTTTAAGTTCCTAGTATGTTAAAGATCTAATCTTTAAATGTTTAAATGATTGGAACTTTAACCCTAAATTCCATGTTGAACTAATTTTGGATTTTTCATGTTTGGTTGATTAAAATCCTTGAAGTTCAAATGCTTGTGAGTAAATGTTGATTAATCTTCATATTGGAAGATGTAATCTTGTTATTTTACACAAGTATAAAAGTTGGAAAATTTTATTATTGGATGATTAATTTATTTTTACCAACTCCCTATTTGTCAAATCCATTATTAATTTGCATATTGGTTAAATTAATTATGGACATAGCTCTTTCAATTTAAGCTTCAAGAAAGACCTAAAATATTCCGAAGTAATTTTGGAAAATTAGGCTTGTGCACCGTTAAAATTGAATTTAATTAAGTTGGACTTGTTTTATTTTCATTTTTGCCCTAAATTAATTCTAAAATAAATTTGGAATTAATTTTTTGTCACACACAAATCGGGATTAAAATCCCGAGAAAAATGCACGCAAATCGAGGCAAAAACCCCAAGCGTCACCAAGGCTCGCATGTAGGCTGCCTATGGTGCGCACAGGGGGTTAGTCATGGTGCTGTTGTACGATATTGTGTGGCGAGGGATGCTAGGGGCTGATGTGCGTGGGGCAGTGGATGGGCACTGGCTTGCTTGGGGAAGCTGCTGGGCAGCATGGCAGCAAGCGCCAGCCCAACACGCCACTTGCTGGCAGGCGCCAGCATGCGCAGCATGCAAGGCAGGCAGCTGGTGCTAGCAGCGTGGCATGCTACGCTAGGCGCTGCATGCTAGCACCACGCACCAAGCCCCACCCCATGGGCTGCTTGTCAGCCATGGTGCGCAACCCACTAGGAATTGTGTGGGGTGTTTTTGCTTAAATTCAAGCTATGTGTTTTGCGAAATTTTTGCCATTTTAAATTATTTATGTAATTATTTTAACGAGGTTAGACCTTGATTTTTCCGGCTTTTGTAAAAAAAAATTATTTTGACAAATTTGGGTTAACCAGCTTAATTAATTGGATTAATTAAGTTGGATGCGGAGTTTAGTGGGAGCTTGGCTAATTACGTGAACAAATTGCACCTTAGTAATACATAATGTATTAAACAACTTTGACTAGTTTTAATTAGGCGCGTTAATTGGATTAACCACCTAAGTTAGTTACTAGTTTTGCGTGTTTACTTGTTTTATCTCGTAAAATGCATGGGCCATTCACAAATAGTGAATGGGTGAATGAAAAATTGTTTCAAAACAGGTTATTGAAAAATGGAAACTAGTGGGACCCGACTAGGATAGAAAATACGGACTACGTTCCGTTATGTATTTTTGTAAATCTAAATACAGTCTGCGAACCGTTAAGTATTTTTGTACTTTAGATTAATCTTAGTCGTAGTAGCTAGTTATTTTATTTTGGCAAAGATGTCTCAAGACGGCGTTTCGATGAAGACGAGCCAAGATGAAGGCCCTTGAAGATTTCAAGGGGTCATGCTAGTTTCCAAATGCATCTACTTTTATGCTTTATATATATTGTTGTTATATATATATACTTGAATGTTAGATGCATGTCTAGGATTTCAAATGTTGCGATGATTAGTTAAGTTCACTTAAATCAACCAACATAGAAACCCTAGGTCCCTTAAAATATTGAGCTAAAATTTGCCGTTCCAAGAACAACACTTACCAAACTAATGCGCGTATGTGATGGGCTACGCCAAAGCGAGGCATCACTACTTCCCTAGGAACGTAAGGTATACTAGGTATACAAGTTGTCTTGGTTAAGCTGAACGATATCGGTAAGGAGTCCTTAGATGTCGTGGCAAAAGAGATAAAATGTCAAGAATGCATTAGATGCGACGTTTTATCAAACCGAGAGTAGCTTAGAGCTATTAGCAATTGGATTGCTTACCCTAAAATATCTAGTGTTAAGACAAGCCAAAGCATGCTTAATCACTTTTTGATTTTTGGGATCTCGGAATCATTTTATTCTCGCCTAAAAGGGACAAAATTATTAATGCGTGGATAAAATGCTCAATAAGATTGAAAATTTGCATGAACGCTTTTAAATTTCAAACTTATTGATTTTATGAATGGTTTTAATTTCAAATTCTTTCAATTGTAGAACAATGTCTACAAGTAACTCAAACGACAATACTATGTGCCCGGAACTCCCCAACAAGTTGGAATTTTGCCTAAACTTGGTAAACTTCAAGAAGTGGGAGGAGGAAGTCAGGAAAACTCTTCGGAATTGTTCCTTGGAGTACACTCTTGACACTCCCATTCCAAGCTTCTTCTCTAAGGGGATCATGACCGATGAGGCTCAAGAAGAATGGTCTTCCAATTGCAAGAAAGTCTCACGACTCATGGCTAATTCCATCTGGGAAGATTGGAAGGAAAGTCTTTCTTCCTACCTTCCGGACATGTTCCTCAAAGCACTTGAGGAAGTTGTCAATGTAAGAGTCACCAAGAGTGACAATGGCAACTATGATGGACTCGTGTTTTATTTTACTAGGTCACTCTCAAACATGAAGATAAAGCCAACAAATGTGGGTTGTCTTGCTAAGGAAAGGTGTCGGCTTTGGACAAAGGTCTACAATGCCAAATTGAGACTCGGCATGCCCCTCCGACCTCATGTGCTTGGAATGACTAGTCTCTTCAAACACATGCAGCTTCTCGGAATCTCATTGGAGGATGAGATGGCGGGGCATATCTTGCTTGCTTCGCTCCACTCGGGCTATGATGCACTTAGAGTGCATATAGATATGGGAAAGGAGACACGCTCCTTAATGGAGGTGGTGCAACTACTCAGCCGAGCCACCGCATGTGGAGTGACCGAGAGACCCTTGAGAGCAAGGAGAAGGGAGTTCAAGAAGGTCAAGGCAAAGATACGTTGCTTCTATTGTGGTGGGCAAGGCCACTACAAGAGAGAATGCAAGCTCTTTCGGGAAGAGGAGGAGAGGAATGGAGCATCTGCCTCAGGTATCTTCCTTAAACACTTGTGAATTAAGCTTATCATAGGTATTAGATACCAAGTATGACTCACTTTATGTTGCATTTTTAGGGACCAAGTGAGAAGCTTATCAAGTGTTGGTGCAAGGACAAGTAAACGACGAAGATGGTTTTTCGGTCGTGCTTGCATGCACTATTTTGTCTATGACATGTAATTAAACTAATCTTAGTTTTCATCATGCTTTTGAACATACTACGATCTATGGTGTTGGACACCTAGTTATTTTGAATGTAAGACTTTGACAATGGTTGTTTCAAAATTGTCTTGCAAACATATATTCAATGAAAATTGCATGTTTTGCATATGATTAGACAAAAGTTGATACCGCTACTTAAACTAAGACCACTAAGAATTTAACTTCGTTAACAAACATTAGTAAATATGGCTATATCTACTTAATGTCGAATAAATCTGAATCTTTTGAGAAATTCAAAGAATTTCAGAAAGAAGTTGAAAATCAACTTGGCAAGAAAATTAAAGCACTTCGATCGGATCGAGGTGGCGAATATTTGAGCCATGAATTCGACGATCACTTAAAAGAAAATGGTATTCTTTCAGAGTTGACACCTCCTGGAACTCCTCAATGGAATGGGGTATCCGAATGGAGGAATCGAACCTTGTTAGACATGGTTCGATCGATGATGGGTCTTAGTAAACTTCCTATCTCTTTCTCGGGACATGCGCTACAAACCGCGGCACTAACACTGAACCGAGCTCCGTCAAAAGCTGTTGAAAAGAATCCATATGAATTATGGACTAGGAAACCTCCTAGGTTGTCTTTTCTCAAGATTTGGGGATGCGAAGCATATGTCAAACGATTAATTTCGGACAAACTTCACCCCAAATCAAACAAGTGTTTCTTTGTGGGGTATCCAAAAGAAACGGAAGGGTATTACTTCTACAATAAATCCGAGAACAAAGTGTTTGTTGCTCGTGATGGTGTCTTTTTGGAGAAGGAACACCTTTCCAAAATGACAAGCGGGAGGAAAATCGAACTCGACGAAGTTCGAAAGGACGTGCAACAATGTCAACCTGATAAAACTGACAATCTAAGTGCTTTGGAAGCAGCTGAGAAGGTTGGTCATAATCAAACAGAAAATGTAAATGCTCAACCTATTAACCTTCGTAGGTCGCAATGGCAAAGATCACAACCAGACAGATACCTTGGTATTGTCTTAACCGATGATCAAGACATCCTAGTTATGGATGGTGTTAAGCCAGCAACGTACAAACAAGCTATGACAATCCCTGACTCTACTAAATGGCAAGAGGCCATGAAATCCGAGATGGAATCCATGTTTGAAAATCAAGTCTGGGACTTAGTGAATTTGCCCGAGGGTTACACACCCATTGGTTGCAAATGGATCTTCAAACTGAAGACAGACAAAGATGGAAATGTATCAATATACAAAGCTATACTGGTGACAAAAGGTTATAGACAAATCCACGGGATTGACTATGATGAAACCTTTTCACCGGTTGCAATGCTAAAGTCTGTCCAGATTATCCTAGCGATTGCTGCATATTACGATTATGAAATATGGCAGATGGATGTCAAAATTGCCTTCCTAAATGAGATTTTGGAAGAAGCTGTGTATATGACACAGCCAGAAGGTTTTGTTGATCCAAGCAACGCTGGAAAGGTATGCAAGCTTAAGAAGTCCATTTATGGACTAAAGTAGGCAAGCAGAAGTTGGAATCTGCGATTTGATGAAGCCATCACCAAGTTTGGTTTTATCAAGAATCCAGATGAGTCTTGTGTCTACAAGAAGGTCAGTGGGAGTGATATCGCATTCCTAGTCCTATATATCGATGACATACTACTCATTGGAAACAGCACAAACTTACTAGAGTCCGTAAAGGGCTGGTTGGGAAAGTGCTTTTCAATGAAGGACTTAGGAGAGGCACAGTACATTTGGCATCAAGATCTATAGGGATAGATCTAAGAGGATGATTGGATTGAGCCAGAGTACTTACATTGATAAAGTATTGGCACAATTCAACATGGAGAATGCCAAAAGAGGGCATCTACCCATGTCCCATGGCATAACTCTCAGCAAGAAACAGTGTCCACAGACACCTGTTGAGCAATAGAGAATGGATCAGATTCCATATGCTTCGCTAATTGGGTCAATCATGTATGCCATGATATGTACCAGGTAAGATGTATCATATGCCTTAAGCGCTACGAGCCGATACCAATCAAACCCAGGAGAGGCGCATTGGACTACGGCCAAGAATATCCTGAAGTACCTAAAAAGGAACAAGGATAAATTCCTGGTTTATGGTGGCCACAAAGACTTGGTCATTGAAGGTTACACCGACGCTAGCTTCCAGACTGACAGAGACGACTTCAAGTCACAGTCAGGGTACATATTTTGCCTAAATGGAGGAGCGTTTAGCTGGAATAGTGCCAAGCAGAGCAACACTGCAGACTCTACAACTGAAGCCGAATACTTGGCTGCTTCAGAAGCCGCACAATGGGGCTATCGCTCAAGCTAGAAAGCCAAGAGAGCACCAGAAGGTCAAACATATCCAAAGGCGATTTCACATTATAAAGGAATGGAAATTCGTAGGTGAAATCAGAATTTGTAAGATCGGAACGGATGATAATGTGGCCGATCCTTTGACTAAACCTCTACCTCAAGTGAAACACAACAAGCACGTTGAGGCAATAGGAATCAAGCACGTTGGAGATTGGCTTTGAAATTCCCTGTACATGTGTTTTAATAAAACTGGTCGTTTTAATGTAAGACACTGTATTGAAACCATTCATTTATGGAGTAATTAATTTTTTATGCAAAATTACTATTCACTCCATTACTATTTAATTGTGGTTTAGAATTAAATAATGAGTCCATTAGATTTTTGGAAATATTCAAAACAGGGTATCAAGACCATGTCTTGGATAAAGAAACACCTGTTAAGTGAACATTGAATATTTAAATCGAAAATTATCCCTAATCGAGGTCATTTAACTGATGGACGATTAATGACAACTGGAGATTAGTGTGTAGTATGATTTACAGCACCGTTTCTTGTGGTGCAAGGACATAGTAGTCATAAATCATTTGCACAGGTGCTGGTTTGGAACTGCACCGGATCGACCTGTGAGAGTACTTTAAGAGATTTAAAAACGTCATAAGTACATTTCTCATTATAGCTATCGGAACTTATTTCCTCGACCATGAGTATTGTGAAGTTTTCTTGTTTGAGTACTAGTCTCTTTGATGTTGCCTACATCTGCCGTAACTGAGGATCATAACAGGAACACTCGAAAGATTAGATCCTTCTAGTAAGAGAAACTTACAGTACAAGACTGGGAATGTCCCCCTATTAACAATAGGGAACATGTCTTTGTTATTTACAAGGCCGCTCGAAGAGCGAGACTATGAAAATGCATGGCCGTGCTCAGATTGATTTTAGAAATCATCTGCTTATTGACAGTCGAACTCGGAGATCGAGAAACACTTCTAAACGTAATAAGGATGACGATGAATCTCACCTTATAATTCACGAATAGACATTAAGTGACATAGGAAATGGGTTATACACTGTATGCACACTTGTCCGGAAGGAAAAGTGGGAGATTGAAAGGAATAGTGTCCTTCCAACAAGTGTATTATTCTGATAGAGGGTTCAGAATTATTACAGAGCTAATTTTTCAATAAGGTCAAGTGATCATAATGCCTATGTGGAGGCCGCTTCCGATCAGTGATATTAAGGTATAATTAATATTATAGCTTAATCTTAACTGAACCCTTCGGGTCGAACCCAATCGAACAACCGATCCGAGACGACGAATCAATCCGAAGGATTTAATGAGTCGTCGGAGTTTTACAAACACAGACGTCGAATATCGATCCTAGGGCGTCGAGACCGAGCGTCGCGAAATCTTAAGCAACAAGTACGAGCATAGCAGTAGCATCACATTGGCCTAGCCATGTGAAGTGCTAGGCTAGGCTAGCTCATCGCAAGCTTAGGCACACCATGTGTGTGCTAGGCGCACCATGTGTGTGCTAGGCGCGCCCTAGGTGCTATCGCAGCCCATCGCACAAGCACAGCACCATCGCAGTGCTAGGCACTTGCGTGTGTGTGCCTGTGTGAATGCCTAGGGCTATCGCAGCCTTCGCACAGCTCACCATCGCACCATCGCAGCACAACACTATCGCATGGCTAGGCCTATTCGTGTGTGTGTGCATGTGCCTAGGGCTGTCGCACCATCGCAGCACACAGCATAGCACTATCGCATGACTAGGCCTATGCGTGTGTGCGTGTGCATGCATGCAATCGCAGAATCGCTAGCACAGCACCAAGCATCGCATGCTTGTGTGTGTGGCTGGCGAGGCAATGCCCAGCATGCGTGGCTCGCTTTCAGCACGCATGCTGGTTGTGCGTATGCGTGCGAGTGCCAAGCAGTCAGCAGCCAGCTGCGAGGGCCTCGCCCAGCACCCAGCACCTAGCATCATGCGTGGCTCGCTAGCAGCACGCATGTGCTAGGCAGACTGGCTGATGCACATTGCGTGCTGGGCAGTGATGCGGTGCATGCTAGCTAGCTGCCAGCCCAGTAAGCCTTGCTTGGTGGCGGTTTTGGGAGAGCGGGGACCAATCCTTGGGGCAAAGCCTTGGGGAGTAAGGGAATGGTCCCCCCTTGTTTTTGGTCCTCACCTAACTCTCTCTCTCCCCTTGACACTTGTTGCATAGTGATTGCCTTGATTAATTATTTAATGTAGAATTAAATAAATTATCAATTTTACTCATTCTCCCACATTGGTTGGGGAATGAAATCCAAGGGTTCATTTCCCTATAAATACCAAGGCTTTGGCATTTGGGAAATAACACACTTGAGTGGATTTATATAGGCATCTCCGTTGTTGAGAATACCTTAAGTTCGTAAAACTCCAAAGTTTATATTTTGTCCGGGTCCCGACTAACCTTCGGGGTTTAGGACGACCGGGTCGGGTTCGAGGGTACGAACCGTCGGAGGCCTTGCATTTGCGAGGTTGAAGTAGGAGCTCTATTAGCGAGCGAAGCACGCGTCTAGGGTATAATTCTTTATCCCTTCTTCTTTTAATTATGTATTAATTATGTTTTGCATGTTTTAATTGCTTTATTCATCGGGGCAGGTCTTGGGGGGTTTCTTTCCGCGTAGTGCGGGTCACTAAAAAACCCTACACAAGAAGTACTGAGCTTCTTGAGATAATTCACATTGATATTTGTGGACCGCTCTCTGTATCATGTTTTACAGGAGAAGAGTATTTTATCACCTTTATAGATGATCTATCTCGTTATGGTTATGTTTATTTAATACATGAAAAGTCTCAGGCCACTGACATCTTTGAGATGTTCATTACGGAGGTCGAAAGACAATTAGATAAAAAGATTAAAATTGTGAGATCAGATCGAGGTGGTGAATACTATGGTAGATATGATGAGTCGGGATAAAATCTCGGACCTTTTGCCAAATTCCTTGAAAAGTATGGCATTTGTGCAAAGTATACAATGCCTGGAACGCCTCAATAGAATGGTGTTGCTGAAAGGCGTAATCGTACATTAATGGAAATGGTTAGGAGTATGATGAGTTACTCTACTGTACCTATTTCATTATGGGGTGAAGCCTTAAAGACAGCAATGTATATCTTAAATCAAGTTCCTAGTAAAGCTGTTCCAAAAACTCCTTTTGAGTTATGGATTGGTAGGAAACCAAGTTTAAGACATATGCATATATGGGGTTGTCCAGCGGAGGCTAGAATATATAACCCTCATGAAAAGAAACTTGATTCGAGAACGATATATGGATATTTCATTGGTTATCCAGATAAATCGAAAGGTTACAGATTTTATTGTCCTAACCATAGTACAAGAATTGTTGAAACCGGAAATTCTAGATTGTTAGAGAATGGCAAGCATAATGGGAGTAATGAACTAAGAAAAGTAAAAATTGAGGAGATAAGAGTGGATATCCCACCACCCTTTCTACCTATGGAAATTGTTGGTCCTCAACCTTATGTTTTCGTTGAGGATCATGAGCAACATGATGGAGATAGTTCATTACTACCAGAAAATAATGCCATTGAAAATGATGTAGAACCACCACAACCGGCAGCTTTGAGGAGATCTCAAAGGGAAAGAAAATCTGCCATTTCAGATGATTATGTGGTGTATCTACAAGAATCTGACTTTGATATTGGGATAAGAAAGGATCCGGTTTAGTTTTCACAAGCCATGGAAAGTACAGATTCTGATAAATGGTTGGAAGGTATGAAAAATGAGTTAAAATCTATGGCCCATAATGATGTTTGGGATCTCGTTGAATTGCCTTGTAAATGTAAACCCGTCGATTGTAAGTGGGTCTTCAAGACCAAACGCGACGCTAAAGGCAATATCGAACGATTTAAGCCTATACTTGTGGCCAAAGGTTTCACTCAAAAGGAAGGTATCGATTACAAGGATACTTTTTCCCTTGTTTCCAAGAAGGATTCACTTAGAATCATCATGGCACTTGTAGCTCATTTTGATTTGGAGCTACATCAAATGGATGTGAAAACTGCTTTTTTAAATAGGAATTTGGATGAGGATTATCTATATGATACAACTTGAAGGGTTCACAAGGACAGTGCACATCTAGTTTGCAAATTAAAGAAATCCATTTATGGTCTTAAACAAGCTTCCCAACAATGGTATATTAAGTTTAACGATACCATTACATCTTTTGGATTTAAGGAAAACATTGTTGACCAATGTATATACCTTAAGATTAATGGGAGCAAGTTTATATTTTTGATACTATATGTGGATGATATTTTGCTAGCTAGTAGTGATCTTGGTTTGTTACGTGAAACCAAGGAATATCTTTCTAAAAACTTTTCGATGGTTGATATGGGTGAGGCAAAGTATGTTATTGGCATCGAGATATTTAGGGTTCGATCTCGAGGATTGCTAGGTTTGTCTCAGAAAGGGTATATTGACCAAGTTTTAGAAAGATATGACATGCAGTCTTGTTCAAAAGGTATTGCACCTATTGTTAAAGGTGACAAATTAAGTAAATTGATGTGCCTAAAGAATGAAATGGAAAGGGAACAAATGAAGAAAATTCCTTACGCATCGGCAGTTGGGAGTTTGATGTATGCTCAAACATGCACCAGGCCTGATATTAGTTTTGTTGTTAGGGTGTTAGGAAGATACCAAAGTGATCCAGGATTTGAACACTGGAAAGCTGCAAAAAAAGTTATGAGGTATCTTCAAGGAACTAAGGATTACATGCTCACATATAAAAGGTCACAAGCATTAGAGGTTGTTGGTTATTCGGATTCCGATTGTCGTGGTTGTTCCGATAGCATGAAATCAACATTAGGGTTTGTTTTTATGCTAGCAAATGGGGCAATCTCATGGCAAAGTAAGAAGTAGTCCATTATTGCTTCTTCCACGATGAAAGCCGAATTTATTGCTTGTTTTGAAGCCTCTAATCATGAATTATGGTTGCGGAATTTTATTTCAGGGCTTGGTGTTGTCGACTCTATTACCAAGCCGCTGAAAATATTTTGTGATAACACCGCAACTGTATTCTTCTCGAAGAATGGTAAATTTTCGAGTGGGTCGAAGGCCATAGATTTAAAGTACTTGGTCGTTAAAGAAAGAGTCCAAAAACAACAAGTGTCAATTGAAAATATAAGTACCACATTTATGATAGCCGATCCACTCACTAAAGGATTGTCACCAAAGGCATACTTAGAACATGTTACAAGGATGGGCCTTCTAGGAAATCCATGAATGTATATTGATAGTGGTACTAATTGACATTTTGCGCAATTAAAGTTTGTTTTTGCTTATTCTTGTTATTGTATACATTATGTTCTATAAAAAACAAGAATTGTCCTGACAAGACTAATTATAAGGGCTATTATAGTATTAAAGGTTGAATTAGTATGGATTATTAGTATGTAGTACATGGAAGGAAGCGTGACATTTTTTTTTTGCTGCGTAACCGCCATGACTTGTGCTAATCGTTTGTGCTAACTTCAATATTATGGTAATTGTATTATTTTTTAGCATGTTGGATATGTATTATTGTAATCGTGATCACGTGTTAAAGATATTTTTGAAATATGTCTTTATATATTACATGTCTTTATATTTATATATAATGTAAGTTTTTCATAATCGATTTAGCGGGCCAAGTGGGAGAATGTAATTCCACTTTACGTGTCAAGTGGGTGACCCGCTAATCTATTGTTTTAATTAATTAAATCCCACTATTTAAGTTAATACATATATCCAATTACAGAAATGCTCATATTAAATCAATATTGTATAAAAGATAAGTGTCCTTTGATGGATTGGATTACTTAGCCGATTAATTATTTATTAATAAATAATTAATAAAAGATAACAGTTATTGATATAAAAGATAGTTGGTTTTATCCGACTAAAACCAGGCTCTCTGCTCTCCTCTATTAAGGACGACCGGACTACATATAAAATAAAAGATTATATGTATATATATATATATATTCATATATATATATAAGGGTTATGTCTTCTTTTAAGAGACTAATTTTTACTCATTCCATCACTAAGGACACAAAATAAAACATCCAGTATTAAGGTTAGAGAGAGAGGAGAAGGGTTTGGTATTGTTCTTCTTCCCCATCATGGTTCATCCAACCAAAGGTACAATCATGGCTTCAAGCTCATCTAATGGTATGTAATGTATCAATTGATTCTAGGCTTAAGGTTTATTCCCGCATTAAATTTCTTAAGTATTTCTTACACTACATTCTTATGCCGATAAAAAGCCTTGGATTGATCTTCAGTCGACAACGGTTGAAAAGGATTTTCCATTATCATATAATGCCGAAGTCGTACCCTCACTTTTGCCAATATCCTTGCCCAAAGACCGCCTAATTAAGAGGCGCCGTATCGTACTTAGAGTGGGAGATTCTTTCTCAAATTGGTTATCTGACATTTACTACACTCGGCTATGCTACTAAAAATCAAAAACATGCAAAAATTAAAAATTAAACTTCGCAAATACCTTGGATTGCTCCGAACTGCAATTATGCAATAACGCTGATCTAATTGCTGATTTAGTTTGAGAGCTTTAGTCGCATTCCACACACAACCGCTATGAGGCCTACGGGCTTAGTATTTTAAGCTAGATAGTTTGGAAGTTTTTTCTAAACAATGATTTTTGAAAAAAAAAATTGGAAGTACAAAACCCAAATGAAAGTCGAAGAACTTATTTGTACCACTCTAAAAAAGTGACTGTTGATGTGACATTAGTGACAGAAATCGGACGGCTATGATTTGGCATCGTTTCAAATTTTGCGACACGTGTCCTTTGATTGGTCAATTTCTTGCTTCATTTTCCACTTTGACGTTTCACATGCATATACCGGCCTAAGTCTTCCAAATGAGCATATTTGCTTCTCAGATACGCTCATTTGGGGGGGCAAATCGAAGATTTTCCAACTAGCCTAAGTCTTCCAAATAAGCATATTTGCTTCTCAGATACGCTCACTTGGGGGGAAATTTGAAGATTTTTAAACTGGCCTAAGACTATCAAATGAGCGTATCTGCTTGTCAGATACACTCATTTGGGGGGGCAAATCGAAGACTTTTAAGCCGACCTAACTAATTTTATACTTGAAATTATTGACAATTTGTTCAAACCTGTTATAACACCTTTCAAGTGAGCACATCAGCTTCACAGATGCACTCACTTTGGGGGCTAATTGTACGGGATAGTACCTATGCCAATATGATCCCGGTACAACCAGGTCCGATCTTGCCTTTTTTATCACTAACTATATCGGCATATATATGCATATCAGCATTTATCGACAACCACATGGATGCCCACCACTCACTTCGCATGCTAGTCACGTGGATTGACACGTAGCACCAACTTGGTTATCTTGCTATAAATACCCAAGCATAATCAATAACTTAATACTAAAACATAAAAGGAATGGTGTCCTTTGAACAAGTGTATTATTCCTATAGAGGGTTCAGAATCAATTACGGAGTTAATTATTTAGTGAACTCAAGTGATCGGAAAGACGGGCTAGAGGCCATACTCGTTGATTAGATTTCTTACATTCAATGACTATGGGGTCATCATGAGGCCGCCTAACCTGACCCCGATCTTTTTCAGAAATGAGAACCTCTAGGAAGGTGTTTTTAGACGACTTGCCCTCATCAACTGAGTTAACCAGCCTCCTAATATTGTCCTTGGCTCCCCAGATGGTAGGACCCCCACCAGCAAAACCGCCTGCTATGGTGAAGATTGTTTCCTAATCCATGTCAGAATGGCTAGCAGGCATTTTTTACGGCTGTCCTTTGATCTGCCTGGGGGTATCCTTGGACTTGGGTATGTAAGATTTTAGTGCCCCTCATCAGCCAAGCGGTCAAACAACCGCCTGAGACTGAAGCAACCTTCCGCATCATAACCAACATCCTCATGAAAGTGGCAGTGAGATTAATATAATTAATCTCACAACTTTCCTTTGACTGAACCTAACGGGTCACAGCCAAGCGTGTAACCAACCTAAGGCGACGAATTAAGCCGAAGGCCTTAATACGTCAAACAAGAGGATACGTACGCTACATCAAATTCCGAGCTTAGAGCGTCAAAACTGAAAGTCGAACATCGAGTTAAATTCTAAAAATTAACAAGAGGTACAAATAAGTCAAACAACAATTAGAAGGTCAAAGTGTATAGCCCTAGCCTCGTATTGGCCTAGCCATACGAAGGCTAGGCTAGCACATGCTTCCACAAAGCAAGCACTGGCCGCAAGCCTAGCTTAGTGTGCGCACGCACTAGCTAGGCCTGCTGGCTGAGTGTATGGTGCGCAGGAATCGCTAGAAAGGGCCAACAGCTAGCATGGCTAGCTAAGACTTACTAGCATGCGCTGCGGCTAGCAAACACCAGCAGCCCGCAAGGGCGTGTGGGCTTGCGAGAGCAGCAACAGCAAGCAGCAACGCAGTAGCTAGAAAATGCTAGCATGCTTGCGCGCTGGCCCGCCCGCCAAGCCAGCAACGAGCATATGCCCGCGTGGCCTAAGTGCAGCTGGAAGGCCCATGCCAAATCCACAAGGCCTTGGCCGGCCATTCCTTGCTGCCCAAGGATGTTGACCGGTCTTGCCTTGTTGTGATTGGTGGGTTTGGTGGCTTGGGGAACAAGGAGGCCATGTGGCTTTCCTTGTGGTCCTCACCTAACCACTCCCATGTGATTGTCATTTGTTGTTTAATTATTTGTTATATGCATTTTAATTTATTTTAGAATTAAATTAAAAGCATTTATTTCTCAACTTTGCGAAGTCCCACATTGGTTGGAAATCAAGGGGATGGAGATGCTTCTCCTACAAATACCCAAGGCCTCCATTGAGAATTGTTGTAAGAGTTGAACTCTGTACAAGGCATCTCCATTTAGCCGGTATTATTAGCCAAGTTTGGGCGCGTGGGTGGACTGCGTTGGAGGGGTCGCGTTTGAGGCTCTTTCTCTGTTCGTGAGTTCGTGTTCGTGCTAAGTGGAAAACACGCATCAAGTGTATGATCGTATTTTCCTCTTTCTCTCTCTCTATAATTATGTGTTTATTGTTAACTTGATTATATGTATGTTTAGTTGCTTTAATTTATGCATGGATCTTTTGGGCGGGTTTTGTTTATGCGCGGTGTTGGACACTGCAAAACCTAACAACGGTATTCGAGCCTCGTGCATTTAATTATTGTGACTAATAATTAATTAAGGTGATTAAAATGGATTTAATTTCTGGATTAGCAACCTAATTAGATTAGGAACTCGTTTTTAATTAGATTAAAATCGTAATTTTGCTATTTTTGACCTACAAACCCAGATTTGTCCCAAAAATATTGTTTTTTTTGGGTGGAATCGATGTTCTAAATCATTCTTTACACACATAGTGCACAAAGTGATTAAAAATGACATTCCAGAAGCTAAAATCCACCTAGAAAGTGGTTTTTCGAGGGGTTTTTCATTTGAAACGAAAATTTTTAAATCTTTAAACCTTGATTAATTATGGCATGCAATTGTTTGATTATGTGTTTGTTTATATCGTTAATCTTCTGCAATTTTACTTATTAAGCATGTTTATGATGTAAATTGGTTGCTTAATTTGGTTAGCTCTTAATTTCATATAAAATTTGAAGTTCACATTCTTGCAAATAAATTGCTTGTAGTGTGAAAGTTTATATGGTGAATATGATTTTTGAAGCCCTTAAAAATGTTAAAGATTCAATCTTTAATGGTTTTAAATGGTTGAATCTTAACTTGCTAAAATCCATAATGAACCAATTTTGGTTTTAATCATTTTAGAAGTTGATTAAAATCTTAAATGTTCATACTTGTGCTTGAAATATTATTGATCTTCATATTGGAAGGTTATAATATTCAAATGTGCATAAGTAAGTGTTGGATAAATTATTTCATTGGATCATTGTTCATTTATTCAACTATTTTTTTGTCAAATCTCATTATTAATTTATGTTGGTTAAATTAATTGTGAGACTAGCCCTCAATTTTTTATTGCATCAAGTTGAGCCAAAAATAATTTAAAGAATGGTTCTTGAATTAAATTTGGTTTGTGTACTAAAATTGAATTTATTTAATTTGGACTTGTTTTAATTTCAAAATTACTTAAATATTAGTTCTAAAATTAATTTAGAATTAATTTAAAGTCACACACAAAATCGGAATGAAATTCCAAATCACGAGCACAAAAATCAAAGCCTTGGGCTTCGAGCACCAAGCTCGGCTAGCATGGGCTGCTAGCACAGCCCGGCATGTTGCTGTCGAGGCTTAGTGCATGTGTGCTTGCGAGTGTGTGCAAGCTAATGTGGAGAGATGCGTGGGATGGTGCGGCAAGGCTGCCCGCAAGCACTGCCAAGTAGCGCCCGACCCACAAAGGCCAGGGCTGCTAGGCAGCACGCATTGTGAGCGCTAGCAGGCACAGCAGCACGCCGCCAACGCCAGAAGTGTGCACGCATGTGATGCATGCCACGAGGCTGCCGGTGCAAGCAGGTGCCCCGTGCGCTGCTAGCTGTGCGTGCCAGCACCCGCACGCAATTTTTTGGCTAGGGTGCCTAGCAACCTTAGCTGTTTGGCTTGGATACTACGCACTCGGCCTTGGGGGCTTGCTATTTTGGGGTTTTAAGTAAAACGAGGCTAGGCCTCGGCTTTTCACGTACCTTCAAATTTTTGAAAAAATTTTGATTGATCGGCTTAATTAATTTTAATTGGATTAATTTTAATTAAGTTGAATGTGGAATTTAGTGGGAGCTTCAGTAATCGTTTTGAGCTTTATTAACCCTTGTTTGTGCTTTTGTTATTGCGTTACTTCACATAATCGGATAAACAACTTGATTAGTTTTAATTAGGCGTGTTAATCGGATTAACCACCTAAGTTAGTAACTAGTATGCACTCGTTTGATACAATGTTTTTTGTTGTTGCTTGAATTATTTGTAAATGCATGGGCCACTCACTTTATAAGTGAGTGGGTGAATGGAATATTATAAATGTTCTAATGCAGGTTTTACAGAAAGAAAACTAGTATGGCCCGACTAAGATAGTAAATACGGACTACGTTATATTTCGTATTTTTGTAAATCTAACTACGGACTGCGTGCCGTTAAGTATTTTTGTACTTAGATTATTTAGATTAGTCCTTGTCACTAGTAATTACATAATTGGTGAAGAAGTCTCAAGAAAGCGTTTCTAAAAGACGAAGCCAAGAAGATGCAATAAAAGCCTTTGAAGATTGGATGCTTCAAGTTTCAAGGGGTCATGCTAGTTTGCCAATGCGTCTTTAATTATATTTTATATATATTTGCTGATGTATATAATTGCGACATTAAATGCATGTTTAGGATTTCAAATGTTGAATGATTAATTTAGTTCACTTAAATCAACCAACATAGAAACCCTAAGTCCAAAAGAATATTGAGTTAAATTTGCCATTCCAAAATAATACTTACTGAAACTTTGAAAGTAGGTAATGGGCTATGCCAAAGCAAGGCATTACCACTTTCCTAGGGAAGTAAGGTATGTTGGTGGGCTTGCTAAAGCAAGGCATCATATACACGTTAGTTTTGGTTAAACTCAACGATATCAGTAAGGAGTCCTTAGATGTCAAGGAAAAAGAGATAATCGTCAAGGAAGCATTGGATGCGACCATTTATCGAACCAAGAATAGCTTAGAGCTATTGGCAATTAGATTGCTCACCTTAAAATATTAAGTGTTAAGACAAGCCAATTAAAGCAAGCTTAATCACTTATTGATTTTTGGGATCTTGGAATCGTTTTATCCTCGCCTAATTGGGACAATTTTATAAATGTGTGAATAAAACGTTAATAAGTTGATTGAAGTTGCTAGTTTGCATATATTTCAAATCTTTTTATTTTATCTTGATAAATGGTTATACTTTGCACTTATATTTTTAGAATTCTAAATCGAATTATAATGTTTCCAACGATTGGTAAAAGAAGTCTTTTGAGAATGGTTCTCAAAGATAGAAAAAGCATTTCTAAAATAGAACTTCTCATAAATAACTTTTATGGCTAAGTCTGAAAGGACGGTCGGACATCATGTATTCAAATTACGAGGTAGTTTTGATAAACATGAAGTATTGAGTTGAAAAACTCAAATTGTCAATTGTTGACAACCAACATATCTTTTCGCTTCATACACTAAATAGTAGGACTCATTGAAGTAATAATTTAAGTACGAGTTAAAAGAAAAGATGGAATTTTGTTTTATGGTGCATTAGATGCTTAATTATGCCTAACAAAGTATAAAAGTAAAAAACACTTAAAAGAAATGGTTCTTAAAGTTATGAGACGATGTATGATAAGAAATATAGGAAAAAAGGTACAAAGAAAAGGAATACGAGATTCCAAATCTACCTATGAGTGCATGTTATCGTAGTTAACTTAGTAACTCACCTTCACAAGTATCAAATATTGCTTGAGTGTTCTACTTTGAAATGACCTCAAACTATTGAAGTTAAGCTAAGTTATTGACTTACGAGCTTGGCATGAAGCAAGTGGTGCTACATGAACTGTAAAGTCATCTAGTTTGTTTAACGACCTTTTAAAGCTAAGGCTGGAACAAATATGGTTATTGTGTTCCATAATCAACAATCGTTCTGTTTACACACAAAAGACTCACATTCATATTAAAAGAACAATAGTTTTTGGATTTATTTGAATGACATGGTTGTTTAAGTCATGAGTCAAAGATGCTTGATTATAAACAAACGTTTCTTTAACATGAAAACTCACAAGGTTCAAGTCATGGACATGATTTGTGTTCCGTCTATCTTTACCAATGTCACATCAACAAGAACATACTTAAGGCTCTATTAAATAGACTCTTGAAATTTGATCGATTCGGAATCGTTTTAAGGCAAGGAAGTCTTACTTGTTGAAACCAATAAAGAATGGAGCTATTGTGCTTGGTATAGACAATTGACTCCGAAAGCTAAAGAGAATTCCATTACTTCAACGTTCTCACAAGAATTTGAAAGAATATGGCTATATTCATCAAATGTGAACAAACTGGATCTTGAATAGCTTAAAAGTTCAGTGAAGTATAGAATTGACTCGGCAAGATATCAAAACGTCTAGATTAGATTGAGCGATGTTTTCTTGAGCCAATAGTGATCATCTCAAGGTTATGAAATTGGAATTTCATAATCGGCTCCACAAAGAATATAGTATATCTTGATGGAGACCTCGAATCCATTTGGAAATGACTCAAACGATGATGAATCACATCCCTTCCTATAACGTTCTTAGAGATATGCACAAATGACTAATGTTACACTAAACAAAATTGTCGAAGCTAAGAAAAGACACCATATTTTGTTATGGATAGAAATAGTTTTTAGCGTCTTTTCAAGTATATGTCTAGGGCTCTTAGCCTCAGTGGGAGCTCATTGGCTCAGTGGGAGTTAAGTGGCTCAATAAGGGCTAAGGTAGCTCAAGTGGGAGCTAACTGTTTGTTTCACAACAAACATTTACCCGAAGACAATATACAAGTCTCTTTGTAAGCATTCAAGTGAGACCAAGGGCATTACTTCCACATCCAAAATTGAGAACATATTAACACATTTCCAAAACCATAAGTGGGAAGAAAATGAACTCGATGACCATCTAGACGAGCAACAAACCATAACTGAGAATCTCGGAAGACTTTAGAAAGGCTTCATAAGATTCATTGATCAAGAATACTCAAACGACTTTACAAGTTCCTTAAAGAGAATTCATTACTTACAAAACTTTAAAAGTGTTGGAGTAAGATGAAAAAAATCAAAGGGCTTTAGAAGCACCTTAAGACTCAGTGTTTGATGCAATTACCCCGTATCGGTATAGAATTCACCAAAAGGCTTGGATTGAATCCTATAAAGTTTTTATTAAGTTAGACATGAACCTATGACTTCAAGTATACTATTTACTATTGGATAGTAAGGGAATAGTGTCTTGTAAGATAGCTACGACAAATTCGAATTCCGGAAATGGTTAGAGGCCATAAAATCCAAAACAGACTCCATGTTTTAAAATCATGTTTGAAACTTGATTAATTTGCATGAAGGGTAAAGATCCATCAATCGCAAATAAGTTTTCAAAGAGAAAACTAACAAAATAGGAAATGTAGATGCATACATAGCTAGTTTGGTTGAAAAGGTTACAATTAAATTTACGGCGTGGATTTAAGAAAACCTGTTCACTAATTGGAGTGCTTAAGTCTTTTCGTAATTATTCTAGCAAAATTGCGCATATGAAATATGACAAAATAGATATCAAAACCGCCTATGGATATAGTCTAAGGGTGTTGTAAATCTAAATAATGCTAGATTTGAAAGCAAGCTCAAGAAATCCATTGGTGGATTGAGGGAAGCATGTAGGATTTGGAATGCGTTTTCTCATAAAGTTAATATAAGGTTTGGCTTGTTGAGAAACATGGAAATACTTTGAATAAAGAAGTTTAGAGGGAGCTAAAGTCAATTATGTAAGGTCCAATAAGAAGTTTACGAACTCTATTGTAAAATAACTATCAAATGCTAAATGCTTAGATTTGAAAGAATTTTTAAATAATGGACCGGGCTAAGACGACACTTAGTACATAGGGGGAATTAAGATCTACTGAATAGACTTAATAAAATGTTTGAACAAGTAAAGGAATTTACCGTGTTAAACATGAAGGACCTGAAAAGGCTTTTGACCCATATTTATAAAACTAAGCAAATGTTTGAACTAAGTATAAGCTAGGCAAATACTAAGTAAAACAAGAAAGACTCTAGTAGAGACTTTTAACCGTATCATATAGCAAATCGTTTAGCAAGACTCAGTGAAACTGGATGAGCTAAAAGTTACATGAATGGGATGAAATAGGGAATATTTCTGCAATTGAATCCATCATGTGTGCTACTATATGGAATCGTCACATGGCATGCATGCTTAGAGAATGACAAGTATAAAATACCAATCGACTTGAATCTAAGAAATGGATCGTTGGATTATGATCAAGAACATCCAAAGTACTTGGTTAAGTAAGAGGATGAGTTTTTGATGCATGGAAACAAGTATAATTTTAGTATTGGTGTTGCAAGCACAACCTCGGCAAGGATTAGATCCTTGAAGAGGAAGCCATTTATAAGCACGAGGTTAAGACGCGTCGTGGCTTGAGAATGGCAACATGAACTTATATCCATGTATATTGTGTGGAAATTTTAGGTAAAATTCCATAATCACAAATGATCTCAAATCATTGTGAACTGGTTGGAGTAAAATTCAAGCAAAGCATCATTAGAAAATCTACTGAAATATATGTTGAGAACATTGTTGGCTTAAAAGCAATAGAAGGGATGTTCTTCAATGGATAAATCGTTGTTGATCTTTGATGATTATAGGTTGCCAAGGTGAAGGTCTCAAATCATAAAAATGAGTGGGAGCCATCACTTGGGCAATAAACCCTAGATCACATGTAATCCATAACACATTCAAATTTTATCATTTTATTATGAAATTGTTCGATAATGAAGATGCTAAGATTGGCAAAATAATGATAACTAAACCAATGCAATAAGTGAACCACAACATTCACAATTGCATAAAAGAATTCAAGCATATTAGATATGGGTGTGATTTCTATAAATGTTTTGTAAAGAGTATTACTCTTAAAACCTTTGGGGAAAACCATTTATCATAAGATGAAACATTGAAAAGTTTCATAGTGGAATAAAATTTTTACTAATAATTCCACAAACTATTTAATTGTGGTTTAGAATTAAATAATGAGTCCATTCGATTTGACGATATTAAAAATAGGGTATCAAGACAATGTCTTGGATAAAGAAACACCTATTTAGTGAACATTGAATATCATATCGAAACTATCGATAATCGAGGTCATTTAAAAGTTTGACGACTAATGACCGCGCGAGATTAGTGTGTAGTATGATTAATAGCACCGTTTCTTGTGCTACAAGGACAAAATTGTCATAAATCATTTGCACAGGTATTAGTTTGGGACTATACCGAATCGACTTATGAGAATACTTTAAGAGATTTAACAATCGTCATAAGTATATTAATCATTATGGCTATCGGAACCTCTTTTTTCAACCATGAGTATTGTTAGTTCTCTTGTTTGAGTACTAGTCCGTTTTTATGTTGTCAAACGTCTACCATACAAGGGGATTATAAAGGCTACACTCAGGCAGCTAGGGACTCTTAGTAAGGGAAGCTAACAATGCAAGACTGGAAATGGCCTCTCTACTAACAATAGGGAACATGTCTTTGTTGTTTACAACGCCTCTCGAAGAGCGAGACTGGGAAAATCCATGGCCGTGCTCAAATGGATTTTAGAAATCATCTTCTTATTGACAGTTGAACTCAAAAATCGAGAAACAATTCTGGAAGTAATAAGGACGACGAAGAATCTTACCTTATAGTTCATGAAGAGGCATTAAGTGACATAGGAAATAGGCCATACACAAATAGCTTACTTGTCCGGAAGGAAAAGTGGGAGATTGAAAGGAATGGTGTCCTTCGAACAAGTGTATTATTCCGATAGAGGGTTCAAAATCAATTACGGAGTTAATTATTCAGTGAATTCAAGTGATCGGACAATCAGGCTAGGGGCCATCTCCGATCAGTGAGATTAATTATATTAATCTCACAAATTTCCTTCTACTGAACCCGACGGGTCACACCAAAGCGTGCAACCAAACTAAGGCAACGAATTAAGCCAAAGGCCTTAATACGTCAAACAAGAGGATACGTACTCTGACGTCGGATTCCGAGCTTAGAGTGTCGAACGTCGAATTAAATTCTAAGAATTAACAAGACGTACAAATAAGTCAAACAATAATTAGAAGGTCAAAGTGCATAGCCCTAGCCTCGTATTGGCCTACCCATATGAGGGCTAGGCTAGCATATGCTTCCACAAAGCAAGTACTGGGCACAAGCCTAGCTTGGTGTGTGCAAGCACTAGCTACGCCTGCTAGCCGAGTGCATTGTGCACAGGCATCGCTAGCAAGGGCCAGCAGCTAGCATGGCTAGCTAGGCCTTTCTAACATGCGCTGCGGCTAGCAAGCACCAGCAGCCCGCAAGGGCGTGCGGGCTTGCGAGAGCAGCAACGCAACAGCTAGCAAATGCTAGCGTGCTTGCGCGCTGGCCTAGCCCACCAAGCCAGCAGCGAGCGTATTCCCACGTGGGCTTGGTGCGGCTGGCAGGCCCATGCCGAATCCACAAGGCCTTAACCGACCATTCCTTGTTGCCCAAGGATGTTGACCGGTCTTGCCTTGTTGTGATTAGTGGGTTTGGTGGCTTGGGGAATAAGGAGGCCATGTGGCTCTCCTTGTGATCCTCACCTAACCACTCACATGTGATTGCCATTTGTTGTTTGATTATTTGTTATTTTCAATTTAATTTATTTTAGAATTAAATTAAAAGAATTTATATCTCAACTTTACAAAGTCCCACATTGATTGAAAATTAAGGGGATGGAGATGCTTATCCTATAAATACCCAAAGCCTCCCTTGGGAATTGTTGCAATATTTGAACTCTATACAAGGCATCTCCATTGAGAAAACCTTATAAAGTGAACCTCTTATTAGTAGTCTTAATATTACCCTAGCCGGTAATATTATCCAAGTTTGGGCGCGTGGGTGGACCGCATTGGAGGGGTCGCGTTTAAGGTTCTCTCTCCGTTCGGAGTTCGTGTTCGTGCTAAGTGAAAAACACGCATCAAGGGTATGATCGTCTTTTCCTCTTTCTCTCTCTATTATTATGTGTTTATTGTTTATTTGATTATATGCATGTTTAGTTGCTTTAATTTATTTATGGATCTTTTGGGCGGTGTTGGACACCACAAAACCCAACAAATTAAAATAGACACCGGGAATGACAAATGTCACTTTCCGGTGATGTTTTTTCCCTCCAAAATCACTATTTTTATTTTCTTTTCCTTTTTATTTTACTTTTCATTTACTGTTTAAACATTGATTACACAAGATTCACAGTATATTTACCAAATCAAAATTGATTTTGGTAAATTTAAGTTAGTAAAAAATAAAATGAACATTGTACAATCTTCAATATACATTAGGTCAACGCCTCTTGCTTTCAAAGATGGAAAGAATTTTTAAATTTTATATCCTTAGCTATAGTATACATATCTCCTATATAAGTTAAGATATTTTTAAGATAAAAAAAAAAAAAAAAAAAAAAAAAAAAAAAAAAAAACAGGCTATGCACTAGAACAATATAGAAATGACATGTGATTTATAAAAGTAAATTGACTTAAATTAATACTAACTATCAACGGTGTGTGCAAAATAATACGAACTCAACTACTTGTTATTAGCGGTACCACCTTTTGTACTATATGTGCAAAATGGTACGCTGGTCACCGAAAAAGTATTTCGAGGAATATTATGTCAATGTTTATTATTATTTAATTACTTAATAAATTTTTCGTTTTCTTTTCAAAACAAAATATATATTATATTAACAATTTCCTTTATAAATCAAATAAATAATGTCCCACCCCTTTGTTAGGTTTTTTTAATTTATTTTTAATAATGTGGGGATATATTTGGATTTTTAAACAATTTTTGGATTTTTTTGGAATAAACAATTTTTGGATTTTTAAAACCAAAATAATGTGGGGAAATTTTTGGATTTTTTTAAAAAATTTGAAACTAATTATTTCAAAATAATAATGCATTTATATACCCTATTTACTATTGTGTGATAGTAGAATTCATTTTCTGTTTTTTGAAAAGAGCTAGAAATTAATAAATAATAATAATAATAATAGTAATAATAATAATAATAATAATAATAATAATAAATATAGATGGAATATTCCTTGAAATACTTTTTTGGTGACCGACGTACCATTTTGCACATATAGTACAAAAAGTGGTACCGCTAATAGCAAATAGTTGAGTTCATATTATTTTGCACAGAGTGTTGATAGTTGGTATTATTTTAAGCCAATTTTCCTTTATAAAAAGTAAAAATTGAATTTTCAATCAAATAGTGCATAAATAACAACCGCTTTATGTTGAATAATGGAGATCATGAGTTAAATTAATTAATCCACTTCCTCCGTACTTATATACTTATTATATGAAAACACAAACTATATACACCACATGTCCTCCTCTCCTTCACCATCTAAATTAATTTTATTATAATTTCTTCTTGAGAAAACTTTTATAATTCATCTTGCCTTAGCACTCTATCTTCCCCATTCATCCTCCAACATTTAAATCCTTCAACATTCTTCAACAATTATATTATTCATTTCCCTATTCAATTCACATACAAGTAATTCTTTTCTTCCCCTACTTCTTAACTTTCATTGAATTGATTGATAGTTATTCAATTACCCATGGAACAGTTACAATATTCTTTCTAAAACATTCATTGAGATTCCGAGGACAAAAAATTATTGTTAACGGTTTTTCTTTTCCATTTTTCCTATATATAATCCGTGCATGGCATGGGCCAAAAGACTAGTTCATTTCTAAGGTACAATTTTTCTCACTAAAACTCTCTCTCTAGAATTCTCTTATCTCCTTTCTTACTCTCATAAACTTGAAACTGAGTTTATCATCGGAGCGGTTATTCCTATACAAACCCTGGGGCTAGCTAATCCACGTTGAATGTGTAGGTACTCAATTGGATGATAAACCTTTACCAACCCCAAACATTAGTTACCGGCGCTCACCCGAAATAGGACCGAAGATGGAAAATTAGTTTCTTGGCCCGGAGATCGTCTGGTGGGCTTAGCCCATTTCAATCCATTTTCCCAAGCCAGATTGACTTTTGAACACCATAGCACCATTTTACAGAATATGTAAAATGTAACCAATGAAAAAGAGTGTAAGAACTAGGAAGTAGTTGCAATTTTATCAATTCCTGAGCAATTTCAAATTTTCCATAGTACTTTACGAAAAAAATTGCCATATTGACAAACATCGACGTGTTCTTCTCACCAAACACAAGAAAACTACTGATAATATTTAAACAAATCCAAGATAAAAATCCCCATGACATTTGAAGGGGCAGAGGTCAACCCAATTGTGTCTGCCAGTAAGGAAGAAAATCACAAACAAAAAAAGCAAAAAGATTATTCTAATTTAATAATTTAGTTAGATCAAGGTTCCTTTGTACAAAGTCATACTAACAATTAATCAATTATTTATTCATGCATGGGACCCTAATTTAAAACTTAAGAAAATATTAAATTTTTCGTCATTTAGTCTTTTGTAATAACGTTATGGAATTATTATGGCTTGATTGAAGGCTTTGAAATTGTACCTTTTGGACCACAAAACTTTTGCCATAAATTTAATTTAATTAAACCTTTAACATAAATTAATTAATTACATATATTTAATCTATACTTGTATATAGTGCTGTCAAATTTCAAACCGAAACCGTTTAATTGCCCGAAACCGACCGATCCAAATGAGAACCGAACCGATTAAAAACCGGTTTTTTTGAAACCGAAAACCGACCCGAACCGTATTTTAGTAAACCCGAAACCGAATCAACCCGAGTAATGGTAAACCGTTTAAGAACCGAACCCGTTAACAAACCGAACCGAATATAAACTGAACTGAAAGAAAACCGAACCGAAAAAGAACCGAACCGTATCTAACCCGAAACCGTTTAAACTGGCAAAAAAAACCGCTTACACCAAACCGTTAGCAAACTGCTACCCGTTTGCACCGAACCATTTAAAAACCGAACTGGTTGTAAACCGAACCGTTTATGAACCAAACCGCTTCTAAATCGACCGTTTACAAACTGTTTTATTTTTTTTATTTTGAATAGTACAAACTTTTTTATATAATTAAATGGATTAAATATTAGAAATCTTAGAATATATTTAGCATATATTCCAAACTTATCAATTTTTCTAAAGAGCCACACACAATATTCCAAACTTATCATTAAACCTGCAGACTACCGGTTTCTCAAGAACAGTCAAAGATGGAAATTTTGGAACTTGGATAGGACAAATTCAAGTGTCTCAAACTGTTAGCATACTTCGTACCAAAATAAGATAGAGTTGGCATAATAAGGCTTTAGCAATTCATGCCTCCACACATCTTATGTTCGTTGACGCTTACTACCACTAGTGTTAGTGACTTGTTGTTGAGAAGAATCTTGATTCTGAAAAGTGTCTTGAGAATCTATAGTGTGCTCATCATAATTTCCAAACCCTTGCTCCATTACTAAAAAAATAGAAACAAAACAACAAATTTCATCATAAGTGGATGTAGTTGAGCAAACCATATTTGAAACAAAATCAATACTAGGCCACATATTCAACACTTTCAGGAATCAAGAAATGTAACAAAATCAGAGAAGACAAATTGTCCTTGAAACAGCAAAATAAGACTATATAGTATATACTAGTCCAATTCTGTAATTGGGAGTTAGAATCAAGAAATGTAACAAAATCAGATAGGTAATAATCATCCAAGATTATGCCAGTTTCACATGATCAAGCTCATAAGTTATTGACAGCAAAATTAAAAGCATAATGGTACAGACATTGCCTCAATCAGATTCAGGAAATCATTCTTTCATGATTTCATTTTCCAAATTCAATTTTCGTTTTATTATTAACATAAAATACATATATATAGAAGCTATCTTTGGCTACCCTCTTATCCATGCAAGGAATACATTTTGCTCTCCAGTAGACAAATCGATATTGCTCGAGCAGTGGAAACAAAGAAGTCAAAACATTAACAAAAAGTTGATGAAAATGGATTTACCCATGAAGCTTCTAATTTTCCTCTAAATATAATATTTCCTTCTTTCATTAGGTATTAAGCTTTACAAGAGACTAGATGAATTTACAATTACATTACTGCAGAATCAGTAAACAAAACCAATATATCCTTAATTCCTTATAAACAAAACCCCATTCTTCAACACTTTCAGTCAATTCATCCATTCATCCCCAAATTTACATTTTCAATTGCCATGCATTACAAGAAATACATATACAAAATATAAATAATAATAATAAAAAAACAAAAAAAAAAAACCAATTCATACCATGATACCAACAAAACATATCAATTAAAATCTAGAAAGAGAGAGTGGTTACCTGAATTTGGAGCATTTATGGCAGCAAACACCAATGACTCAATGAGAGAGAGGCAGAATCAGGACAGCTTCAGAATCAGGACAGCAAACACCGTGAATGAATGTATGTGAGAATGAGAGGCGCCGTGAGACGGAGAGGCGCTTAGCCGTGAGAAGGAGAGGCGCCGTGAGAATGAGTGGTAAAGTGAGAGTGTTAAAGTGAGAGTGAGAGTGAAAGAGTTTCAAAAGGGTGAGAGTGGTTTCATGAATCTAACCATTGATTTTTTAATCTATGGTTCAGATTGGTGATCCGTGTGTGTTGTGGGAGAAAGAATCTAACCATTGATTTTTTTAATCTATGGTTGAGAGTGGTGATCCGTGTGTGTTGTGGGAGAAAGAATCTAACCATTGATTTTTTAATCTATGGTTGAGAATGGTAATCCGTGTGTGTTTGTGTGTTGTACATTCATCTACAAAAATATTATTCCCTCAATTCTTTAGTATTTTTTTGCCCCATTTGATTGGGATCAGTGCCCAAGACACGTATTAAAACATCTACTAGTATATCTTTATTTTCATACACGTAAAAATTATAAAAACATTATATTAATAAAATGTATAAATAGATAAATTTAAAAAGATCACTAATGAGTCTATAACTTTGTACTAATACATATGAATAACGATGATACGAATATTTATCTATGAGATGGTTAGATGTCATGTGTTAATAATGTGTACATATGATCGATTGAACTAATCAATATTACCTTGTTACTTAGTCATTAGTGTTTTCTTTCATTATACAAATCAAAGCACTTTGTTATATCTTCATAATTTCATGAAAATATATAATGATAAACGAGTCATAATTATCAGTCTTGTTGACTAATCAAGTATCGAATTACCAAATTGCAAATTTCCATTTCACAAGAAGTCAAGAACTCATCAAATCATGATTATATATGATAGTATGTGTAGTATATAAATGATTAAATAAGAAGCATATAATAACCTAATTATATAACAATAATACATTAATACACTAACTCTTATAATCTACTTCGTAATAAACTAGTAAAATCGGTATGACTAAACTTGAAACAGAAAATAATATGTATTTATAAAATCAATGAGAATTTGTTTATAATATGATGCCTAAATATGAAATGATTCGCGACTTGCCAACTTTATATAAAACTTGTGAACGCAAAAGGTTAGCAAGTACTATCAAATTTCAAACCAAAGCCATTTAACTGCCCGAATCCAAACAACTCAATAAACAATTTATTTTTTAAAACCGAAAACCGACCCGAACCGTAATTTAGTAAACTTGAAATGGAACCGATATGAATTATGTTAAAGTGGTTAAACCATCGAAGAACCGAACCAGTTATAAACTGAACCGAAAAAGAATCGAACCAGTTAAAAGCTGAACCGAAAAAAATCCGAACCAGTTATAAACTGAACAAAAAAAGAACCGAACTGTTTCTAACCCGAAACCGTTTCCAACCCGAAACAGTTTGAACCGGGAAAAAAACCGTTTACACCGCACCGTTAACAAACCGCAACCCGCCTGCACCGAACCGTTTACTACCCGGACTGTTTACAACCCGAACCGAATTAAAACCGCTTAAGAATAAACCGAAACCGAATCGAACCGATAACTATTTAAATCGAACCAAAACCGACCCGCGAGACAATTAAACCGATTCCAAACCGACCCGATTAACTAGCGAACCGATTTCAAATCGAACCGAAACCGAACTGTCAAACCGTTTTGACAGTGCTACTTGTATATATTAATATGTATACACGCTGTCATCATATTAGAATCATTTGCGTAACAATAAGAGATAAATTAATTAATCCTTTAGCAACCACAAATTTGAGTATTCAACAATAAATGGGCCCAGTAAAAAACGTAACTATCTTTTTATAGTCTTCTCCTTCAAAACATAATTAGATATTATTTCATACTTTTGCTTCTCATTTTCTTGCTCCTTGATAGTAACACCAAGTACAAAGACCAATTTTTAGTACAGTGTATCATGACCAATTTTAAGTCTCCATAATTGTCTAGTTCACCTCTTAGCTTTGCTTAATTTCTTTGAAGTAGGCTTCTTTAACTAAGATTTTGACAATTTTCTTTTAATGAAAGTTGGAGTAGGGGCGATGAACTCTATGCCCAAGGTATATAGGAAGGTGGAAATTGAAGAACACCATTTTTGTTCAACTTCATGCCTTTCTTCCCTTATTTTAATTAAAGAGGATTCTATGTTCTACATTTGGAATAGTTTATTATCGAGAAAATTAAAGGAAGAAAGCAAAGTGAGTTGCATTGCTTATTGTCCAAGTGCGATTTGAAGTTAAGTGAGGTTCCATCTAAAACAAACACCACAAAGTTTGGTGTGTCTATTTCACCATGAGTCCATCAACTTAATATATAAACTTCAAAATTAATATGCATAGTAACTTGGATCTGAAATTCAAAAGTCAATATTTTTTAAAACTAATACTCCAATAATTTATATTTGTTTTACCGTGAGTCCAATACAAAACGGTTATTATGAATAATAGTCCTTTTCATTGATAACAATCTTTAGAAAAAGTTCAAAAATCTCATCTAATTAGTGCATGAATTAAAGATCTAGACTATTAAATGAGTCAGTCTTGTCTTGGATAGTTAATTATAATTTTGACACAATAAAAGAAATGGGTCTAAGAAACTCATGAAAGAGGGGAGTCGAGGATCAAAAAGGATTTCAATTGTATCCTCCTTTGTATAATACAAGGGTCGTACGGCAAAGAAGGATTGATAAGTTTCCATCACACACCCAATTGACAATTTAATTAGAATGTAACATAGTTCTCTAAACTTATACTTAGTCTCTTTTATCCGTCAGTAATGGACAATATAGTTGCACAACAATTTAACATACTCCGTATCATAGAAGTTGAGGTGATGGGATTGTGACATCGCTCCCCACCTCATATTCTTAAGGTCTATGATAATTACAAAGTTAGACTGTAAAAAAAAACCGTTAACTAATTAATTACAAAGTTGAGTTAATGACGTTAATTTCCTTTTTCACCTCTTAAAGAACCTCATTAACGTCCCTTTGACTAGTTAGACTGTAAATTTTTTTATTTTTTTTTAGGATGATTCTAGCGTAGTTGTCAACTATGATCGACTACAATAAGAGACTAAATCTCAACTGTTGGTATTTTTTTTTGCTTAATCTTAGCCTTCAAATTTTTTTAAAAAACATTTAAAAAATCTAAATTACACATCATTTAAGTTATGACAAGTCAGCGACCAGCAGTCAGCGCCCAATCAGCAAAGGGTTGTTTGGTTAATTACTTTTAGAGGGTAAACTTTTTTTTTTCAAGTTATGATATTATAATTTATAAATAAACATTCAAAGTTATAAAATTGAAGAAAATCGTCCAAAATAAACGATTGACAAAATTCATTTGTATAACTTCATCTCACTTTGATAGCTTCATCCATCTTCAATTGTGCACCTAATTTTTGATCTATTTTAATGGGGCACCCCATCTTCAACTTCCAATCGTCATTGTTTATCCAAAAAATACCAAATTACATATGGAATCAATAAGATTAATGTTTAATCATTACATTTATGCTTTAATTTTTTATTTCAGAGTTTATATCAATTTAACTATGTGTATAAAAAAATTCGATTGAAAAATTATGGATTATATCTTTTGGGATCAATTGTTAGAATTTAAATGATTTTTAGTTTAATTTAGATTAGTCATATGATGAATTCGTGAATAATCATCCGCCATTGTTGAATGCTTTTTTTGAAGAAACCATTGTTGAATGTTGAAGCTTGATGAGCATTATTTTATGCTGAAAATAAATTAAAATAAAAATAAAGATAAACCAAAATCCAATTGATTTCCGTTTTTCTGTTTTGGGGGGGCGTGATTTGTGCTAGGGGGTTTTAATTATGTTAATAAATATATATAAAAATACTTAATATAAGGGATGAATCTTTTCAATATAAAAATATCGCAAATATGCTAAGTATATATTTTTTAACTAATTGAAATATTAATACAGATTTGTTAAATACTTAGAGAATATAGAATATTTTGTATACGTAAATCTACATAATGTTGGGTTTTGCAGTGTCCAACATCGCGCAGAAACAAAACCCGCCCAAAGATCCGTGCATAAATTAAAGCAACTAAACATGCATTAAATAAAGCATACAATAAACACATAATAAGAGGGAGAGAAAGAGAAATAGGAAAAGACGATCAAACCCCTGATGCGTGCTTTCCACTAGCACGAACACGAACTCACGAACGGAGAAAGAGCCTCAAACGCCCCCCCCCCCCCAACGTGGTCCACCCACGCGCCCAAACTTGGTTAATATTACCGGTTAGGGCAATATTAACACTACTAAACAAGAGGATCTCTTTATAAGGTTTTCTCAATGGAGATGCCTTTTATAGAGTTAAAATCTTGCAAAGAAATCCCAAGGGAGGGCTTGGGTATTTATAGGAGAAGCATCTTCATCCCCTTGATTTCCAATCAATGTGGGACTTTTGCAAAGTTGAGAAAAGCTAGTATTTAATTTAATTCTAAAATAAATTAAATAGCTAGAACAAATAGTCAAGCCACAAGTGGCAATCACATAGGAGTGGTTAGGTGAGGACCACAAGGAGGACCACATGGTCTCCTTGCTCCCCAAGCCAAAACATCCACCAATCACAATCACACATGATCGGTCAAGGCCTTGGGAAACAAGGCTTGCCAAGGTGGCAGCGTTGTGCCTCGGCTGGACCAACTAGCCGTAGTTAGCCCATGCAGGCATTGCTCGTTGCTGGCTAGTGGGTTGGGCTGGTGTGCGTCAGCACGCTAGCATGCTGCTAGCTGCTGCGCTACTGCTTGCTGCTTGTGCGAGCTCACTAGCGGGCTTGTGCTAGCAACGCTGCCAGCCCAGCAAGCATGCTCTCACAGCAGTAATGCTTGCCCTGCATGGCCAACATGCCTTGCACGCTTGCCCGGCTGCGAGGCCATGCAATGGCCTAACTCCCACGAGCCTAGCCCTCACATGGCTAGCACTTTGTTAGGCCATTGCGAGGCTACAGCTCGAGGTTTTGACTTGTGACGTGTTGTTTGACTTATTTGCTCATCTCATCGATTCCTAGATTCGACTCAACGTTTGACGTTCAACGTTCGGCTTCGACGCTCCAAGCTCGGAATCCAATCGTCGGAGTATGTATCCTCTTGTTTGACGAATTAAGGCCTTCGGCTTAATTCGTCGCTTTACTTTGGTTGCACGCTTGGGTGTGACCTGTTGGGTTTAGTAGAAGGAAAGCTGTGAGATTAATATAATTAATCTCACTGATCGGAGATGGCTTCTAGCCCAACTTTTCTATCACTCGACTTCACTGAATAATTAGCTCTATAATTAATTCCGAACCCACTAACGGAATAATACACTTGTTCGAAGGACACCAATCCTTTCACATAAAGTACATAACTGATAATTGTTTTAAATACGCATTGTACTCCACATTAATTAAGTTGAAATACGGATTTTTTGTAGTATATGCGTAATTTTTTTTTAGTATTTAGTTTTGGCTACGCTAAATTGTTTGTATTAACTCCTATTCATAAACAAAAAAATTAGTATTAACGTAAATGTTCAAAAAGAATTTATTGTTTATTTAATACCTTTTTTTTTTTTGAAATCTAATTGTTTTGAAACCTATTTTTTAAACTCACAATGTATTATTTAAGTTGAAATATGGATTTTTTTTTTCTAGTATACGGCTAATTTTTTTTAAAGTATTTAGTTTTGGTCATACTAAACCAACTTATATTTTTATTTGAAGGATAATATTGACTTATACAGTTATACATATTTTAATTTTTAAAAATAATTTATTTGTTTTCTTTTCTTTTTTAGAAACCTAATAATTTTTTTTTGAAACCTATTTTTTAAATATGCAATGTATTATTTAAGTTGAAATACGGATTTTTTTTTTCTAGTATACGGCTATTTTTTTTAACTATTTATTTGGTTACGCTAAATCAACTTAGATTTTTATTTGAAGGATAATATTGAATAATACAATTATACATATTTTAAAATTTTAAAAAGAATTTATTTGTTTTTATATTTTATTTTTAGAAACCTAATAATTTTTTATTTGAAACCTAATTTTTTATAAAGTATTTACTTAAATATATCTACTTATGATTATTAGTCATACATGATAAGTACTGTTTGTAATGGTGAGTTTTTTTCAACAAGCGAATTTTTTTTTGTATTTTTATTTTGTTGTTATACCGTAAAAAATAATGTTGTTTTTAAATTTTATTTTTACGTCGGATAAACAATAACTGTTCCTGTCAAAAAAAAAATAACCGTTGATTAGGGGGGCGTTTTGTCGGGTGTGAATATACCATAAAATATCTTCCTAAATTTAATGGTTACAACTACATTAATAAATAAAAACCTAATTTTTTTTATTTATTTTGACGAGAATAAAATCTAAATCATAATATTGATTCTTATCCTTAAATATAATATCACAATTGAATAAATTATACTCTCACGTAGCTTATTTTATGTTAAAAATACAGATGTGAAAATACAAAATTTATTTATATTCGTATTTATTCTAACTAAATATTTTACCAAAAAAAATACTACATGCAATTTTTCTTAGTTGTGAAAACCCAGAAGATTTAAATACCGGAGTACGTATATATATGAATATTAAATACTAATTACATCGTATAAGAATTATCATATTAAGTATTGTGTTTGAAGTACGACATATGTATACTTAAAAATTATAATGTATTTATTATTATCACTTCTCTATTTTGTACATGTACGTAGAAGAGATTAAATATATGAATTATACAATATAAATAATAGTTTGCCTGAAATTGTCCCACCTCGATGGAAAAAGATTACTTACCTTCTCTTCTCTTTAACATGATCATAATAATTGGTTGAACTTGTCCAACATGGATAGGAAAAAAAAAAAGTACCTTCTCTTATTTCTATAAACTGAATGACATGAGCACATGACTAGGAAGAATTTAGAAAATATAAAAATAGTAATTAAATTAAAATTTTAACTTAAACAATTTGTACAAATAATAAATAAACACTTACTTGAACTTGACTGATGACATATACTAACTTACATACTTTAGACAAAGATAATAAAATTAAAGGGAGTTGGTTTAACATTACTCACAACAATAAATAAATAAAAAAATAAAAAAAATTGAACATAATGCTTATTTGTTGTTTGCTCAATCTCACATTGAAAAAGAATGGATCACATTCTACATAAATAAATTGAAGCTAATTTGATGTAGGCTTTTTGAGAGAAGATTTTTTTTTAAAAAAAAAAAAAAACATAATATATACAAACGAATTTTTCATAAAATAAAATGTTACTTTAAAAATGATTATAATACACACAGGGATATTGAGGATAAAAATTATTGGGTGTAACTAAGTTTTTTTTTGGTGCACATAAACAAAGGAATTCAATTTTTTTTTTATATATTAAAATATAGATGAACAGGGTTATTTAGGATAATCACATCCATTTTTAGTAATCTTTATTAATTAATATTGCTTAGAACATAAGTCACAACCCCTAAAAAGCAAACATAAATATCAATTTTAGATATTCCCAATTTAACTTTGGGCATACCCAAAGTTTAAATTTTATTGATCAATCAGGACTATTGAAAAAGATAAGACTTGATTGAAACATAGACCACGGTGATGTGTAAATTGTTTCCTAATTTGGTACACCTAAGTTATATTTTAGCGTACCTAAAACGAAGTGGTTCAAAATTAACCTTCTATTTTCTTTATAAATTGCATAGATGACTAAGAAGAGTAGAGGAAATATTAAAATAATAATTAAATTAAAATTGTAACTTAAAAACAATTTGTACAAATAATAAATAGACACTTGAACTTGACCGATGACACATCCTAACTTACCTACTTTCGACAAAGATAGTAATAAAATTAAAGGGTTTTACTATACATAGTTGGTTTAACATTAGTCACAACAATAAATAAATAAAAAAAATTAAAAAAAAAATATTGAACATAAAGCTAATTTGTTGTTTGCTCAATCCCATATTGAAAATAAAGGATCACATTCTATATATTAATAAAATAAAGATAATTTGATGTCGAATTTCCAAACTTAAAAAGGATGAATAACCTTCTCTATATAAATACTTCTTGTTTTTTTTTTTTTTTTTTTTTTTTTTGTCATTTTAAGTTTTAATTTAATCTCTTACTGTGTACCCTCTAGAACCATCCCTTGAGAATTACTTTTGACTCTTCACTCACTAGTAGAAAAACTGCTATTTGTAACTGGCAAAAATGACTATTAGTAACTGACATTGTTAGTTGCTATTGCCACCGTTACTACTAGTGATATTTATTTGTAATGGGCTATTGTTAGTTACTAATGATGTACTATTTGTAACCGGGTTAACCTGATGCCAGTTACTAATAGTCTTTATTTCATGTAAAAAAAAATGTACTATTAGTAACTGGCGTTAGGGTATGCCAGTTACAAATAGTGTTTAATTTGTAACTGGCATTAATCAGTTACAAATAATATTAATTTTTAAAAAAAAAATATATAATTTTGATAGAAGCTTGGTAGCACACCCAAACTAAAGACTCTCAAATGGGATAAAAACCTGTAGCTACGAACTGAACCAACAAAAGAATCCAAATAATCTGATACAACTCTAATTAATCAACTATAAAATACAACCAAAACTTGGGAAACAACCACCAAAAAAATCTTTACTATATGTATGGGATGATACCTATAAGGGACATGGGCCGATATTAAATCTTTTGGAAATAGGTCGGGTTACAACCGTACAACAGAAAGCTCATATCGGTATTCACTCATAACGGTAAGGGCCTTGGTCAAAGCTCACATCGGTATTCACTCATAACGGTAAGGGCCATGGTCAATCAGCGCACACCACGTGGAGTGGGATGACCAACACTTGGCATGTACATTGTTTGCATGGCATGCAGCCACCTGGCAGAACATTCTACTATAAATAACCAATCCAACTCTTTAAACAAAGGTAACAATAAATGCTCTCTCTCTCTCTCTCTCTCTCTCTCTCTCTCTCTCTCTTATTCTCTTTCTTAATACTTTCTCTTCTTTTTCTCAAACACTTTCTGACTTTACCATCGGAGTGGTTATCCTCGGATTTAACCCGGGGTTATCTAATCCTTCTTTCCTATGTAGGTACTTAGTTGGGCGATAGGGTCTTCACGGATCCTATATACTAGTTGTCAGGTTACATCTGGAACAATTTGGCGCTTGAAGGAGGGGGAAGTGATTACTTCTATCGCCTAAGAACCTAACACAGTAAAATTATGACTGGAAATAAAGAAACACCTGTAAATGATAACGGAATTAAGAAAACTGTAAATTTGAATGTGACAACTGGAAACAGTACGAGTATTCTAGATGTTGAAATAGAAAATGAGACCCATACCTTAGAAGGAAATCAGTTCAATATGCCGGTAACACCCGAACGACAAAATGATATAATACCAGACCCTTTGGCTGAGTTTACTTCGAAGGAGCTGGAGTTGACGGCTAGAGTAATGAGGGCGATGAGTAGAAAAAGAAAGGAGATAGGGGCCGGTAACAGGCATATGGGGGGTGAGGTGACGATAGTCAATCTTGACAGCCAGTTTCACAATGCTACGGGTTCACCTAGATGTCCATCCAGGGAAGTGTCGCCGATAAGGACGCATTCGACCCAATCGGGAGACAGAGTTACAATCCTCCAGTCATGTTGCCGACTCTAGGACCTAAAGGCAAAGAACTTCACAAAGTGCAGGGCAAGATGCGACACAAGCAGTTGTGAAGCCAAGGGCCTCATCGTTTTGCGCAAGATATCCTAGATTAAGATGCCGATGTGCAGTTATGACGGCAGGGGTGACCCGAACAGGTACATAATGTCTTATGAGGGGCATATGATCCTGTATATGAATTCCAATGCCGTCTGGTGCAAGGTTTTCCCAACTACCTTGACCGGGGAAGCTTCAGATTTGTTTTCCAATTTGGGAAATGGAACAATTGATAGCTTTGAAAGGCTGACAAAGACGTTTGTGGGGCAATACATCAGTAACAGTGTCCAACAGAAGACGTCAGGAGAGCTAATGGCAGTAGAGCAAAGACCGGCCGAGTCTCTAAGGGACTATCACTACTAGAAAACAGGCCAATTCCGACGAAATAATTCCGTCGAAAAACCCGTTTCTGACGGCCGTCGGAACCGGTTGTCGGAAAACCTTTTGTAGGAAAAACGACCTTTTCCGATGGAATTTCCGTCGGAATTGTTTTGTCGAAAGAGGAATTCTGGCACCGAAAAAGTCTGTCTAAAATTTCTGATAGATACTGATCCGCCGAAAAATTTTCAGACGGAATTTCCGTCGGAAAAATCAATAAAAAAAAAACAAAAAAAAAACGCCTCCCACCACCCCCACCACCAGCCCACACCAGCCCCCCTAACCTAAACCCACCCACCAGACCCACCTTACCTGAACCCACCACCAGCCCTAGCCACCTCCAACCCACCCAGACCACCCCACCCAAACCCTAACCCACCAGACCACCACAACTAACCCCATCTCCACCCACCAAACGTACCCACCCACCATCACCCCACCTAACACCGTACCCACCCATCCTGTCTAATACTCCGTCGAACCCATCTACCTTGACCACCACCACCCACAATATATATATATATATATATATATATATATATATATATATATATATATATATAAACAGAAAAATAAATCCGAAAAAATGAGAAATAAAAAACAGAAAAAAAAAAATCTAAACATCTACCTTGAACTCGTCTACCTTGACAACCACCCACACACCACCACCCTCCACCACCATCCACAATTTAAAAAAAAAAAAAAAGAATCTGAAAAAGTAAGAAACAAAAAACAGAAAAAAAAATCTAAATAATTTTTTTTTTGCAAACTAGATCTAAAAACAGAAAAAATTCAAACCAAATTAATAGCAAAAAAAGAAAGACATACCTTCAATTCCATCGGAAAAAACGTCGAATTTGGGCTTTTAAAGATCAAATTCGACGATGGAGAGTTTTCATGGTCAAATTTGACATGAAAAACCTTACTTTGTCCAAAAAATTAAAACCCACAAACATATATGTTGATTATACTGATGATGAGGTTGATTCTCTCAAAAAATTAAAAAATTAAAACCTTACTTTGTTCATGGACGAGAGGAAGGAGAAGAGAGAATCAGAGAACAGGAATAGAGGAGAGAGAATTAGAGAAGAAGAAGAAGAAGAAGAAGAAGAAGAAGAAGAAGAAGAAGAAGAAGAAGAAGAAGAAGAAGAAGAAGAAAGAGAGAAGAGGAAAGAGAACAGGAGAGAGAAGAGAGAAGGAGAAGAGGATGAGAGAACAGAGGAAGGAAAAGAGGAAAGAGAGTAGGAGAAAGAAGAGAGAATCAGAGAAGAGGAGTAGAGGAGAGAGAATCAGAGAAGAAGAAGAAGAAGAAGAAGAAGAAGAAGAAGAAGAAGAAAGAGGGGGAAGAGAGAAGGAGAAAAGGAGAGAGAAAGAGAAGAGATATCTAGCAGACCTAGGGTTTGTTTAAATGGGTTAAAAAAAAATTTAAAAAAATATTTTCTGACGGATTTATGTTCCGTCGGAAAATACATATATTCCGACGGATTTATATTCCGTCAGAAATTTCCGACGGAATTGTTGAATTCGTCGGAAATTTCCGACATAGTATAAATCCGTCGGAAATTTTGAATTTTTAGACAGAAAATCATGTCCGTCGGAAATTGTCCGTCGGAATTCGACCTATTTCTATTAGTGTATATCAGGAGGTTCAATAATGAAGCAAACACAATCCCAAAATTGCAACAAGAAATCGTAGTTATGGCATTGATGAATGGTCTCAACAGTTGTGAGTTCAAACGGTATCTAACGCGGAAAAATCTCCCGGCGTTAGCAGCGGCCTTTAATAAGGCTCATGATTACATCAAAGGGGAAGAGCTGTTAAAGACAAGTAGCACAGCTGTGCCGGCAAAGAAAATTCAATATCCATTTGACAGTACTACGTTTGGAAGTAGTAAGCCTAGAGCCCCAAGTTCGATGAGAGGAGGCGGGGGTCGGCAAGAAGGAAGAGGTGCAAGGGCATCAGCACAGTATAGCACTTTCACCCCATTGAATACACCAAGGGCCGCCATTGATTCAGTGAATCAGAATAGAGAAGATAGGGTAAGACCGGCACCGATGAAGGCAAAGGGCAAAGATATGAGAAGTATTGCATGTTTCATCGTTATGTCGGCCATTACACCGAAGATTGCACGTAGTTGAAGGATAACATAGAAGAGCTGATGAGAAAAGAGCATTTAACTCAATGTCATTTGCATTCGGAGAGAAGTCAGCAACCGACAGCTCCCCGTCAGATAGAATACCGGCAACGGAAGTAAGAAATAACAAGCAACAGGTCGGAGTAAACCGACAGGGGGATGGAAGATAACCGCCGTCATCATTTGGAAGGAACATAGTGGTTGATGTGATTACCGGTAGGCCGGTTCATGGGGGGATGATTAGCGGTGCGAGAAAGAGCCTGTCAGAACATCGGCATATAGTGAACACGCTGGATGTCGAAAGCCGTCCTTGACTCTCCGACATCCCCAATGTCACTTTCTCAAAAGAAGACGCAAAGGGAATTGTCTTTCCTCATGACGATCCTTTGGTGTTAATGCTTATGATAAATGGAGCAGAGATTAAACGGGTTCTAGTTAAAGGAGGAAGTTCGACAAATATTCTATTCATGAAGGCATTTGATGCAATGATGATAGGAAGGCAGTACTTGACGCGGGTTTCATATCATATGGTTGGGTTTAATGGTTCAACTGTAAGACCAGAGGGCAGTATCGTCTTACCAGTTTGGTTTAGTGAAGGACCAGCAGTAAGAGACACAATGGCCGAATTCATAGCAGTGGATGTGTCGTCAGCATATAACGCGATTATCGGCAGACCGCTCATTCATGTCACACAGGTTGTAGTGTCGACATACCACCTGACAATGGCCTATGTATCAAACTCAAGGCGTGTGGAGAAGGTGCTTGGAGGGCAGGAAATGGCAAAATCCTGTTATGTAACTATATTAAAACAATCCACCCGAGAGGTACCTACTTTGAGTAATCCGAAAAGGGACAGAGAGCCGTCAGTGCATGTTCTGTTAATGGAGAACTTTGACACAAGGTCGCTATCAGTTCCCAAATCGACCCCGAGGGGAGAAACAGTGCATGTCGAGCTCCAGCCGGGAGTTCAAGGTCGAACAGTGAAAGTGGGGTCAAATATAGATGCTTACATGAGATGTAACTTGATTAGTTTGTTGCGAGAAAACGCAGATGTGTTCGCTTTCTCGGTGGATGAGATGCTCGGAATACACCCTGATGTCATGGTATATAGGGTGAATATTTACAGAAAGTCCAGGTCAGTAAGGCAAAAGAAGAGAAACTTCTCGACAGAAAAGATTGAGGCAATACAGGCTGAGGTTAAAAAGCTCTTGGCGGCAGGGTTCATCGAGCCTTGCACGTATCTCGAATGGTTGGCGAATGTAGATATGGTGATAAAGCCAACAGAAAAGTGGCAAATGTGCGTCGACTTTACAGATTTGAATAAGGCATGCCCTAAAGACTGTTATCCGTTGCCACGGATAGACAAATTGGTGGATTCGATGTCCGGATATGCAACGCTCAGTTTCCTAGATGCCTTCTCGGGATATCACCAGGTTAGCCTTCATGAGTTAGACAAGGCTAAAGCTGCGTTCATAACGGACGCAGGAGTTTACTGCTATAAGGCCATGTCGTTTGGGTTAAAGAACGCTGGTGCAACTTATCAAAAGCTGGTCGATAAGATCTTTGAGAAACAAAAAGGGAAAAATGTAGAGGTGTATGTGGATGACACGATTGTGAAAAGTCATCTAGACGAGGATCACATTGCTGACCTTAGGGAAACCTTTGACACCTTGCGACAGTACCAGATGAAGTTAAACCCAGAAAAGTATGTGTTTAAAGTTCGCTCAGGCATGTTTTTAGGGTTTATGGTTAGTGAGCTTGGAATTTATGCAAATCCAGATAAGGATAATGCAATACTTGGTATGAATCAATTGAATACAATACGTGACATACAAAGGCTAACAGGCCGAATGGCAGCCTTAACACGATTCATCAGTAAATTTGCTGATAAGGCGCTCCCATTTTTTGTGGTCTTACGACAAAATAAAACTTTTGAATGGGGAAAGGATCAGACCGAAGCCTTAGAAGTGGTTAGAAATCATTTGAGGTCATTGCCGACAGTAGCAAGACCAAAACATGGGGAACAGTTACAGTTATACATATCGGCTTCTTCGGAGACGGTGGCAGCCGTATTATTGGTAGAAAGAAAGAAACAGAAAATGCCGATATACTTTGTCGGTCATGTTCTGAATGCGGCGAAGCGCCAGTAATTGAGAAGATGGCATACACTGTTGTAATAGCAGCGCGGAAGCTCTGTACATATTTTGATGCTCATGTGATAAAGGTATTGACTAACTAGTCGTTAGAGAAATCTTTGCAGAAGACGGATACGTCGGGTTGATTGTTGAAATGGGCAATCGAGTTGTCGAAATATGAGTTGGTTTATAAGCCCAAAGTGTCCATCAAGGCGCAGGCACTATATGACTTCATTATAGAAGCTTCTTACAATGACAAGGAAGAGTAGGTCGGAACATGGAAAGTCTTGGTGGATGGATCTGCTATTGTGACCGGATCAGGGGCCGGGATAGTGATATCATCGCCATAGGGGGATGTCTTTGAGTATGCATTGAAATTCAAATTTAAAGCTTCAAATAATGAAGTAGAGTATGAGGTGGCGATAACAAGGGTCTAGTTGTCTTTAGCAGCAAATGCCAAGCGCTTAGTCTAGACAACAGATTCACAGTTGGTTTCAAGTTAATGTACTGGTGAATACGAGTCGCGGGAGCCAGCAATGGTAAAGTACCTTGAGAAACTTAGGCAATTAACGGCACAACTGGAGCACTTTGAAATTACCTTGGTTCTAAGAGTGCAAAACTCCCAAGCTGATGCTCTGGCAAGATTGGCTAGCTCCAGTTTTAACGACCTAGAGAGAACAGTTATGGTCGAGGTATTGAAGCAAAAAAGTATTGACGAGGATTCAGAACAGGTTCTTTGTGTTGATAACAACAGTTAGTGGTACGAAAAAATTCTGGGGTAGATATTGTATGGTACCTTGCCGACTGATAAGGCTGAGTCGCGAAAACTAAAACGAGATAGCGTGTGGTTCGTTATACACCAGGGACAATTTAAAAAAAGGGGTTTCTCATTGCCTCTTGAGATATGTATAACCAACTTTGAATCAACAAGACTCATTGAGGAAATACACGAGGGAACCTGTGGGAACCATATCGGTGGAAAAGCCTTGTCGTTGGGAACAATGAAGCGAGGGTATTATTGGCCGACAATGAATGAGGATGATTTGGAGTATATGAAACGATGTGAAAAATGTTAAAGTATGCGCCGGTCATTAATCTTCCTCCAAATGACTTAACACCGATAATGAACCCAGTCTTGTTTGCACAATGGGGAATGGATATCGTAGGACAGTTCCCATCGGCCACTGGCAGCAGGAAGTTCTTGATAGTAGGTGTAGACTACTTCTTAAATGGATAATCTCATAACCAGGAGCGAAAATATTGGCGTTAGAGATAAAAAAGTTCATATGGAAAAACATCTTCACCAGATTTGGGTTACTGATGGCAATGGTTTTTTTTATCATGGGTCGCAGTTTGATTGTAAGACGGTGAAAGACCTTTTGGCCATGTACAAAGTCAAGTTCGCGTATGCAGCAGTATGCCATCCACAGTCAAACGACCAGGCTAAGGCAGCCAACAAGCAAATTTTATCGGCCCTAAAAAAGAAGATTGGAGACACAAAGGAGCTATGGGCTGATCTTATTCCTGAGATCTTATAGGCAAATCGAACCTCTACAAAAAAAGCGACTGGGGAGTCGCCCTTCAATTTGGTGTTTGGCACTGAAGCAGTGATACCGACTGAGGTAGGACTACCAACGTTCAGAATCTAGCACTATTGTGAAGAGCAAAACGATCTACTACTACTTCAATAGTTAGATTTCTTACCTGAGCTCCGAGAGAAAGCTGCAGTTAAGTCGGCAGCGTACAAAGACAGAATGTCAAGGGCTTATAATAAAAGGGTCAATCACCGTCCTATGATTACTGGAGATTTGGTTTTGCGGAGAGCAGCAGCAACAGGAAAGGGAAGCGCTGACGGCAAGTTAACGGAAAATTGGGAAGGACCATATAAAATCAATGACACACTCAAGCAAGGGTCGTACCGGTTGGAAACCATGGAAGGGAAGCCTTTGAAGAATGTGTGGAATGCAGCGGTGCTTAAAAAATTTTATGTTTAAATGTTTAAATATACAAATAGTTCCGATAATATAATGTATCATGTACGTTTTTTAACTATCTTTCTCAGATAGTACCAATAATGAAATAAAAGGTACCTGGTCTGATAGATACATGTTGTTAGGCATACTCCATTTGGTTACATAATCAAATGGATGGACAGCTAAATACCACTCCCTCAAAAGTAGTAAAATGAGGGTCTGATCAACTGTGAACATCTACTCTTTGTGAGGTTGTAAATTCAAAGTATAATACTGGCCGGCATGAGGCTTACCCATGATAAAAGATAGCCGAAAGAGGCATTTCAGTAGGTGCAAACAAGCACTACTCAAATGGCCAGTGTAATAGTTTGAACCGACAATATATAATTCGTATACAAAAGGCCTATAAACAGCATATATAATACTCTAAAATAGCTAAGACAGATTACTGAACACGAAGCTGAAAACGGAAATGGAAATGCATATTTTACGTAAATTCGAAAGAAGAAACCGGAAATGGAAATGCATATTATATGCAAATTCGAAAGAAGATAACGAAAATGGAAATGCATATTATATGTATATTCGAAAGAAGAAAACGGAAATGAAAATGCGTATTGTATATAATCTCGATTCTTTAGTGAATGCACCAGCTATGCAGGTACACTCACTAAGGGGGGAGCAGATAGTTTACATGGTCAAACATGAAACATTCTTGTTATATAAGCGTCATTTTTAAGACGTCATCATTTTTAAGATGTATATAATGATGACAGTAACCATGATCAAAGTAGAAAAGTGATAATTAAAGTAACAATATACATTCGAAAGGCATCACCACAAAAAGGGTACATGCCGATAAACAGCACAAGCAAAAGAAAAAGAGTTTTACGCTAAACAAAAAATTCAAAAACATCAATGTTGATAAGGCCCAAGTACACATGAGCCGCATGATGATATCGGTGATGACTGCCCGCCCCTTCAAGCTTGAGGTTCTTGCGTTCCCTCAAGTATGGGAGAGTTCAGAAGGTTGGGGTCCACTAAAGTGTCATCTTCACTAGGATCAGCATTGAAGAGAACCTCATCAGAAAATTGTTGTTGCTCAAAACTAGTAGCATGCTCATGAGCCTTGTTGTTGAAGGCTGCCTCGACCTTCGCCCAATCAGGTTTCGTCCAACTAGTAACCTTAACAACACACCGTTGAGCTGCAATCCACCCACCGTCGTAACGGTTTTAAAGTCTTTCTATGAAGTCATCACACCTCAGGTACCGACTGACAGCTCTCTGCCGGATGCCAGGTTTGTTAGCCTCCATTTTTTGGACTTTCTCCTCTAAAAGGCCGGCAGTACCCTTGACATCATCGAGTTCCTTTTGAACCACCGGCAGCCGAGCAGCAACCTTGGATTTTTCTTCCAATTGTTAATAGAGGGATTTAATCTCATCTTCAGCAGCTTTGAACTTGTCGGCCTTCTCCCTAAGAGCTTTTAGCTCCTCGTCATCCTTCTTTTTCACCGCTCTAATGCCGTCAAGGGCCTTCTATGCATTCTTCACAGCCGTTTCTATGGTTTACTGGTTCAGCAAAGCCTGATAGTGTTGCTCTTGATAACACCGATACATCTCGACAAGCTCGGTGCCGGAGGCAATGGCCTACGTGATCAACGCAATAACCAAGCACGTTAGAAAGAAGTAAAGTAAAAAAAAAAAAAAAAAAAAATAATAATAATAATAATAATAATAATAAAGGTTAGCTAGAAATACAATCATGCTAGTCTGATATGATACCTTCATTAAATCATGCATATGTTGTGAAGCAACTAGGCCGACAAGGCCAGCGGGCCTATCAATAGGAGTTGCCAGATTACGAAGCAACCGTTATCCCAAGTTACCGCCCTGAAGTGGGTCGTCGGTAAAGATAGATTCATTGCGGCATACATCCAGCTCTGGTTGCCATCGGTCCCGGGAACTGCCGTCAGGAACGGTGAACCTCTTTACCACCTCGTCAGGAATCTTACCGAATGGCTGCTCTATCCACTGGTTTGCCTGGTTTACAATACCGAGTGTGCTCACATCAGAGCCAGTATGAGCCTTAGCTTAAGGCGCAGGGTGAACTGTTGTTGTAGGCTGAATGAGAAGTGGAGAATCTACAATATCTTCCACTAAAACCCCTTCCGGCACAGATTTCTTTGATGGCTGGAGAGGAAGTTCAGGTGGTACATGTTGTTGTGGCTGGGTTTGCTGCTGAGGGTCTTGATCCTTGTGCTGAGGAGCTTGTTGTTTCTACTGCTCCTCACTCGTCTTCGCTCTCTTAGCGACCTGCTCATCTTCTTTCCTTGAACCAGAGGCTCCACTCATTCCACCACGTCTGTTAGCAAGTGAAACAATGCGTCTAGAGCTTTTTCTGGCGTTGTCGTCTGTCGTTCTCTCAGCTTTTCTCTTCGAATTTCGTGATTGCGAAGAAGATCGGTTGCAATAGGTAGCAAGTGTATCGTAAGCAGGCTTGGGAGAAGAAGGGCAGCATTTCAAAACTCTTTTTTCGTCAACTGATAGCCCTAGGACTTTCCAATCTAGTTTGTCAACGCATGCACCAAATAAGTCATACTAGGTAAGAATAAACATAGCAGGATACAAACCGATAGGCAGTAAGGGGTTCTCCGACATCAGAGATAAGAAATAAAATATTAGTAACATATATGCAAAACACAAGAGCAATACCAAAACTACCAGTAGTACAGAGACCGATATGAGACAAAGGAGCGTTGCTGAGAATATATTTCACATTCAGCAGCCACACCCTAGGGACTATCTGTACAGTATCCTCGTCAAGTTCAATCTCTTCTATGCCAAAATAATCACAGGCTCTGCGTTCTTGAACTCCAAGACCTCTCCCGTCAATCGAATCAAAACGCGAGTGAGGACGGTAGAAAGTCCTTCTAATTGGGAAGTCGTCTGGAACACGCATAAATAAAAACTTTTCTTGCCAGCCTTCGCAACTGGATAGCTTGCGGTGGACGGTATACTTGTGAGAAGCTGTGTAAATTGACCACCATCCTTCAGATTGGCCATCCCGCTTTAGCCAATGAAGTCTCCTGAACAAGTTGAGGGTTAAAGGAAAATTCTTGTATAGCATAACCCAAACAACTGCTACTACGTTCTGAATAGTCAGCGGGGTGAGTTGTACAAGACAAAGGTTCTCGCAGAATCTTGACAATAAAATGATGAATAGGGAAGCGGAGGCCGAAATCAAGATGCTTGGCGTAAATGGCAACATGACCATCATGACTTGCGCATCGTCAATTCATATCCATCAGGAAGCCGATAGAATCGTTACTGACCATCAAGGTCAATTCATATCCATATTATTGCATCGTCCTCCTGACCATCAAGGTCAATTCAATTCATATCCTGTTAGAATCAATATTAATAGGATGTCGGTACTCCGCATCGTCCTCCTCGGAGTTATAGACTTCATCTAGGCCTTCCTCTTTTGTAACTTGCGACAACAAATCCATAATATCTTCCTCCTTCCCAACATTCCTGCCTTCGTTTTGGTTTACCTCCTCACCGCCATCTTCCTCATCGCCGAGAACGGAGTTGACGACAGATTCATGCACAGGAGATTTGGACCGCCTGTCGCCATTTTGGCTTACCTCACGATCTTCAGATTCTGACTCATCAGAACTGACCACCTGTGCTTTACCGGGCCTTTTCCTAGGTTCAGCTTTATCAGGAGAAGCGTTAAGGGCAACATGTGGCTGGTAACTAGTCTGTTTAACCCTTGGCATCGTGGTGGTTCTAACCCCGATATGACTAATGTTAGAGCCGTATTGATCAAGGTTTAGCTTATCTGCGAAGCTGCGTAGGTGATATCGGACGCTAACTAGCTCGACGTCAAGGACCTCAATGTCGTCGGGTAAATCAGGATTGTTAGGTCGGCAAGATCTTTCACAATCAGCTATAACCTTATGACGGTAAGAGGCTTGCTTTTGTTCTTTAGCAGTTAGCGGCTAAAACGGATCGTCAATGTTATCAGAAAGAGACGACGTTGTGTCTTGAACTTTACTGATATCTTTACCCACAGATTGCCTAATAAGGCGACGCCTAACAATACTAAGGGTGGTTTGTTCCTCTTCAAAACTACAATCAGACATTTATGAATGCCAACTACGCTAAAATCGTAAAAATCAAAACATGAAAAATTAAAGTTAAGGTTCGTGAATACCTTCGAATTTTCTATCAAAAAACGCCCTTAAAAGTAGAAAAAGTGCCGAACTCCAATCCCGCTGCACTTGAGAACGCTTGATAGTCGTTGTTAAGCTTACATAGAAACGCTTCGAATTCGCTTAAGTGTGATTTCGAGAGGTTTTTAAGGAACATGAAAAGGAAAAAGGGGAAGGAAATATAGTTTTTATAGATTTAAAAGAAGACGGGTGATGTGATGGGTCGGTCAGAAATCCAAGGGTCGAGAAATTTTGTAAATTCAAAACTATTTGGCCGAATCTACGACACGTGTCCCTTGACTAGTCAAACTTCCCGCCTTAAAAAAAATAAAGAAAAGAAAAGGAAATAAGAAAAAAATTTATAACGTTTAGTATTCCGCTCGAGCAAGTCAGACGTTTTTTGCTCCCAACCTAAGTATAAAGTAGAGCTTATTTGCTATCAGCATACAAGCTCACTTGGGGAGCAAATCGAAGATTTTTTGCTCCCACCCTGGAAATAAAGTAGAGAAAATCACTAATATTGAAATACTTTGGTTCCAATCAAAACTAAGTCCCCAAAGGTTGAAATGAATGAATTCAAAAGCGGACTTGGTCTCCTAAAAGTAGAAATGATTGAAATCAAATGAGAACTCAGTCTCCTAAGGAAGAAATGAAGGAATTCTAATCAAAATTCCCTGCTAAGGACAACTTGTGAATAAGTGAGAACATCAGTTGTATAGACGTCCTCACTTGGGGGGTTAGTTGTATGGGATGATACCGATAAGGGACATGGGCCGATATTAACTCTTTTGGAAATAGGTCGGGTTACAACCGTACAACAGAATGCTCATATCGGTATTCACTCATAACTGTAAGGGCCATGGTTAATCTGCGCACACCACGTGGCGTGGGATAACCAACACTTGGCATGTACATTGTTTGCATGGCATGCAGCCACTTGGGAGAACATTCTACTATAAATAACCAATCCAACTCTTTAAACAAAGGTAACAATAAATGCTCTCTCTCACTCTCTCTTTCTCTCTCTCTCTCTCTCTCTCTCTCTCTCTCTCTCTCTTATTCTCTTCCTTAATACTTTCTCTTCTTTTTCTAAAATACTTTCTGACTTTACCATCAGAGTGGTTATCCCCGAAGCCAACCCGGGGTTAGCTAATCCTTATTTCCTATGTAGGTACTTAGCTGGACAATAAGGTCTTCACAGATCCTGGATACGGGTTGTCAGGTTAGATCTGGAACATTATAAAAAAAGAATTTGCTTATAAATTTAGAAAGTAATAATAATAAACAGGAATAAATATAAACGAGACTAGATAGAAATAAGAAATGTCATACTCATATTGTTTTAATGAGCTAAGTAAATGCAATTAATTACAATATCAACAAAGATTTAGTCTTACGATAACAAATTTAATCTAAAAAACTTAGCCAATTATTGTTTCTGAACCTTGGGCGATTCTACATCATTGTAGGCTGCATCTCTTGTCAAATACTCCTTCAAAAATAATATACACATATATTATTACAATTTTTTAGAACAAAACTAACATTGATTAACCAAAATATGTGTATATACCTTCTTTACTTAAATTGCAAAGAAGTGGCAAATTCACTAACCTTTCACAAATTACCCTTGCATTCTTTATGCATGGAAAGAGACTATATCGTACACATATCTGATTACATTATAAGCACATTCTGTAGTAACTCACAGTCCATGCTCCTCGTAGTAACTCGTAGTCCTCTTGGCCCTCCCAATATGCGTGAGAAACTACATTTGTTGCTAGGCCATCTAGGATCTTCAAGACCTTAAACACAATAATGTCAATTACTAAAGAAGTTTCACAAAAATTATTAACAGAGTGGCCATATATGCAAACCAATGAGCATTGATCCACCACCAAAATCACCCATGTAGAAGTGTATGTATATGAGACATAGGAAATCATTATAACCATGAGAGATATCCCAATCTCCCCATCCTCCTTTAAATGAAACTTTACAGTTTTTACAGGTATATTGTTTAGTCATTTGTCAGCTAAGACATGAAATTTATAAATATGTCGGAAGTTGAAACCAATCAAACCATGTAGTTCATTGTGCTACTGATGATTATGCGAATATGTATCAATCTTGCATAGATCTTACAAATAAACAATAATGCCAACAAAAAACTTGATCTAGCATGCTAGCAGTAGTAGATACTTGTCAAGTCCACAAGTTATTAATCTAAATAGCCAAACCCATTTTCCATTAGGCTAATTAAGCAATGTCTTTTATTCATGACCACTAAATTTCAATTAATCTAAAGATGGGTTAAGAATATATTAAAGAAAATAACATCTATTGGAAAATATGACTAATGATCTCAAAAAGGGGGAAAATCATAAAGTAAAAAAATATTGGAAAGTGGTGAAACGTGGGTTTATCAAGATTCGAACAATAATCGAAATAACCAACTACAACTCCAAGGAAGCATCAAATTACCTGCTGATCAACTCTCATTTCTTTACCTACAGTTTGCTTCATAAAATTTTAATTAAATACTTAGGGCTATGCACTTGCATACCCATTGTGTGAGTTGTATCCGCCCCTGGTTATTATATACTTCATATTTGTTAGCTGAAAAGAGATTTTAAAAAATTAAGAGAATGCTTAATAGTTACCCTGTATGTGAGTCCTAAGAGCTAGTAGATTCACTAGGATACATGCATGCTTGCCTCCTCATCAGCAGATGACCTTTAAGGTGACAAAAGAAGCAGTATAAATAAACCAACCTCTTCTCCGTAACATTCAAGTCAATATCCCACTACATCGACTGTAGGTAAAATTTGTTTATCACTTGGATAATAATAATTTAAAATCCAATATTGAAATTTGATTCTCAAATTGGGATTTGGGATACAGAGACAAAAAAAAGGTAAATTGCAGACTTAGTTTGACAATGTATCTTGTTCAGCATGAACATCTAGGCAATGTTGCCAACATTGCATGCCAACACTAGCATAAGTTAATTTCATTCTTATACAAGGATCCTACATAAACATAAATTTGATTCCTCGGCCTTATTCACCTGTAGTTCAAGATAAGTAATCTTACTTAGCTTTCTTCATTTGAAAAGTATGATATCAAGGATAAAATATGAGAACAATTGTAGTGCACTCATAACAAATACAGTAGAAATTTGGTAACTATAGGCAAGTTACTTTCAATATTATTTCGGATATAAAGACTAAAATTACTACTAATAAGTTGTAACTTATCATGATATTTCAGAGATTCAGATTTCCCACACATTGAATCACTAGTGTAGGGGATACAAATTGTATAATGAACCTCTTTCATAACTCAAGTAAGGTGCTCCAGCATTAAAATGAATGAGTGAAAACGAACCTTCATTCATAAAAGTTCAAAGACAGTGACATATGCCTAATAAGACTCACATGAAGCCTTCATTCCAGTTCCTAATTTAGCACTCCTAAGTCCTAATATATATTGAGTATTTTAATATGATCTTAAGACAAATGCAACTAAAGAGTATTTTACAAAAAAATAGATTTTAAAAACATTGACTAGTGGGGTCTTGTAAGTCATAAGAGTGTAGCTTCAAATATTAGTGAGATTTCGTAGGTTTGGTTTCAATCAATGCAAATGACAAGCTTACCGTGTAGCAGATGGGAAACATTGTAGTGAATGTATACTTTATTGATAAAGACTAGAGGACTATATTTATACAAATTAGGATGAGACGGGAAAATGCAGTTGAGTTACACAAATTGAAAAGGAAAGGAAGAAATGGAGGGACAAGGGAGAGGAGAGACAACAAACAAGGCAAGAGAAAGATATTATATCAATATTATTATGTTATGAACTGAGAGTATAGTATTCTATTTCATATCATATCGATTAGGCACATTAATATAAGTAAATTTTTAAACTATATCACCCATCTAATTATAATTGGCAAAACTGTTTCTTTAGCCAGTAATAATAAGTGAATTAAATCTTGAGCAATTGTCAAATTCTGTGACATGAAACCCCTTAATTTACCACCACCATCTACTGATCGAACCCATTCTTAGTGGTGTTACATTTTTTACCGGCATAGGGTCCCCATTCTCAACAAATTCATTCATCAGCATTTTCTATTGAGTGCTAAATCACTACATCAGAACAAAATAGAAGAACTTGTACCACCATTAATAAAGCCATATTAAACAAGAATGAATGTGCGGTACTCACTTGCGCTCTTGCGCTCGAATCTCTCGCCAGCCGACTTCTCTAAAGGATAATGTTCGTTAACCCCAGGTTACTATGAAATTAAACCTGACTTTGCAACTAGTAATTCAAGTAATTAAACCCCTAACTTTCATTAAATTAAGTTAACAAAAAAAACTAGAAACCTTAGAAATCATGTTTTTAGTTTTTTTTTAGACAATCGGTTACAATAATAATAATAATAATAATAATAAAAAAAATTAAATAGGTAGAGATTGAGAGCGTACCTTGATGATATTTTTCGATGATTGAATTTAGAAGGAGCTTCAGAGGATTTCAGCGGAGTATGAAAAATTGAGGTCAGCGGAGAATGAAAAATTGAGGGTGGTTTGTGAATAAATGGGCTGATTAAGTTTGATGAGATAGGTGGAAGAATACGACTATTCGAGTATTTCTTTTTTTTAAAAACGAAAAAAAAAATAGAGTAAAGTGAGAGTTGTGTACTTGTGTGTGCTACCATTAGTAACTGACATTGATTAAGCTCGTTACAATTAATAAAGTCAACAAAGTTTGACTTGCTATTTGTAACTGGCCTTTTTCATGCCTGTTACTAATAGCTGGTCAGCCTATTTTTAACCTGCTTTTTGTAACTTACCTTGGTAATGCCAGTTACTAATGATAATTTATTTGTAACCAGCAATAGCTATGTCAATTACTAATACTCTTGTAGTAACTAATATAATTTATGTCAATTACTAATACGGCGTTACAAATAGCATTTTTCACTACTTGAAAACAGGTCATTTCCGACGGAAAAATTTCATCAGAATCACCCTGAATTCAGTCGGAAAACCCCGTTTCCCCACCCACCCAAACCACCACCGAAACCACCCAAAACCACCATTCCCCACCAAAACCACCATTCCCCACCGAAACCAACCAAAACCGCCATTTCCCAATCTACCCACCACCTATCACCACACCCACTACGAAAACCACCACAAAACCAGTTAGTTTACCCAGATCCCCACCACCACAACCACAATTCAACCAGCACCAAAAAAAAAAAAAACTAAATTAATAGAAAGAAAACGAATACATACCTTCAATTCCACCTCCAAAACCTCGGAATTGGGTTTATGAGACCAAATTCGACCATGAAAACTCTAGATCTAGAGTTTTCATGGTGGAATTTCACCTAAAACCTTCGTTTTGCGCCGTTGATGAAGATGTATGTGTTGGTGTTGTTGTTCATGTCGATGTTGGTGTTGTTGTTGTGACAAGCGCACTTTAGGGCGCGCTTTAGAGCATAATATTAGGATGATTTTGGATGTATTTGGGGCCGTTCTGGCCGATTATTACCTTATTATGCTTATGTCCCCTATATTACGTGCTTCACAGGATTTCGGTTTGTTTTTGATGTGTTTTCAAGTAATATCAACCGAGTTTAGTCGGATCCCGAGCCCTTGATGCGTAACCGAGCTAGCCTTGACCGAAGTCCGAGGAGTTAAGGAAGTTCAAGTGTCGTGCATTGATTACATAGCACAGGCAGCACAGCCGTGTTACCATAGGCACACCCGTGCTGGCCTATGAGCAAGCAGCCCTAGGCAAGGCAGCACGACCGTGCAAGCCAATAGCACGGTCGTGTCAGTATCCAGGCACCAGCACGGCCGTGCAGGCCATTAGCACGGCCGTGCCAGATGTTGCCCGTGCCCGTGTCATCTTCAGTATGAGCCCCGTGCTAGAGCATATTCAGCACGGTCGTGCCAGGCAGCTGCACGGCCGTGCCAAATATAGCATGGCCGTGCCAAATTGAAGAAGAAATCCGGTTTAGCTACTGACAAGCTAGCACGGCCGTGCCAAATATAGCACGGCCGTGCTGATCCAGGGTTGACTGCGCGCTTGACTTCTCCGAATTAGAAGACGTATATAAGGCCCGACTTTAAGGGGCGTTTTTAGACAGTTTTAGAGATAGTTTTTGTGAGCTTTTGTAGAGAGGTAGAGAGCACTTCCGTAGTTGAGATTCCATAGATTTGATCTAGTTAATCGTAGTTTTCCGGATTGATTCGAAGCAAAATTCGTTGGGATTCTTTGTATTATTCATTGACATAGGATATCAAAGTTCCAAACTTTGTCATTGATTCGCATCAATACAATTGGTATTATTCATTCTTGTTTATTAATCAAGCTTTATTATTCCTTAATCAGAATTCATGTTTATATCTATTATGCTTTTGGAATTCATTATTACTTTGATTATGAATATGTGTGAGTAGTCTCCTAGCTAGGGTTTCGGGATGAAACCCGGCCTAGGTAATCTATGTAATTGAGGGTTGATTTTGATAAACGGATTGTGATTAAATTGATTATATGCTATTGCATGTTAATTCATTATAATAGGAGTAGCTAACCTAGAATCTTGAATTTGATTGCATGATATTCTTGATTTGAACAAGAGATTGTGAATTGAGTATTTCATTGTTGAATGTGGTTTGATTATGTATCGAGTAATGTTAAGTGCATGAGAAATCCAATCTTAGTATTGCCCGTTGTCTTCCTATCGCACGATATTGATCAGACATATAGTCTTTGCATATCCCATTTGTCTCTATAATTCCTTGTTGCGTAGTTACCGATGGTTTGGTGAATTCCCGTTCTCCCTAGTGTCTTAGTTTATTGATTTATTCCATCTTATTAGTAGTATTTTAGAACACCATTTTCCATTGATTTCGAACTAGCTTAGGTTTAAGATTGATTTGCAATTACTCTCGTTCCTCGTGGACCGAACCTTTATTTGCCATTGTACTTGGTTATTGGGTGTTCGTATAAGTATTGTTTGATTGAGAGTTAGATTGTAGCGACCGATTTAACCCTTGTCATGTTGCGGCAGTGGCTAGTGTTGGTGGTGGTAGTGGCTGGCGGTAGGTGGTTTTTGTACAAGAGGAAAGAGAACGAGGAGAAGAAGAAGAAAGAGAAGAGGAGAGAGAAGGAGAACCAGAAGAAGAAGATGAGGAAAGAGAATAGGAGAGATAACGAGAACCAGAAGAAGAAAAGGAGAAGAAGAGGAGAGAGAACGAGAACGAGAACGAGAACCAGAAGAAGAAGAGGAGAGAGAAGGAGAATGGTAGAGAAAAGGAGAAGGGAAAGGGATAGAAAAAGAGAAACGGGAAAGGAAAGAAAAGAGGCGGAAACCGGTTTGTTTTTTTTTTTTTTTTAATTTTTTTTTAAAAAAATCATAATTCTGTCGGAAAGGGTTTAAATTCCGTCGGAAATTTCCGATAGATTTGAAATCCGTCGGAAATTAATTATTTTTCGATGGAAAATCCGTCGAAAATTTCTGACGGGAAATTTAAATTCGTCGGAAATTTCTGACGGAATTTAAATCCATCAGAAATTTCGTTTTTTTCCAACGTATTTTCGTGTCCGTCGAAAATTGACCTTTTTCTAGTAGTGTTTTCAACTAGTGACTTCTTTCTCCTCACTTCTCTTGGTGTTATTCACGAGAACCCTAGTTTCTTCACTTCTCTTTCATCAAATTGGTCATTTTTTGGTTGATTTTTGTGGAAAAAATTACGGATATCTGCTGTGATTGGTGATTAGAAGCAAAGCCCTAAATTAATTTCGTGAATTACTGCAATTCGTAGGTGCTAGGTATCGTGTTCTTATTCTTCACCCCCTCTCTCTATCTTTGGTTGTTTTTGGTGATGATCTTGTTTATGATGGCTTTGATTTTTGTGTTGAGCAATCTTTGTTTACCCGTTAACAGGGATTTATTATGAATTCACTTCCCTTTTAAATTGTTGGATATGATGCGGTTTGGTTGAGTAAGTGATTTTTTGGTTGAATTTTTGTTAATCAATGATGAAAACCTGTGTTCTGAGAAGGCTCTAGGACCCATTAGTGTTTGTGTTTGATGTTTGGTGTACCTAGTTTAACCATCAAGTGTCTTTAGTACAAAGTAGTACAAAAGTGATTGCTGATAGTTTATTTTAGTTGAACAAACAGGTACCAAAGTTAATTGGGTTCCTTATAAGCCTTCAATGATGTTATTGGATTATCTGATACTATGTATTCTGCTTCTTTGTTGCCAATGTATTCTGCTTCTTTGTTGCCTGCTATGTTGTTTCAATAGTTGGGGTGTATGGCTCATTGTATCCATTGGTGTTACCTTCAATCATACAACCCATCGGTTGAAACAACATAACTTGTATTAAACGTTTTGACAATGATAAGTCCTTTTACATAAGCTGAGACAATCAAATTTAAATGCCTAATTTTGTTGAATACCTTAACATTCCTAGTCAGTCCATGACTAAATTTTCTTTTGTTATGAGTGCTCTTGAATCTAAGTGGCTTTTTAAAGTTGCAATGTCTATGATGGCTTCGGACATCTGAGTCCTTTACTTATTTTCAAAATCAACCCTGATCTCATATGGATAATATGGTTGAATTTTTGTCAGTCAATGATGAAACCTATGTTCTTAGAAGGCTTTTGGACCCATTAGTGTTTGTGTTTGTTGTTTGGTTTACCTAGTTTAAGCATCAGGTGCCTTTAGTACAAAATAATACAAAAGTGAATGCTGATAGTTTATTTTAGTTGAACAAATAGGCACCAAAGTTAATTAGGTTCCTTATAAGCCTTCAATGATGTTATTGGATTATCTGAGACTATGTATTTTGCTTCTTTGTTGCCTGCTATGTTATTTCAACGGTTGGGGTGTGTGGCTCATTGTATCCATTGGTGTTACCTTCAATCATAAAATAAACCCATCCGTTGAAACAACATAACTTGTATTAATGCTTTTGACAATGATGAGTCATTTTACATAAGCTGAGACGATCAATTTTAAATGCCTAATTTTCTTGAATACCTTAACATTCCTTGGTCAGTCCATGACTAAATTTTTTTGTTATAAGTGCTTTTGAATCTGAGTGGCTTTTTAAAGTTGCAATGTCTATGATGGCTTCGGACATCTGAGTCCTTTACTTATTTCCAAAATCAAAGCTGATTTAAACAAAAAAGTTTGTTATGAATGCTCCTGAATCTGACTGGCTGTTTAAAGTTGCAATGTCTATAAGGATTGGGGACGTTTTAGTCCTTTACTTATTTTCAAAATCAAAGCTGATCTAAACAAAATCACTTCGTTGAGTGGGCTTTTAAAGTCAATGTCTATGATGATTGTTGCTCTGATGGTATTTAGTTGAGATTAAAGTCAGGCTAGTCAGCACAATCTAGGGTATTTTGTGATTGGTATCCATGTTCATATGGATAGTATGCTTCGTTGCGATCGTATTCAAACATGTCCCCATCATTATCAACACTGAAGTCAGCAACATCTTCCACTGCATGATTCAAATCATGCTTGAAGTCTGAGGCCATTGATATGGAGAGGCAACGACGTTTTGGGGTCTGATTTTTTTTTTTTGTTATGTTTGCATGTATGAGAATTTAATGATTTCACTATACAGTGATTTGATAATTTGAGAGTGATTGTTTTTTTATACTTGTAGCGTAATTTGAATGGAAATTCAAATATTACTTCCCTCTTTTTATTTCAGTCAAATCAGCAATCTGTGTACTTTGATTTTATTGGTTGTTGAAATTAAGTTGTGAAGTCTTATTAGTTAAAAAGAAATGACATGGATTACTCTTTGTTTTGCTGTAAATTTATTGGCTCTCAACTCCTTAAGGGACTTTTTAATTTGTGTCAAAAAAGACCTTTTTCACTTTTTGTTGAAAAAACATCATTTTTTTAAACAAAAAATACATAATATATAAAAAAGAATTTCCATTAAATAAAATTTTACTTTATTCATAAAAAAGATTATAATACACATAGGTTTATTTTGGATAATAGATAATAGGTATGACTAATTTTTATTTTGGCGTCCCTAAAGGAGGTGGTTCGATTTTTTTTTTCTTTTTAACAAAACAAGGGATTCAAAATTTCAAACACGCGAGCGTGATATGCCTAGCCATTTGATCTGAGAACAATTATTACAAATAACCTTTATCGATAGTCTATGGTTATTTTGGACAATAGTTATTACTCTCCCGTGGAAAAAAAATTCTAAATCCACATAGAGCGTACATACATTAATATCGCTTTTAGATATCCCAGTTTAACTTTGGGCGTACCCAATATTTGAATTTTATTCGTCAACCATTACGATTTACAAAGATAAGACTTGATTGACGCATAGATCGAAAGGTACTTATGTAATACACATAGGGTTATTTTGGATTATAGCTATTGGGCATAACGTAATGATGTTTTATTATTTGGATAAACCTAGACAAAGTGAACCATTCTTGTTTTTTTACAAAATATAGAGTTACAGGGTTATTTCGGATAATCACATTTGATATTTTAACAATCTTATATGGATTAATTGCCACACTTCATATCTAATTGAATGTATCTAGTGCATAACAACAATGAACTAAACTAGCTAGTCCAAATAAAAAACAAACACAAAAGAGCAATTTGCCTTTAATCGAAGGATAAGTATAGCACTTCATACACTCAAGAATCTTAGTAACTTAGATCATTACTCCTATTAGTCACAGCGAACGATTACCCTTGCATAGAAAAAAAAAAAAAAAAAAAAACTCACGTTTATAATGTATAGCATACATAATTTACATTTCGCATTTAGATATCCCCATTTTAACTTTGGGCGTACCCAAAAATTAAATTTTATAATTTAATCAGCACAATCGACAAATATAAGACTTGACTAAAATATAGATCATGATGTATAAAATGTTTTCCATTAAGGGTATGAAAAAACAAGAAATATGGAAGCTGAACAAAGTTGTGGATTGCTTTGGGACTATGGAACTAAGGAACTAGGGAATCTGGAACCAAAACTCCTACATGATTATCGGGTCTTAATATCCTTTAATTAGGAAAAGAATCCATCGATTTGACAATTTCGATGATTACTCTTCCGTAGAGAACAAATTCTCAAACCATATAAAGCGAAAATACATTAATATCTCCTTCAGATATCCCCAATTTAACTTTAGGCGTATCCAATAATTTGAATTTTATTATGTAAAGCATACATAATTTAACTTTAGGCGTACCCAAAATTGCTTTAAATAATACCACCTTTCACCCGTCCGCTAAAAACAAGTTGACCTTTTGATTATCTCTAAATAATACCACCTTTGGAGGTTGTCTGCTTTAAACAAGTTATTTAACCAGCAACCTGAATGACCGGTTAAATTATTTTTGTAATAACTTCGTTTAATAATGTAATTAACTCTTAATAAAGACTTTAATGATTGTTAATTACAATTAAAATATTTTGATAATATCTTTTAAAATTAAAACTGATTTTTATTTTAAAATAAATGATTTTTTTTTAAATTTTTCTGTGCTGCCACGTCAGCCAGAGAAGACTACAACCAACGCAGCAGCCCGCAACGGCAGCCAGGACAAAGCCTAGCCACCTGTAGCCAGTCACTTCACCGACCATACGCCCATCCACGCTGGGCTACTGTCACTACAAAGAGAAATCCGGCTGGCACCAACTGCAACCTCCTCCTTCCCCCACCCCTGTTGTCGGTCGTCGCTCCTCCCCTTCCCCCCCTTCACCTTTAACAACCCCTCCCCCTCCACCTCCATTAATGGCAGCCACCATCCCCTCCATTTTCGGCAGTCCCCCCATCCCCTCCATTTCCAGCAACCCTCCTTCCCCTCCGTTTCCGGTCGCCCTTCCACTTTCCCTTGAAACCCCTACCCGAAACCCACCTGGAATCCCCTTTCTTCTTCCCTCCCCTTTCTCCTCCATGAATTCTGACCACCCAATCGAACACCCAAACCCCTCGAATTCCAAAAAAACCCCACCCACCTTATTGAAAAACCGCCAAAAAACCCCATCCCATGGCTGATTTTTGGGTTTCGAGATGTTTAGCGTAGGTTTTGGGGTTGGTTTCATGTGGCTTTTGAGATGTGGGTGGGGTGGGTCGGGTGGCTACGGGGATGAGGGTGAGGGTGGCTATCCATGCGAGGGGAGGGGGCGGGATGCTTGGTCGGTTTTTCCGGCGCAGGGAGGAGGCTGGGCGTCGGACGACCGGTAAGAGGTGCTGGCAGCCTTCGCATGGAGGGGAAGGGGTGGCTGGTGGGGGAGGGGGTTATTTATTTATTTTTTTTACACAAATAATAATAATTAATATTATTACCTATTAGAAATTAAAATATTAAATAAAAAAACAAATTAAATTTTTTTAACCCAATCAAACATTGACACGTGTCCCATATACCTATTAATCAAGTCAACAACAGGTCATGTATTGTTTAAAGCGAACAACCTCCAAAGGTGGTATTATTTAGAGATAATCAAAAGGTCGACTTGTTTTTAGAGGACGGTTGAAAGGTGGTATTATTTACAGCAATTTTTCCTTTTTATAATAGTATGTAAGGTTTTTTTTTTTTTTTTTTTTTTTTTTTTTTTTTTTTTTTTTTTTGCCTTGCTAAACATTCATGAGAAAATTTATGTCATCATTTAGTTGAAATTATAAAAGAACAATAGTATATAAAACTTTTAAAACCATGTCATCATTTAGACGCCACCAAATAAAAATTTAAACACGTTTTCTTATTGAAAAAATAATCTGTAAATTATAAAATCATATCATCATTTAATTGAAATTATAAAAGGAAAATATAGATGATATGAGTTCCTTAATGAAAGATTATAGAATATTTTCCTTGGTCATTATCATTGATTGCCTTAGAATATATACAACGTATATGCCTAACAAGAGGCTTGACTCTAGGCTACAAACTAGGAAGCAATATACAAAACATACGCTTAACAGAAGACTATAAAATAGCAAGCTATTTATCTACTTTGACTAAATATATTTACAATATAACGAGAAATATTTGGTAATTGATACTCGTAACTTTGGTAGTCCTTCATTTTTATTTACATTTTCAAAATTTGTATTTTATTCCAAAATATGTCATCTTTATGATATATATTCAGAAAAAATAAAATTCACAATCTTTGATATATGGAATTTAAATTTAAATCTATAAATGGATATATCATAATGAAAACAAAAATACGGTAACCATTTATTATAAATAAATTGTACAATACCTAACATCTACAAAATAAATTAATAAAAGGGATTACCATTGAGAAAGTGAAAAAGTAGGGGATTGCCATTGGGAATTTCCCAATAAATTAATATATTCCCTGCCGTTTTTCCTCAAAAAAAAAAAATCCCAAAATAAATAAACACAAAAAAAAAAGAACATTGTCAATGATATCTTCTAACTATTTAATATTATATGCTTCAAAGTCGACGTATTGTAAATACTCATGAAGCACCTCAAAAAGTAGTGCATCTGTTCCTTCCTCATGTCATCAGTCTACACAAGTAAACAAAAATTAGAAATACCCTAAATTTTCTGCAGCATATAGAGGTATCAGATTAAAAATATTGGTTTAATTTGTAATTACCGTGAAACTAATGTTTGAAACATCTTCAACTTTTTGGCTGTCAAATGCTTGAACGTACTTAATTACATACACTCCACAGTCAGTATCATTCAGTTGTGGTGCTACCTCAATAAAATTTGTCAAAAATGTATCATCCTCAAAGAGAAATTTGGAAATACAAAGAAAATAATCATTTGTAAAATGTTCATTAGCCAATTTGATCTTTCCAACAGACAAAACAATAAAGATTATATTAATATTTCAATTAGAAAAAAATTATTTTTCTCATCGTGAATTGTAATTGAAAAATATATATGGAATAACTTACTGTCTTTTGAACCTTGACGTTACGATCCGGAGGTGGAATGCCAATAAATGATATAATTGCGTTTATGTTCAAAATGTCTCAATACCAAGAACCAATGTCCACGGTCATACATTGGGATAAACATCTGAAATAGCTATAAAGTATATTACAATATTATTTATCAAGAATGTGAATAAATTAAAATAATCAAGGTTTATGATAATTATTTTATACCTTCTCTAATGGTTTCGTTGATGCCACCTTTTTGCTCAACTCAGCCGCAATTTTAAGAGTGGTTGGCTGAGTTATTTGAGTGGAAATAAAGGACTGTAATGTCGTTGCCATGTAAATTGTCGATACTGGATTAGCTGACTTGTGACTTGCATCGATAGTTAATATCAACATGTACATATCTATAAACTGATAATCGAGTAAAATGATCAATAGCTAATATGCAATGAAATTTGTAATAATTAAAACAAAACTAAAAAAATGACATAACATTTACCAGACTTTTAATCGGGTTATCAGGAAGCACACTCATGGCTTCTTCTAAGGTAGGATGAAAATCGGAGTAACATTTATTTTCAAAATAGATTTCATCACGATATTTGGCAAGAAGTAAGTGGAATACTTTATAGCTTTGAGAGTCCAAACATAATGAATTCTCGCGAAGGAGATATTCATATTATCGGTCTTCAGATTTATTTCATTGTTCAATTCAGAATTATTGAAATTGGTAACTTGTGAAACAACTTATTATTTAATTTAGGCTTCACCAAATAAAATTTTAAACACATTTTATTTTAAATTGTCATTACTTTTTCTTTGGATAAATTATTCAAAAACTCAAACATGACCACAATGATGCTGTTAGCTTACCATCTTAGTACTTTGTCTATGCTTTTTCAAATTCCGCACTCAAATTCATTGCCTGTAAAAAATTCAATTTAAATTAACAACAATTATCATTATTAATATGCTATATTAATTGGATATTACTAAAAAATTTAATCCATTGTATTATTTAGTACAAATAATTAATTAGAAATATTTAACACATTAAAGGACTCTGTATATTATTTTTATCGAAAAATATATACTTATGACTACTTCGTAAATTATTAATCAACATAGAATACATACGTTATTTTAGTTAACGATTTCTAATGTGACTGGAGAAACTTACAAATTACATCTTCTTCGTTTAGGTTTCCCTGCTCTCTGGCAAAGTCATTATTGTCTCCATGTTTGGGTGACATTGATCAACATCAAACTCATGATGCTGGAACTTTCGTTTACCATCATTATTATTTATAAAAGGTGAATTACATCGACCAGAGACATCTCTAGTTACAAAATTTAGTTTTTCGAGAATTTTCTCCATTCTCTTTTCGAAACCTTTTAAATTCATCCGCATCATTTCGGCAACGTCACTTCCACGAAAATCAACTACGGTCTGCATTTGAAATTTTTTAAAATTGGTTAAACATGATAAGAATCTAATTAATTATATCATTCAAAATTGTGTTGATGCGTGCGTCTCAATGTAGATTAAATTGAAAGTAATAAAAAAATATTATAATAATCCATAGCATAAAACCTCAGTTGTAACATTTTTAACTGACTTCTTTGCTACAAGAGCAGAAATCTTCTCATGATCATTAATCAACTTTTTCTTGTGCGGCTTCGGCTTCTTCCCAACATCATCCGGAGTTTTTAGCACATCATCAATTGACTTCATCTTGGGCGATTTTTTCACAACATCATCAGTAGGCTTAGGATATTTGTATTTATTCACAACAACATCAATTGACTTCTTTTTAGGTGGCATGTTTATGTGTTAATTGAATAAGGGAGTGAAAGAAAAAAAAAAACGTTTAAATATCTCTCTGAGGTTCAACAATTTAGGGTTAGGATATATATGTAACGATTTTTTATTTAGTAATGATATATTAGGCTTCGTTAATGATATATCATTAACAGTTGTTTAGCAATGATACATTAGGAGGAAAAGAAAAAAAAAGTCTAATATATCATTAACGATTGTTTTCAAAATAAAAATATCTCTTTAATTATCCCCAACTCTATCATTAACGATTATTTAGTAAAATATATAATGGAAAAAAAAACTTTTCAAAATATTTCATTCAAATAACAAATTAATTTTTTTTTTACCAATTTCGTACGATATTTTATATTTATTATGTATAGTAGGATTGTAGTAATTATCCATTATTATGAATTTAAAAAATTATCGTTCAAATTTTTTTATTCTATTATTATATCTTGTATTTGGTATTATTACCTAAAATGTGGTAGTTTCCTTATTTCTAGGATAATGATAATATCCTCAGAATATATTTTGTACTCCCTCCGTCCCTGAAACTTCGACCCTTTTGGATTGATTTTGCGGGTATTAAGAAGTCAAATTGGAAGTGTAAGAGTGTATGGGGAAACTAAGAAAAGTATATTGAAAAGGGAAATTTACATTGGAATTGCAAAAAAATAGAGAAAGAAAGTAATAAAAGTATATAGAAAAAGCAAAATTTGCATGGGGAAGCTAATTTTGCACAAATATTATTGCAAATTAAAGGGTATTAAAATGCAAATGGGATGAACATTTTGGGATTAAAATTAGGCCATAAGGGTCGAAGTTTCGGGGACGGAGGGAGTACTTTTTTCCTCGACAATTTATCAATTGTTAATGTTACCAAATTATATGGAAGTTATTTCATGATTTTCCTAAAAATCAAAATTATTCCCACGATCCTAGACAGACGGCTTTTATGAAGTTATTTCATTATATTTCAAAAAAAAAAATACATTTCCATGAATACACGATCTTAGCCTCCTATGGGCAGTTTTTTCTATTTGCATTTTTTTTCCCAATATTTTTATAAAAGGTATTTTTAATCTCAACCAAAAAATAGTGTTCCCTTTACAAATTAACAAAGATAAACAAATCATTAAAATTATATAAATTCAAATATGAAAAAATTATCAAATATATTTACCTTTTTACGTATCAATCAATGATATAAAAGTAGTGTATACCATAATTACTTTTAGAGATTTTTATTGAAATAATGATACATTTATAGGCTTATTTAATGGATATTTGAATTCTTTTGGAGGTTGAAAAATTATATATGGAAACAAAATATTATTTGCTTATGATCTTATATTTAATTAGCCACTTAAGCAAAATTGTTTACCAAAACAGTTATTTATAAAATTCTAATTCGACTTTGATTGTTTTTTTTTCATATTAATTTTAATATTATAACCGAACAACAGTACATCACTACCATTCCCATCACTCCAATTAGAATTGAATTTTCGTTTTAGGTTCCATTCATTTTTATTATATTTTTTATCTGTTTTGTTGATTTTTTTTTAGCCATCATGATTTTTTTTAGCCAAATTAATCAATTCTTATTTTCCATACTCACTTGGATAATTCTAATGTTGATATGTAAAAGGGCCCAATATGGGGAAATAATTCCCCAAATTCCATCCCATCATATCATAGACAGGTTATAAAATTATACATTAAAAGGAGGGGTAAAAGTTTGATTTTAAAATCCTCCAACCATCCATCCTTTTTTATCACCACCGATGTGGGACTTCACACAATATAAACAAAATTAGCATTAAGTTTTTTAATTTTTTGGTAACATACACATCAAGAATTTACAAGATTTTTCATCTTCAATTAATCCATTAAGCAATCCCAACAGCGTGCTACAAGATAATAAGATATTGTAGCTTGATTTTTCAAGCAACATCAATTTCAAGCTACAGGTTGCCCCAAACAATTAGCTACAATACCATGTAGCTTTCATTATCAATATTTTAAAATAAATACGAGTAACAGAAATAAAAACAAGCATAACGCAACATCACCAATCAACATTATATTGTTTATTCTGTCCATGTGTCATCATTAACAATAAATGGATACAAAGAGGTTTGAACACCAAAACTTTAATGAATGAAAACATAACTTATTAACTTTTTAACTATAAATAAAACATACTCTATTAATCAATACAAATATTTAAATACATATTGGCAAAATTAAAAGAAAATCTCTAGCTATACTTAAAAAATTATAAAAAGTAGCCCCTGGATCAAGACTAAGGTCACACACCATTTTATTACTTTAAACGATAAATGTTTTTTTTTAATTATGCATGCAACAAGAGAAATGTGTTTTAGGACCTCCTAATAATCATTTAGGTATTATCAATACATTAGGGTATTGATATTTGGAAAACAATCAATTACTCACAAGAAATGTTGCATATATACCTCTTATAAGTAAGAACAAAAAGTTGCATATATATAAGGGTTAGTGTTTAGGGTTCAGGGTTAGGATTTAGGGTTTACGGTTAGTCAACTCTTTAATGAGTTGGTTTGGGTTTAGGGTTTAGTGCTATTGCATGCAAATTAAACGAGCAATGTTTTTTAGGGCCTTCTAATCATAATCTAGGTATTCTCAATTCATTAGGTTATATTTAGAAAACATTCAATTACATACTCTTAATATAAATGTTGCATTTTCAATCAGGGTAAATGGTTAGAGTTGGTGTTTAGGGTCAAGCAATACTTTAATGAGTTAGTTAAGGTTAGGGTTTAGGGTTAACCAACTCTTTGGAATATGTAAATGAGGATTTTTTTGGAATATGTTAAAGAATTTCAAGTTGCATAAGTAATAACATTTTATTTTAATACTAAAATAACTTCTCCTTAATTACATACTTTCAATATTGACTCTTTGACTGTAAATTATGGAGTAATAAAGTATTACAGTACATTGAACTTCTCATTAACACTTCTGATATTGTATGACTCCATTTACTTGATAATTTTGCAATGCCTACACTAATTTTGTAGCTATTGTAATACTTTAATCCAAACTGTTAACTTTTATTATGTGATCTACACCCTCCATTTCATTGACTAGACATTTTTTTTTTAATTTTTTTTTTTTTTGGTTTTTAAACATAATACTTTTTTTTTTTTTTTTTTTTTGTCTTTTCCTTTTTTTTACCATCCTCAAATTCAGAGATTTATTTCCATTCATGTGATTGCATATACATTTCGTTTATCATAATTCATGAATAGTAATTGAATTCAAAAGGGTGGAGGATGGTTTATTGATTTTTTTTTTCAATACTATGTAATCTTGAATTTGCATCACTATTTATAGATTATTTTTGTCCAATGATTACAATGTCTCACAATTACAAGCATTTAATATATAAATATAGAACTTGTTTTTTAATTAACTCTCAATTCAAAATTATTTTTTCCCTACAAATATGGGAAGTTTCCGTTTAAAAAACACTTAAACTAAAAATTGATAAATTTATCTCCTAAATTTAGGGTGGATTGGAGTATGAGATAATGGGGTTTGAGATAATGGCCGCTATTGGGCTGTGCAAACAGCCCAACAGCACAGAGTCTCATGTTGCTTGGAACCCCAAAATCTAGAACGATTGTACTTAGCGTACAAAAAAAAATCAACTATGAATTCATGTAACAGATAACAAAGTGGCTGATATGGTTCATATTACAACTCTTTGAAGGAGGTCTTGATCCGTGTTTCCGTGTTCGACTCCCCCTCCCCCCCTTTGCATACACCTTAATTAATTTTTTATTGATCTATTTTCTTGGGATTTGTTAAACGTCGCCCGCAAATCTCCACATAAAGCCCACAAATATTTTTACTTTGACTCTTTTGCCCTTTTTCTAATTTTTACCGAAACCGTAATTCACTCTCACGAAGAATGTGGAGCTGGAGTGGATCGCCGAGGGACACTGAAGAGCTGTCATCGTCGCCGGAAAGCGAGATAATCCGGGGGAAAAATTACGAAAAGTAGGGGTGGCGTCTGGTCAGGACGCCGCCACCATGGCTGTGGCGTCCTGGCCAGATGCCGCCACCATGGCTGTGGCGTCCTGGCCAGACGCCGCCACCATGGCTGTGGCGTCCTGGCCAGACGCCACCCCTACTTTTTGTAATTTTTTTTAAAGTTTTTGTTTTTTTTTTTAATTAAACATTAACACAAAAAATTCTGATTTAAAAAAAAATATATACATTAGAAATAAAAACATTAACACATAAAACAAAAATATTAAACATTAACAAAAGAATTCTGATTTTCCAAAAAAAAAAATATTAGACAAAAAAAAAAAAAAAAGTGGTAGGGCGCCTGGCCAGGACGCCCAGCCCCTGGTGGTGGCGTCTGCTCCGGCCGCCGGGACCAGGGGGCTGGCGTCTGACCTGGACGCCCAGCCACGGCGGTGGCGCCTCTGGAAAACGCCACAACCGTGGCTAGGCGTCCAGGTCAGACGCCAGCCCCCTGGTTCCGGCGGCCGGAGCAGACGCCACCACTAGGGGCTGGGCGTCCTGGCCAGGCGCCCCACCTCTTCTGGTTTTTTTTAAAATTTTTTTTTTTAAAAAAAAACCCTGCCACCGTGAGCCGTCCTTCCCTCCGCCGCTGTGGCCGCCAAGTCCTTGCCTTGCCGCCTCAACATTGCCGTATTTTCGGGTGATTAGAGTGTGGGTATGGGTTAGATTTTTTTATTTTAGGTTTAGGGCAATAAGGTAAATTCAATACAGATTTGTGGGCTTTATGTGGAGATTTGCGGGCGATGTTTAGCAATCCACATTTTCTTTTCCTTACTTTGGTTTAAAGCAACAATGAATTTAGGCTACAGGTTGCACCAACAGTAAGCTACATTGCTTTGTAGCAGCCTTTTTAATTTTGTTTCTAACATAATTTAATTTATAATATTATATTATTATATAATTTGTTTTGAAGAAATATTACATACTTTCTTACAAATATTATAGTAAAACAATACAATATTTTTTTTTTTGTGAGAGAATAAAACAATACAATATTAATTTAACCTTATGTATATAATCCTGTCCACAAAATAAAAAAAAAAAAAAAACTAATGTATATATTTATATATTTCAATAAACACGTTTAACTATATAATTTTTATTCAACATAATGTAATTTTTGAAAAAATATGGTAGTTGAACTAAATATATACAGAAGATAGGAAGTATATATATTATTGTATAAGATTATTATTCAAATCAATGTATGATAAATATGGTAACTATGAAGATATCACGTTAAAAATAAAAATAAAAGATAGGAATAGCATAAAATATACTTGTAAAGTGTTGGGAACAAGGAGTATAGATCGGCTACATATATATCTCACTGAAGTTTTTATTTTTAATTTTTAATATAGTAGGATTTAGGTTTTGGAGGCTCCTCATTTAAAGAGACTTTACTATTATAATAGATAACCTCTTCAAATTTTAAGTGGACCCAATATGAGGCCATTTACTTCAAAGCCCATTATATATTGCTTTAGCTTTATACATCAAACGCATTGTTTATCTTTGATATTATAATCCTCATACTTTCCATCTTTTATATCACCACCGATATGGGACTTCACATAATAGAACTACTATTAAGCATACGCTTTTTCTATAAAAAAAAAGCACCTTAAAAATCTGCATGGACCATTTTATCATCATAATTGAATGACTCTTGTGCTTCCTCTTCACATTAATTAATGACATTTTTACAACCTATTATATCACATTGTTCAAGGTTTTTTTTTTTTTTTTTTTTTTTTTTTTTTTTTTTTTAACTTTTATTTACTGATGTACTGGTAAGACAATGCGTATTAATGATGGATCAATGTTATAAAACTATAATATTTTTGATTAGTCAATTATTTAATAAATTTCTATTTATTAAATATGTGATACATTAATTAAAGTATATGTGTGTTTTACAGGTAACCTAAATTCCAATTGTACTTATTAAGTTATACACCCTATAGAATTGAAGAGATATAATATGTATAACATTGTTCAAGTTTTTTTTAGTCCTTTTAACTCCTAACGGATTGTTAAGACAATGAGTGTTAATAATGGCCCAGTGTGAATATCTATAATAATATAGATTAGTCAAGCATTCAATTCAAATTTTTTTCTAGCAAAAATGTGATACATTGATGTAAGTACATGTTTTAAAAGTATCGTATACATGTTCACTAATGTACTTATTGAATCACATCCTATAGTATTATAGACATATAACATATGAAGTTCGTGATTCTTTATCCTATAGACTAATATATGTAATACTACCTCCGTTTCTGAAACTTCGACTCACTTATTATTCATGTGGTAAAAAAAAATTAACTTTGACCACATTTTATGATTTATACAATTAAATTAAATTAACAAGTTTGATCTAATTAGATTTTCCTTATGATAAAATTTTCAAATATCAAATTTTTAAATATTTTACTTATACCTAGCCGAAGTATTAATTGTTTAAGATGTTCATTGGAGACCATGCAAATACAAAGTGAGTCGAACTTTTAGGAATGGAGGGAGTATATACTTATAATTATTATAAAGTAATTCAATAATTCATATATTGTCAACTTATCACTTATATTATCACAAAGTCAATAATTCGAAATTACTCTCTCACATCACATTTTATTTTGAAACATGACATCGCATGTATAATGATTTCATAATTTTAAATTATCCTAAATTTACAATAAGAACTTGATTCTAATTATTTGATAAATAATTGATAAATCATTTATTTAATTATGCATGCAAAACTAGCAATGTTTTTTTTTTTTTTTTTTTTTTTTTTTTTTTTTTTTTTTTTTAAAAGGGTCTCTTAATCATTATTTGGGTATTCTCAATACATTAGGGTATTGATATTAGGAATATTAATATATTCAATTACTCTAAAGAAATGTTGCCTTTTCAATTACGGTTTAGGGTTAGGGGTTTAGGGTTTGAGGGTTAGGGTTAGGGTTAGGGTTGGGGTTTAGGGTTTAGAATGAATCAACTCTTTATTGAGGATTTTACTCTTTAGAGTTAATCAACTCTTTGATGAGGATTTTTGGAATATGTAAAAGAATTTCAATTTGCATGAATGTATTATTTTCATAACTTTTCTTACTTTTACATATTATTTATTTATGTCTTTATGAGATAACGCATACTCTGTACTATGTTTATGTTCTTCTCACATGCGAAATAATACGGATGTTCCTTGTAAAAAAAAAAAAATTTAATGCGCTATAAAAAAAATAATCTATATATTATATAAGAATATAAATAAATTTGTATTATGTATTTCCTTTGAAAATAATTCTGTATTTTTTTTAAGAAAAATCCGTATAAAAATATGTATTGTGTTTTTATACAAAAATAATCTGAATATTGTATTTTTAAGATAATTATGTATTGTGTATTAATAAAATAATTCCGCATTTCCCTCAAAAACAAATTCCGTATTGTGTATTTATACAAATTTAAGAATTAATTGTGATAATTTATTAAAGGATATGAATTTATTCTCCGATTTAGGATTTATTTATTAACATAATTGTAACAACTAGATTTAATAACATATCTTAAAATATATTTCCCTAAAAAACTCCCCATAATCAATACATTATAATATTTGTTTCCTAAAAAACGCACCTAATCAACGGATTTTTTAAGAAAATATTAAAACAATATTATTCATCTTCAACCTATGTATAATATTAGTCATCTTCAACCTTAACATTTAACAATGGCGGATGAATCATGAAATTATATCAAAATCAAGCACAATATAATTTTGATTAATAATGAAATAATTGTTATTCAAATCTCTAAATAAATTACTTTAACTTGATTATTATTAGAATTTTGAAGTTTATTTTAATTGACGAATTCATCTAACACAATTAATTGACGAATCAATTCAAGTACATTACTATAATTGATGAATACAATTAATTAATTATAGGTTTAAAAAAAACGAATACAATTAATTATATGTTTATAGATTCACAAGTTCATCAAAATAATGTTTTGGTTGAAGATGGATTTTTAGAGGATGATGACATAGGTTGAAAATGAAGTTCAATTTTAATGTAAAAGATGATTTAGGGTTAAAGATGATATTTTTAAAATTTGATTTTTTTTTTCCGATTTTAGTTAAAAGAAAATCCCAAAATTCCATGTGGTAAAAAAAATTTATTTTCTAACCAAACAATCCTTTGATGACGGTGTATCATATATGTTGGATTAGAAGGCTAGGATTAAATAAATAAATATCAACGTTTGAGATTTAGTCTCTTATTGTAGTCGTCCATAGTCGACAACTACGCTAGAATTTTTATTTTTTGAAATATTTTTATAAAAAATTTTAAGACATTGATTTAATCTCCAAAATGCCAACTAATAAATTTAAGCATTAAATAGTTTTGGAGATTAAATATAAGTAAAAAAAATAGTTTTAAACATTAAATAATTTAACTTTAGTAACATATTTCATATTTAGTTGGCATTTTGGAGATTAAAGAAGTGTCTTAAAATTTTTTATAAAAAGATTTCAAAAACAAAAACCTAGTATGTTTTTTCTTATTAAAACTATTTTTACTGGGTTCCTTTGTTAATTAATTATATTAGAAGTACTATTAAAACTGTTTAATTTTTAACCAAACTTAAATTTTTTACTAATTAAAATTTCCGTAGGCTGAACTCAAATTATTTTTTAATAATTAAAGTTGATATCTACATAAGGTCTTGTTTTCTTCACCTTATTTTTGTTGAACCAAAATTGTTTTTACTAAATTGAAAATATTTTTGCTGCACTTAAATTATCTTTACTGAAAAGAAATTAATTTTATTAAACAAAAATTTATTTTTAGTGAAATGAAATTATTTTTTACCGATTTCCTATTATATTTCTTCTTCACATTTCTTGATTATACTAAACTGAATTCATTTTTACTAAACATAAATTAATTTTATTGAACTAAACTTATTTTTATTGAACTAAAATTATTTTTACTGATTATTACCTTTTTAAGGTGAAGAGAACATGGCCTAATAAAACTTTTTTTTAATAGATAATTAAAAATTGTTTTTTTCCCCTTTCGGAATTGTATATCTTAAGTTGAAAAGAAAATACTTAAGGATCTACAATAATTTGACTCAAAAGTTTAAAGTAACAGTTGAACTTAATTTCGTTATATGAATAGTTTGATTTTTATTGTTCTCCCTCCGTTCATTTTTATTTAAGTTTTTCCCATGAAAAATTTCAAATAAAAAATAAAATAAAAGAACTGCTAATTAAATTATTGTTCTAAAATCTAAACATCATTTAAATATAAATTTATATGAGTTCATTACTTAAAAAATGTAAATTTCAATCTGCTATAATTTAAAAAAAAACCCTTATAATTACATATAAGCATTTAATGTATTTTCTAAATTAATATTCATTTTTTCTCAAAAAACATTGATACTCAATATCAATTTGAGCGAAAAAACTTGCATGGACCTGGTTCATAATAATATTATTGTGAATCTTAGGTTTATACGCACACAACTGATATTATATGGAACATTTTTTTTTTGACAATAAGAAAAAGGATTTCATTATTGAAAGATAGTCAAACGACACTTACAAACGGTCCCTATGAAAATTAGAATTCCAACACAAGTACAAATCACCTTAGAACTAGATACATCGCAGATTCGATCAACGATCGCCTGAATAAAAAACTTCATCTGAAGCAATACAATATGTGAGTTAGCACTAATTCGACTTGAGATGCACTGATAAATAGTTGTTTGAGTGAAAATACTCATATGGTCTTCTAGATACTTCCGAAGATTATGAAACCCTAAATCTTTAAACTTCGGCAGACAAACCAAAAAAGAAATTAACCCTAATAGAATAACCACCATCTCAAAGATGAGATCCATTTATTGAAAGCAATTAAAAAAATATTTAGGGCTTACCACCGGTAAAAACACCGATAGAAGCCCCTACAAAGATTCACAAAATAGACCAGAAGAAAAGAGGTGAAAGAGAAAGAGAAAAAGGAGAAGAGTGAAGGCAATCCTTCAAAAAACCAGAAAAAATCTAGCAGTGGAGCCATGGAGGCTAGAAAAACCCTCATAAGGGAAAAACCTTAGAGGGAACCAGAAAAACCCTCTCAAGGAGAAACCCTAAAGGGAACCTTTTTTTTTCGTTATATGGAACATAGTGACCCTGCTTTTAACATAGTAACCTTAATTTTAAAATATTAACCTTTATTAAAAATTGTGTGACCTAATATCATTGTGAATCAGAAGTACGACGTTATGTTGAACATAGTGATCCTAATTTTAACATAGTAACCTTTATTATTTATATTACCAGTATATAAAAAATATCATTACAAAAATAAATTAACCTTGTATAGTCTTTATAATGCCACAAAGACTTTTATTTCAACATAATAACCTTTATTTTAATATAGTTACCTTTTTTTATAAATAAAAAAATCATAGTGTATGTGGTCCACAATAAATTAGTGTAATCTCATCTAAATTATTGTACTCCCTCTATCTTTTTTTGTTAATTTGTACTCTTCCTTTTAACTTTTCTTTTGTTCAATTCAGATAACTTCCCACTATAATTACATCTTTTCATACTATCACTCCTACTTTATTTACCTATCTCATGCACTTTATCTATTTTCGCGACAAGTTCAAAATTCATCCTCAAACTCGCATTAGTAATACAAATTTAAAATTATCCCGGCTTACCTCCCATTTGGGTACCATACATCTAATCCCCACCTTCTTCGTCTCAACACCCACTTAATCTCCGTTTTAAATACATTTCAAAGTTTTTGTATGTATCCATTGGGATCGGATTTCATATGATACAAATACAGAACAAAAAAGTGTTGAAAAAAACATTGGAGAACACAATTTATAATAAATACATTATTGTACCTTTTGTGCCTATGAAACTCAATTGCTCAATAAATCTCAAAACCAATGTTTCATTCAATGTCATGCAAGTTTACTACTTCGTGAAATTCAATATAAAGAGGAAAGTAAGTTAGTATTTCTTATTTTAAAGTAGTATGAGACAAGGTTGAATTCAAACACCTATCATACTTTAACCTATCATACTTTAATTGATGTATAAACCACCAAATAATGAAGAAAAAAATTTTATGGTTCATCCTCATCAATTGAAATTAATTTGAAATTCTTGATGTTAAGGGAATTGAAATCAATCATATTAAATGCTAGGTAACGAGAAAAGTATTAGGGCCAGAACCTCTCATATATCAACCTCGTCCAGGTCAAGGCGTGTCAAAAGTAGGGGGGAGAACCCGGAGAAGGGAATTTGCACCTAAAGTGCTTCCAATGAGGTTGGATCCAACGACTTCATGGTTGTCTGATGCAAACTTACCATTAGGGCCATTTTCTGTTCACCTTGAAAAAATAATGTTCACTAAAAAAAAAATCAATTCAGTTAGCAAAAATAAGTTTAAGAGAACAGGACCTAGTATTAAGAAAATACAAGTTTATAACCTTGATAAACAAGAGTTGTTTATCAAGGGGTGTATATGTAAATTACATCTAACGTTAGTTAACTGTTGTTTTCTCTCTCCTCTCTCAACCTTTTGGTATTTTATGATTTTCTCTCTCCTCCTTCAACCATTTGTTGTTTTCTCTCTACTCCTTCAACCTTCAATTTTAATGGTGGAAGTACACCTTTTCACTATATGACGTCAAACAAGTTGAAATCAATGGAGGGAGAAAAGCTTATCTACCCTTTAGGGTTAACCATGCCCGTAATTCTCACTTTGTTATTTGGTTTCGTTTAATTTTAGCGGCGAAGCCGCCGGAAATGGTGGTGCAAAGTCGAATATAATGGAGGAAGGAAAACTCAGCTACCCTTTAGGGTTAACCATGCCATTAATTTCTCTTTCTGTTATTAGGGTTTTGTTTAATTTCGGCGAAACTGACGGAAATGAAGTCGAACGGACTTGAAAGAGAAGGTGAAAATGGGCAGAGATTGGAGGGAGAAGATTAAGGTGGGTGGGAAGAAAAAATATGAACAAGAGGAAGAAGATGAACCTGAAGAAGAAGGTGGGAGGAAGAAGATGATGAATAGTAGCAAACGGAGAGTTAACGGTGTTAACTTTGAAAATCTGTCCAACTTGTCATAGCGGCCCACAAACAGTAAAAATATATATTTTCTAATAAAAAAAAACACAATTTTCAATGCAACTTATTTATGAAAATGCCATTTGTAACATAATTTGTTTATCTAGGTTATAAACTGGGGCTTGCTCCCTAGTATTAGTGAGACTGTGAGAGGAAGAAAGGGAAGCGTTTGCGTGGTTATTTAATTTTTAATAATGTTATGTTTTTGACATAATACTCCCCTATTCATAATACAGTGCTTAAATTATTTTAAAATATAATTTTATGAACTTTGACAAAAAAATTTCATTAATATAAGTAAAATCTCAATATTATAAATAAAATACATAGTCATGTGAAATAACGTTAAATTCATCTTGAAGTGTGATTTTGTAATATAATTTCATTTTAAAACGTAATAGAAAGTATTTGTTAAAAGTACACCTTGAAAACCGTGCAAAATAAAATAGACGCTATATCATTGGACGGAGGGTTTAAATGATAATAAGAGGTTGAAGAAGAAAAGGAGGGGAAGAGGGGAGAGAGAAAATGGGATTTCTTAAATTTGTTGAAGAGTTAAAGAGATGAGGAAGCCCCAATTAAAGATCGGAGTTAAAGTGACAAAATCGTAATAAATCAACAATGTTTTCCGGTTAACATGACATTTTTGTAAGTAGATCAACAATTGTGGGGCCCTATTTGATTTATTTACGATTTTGCCATTTGATTGTTTATCAAGGAGATAAACTTGTATTTTCTCTTAAAGAGATAGGAATTTGAAAAGTAGAATTGAATAAATGAAGGAAAACTGGAGAATATAAAAGGAAAATAAATCGAGGTTAAGGAAAGTAATAGCAAGTGATATAGGTCTAACCATAACCATATAATTTTGAGAGAATTCAAGTTTATCTCCTAGATAAACTTGAAAGGTTTATCCAGGCCTAGTTTTGGAATTTTACGTTGCAAAGGCGTTGGTAATCTTGGAAAGCAAACTTTTGCCCACTTACAAGCTACATGAACGATTATTGATGCCAAGTAACCTTGGTTAAATTAACTACATACATCCAATCTCATATTCTCATCCCTCTAACCCGCCTTTAACCAGTCTTCAACCTTCCTCCAACCTTTGAGCACATGAAGTGCAGAATCCGTGTATATATAGATGTCTTTGACATTGTGCAAAACATTTGATTACAACTATAACTCAATGGAAAACGATGATAAAAACAACCCTTTGGGTTAACAATACCCTTTATTATGCCCTTTGTTCTTAGGGTTTAGTTTAATTTGACGGCTTCGCAGCCGAGATTGGTTGACAGAGGCCTTGGAAGGGAGGAGAGAGAATGAAATTGATGGTTGATTTGTAGTCCATAAAATTGAAGAAATTTTTGCTGGCACGCACCACTAGCCCATCTCCATCTCTCATGAGTCCTGAACAAGCCGGTGGAATTTATTGCTTGTTATCAAGTGCTACATACAAATGATGAAACAATGCTCTTGGACAACCCGGTGAATTCAAAAGATGAAGTTTTGAAAAGCAATGCCATAAATTCCGACAACGAGGTGATCGTGGTGGAAGAGGTGGCGGCAGCATGCATTTCATCCTCTCCGACGAGTTCCGATATATCATTGGTTGAAATGGTGGTGTTGTGGGAGTTTGTTCTTCTCTCTCATCTCTTTTGGAAAATGCTCTAGTCTTTGCTTGGCTAACATCCGTTATAACGGCGTGAAAATAGAGCTACATACAATGAAAGATGGCAGACTTTTTGCAGTTTGCTTTTAGTACAAAAATTGTTATTTATTCATACTTCAGGACTTATTTACAATCAAACATGTCATGGGATATCCTAGATCTGTATTGTAACTCTCCCGAGGGACTAAAAACACCCGAAACATTTGGCGTCGTCTATGGGGAGAGTACTACTGAGATGGCATCTGATGCTGTACCGAATGCAGAGGGCAGCCGACCTCCGGCTGACCCTGAGGTCCATACGGACCATGAGAGTGGCAGTGGGGATGACTACGACGTCGAAACCTACATGGCCCCAGATGGGTCATTCCGTTCTAGGCGCACCCGTTCCAAGGAAACAAGAGAACGGGGTCACGATAAAGTTGGTCCCAGCAACCCAGGTGGCAAGCCTGTGGGACAACGCCAGGCGGCGGAGGGTGCTGCCCCTGTCACCAGAGACGAACTCATGAATCTCATGACTAGTTTCAAGGGGGAAATCAAGGATATAATCAAGAAGTCAACTGGCTCCAGCAAGGGTCAGTCGGCAAAGAAGCCTTCTCCCTCCGGGAAGAAGCAAATCAAAGACCAGGCGCCTACTCCGCATCCCAAGCCCAAGGGGACGGATGGGCCCCTGATCGACATCTCAAAACTTCGTTTCCCCGAATCGGGGCAACGGAAAGCCATCCGGCATACACAGCCAGATGGGTCAAAGAAGACTTTCTCTGACGCCCAGTTGTTCATCCAGGAGAAGAGAAGTCAAAGCATGTCTCAATCGGCCTCAACGTCGACCTACTCAGACAGCTTCCGAAATGCTTCAATGAAGAATTCGGAGACGCAGCAGGGGAGTCAGTCACGCAGTATGTCTGCACGTACTGGCCCTCATGTGATCCAGCAGCAGGCTCCGTATGTGCCCCAACATCCATACGCCCCGTATGGATCTCCATTCATGCAGTCGGCTCCCTTTGGGGGCCAGGCGGCCTACCAGGTCCAGCCCATGGACTGTCAGCTGCGACTGCTAAACCTTGGGGAACAGCCTTCGGCTTTCTCCCGGGAGATAACCGAGCCGGCACAGCCGGCCAAGGTTAAGAACGTGTTGGTTGGTGCCTACGACGGTACCACCAACCCAGAAGACCACCTAATGGCATACACCAACCTCATGTACCTACAGGGGTTGGATGACGCCGCCTGGTGTAGATGCTTCCCGGCTACATTGAAGGGCATAGCCCAGCGATGGTTCGACAACTTGCCGGCTGGGTGCATCAATAACTTTAAGACGCTTGCATACCTATTTGCGTCCAACTTTTCCATGAATATCCCTGCTAAAAAGACAAGTCTCGACCTAGGGGCTATCCAGCAGGGTGACAAGGAGGGACTTCGGTCCTATGTCAGGCGGTTCAATCTGATGAGAATTCAGATTCAGGGGCTGTCTGATGAAGTTGTATATACAGACTTCTTCAAGGGTCTGAAGGATGGGTCAGCTTTTAAATTTGACCAGGTCCGCAAGAGGGTAGCCACCCTCCAAGAGGCGCTGATGGAGGCGGAGGCCTATATACAGGCAACTGAGCTCTGCTCTATCAAGCATTCGTCGGAACCCAAGCGGTCCGACAGGAGAGACAGCCGGCCTAACCAGCCGGCCAAAAAAGAAGAAAAGAAAAGAAAAGAAGTTTGGGCAGCTGACCGCCCAGGTCAGTCGTCCCAGAAGAAGCAAAGGAAGTTGGAACCGTACGTCCCCAAGTACGAGTTCAACAAAGACTGCTCCTCCATCCTCGTGGAGATAAAAGACCGGTTGACCCTTGAAAAACCGGCTGTAATGAAGAGCTCTGTCAAGAACAGAGACAAGAGCAAGTACTGTCAGTTCCATGAGGACGTTGGCCATGACACCAATGGTTGATATAGCCTCAGGCAGCTATTGGACCGTCTGGCTGGCTGATGAGGGGGTTCTGGAGTCCTATCTGGTGAAGTCCACAATCAACCCCAAACCAAGCGGGGGGCAACCGTCCAAGAAACCGGCTGCTAGCTCTGAAACAGATGAAGATCATATCTTCACTATAGCAGGCGGCTTCGCAAGCGGAGGTCCTACCATCCAGGGTGCCAAGGATAACATCCGAAAATTATCCAACCCAAAAGATGAGGCCTAGGCGTCGAAAGACACCTTCCCTGAGGTCTTCATCTCTGAGAAGGGTAGAGGCATGGTCAGGCGGCCTCACGATGACTCCCTTATCATCGAATGCAAAGTTTCCAATCAACGAGTTGGTCGGATCTTAATCGATACCGGGAGCTCGTCTGACCTGATCAGCTACCAGTGCTTGACAAAGCTCAAGTATAAACCTAGCAGCATGCACAAGGCCCCTCATCCCCTAGTTGGCTTTGGGGGAGGGGTAGTGCATCTGGTGGGGAGTATTGACCTACCCATCCGGCTAGGAGGCAAAGGGGAAGGACGGCACATGGTCGTCAAGTTTTTGGTGGTCAAGGAATTGACCGCCTACAATCTTATTCTGGGCTGCCCCACCCTCAACGAGTCCAAGGCTGTCATCATCCCCTCTCTTATGATGATCAAGTTTCAGAGAGATGACGGATCAGCAGGTACCCTAAGCGGGGACCAGAAGACGGCTAGGGAGTGTTACCTCTCAGACGTCAGACCGACTGTTACTGCGGCCGGTCATAACGAGGAACCTGCTGACCTCGAAGACTCAGAAGCCGTGCCTGCTCCCAAGGCAGCCGGCAAAAATCGAAAGGCGGACCAATTGGCCCCTGCCAGATAAACAAAATAGCAATCACTAGCCGGGGAAAGGCCGGATGACTCCCGACCACAGTCGGCTGGTGAGAGCGTTGATGTCGTCCTGGACGACAGCCGCCCTGACAGAACAGTCAAAGTTGGGACGGTTGCTTTTGAAAAGTTGGGGGCAGACTTGCTTCAGTTTTTGCGAGAATTCAAAGAGATTTTTGCCTTTGAAGTGGAAGAGATGCCAGGCGTCAGCCCGGATCTAGCTGTCCACAAGTTAGCTGTTGATCCCAAAATAAAGCCGGTTAGGCAAAAGAAGAGGGATCATGGTGAAGAGAGGTCTAAGGCGGCATCCGCTGAGGTAAAAAAGCTCCTGGATGCCAGGTTCATTCGGCAATGCTACTACCCGGATTGGGTAGCGAATGTTGTCCTTGTCAAGAAGCCGAATGGTACCTGGAAAATGTGTGTAGATTACACAAATCTGAACAAGGCATGTCCGAAGGATAGTTATCCCCTTCCAAAGATCGACAGCCTGGTCGACTCTACAGCCGGCCATGCCCTGATGAGTTTTATGGACGCCTACTCAGGCTTCCACCAGATTCCCCTATGGTAGAAGGATCAGGAAAAGACGGCCTTCGTCATTGATCAAGGGTTGTACTGTTACACGGTGATGCCGTTTGGGTTGAAAAATGCACCTGCTACCTTCCAACGAATGATTAACACGGTTTTCATCAGTTAAATCGGAAGGAATGTAGAAGCGTATATTGATGACATGATAGTCAAATCCAAGCTGCAGGCGGATCACCTAGCCGACCTCCGAGAAACCTTTGCCACCCTCAGGCGGCACAAGGTCATGCTTAATCCCAAGAAGTGCGTCTTTGGTGTTGAGTCTGGGAAGTTTCTCGGATTCCTGATTGATCAAAGAGGCATAGAGGCCAATCCGGAAACGGTGCAGGCGGTGATTGACATGCAGTCAACTCGCACTGTCAAGGAGGCCTAGAAGCTAACAGGTTTCCTGGCGGCATTAGGAAGATTCCTCGGCCGGTCAGGTGACAAGTGCCTTTACTTCTTCCAAGCAATCAGGAAGAGGTGTAGATTTGAATGGGGAGAAGAGGCTGAGGCGGCATTTCAGAGGTTAAAACAACACCTGCACTCTTTGCCAAGGCTAGTGAGCCCCCTGCTTAAGGAGGTTCTCTACATGTACCTAGCCATCTCAGATCATTCCCTCAGTGCTGTTCTCCTTGCTGAGAGAGACGGCAAACAGCTCCTGGTGTATTTCATCAGACATATACTCAGGAATGCTGAGCTCCAGTACCCAATGATTGAAAAATTTGGGCTGGCTCTTTACAAAGCAGTCAAGCGGTTGAAACCCTACTTCTTGGCTCATCCGGTGACTGTCTATACAGATCAGCCACTCAAGCGTCCAATGACTACCATAGAGTCATCCGGCAGAATGATCAAGTGGGCTGTTGAAATGCAAAGCCTGGAGATAACTTTTGAACCTAGGCGGGCAGTGAAAGGTCAGGCGTTTGCCGACTTCATTGTTGAAATGACTAGGCCGGCACAGCCGGAGAATACCGATCAGGTTTGGAAGTTATTCGTAGACAGAAGCTCTACCTAGAACGACTGTGGTGCAGGCGTAATTTGCAAATCTCCGGAAGGAGATACTTATGATATGCACTACGGTTCAAATTTCAAGCTTCAAACAATGAAGCTAAGTATGAAGCCCTGCTAGCCGGAATACGCATGTGTAAGGCGGCAGGGGCAAGAAAAGTTTACACCTATTCTGACTCTCAGTTGATTATTAGCCAATTCAATGGTGACTTTGAGGCCACCCATCAGGAAATGATCAAATACCTTCAGGCCGTCAAAGATGAGGCGGCGACACTTGACAAATTCCATCTAAGTCAGGTGCCCCGGTCAGAAAATAACCAGGCGGATGCTCTGTCCAAATTGGCCTCATCCGCCACCTGTGATACGCCTAGGTCAGTCTTCTGGGAGGTCATGGGAAAAAGAAGTATTGAGCATGACCCCATTGGAATTCTTGACCGAAGCTCTACCTGGATGGACCCCATCCGGGATTATTTGGTAGACGACACTTTGCCGGATGCCTCTTCAGAAGCGACAGCGCTTAAAAAATGAGCTTTGAGATTTGAAATATACAAGGGAGAACTCTTCAGAAAGGGTTACCTCCAGCCGTTACTGAAGTGTGTTACCCCAGAAAGGGGAAAAGAGGTGCTAGAGGATTTGCATGCGGGCTTTTGTGCTTCACATATAGGCGGCGGGTCTCTAGCAAAGAGGGCCAGGCGGCAAGGTTACTTTTGGCCCACCCTTGAGGCAGATGCCATGGAATTAGTGAAGAAATGTGAAAAGTGCCAGAGATTTGGCCGGCTCATTCATCGCCCGGCAACAGATCTTACGGCTATCTACAGCCTGATTCCATTTGCAAAATGGGGCATGGACATCTTAGGTCCTTATACTCCTGCCACAGGCGGCAGAAGATACATCCTAGTGGCTGTAGACTACTTCACCAAATGGGTCGAGGCAGAGGCGGTCAAAGGCATCAAAACAAAGGATGTCATCTCCTTCATTTGGAGGAACATCATCACCCGGTTTGGGGTTCCTATGTCTATGGTGTTTGACAACGGTCCTCAATTTGAAACGCCTACCCTCAAGAATTGGTTGGGAGATCAGGGGATCTCACATTGTTTTGCATCTGTTGGCCGGCCCCAAGCAAACAGCCAAGTTGAAGCCTTCAACTAGCTCATCTCAGACGGCATAAAAAAGAAGATTGAAAGAGGCGGTGGACTTTGAGAGGATGAGTTACCTCACGTCCTTTGGGCCATCAGAACAACTGAAAAGGGGGCAACCGATGAAACCCCGTTTCTCATGACATACGACACTGAAGCCGTCTTGCCAATTGAGCTTTATGAGCCAACACTCCGAGTCATGCTTTATGACGAAGAGGCTAATTGGGAGGCCATGCGTCTTGCATTGGATTCTCTCCCCGAACGCAGGGGCAACGCCGCCTTGCGTCATGAGATATACCGTCTAAGAATGATGAGGGCTTACAACAGAAGAGTACACAAGCGGCCCCTCAAAGTTGGGGACTTGTGTTACGAAAAAATGGAGTTAACCGGTAGGGCAAATGAGCAAGGAAAGCTAACCCCAAATTGGGAAGGCCCCTACCGGATTTTTGAAGAAGTTAGAGGCGGCACCTACCGCCTGGAAACACCAGACGGCAGGCAGTTAGCCAGAACCTGGAATGTAGACAACTTGAAAAATTATTACTTCTAGGGAAATTGTAATTATTTTTTGTAAAGAGTAAATGAACAAAAGGATACTTTATTTCAATTTTTCGTATAAAGTCCCATGTGCAATGCACAACCGGGCACCTTTTAAAGTCCCATGTGCAATGCACAACCGGGCACTTTTTAAAGTTCCATGTGCAATGCACAACTGGGCACCTTTTAAAGTCCCATGTGCAATGCACAACCGGGCACCTTTTAAAGTCCCATGTGTAATGCACCTCCAGGCACCTCTCAAGTCCCCTGTGCAATGCACAACCGGGCATCCATTTTCCAAACGGTAAATGCTTTACTTAGCCGTTTAAAGGCACAAGGCCAACATATTTTAAACCACCTGCTTCAACCTTAAACAGGCATCCGGCAACGCCCATCCGGGTGAATTCGTTGAAGAGAACATCTCCCTTTCGGGTGGTACATTGTTCTACGCGTCATATTCTCAAACGAATTTAACCGTCTAGGTTGAAGATAACCCATGTACGTTTGAATGACCTACGCAAACAAGATACATCCGGCTATTGCCCCAAGGCAACACAGACAGTGACTTAAATCTTGCTAAGCAGCCGGCTTTGCCCAAAAGCACTACAGCAGGACTCCGCTTCTATCCCGAATTTCACTAAATCATCCTAAAATTGAAACTGGCTATTGCCCCAAGGCAATACAGCCGATATACTTTGTCATATACTGCAACCGGCTATTGCCCCTAGGTAATACAGCCGGCCGTTGACAAAAGCGTCACAACTATATTTGTGCCTGGTTATTGCTCAAAAGCAATACAGGCGGTAATCCACATATTTGTATGTATCCGGATACCATTCAAAGCGAATACGTCCGGCTTAGTTCCGCCTGTATGCCACCATAAGCATTGAATTCAGCTAGTGCAGTCGGCAAATTCAACTTTAATCAATCCTGTTGTACAATGGTCAAGGACCGCCTAATCGTCCGTCCGGATGCTTATGGACAGCTGCCTGCTTAGAGTTTGTAAATTTAAGCAAACAACCATCCAGGGGCAAGCAGGGCCAACACATCCGGCATATCACATGATTTGATGCAAAGCAAAGTGCAAAAAATGAAGAGAATCGAAAATATGCGAAGCAAACCGACACAGTCGGTATATACATATATTAAAATATTAAATTCAAATGTTAACCGGAACCCCGTCCGGGAAAGTGATACAGAAATTCACGGCTCGCAGGCCGGTAAAATATATATATATATATATATATATATATATATATATATATATATATATATATATATCCTACTGTTGCTGCTGCTGAGTTTGCTGTTGCTGCTGCTGAGTTTGCTGTTGCTGCTGCTCCGGCTGCTGGTCCTGACCGGCATTAGGGGCGTCTTGGGTCTGTTGAGGTTGAGTTTCCTCACCCGGCACCTCTCCTTCTGCCTGTTCATCCCCAATGCCGGCCCACTCCTCGAACAGTGCCGGCTGCTTAAGCCCGAGGACCTGAGCATCAAATACTTCTGTTGCGTATTTGTACCTCAAGTCGAAGAAGGCGTAGTCGGTCTCCGGGTGGATCATGGTCCACGCCATCTTCATGCATGCTTCGCAGTCACGCTCGTTCTCGTTGACCAGCCGAGTCTGCTCAGCCGCCAGCTGGTCCAGAGCCTCCTTTTTGGACTTAACCAAATCATTTTTGGCTTTGTCCAACTCCCCCTCCAGTCGGGTGACCTCGTCCTTCAACCCAGCTTTCTCCTTCTCCGCATCCTTCAAAGCTTGGATGTCAGTTTTGAGCTGGTCGATCTGGAGCTGTCGGTCGGCAGCCGTCTTGTTGGCAGTATCGGCAGCAGCCGTCAGCTGCTAGAAGAGTTCCTCCTGTTTCATCTCCCGGGCTTTAGTGTGTATTTCAAGCATTAAGGAGTTGTATTGACAGACATCAATTAATTCAGCTGCCCGTTTCTGGGCATCCCTTACCTCCTCTTGCTTCTTCCGCAAGGGGACTTTCAACCCATCCACCCTCAGAATCGCCTGTAAGATCAGCCGGTAATGGAGTTAGCAAAATTGAACTAAAAGACATCAGCTAGCAAATCTTGCACAAAAATACCCCATCCGGTAAATAAGCAGATTGCACAAAACTACTACATCCGGTAACTTACCTCATCCAGCAGTGAGGTAATCCGGTCAAGGTTGACCTGGCTGACGCCTGACACAACCTCCTTCTCGGACCTAGTCACGGTCCTTATCATTCTCCTAGCATAATTTTGCATGTCCGGCCAGCGAGAAGTGGTATCTGCATCATGAGAGATATCGGTTAAGTGTTGGGAATAAACGACTCCTACATTCAGCCGGTTCCCGACCGAGTCCCCCGACTGAGAAGTATGAGACTTGACTCAAACTGGCCCAAGCGGCCAGGGGGGGTCAAAAGCAGAGTCCATACCTTGGTCATCAGGCTGAGGGGTGCCACCACCCCCGGCCGCATTTGAGCCGGATGCAATAGCTGGCACCCGGGTAGAAGGAGCAGGCTCCCTAGATCCAGTCCCAGCCGACTCAGAGTCTAAGCTTAGACTTTGCAGACTTTTGCCTGTGGTCGTGGGCCTTTCTAGAGACGGAGTTCTGCCGGCTGATGTTGGTGCAGGGCCGCTTTAGAGCCTGCACATCTGTGAAGGCGGTTGGGGAAGCTCCTCACCCGGCCTCCTCACCATTTGACGAATGGAGCGGGGAATGTTCTGGCTTCCCGTCTGAAAAAGACAATCAACAAGTCAGTATCAAAGTCACTTGCAAGATATACAGACGGCATAGGGGCAGCCAGTGCTTACATCACTGGCCCGGGTTGCAAGTTGGGCCCGCTTTTGTTCAAGCTGCTCTTTCCTGATCTCAACGGCTGACTTAGCCGGCGTCATTTCAGGAGGAGTCATTTCTAGCCCTTTCTCTGCAAAATAACAAGAAAATTTTAGCATCATTTAAACATCATACAAACGGCATATATTGTCGGTTAAGCATTAGACCTTTGTCCTAGAAAGTTCTGAGACCGCAGGCGGAGAGGAACGCCTCGTTTTTGAACCAGTCTGGATGAGGGATCCAGAATAGAGGGAAAATGATTTGTGTCCCATCAGCCAAAGGCTCGGTGGTTTTCTTAAATAGCCCGGGTTCCATTATGGCATCCCAAGCCTCAGCCGGAACCCTTGGTAGGGCACACTTCTTTCCTAGAAGAGTCGGGTTCTTATTGTAACGGCGCATCAAGTGATTAGCAGCCGTTGAAGGACAAGAGACGAAATAAAATTTGCTCTTCCAGCTCGTCCACTTGGAGGGCTTCTCCAAGGTCATCATAAATTCCGGATGCGTGGTAAGAGTATACCACGCATTCCAGCCGCCTGGGGCACGGCTCAAGTAGTGCATATGCGCGAACGCCTCCCAGCTAAGCGTCACATCCTGCATCTCGCAGGCAGCAATGTAACCAATGATGTTCACCCAAGAGTTGGGTGTAATCTGCCTTTCCCCCAAGTCATAGCCTCTTAAAATGGCTTTGATGCATCTGTGAAAGGGGAACCGGAGGCCGGCTTTGAATGCCGCCTCATAGCAGCCGAAAGTAATTGTCGGCATGTTCCAAGTCATCCTCCTAGACGACTGATGCGCTTGCAGGCGGGACACCCAACTCCCAGCCGTCCCCTATCGGACGCTTTTTCAAAAATGTTGGGAGTGTTGCGTTTAATGTCACAACATCCCGGGCGCTCATGTGCGCCTCCATTGGATTGTTTACTAAAGGCCAGTTGTATGCCTCCTCATTCTCTTGTGGGGCATCCGGTGTCATGGTGAACTCTGTAGATCCGGCTTCTTGATCGGTTTCTTCACCACTTGAGCTCCCGGATTCCTCCAAAATCTCATCACCAGGCGTACTTGGAACGCCTGGTTGATCAAAGGGAATGTCTTCAACCGGTGTACCGGCTGAATCATCTGATTTGTACTCGGGGTTAACAACCGTTTTCCTTGTCCGAGCCATTCTATCCTGCACATGAACAGAGACGGTCGGATTCGCAAAAAAGTAAGGGTGTTCCATGCACCCCTAGACGGCATCCCCAGTCCTAGATTTAGCCGTATCCGGTGATCGGTTGACAACTGCCCTAGGCCGTGCCGTGTGTGCATTGGGAGAGTCCATTGTTCTCTAACCTATACAACCGGTAAACTCAAGAGGTTGCAAAAGGGGCAAACGTGATACCTTGAATTTATGAAGACGGTTCAAGAAGACTTGATTGCTGAGTTCCCAAGATGTGGCTTGAAGATGCCACAGGCGGAGAAGTCCGTTTGTGTTTTAAAAAACCTGAAGCACAGACAAAGTCAGGCATTTTGGAAACATCTCACCCAAAGATACCCCAGGCGGTATTAAGGAAATTTGCTCAAAGATACCCCAAGCGGTATCATAAAAGCTTGCCCAAAGATACTCCAGGCGGTATCAAGGAAGCTTGTTCAAAAATACCACAAACGGTATCACAAAGTTTTATTCAAAGAAACCCCATGCTGGATCAATGAAGATCATTCAAAAATGCCCCAGACGGGACATTTGCGTCTGAGGGTCCATTGAATGGTTATCAAAAACCAAGGATGCCTCAAGCGTTAATTGATGAGGGTGTTTGAAGAGCTAGTCATGAGCAAGCTATGAAGACCATTGCTCAAGCACCTCCCAAGCGGTATAAGCCCGACTAAGGGTGCGAAGGATCTAATTCTTGAAGCATAGCTTGCATATACCCCAGACGGAACATAACCGTCTGTGGGTCCAGTTTCGAAAAGCATTTATCTAAAAACACCTCAGACGGTCCAAAACTGTCTGGGTCTGGATTTGAAGAATCCTTTGTTTGAAGATACCCCAGGTGGCTCCTAGCCGTCTGAGGGTCTATGAAATGAATTTTTGATATGCAATTGTTTGAAGGTGACCTAGGCGGAATTTATCCGGTTGAGGGTCTATTGAATGCAAAATATTCAATACTTGTCTGAAGATGCCCCAGACGGCATGTAACCGCCTGTGGGTCTTTTGAATGAAATTCCTTGAAGACCATTAATTAGAGATGCCACAGACGGTGTTCTGTGGGCCTGTGGAATGCATTATTGAAAGCCAAGATTTGAAGACACCCCAGACGGTCCAAACCGTCTATGGGTCTATCATTTGAAGACCAAGGTTTGAAGATGTCCCAGGCGAAACATTTCCGGCTGAGGACTTGTAAAAAAAAAATAAAAAAAATAAAGGGGGGGGGGGGGGAAGAAAACGAAGACTATTGTCTGAAGATGCCCCAGACGACATATAACCGTCTGTGGGTCTTTTGAGTGCAACTTGAAGATTAGTCTAAAGATGCACAGGCGGTATTTCACCGTTTGTGGGCCTATGGGATGCATTATTGGAAGGTTCATTGTTTGGAGATACCTCAGACGGTCCATAACTGTCTGAGGGTCTATTTTTGAAGAACATGGTTTGAAGTTTCCCCAGACGGTTCTTTCCGCCTGTGGGTCTACCAAATGTAAGGCATGAAAGGGCTTAAGGTGCCCAGACGGTTTAAGACCGTCTATAGTTCTACTCAAATCAAAAATAAATCAAGAGCCAGACGGTACCTGGGTGAGTTGGTTGAAGAAGCACTCAACCGGTATCCGGATGTGTTCAAGCAAGGGAGCAGGGTGCACAATTAAGCAGTCGGTGTTAGAGCTCTCTAGAGAATTTTTTGCAAAATAAGTAAAGTGAAGAGGAAAGAGGGGGTGCGTCTCTATTTATAGGTAAGCTCAGAAGGCGAATCGCCACCTTCTGCTTCAAATTTTCAAAATTTGAATCCAAGAGAGAGAGGCGGGAAGCAATTCAATCGTCGCCTCCCCAGTGCTTGACACCTGTCACAGATGACACGTGGCTACACCACATCACATCTGTGAGGGGAAAATGTTTGGGGCAAAAATTACCCTTTCCTCGTGGCCCAATGAGGGCCTGACACGTGTCACCTTCTTACAGGCCCAAGGGGATCCTATCAGAGGATGCCACGTGGTATTGAACCCCCAATGGGGGAGCAGATTCTCATCTGCTATAAATAGAGGAATCCTCCTCATTTATTGAGCATCCATAAATACATACAAAAATCCGAGCAATATTAATTGCGGAATCTCTCTGAATCTGTGAGAAATACCAATTTACTTTCCGCACGTTTACCCATCCGTAAATCATACTAACTTGATCGTCGGAGGCGGAACTCTACCCAACCGGAGTTTCGTGCTTTTGCAGGTACAGAAGTCCGGCGCGCATTCTCTGTATTGTAACTCTCCCGAGGGACTAAAAACACCCGAAACAACAGCAGTTGGTGGTGTGGTTTTTGGGGTTTGGTTGGTGGCCGGAGTTGGAAGGGATTTTATTGGGAGTTGGGGTTGGGGTTTCGGGGAGGGGGATGGTGGTATAGAGAGTAGTGGCCGTAGCGGCGACTCCAGTGGTGGGGGAGGGCCAGAGGTCCAACGAGGGAGGTGGCTGGCTGGGCGGGTTGCCGGATTGGTTGGGTGGTCGGGGCTTTGGCTGGGTGGTTTTTTTTTTTAACCAATAAATTTGCGATATATGTCACTTTAACAAAAAAAAAAAAAATTAACCCATTCAACCGGTAACCGGTTTTTGGGATTGAAGAAAGGTAGGCCACCTTAAAGTTGGGATTATTGAGGAATAATCCAAAGTTAGGATTAATGAAACTAAATTGGTAAAAGTTGGGATTAAAAAACTGTATTAATCCTAATTTTAAAAGGGTATAATTTTGTAATGTTTCATAATAATTGTATCATTTCTAGGGATGCTCAAAACTGGTGTATATGGACCGAATCAGATCGGACCAAAGTAACCAATCTATACCGAAAAAGGGATGGTTCGGATCGGATGGACCGAAGTAACCGGTCCGGTATAGATGCTTGGTCCAAAACCCTTTAAAACCCAGTCTTGGACCGACCTGGTTTTTTATCAATATTTTACATAAATAAAACCTTTTAAAATGATTAATACTATTCTTAATAAGCTAGAAAAACATTTATTATGAGCTTTTTTTGTATTAGACTTTCTTAAAGAGAATAAAAAATTGTTTTTCCTTTATTTTGTTTTTCAATTTTTTCCACATTATTAGTAAAATATTTGTAGTTTTGTAAAAATATTTTTAAATTGATCTAAATCAGTCCAAGTCCAATCCTAACTTTATTGGTCCGATTTTCGATTCCTGAAATTCAAATTTTCAATTCAGTCTTCAGTTTGTTCTGGTCTTGGATTGATGAATAACCCTAGTTATTTATATTCACTTCCCATTTACTCATCAATTAGTTAAGTGATTTATGATGTTATTAGATTATAAATAGTATAATTCTTGGTCTGTGCACCGCACCAGGGTGCACCATGCGCATACTGAACTCCATAAAAAAAAATAAAAAAAAAAAAGAAAGAAAGAACATCTATACTAATATGTTAAAACAGGAAGTTTAAAGGACGACACTTGTCCACTTCCTGCGTTTATGATTTTTGCTTCTTTTTTATTTCTCTTTTGTTTCAACTAAAGTGTAAAAATAAATTAATAAATAAACCAAATAAAAAAAATCCCAAACGATTCAATCCCCTCAAAATAAGATATCAATTTTCATTTGTGTCTCTTGGATTTCACTAAATTGCATTATATATATATATATATATATATATATATATATATATATATATATATATATATTTTCAATCACACTAAAAAATTAATAATAGTTTATCTTCCCCCTATCTAACTTTTTACGCTTTCTCTATTTACCCTAACTCTACCATTTCTCTCTTTCATCCTAAATCTATAATTTATATTAAGTAATTTAAAAAAAAATAATGTCAAGATGTTTACAAACTTCAAAAAATAATAGTGGTATTGAATTTAAGGGAGCAATCAAACGTATGTTTTCTCAACTTTATTTATAACTAGTTGTGGCCCCGCACACTACTCGTGCGGTCCCCCAATGGCGGTGATAATTTTTCATAAATTATGTATATGGTGGTATTGTTACATGTAAATTATGTTTGTGTAGTGTCTAAATTTTGTATGCATTTAAATTATTAAAGTTAATGTAAAAGAGAAACATTGAAATCTAAATTATCATATTAGAAATATGTAACTTAAATCATCATATTAGAAAGAAGTAACGTAAATCATCATATTAGAAAAGGTAACCTAAAGTATGCTAAATTTGATTAGTTATTTGTTTGTCACGAATTATGAATTTATGTGATGTTATTTATTTATGCTTTGGCAAAAATAAAGGTCGACCGAAAATTGTAGAATAATATGTTGACAATTTCAAAACGTTTTTATAGCTAATGGCAAAAGGATGTATAAGATAAGGTGGTCATTTGTATTTTTAAATAATTGCTATAATTTTCTTAAGTGTTGTTTCTATTTCTTAAGCATTTTAGTAAACCTTTTCCGAAGCTAATTGCCTATTTTTCTTAAGTGGTCCTTCTCTTTCCAAAGCTAATTACGTACCCTAATTTTCTTAAGTGATCTTTCTTAAGTGGTCTATCTCTCCCCCTAAACTAATTGAATTGATTTTCTTAAGCGATCTTTCTTAATTAAGTGGTCTATCTCTCTTTTTCCTAAGTGATCTTTCTCTCTTTTTGAGTGATCGATCTTTCTTAAGTGGTCTCTCTCTCTCTCTCTCTCTCTCTCTTCCTCTCCCTCTCCCTCTATAGCTTTTAGTAACTCTTTCTCCTAAGCTAATTTCTCTTATTTTCTAATGTGATTTTTTCTTAAGTGGTTTATCTTAAATGATGTTTCTTTAGTAATCTTTCTCTCGCTCTTTTTTTCTCTCTTTCTCAAGTGATCTTTCGTAAGTGCGGTCTCTTTCTTTCCCCCCCCCCCTCTCTCTCTCTCTCTCTCTCTCTCTCTCTCTCTCTCTCTCTCTCTCTCTCTCTCTCTCTCTCTCTCTCTCTATTAATTAATTAGCTTTAGAGATCCATCATTTTAGTAAACTATTTCCTAAGCTAATTGCACATTCTTAAGCTAATTGCTCTGATTTCTTAAGTGGTCTCTCTCTTTCCCTCTCTCTAGCATTTTGTTAAGTCTCTTCCTAAGCTTATTGTGTTTTCGTAAGCTAATTATTTCTTAAGTGGTCTCTTTCTGCTAAGCTAATTACCCGGATTTTCTTTAGTGATCTCTCTCTCTCATTCCTTAAAATATTACAAACCCATAACATGTATATCACCCAATATATCAGTGTAATAACTACATCGTAACTACTCATACTAACCAACCAAAATATCCACCGTATCCATTTGAGGAGACATTAATAGGATGGCGTAATAATTGTTGTTGTTCAGTAATAAGAAATCTTCTCTAGAAAGTGATCAAAGCAAAATGAAGAATATAAAATTTATATATGCTATTATACACTTTGTATTAGAAACTGACCTTTGAAATCTTAACCCTCTAAATAGGTATGAAATAGAGTAGTTTGAATTTTGATTGCCAAAATCTAAATTATAGTCCTAAAATAATTAATTTCACATCAAACAAATTCATCCATTTCAAATCTTGTCTTTACTACATCACCTTAATAGAGGCAACGTATACAAATCCAGACAAATATAATATTAGTACCATAATAGGTTACTCAAAATAAAAAGCTAAACTATATAAAAATTTAAGGTTAATAGAGTTTGTTTATTAAGCTAATTACCCTAATTTTCTTAAGTGATCTTTCTTAAGTAGTCTCTCTCTCCCCCTAAATTAATTGAATTGATTTTCTTAAGCGATCTTTCTTAATCAAGTAGTCTATCTCTCTCTTTTCTAAGTGATATTTCTCTCTTTTTGAATGATCGATCTTTCTTAAGTGGCCTCCTCTCTCTCTCTCCCACTCTCTCTATAGCTTGTAGTAACTCTTTATCCTAAGCTAATTTCTCTTATTTTCTTAAGTGGTCTATCTCAAATGATCTATGTTTCTTAAGTACTCTCTCTTTTCTCAAGTGATCTTTGGTAAGTGCAGTCTCTCTATCTCTATCAATTGATTAACCGTTTCCTAAGCTAATTACTCTAATTTCTTAAGTGTTCTCTTTCTCTATCCTTCTCTCTAGCATTCTATTAAGTCTTTTCCTAAGCTTATTGTGTTTTCGTAAGCTAATTGTTCCTTAAGTGGTCTCTCTCTCCAAAGCTAATTGCCCAGATTTTCTTAAGTGATCTCTCTCTCTTTCTCTCTCTCGTTCCTTAAAATATTGCAAACCCATAACATGTGTATCATCCAATATAGCAGTGTAATAACTACATCGTAACTACTCATACTAACCAACAAAAATATTCATCGTATCCATTTGAGGTGACATTAATAGGATGGTGTAATAATTGTTGATGTTTAGTAATAAGAAATCTGCTTTGGAAATTGATCAAAGCAAAATGAAGAATATAAAAATTTATATATGCTATTATTCACTTTGTATTAGAAACCAACTTTTGAAATCTTAACCATTTAAATAGATATGAAATAGAGTAGTTTGAATTTTGATTGCCAAATCTAAATTATAGTCCTAAAATTATTAATTTCACATTAAACAAATTTATCCATTATAAATCTTGTCTTTACTAAATCACCTTAATAGAGGCAACATATACAAATCCAAACAAACATAATATTAGCACCATAATAGGTTACTCAAAATAAAAGGCTAAACTATATAAAAATTTAAAACACCTTAACATATATAGTTTATGTATAAATATGCAATTTCATGAATCATTGGTTTGTCTAACTAAAATATGTTGAAAGCACATCCATCGAACTCTCACTCCATCAAATTATCGCCATAACTTAAAAAGTGGCAAATCTATTTCTTTGGAGAATCTTCACACAAACCTTTAATTTGCAAATGAATCTAAAATATGTTGAAAACACACCTCGATGTATCTCATTTCTCTTTTCAATCCTCTCTCACTTTATCTAATTTCTCTATCTTCTATCTAATTTCTCTTTTCTCTCTCTATCTCATCTCTCTCTGGTATTCTATCATTTCTCTATTCATCTCTCTATTTTGATCCTATCCTTTCTCTATCTTATTTCTCTTCTCTATATCCCTTTTTCTATTTCAATTTTCTTTTTGATCCTCCTCCTGTCTGTTTTTCTCTCTTCATGGGTGCATATTGCTTGCTAAGTACAAGTATGAAGACTTGTATTGACCATCATACGTGTACTTGACACATAATACACACCCGTATATCTATGGTTTCGAAGTACTTTGATATGTATATACTTTTAAGTATATTTAAATTAGACCCCTTAAAAATCGAAATTTCGGACTCCCCACATTTGTTAATTGTTTATCAAATATATTACCAAGGGTTATTTAAAAATGCTCATACTTGTTGCAAACTTAGTTGTAGGAACATTGCTTTGTAAGTTGTAATTTAGAGGTTAATTCCGAGGAATTTAATTGTGGTTATCTTTCTTAATCACAAAGAAAATACTAATTCTAATTAAGGTTGGTTATAAAAGGGCTAATTACGTTTACAACATAAAAAAGATTGGAGCTAAAGACATGAGAGTGATCACGAATGTGTTTATTGGAAGTTATCAAGAGCCAATATTATTGTAGTCATGTGATTTCCCTTATTCAAAAAGTATTTCTAAGAGGTGCATATAGGTAAAGGAATCCCCTTGTTTCTTTTATTTCCCCAAACACTCTTTTTTTCTCGGTCTCGATCTCTTTCTCCTTCCTATCCTTGCTCCTTTTTAATACCTTCATAAATTCAAAATCATTTTCCTTCCTTCCTCAATCTTACTTTGAATTTCTTTAGATCTTCATTTTCTAATTCTGTATTTTCATCTTGTAATGTCATTATCTTTCAGGAATTTTGCAATTATTTGTCTTCTTAACTCTCTAATGTCGTCATCTCCTCCTTTCCCCCCAAACCTCTTTCTAGAAGTCTTGTCCCACTTAGCTTTTTCCCCTTTGCTAACTCATTCCACCACTCTCCTCTTATGGTTCCATGTCATTCACAAATAAATAAACGACATGTGTATTTTGTGAAATAGATATTAAGCACAACCCACAAATCTGCCATTTAATTTCCGAAAACTAGAGCATTTGGAGCAACCTGTATATCTTCACCAAATCCTGTATTAAACTATTTCATTACTTGTATAACAAATACAATTCAACATTTAATACTCGACCAAAGAAAAAATTCACAAATACCAACACTTATTAAAACACAGAGGGAGTATAACAAATACAATACAACATTTAATACTCGACTATAGAAAAAAGTCACAAACACCGATTTAAAATTCCAAAAAAATGTGTTTGAATTAAAATTCTAAAAAAAATGTAATAAAATACCTAAAGCACTTAAGCTAACAATATTGTTAAAATAAGCCAAATAGAAGCTAACAAATTTAGAGCTAACTAAATACCTAAAGCACTTCTCCCGTTATAATCTATGGAAACCATTTTGGTAACACCAAATTCAAATGTCCATTCTTTGATGCCCAACATATTCTTGTGTAACTATCATTGCAATTATAAAGTGTATATTAAAATTAATAATAATAATAATAATAATAATAATAATAAAAAAAAATTTAAAAAAAAAGCATCCTTCACATGATTAGCGAGCAATGTACAACAGGCAAAGGTAGAAAACAAGAGCCTGATGCATGGAGGCTGAAGAAATAGAAGGGGCATCTTGAACAGGCTTTGGCTTTGGAGACCTTAATCTATCCCTAAAGTCTTGAATTGTTGCACTCATGTTCCTCCATTGTCCTACATTAGCAATGCAACAAAATAATTCACCCCTAATGGATATTGATATTAGATAAAAATCCTATCAAACACCGATGCAACAAGTAAAAGATTTAGGGACAATTCTAATCGACATTTGAAATAATATAAAGTGGGACTACAACTTTTCTTATCTAAAATTATCTGAACATTAGAGTTGGAAGCGCACCTATTTGATATCTTCATCAGTGAACTACAACAAGGGTTTAAAGGACTCTGAACCCTTTATTTGGTCCCACATTGCTTATCTACCAAGTATAATTGATAGTTTACAGTAATAATCAATCAATATTGTATAAGATATAGAGACACATGATAAGTTTACCTTTTCATTTCAAGCTGTAGGTATATTTAAAAGAGGAGGCCCAGGTTTGTCGTTTATCTCAATGGAAAATTTGTGATTATAACCCTAAGTTTATGTTCCAACTCAATAAAAAGAATAAAAAATAAAAAAGAAATAGAAATTACATATTCCTCGTGAACTCACGTCGTTAACATACTGTGGAGTTGCTGATTCTTTCTCTCACCTTCCCTCCATGGTTACCAGTATATCTTATGGAGAAATTTTAATATAATGAAGAAATAAGAATTAGATGATCATCAGGAACAAAAATAGAATTGGGGAAAAGGGAGTAAAGACAGGAGTGTGAAACAAAGAGGAAAGAAAAGAAAACATGAAAAGAAGAACTACTGTCATGAAAGAAGACATCAAAAGTAAGACTCCATCTTCAATGTTTTCTCAATAGCCGTGAGCTATGCGAAATTTGAGTAACCCAGAAAGTTCGTGATGAATTTTGGCTCGCCGCCGAATATAGAGAAAAACCCTATGAAAAATATGGATAATAAGGGAATTGTTAACCTTAAAGGGATGGGTGTTTGTTATAGAGGGTTTTCAAAAATGGGGGAGAGAGAAATCATGAAGAAAGATCTTCATCAATGGAGGATAGAGAACCAACTGCAAGCTTACCTTTTTTTATCGGTTACCAACTTCATAAAACCGGTCAAGGGCCATTTGGAGAAGATATATGAAAAAGGTTGGATTATTGTGAGAATATTGAAAGATCGGATTATTTTGAGCGGACCGCTAAAAGGTGGGATTATTAGTTTCAATATTCCCTTTAAAAAAAAGCAGTCACCTAAAAATCTGTTTATGATTATATTTGTGCCATAATGCAGAATATAGGAGAAGTAGATTGCGATACTCACCTGCATTCAACTGCTTACACGATGATGGTTTTTCAGTATATACTTTTCAATCAAGGGAGAGACTACAACTTTAGAGCCTTCTTCTGCTATTCTTTTCTTCAGCTTCATCAGTGGTTTTTCCTACCTCATTAGCTCAAAGGGTTCCATATCATAAATCCATCTTCCCTACACGAACAAAATAAGAATGAAAGTTAGTGTTGTGAGTGATAAGTTTTAAGCGTAATTTATCTTCTGAGGGTTAGGGGTGGTCATAGTTTTAAAGCTCTCATTATAGAGCCAAATAACTAACAATAGACCAAAGCATTAAGGATAGTCCACGTGGGAAGGAACCAGAGAGCACTCAATAGGATTCACAAATGCCTCGAAACCTTCTTCCACCTTTGCTAGTTCAAATTCAAATAAACAGTTAGAGCATCTCAAAACACATAGTAATTCACAGTAAATCATGAGTCTCAATCCGACCGGTTTTGGTTCGAGTTATTATTCACTAATGTATTGGCAGCATGCGTAATGCATAATTTAATAATTGGAGACAATTCTAGACTTCAATAAACACATTTCTGCACTATTAGGATTAATCTTAGCATCATATATGTAGATAGCTTTAAATTAACCTCGCAACTAATTACACAATGCTGAAAACAGAGGAACTAATTGTTTAAAGCTCCAAACATGTGAAATTAAAATCATACCTTTTAAGAGAAAATCTTCTTCTCAAATTTGCTAATAATCTCACCAACCTACATATTATAAAAAGTGATTTCAGAATCGTAACACAAGCTGACACTAAAATCTTCCTCATATGAGGAAAGCTGCTACACATATAAACAATTATTTTTCGACAAGAATTAATTTTGGAAAACAATGTTTACAAGAAACTGGAAAATGTTTAAGAAAAAGAAAATTAGAATAACACGCACTACATAATATTACAGTCATCAGGCTGCAAGACAATGTCACCACTGTCAAAACCATTTACTATACCCAAAATGGCATAAATAACATTGAAAGCTAAAAGTTATTAAGAATTCATGAAAAGAGCATTACGTTCCATGAGGCATCGTGAAGGGCCTGATATTTTTCGCTGACCTTCCCCTGAAAATCAAGAGGCTCGTATCTTTCATCACCATAACCACCTCTTTCTGCAGTATTCTGCATTTTTAAAAAAGATATTAGGATATGCTTTGACTTGATTTTTTAAGATTTGGTGGAGAACAACTTGCATTTACTTATATAACAATAGATACACCTTAATTTTTATCAAATATAATAAATAGTTGTAACTTGTATAACCTTCTTTCAATTAAGGATCATGATAAATAAAAATGGAAAGTAATACACCAATTGGCATACTTGTTCAACTTAGTGCATTAAAATTGTGCAGTCCAATGCAAGATATAAAAAAAAAAAAAAACTAAGATTTGGTTTAACGGCTAATTCTCATATCTTACTAAACCAATTGTACGTCCCATAAATTCTTATTCGTGAAACTTAAGGAAAAATTCTTATAATGCCTATTCAACAACCAATGTTTTTGCAAATAATACCCAAATTCCAAAGCTTGCTTTTTGAATGAAGGTATACCTCTGGTGATATATCAAGGTACAAGACCATGTCTGGAGCCAACAATCCCATCTCTAGTGCCTGCACAAAGAGAAATATGGTCATATTGCAACTAAATAGCAATATGCCTGAGTGAACTAGTCGATTCTCTTTTTTGTCAGACTTCTTGGGGTCCGACTGCTTACTAATGGCTCAAAGTTCAGTTGCTTGTATATAGGCTTTCGCCTCCATCAGAGCTTCTTGGAGAGTAGCAACTCTCTTTCTGACGAGGTCGAACTTAGAGGTCAACCCGTCCTTCAAACCTTTAAAGAAGTCTGTATACGCCGCTTCGTCAGACAGCCCTTGAATCTGAATTCTTATCAGATTGAACCGCTTGACATAGGACCTTAGCCCTTCTCTATCCCCTTGTTGTATTGCACCCAAGTCAAGACTTGTTTTCTTAGCAGGGATGTTCATAAAGAAGTTAGAAGCAAACAAGTACGCAAGCGTCTTGAAGCTATTGATGCAGCAGGCTGGCAGGTTGCCAAACCATTGTTGGGCAATGCCCTTCAGTGTAGGCGGGAAGCATCGGAACCAAGTGTTTCGGGGTTTTCTAATGTCCTGCGGGAGAGTTACAATTCTGGGACTGGTATCCTTGCGCCTGTACCTGCAAAACAACGGAGACTCTGGGTGGTGGGAGCTCCGCCTCCGACGATCAAGTTAGTACTTGTAGGTGGAGTAAAAAGGTTCGGAAAGTAAAAGGGTGATCTGGTTCCTCCAGGGAGAGGAGTGATTAGGAAGTGCAAATAATGCTAAGTATGGTCTAGCGATTAGTATGCACGTGGGAATAGTTTTCTCTTGGTGAGATGATTCTGTTGTTTAATGGAGGCTAATGACATGTTTATATAGCCTCGAAGTACGTGCCCAATACTAGGTTTTCTGGGAAAACCTAGGACTGATTAGGCTTGCCTCGGGATTTGGGCCTTTGGCGGCCGCTTTCCAGGTTGGCAGATTATGGGCCACATGGCGTGGCCTGATTAGTCCATGTTGGACCTCTTAGGGTGACAAGTGGCAGACACTGATTAGCCCACATGGTGGACACGTGGCAGGTCCGAATTGGTCCAATTGTCATGGGTAATTTTACTCTAAACATTTGCCCCTCGGAAGGAGTAATCTCTCTTTCTAGGAGGGATTGCTCCTTTCGAAAGTTAGACCCTCGAAGCTTGTTGGGTCAGCATCTTGTCTAGTTCTAATGGGAGATGGACTTGATTAACTTAGAAAATTTTGATACCTTGGGCGGTATGACATTTTCAAAGATAATCAATCATAATAATGATTGCCACCGAACTAGACAGATGCCGATTCTTTTCCCCACTATGTAGATAGCCCCTGATCAGGTGGACTGTCAACTATTGCACAGGGGGTAAGCGTTTTAAGATTATTCGGCCGTTGGCCTCTTGGCTTGTTTTTAATGCAATATACTAAGTTTGGTACTTAGTTTATTTTGTTGGGAGATGGCTGGTTGTCTGCTTTGGTGGCTGCATAGAAGCAGGCGTCAGACAGGACGTCCAACTGAAGCAGCTACGCCTGTTGGGTTTACAGACGAAAGCTTTAAGTATAGCCAGCCTAGTAAGAATAGTGGTCGAGTACTGCTGTTTGCCAACAAACAGGCGGACTCCTCATACCTTTTAGTATCCGTACTAGGTTAGTTGAGTGACTATGAGGTAACCTTGGGGTTCCCCTATCTCCGTCACTTGGGTTTGAGTAGTAGGGAAACCAGGCGGCGGAGGCCGGCTGGTCCCCTTGATTCGCCAAGTTTTGTTTGGCTATTAACTCAAAGGTTGTTAACCTAGTAGGAATATTGGTTTGAGTACCTCTGTTTGCTAAAAAATAGGCAGACTACTCATACCTTTTAGGTTCCATACTAAGTTTGATAGAGTGACTATGAGTTAACATTGGAGTTTACTAGTCTCCGTCACTCCATCTTGAGTGGTAGAGGTACCAGGCGGCGGAGGCCGGCTGGTCCCCTTGATTCGCCAATGTTTGTTGGCTATTAACTCAAGAGTGGTAACCTAGTAGGAATAGTGGTTGAGAGCCCCCCTATTTGGTAAAAAACAGGCGGACTACTCATACCGTTTAGGTTCCATACTAAGTTTGAAGGAGTGACTATGAGTTAACATGGGAGTTACTCAGTCGCCGTTACTCCTGCTTGAGTAGTAGAGGTACTAGACGGCGGAGGCCGGCTGGTCCCCTTGATTCGCCAATGTTTGTTGGCTATTAACTCAAGAGGTACCCCCTGTATTTATCCCAAGTAATACAGGCGGTCACCCGACTCAGATGTCAACTGCTACCACTAGCTCGGTTAGTGGTAGAGTTATCCTTGTCTCAGGTTTAAACGGCTACGTGGTTGTCCTTAGGGACAGTCGTTTAGGGGTCGTGTGCTTAGTTTATAGAACATTATTCCACCCAAAAGGGAGCTGCTCTCTACGACGAATCTTATCCGGAGGGATGTCGCCGGACGTCTGCTATGATGTTGGGACATGTCGTATTAGTTTAATTTTAAGAGAGGATCAGTCGGCCTGGCGCCTGGGCTGATCATCCGGCTTGTGGCCTTGGTTAGTTCTTGATGAACGTAGGTGCTAAGTAAGAAGAGGGCAGCCGCCTGTTTAGGCACAGGGTCAACCAGTCCCTCTGATCTTTTTTTAGCTAAGTATAGGAGGGTGGCCGTCTGTTTTGGAACCAGTCGGCCATCTTCTATGGAGAGTAGCCGACTGTATGTACAGATGGCATGCCCCTCTGGTGATAGAGTAAAATACTCAATGGAGAGTAGCCAACTGTAAAGGTATAGGCGGCATGCCCCTCTAAAGATAGAGTAAAATACTCAATAGAGAGTAGCCGATTGTAAAGGTACAGGCGGCATGCCCCTTTGAAGATAGAGTAAAATACTCAATGGAGAGTAGCCAACTGTAAAGGTACAGGCGGCATGCCCTTCTGAATCAGTATCAAGTATTGAAATAATCACAAGTGTTAGAGAAAATGGATCAGTTAGTTTCCTTCCATGGAGGATGGATGACGTTGGGACGCCTCCTTCTTTGATTGATGACTCTAATTTCTTCGAATGGGAAGAGGTGGTCATGCTAAACTTGTTTTTATGCGGCTCGCGACTCTAATTTTAGGAGGTTGTTTTTCTCCAAACACTCGACCGACCAGGTCATGGTGCCGCTTGAACTTTAACAATGATGATGATGATTGAAGATTTAATTGATGTCTAAGCTACCTAGGCTAGGCTAACCAGGCAATGCTTTCCCAAGGCACTATCTTTTTATTTGATTCTCAAGTTGAGTAGCACATGCGCTACGCATCCAGACATCTTGGGGCTCGGCCCACACATTTGTCGTCGGTCTTTGGCCCCTTAGTGAAATTGCTGGCGCTACGCATCCAGACATCTCGGGGCTCGGCCCACACATTTGTCGTCGGTCTTTGGCCCCTTAGTGAAATTGCTGGCTGATGTCATTAATGAGGGTCGGCTGCTTTCATAGCTACGAGACTTCGTCGTATAGGGGGCCGACTACTATTCATGCCGCCTCTCTTGCTTGATAGACTCGCATTAGTCTTATGCATGACAAGTGACCATGCCATTTGGAATCATAATAATGATAAGGATAACACTTGTGGCGTCACCTGCTAGCCTTTTTGCGAAGGCCAATGTGGTGCTATTTATCAGTGCCCATCATCGAAGTGTCGGCCACTCAAGCTTAAGCGCCCTCGAGAAGTTGCTTGATTTTATTGAGTTATCCGGCCACTAAATGCCGGCTGCTCAAAGTTAGGCACCCATGCTTCGAACGCACTTGCGAGCGCTTGCAGCCGGCTGTTTTAACTTGGCTTGCTGCATTAAGTGCCGCCTGTTTAACATGGCTGGCTGCATTGGTTGCAAGGGCCGCCTGCTGCTTCGTAGTTGGGCATAGGCCGGCTGCCACAAGGCCAGGTGCTAAGGGCTACCTGCCGCCTGTTCTGAGGGGCTGGTTTAGGTGCTGCCTGTTTTGGAATAACCAACCAGGATGGATGCTTTGTGGACCAATCAGGTAAGCACAATTTCTTAACAGCCGGCTTGTAGCACATGAAGAAGCCGCATGTATGCTTTTGTACTTAACAACTCATTCGAAGTTTCGGCGTTGAATGGACGAATGCTCAGGTAGCCGATTGTTTATGCAGCCGATTGGTTTTACTTGCTTATGTTTGGCTGTCGCGTCTAGGACGACACATAGTTGGAAGTGGTGGTTGGCTGTCGCGTCTGAGGGCCAGTGTGGACAGACAAGCCGCTTGACTGACTCTCTCAGTTAGATTGCGAATACCTCATTGAGGTATTTTGGAAGCTGTATGGGTAAGTCGATGTGAAGCCGACTCAGACGGTTGTTGATTTTTCTTCTGCTGGATTAACATCCAGACACCCAAATAAGTCTTCTTTGATCCATCCGGCTCAACATGCCGGACAGCCTTCCTCTTCCCTGTTTCAGGGAATCGGCTCTTGGATCAATCAAGGGTCGGTTCCCCTCCTTTGGTTTAGGATGCGGAGTGGGCACACGGTCCTTGACAGGCTTTTTCTTCTCTGAGGGAGAAGGTGCCTTGGCCGACTGACCCCTGCTAGAGCCAGCCGTCTTCTTGTTGATCAAGTCCTTGATTTCCCCTTTGAAACTTGTCATGAATTCCATGAGTTCGTCTCTGGTAACCGGGGCTGCGCCTTCTGTTGCCGCCTAGGGTTGTCCAGACGGCTGTCTGATTGGCTCACTTGGACCAACTTGCTCTTTGCCTCCGTTCCCTTGTTTCCATGGGACAGGTGCGCCTGGTTCTGAGTGAACCGTCAGCAGCTACATACATAGGTGTCGACATCAAAGTCTTCATCACTGTCTTGGTCTGAATAAACCTGAACTTTGGCCGTAGGCCTTTTCTCATTGACATGCAGTACAGACTCATGCGAAGCCATCTCAAAATTACTCTCCCCACAGACGGCGCCAAATGTTTCGGGTTTTTCTGTGTCCCTCGGGAGAGTTACAACACCAAGACTGGATTTCGGGCGCCTGTACCTCCAAAACAACGGAGACTCCGGTTGGGTAGAGTTCCGCCTCCGACGATCAAGTTAGAACGTGTTCGGAAAATGTAAAAAGTGCGGAAAGAAAGGTGGGATCCTCTCGGATTCCGAGATCAGGTATATTCTCGGTGGTGAGAATTAATTATCTGCAATTATTCACTGCTCTGGTTTTTTGTGAATAAAATGTGTAAATCCCCCTCCCTAGGTGGGATACATCTCTCTTTTATAAGGTCTTGGGATTCGTGCTCCTATCCTAGGTTACGGAAACCTAGGAGTGATGGGCTGTCTCAAGAATTGGGCTTTGAAGGTTGTCGTTGTTCCCTTGCTGACTTCTAGTGCCACGTGGCAACTAGGGACTGGTTCATTTAGAACCTCTCCTAGGGTGACACGTGTCACCTTCTAATTAGGCCATGTGGCCAGGGTATTTTTACCCAAAAGAATACGCACAATTAGATGATAATTAAAAAAACAAAAAAAAAGTGTTACGAGTCGATTGATCATGCAATAGGAATTAAAACCAAACCTAGGTTGCATTGTTACTCCCTCCGTATTTTATTACTTGCTCCATTTTCCTTTTGCGGCCGTATTTTATTACTTGCTCAATTTCCTATTTTGTAAACTTTTAGGTATATTTTACTATATTCCTCTCCATTAGTGATCCCCCTATATCATATTTTAATATTTTTCATATTTTCTCTCCTTCCCACTTATACTCACTTTTGCTTTTTTAGAATTTTTTTTTTTTTTGTTCTTTAACCAACTCCATTTCCATCATATTTTAATACGCTCTACTATTCCTACTAAAACTCCGCGCATACATGAAGAAATAAAGTAAGTAATAAAATACGGAGGGAGTACTTAACATTGAATTGAACCAATGATCGTTATTATGTAATGTGATGGGTGAATGAATTTAATCATGAAAGAGAGTAGTTTAGCCTTAGCTAGGTTGCATAATTTGTTATAGTAGTCTGATGCTTGCGACTTGTCACTTTGAAGCTAGAAGAACATGGAAACCGTAGCTACTATTTAGGTTAGGTGCGATTTAATATACTACGTATATAACCATTGTTATTGATTATTTATCCCCCCTTAATTATTTAGCTTTGGTACCTACATGATAACTAGGAGACTGGGAGTGTATCAAATAATTATAATATTCTTAAAGCTTAATTAGGTTGTCCCATAACTTTCATTATTATGGAGTACTATTTTCTTGTAATTAAGAATATTTATAAAAATGCAAAATTTAGGTGATCTTTATAGATTAACCTTAAATGGAATATTAGAGAATTATAGATCGGATGGTGCATATGTAATTTAATTTATTGATATCATATATCACGTATAGATGACTACTTTGGTCTTAAATGGTTGGTTAGAGGATATATTTATCATTTAATATGGTTATATTTATTATCTACAATATGAAAAAAGAAAGTTATATTGAGTATTTGATAAACAGCCATTTACCAATATGTACATTTTTTTTTTGACAAGAAGAAAAAGAGATTTCATCGATAAAATATAGCCAAACGGCACTTACATATAATTCCTAAATAATAATAAATTTCAACACAAGTACACACCTTAAAAATAAATACATCGTAGATTTGATTAACAGTCGCCTTAATAAAAAACTTCATCTGAAGCAATACAATCAGTGAGTTCGCACTGATTCGGCTTGAAATCCATTAATGCGTAGTCGTTTGAGTGAAAATACTCATGTGGTCCTCCGGATTCTTGTAGAGATTATGAAACCATAGATCTTCAATTCTTACCATAAAAACATAAAAAGAAAATAAACTCAAGAGAAAAATCATCATCTTAAGGATGATATTTATTTATTGAAAGCAATTAAAAGGTTTTTGGGGGCTTACAATGGTAAGAACACTAGTGGATGCCCCTACAAAGATTCACAACTGAGACCAAGAGGAAAGCGATGGTAGAGATGGAGAGAAAGGGGATAAGAGAGAAGGAAACCTTCACCAAAATTGAAAAAACCTAGCAATGGAGGCTAGGAAAACCCTCCCAAGGGAGAAACCCTAGAGGGAACAAAAAAACCCTCTCAAGGAGAAAACCTAGAGGGAACACACCAATATGTACAATTTTAATAATATTTTTAACAAAATTAATATTGAAACGTCAACATAGGCTTTCATTTTCCAATATTTATTGTTTGGGGGTTTTTTATGTGTCCTACGGGAGAGTTACAATTTCCTAGAATGCTCCTTCCTTCGCCTGTACCTGCACAAATAACGGAATACTCCGCCTGGGGCTTCCGCCTCTGAAGATTAAGTTAGTCTCTTTCTAAATGTGGAAATAAGACAATAAATGTTTCTCGATTTGAGAGTGTTTGCAAGGGGATTTGTGTTTTGTTGGTTTGTGGGAAAATGATTTGATCCCCATTAATGAGGTCTGCCCTTACTATTTATAGTAGGGAGAACTGTACCTCAATTAGGGTACAATGACACGTGTCGCATAGGGCTTGGGCCTTTGCTGACCGTTGCAAGCTTGACACGTGGCAGGCCTTTATTGGGCCACGTGTCTTAGGGTATTTTACCCTAAACATCTGCCCCTCACAGGTGTGACGTGGAATGTCCACGTGTCACCTGTGACAAATGTCAGACGCATGGGAGGAGACGGTTCGTCTCCTTTCCTCCTTTTTTCAAATTTCAAGTTTTTAGGGCAGAAGGCATCGTTTCGCCTTCTGCTCCTTCTATAAATACAAGACACCCTCTCTCTCCTCCTCACTTTGCTTATTTTTCAAAAAAATTCTGAGAGAGCTCTGCTACCGGCTGCATTTTTTTCCTTAGTTTTCCTGCATCCGGCACTTTCAAATTAAGCACATCCGGCGACCGGTTGGGTGCCCTTTCTTCAATCTCTAAGGTACCGGCTGCCCTTTTTCTTTTTACTTTCGCTTTTGACGATTTCAAACATTTCACCCCATCCGGGTTGCATGCCGCCTGGGTGGCCTTTAACCCATATCCCATTTGTTGAATCTTCTCCCTCAGCCGGCATAGCCCCGTCTGAGGGGTTTTTCAACTTAAGCATTATGCAGTCTAAACACCCCCATCCGGATTAACACCGTCTGGGGTACTTCTGAGTTTTTATCAAGAAATGATTTCAAAAACCCCAACCGGTTTTGAAGCCGGTTGGGTCATCATTCTTGTCTATGGATTTTTCAAAGAAATTTTAAAGATGCGCTCAATGCACCCCCATCCGGCATTTTACCGCATAGGGGTTGTCTGAGCATCATTTGCTTTCTCAATCATCAATCAAGTAGCCCCCATCCGGCATCTAACCGTAAGGGGGTTGTTTGAGCAGCCTTGGCTTTTTCTCAAACATCATTCAAATAGCCCCCATCCGGCATCTAACCGTATGGGGGTTGTTTGAGCAACCTTGGCTTTCTCAAACATCATTCAAGTAGCCCCCATCCGGCATCTAACCGTATGGGGGTTGTTTGAGTAGCCTTGGCTTTTTCTCAAACATCATTCAAATAACCCCCATCCAGTATCTAACCGTATGGGGGTTGTTTGAGCAGCCTTGGCTTTTTCTCAAACAACATTCAAATAACCCCCATCCGGCATCTAACCGTATGGGGGTTGTTTGAGCAGCCTTGGATTTTTCTCAAACAACATTCAAATTTGAGCAGCCTTGGCTTTTTCTCAAACAACATTCAAATAACCCCCATCCGGTATCTAACCGTATGGGGGTTGTTTGAGCAGCCTTGGCTTTTTCTCAAACAACATTCAAATATCCCCCATCCGGCATCTAACCGTATGGGGGTTGTTTGAGTGGCCTTGGCTTTTTCTCAAACAACATTCAAATAACACCCATCCGGCATCTAACCGTATGGGGGTCGTTTGAGCAGCCTTAAGCTTTTTCAAACATCCAAATATCCCCCATCCGTTATTTAACCGTATGGGGGTCGTTTGAGCAGCCTTTAGCTTTTTCTCAAACATACAAATAGCCCCCATCCGGCATCTAACCGTATGGGGGTTGTTTGAGCAGCCTTTGCTTTTTCTCAAACATACAAATATACCCCATCCGGTATTTCACCGTATGGGGGTCGTTTGAGCAGCCTTTAGCTTTTTCTCAAACAACATTCAAATGTCCCCCATCCGGCATCTAACCGTATGGGGGTCGTTTGAGCAGCCTTTAGCTTTTTCTCAAACATCCAAATATACCTCATTCGGTATTTCACTGTATGGGGGTCGTTTGAGCAGCCTTTAGCTTTTTCTCAAACATTCAAATAAACCCCATCCGGAATCCACCGCTTGGGGAGCTTTTGAATGAGTCCATTAAATATATCTGATCTATTTTTCTTTATTTCAGCTTCAAACACATTCGGAGTAGGGTCTAATCTTTTAATCAAATCTCAAATTTCAAAGGTACCGCCTGCATCCTATACTTGTCACTTTCTTTTATTTCCGGTTGCATAGCATTAGGATATGGACTCCACCAATGCACACACGGCACAGCCTACGACTGTGGTCAGCCGGTCACCAGGAACGGCTGAGTCTAGGACTGGGATTGCCGTCTGGGGGTGCTTGGAACAACTTTCACCTACATCGAATCCGACCGTCTCTGTTCATGTGCAGGACAGAATGGCTCGGATCAGAGTGACAGCAATCGACCCTGACTATCAGTCCGATGATGCAGTCGTTGACCCGGTTGACCCTATAAACCAAGAACAAGCCAAGGAACCGGCTGAGGTGGGTCCTAATGAGGAAGTTCCGCAAAATTCTCCAAGTACACCTAGTACCCCGGGTGACAATATCTTGGATAGCTCTGGTTCCAACGCTGAGGAATCCGGAGAGGGGTCCGGAGAAGGATCCGGTGAAAAATCCGGAGAGGGATCCGGTGAAGGGTCAGCTGATAATGGGGAGTCCGACCCTGGCCCTGATGAAGAGTCTTCCGAAGAGGCGACTCCCATTGAAGAAGAGGCCTACAAATGGCCGGCTAAGGGTGACCCGACTGATAGGACCATGTCCGCCAGGGATGTGGTCACTTTGAACGCCACACTCCCTGCTTTTTTGCAGAAAAAGCCGGTTGGAGAGGGATGGGAAGTGGTCGTCCTGCCTGTAGAGGCAAGCGTCGTTTGGACCGACGACGTTGATCATGCCGACATCTTCTTCGGCTGCTATGAGGCGGCGTTTACAGCCGGCCTCCGGTTCCTTATCCATCATTGCATAAAAGCCATACTGAAGGGGTATGACTTAGGTGTATGGCAGTTAACTCCTAATTCATGGGTCAACATTCTTGGATATATTGCCGCCTGCGAACTGCAGGGTGTCAAGCCAAGCTGGCAGGCGTTTGGGCACATGCGTTATTTAAGCAGAGCGCCGGGTGGGTGGAATGCGTGGTACACTCTCACCACGCTTCCTGAGTACATGACGACCTTGGACAAGCCGTCCAAGTGGAGTAATTGGAAGAGTAATTTTACGTGGTCTCTTCCCCCTCCCCCCAACTTAACCGCCAGCTGCGTAGATACAATAAGCACCCGGCCTTAATGGGAAGGAAATGCGCTCTCCCTAAAGTACCGGGAGAGGCATGGGACCACATAATGCAGAAAGGTCTCTATCTGAAGACAACCGCCCCACTAGATGACGGGGGTGAGATCGTAGTTCCCCAATTTCGGGTACCCCATCCGGACTGGTTTAAGGATGAGGGTTTTTTGTCTCTTTGTAACTTGAGCACTATGTTCAGCAAGGGTAGGTTTACTGATTTGATCAAGTCTTTCCCGGATGGGTATGCTCTGTTTGATCTCTAACCATGTTTTCTTTTCTTGTTTTGCAGAAGAAGCAAAAAGAATGGTATCGCCAGAGAAGACTCCGGCTACCTCTGCCATCCTCTTAAGGAAGAAGCAGCTCGAGGAGAAGAAGGCGGCAATGGCCGCCAAAAATGCCGGGGTAGTCTTTTCTGAACCATCTTTCTGTACACATTATTTTTATTATTATTTTTTTTTGTCGGATGCACCTTTTACCTTGTTACAAAGGTTTTTACCGGATGCATCCTATTGTGACTTTTCAGGCTGGGAGCCAAGTCATACCTCGCTCTGTAGCGAGTATGCAAAAACGTCCGGCTGGGAGTATTCCCAAGCTAGCCGCCAAAGTGCCTAGGGTGGCGGCTCCTGCCCCGGCTGCAGGTCAGAAACAAAAAACGCCTGACAAGGACAGGCCAACAACTGCAGGGAAGAGCCTGCAATTCACTCCCCACTTTGAAATGGTGGTGGAGTCGGCAAGACCGGATGCTCGTACTCAGACGGGCTCCGGTTCATTAGTGGCTGGGGGGGCTTTGACCCCATAGTCCGAGAGAGGTAACACTTCTGCCTTCGATCCCCCCTGGCCGCTTGGGCATATGAGAGTAAAAACCCAAGCAAGCCAATCCGGGGATTCTTCTGGACACCGATTGGATATTGGCGAGGCATATGCCCAATACCTTACAGATGATTCTATGCTTGCAGATACCACCTCCAGCCGTCCAAACTACCAGCAATATGCTAAGAGGATGGTCAAGACCATCACTCGGTCAGAGAGAGAAGCTGTGCCGGCTGTGCACACGGTCAATCTGGACCGGATCACTTCTCTCCTTGCTGAGGTACATAAACCGGATGGCCTATGTTTGAGCAATACCCCTTTTTTTACCGGATGCATGTATTTTGTTTTTATTTTTCCTAACACTTTTTCCGGCTGATATTGCAGACGCTGCTGAGAGTTGATGGGCTTAGCGTCCCTCTTCGCTAGAAGTAGGAGGAGGTAAGAGACGCTCAGAAGCGCGCATTTGAGCTTATTGACGTTTGCCAATTCAATGCCATTTCATATGACTTGGAAACTGAACAACGGAAGTTGCAACAGGAGGAGCTGCTGAAGAAGGCGGCTGAAGCTGGGGAGGCGGCATTGAAAAGAGTTGATGAGCTTGAGCTCCAGGTCAAAAATCTTCAAACTGACCTTAAAACCCTGGAGAATGCTGAGAAGGAAAATGCCGATCTCCGGAAGGCCAACAGCCGGCTGATAACTGAACTTGCAAACAATCAGGCGGCTCATAAAAAAGAGCTGGAACAAGAACAACTCCGCCTGATTGGAGAAAATGAGGCCGACTGCGAAGAACGCATGAAGCTCGCTTGGAGCCTGATCCACCCGGATTTTGAGTATGAATACTGGAATCTTCGATACCAGTATGCCTCTGAAGTTTACGAGGCTAAGGTGCTCGGAACTGACCCTCCTCCCGCTTTCGACGAGCGGGTTGAGCGCAACAACGTGATTCAGCCGGATGGGGCTAATCAAGATGCTCAGGCGGAGGATCAGCAAGTGGTGGAGCAGTTGACCGAAGTTCCAGTCGATGCAGTCCAACAGCCGGAGCTTCAACAACTTCAACCATAAACAATTTTTCTATCTTTTTTTCCAGCCTGCGAGTCGAGTATTTTTGTATGTATCTTTCCCGGACGGGGGTCCGATTAACATTTCCATATAAATATTTAATCTATTTAACCGACGCAGTCGGTTTTGCTATTCTACTATTTGCATTATGTTTTGGTTTTTTATTTATGCATTTTTACAATTTTTTACATTGTTTACTACTCATCCGGTTAATATGATCAGCCGTTCTATATATGCCAGATGAAGTAACGATACCATGTTATGCCCCTGAAATGGCTCTGTTTATTCCAACGGTAAACGGGCAGCTGTTTCATTGGCAGCCGGATGGGTGATCATTGAATGATCTACTCCTGCCCCGGATGGTAAACAGGCAGTCGTTTCATTTGGCAGCCGGATGGGTGATCATTGAATGATCCACTCCTGCCCCGGCTGGTATTAGGCAGCCATTTCATGGCAGCCGGATGGGTGATCATTGAATGATCTACTCCTGCCCCGGCTGGTACAATAAAATGCCCCTGAAATGGCCAACTGTTTACTCCAACGGTAAACAGGCAGTAGTTTCATGGCAGCCGGATGGGTGATCAGTGATTGATCTAACCTTGCCCCGGCTGGTACAATGAAATGGCGGGTGGGTTATAAAACCGTTTAGGTGGCTTTTAGATAATACCCGGTTGCAGTAACCCTCTAGGAATTTAATTTTGCCGGATGGACCACTTTTGGGTCCTTGTCGGGTGAAACCTAGATGCAATGGATCATTTCTAACGGCTGTAAATTTCTTTTAAGAGAATGTCGTTTGAGTTATTGGATCGCTAGAACAATGTACCACCCGGAAGGGAGTTGTTCTCTTCAACGATTTCACCCGGATGGGTGTCGCCGGATGACTGCTCTTTTTGGAGCAGTGGTTTTAACAGGTGTTCTTCCGTCTGTGATCTTGCACTAGACAGGTGCAAATACAATTGTATGAATGGAAATTATATGCTTTCACATTTCAATACTATTAAAAAAAATTACAAAATCCTTAGAAGTAGTACTTTTTCAAGTTATCTACATTCCAGGTACGAGGGAGCCGCATTCCGTCTGGGGTTTCCAGGCGGTATGTGCCGTTTCTAACTTCTTCAAAAATCCGGTAAGGTCCTTCCCAATTTGGGGTCAGTTTCCCTTGTTCGTTTGCCCTACTGGTTGCTTCAAGCTTTCGTAACACAAAATCTCCAACTTTTAGGGGGCTTTTACGCACCCTTTTGTTGTAGGCCCTCGTCATGCGCAGACGGTAGATTTCATGACGCAAGGCGGCATTGCCCCTTCTTTCAGGAAGAGTATCCAATGCCAGGCGCATGGCTTCCCAATTCGCCTCTTCATCATATAACATGATTCGAAGTGTTGGCTCATATAATTCAATGGGAAGTACCGCCTCGGTGCCATATGCCATAAGAAATGGAGTTTCACCGGTTGACCCCTTCTCAGTAGTTCTGATAGACCAAAGAACATGAGTCAACTCTTCTGCCCAAAGACCGCCTGCCTTTTCAATCTTTTTCTTTATGCCGCCTGAGATGAGCTTGTTAAAAGCTTCAACTTGACCGTTTGCTTGAGGACGACCAACGGATGCAAAGTAATGGGAGATCCCTTGATCTTGCAACCAAGTCTTTAGGACAGGCGTTTCGAACTAGGGGCCATTGTCAAAGACCATTGACATTGGTACACCGAACCGGGTGATGACATTTCTCCAGATAAAGGAGATAACATCCTTAGTTTTGATACCCTTTACCGCCTCGGCCTCAACCCACTTGGTGAAGTAATCAACAGCCACCAAAAGGTATCTTTTGCCGCCTGGGGCAGGAGTGTATGGCCCCAAAATATCCATGCCCCATTTGGCAAAGGGAATTGGGCTGTGAATAGCTGTTAAATTAGTTGTCGGCTGCCTAATCAGCCGGCCAAACCTCTGGCACTTGTCACATCTTTTTACCAGATCTAATGCATCCGCCTCAAGGGTAGGCCAAAAGTATCCTTGTTGCTTGGCTCTTTTGGCTAGGGTCTTTCCACCAACATGCGATCCACAGAAGCCGGCGTGCAGATCTTCCAGTATTTCCTTTCCCCTTTCTGGGGTAACACACTTGAATAGCGGCTGCAAGTAACCCTTCCGAAAAAGTTCACCTTTGTGCATTACGAAGCTTAATACTCGTCTTTTAAGAGCAGCCGCCTCTGATGAGACACCCGGTAGAGTGCCGTCTACCAGGTAATCCCGGATGGGGTCCATCCAAGTGGAGCTTCGAATTGAACTCCAATGGGGTCATGTTCAATGCTTTTCTTTTCCATGACTTCCCAGAAGACTGACCTAGGCGTATCACATGTGGCGGATGATGCGAGTTTTGATAGTGCATCCGCCTGATTATTCTCGGACCTGGGTACTTGACTTAGATTGAATTCATCAAATGCCCCAGCCTCCTCTTTGACCGCCTGAAGATACTTAATCATCACCGGATCACTAGACGAAAAAGTTAATTTGGCACCGGTTCAAACTCCCCCTAAGGCACCGGTTTTGAACCGTTGGGGATTTGAGGGATGCCAAATCCTCAAAAATTTGGCACCGGTTCAAAACCGGTGCCAACTAAAGGCTTTGGCACCGGTTAACTGGTGCCAACTTCAAAGGCGCGAATTTTTATTTTTTTTATTATCAACACTATTGGCACTGGTTTTTATCAAGAACCGATGCAAAAAAACCCCACTTTAGGCACCGGTTCTGGTCCAAACCGGTGCCAATAGTGCCCAAAAAAAATAAAAAATAATTATTTTTTTTTTTTGCATTTTTTCACTTAAATTGTACCAAATAGTTATATATAATCATAATATACATAAAACACATATATTTTCTACAATAACTAGTAATATTACACTTTAAAAAACTTAAAAAAAAAAAAAAAAAAAAGGTTCTGATATCTATATGCTGCCTGTTTTGCAGTACTGGCTGGTGCATTTTGCTCCTTGTTGGTGCTTCCTACTGTGTCGCAATTGATTATGGGTCTGCTGGTGGGGTGCTACTGCTACGCTAGTTTCCTGCTGCTGCTAGTTTCTCAGGCTGCTACAGCATGCTCCCTTTCTTGCTGGTCTGTGTTGGTACTGCAGCTTGGCTGCTGTCCTTTTGTTGCTGCTGGGTGCTACTTGGGGCTGCTGCCTTGGTTCAGCTTGCTGGGAGTAATTCACAATAGAGAATCAACCTAAGTGGATAAAAATTGGGTACAAGAATGAAACGGAGATGAATTCATAAGCCAAAGGAATTCATAAGCCAAAAATTGGGATGCTGAGATGAACATATGGAATAGCTAAGCAAAGGAGGAGAAAGAGAGAGTTAGGAAGAGAGAAAAAAAAGGAGTTATAAAGGAGAGGGAGACTCATGCCATGGAAAGGCTGACTGGAAAGCTAATGATCCAGCCCCATCCAGGAGCTCGGTGAAATCAGCCACCGGTAGTAGATTTACACTAACCGATTTGCAGCTCCTTTGACTACTTTCTAAAGGGAAGGGAGTGCACAACCAACACAAGTGAGGGCATTGCTGTTTCCGGGATGTCCACTAATTTTCAGTCATCCCCTTCCAATACTTACCGTCCCCTGACTTACTGAGATGTTCCCAAGCCATTAATGACCCTCCCACCCAATACTAGGAAACATATCAGGTACAGGGAGGAAGCACTTATTGACTTCATTGGATTCCAAAAGCATATTTCAGCACAAAATTTCTTTGTTTGGTACACAATTTTCTTCTCACATATAATATTCGTCAAAGGCAGTGTGGATAGAATAGCATAGTACAACTAATGACAATGTTCCAGCTCATGTGCCTCGTTTGTGTGATTGCAAAAATTACTATCCTTAATTAAGATAATTTCTTATTGTAAAAAATGAAGAGCTTGAAAGTAAAAACCTTATTTGCTTCATATCTTGTATAATTTTATTCAAATGTACATATTAGACAAACAAAAGAACCAGAAAAGCTAAAAAAAAGGAACTCACTTCTTTATGTAGTCTCTCAATTTCAGCAGCATTTTAATCTATGGCATCAACTTTTTGTTCAAAGAGGCCAAGAAATCCAAACTGCAATATCAAGAAAAGAATTTGCATTAGATGCTAATGTGTGTTAAACGAACCATTGCATGGCTGCATATTGCAGTAATAATACCTTCGTCATGGGCCGTTGATCCGACTTTCTAAAAAACTTTAGTTCGTAGTAATCCAGCCAATTTTGCTTCTTTTTCCTCAACTAAATATGACAGCTTATTTGCATTATGAACCACCTGAATTGCAAAATCGACCCCTCATGAGCATTCGCACTTAACGTTCATAGATTCAATAAATGAAAGGGAGCAAGAAACTGAAGATGCCTGACCTGATGCGTGAGATAATGATCAGGGTGATTGACCAGAAAAAGTGCTCCACAAGCTCACTAATTGATTCATCAGCATCTGGGGGAATATTTCGTACAAGGACAATGAATCACCGTTACACAAATATTCCATCCTATTCAAAGTTCAATGAATCACCGTTACACGAATATTCAGTTTACAACTACAGTGACTATCAAATATTCAAACGTTCCTAAAGAATGTCTTATAGTTCTTGTTTATTAGGGAGGAAGACCAGTAGTCAATGACTATTTGTCAGTCAAAAACTTTTAGCAAGAGAAGTCTCGCTGCAACTGTAGGGATCTGAACATAAGGAGGTGTGACTAACATAAGTTATGAGCTAAAATCGAATCGCAAGAGACAAAAGATGATCTTACCGTAAATTGATCAGGAAGTCGTCTTTCTGCTGCCATAAACTGCAGTCGCATAGCTGTAACCATTGCATATTCCACCACTAAATTAGCCCAAAACCGAAGCCGTATGGAAGCAGTTATTGCCAAATTGGCCAAAAGATTGATAATAATTGAAAGCAGAAAAATTTTAGCACCCAAGATGCTTAACCAATTTTGTATGAACAGAAAGTTCTGATAAAACTCAAGCTTAGACAAATTTAAATCTCATTCACAAGATGAAAACCGCCTCATTTCCTTTCCACTTGGATCCCTCGAGACAATGGCCAAACTTTTGGACACGGTAAGCTCACCTAATACCAAAATGAGGAAGGCAAAAGGGAAAAGGAAAAGAGTCTAGCTTCCTTAAGCATACAACAGCAACAAGTATACAGCAGTGATAGTACAACAGAAATATTATATCACAACATAGCCAAGTGCAGTCAATTGCTTTATACATGAAAATGTAGCAGTAGTCATATCTCGACTAGCAATCAGTGCAGCAATATTAGCAATAATGAAAACAGGCCAAAAGGCACCACCTGAAAAGGCAAATGAACATTTTCTGTTAGTGTTTCTTTTTCCAGAACTGGATAGAGCAGAAGAAAGCGCTTTTTAGTCTACAGATAACACCCTTACCCTTCATCCAACCTGAAGTAGATAAAAGAACCTACATTGCTCCAACTATCCCATGCTATTTTAAGGTACCTAGGGTAGTAAAGTCCTAGTGAAAGCTTACACATTGAGTTGCTAATCAGAACCCTAAAATTACAAAATTACTCTTCATTTTCACCTTGCCACAGATGTTATATGGATTGTGGTAGTGTGAGTAATTCACAATTCCAAAATTAATTATATTCTTTCAATGCATATATAATTAGTACTAAGAACTAATGTCCATTCAACCATACTATAATTGGTATATATGCTATAGGTGGTATTTTATTCATAAGGTTATATATGTTTTGTAAACCTAGAACTAAGCATTGATTACTATGGAGTATATAGTTTTTGTAAATATCTTTGTAAAGTCCATGTTTCAAGCTTTAATTTTGATATTGGACTCACAATCTTGAAACTTTTCTTGCTAATTTTGTTATGATTCAAGTTGTTTGCTTCATTACATTTTGGAAATCAGTTGCATTTTTACTTATTAAAGTAAATTTAATCAGTTTACAATTCAGTCATTCACTTCTAAAAAATAGAAAGAAAAAAAAATCATAAAAAAAAAAGACTGAACATTATTATGAAGCATATACTTAAAAGAAAATACAAATGTTAGTTTCAATTTTATATAAAGGTATATGAAAATCAATTGTAATACGGTAAAATTGAAATTATAAACCAAATCAATGACCTCTAACACTAAGATGTTCAATGTGACCAAAGTTATTTTTCTTTGTGTTCTCATTTATGTGGTTGTTTGGTTATAATAAAAAAAATAGGAATTTGTGCATTTTTAGAATATAAAAAGGGATATGATACATGTAGCCCTAAGGTCAAAATATAAGAAGATTAAAAAGGAAAACACTTAATGACATTGATCAATGTGTGACTAGGTCATAAATTTCCAAATTTAAACTATTGATCAATCGACTAGGAAGTACCTATTAAGGCTCTATTCTTCTCACATTTTTTTTCCAGTTATTTAAGGTTTAATAAGTTCTGATAAGATACGAGCCAATAAGTTCTGATAAGATACGAGCCAATAAGTTCAAATAAGATAATCAATTCTGATAATATAAGATAAGGATTGATATGTTCATACATATAAGATGAGGGTTAATAATTTCTAATATGGTCTTGATAACGTGGACCCTATATAAGGCTCAATAAGATCTCTTAAAATAAGGTATGATAAGTACTGATAAGTACTGATAAGTTGACATAAAGATAATATAAGAGTTAATAAGGTTAGATAGACAAGTTCAGGATTAGATATAAGATAAGATAAGAGAAATTAAGGTAACAAAGAGCATCACCTAAATGTAAGAATTTGCTCATCTAAAGCCAAAGATAAAATGAAACTTAGCTTTTTGCATGATATGATCAGGTTATCTAAGGAGTCAATCAAATGTTCTAGCCATTTCCCAGGAAATACAAGATTAAATTAGTAAGGAGTTAAGTACATACAACTTTAAAAGTATGATGTATAAGGTTCATTATAGTCAACATATATAAATCAATTCCATATTCTTTAATTGACTCAGCTGACCATTCAATGTCCATATCCAAACAATGAAATAAATCTAAAATTCTTAGGATATCAATGTATAGAAAGTATTCTTGGGGAATGTCCATTAATATATACTCGAGTTTTTCACTTTTGTTCATTTGAGAGAGCTCTGAATTAATCAATCAAAGCCTTAATCCCATTAGTGGAGTCGGCCTGGGAGAGCTCTGAATGATTAAAAATAGAAAAAAAAATAAATAAAAAATGAGCGTGGGTGTACCATGTTCCGGGAGATCATCAAGCTAGTCTATTGCTTTTCATATGCAAATTGTCTTTGCTTGTGTGTGCAGTGTATGTGTGTGTGGTTGGGGAAATCTTTCCGAGTTTAGCTCAAAATCTTACCCTTAAGAAAGTCAAACACTCACTCTTTTTAGCATACATTAACTGTTCTGTATACAACCAGATCAGATAGGCTATAAAGCCTAAGACAAACTAAAAACAGCAAAACAATTCATTATTATGTGAAAATTCATACTGAAACTATTACTAGCTAGCTAATTTATAATGTTCTCAAAGTTGTATGTAAGTACCTTACATACGTTCGTTGACAGCTGAGAAATTGATATCACCATCACCATAGACCGATTTCCTTCTGGTGCACTCATTATCTTAGCTAGCTGTTATTGCAAAGTCTAATGTCAGATAAAGTAGTGAAAAACTTCAGGATAAATGCATATTTCATGATTGATCTATCTGAAGCATTCTCATATATATAAATTGACTTTTCAATGCAATTTAAGCTGCACTACTACTGGAAATTTAAGGAGCAAGTAGCTAGCTCAAGTTGAGAAAGGTGTACGAGCTTGCCTATCGAAAAGGAAATGTTGCAGTTTAATTTGATGTGTGAGCAAATCGAGCATCAAATTAGCTTCAGAGTGCATTGCTTATTTTGAGTATTCTTCTAGGATGGAGTTGCTATATTAGAAAACCATGTAATCTGTGTAAAATTTGAATTACCTAGCCTTCAGTCTCAGTAGCTAGCTAGCTAAGTTATCAATGAGGAACTGAGCACAGATTAAGGAAGACATGTACCTGAAATAATAAGGTAGATCTAGGGAGACACTAACTCTGCGAGCATGAAACTAAAATTATATATACATGTCCGAAATTAATAGTCACACAAACTATTTTAGGATTAATTTTCTTCTACTTTAATTTTCAAACCTCATAATTTTATAGTGATGGAGATAAAACCAATTTTAAAGCTCTAACAGAAACCCATCTTCCCATATCAGAAACATCATAACAGGAATACAGAACAAGGCAAATATCTACATCTGAATAAATATGAAGGTACACAAGTAAGAAAAATCTTCTGGCCATTGCACTCTAAAAATCAAAGAAAAACTGAGAATTGGGAGACTAGTAAAGAAGATATGCAACTATCAAGGGTGAAAAGATTACCTGGTGGTTAGGGTTAGCAATGTTTTTTTAAAACGAAAAAAAAAAGGAAAAAACCATTACCTGGTGGCCGGTGGCCGATGCACGAAGGACGGCTGAGAGGAACGGACGGTGGCCGGCGAAGGGTGAGTGGCGGCGGGTAGGACCTACTCTCTCTTTCTCCTACTAATTAAAACCAGAACCCTAAAATTACGAAATTGAAAACCAAATCAACGAAAAACCCTAGATTGCGAAGGAATTCAGTAGATTAAGAAGACCACATTACCTTACCTCGAAGCTGCTTCAATGGAGGTGAGAAAGCTTAGAATCGGCTTCAATGGAGAATATAGAGCACGAGTTCAATGGAGGCCAGAGATATGGAGAGAGAAGGAGGTGATGCTTCAATGGAGTGAGAAAGCTCGTAAACCCTTCAATGGAGAAGGTGAAATTCGGGATGGTGCGTGGAAGAGAGGGCGAAAACTAGAGTGAAAACAGAAGATGGAAAAAACGGGTGGAAAGAAAGAAAGAAAGAAAAGCACGCAGGACCCCGGTTTTTTTTTTAATTAGTTGGCACCGGTTTGAACCGGTGCTAATTAAATGAGTTGGCACCGGTTTTGGATCGAACCGGTGCCAACTCCCTATTTTCCAATCCCGCCCATTTCTTTTGGCACCGGTTTTCAAGAACCGGTGCTAAAGGGGGGTGCCTATTTGATTTTTTCTACTAGTGGATGGGTGGCCTCATAGTCACCGTTGTACTGGCTAACGATGAGTTGAGAATCTGAGCAGGCGTTAACTTTCCTTGCCCCGGCTGCCTTACACATGTGGATACCGGCTAGCAAGGCCTCGTATTCAGCTTCATTATTCGAAGCTTGAAACTTGAATCGTAGAGCATACTCGTATTTGTCCCCCTCTGGAGAATGACAAATTACGCCTGCCCCACAACCATTCAACGTAGAGCTCCCGTCTACATAAACTTTCCAAACTTGATCAGTTTTATCCGGCTGTATCGGCCTTGTCATTTCAACAATGAAGTCGGCAAACGCCTGACCCTTCACCGCCCGCCTGGGTTCGAAAGTGATTTCTAGACTTTGAATTTCCACAGCCTATTTAATCATTCTTCTGGATGACTCTAAAGTGGTCATAGGCCTTTTGAGCGGCTGGTCAGTGTAAACGGTAACCCGGATGAGCCAAGAAATACGGTTTCAACCGCTTGACTGCCTTGAACAATGCCAGACCGAATTTTTCAATTATGGGATATCGAAGTTCAGCATTCCGGAGGACGTGGCTTATAAAGTAGACCGGGAGCTGGTTGCCGTCTCTCTCGGCAAGGAGAACGGCACTCAAGGAATGATCTGAGATGGCCAAGTACATGTAGAGAGCCTCCTGGGGTAGGGGACTCACTAACCTTGGCAAAGAATGCAAGTGTTGCTTCAGCCTTTGAAATGCCGCCTCAGCCTCTTCACCCCATTCAAACCTCGACCTCTTTTTGATTGCTTGAAAGAAATACAGGCACTTGTCGCCTGACCGGCTGAGGAATCTCCCTAATGCCGCCAGGCACCCGGTAAGCTTTTGAGCCTCCCTGACGGTGCGAGGCGACTGCATGTCAATCACCGCTTGTACTTTGTCCGGATTGGCCTCTATGCCCCTCTGATCAATCAAAAATCCGAGAAACTTCCCAGACTCAACTCCAAAGACGCATTTTTCGGATTTAACATGACTTTATGCCGCCTGAGGTTGGTGAAGGTTTCTCGGAGGTCGGCTAGATGATCCGCCTGTATCTTTGACTTGACTATCATGTCATCGATGTACGCCTCCACATTCCTTCCAATCTGATCATAAAAGACCGAGTTCATCATTCGTTGGAAAGTGGCAGGCGCATTCTTCAACCTAAACGGCATCACCGTGTAGCAGTATAGCCCTTGATCTGTAACGAAAGCCGTCTTCTCTTGGTCTTTCTTCCACAAGGGTATCTGATGAAAGCCGGAGTAGGCATCCATGAAACTCATCAGGGCATGGCCGGCTATAGAGTCTACCAAATGATCTATCTTTGGAAGCGGGTAGCTATCTTTTGGACAAGCTCTGTTCAGGTCCGTGTAGTCTACACACATCCGCCAGGTTCCATTCGGCTTTTTCACAAGGACGACATTGGCTACCCAATCCGGGTAGTAACATTGCCGGATGATCCCAGCATATAAGAGTTTCTTGACCTCGGTTGCTGCCGCCTGGGACCTTTCCTCGCCATGATTCCTTTTCTTTTGCCTGACCGGCTTCTTCTTAGGATCCACAACGAGTTTATGAACAGCAAGATCCGGACTTACACCCGGCATCTCTTCTACTTCAAAGGCAAACACATCTTTGAACTCCTTGCAAAAGGAGCAAATCTGATCCCAAACTTTCAAACGCAACCGTTCCAATCTTGACGGTTCTGTCTGGCCGGCTGTCTTCAAGGATAATGTCAATTATTTCTCCAGCCGGCTGGGGGCGAAGGACGTCTGGCCTCTCCCCGGACAGTGATTGCTATTGTTTCTTCTTTACAGGCGCCGGTTGGTCCGCCTTCCTCTTTTTACCGGCTGGCTTAGTAGCCGGTAAGCTTTGATCACAGTCGTCAAGTTCAACTATTTCTTTTTCTTGACCGTCTGTGTCAAGCGTTGGTTTGATGTCCGAGAGGTAACACTCTCTCGCCATCTTTTGGTCCCCACTCAAGGAACCGACTGTGCCATCATCCCTTTCAAACTTAATCAACATTAGAGATGGGATGATGAGAGCCTTTGAGATGTTAAGGGTTGGGCGGCCAATAATCAAGTTATAGGCAGTCAGTTCTCCTACAACAAGAAACTTGACAACCATGTGCCGGCCCCTTCCCTTTTCTCCGAACCGGATGGGTAGATCAATCATGCCCACCGGATGTACTACTCCTCCCCTAAAACCTACAAGAGGGTATGAGGCCGGATGCATGCTACTGGGCTTATACTTGAGTTTTTCCAAGCACCGGTAGCTTATGAGGTCGGATGAGCTCCCGGTATCAATCAAGATCCGGCCAACTCTTTGATTGGGGATTTTGCACTCGATGACTATTGGGTCATCATGAGGCCGCCTGACCTCCCCTCTATCTTTCTTGGAGATGTTAACCTCCGGAAATGAATATTCAGACGACAGGCCCTCATCCACTAAGTTGACCAGTTTCCGAATGTTATCTTTTGTGCCCCGAATGGTAGGCCCACCTCCCGCAAATCCACCGGCTATGGTCAGGATGGTTTCCTCATTTTATCCGATTAAGTAGCCGGCTTTTTTGGGGGTGGTCCTTTTACTTGTTTGGGAGCACCCTTTGACTTGGAAAGGTATGATTTGAGAGCCCCCTCATCAGCCAGCCGGTCAAAGAGCCGCCTGAGGCTAAAGCAACCCTTAGTGTCATGGCCAATTTCCTCATGAAAAAGGCAATATTTACTCTTATCCCGGGCGCTTAAGGGACTTTTCATAGGAGCCGGTTTTTCAAGACTCAACCGGTCCTTTACTTCGTTGAGAATGGAGGCACAATCCTTGTTGAACTCGTACTTTGGCACATACGGATCCGACCTCTTTCTTTTCTGGAAGGGTTGTCCGGATGAGTCTGCTGCCCATACCCCCTTTCTCTTGTCTTCCTTTTTGGCCGACTGGGTAGGCCGATTCTCTTTTTTATCGGATCTTTTGTAATCCGTTGGAAGTTTCACAGCACACAATTCCATTGCCTGAATGTAGGCCTCCGCCTTCATGAGCGCCTCGTGAAGAGTAGAGACCCTCTTCCTAACCAAGTCAAACTTAAAAGTTGATCCGTCTTTTAAGCCTTTAAAGAAATCAGTATAGGCAACGTTATCAGACAATCCATGGATTTGGATCCTCATCAGGTTAAACCGCCTGACATATGACCGGAGCCCCTCTTTATCTCCCTGCTGGATTGCCCCTAGATCAAGGCTTGTTTTCTTGGCAGGGATGTCATAGAAAAGTTGGACGTAAACCAGTAGGCCAAGGTCCTGAAATTATTGATGCATCCGGCTGGGAGGTTACCAAACCAACGTTGAGCAATCCCTTTCAACGTTGCCGGGAAGCACCTACACCATGAGGCGTCATCCAAACCCTGCAAATACATCAGGTTGGTGTATGCCATGAGGTGATCCTCCGGGTTGGTGGTACCGTCATAGGCACCTACCAGCACGTTTTTGATCTTAGCCGGCTGGGTCATCTCGGTGATTTCCCTGGAAAACGTCGTTGGCTGTTCCCCAAGGTTGAGCAACCGGAGCTGCCAGTCCATAGGCTGGAGAGGCGGCTGCTGCTGCCCCCCGAAAAGACCCGGCTGGGCATAGGGAGATCCAAAAGGCGTGTACGGTGTTCCATGCAATGCCGGTTGGATCATATGAGGGCCGGATCGAGCGGAAACCTCGCTCGTCCGGCAGTCATTGTTTGTTCTCGAGTGCTTCCCTGATGTGGCATTGAAGCTGTCTCGAAAGGTTGACGTTGATGCTGACTCGGAGCGCTGCTGAGTCTTTTTATCCTGAATGAGCGTCCGAGCATCAGAATAGACTTTCTTGGTTCCATCCGGCTGAATGTGCCGGACGGGCTTTCTGACTCCATCTATGGGAGTGTGCATCTTTGAGAAATCAAAGGGCCTAGCCGGCATATTTGACTTCGGATGCGGGGTAGATGCTCTACCCTTTACTGTTTTGGCCGTCTTTTTCCCAAGACGCCTTTCTTCCGCCTGACCCTTACGGGGGCCGGCTGTATTATCTAGAAGGCCTTTGATCTCTCCTTTGAAGCTCATCATCATGTTCATGAGTTCATCTCTGGAGACTGGAATGGCTCCCTCTGAAGTAGGAGTCAACCCAAGCGGTCCCCTGGTAGGATGATTTGGGCCTGCCTGCTGCTCTGCTCGTTCCCTCTTGTCTTTGGAATGAGTATGCTTGGTTCTGAAGGAACCATCGGCTGCTGTGTAGGTTTCAATCTCATGATTGTGAGTTGTGTCTTGGTCCGAGTGGACCTCAGCCTCACCAGCAGGTTGACTACTTTTACCCGGCTGTACCGGTTCTGAAGTCATCTAGAAAGTACTCTCCCCACAGACGGCGCCAGATGTTTGGGGGTTTTTTATGTGTCCTACGGGAGAGTTACAATTTCCTAGAATGCTCCTTCCTTCGCCTGTACCTGCACAAATAACAGAATACTCCGGCTGGGGCTGGGGTGTTCCGCCTCCGAAGATTAAGTTAGTCTCTTTCTAAATGTGGAAATAAGACAATAAGTGCTTCTCGATTTGAGAGTGTTTGCAAGGGGATTTGTGTTTTGTTGGTTTGTGGGAAAATGATTCGATCCCCATTAATGAGGTCTGCCCTTACTATTTATAGTAGGGAGAACTGTACCTCAATTAGGGTACAATGACACGTGTCGCATAGGGATTGGGCCTTTGCTGACTGTTGCAAGCTTGACACGTGGCAGGCCTTTATTGGGCCACGTGTCTTAGGGTATTTTTACCCTAAACATTTATGTTCTTTTTTTGGCAGGAATATTAATGTTCTTATAGATACTTATCGATTAATATTTCAAAAAAAAAAAATATAAAAGAAAGCTTAATAGAAATAAGATTGTAATAAGAATAAGGTGAAATAAACAAAGTCGATTTAACTTCTAAATACATCAAATTTGGACAGCTTTAATTGGCAAGGAAAATGAGACGATACTTATTCCTAGTTAGTATTCATATATGAACAAAAATGAAAGATGAATGATAAAACATTATATGTAATTGCTTGGCCGCAGCAATAATTGGCAAGGAAAATGAGACGATACTTTTACTTAACATTAAAAAAAATATATATATGGAGCAAATATGTGCCACACCTCTGATGATGATCCCTTTTGCGTTCGTTTGTGTGATGAAACCCAATACAAGATTACAGGAATTATAAATATAGAAACATGCAAGTCTCATTAAATATATTAAGTCAAGTTACATCTACTAATTTTTTAATAAATACTTCCTGAATTCGTGTTATGTTATGCATAAGACGTACTATAAGAGCTCATTTGTTATGGAAAGTAAAGTTATGATAAATGTGATTTTTATTATTTAGTGAAAGTGAATAATTATTGCAACAATTCAATTTAATTGACTTAACTTGTAGTTTATCAGACAAAACTCTATGCATCATTGCATCTTGTGTAGATTAGAAAAGGAAAATTTTCCATTAGAAAATAAATAGATTCTTAACTTGATGGTAGATAATCAAAGCATTTACAACTACAAGATAAAGAAGCTTTTTTTTTCTTTCTTTTTTCTTTTTTTTTTCAATTATAAAGCAAACTACACCAAATTAGGATTGTCTTCAATCCTGATGGAAGATTTTTGCTTTGTTACACTTGTAATACTCATCATTTGAGATATAAGTAACCTCATTAAGGTATGCTTCCTTCATCTTATTTCATGTATATTATGATTTTGATTTCTTATGGTTCGGTCAGTTTTGAATTATTGTTCTTTAACTTGATCATTTATTTTTTGTTTTGTGTGAACTACTTTTATCTTTACAAACAAGCCTTTATTCTGGTTTGATTTAATATATATGGTCATAACATAATAATACACCTCCCTCTGTTTTTATTTATGCCCCATTTTGACTGAACACTTATGTCAATGCAAAATTTTTACCAATACCATCTTTAATTATCAATAAGTATAAATATAATTATAAAAGTTGATATTCAAAAACCATATATTGAGACGAATCTAATAAGTTCCCATATACATGATTATAATTTATCTTATAAATAAACAATTCACATGAGTCAAAGTGAATAATGTAAATAGTGCAAAAAGTCAACATGGGCCACTTAAGTAAAAAAAAACAAAGGGAGTAAGTAATAGGAATAAGGCGAATAGATTGAATAAGCCATGCTATCCTAGATAATCTCTCTATTTGCCCTACAAGCATTGCACTTACTATAAGCATTATTTGTGATTGATACAATAACGTTTTTTTTTAAAGTTTATTCCCTATTAAAATTGACATTATTTATACACACCCCTTTGATCATTTCTTGTAAATGCACTAGAAGAATTTTTAACTTGTAAAATCTTATTAGACTTATCTTAATTTGTACTTATAAAAATAATCAACTTAATTAATTAATTGACGTTGATATAAATCCTCCTAGATATTAATGATCTAAATCGTGTGACGGTAAGCTTCAAAAACCGAGTAATCTAAAACCAAAGGTAGATTAGCAATCATAAAATTAAGGTCAACATAAACACCAGCTTATTGGCTTTATTCCCTTTTCCCCCTCGTAGCGGGTCCTTCCCTTTCTTAAACCCAGTCGCACAGCCCTGGGTCTTACCGTCTAGCCGTTGGTACTCCGCATTCTCAATCCTTTTCCTTCTTCTTGTTGTTGGATATCTCGTTCGTGCACATCTTCTCTTTGTTTTCCGAGCCTCTAGTGGTGTCATATATGCTTAGGCTTTACTTTTTCCCCCTTTTCTTCCCGGTTCAATATTTTTTTTGAAGGGTCAACCATAAGTTTGATTACATCGCCTTCAGTTCGAGCTGGGCGATGAAAAGTTTTATAAACAATAGCACGAACCCGGGCAGATGGTCAGAACTTCATCTGGGTTCAAATCCTACTGAGAGGTCCACTAGAGATCCGCAATTGTTGAAGAAAGAGCTTCCTATGGTATACTATTCAATTCGCGACGACGAATTGATATGATAGCTCATATATTGTTATTCCTGATATTAATCTCCATGCGGGCTCCCCGTAATAATTATGCCCCATGCCTTTCGCTACCCGGATGAGGTTGAGGTTTCGGGAGCGGTTACCGTCTGAGAATGAGACGGGAAACTTGACCTATATGCCCGGAGGAGGAGTGCGTGAAGAGAGCGCAGTACAACGGAGAGTTGAATCTTTTAATGAATCCTTCGAATCTTTCTTACTTTATCTAACGGGTTGGAATTTCAAAAAAAAAAACTTGTACTTAATGTTGTATTACACAATACAACTTGTCTATTTATCACTCGACCCAGGGCACGTCTTCACTCTCGAAGAAAGATCCTATCCCACGGAACCTTTTGGCAAACTGACGATCAAAGATACCCGCTGTGACACCTTCCGACCTTGACCTAGGGACGAAGTGGCTTAGTTGCAACTTAGCTCGGCCTCATTATCTCCAACCTCTTGCTTAGATTAAAATTCGAACCCTTGACCATTTGTATCCGGGTTCACTACCACCAAACTAACACCACATCTTACCAACTTAGGATTCTTGCAAAGGAGAAACATGCCAAAGTACATAGTAAAATAAATTATCTCTAGTCTATAAGTATACTGTTATGCTCTTGTCTACTTTGTATTACTCTAGCTAGACAGCATGGATATGGTTAGATTCACAACAAATATGAATCATTAAAATATTTATTTTTATTTTTATTATTATGTGGAAAGTTCTCTTCTCTTTAGCTAATCAATACGCTGAAAAAAAAGTCTTTTTACAAACTCATCATTGAATTTTTTGTATGAAGTAGAAGACCTTCTTTGCCTCCCTCTGACTTATTTTCTTCCTCACTCTTTCTCTCTCTTCTTTTTCTCTCTACTTTCTCTCTCTTCATTTTGTTTTAAATTACTATATATACAAATATATCCACTTTGTCCAAAGGCTCCAAAGTCTTCCATATTTTTCAAAAGCCACTAAGACCTTCCATTCACAATTTTTCTCTCCTCCCAAAAAAAAACAAAAAAAAAAAAAAACAAATTAAACAAGATTTTTTTTTTTTAATTTATTATAATTAGATTAGAAAAGATAGAAAAAAAAAAATGGGAAGAGCACCATGTTGTGACAAGGCAAATGTGAAGAAAGGGCCTTGGTCTCCTGAAGAAGATGCTAAACTCAAAGATTATATTGAAAAATTTGGCACTGGTGGTAATTGGATTGCTCTACCTCAAAAAGCTGGTAATTATTATCCAATTATTTTGATTATTATATATTAATATAATGATTGAGTTATAATTAAATTTTGTGGGTTTGATTAGGTTTAAAGAGGTGTGGGAAAAGCTGCAGATTAAGATGGCTTAATTACTTAAGACCCAATATTAAACATGGTGAATTTTCTGATGAAGAAGATAGGATTATTTGCAGCTTGTATGATAGTATAGGAAGCAGGTTTGTACTCCACTTTTTATTTATTCACTCTTAATTATTTTTATAAGATTTTTGATGATTATTGATAGAAGTTAATAAGTTCGAGTACTTGAATTTTCGATATTCCTTTTAATTATCATAATCTAATAATAAGATCTAAGTAACATCTTATACTTGAGCTTCGGCTACTTGAATTTTCGATATTTTTTAATTTATTAAACCACCTTTTGTAAATGGAGAGTGTATTAAAAAACGAAATCAACTAAAAAGGGAAACAAAGAGCAGATTATGGAAATCATAAAGATAAAAATCTTAGATTAGTGGATTTCATGCATGTCAAATATAACCAACTAAACTTGTACATATTTTTTTCATAGGTTTTGCTTTAGTTTCACAAAAGCAATTTTTCTGTCCTATCTTTTTTCTTGTTTATTATCATTAATAAAATTACAACCATAATAATAATGGAAGAAATAAATTAGTCAAAAAAATATATTAATGAGCATCAAATATTAAATTAATGGTTTGGTCATAATTTTCTTGGTTTAATTATTGGTGTAGGTGGTCAATAATAGCAGGTCAATTACCAGGAAGGACAGACAATGATATCAAGAATTACTGGAATACCAAGCTTAAGAAGAAACTTATGGGAAACATTATCACTAATACCCCTAATTTAAACATTATTAATCAGAAAAAATTTACTAATAATAATTTTAATCCTATGTTTCAAAATCATCACTACCCTTCTTCACTTTCATCACCATCCTCCTTGTTATCACACGGGGTTTTGCCGCCTTCGTCGTCTTCATACCCCATCACCATGTCTTTCTCTGAAGGGTGTTCAAATGTTAACAACAATACCCTAATTCTCATGCAAAATTATCACCAGCATCATCATCAAGTAGTAAAAGACAATAGTACCCTTCTCGTATTTGGTAATGATGAAACTATTGATCGTCAACAACAGCAACCAGCTAGTTGTAGTTCTGATGGGAGTGGGACTATTACTCAGATAACTAATCAAGTGAAGCTCGAAGATAATCGACAAAACTACGGGGGGTTTTACTCTAATCAGGTTGTTAATCATAATCAAGAGGACGATCAAGCGAAGGTGTTATTGATGGAAGAGCAGAAGCCATCGTCGGCCACCACCGGTGTTAATACTGGTGTGTTATGGGGGCAAAATGGTCAAAATACTACTCCTGCTGGTGGAACTACTACTTCATTGTTAGATAATTATGGTTTAGAGGAGATCAAGCAGCTAATTAGTTCTAATTACAGCTTTGATGAAACCAAAGCAGAAGAAAAAGACATGACCAAGGTGATGTACTATTATTATTGATATCATAAATCAATATTAAATCAAAAATTATTATTTTTAGATCGGGTTTTATTCATGTAATGACGTGTTTTCTCTTTCTCATCTCCTTTGATCTGTAAAAATTAGTTAATATTGTTTTTTTTTTTTTTTTTTTTTATTAGTGAGCATTCTAAATAGACTATTTTTTTTTTAACCATAATAAATACTACCTCCAATTTCTCACAAACAATAGTTACAAATAAAAAAAAATTGGAGATAATAGTTAAATATATTCAACAATTAGATATGATAAGGTGTCTTCTGCAAATAGGTTCAGTTTTTTTTTTTTAATTTTTTATTTTTAATTTTTTTTTACCGTCAGTTTGAAGATTTAATTTCTGTAAGTGGAGTAAGAAATCAGAGAAAAGATATAACAGAGATGAGTGGATAAAAATAAATTATAGTACAACTCTGAAATTGATGGGAATATACTAGTATAAATTTTGACAGTACATGGTAAAAGTAAAAGGAAAATTGGGATTGCTTCTGATTGCATTTCTTTTTGGGAAATGATGCATGAAAATTTTGTTGTACAGTAACAGCAGTCTAAGTTTCAGTTCTTTCTCTCTATTTTTTTTTAAAATTTCTCTGCAAAACTTAAACAAATTTCCATCATTATCTTCTTAGATTTCAACAATGTGTAAAGTTTCAACAATTTATATACTTGTATCATTATACTCCCTTTGTCCTAAATATAATTTATGTTTGTGTTTTTTCATAATATTTAAGAAATAGGAGAAAAAAATGGATGAAATATATCAATAAAAGTGAAAAGTTCAATTATAGACAAAAGTTAGAGAGAAAAAGTAAAAAAAGTATAACACATGTGCAAAATTCAAGGATAATGCAGGAAGTACAATGAATAAAATTAAAAAAGTGAGGGTATAATGATTTTTATATATTATCCAAAAATAGAAACAGGAACAACATTTTGACTCTCCGAAATAAGAAAACATGAATTATATTATAGGACGGAGGGAACTGTGAAAAATAATTTTAAAAATATTGTACGATTATATCCCACCAAATGACCAAAATTTAGCATTTATTTAATCATTCAATTGGAGTAATGTCATAGGGATATTTTATAAAAAGTAAAATACATGTACTTGTAAATTATGCTAGTATTGGACACATATCCACATTACTACCTCCGTTTTATTCCTTTATAATTTATCTTTTGTATATAAGGCACATCTTTGACAAAAAAATATCTTCATTATTGTGTTTAATTCAAATTATGAAAAGTTAATATTTTAAATTATAACATCAATATGAATATAAAAAAGAAAAAAATTGTCTGGAATAATCCGACTTTTGCCTCATCCGCCCAAAATAATCCTGCTTTTCGACTATTTTTTAATAATCCGATCTTTATACCCAATCCGCTCATAATGGTCCCAAGTGACTGGTTAATAGATAAATTTTTTTTTTTAGTCTAAAGTACACGTGTCACCATATAATTTGTCTAAAACTTAAATTAAATTAAAAAAGTTGAATTACAAAAAAAAAGTGGGAGCCACCCAGCCCATGAGATCAGAGCAGCAACCATGAGATTGGAGCTTGCGGCGCAAGAAGCATCACCGTCAGGGGAGCTATTATGGGTGGTTTGGGGGCCGAAATCGAGGCGAAGGAAGGGGATGGGGTCGGGATCGGGACGGAAATGGGGTTTTTGAGGGTTGGGGGATGTTTTTATGGCGCCATTAGAGGAAGAATGATGATGATTACTACTGCTAAGATGACGATGATTTGAAGAAGAAGAAGAAGAAGAAGAAGAAGAAGAAGAAGGGGGTATCAGAACCCACTCTTTATTCCATTTTCTAACGGGGCCGTTGAAGATGGTGGTTGTGCCGTAATGGCTAGAAGATCGGTCAAAACGAGCTCCGACGCCCTCCATTAATGGCGATTTTGTGGATCGACGACGGATTAACGATGGGTTTCGTGTGGGAAGGAGGCAGAATGGTGGTTCAGGGGAGGGGGATCAGTCGCAGCGCCAGCGCCGGCGAAAGAGCTGGGGTTGGGGGTCTGGGTGGCTTTAGCCACGGGGCAGGGGAGTCAGGTGGCTGGGAAGGGTGGTGGCTTGGGCTGGTGGGTGGTTTTGTAATTAATTTTTTTTAATTTTGTATTTGAATAAAGTTTACTTTTTTTAATTTTTTTTTGACAAATTACAAGTCGACACGTGTCAAGTAACTTGTTATAACAAGTTATATGACCGGTTGGGACCATTATGAGCGAATTGGGTATAAAGGTCAGATTATTAAAAAATAATCGAAAGGTGGGATTATTTTGGGCGGATGAGGTAAAGGTCATATTATTCCCGACAATTTTTCAATAAAGAAACCCCACATACCTTATATTTTTTTTCTTACATACAAGCAATTAGGTAGTCCAAGTTTTTTGTATGATTCCCATAGATATTATAAAGAACAAGAGTAGTATTATGGTGTGTTTGGATAAAGAAATGGGAAAGAAAAGAAGGGGAGGGAGGTGAGGGGGAGGGGGAGGGAAGAGAAAGGAAGGGGAGGGAAAAAAGATGAGTTTTCCTTCCAAATCTCTCTATTGTCAGAGAGATTAATTTCTTACAATTTAATCTGTCCATTTCTCCCCCCTCCAATTCCCATCCTTCATTGTTTTGTTATCCAAATGAAAAATAATCCATCCCTTCATTTCCCTTCCATTCTTTTCCCTCCATTTCCTTCAATCCAAACAAAGTGTTAAAGAGCAAAAGATATATTTATACGAAGTATGTCTTTCCACGTACGACCACCACAATTATTATCAGTCTCGTAATTTTGCTAGTAGATTTAATAATGTAGATAAAATTGATAAATTAAACCACAAACAATTGTTTGTTTTTGTAAGTTACTCCACTCCCTCCATCCCACTAAAACTATCAATCCCATTTTATTTTATTTTTCTACATATAAGACAATTAAAATGGAACGGAGGAAGTTGACGATTAAATTTAATGACAACATTAAAAAAAAATGTGCCAGATATCAAAAACTTGAATGAAATGTACTCATTTCTAGCCTTCTAGCATTTAAAGGTACAAACAATTACGTAAAGTTCAAATGATTCACAAATAACAAGTAGTTCATATGGTTTTTTCTTCATTATAGAAAAAGGCTTCTTCTAATTAAAATGGCTTTTTGATTCTATAATTTTTTTTCATCTAATTCCCTCTTTTATCATTTGATTTGATTTCTCCAGGTCGAGTCATAAAATTATTGTTCACCTAACCTTGCTAAGTAGTTAAAGCGGTGACTACTTCCTCATGGAGGAATGGAAGTATTAATAGAGTGTTGTCTCACAACTATTAAATTAACAAAAAAAGTATAAGGAAGAGAGAGAAAGAAGGAGAGAGAAAGAAGGAGAGAGATAGGAAGAGTGAAAAAGGTGATGTGGGCCCATTAAAATTTTTCAGACATATATCACATGCAATATTGAACAAAAATTTATGGGAAGCACTACCACTAAGTCTATATTTTGTTCCAATAAAATTCCAGTGAAACTTTTTGAAGTACCACTGAGATTATATTTTGTACCACTGAGAGTGTGTTTGTACCATTGAAACTCTAGCGATATTATTTGACAATTCAATGAGACATCTTTAAACTGACGCCTGAAATACCTACATTGCCCTTGTGAGACATGACTTTATTGTCTCACAACCCTTCGTTTGGAAGCCCTCCTTCCTCATGTGTTCAATACCAAGCCAGTTTTTATAAACGGAATCCATTATACTTTTACCGTTTAACAACCACAAATTTGTCTTTTTTTTATTCATTTTTTTATTTTTATTTTTTTACATTGTTTAACCATATATTTTTGTCAAACAAAGAAAAAAAATTGGACAAAAAAAGGAAAGTGATACTACTTGTGTGTTTATTTGCTAAATTTAGAATAACAATATCTTTTATTATGTGTTTTCATGAGCATCGCATATTTAAAAAATATTCTCATTATTGTTAAAAAAACGGTTATGATACATAAAATCGTTAAGGCTGTATATAAGAATTATACACATTTTTATAATTAAGAGTCAATTGGTTTTGTTATTACTCAATTTTTTCAAAAAAAAAAAAAAAAACATTATAATCTTTTATTTACCGTCTAAAAGGCTGCATTTTTTATTTTCCTTTTTAAAATCGTGTTAAATTGAAGATATTGAGTAGCTCTAAGAGACTCTAACTAGCAACTAGCAATTAGCAATTGGATATTGATTTTAGGAGTATTAAGGCAAAAATAAAAAAAACAAATTAATTAAATTTTTATTGATTTTAAATTTTAATCACAATCATTGCATAGCTCCTTGAAAAGCCATATTTCCAAAGTTCCAAAGAGGGACAAAAATCCAGTAGGAAAGATAATGTATATAATATGTATACCAACAGAAATATAATCATAGAGTAGCTTTCAATCCTTCCTAAATAAATAGTAAATTCCATGTCATCTTTATATTCCTTTTATCAAAATTTGATTTGCACTCGTGTATAATATTGGTAGTTCTTAGTTTCCAACCATATTATAATTTCCTTGTTTTTTATATTAGCTAATTCCTCATGACCTGCATTTTTGTTAATTAAGTATAAGTCAAGAGTCTATAAGAATCTTGGCTCTTTTTTGTATTTTACCGCCCTAATTAAGATTTCATTTATCCCAATTAATTAAATTAAGTTTAGTGCTAATCTATACGTATTTTAGCCATCTGTTTCATGCAAATTGTACTTATTTTAGCTCATCAGCATGTCAAACAACGGACATAGGACAATGGAATGACGTCTCTCATAATAATACATGTTAATTAATATGATAATGATATGTAAATTTTAAAATAATTAAATATGGCAAAACTTGTTTAAGTTTGTTTAGTTTGTTTATGAAAGATGTTTAAATGTTTGATAATGAAATTTCACAAATACCGGTGTAATGTTTGATTTGTGATTTGTGCAAAACAACAGTCAATGAATAAATAAATGTTGATATGAGAAATTAATAAAGATAAATATAACAGTATAACACACAAGGATTACATAGTTCGATCAACTAGACCTACTCTATTGGTAGTAGATTATTCGAGAACTTTTCTTCACTTGAATGGAGAAAATAAGAGGAATAATACACAACAGTTTTCTAATGACTTAACGGCTTTATCACAATGATAACAATTGTTTTTATTTTTTATTTTTTATTTATTTTTTATTTTTATGATATAAGGAAACTCTATAGAAATCCTAAATTATTCCCCTAGCTATTTCGCTACTGCCTTACCTCATTTTCTACCTGCGTCCATACTAATATGTTGTATGCGCTTGCTCACTCGATCACTAGTCACACCTACACTTGTTTCGTAACAAAGTATCTCTTTTGTTTCTTATATTATTAACCTAGCTAGCCGGCTAAGTCAAGTTTGATTAAAATCCATATAAAATAAAATTTAAACTTATTTCACATTGAAAAAATAAAATAAATATATACTCCGTCCGCTTATAAATTAAGGCGATAGATTAATATGTGGGAAGAACCATTGGTGGCTTATAAATTAATGTTTTAACTTTTTTTTTCTTCCGATCCTGTCGGTGAGCAGCTAGGGTGTTCATGGAAATGGTGGATGGTGGTGCATGGGTTGTGGTCATTGTCGAGCTGAGGACCGACCGATTGGAGCCTTTAAGGGTCAGAGGTGGAGCTGAAAAAAATTTATTAGGGTGTGGGGGTGTTCGGAGGGCGCAAACGTAATATATGTATTAATATCTCATGCACAAAAAGAGTACAGAGCATAATATTGAAATTTCAAGAAAAAGTGAGCCAAAAACAAAGTGTTAGTGGGAGGTTTCAAACTTGAGAGATTTAAAATGAATTCAATTTTCACCTAAAACCAACGAGTTCAGATAATAATGCAACTACATCATCTTATGCAACATATAAATGTATAATAAATAACCATGGAGGAGGCCAAGGACCCCCAACCCCCTAGTTCCTTCACTGTTAAGGGTGATGGTTGTGGTGACTAGCAATGGATCGGGGGCTAGGAGTTATTGTGGTGGGTTGGGATAGAGATCGAGATTGAGAATTTTGTTTAAAGAGATTGTGTGGCAAACGTAACATGGATGAGGTTGTGATATGCTGATATATATCAGTTAATAATATTGGACAGTAATAGCGTACATCTTAAAAAATAATTGAAAAGTTTTCGTAAAGAAAATGATGTATTCTTTTTAAGGTTCATATCCTAATATTTACTTCGTTCTCTATAAGGTTTATTAGGTCACCATTTAATTTGATAGCGAGCCGTTTTATAACTTGTTTAACAAACCGACTTTTTATTATTAGCCATTCTTAATATTTTTAAAACGCGTTGTTTCTATAATAGGTAAAAGACAAATTACAGATAAAACCCATGACTTCTACTTTATTTATTTATTTATTTTATGATCAAATAATCAATCAAGGTTGAACATAAAGTAAGTGACAGATACATCTCAACATTTGAAGGTGAAGTACCACGCAAAAATAAAGGAAGGCCAAGAACTGATGTAAATCTACTTAAAAGTTATAATAGATTCATAATCAAGGTTATATATTGATTAGTAATGGGATTTGATGAAGACTTTTGTGGGGTTTGAAGTGGCAAAAGGGTTATTGATTTCTAGACGAAAACTTGATTTTACCAATTTATTGTTTGACAGAAGAAAAAAGTTTGGAAACATAAAATAATTATTTATTGCACAAATGATTGAAAAGAATCCTCATAGAGAACTATTGCCAAAAGGTCCAACATATAATTCCTCAAAAGTAATCCTAATTACAAACTTTCACCCTTGTCAATATATAGATTAACTCTATCTTTGAAAATTGATAAGTTAAAAATTAAAAAAGATTAATATTATAAAATATAAATTAAAACGAATCCAATAAAATTTGCCTAATATTAGAATCAACAAATAAGGTCAAATTGATTAATGCGCATATTCTGGATAGTGCAAATTTCAAAACATTGCAACACTAAAAGAGAACGACGGAAAATAGTATTATATATATATATATATATATATATACATGTATTAAAAATGATAAAATTGTTATATAGAATACATAATAAATGTAAAATTTTCAACATAGTTAAACTTTTATACCAAGTATTATACTTCATAGTTGTAGTATCTATCTTAATTCTTAAAGGCTTGTCAATTCGCAATTCGGGTTAATGGGTGGGCTCAGGTTAAATTTGGGTTATACTAAAAAAGCTTCTCAATAAGCGTAAACCTTAATATCATTAAAAAATAGGATATATGGGTCAAATCGGGATGAGTTAGAGTCATTCGAGTTTGATTTAGGTTTGATTCGGGTTTATCTTAATAACTTCAAGTTGAATTATCGAGTTGGGTCAAGCAAGGGTTGACAACTTTATTCGAAATTACAAAAATCTTCTGAGAATGGTAGTGATATTTTTTTAGGAAAATTGATAAATTTTATGTCAACCTTTTGGCCATCCAATTTATTACATCACCTTTTGATTATTTTCAAGCACGCCAACCTTATTTTTTTTATATTACATATATAATTATTAAGAGATTATTAATTCATGAGTAGCTAATTGTTGATATAACATACATATCATATGTATTGTTCTTATATAAATCAATGATGTCTCATGTTAAATTATTATTATTATAAAAATATAAAAAGATTGGTTTTCTAAGTAATGCACTTTCCTTAAGCCTCTTTCTTTCTTTTTTTTTTATATTTTTTTTTATTTTTTTGTTCTTCTTCTTCTTCTTCTTTCTAAATTATTATTATTATAACACACTTCCGCTTTTTAGAAACATAATTCTACGAGTGCTAATTATACAAGTGCTACTCTTCCATTTCCAAAGTGTTTGTATTGTTTTGGGTATTGGGTGAGTGATTAGCTTTTGCATATAGTGTGGTAGGCTTTGAGAGTAAAGTCGAGTGTTTAGTACTCTAGGAGTGTTGTGAGGAATCTAAGTCTGGGACTTAGGCTAGGTAGGAGAGAGTCCTATCGAGTAGCAAGTTCAGTCGGGAACTTGTGAGAAAGGTCTGTGACTGCAATAGGTTGTAACTAGGAGTGTTCCCCTATTATAGTGAAGTATTTGGTGTTGAAATTCCTTGGAGGGTCGAGGTTTTACTTTCAGTTGGGCCTTGGAAGGTTTTCTCATAAAATCCTGTGTGCATTGCAAGTTCCTTTAATATTCTGTTTTATATTTCCGCAAAAAGTAGTCACTAGGAACTCATTTCAATTCACCCCCCTCTTGTAGAAGTTTGTCTCAACTAACAATTGGTATCAGAGTAGGTTTTCGTGTATAAACAAATAATTTTTGTTGAGTAAATTCCTGAGGAGAGATGAATAATCGAAATAAACTTGAAGAAGGGTACTCTACCCAACGTCCATCTATGTTTAATGGTAAGTTCTATACCTATTGGAAGAATAGGATGGAGATCTTCATCAAGGCTGAAAATTACCAGGTTCTGCGTGTTGTTGAATCTAGTGATTTTGAGATAACAAACTAATGAGAAAAACGAGGTAGTTCCTAAACCTTTATCTGATTTTGATAAGGAAGATTTTCGAAAATATGAATTGAATGCTATAGCTATAAAACTGTTGCACTGTGGACTTGGACCCCATGAACACATAGAATCATGGGATGCAAGTCTGCTAAGCAAATATGGGATCTACTTGAAGTTACTCATGAAGGTTCAAATGAGGTAAAACGTTCTAAAATTGATTTATTGATGTTTAAATATGAAAGATTTGAAATGCTACCTAAGGAAACCATAGAAGAAATTTTTACTAGATATAATGATATAATCAATGAGTTGGGTTCCCTTGGAAGACACATTCCTACAGATGAACAAGCTAGAAAGGTGTTGAGAAGTCTTCCCCAAGATGAACGCTGGAGATCCAAGGTGACTGCATTGCAAGAAACCAAAGACTTCACCAAGTTCAACATGGAGCAGCTGGCTGGATCTCTGATGACGCATGAACTTCACTTAGGAACTAATGCTGAAAGTTCCAAAAACAAAATTCATGGTTCGAAGACACAAGAAACTGATGATCTGAAGTTGATGAAGATGAGATGGCTATGCTAGTAAGAAGATTCAAGAAGATGCTTAGAAATAGAAAGTATGATAGGATTAAGAAATTCTCAAATTCCAAAGAGACTACCTGTTTCAAGTGTGGATCGAAAGAACACTTTGTTATTAGGGACTGTCCGTTGAAGGAAAATGATAAAGCAAGATTCAAAGGCAAGGATCAAGGCAGGAAAACAAAGACTTACAAACCTTCTTTCTCTAAGACGGATGTAATTTAAGAAGCTATGATAGCTGCCTAGGGTGATTTATAATCTGAAGAAGAAGAAGAAGAACCTCCTGAAGAAATTGCACATCTATATTTGATGGCTAAAACAGATGAAAAGGCCAAGCTGATGGAACTAGAGGCTGAGGTATGGTTTGATTATAATCAATTAAAAAATTTCTCTAAAGAAAACCTAATTGACACTATTATGGAAAATCAAGGTGAATTAATTGATTTGCATGTGGCCAAAGCTCAAAGTGATAAAGCTCTCAAAACTCACAAAGAACATAGTGAATGGATAGATAATATGAGACTTGATATTCAACAGAGATTTTTTGACTTGTTTGATGATAATGTTAAATTATAAGAAACTGTTAAAAGAATGAAACATGATAACATAGTGATGAATGTAGAAATTTCTTTGTTAAAACTCAGTGGTGCCACTCCTAACTCCGAAGTTCCTCTACTAGATCAATATCCTTATTTTGAGAAACTAAAATCTTATTTGGAAGAGTTAAAATTGGATAAGGCTAGACTTGAGGGGGAGTTGAAAGAGTTAGGAAGGGCAAGCAACAGGTTGAGTACACTATACCTGACTGGAAGAACTGAAGGTCTAGGTTATAAGAAGAATTTCCAGAAAGAAAAGAAGTATGTCGATCTACCAAATAGTATTGTCTGTTATTTCTGTGGTAAGACAGAGCATAAGCAACTGCCCTAAGAAAGATAAGAGCACTCTTAAAAATGAGAATCATGTTAAACAGATATGGGTGAAGAAACCTGAATCTACATCTATTACACAGGAACCCAAGGAGACCTGGGTTCCTGACACTAACGTTTGATTTTCATGCAAGTTCCAGTGAGAGGGAACAACATGTGGTACCTCGCCAGCGGTTGTTCTAAGCATATGACTGGAGATAAATCAAGATTTCTCTCACTAGACGCGTACTATGGTGAGACTGTGACCTTTAGTGATAACATGAAAGGTGAAATTATTGCTATTGGAAAAGTTAGAAGGTCAAGCTCCCATGCTATAGATAATGTATTTTTAGTTGAGGGGTTGAAACACAACTTGTTAAGTATTTCACAATTTTGTGACAAAGGTAACTTTGTTAGCTTTACTTCTAATTCATGCCAAATCATCAACAATGACACTTGGAACATTATATTAGAAGGAACTCGTAAAGGGAACACTTACATAGTGGATCTTAACAAAGTTCCTAATAGCATTTTGACTTGTCTTAGTGTCATTGAGGATGATCCATTGTTATGGAACAAAAGATTTGGTCATGCAAGTTTTTCTTTACTAGACAAGCTTAGATCTAAGGAACCTGTAGAAGGTCTTCCATTCATCAAGTTCCTAAAAGATAAAGTTTGTCATGCATGTGTTAGAAGAAAACAGACTCTTATCTCTTTCAAATCTAAAAATATGGTAAGCACCAAAAAACCTTTGGAACTCATTCACATGGATTTTTGTGGTCCAATGAGAATCCAAAGCAGAAGTGGAAAAAGGTATGTTATGGTTATTGTTGATGATTTCTCAAGGTATACATGGGTATTCTTTCTTGTAAGCAAAGATGAAACATTTAATGAGTTTGTTGCTTTTGTGAAGAAAGAACAGAGAAGAACAGGTCAGTAACTAGTGCATCTAAAATCAGATCTTGGAATAGAATTCGAAAACTATAAGTTTGATGAATTCTGTAAGAATCAAGGGATGGACCACAACTTCTCTACACCTAGGACTCCACATCAAAATAGAGTTTTTGAACGCAAGAATATAAGTCTTGAGGACATGGCTAGAACAATGCTGATTTCCAGTGGACTGCTAGGAACTTCTGGGCATAAGCTGTCAATACAACATGCTATATTTTGAACAGGGTCACTGTTAGAGCCATCACCAACAAAACAACATATGAGCTCATCAAAGGGAGAAAGCCTAATATTTCTTACTTTAGATCTTTTGGTTGTAGGTGTTTTTTTCATAACACTAGAAAGAGAAACTTTGGAAAATTTGATGAACGTAGTGATGAGGCAGTGTTCTTAGGATATGCGTCAAATAGTAAAGCTTACAATGCCTATAATAAAAGAACAAAGTGTGTGGAAGAACTTGTACATGTAATTTTTGATGAAACTGGCCAATTGATTGATGTACAGGATGATGATGATAATTTCGAAATTGGGTTAGTACGAAAGTATGATCCAGATGAAGAATCATTATCTATGCAGAAGCAACAGAATGAAAAGGATGGTATAACGAATCAAGAAGCAATAGAGAACAATGTTCCTCAACATGAGTAAGTAACTACTGAAGCACAAGGAACTCTAATAGAAGTTCCATTAGTTCCAGCAGAAGAGCAAGCAAATGATGCAACTCAAGAAAGACTATTTCGGTTAGAGACTTCCAACCTAAACCTTGGAAACATCAAAGATCACATCCAGTGAATGCCATCATAAGTGTAGCCAAAGGAACTCAGACAAGATCAGAACTAAGGAACTTCTTTGCATTCTATGCATTCCTATCCTCTATGGAACCTAAGAACCATGTGGAAGCATTGACTGATGCTGACTCAATTAATGCCATGCAAGCTGAATTGAATGAATTTGAAAGAAATAAAGTTTGGCATCTGGAACCTAGACCTAGCCATCAAAAGATAAGAGGTCTCAAATGGGTGTTTAGAAACAAACTATATGAACATGGTATTATAGTCAAAACAAAGCAAGACTAGTGGTTCAAGGTTTCAACCAGCCGGAAGGTATTGATTATGATGAGACATTTGCCCCAGTTGCAAGGTTAGAAGCCATTCGTTTACTTATAACTTTTATTGCTTATATGGGATTTAGGTTATACCAGATGGACGTCAAGTGTGCATTTTTAAATGGATATCTTGAGGAAGACGTCTATGTGGAACAACCTCTTGGATTTGAAAATTCAGAGTTCCCAAACCATGTCTACAAGCTTGACAATGCCTTTTATGGACTAAAGCAAGTTCCTAGAGCATGGTATGAAATATTGTCTAAGTTCCTTTTGAAAAATGATTTTAAACGAGGAAAAATTGACAAAACTTTGTTTTTAAAAGCAAAAGGAACAGACATATTAGTTATACAGATTTATGTTGATGATATACTATTTGGTGCGATTAACAAATCTTTGTGCAAGTATTTTGCTGATCTCATGAGTGGAGAATTTGAAATGAACATGATGGGTGTGTTGAATTTCTTTCTCGGTTTGCAAATTAATTAAACTGAGGAAGGAGTCACACTTGATAGCTGTGAAAAGAATCCTTCGATACTTGAAAGGAACTAATGATTTCACTACAAAAAATGTCCATATAAAAATGGAATTCTAGCGACGGTATTCAATCCATTTCTAAATTAGAGACGGAATTAAAAAAATCTGTCTCTAAATTAATTTAGAAACAGAATTAAAAAAATTTGTTTCTAAATTAGAGACTGAATTAAAAAATCCGTCTCTAAACTAGAAACAGAATTGAAAATCTGTCTCTAAATTAGAAATGGATTTTTTTCCGTTTCTAAATTAGAAATGGATTTTTTTTCCGTTGCTAAATTATAAACGGAATTTTTTTTCGTTGCTAAATTTAGAGACAGATATTTTTTCCATTGCTAAATTAGAGACATAAATTTTTTTTCTTTTTCTGTTGCTGATATGAACGATGGATTTTTAATTCCGTCTCTAAATTATTTTCGAAACGAATTATCTAAAATATTACTTTAGAGACGAATTATGTAAACTAAGATCCGTCACTAAACTAAGATCCGTTACTTTAGAGACGGATTTTCAAGTCCGTCTCTGAACTAGAGATGGATTTGAAAATGTGTTTATAAACTAGAGACGGATTTTAAATTCCGGGTCTCTAATATTTCTTTCACTTATTATCAATTATGTGCGTAGAAGTAAAAAAATAGTATTTGGTATAGTTGGTAAGAGCCTCACTATGTGACTTTGAGGATACGGGTTCGACTCCTACCTATTGCGATTCTTAAGATTGGGAATTCATGGAGCCTTACATGCAAAGCCGAGTCGGGTTGACCCGAGTGAGGTCGAACCGAATAGCATCAACTTTTAGACAAAAAATAATTTTTTCCGTTGCTAAATTTAGAGACAGATTTTATTTCCCGTTACTAAATTTAGAGATGGATTTTTTTTCCCTTTGCTGATATGAGCGACGGATTTTTTTTTTCCTTTGCTAAATTTAGAGACGGATATTTTTTTCCATTGCTAATACTAGCGATAGATAAAAATAATCCATTGCTAAAACTAGCGATAGAAATAAAAATCTGTTGCTAAAACCAGCGACAGAAATAAAATTCCGTTGCTAAGTTCAGCAACGGAAAATAAATACAACGTCGCTTGTCTCATTTAGCGACAACAGTTTCGCCAACAGTGTAATTCCGTTTCAAAGTCTGTCGCTACCTATATCTAGTGACAGAAAAGTACAATCTAGCAACGGATTTGATCTCTTACTAAATGTCTATTTTTTTTCTAGTGTTTGGGGCTCTTCTATCCTAAAAGTGACTCATTTGATTTAATTAGTTTTACTGATGCTGACTATGCATGTGATTTGGTTTATAGAAAAAGCACTTTAGGTATGGCACAGTTTTTAGGACAATGTTTAGTATCTTGGGGTTCTAAGAAACAAAACACAGTTGCATTATCTACGGCTGAAGCTAAGTATGTAGCTGCAGCAGCTTGTTGTTCACAAATTTTGTAAGGAATGATGTACTTCCAACAAGTGTATTATTCCAATAGAGGGCTCAAAATTATTTATATAGCTAATTCTTCAGTGAGGTCAAGTGATCGGAATGCCTAGGTGGAGGCCGCTTCCGATCAGTAATATCAATGCATAATTAATATTACGGCTTAATCTTGACTTAACCTTCGGGTCGCACCCCAATCGAATAACCGATCCGAATAGAAAAATCAATCTGAAGGATTAGATGAGTCATTAGAGTATTACGAACAAAGACGTCAGATATCGAGCTTAGAGCGTCGAGACCGAGCGTTGCAAGTCGAGTCGAATTTAGAGTTTGACGAGACGTGGAATCAAGCAAGCGACAAGTTTGAGCCTAGCCGTTAGCCTCGCATTGGCCTAGCCATGCGAGTGATAGGCTAGGCAAGTTCACCAACCTATGCGTGCCTAGCATTGCCTAGAACACGCACATCGCATGGCCCAAGCATCGCAAGATGCGTGCCATGCGTGTGTGCGTGCTGTGCCTATGCTAGCATGGCTCGGCGTGCTTGGTAGCATACCAGCACCAGCCATCGCAACATGCTAGGCATGGCCAAGCACAGCCCGCAAGCATCGCAAGGCCAGCAGCACGTAAGTGCTTGCTGGGCCTTGCTACCGCAAGCAGGCAGCACATAGCACACGCACCGCAGCTCGCTATGCGTGCTTGTGCTATGGGCTATGCGTTCTAGGCAATGGCACGCACCAACCACCCTAGGCCTCGCCTATAGCACATTATCACACACCAAGCAGCAGCGTGCTAGGCATGCTAAGCTGTGCGTGTATGTGCTAGCAAGCCGTACCAAGTAGCAGCGTGCTAGGCATGGTAGGCTGTGCGTATGTCCTAGCAAGCAGCACCAAGCACCACGCCACTCGTACAGCAGCACGCACCAGGCAGCACCACATGCGTGTGCTGGCTGGCTGTGTGTGCTAGCTGGCTGCGCATGTGCGTGGGCAGGCTGGCCAGCAGTCCAGTCTTAGTGCTAGGCGCCAGCTGGCAGCTTTGGCAGCCAAGGCAGGCTGCCTGCCAACAAAGTGGCGAGGTGGTCCGGTTTTTGTGTGGGGACCAAGGGTTCATGCTTTGCTTGGGGAGCAAGGTGATTTAGTCCCCCCCTTGGGTGGTCCTCACCTATTCTCTCCCTCCTTGTAACACTTGGAGCTTGTTGATGCCTTGCATTTTTATTTTGTTTTGGATTAAAATAAAATAGAGGAAAATGCGAATCTCCCACATTGATGGGAGAAGGGAGATCAAGTCTCCATTCCCTATAAATACCTAAGTTTTTGGTATGGGAAAAATCACTTGAGTGGAACTAAAAAGGCATCTCCTTAGTAAAGGGACAAAACCTTACGTTCGGGATTAAGACCGTTCTGGTCGGGTCGAGGGTGCGAGCCGTAGGAGGCCGTCGCACTTGCGAGGCTCGAGCTTTAAAGTAAAAGCTCGTGAATCGAGCGAAGCACGCGTTAAGGGTAAGAATGTCTTTTCTCTTTCTCTTTCTTATGTTGTTAATTATGTGATTAAATATTTAGTTGCTTCAATTAGTGACCTGGTCTTAGGCGGGTTTCTCTTCCACGTAGCGTTAGACGCTACGAAACCCAACAGTGGTATCGGAGCTGTGCTCATTTTAATTATTGTAACTAATAATTAATTGAGGTGATTTAAAATGGATTTAAATTCTGGTTTTGCTTTCTAATTAGATTAGAAGCTCGTTTTAATTAGTTTTAATCTCGTAATTTACTAATTTTGGCCAACGATTCCAGATTTCGACTCAAAAATAGTGATTTTTGGGTCGAATCGATGTTCTAAATCGTTTTTGATCCTTATGAGGGTTGTCTAGAAGCCTAAATCCACCCAAAAACATGTTTTTCGAGGGGTTTTTTGTTTTTGACGAAATTTTTTAAATATTTAAACCTTGATTAATTATGGCATATTAAAGGTAGATTAAATGCATGGTTGCATCCCTAATCTATTGCAATTATAAGCCTTATTAAGCATGTTTATGAATTCATAATTGGTACTTAATTTGGTGAGTTCATTTTTCACATAATCTTGAAATTTTCACATTTTTGCAAATAAATTGCTTCAAGTGTGAATGTTTATGGTGAACTTGTAATTTTGAAGTCCCTAATATGTTAAAGATCCAATATTTAATTGTTTTTTTGGTTGGAACTTTGATTGCTAAATTTCATGTTGAACTAATTTTCGGATTTAATCATTTTTGAGTTGATTAAAGTCCTAAAAGTTCAAAACTTGTTGTTGAAATTTAATTAATCTTCATATTGGAAGATGTAATTTTTCAATTATGCACAACTTAGAGTTGGAAATTTTTTATTGGATGAAAGGGTTTAATTTTCCAAGCTCTTTAATTTGGTCAAATCTCATTATTAATTTATATTTGGTTAAATTAATTATGAGTATAGCCCTTCAATTTTGTAGCATCAAATTAGACCTAAATTGATTTAAAGAATGGTTCTTGAATAATTTAGGCTTGTGCACTATTAAAATTGGATTTAATTAAGTTGGACTTGTTTTATTTTCATTTTGCTCTAAATTGGTTCTAAAATAAATTTAGAATTAATTTTTTATCACACATAAATCGGGAATTAAAATCCCAAGGCAAGTGCACGCAAATCGAGGCAAAATCTCCCAAGCCACGCCCTTAGGCTAGCTAGGCTGCTCATGCAGCCCACATGTGGCTGCCAAGGTGCGTGGTGGGTTTCATTGCCTCGCAGATGCACTAGTGTGTGTGCAAGTGTGTGGTGCATGGTGCTACGATGTATGTGCAAGGCTGCGCTTGGTGCTATGGCTGTGTAAGAAGATGTGTGTGGTGTGTGAGGGTGCACGCTTGCTGTTGGGCAGTAAGGCAACGAGCCCTAGCAAGGCCAGCACACGCTGCCAGCACCAGCATGCATAGCTTGCTGCGATGCGTGTGGTACCAGCAAGCACGGCGCGCTCTGCTAGGCAGGCAGGCCAGCATGCTCAGCCACAATACCTAGGGGCTGCTAGGCAGCCATGGTGCGCAACCCAGCACCCTAGGCAAGCAGCCGCGACCTTAGTGCCTAGCAAGCCTATCCTTGTGGCTTTGATGCTAGGCACTTAGGGTATGTTGTAGGCTATTGTTTTGCGTAATTGGGGACATTTTAATTATTTATTTATTTTTTGATGCTAGGCAGCCATGGTGCGCAACCCAGCACCCTAGGCACTCATATGCTTGGAATGATTAGGCTCTTCAAGCATATGCAGCTTCTCGGAATCTCATTGGAGGATGAGATGGCGGGACATATCTTGCTTGCTTCACTCCACTCGGGCTATGATGCACTTAGAGTGCATATAGGTGTGGGAAAGGAGACACGCTCTTTAAGAGAGGTGGCGCAATTGCTTAGACGAGCTACATCCTATGGAGCAACCGAAAGGCCCTTGAGAGCAAGGAAGAGGGAGTTCAAGAACAAGGCGAAGATGAGATGCTTATATTGTGGTGGGCAAGGCCACTACAAGAGGGAATGCAAGCTCTTCCGAAAGGATGAGAAGGAGAGGAATGTAGCATCTGCCTCAGGTATCTTCATTAACACTTGTGTATAAAGCTATTCATAGGTATTGGATACCATGTGTAACTCACTTTATGTTTCCTTTTTAGGAACCAAGTGAGAAGGCTTCACAAGTGGATGTGCAACAACAAGCGGACGACAAAGATGGTCTTTCGATCGTGCTTGTAGGCACATTTATTTTGTCTATGGCTTGTGGCTTTTGAACAAACTTTTGATCTATGGTGTTGGACACTGGGTTACTTTGATCACAAGACTTAATCAATGGTTGGTTTTGAAATGTCTTGTTTATATGTTCTATAAAATTGCATGTTTTACATATGTTTAGACAAATTAATGATACCTCCAAAAGAGCTAAGACCATTGAGTTGAATCAAACCTACTTGTGGCATTATCGTCTTGGCCACATTAACATCAAACGCATCAAGAAACTTCTTCATGAAGGTATTCTTGATTCATTCGACTTGGAGTCGTTTGAAAATTGCGAAGGATGTCTGTTAGTCAAGATGATAAAGCATCCATTCTCCAAGTTGGGAGAAAGGGCTAGTGACCTATTAGGTCTAATACATACGGATGTATGTGGACCATTGAGTTCACCTACAAGGAATGGTTGTCGATATTTCATTACCTTCACGGACGACTATAGTAGATATGGCTATATCTACCTTATGTCGAACAAATCTGAATCTTTTGAGAAATTCAAAGAGTTTCAGAGTGATGTTGAAAATCAGCTTGGCAAGGAAATCAAAGCACTTCGATCAAATCGAGGTGGCGAGTATTTGAGCCATGAAATCGACGATCACTTGAAAGAAAGTGGTATTTTTTCAGAGTTGACACTTCCCGGAACTCCACAATGGAACGGAGTGTTCGAACGGAGGAATCGAACCTTGTCAGACATGGTTCGATCAATGATGGGTCTTAGTAACTTCCTATCTCTTTCTAGGGACACGCACTTTTAATTGCGACACTAGCACTAAACCGTACTCTGTCAAAGCTGTCGAAAAAACTCCATATGAATTATGGACGAAGAAACCTCCACAATTGTCTTTTCTTAAGATTTGGGGTTGCGAAGCATATGTCAAGAGATTAATTTTTGACAAAATTCACCCTAAATCTGACAAGTATTTCTTTGTGGGCTATGTAACAGAAACCAAGGGGTATTACTTCTACAACAAATCCGAGAACAAAGTGTTTTTTGCTTGTGATGGTGTCTTGTTGGAGAAGGAACACCTTTCCAAAATGACAAGTGGGGGGAAAATCGAACTCGACGAAGTTTGAGAGGTCGAGAAACAAAGTCAACCTGACAAAACTGAAAATTAAAGTGCTTTAGAAGCAGCTAATGACATTGGTCAGTGTCAAACTGACAATGCAAATGCTCAACCTATTACCCTGCGTAGGTCGCAAAGGCCAAGATCTCAACCAGACAGATACCTTGGTATTGTCTTAACCGAAGATCAAAACATCCTTGTTATGGATGGAGATGAGCCAGCGACTTAGAAACAAGCTATGACTAGCCTCAACTCTGCAAAATGGAAAGATGCCATAAAAATCCGAGATGGACTACATGTCTGAAAATCAAGTCTGAGACTTGGTTAATTTGCCCGAAGGTTACAAACCTATTGGTTACAATTGGATTTTCAAGTTGAAAACAGACAGAGATGGAAATGTATCTATATACAAAGCTAGACTGGTGGCAAAAGGTTACCGGAAAATTCACGGAGTTGATTGTGATGAAACCTTTTCGCCAGTCGCAATGCTTAAGTTCGTCCAGATTATCCTAGCGATTGTTGTATATTACGATTATGAAATATGGAAAATGGATGTCAAAATCGCCTTCCTTAACCGGATTTTGGAAGAAATTGTGTATATGACACAGCTGGAAGGTTTTGTTGATCCAAGCAATGCCGGGAAGGTATGCAAGCTTAAGAAGTCCATTTATGGACTAAAGCAGGCAAGTAGAAGTCGGAATATGTGATTCGATGAAGCCTTTAGTAAGTTTGGTTTAATCAAGAATCCAGATGAGTCTTGTGTTGACAAGAAGGTCAGTGGGAGTGACATCGCATTCCTAGTCTTATATGTCGATGGCATATTACTCATTTGAAACAACACTAAACTGTTAGAGTGCGTAAAGGGCTGGATTGGTAAGTGCTTTTCAATGAAGGACTTGGGAGAGGCACAGTACATATTGGGCATCAAGAACTATAGGGATAGATCTAAGAGGATATTGGATTGAGCCAAAGTACTTATATTGATAAGGTAATGCACGATTTAACATGGAAGGGGCCAAAATAAAGGACCTAACCATGTCCCATGGCATAACTCTCAGCAAGAAGCAGTGTCCACATACACCTTATGAGCGGGAGAGGATGAGTTAGATTCCATATGCTTCACTTATTGGATTGATCATGTATGCCATGATATGTACTAGGACGGATGTATCGTATGCTTTGAGTGCTACTAGACGATACCAATTAGACTAAGGAGAGGCGCATTGGACTGCGGCCAAGAATATCCTAAAGTACCTGAAAAGGAACAAGGATAAGTTTCTTGTCTATGGTGGCTGTAATGATTTGGTTATTAAAGGTTATACTGACGCGAGCTTCCAGACTGACAGAGACGACTCCAACTCGCAGTAAGGGTACATGTTCTTCCTAAATGGAGGAACGTTTAGTTGGAAGAGTGCTAAGAAAAGCACCACTGCAGATTTTACAACTGAAGTCGAATACTTGGTAGCTTTGGAAGCAGCTAAGGAGGAAATTTGGATTCGTAAGTTCATTAGTGAACTTGGTATTGTACCCTCCATCAAGGGTCTGATAGACCTCTATTGTGATAACAATGGAGCCATTGCTCGGGCCAGGGAGCCAAGGGAACACCAGAAGGTCAAACATGTCAAGCGACGATTTCACATGATAAGGGAATGGAAGTCCGAGGGTGAAATCAGAATTTGTAAGATTGGAATGGATGACAATGTAGCTGATCCATTGACTAAACCTTTGCTTCAAGTGAATCACAACAAGCACGCTGAGGCAATGGGAGTCAAGCATGTTGGAGATTGGCTTTAAAAATCCCCTGTATATGTGTTTTAATTAAACTTGACGTCTTAAAGTAAAACACTATGTTGAACCATTCGATTTAGGAGCAATTAAATTTTCTGCAAATTTGTTATTACTCCATTTCTATTTAAATGTGGTTTAGAATTAAATAATGAGTCCATTCGATTACTGAGAATATTCAAAACAGGGTATCAAGACCATGTCTTGGATAAAGAAACACCTTTTAAGTGAACATTGAATATTTTAATAAAAAATTATCCCTAATCAAGGTTATTTAAATGATGGACGATTAATGACCACTAGAGATTAGTGTGTAGTATGATTTATAGCACCGTTTCTTATGGTACGAGGACATGATTGTCATAAATCATTTGCACAGGTACTAGTTTGGAACTATACCGGATTGACCTATGAGAGTACTTTAACAAATTTATAAACCGTCATAAGTACATTTCTCATTATAGCTATCGGAACCTTTTTCCTCGACCATTAGTATTGTAAGTTCTCTTGTTTGAGTACCAATCGTTTTGGTGTTGACAAACATCTGCCATAAATGGGGATTATAACAGAAACACTCGGGCGACTAGGTCCTCTCAATAAGGGAAGCTAACAATACAAGACTGGGAATGTCCCTTATTAATAATAGGGAATATGTCTCTGTTGTTTACAAGGTTTCTCGAAGAGCGGAACTATGAAAATGCATGGCCTTGCTCAGATGGATTTTAGAAATCATCTGCTTATTGACAGTCAAACTTGGGAATCGAGAAACATTTTTAGACGTAATAAGGATGACGAAGAATCTTACCTTATAGTACATGAAGACACATTAAGCGACATAGGAAAAGGGCTATACACTCATTGCACACTTGTTCGGAAGGACAAGTGGGAGATTGAAAGGAATGGTGTCCTTCCAACAAGTGTATTATTCCGATAGACGACTCAAAATTATTAAAAAGCTAATTCTTTAGTGAGGTCAAGTGATCAGAATTCCTAGGTGGAGGCCGCTTCCGATTAGTAACATTAATGCATAATTTATATTACGACTTAATCTTGAGTAAACCCTTCGGGTCGCACCCCAATCGAATAAGCGATCCAAATCAACAAATCAATCCGAAGGATTAGATGAGTCATTAGAGTATTACAAACAAAGACGTCGGATATCGAGCTTAGAGCGTCGAGACCGAGTGTTGCCTAGAACACGCACATCGCATGGCCCAAGCATCGCAAGATGTGTGCCATGCGTGTGTGCGTGCTGTGCCTATGCTAGCATGACTCGGCGTGCTTGGTAGCATAGTAGCACCAGCCATCGCAACATGCTAGGCATGGCCAAGCACAGCCCGGAAGCATCGCAAGGCCAGCAGCACGCAAGTGCTTGTTGGGCCTTGCAACCGCAAGCAGGAAACACATAGCACACACACCGCAGCTCGCTATGCGTGCTGGTGCTATGGGCTATGCGTGCTAGGCAATGGCACACACCAAGCACCCTAGGCTTCGCCTACCGCACAACATCTTGCACCAACCAACAGCGTGCTAGGCATGCTGGGTTGTGCGTGTGTGGTAGCAAGCACCACCAATCACTACGCCACTCGCACAGCAGCACGCACCAGGCAGCAGCGCATGCGTGTGCTGGCTGGCTGTGTGTGCTAGCTGGTTGAGCATGTGCGTGGGCGGGCTGGCCAACAACTTAGCCTTGGTGCTAGGCGCCAGCTGGGAGCCTTGGCAGCCAAGGCAGGCTGCCAGCAAGCCAAGTGGCGAGGTGGTCCGGTTTTTGTGTGGGGACCAAGGGTTGGTGCTTGGCTTGGGGAGCAAGGTGATTTGGTCCCCCCCTTGGGTAGTCCTCACCTACTCACTCCCTCCTTGTGCCACTTGGAGCTTGTTGATTGCCTTGCATATTTTTTTTTATTAAAATAAAATAGAGGAAATTTCAAATCTCTCACATTGATGGGAGAAGGGAGATCAAGTCTCCATTCCCTATAAATACCCAAGTTTTGGGTTTGGGAAAAATCACTTGAGTGGAACTAAAAAGGCATCTCCTTAGTAAAGTGAGAAACCCTTAAGTTCGTATTACTTTAGTTTTTATTGTTCAAGTCCCGACTAAACTTTGGGATTAAGACCTTTTGGGTTGGGTCGAGGGTGCGAGCCGTAGGAGGCCGTTGCACTTGCGAGGCTCAAGCTTTGATGTAAGAGCTCGTGAATCGAGCGAAGCACGCGTCAAGTGTAAGAATGACTTTTCTCTTTCTCTTTCTTATGTTATTAATTTTGTGATTAAATATTTAGTTGCTTTAATTAGTGAGTGGGTCTTGGGCGGGTTTTTCTTCCGCGTAGAATTAGACGCTACGAAACCCAACAAATTTTATGGATAAAGAAATAGGTTAAAATTTTGTTATTATTTTTTAATGTGTCCCTATTTGCTGTGATAACACAAGTGCTATATGTATTTATAAAGATCCAGTTCAACACTCAAAGGTCAAGCATATCCACATTAGGCATCACTTCTTAAAGGATAATGTGGAACAACGGAATATTAAGTTAGTATGTTGTCAAAATGAAAGTCAAATTGTAGTTATTCTAACCACACCCTTGAACAGAGAAAGATTTGAAAATTTGAGATTAAATTGGGATGATCAAGCTAACTTGATTGCTTCTGAAGTTCCAAGATATGGAAAAGTTCGAAATAATGCAAAACAAGGAAAAAGGACATCCAACACAATCTTGGTGCGCTAAACATACATGAAGTGTCACCGTTGGTGAATTCTTAGAGGTTAGTTCACTTACACTTGAATGCATGTATGATTAATATTGTACAATGTTTGCGTGTATATAGCGTGTTCCAAATACATCTGATTTTTGGAAAATCTTATTTTTATAAATTAATTAAATTTTGAAATAAAAGATTTTGTTTAAAAAATCATCCTGATTAATTTTAAAAAATAAAATTGAAATTGTTCACTTAATGACTGAATAGAAGTTCTATTCATATCCAACACACCTTTTCATTAATTATAAAAGCATCTTTTACCCACCTTCTCACTCCACTATCAAATCACAAAACCACTTCAGTAAAAAACCATCAAACTTTCTAAAACCCTTAAACCTTTAAACATGGTGATGGAAACTTCCAAAAACTCTACTGAGAAAATTCCGACCCCACAACATTCCAAACTAGAAGAAACATCCCCTCATGTTATGGTGGTTTATGAATCACCTAAAAAAGTTCGAAGAAATTCCTGAAGAAGTTCTTGAAGTATCCACTCCCACTACCTCAACCATGAAGAAAAACCCAATAAAGAAGGAGAAAAATTTAGCATGTGGTGAAGCTTCGTCTGATGTTTTCAAGAGATTAGAAGAGTGGAAGGAAAAGAAGGCAAAGTAGAATCTCTCTAAGAGCACATTAAGGAGGTAGAGGATTTCGCTGAGGGGGAATTGGAATCTGGGGAAGAGAACGACCCTATGGAGGAGGATGATGGTCAAGATAACTTGGAAAAGCATGCTGGAAGGTTTGTTGTTGGCCATAGGGTTGATTTAACTTGGTGTAGAAAAGCTAGGTTTTTAGAGTTTCTTGATTTTATTGCGTTTTCAAGGTTAGGAACATATGTTGTCTAAGTCCTCAAATAATCTCATGTATCCATTGGCTATGAATGAATTATGTGCAAACTTTAAAGTAAAAGAAGGAATAATTTCGAGTAAAATCAATAAAAGTGCAATTGAGTTTGATGTTGAGCGTTTGGGAATAATTTTGAAAGTTCTTATTGAGGGCTATGAGGCGTATGTCAAAGGGAAGTCTGGTGTGATAGTGGAAAGTTTTCTGGGTGATGACATAGTTGAGTTCCTGGGAGGTAAAAGGGGAGTGAATATTATGAATCATATAATCTTAGCCCGATGAACAAATTGCTGTTTAATTTGGTGAAAAAGACTATTTTACCTAGATATCAAAAGAAAAATGAAGCAAGCTTCTTGGATATGGTTGTGATTTTCGGCTTAGTGAAAAAGATAAAAATCAATTTTCCATCCCCAATGTATCAACACTTAGCATATTGTGTTCCCAACAAGAACAAAGTGGGCTATGGGGCTTTGTTGTCCATGGTGTTTGAAACTCTTGGAGTGAAACTCAAGGGAGTTTATGGTGGGTTGAAGGAAAATAAGAGAATGTCATTAATGAGGAGACTTTACAGGGGATAAGTCTAACTATAGTGAAAGGGAAGATTTAGAGGGTTGAAGAAAAGTAAAGTGCAACTGGTGGGAAGGAGAGAGAAAGAAAAAAGTCTAGTGAGCCTGTGAGAAAGAGCAGAAGGCTATTATCAGGTTCCTTTCCTCAAACCAGCATGGAGGAACCTCCGAAACTTGATGAGGAAGACAATGTTGTGATAGGGTAGGTTGCTGAACTTATAGACAGAGCGGAGGTTGTAGAGAACCAGCTCAAAGAAGCTCTAGGGAAAGTTCAGATGCTGGAAGAGTCTTAAGGGACAGTAGGTCGAGTTCTAGAAGACTATCAAGAGTCTTAAAGCAAAGCCGGATGCTAGCATTTAAGCATACAAGGAGGACAACAAGAAGATTCTTGCCATCCTCGAATCTTGAACCAGCTTACCTCTTGCAGCCAACCCTAGCCTAGCCTTAGCCATTTCCTCGTTTCTGTTTATGTCATGAAATTTTTTAATTATGTTTTGGCATTTTGAACAATTTGGTCTGTAATCATTGACACAGGGTGATATTTTGGTTTTTATGCTATTTTGGAACTTTGCTTATATATGTGTGCAAGTATAGTATGAAAGTATGTGCAGGATTGTGTGAAGGTTCTATCTCAAGAGAGCTAGTCAGTGTTGTCTTCAGTTTCCCACACTCGATCAAATTGCTTGTGGGCTGTGTTTAGATGTCTAATAACTTAACTTGCAAGACTTTTTGATAAGGCCAAAAGGGGGAAAAGAATAAGCAAACTAGGAGGTGTAATTGTTCTTGGTTCCAGTTGGTAAAGTATCAAAGATTTCTTTGATATGGTGTACATAATAGTTTAGTTTGTGTATGTTTAAGTTTCCATTCTGTTTTTGTTCTAATTATTTATGTTTTTTGTTTTCGTGTGTTTTATTTGTTATAAAAAAATTCAAAAATACAAAAATACGTCCTTCTATTCTACTTAACTTTCCTGCTCGAAGTTTACTAAGTTTGTTATCATTAAAAAGGGGAAAATTGTTGAGGCTTAAGAGTTTTGATGATGATGAGTAAAAGCAAACTTCAACTAATGCGATTTCTCTAAGTGTTTAATTAGGATAGGTGAAGTTGACTTTGGAAGTGGAAGAGTAGCCTGCTTATGAAGATCTGAGGAGAATTAAAGGAAAGACAAAGAGAACTGAAGAAGAGTTCCTCATTGGAACAAGAAATGATCCCTAATAGGAATACGAAGAGAAATTCCCTAACAGGAGTTTGACAACAAGCTAAGAAGACTGGCTTGGACTGCGTTGAAGACAGCAAATTCTATTGGAACTTGGTCTGCGAAGTTCCAGAAAGAGCTGGAGAGTTGAAGACAACAGGAATTCAGTCCTAGTCTGCGTAGAGCCCAATTATTCATACAATGCAACGATTGAGGAGACAATCCAACAATAGACTAAAAGTCTTATTATTAAAGTTTTTTTTTAAGTTTATTTTTACTAGGATTGTTATAAATATGTTCGGTTAGTTTATGCATGAAGTCTACTAGAAGCGTGGCAAAGCTTGACAAGTTTATAAATATGGAAAGTCTTATAAAGATCAGTTTTACATTTAGGAAAAGATCTTAGAAAGATTTTATCTTATAAAATCTGGTTTTTCAAAATAATAATCTTTTTCTAAATTATATATTTATTAAGTTTTCCAAAAGATTTTCTTTAAAGATTTATTTAACAAAGGTTTTGATAAACGATAGTTTTATAATTTCTATTCTTGGAAAAACCACGCTTTACATACATAAGTTTATGTATTTAAAGGAGTGATCATAATTGAAATAATTTTGTGAGTTTATGCATGACAAATCTGAAGAGTGATCAAGAGTAAGTTTGCCAAGTCTTAAGCTTTGTCATATTAGTTTCATATTTCATGTGTAGCTTTGCAATATTTATTAGAGTCAAAGTGTTTGAATTGTTTTGGGTATTGTGTGAGTGATTAGTTTTTGCATAGAGTGTGGTAGGCTTTGAGAGTAAAGCCGAGTGTTTAGTACTCTGGGAGTGTTGTGAGGAATCTAAGTCCGGGACTTATGTTGGGTGGGATAGAGTCCTATTGTAGACACCTGATTGTGTCTCCCCAAAAACCAAACCCAGTGATGAGTATTTTTCACATCTTTGATTATCGTGTTTGGTGAAGAGTTGAAGAGTCTCGTGAAGTGCCCTTTAGCCATGACCATTTCTAACCTTTCCTTAAATGTTTTAAGCCAAAATCATTCATTTCATGTCCTCATTATAAAACATCCTAACCAGTCTATTTTGGTCTATAATCCTGGTCCAATTGTAGTGTAGTTGGATGGGGCTTGAAAAGAGCTTTCCAACAATATTTTCAAAATCTGACTTATAAAGAAGAAGTTATGGCCAAAATACTAAACCGAGCCTAAACCAAGCCTTACCTACGACCCAATGACCATATGGAGGGTCCATTAACCTTAACCTCATTCCTAAACAAATTAGGATTTATTACAAGCTTCTAGAATCCTCTATAAGGTTGTTTTCGATCCTAAATCCCTTAGGCATTTTTATTAGCTTTAAGAATTCTCTAGAAGGTTCTAATTTATCCTGTTTTTGAAAAGATAAAGATTTAAGAATTTTACATCGGATAAAACATCTGTTTTTTAATGATCATAATCCCGGTCAAAATAGAATACGTCCGGATATTTAGTTAACCCAATCTGATTGGGAACAAAATTCTGTATGGATTTAATCTTTCAAAAACTATCGCTGAGCGACAGCACTATCGCGCCGCGGCAAAGCTGTCGCGCTGCGATGGAATCTGTTTTACTCCGAGTCAGATTTTGACTCTTTTTTATCCTTTGACCCTCTTTTTTCCTTATAAATAGAGGTTTTTTCACCCCGTTTTGAATCACCAACAATCAACGTCTAATCCTCTCTCTAAGCTAAAGCTTTTCTCTCTATCCTCTTTCTTAATTTCTAGCCTTAGCTTAAACACATCCCAACACCTCCCAAATGAAAGGAATGGTGTCCTTCAAACAAGTGTATTATTCTGAGAGACGGTTCGAAACTAATTAGGAAATCTAATTGAAAGGAATGGTGTCCTTCCAACAAGTGTATTATTCCGATAGAGGGTTCAGAATTATCGGAAAGCTAATTCTTCAGTAAGGTCAAATGATCGGAATGTCTAGGTGGAGGCCACTTCCGATCAGTAATATTGATGTACAATTAATATTACAGCTTAATCTTTACTGAACCCTTTGGGTCAAACCCAATCGAACAATCGATCCGAGACGATGAATCAATCCGAAGGATTTGATGGGTCGTCGGAGTTTTACGAACAAAGACGTCGGATATTGAGCTTAGAGCGTCGCAAGTCGAGTCAAATTTGGAATTTGACGAGAAGGGAAAAATCAACAAGCAAAAAGTTCAAGCGTAGCCGTAGCGTCACATTGGCCTAGCCAAGTGGGCATAAGGCTAGCTCGAGCTAGCATGCACTATGCGTTCTAGGTGCACCATGTGTGTACTAGGCACACCGTGCATGCTAGGCGCATCTTGCGTGCTAGGCGCACATCACACCATCGCAAAGCTAGGAGCTTGCGTGTGTGTGTGCATCGCTAGCTCTAGGCGCATGGCAGCACCATCGCAGAACATGCGTGCTTGTGTGCGTGCATACGCATAGCACAACACTATCGCATGGCTAGGCCAGTGTGTGTGTGCGTGTACGTGCGTGCCATCGCAGCAGCAGCACGCTGTGCTTCCTTGCTTGTGTGCGTGCCTTCGCATGGCAGCACCAAGCAGCAAGCAGCGAGCAGCAGCTAGGAGCCTCGCATAGGCAGTAGGCAGCCAGCATCATGCGTGGCTCGCTATCAGCACGCATGTGCTAGCTGTGCTGGCTGGTGCGCGTGATGCGTGGTAGCTGTGCATGCTGGAAGCCAGCTCCTCCCTTTACTTGGTGGCGGTTTGTGAGAGGTGAGGACCAATGCTTGGGGCAAAGCCTTGGGGAGCAACGCAATGGTCCCCCTCCATAGGTGGTCCTCACCTAACCTCTCCTCACCATGTGTCACTTGTTGATTATCTATTACTTGTCATTTTATGATTGAAATGCAATTCTCCCACATTGGTGGGAGAATGGAAAATCAAGTAGCATTCCCTTATAAATACTCAAGTTTTGGGCATATGGGAAGACACTTGAGTAGAACTCAATGAGGCATCTCCCATTAGGTGAGAAAACCTCTAAGTTCGTAAAACTCCAGTTTTTATTTGGTCGGGTCCTGACTAACCTTCGGAACTTGGACCGTCCGGGTCGGGTTCGTGGGTACAAGCCGTTGGAGGCGGTCACGATTGTGATGCTCGAGCTTTTGAAGTAAGAGTTTGATTTGCGAGCGAAGCACGCGTCGAGGGTAAGAATGTCGTTTCTCCTTCTCTCTTTATGTTATTAGTTATGTGATTAAATATTTATTTGCTTTAATTAGTGAGCGGGTCTTGGGTGGGTTTCCCTTCCGCGTAGCGTTGGACGTTACGAAACCCAACAGCGGTATCGGAGCTGCGCTCACTTTAATTATTGTGACTAATAATTAATTGTGGTGGTTTAAAATGGATTTAAATTTCTGGTTATGCTTTCTAATTAGATTAGAAGCTTGTTTTAATTATTTTTAATCTCGTATTTTTATAGTTTTGGCTGTTGAACCCAGATTTCGACTCAAAAATAGTGATTCTTGGGTAAAATCAAGTTCTAAATTGTTTCTGATTCTTTTAGGGTTGTCCAGAAGCCAAAATCCACCCAGAAATATGTTTTTCGAGGGGTTTTTCGTTTTTGACGAAATTTTTTAAATCTTTTAACCTTGATTAATTATTGCATGATGAAGGTAGATTAAATGTATGGTTGCATCCCTAATCTACTGCAATTATAAACCTCATTAAGCATGTTTATGAAGTCATAATTGGTGCTTAATTTGGTGTGTTCACTTTTCACATAAACTTGTATTTTTCACATTATTGAAAATAAATTGCTTTGAGTGTGAATGTTTATGGTGAACTTGCAATTTTGAAGCCCCTAAAAATTTCAAAGATCCAATCTTTAATTGTTTTTTTGGTTGGAACTTTGATTGCTAAATTCCATGTTGAATTAAATTTTGGATTTAATCATTTTTGTGTTGATTAAAGTCCTTAAAGTTCAAAACTTGTGATTGAATTTTGATTAATCTTCATATTGGAAGATGTAATTTTTCAATTTTACACAAGTTATTGTTGGAAACTTTTTTCATTGGATGAAAGGGTTTAATTTTCCAAACCCCTTAATTTTGTCAAATCTCATTATTAATTTACATTTGATTAAATTAATTATGAGTGTAGCCCTTAAATTATGAAGCATCCAGATAGACCTAAATTAATTTAAAGAATGGTTCTTGAATAATTTAGGCTTGCGCACTATTTAAATTGAATTTAATTAAGTTAGACTTGTTTTAATTTCATTTTTCCCTAAATTGATTCTAAAATTAATTTAGAATTAATTTTATGTCACACGAATGTCGGGAATAAAATCCCAAAATTATAGCACGCAAATCGAGGTAATCACCCAAACGCCACCAAGGCTAGCTGGGCTGCTCACGCAACCCACATGTGGCTGCCTTGGCGCGCATGGTGGTGCTCCCACCTCGAAGCGTTGTGGCTGTGTGGCAAGGGTAGTAGTGCGCAAGGGTATGCTTATGGCTTGTGGTGCGTGGCTGCTGGGATGCTCGCATGGCTGTTGGGCAGCAAGGAAGGGAGCCCCAAGCAATCCCAGCCACACCAGCCTGCACGCATGCCAGCATGCGCAGCATGCTGCGATGCGTGCTTGTGCTGGAAAGTGCAGCAGTGCCTTGCTAGGCATGCTGCCAGAGCACAAGCAACCCCAACCGTAGCCTTGGTGCCTAGCAAGCCTAACCCATGGATAGGATGCTAGGAACTTGGTTAAGAGTAGACTGATTTTATCGATGCATGGGCTATGCGGTTTGCAAAATTTTGCCGTCTTAATTTCATTTAATTATTTTAACGAGGCTAGGCCTCTATTTTTGCGGCTCTAGCAAAATTTTAATTTTTACAAAATTTGGGTTAAACGGCTTAATTAATTGGATTAATTAAGTTGGATGCGGAATTTAGTGGGAGCTTCGTTAATTGCATGATATAATTGCGTCTTAATCACATAAAATGTTTAACAACTTTGACTAGTTTTAATTAGGCGCATTAATCGGATTAACCACCTAAGTTAGTTACTAGTTTACGCGTGTTGTGTATTGTTACTTGTTTTTCGTTGTAAAATGCATGGGCCATTCACATATAGTGAATGGATGAATGGAAGATATATTGTTTCACAGGTTTTGTGAAAATGGCAACTAGTGGGGCCCGATTAGGATAGTAAATACGGATTGCGATCCGTTATGTATTTTTGTAAATCTAAATATGGTATGCGTACCATTGCGTATTTTTGTACCTTAATATTTAGATTGATCCTAGTCGTAGTAACTAGTAATTTTATTTTGGCAAAGATGTCTCAAAACGGCGTTTCGATGAAGACGAGCCAAGATGAAGGCCCTTGAAGATTTGAAGATTTCAAGGGGTCATGCTAGTTGCTAAATGCATCTATCTTATGATTTATATATATTTTTATGCTTATATATATATATATATATATATATATATTTGAATGCTAGATGCATGTTTAGGATTTCAAATGTTGCGATGATTAATTAAGTTCACTTAAATCAACCAACATAGAATCCCTAGGTCCCTTAAAATATTGAGCTAAAATTTGCCGTTCCAAGAACAACATTTACCGAACTAATGCGCGTATGTGATGGGCTACACCAAAGCGAGGCATCACTACTTCCCTAGGTTCGTAAGGTATACTAGGTATACAAGTTGTCTTGGTTAAGCTCAACGATATCAGTAAGGAGTCCTTAGATGTCGTGGCAATGGAGATAAAATGTCAAGGAAGCATTAGATGCGACGTTTTATCAAACTAAGAGTAGCTTGGAGCTATTAGCAATTGGATTGCTTACCCTAAAATATTAAGTGTTAAGACAAGCCAAAGCATGCTTAATCACTTTCTGATTTTTGGGATCTTGGAATCGTCTTATTCTCGCCTAAAAGGGACAATTTTTCAATGCGTGGATAAGACGCATAATAAGATTGAAAATTTACATGTATGCTTTGAATTTCAAACTTATTATGATCTTGATAAATGGTTAAACTTTGCACTTATATATTAGTAGAATTCTTAATTAAATTGTTTCCATTGATTGGTAAAAGAAATCTTTCGAGAATGGTTCTCGAAGAAAGAAAAGGGCACTTCTAAGATACAACTTCTCATAAACGACTAAAGTCCGAAAGGACGGTTGGATATCATGTTTTCAAAATACTAGGTAGTTTTGACAAACATGAAATATTGAGTTGAAAAAACTCAAAAAATTGTCAATAGTTGACAAACCAACATATCTTTTCACTTCATACGCTTATGAGTAGGACTCATTGATGAAATAATTCTGGTACGAATTAGTTGAAAAGATAAAACTTTGTTTTGCGGCACATTAGATTCTTAATTATGCCTATTAAAGTATAAAAGTCGAGGAACTTAAAGAAATGATTCTTAAAGTTATGAGATGATGTACTATAAGAAATATAGGAAACAAGGAACAAAGAAAATAATGAGATTCCTTTTCTACCCTCGAGTTCATGTTATTATGGCGAACTTAGTAACTCGTTATCTTCACAAGTATTGGATACTACTTGAGTGTTCCACTTTGAAAGTGACCTCAAACCGTTGAAGACAAGCTAAGTTATTTTCTTACAATCTTAGAATGAATCAAGTAATGCTATATCAGTTGTAAGGTCACTTGTTTTGTTTAAAGTCCTTTAAGCCAAGGCTGGAACTAATAATGGTTATTGTGTTCCATAATCAGCAAACGATCCGTTTACACACGGAAAGACTCACATTCAAAAGTAAAAGCAATAGTTTCTAGGTTTACTTAAATGACATGGTCGCATAAGCCATGAGTCAAGAATGCTTGATTATAAACAAACATTTCCCAACCATGAAACTCACAAAGTTCAAGTCATGGACATGATTTATGTTCCAAACCCTTTAGCAATGTCACTAACAACAAGAACGTACTCAAGGCTCTATTAGATAGAATCCTGATAGATGATCGATTCAGAATCGTTCTAAGACAAGAAAGTCTTACTTGTTGAAATAGACAAACAAAGGATCTATTGTGCTTGGTATAGACAATTGACTCCGAAAGCTAAAAGGAATTCATTACTTCAATGTCTCACAAGAATTTGCAAGAATATGGCTATATTCATCAAATGTGAGCAAACTGGACCTCGAGTAGCTTAAATGTTCAGTGAAGTATAGAATCGACTTGGCAAGATATCAAAACATCTAGATTAGATCAAGTGATGTTTGCTTGAGCCAAGTGTGATCATATCAAAGTTATGAAATTGAAATTTCATAAAGAGCTCCAAAAGAACATAGTGTGTCTTGACGGAGAACTCGATGCCATTTGGAAATGACTCGAATGATGATGGATCACATCCTTTCCTATAAATTTCTTAAAGATTTGCACAAATAACTAATGTTACACTAAACAAAAGTGTCGAAGCTAAGAAAGGACACTATATTCAGTTATGGATAGAAATAGTTTCTAGCGTCTTTTAAAGTATTGTCTAGGGATCTTAGCTCAGTGGGACTCAGTGGGAGTTCATTAACTCAGTGGGAGCAAAGTGGCTCAATAAGGGCTAAGATAGCTCGAGAAGGAGCTAGCTGTTTGTTTCACAACAAACTTTTACCCATAGACAATATACATGTCTCTTTGTAAGTATTCAAGTGAGACTACGGGCATTACCTCTACAACCTAATTGAGAACATATTATTTGTTGCTCTAAATGGTGTCTTTACGGAAAGTAACGCCTTTCCAAAATGACAAGTGGGAGGAAAATTGAACTCGACAAAGTTCGAGAGGACGAGCAACCGTGTCAACCTGATAAAACTGACAATCAAAATGCTTTAAAAGCAGCTGATAAGATTGGTCAGAATCAAACAGACAATGTAAATGCTCTACCTATTACCCTGTATAGGTATAGAATTCACCAAAGGCTTGGATTGAATCCTATAAATAAACCTAAGACTTACAAGCATACTATTCACCATTGGATGGTGAGGGAATAGTGTCTTGTAAATTAGCTACGACAAATCCAAATTCCGAATAATGGTTAGAGGCCATAAAATCCGAAATAGACTCCATGTTTGTAAATCATGTTTGGAACTTGATTCATTTGCGTGAAGGGTGACAGACCCATCAATCGCAAATAAGTTTTCAAGGAGAAAACTGACAAATATAGAAATGCATAAGCAAACAAAGCTAGATTGGTTGAAAAGGATACAATTAATTCATGGCGTTGATTTTAATGAAAACCTATTCACCAATCGGAACTCTAAAGTCTTTTCGTGATTGTTCTAGCAAAATTGCGCATATGAAATATGGCAAAATACGAAACCGCCTTCCTAAAATTGGATTTTAGAAGAGACTATGGAAATAGTCTAAGGGTTTTGTAATTCTAAATAAATGCTAGACTTGAAAGCAAGCTCAAGAAATCCATTGTGGGATTAAATGAAGCATTGCATGTAGGAATTGGAACATGCATTCTCATAAAGTCAATAAAAGGTTTGGCTAATGGAGAATCATAGAAATTCTTATAAACAAGAAGTTTAGTGGGAGCAAGGGTCAATCTTGTATGGTCCAACAAGAAGTTTGTGAACTCTATTGTGAAATGACTTTCAAATACTAAATGCTTAGGTTTGAAAGGATTTTCGATAATGATATGGACCAAGCAAAAGGTGATACTTAGTACATAGTGGGAATTAAGATCTATTGGATAAACTTAATGAAATGTTTAAACGAGTAGAGGAATTTATCGTGTTAAACATGAAGGGCTTGAAAAGGCTTTCAACCCATATGTATAAAACTAAGTAAATGTTTGAACTAAGTATAAGCTGGGCAAATAATAAGTCAAACAAGAAAGGCTATAGTAGAGACTTTCAACTGTATCACATAGCAAACAGTTTAGCAAGACTCAGTGAAACTGGATGAGCTACAAGGTCACATGAATGGAACATATTGGGAATACTTCTGCGATTAAAACTATCATGTATGCTATGATATGGAGTCGTCACTCAACTTACATGCTTAGAGCATGAGAAGCATAAAATACCAATCTAAATCTAAGTGATGAATCGTTAGATTATGGTCAAGAAAAACCAAAGTACTTTGATAAGTAAAAGAAGATAAGTTCTTGACGCATAGAAACAATTGTAATTTGAGAATTGATGTTGCAAGCACATCCTTAGCAAGGATTAGATCCTTAATAAGGAAGACGTTTATAAGCACGAGCTAGAATGCGTCGTGACTTGAGAATGGTAACATGGACGCGGATCCATGTATAATGTGCGGAAATTTAAGGTAAATTTCCAAAATCACAAGTGATTAGGATTCCCAAATCATTGTGATTCATTCGGAATAAAATCCGAGCAAACCAACATCAGAATGTTTACTAAAATATATGTTGAGAATATTGTTGCCTGGAAGGCAATAATAAAAAAGTGTTCAATGGAAAGTTCGTTGTCGAACATTGATTGTAGGTTGTCATGTTGAAAGATCTCAAATCATGAAAATGAGTGGGAGCCATCACATGGACAATAAATTCTAAATCACAAATAATCCATAACACTCTCAGATTCTATCATCTTATTATGAAAGTGTTCATTAATGAAGATGTTGAGATTTGCGAAGTAAATTGTAACTAAACCCATGCAAAAGGTGAACAACAACATTCACAATTGCATGTAAGAAATCAAGTATATTAAATATGGGTGTGATTTCTATAAATGTTCAATGAAGAGTATTACTCTTGAAACATTTGAAGAAAACCATTTATCATAAGATGACACGTTTAAGAGTTTCATGGTGGAATTAAAATTTTACTAATAAAATTCCACAAACTATTTAATTGTGGTTTAAAATTAAATAATGAGTCCATTCGATTTCTTAGAATGTTCAAAACAGGGTATCAAGACCATGTCTTGGATAAAGAAACACCTGTTAAGTGAACATTGAATATTAAAATCGAAAATTATCCCTAATCGAGGTCATTTAACTGATGGACAATTAATGACCACCAGAGATTAGTGAGTAGTATGATTTACAGCACCGTTTCTTGTGCTGCAAGGACATAGTAGTCATGAATCATTTGCACAGGTGCCAGTTTGGAACTGCACCGGATCGACCTATGAGAGTACTTTAAGAGGTTTAAAATCGTCATAAGTACATTTCTCATTATAACTATTGGAACCTCTTTCCTCGACCATGAGTATCGTGAAGTTCTCTTGTTTGAGTACTAGTCGTTTTGATGTTGTCAAACGTCTGCCGTAACTGGGGATTATAACGGCAACACTCAGGCGACTAGGTCCTCTTATTTAGGGAAGCTTACGGTAAAAGATTGGGAATGTCCCCCTATCAACAGTAGGGAATGTGTCTTTGTTGTTTACAAGGCCGCTCGAAGAGCGAGACTGTGAAAATGTATGGCCGTGCTCAAATGGATTTTAGAAATCATCTGCTTATTGACAGTCGAACTTGGAGATCAAGAAACACTTTTGAACGTAATAAGGATGACGATGAATCTTACCTTATAGTTCACGAAGAGACATTAAGCGACATAGGAAATGGGCTATACACTGTATGCACACTTGTCTGGAAGGACAAGTGGGAGATTGAAAGGAATGGTGTCCTTCCAACAAGTGTATTATTTTGATAGAGGGTTTAGAATTATCGGAAAGCCAATTCTTCAGTAAGGTCAAGTGATCGGAATGTCTTGGTGGAGGCCGCTTCCGATCAGTAATATTAATGTACAATTAATATTACAGCTTAATCTCGACTGAACCCTTCGGGTCGAACCCAATCGAACAACCGATCCGAGACGACAAATCAATCCGAAGGATTTGATGAGTCGTCGGAGTTTTACGAACAAAGACGTCGGATATCAAGCTTAGAGCGTCGAGGTCGAGCGTCGCAAGTCGAGTCAAATTTGGAATTTGACGAGATGTGAAAAATCAACAAGCAACAAGTTCGAGCGTAGCCGTAGCGTCACATTGCCTAGCCAAGTGGACGTTAGGCTAGCTCGAGCTAGCATGCACTATGCGTGCTAGGTGCACCATGTGTGTGCTAGGCGCACCATGTGTGTGCTAGGCACACCGTGCATGCTAGGCGCATCTTGCGTGCTAGGCGCACAACACACCATCGCAAAGCTAGGAGCTTGCATGTGTGTGTGCATCGCTAGCTCTAGGCGCATGGCAGCACCATCGCAGCACCATGCGTGCATGCATACGCATAGCACAACACTATCGCATGGCTAGGCCAATGCGTGTGTGCATGTGCGTGCGTGCCATCGTAGCAGCAGCACATTGTGCTTGCTTGCTTGTGTGCGTGCCTTCGCATGGCGGCACCAAGCAGCAAGCAACGAGCAGCAGCTAGGAGCCTCGCACAGGTAGCAGGCAGCGAGCAGCGAGGGCCTCGCCCAGCGCCCAGCAGCCAGCATCATGCGTGGCTCACTAGCAGCACGCATGTGCTAGCTGTGCTGGCTGGTGCGCATGATGCGTGCTAGCTGTGCATGCTGGCAGTGCATGCTGGCCAGCTAGGCTGGCAGCCAGCTCCTCCCTTTGCTTGGTGGCGGTTTGTGAGAGGTGGGGACCAATGCTTGGAGCAAAGCCTTGGGGAGCAAGGCAATGGTCCCCCTCATTGGTGGTCCTCACCTAACCACTCCTCACCATGTGACACTTGTTGATTATCTATTGCTTGTCATTTTATGATTGAAATGCAAATTCTCCCACATTTGTGGGAGAATGGAAAATCAAGTAGCATTCCCTTATAAATACCCAAGTGTTGGGCATATGGGAAGACACTTGAGTAAAACTCAATGAGGCATCTCCCATTAGTTGAGAAAACCTCTAAGTTCGTAAAACTCCAGTTTTTATTTGGTCGGGTCCCGACTAACCTTCGGGACTTGGACCGTTCGGGTCGGGTTCATGGGTAAGAGCCGTTGGAGGCGGCCAAGATTGTGGCGCTCGAGCTTTCGAAGTAAGAGCTCGATTTGCGAGCGAAACACTCGTCTAGGGTAAGAATGTCGTTTCTCCTTCTCTCTTTATGTTGTTAATTATGTGATTAAATATTTAGTTGCTTTAATTAGTAAGCGGGTCTTGGTTGGGTTTCCCTTCCGCGTAGCTTTGGACGCTACGAAACCCAACACTAATTATTCAGTGAGGTCAAGTGATCGAAATGCCTAGCCGGATGCCGCTTCTAGTCATTAATATTAATGTATAATTAATATTAAAGCTTAATCTTGACCGAACTCTTCGGGTCACACCCAATCGTGTAACTGAACCAAAGCGACGAATGATAGAGATTTTACGAACTAAGACGTCGGATTCCGAGCTTAGAGCGTCGAAGCTAAGCGTCGAAAGTCGAGTCGAATTTAAGAATAGACTAGACGGAAAAATCAGTCAAACAACAGGTCAACGTGCATAAAAATCCTAGCCTCGCAAAGGCCTAGACATACGAGGGCTAGGTAGGCTAGCATGGTTACCCGAGGTTCATGCCGCAAGGCTAGCACGCACACCAAGCTTGGTTTGCTGGCCAAGTGCGTTGCGCTAACACTAGGCCACCAACAGCCATTGTAATACCCTAGAAATTTCCTTCCTTTAAAATACTCTTTTTACACTAACTAAAATCCGTTTTAGAAAATAACCGAAATATTACCGCCACCGTGATAACGGCTAAGGCTAATTTTCAAAGTCTCACAACGAAAGTCTAAAAATAAAAATCAACTTGTTAAAATAAAACTTGAGTTTACAACCTAAAAACAAATGTAAAATAAAACATCCACAAGTTGGAACCAATTCAAACATGGCCCTTCTTAAAAACCAATTAAAAATAAACATAATACTGTTAGTCCACAAACAATAACTAATAATTCAAAAATATTAAAACAAAGAACCCTAACAAGTAACTATCTGCACTCTATCCCATCATACTTTTCATGCTTCAAGTACCTATTACTTCCTCTTTATTCAACTCTATACTCATCATATAAATGGGTCATAGTAGGGCCAATCCAAAGAAAAGCCAAACACAAACACAAAAGTACGAATCAGCAAAGCTGAGTACATATGCACCACACTAACATGAATATCCTAGCATCAAAATAAAACTAAGGGAAATTATCAATGGTACACCCAAGGTTTGAGCCTTTATCATTGGTACACCTACTTAACTATTGTTTATCAGCTATACACCCAAGGTTTCATACAGTTATCAACCGTACACCTACCGTACACATTCCGTTAAAAAAAACGTTAGATGTGGTTTTTAATTACAATGAAATGACTAAATTGCCCCCTACCCCACAGACATTAACTCTCTCCCTCCAAACTCTAACTACCTAAATTAAAATCACCCTAAACAGAAGATCGTTCATCTTCTTCTTCCTTCTCACTCTCTCCCCTGTTTCTGTTGTTGCGAGGAACCCTAATTCAAGCGTGTTTAGAGCAAAATTCCTGGAAATTCTGCACTACATTGCTGATCGTTAAAGGTTAGTGTTGATCTGAGCCTTTAATATTGTGATTTTCGCATAAAATAGTTTGGTTTTTGCTATTAGATGAATATTTGTGTAAATGATTGAAATTTGATTTCCATGTACAATTGTTACTTGATTATGGTTTGAATTATGCATGATATGCCTCTGATTATGAGTTTTTGCTTAATTTTGTGTTTGTTGCACAAATAATTCGATTTGGGTGTGTTTCAGCTCATATTTCTAAGTTTGTAAGTGATAGGTAACCCTAGGTCAAATTATGTGTTATGTACTGCTGCATGCCATGTTTAAATGATTTGCATTCATTGATGGTGGGATTGAATTGTGGTATTTTTCCCTAATTTTGCAGAATGAGTGACAAGGTTGTGATAAGATTTAAATATAAGGTTCATAATGTTGATATTGAAGTGGATCCTGATTTGTGCAATCTCATGGATTTAATGATTGAATTTGAAGAAGGTTACAAAAAAAGGGAATAGGAATATTGAACCCTATCTTTGCTTATGCATATAGAGGCAAGCACTGGCCTATTGATGATGATGGTGGTATGATTAGGATGTTTAGAACATTTCCTGATGCTAACTTGTATAAAATTTTGGTTTACACTGCTAAGGATTCCACTTTCATGAATGATCTAGTGTCTGAGTGGAGGGGGAAACAACTTGCTGCTGAACAAGCTAACCAAGCTCAACCACCGCCTCTAAATGAAGCTAACTAGGCTCAACCACCACCTCTAAATGAACCACCAACACCTCCTCAGCAGCCTACAGATGATGGCGCATCACCTACTGTTGGTCTTGAAAAGAACCCCTCTTCTGCCCAATCTTCAAATGCTCCAATGACCAAACTCAAACCTAGGAGGAGATTGATATTGACATACCAGTCCACCAATGATGATATTGCTACTACTTCTAGGATACTGACATACCCTCATTAGATGATATTGCTGCTAACCCCTCATTAGATGATATGTTCCCTAAGGAGTTTAATTATGATCAAACTATTACTGCTGATATGCAAGAGGAGCTTAAGGGTATTGGTGTTAACATGTCTAGTAAGGAATACACTAAGGGTAGGAAGGCATTTGAGAAGGCGTGTGAAAAAAGTGTTGCATCTAAGGCTAAGGGCAAGGGTAGGGGGAAGGGTGAGACTTCTGCTGCACCTAAGGGTAAGGGAAAGGGTAAGGGGAAGGGTGAGACTTCTACTGCAGCAAAGGGTAAGGGGAAGGGTGAGACTTCTACTGCAGCAAAGGGTAAGGGAAAGGGCATAGAACTAAGTAATGCTCTTGGTCTAAGAACTCCCCTATCTCCAGAATCACCACACACCATCCTTAAAACTCTTATTGTGAGGAGGAGTCCTAGATTTATAGTCTCACTATCTAACCCCAGCATCTCTTTACCTGAAACCACCTTATTTGATAGGAAAATGCATAAAACCACAGATATTACCAAGGGTTTGTGAGCAAAATTTGCAAAAAAAGTCCAAAAAGTTAGTGTTGTGAGGAGAATGGTGAATTTTGATGACGTAAGTGAGGGTTCTGATGATGCAAGTGGGGGTTCTGATGATGCAAGTAGGGGTTCTGAAAATGATGGTTCTGACAATGAAGTCATCATATCCGATGACATTGAATCTGTTGAAATGGAAGAAATTAGTGGAGTTCCACATGTAGAAGAAAATTGGGACCCTGAAGAATGGCATGGCTTTATTGATTCTGATGATGATATTAGCTACTTGAACAAGCTGTACAAAATTGGAGAAATGTATGAAGAGAAAGACTTTGGGAAAATCTAGATGAAACCTTGGATGCTTTTCATTGATAAGGGTCATTTGAGGTAAACCTTGAAGGACTATGCTATCCAGGAGGGGTTTGCTTTGAATGTGGTGTATGCAGACAACAGGAGGTACACAGTCCCTTGCTATGCTAAATGTTGTGACTGAAGATTACATGCAAGCAGGCTGCCAGATGGCAGGACATGGGCTGTGAAGAAAATATGGCCTGATGTCCACACAAGTAGGGGTTTGGAGACATACAACCCAATGTGCACTATCAAATAGGCTGCATACAAAGTGATGGAGGACATTAGGGCTAATCTAGATATCCCTGGGAAACCTTTGAATGAGCTATTGTTTCAAAGGTATGGGATATACATGAAGCAAGCTTCTCTGTACAGATTTAAGAGGTTTGTGAGAGATGTCCTGTTTGGAGGGCATGATGAGTCTTACACTCACTTACCTACATATGCAGAGGTGATTACAAGTACTAACCCAGAATCAACAACATTTGTAGCATGGCATGAGAGTGAGAGCATCCCAAGGGTGAACTTGTTTAGCAGCATCTTCATATCTTTTGCTGGGCAATGGAAGGGGATCCTAAGTAGTTGTAGGCCATTAATTGGTGTTGATAGGGCACATTGAAAAGGCAACTATGGGGGTATCTTGTTGTCTGCCATTGCAATTGATGGAAACAATGAAATTTTCCCCGATGGCATATGCAATAGTGAGTGCTGAAGACAAGGAAAGCTGGTCATACTTCTTTTGGCATTTGCAAAACCTTGTTAAACACTCAGACAGGGCATATTGGACTATAATATCTGATAGACAAAAGGTACATCATAATTTTTCTTCCCATTATAAAGTTGAATTCATACTTAGAGTAGGACTAACTGATCTGAACTTGTTCTTGCAGGGTGTTGACATAGCTTTGAAGCAAGTTTGGCCTGCAGCTAGGAGAAGGTATTGTTGTAGACACCTTAGCAGAAATTTCTAAAAGCTCTTCCCAGTTCCATTGATGTATATCTTATTCTGGAGGGCCTGCAATACAACCTGTGCATTCAGTTTTAGAAAAGCAATGGAGAAGCTTCAAAAGGAGGGAGGTGATGAAGTGGTTTGCAGACATTGGTGATCAGTCCAGATGGAGCAAATACAAGTTTGATCCAAATGTTTGTAATGACTCAAACACATCAAACTTTGTAGAGAGTTTTTACTCAACCCTTGGGGTTGACAGGTGTAGACTTCTCCAAAATCTACTGAAGGTTATATTCTCAAGACTTTGATTCATTTTTACCTATAGTTGCATATGCTATGTTTTGCTGAATTGATATTGTTCTTGTGATAGGAATTAGAAGGATTTGTATGATGAGGTTGTTAGCTAGGCATGAGAACTCAAACTCTTGGAATGATGATGATGTTTGTCCTAAGATAGCAAAGAAGGTTAAGGACATCAACAAGGCAACCACCACTTGCAAAGCATACTAGTCTACTCCAGGGGAGTATGAGATACATGAGGGAAAATCTTAGTTCCCAATAAGCTTGAACAGCAAGATATGCTCTTGTGGTGCTTGGTAGCTATCTAGCATACCTTCTAGGCATGCCATTAGGGCAATGGTCCATGCAAAGGTTAATCCCTACAATTAAATCAACTCTTGGTATTCTGTGAAAACATAAAAGCAACTATATAGCCACTACATACATCTAGTGCCTGATATGAGTCACTGACTAAGCATGGATGCTTTCCCTTACATTGACCCTCCAAAAATGAAAAGAGGTATTGGTAGGCTAAGCAAGAACAGAAAAAGGGAAGAAGGGGAGGATCAGCCTAGTAAAAGATCATGGACAGTCAAGTGTGGTAGTTGTGGTTCTTTTGGACATAATGCTAAGACCTGCAAGGGAGGTTTAACCAGTAAAAAGGCAACACAATAGACTGCATCAGTGCTTGATGCTTCACAGCTGCAGAGTCAGCCCCCTCTTAGCCAGTCACAGTCCCAAAATTAAAGAGCTTTGCATGTTCTTGCTTAGAGTTGCTTAGATTTTTGTGTATTGAAACTTTGTGTTGGTTTATGTCTATAGTAGCTTTTGATAATCTAGTTTTAATTTCAGCATTTTGAATTATGCTGTTGACAATTAATTTGGTACTCTAAGCTTTTGAATTATGTAATGAATGGCAAAAGCATTTTCTTTTGGTCAATATATGTGTATTGAATAATGCATTTTGATTTTTCAAAAATTGTTCTACTTTAACTAAGAAGTTCAGCAGCAATATTTCCATAAAAATAACATACTTAGCTTAATTCATATCAAGTAGCAGATTAAAACAACATTACATTATTTCAAAGCTACCAATAATAACACCATATACATAACAACACCAATTTTAACCACCAAATGAACAAAGTCAGCAAATTCACCTGTTTTGTGTATAAACTCATTGAATTCTCTCCTTAGAAGTTGAACACTTGTAGCTTCAGGTGTATTACCCACCCTACCTGCTGTGTCACACACAATCTGCTCCTCCTTAACCTACATGAAAAATTCACACCACCTGCACTTGTAGTAGGGCCTTCCTGGGTTTGAAAAAGAGTTTGAGAATCGTATATCAGTAGATCTTGAGGGGTCACAGTTGCTATTAACTGATTTGAACCACAAACCCCTTCCATTCCTGTTGCTTGAAGAACTCATGCCAGAAGAAGACATTGAGAAGCAAAAATAAAAAAAGTGAAAAGGAAAATTCGAGAAGAAGAAGAACACTAAGCTGCAAATGAGTGGGTGGGTTAGTTTAAATAGAAGGAGGGAAAGTAAAGAGGGAAAAAAGGAGGGAAACTAAAGAGGGAAAAAAAAGGAGGGAGTTTTGTAAGTTAAAAAAACATAAGAAAAAACCAAATCTAACCTTTTTTAACAGAATGTGTACGGCAGGTGTACGACTGATAATTGTATGAATCCTTGGGTTTACCGCTGATAAATAATAGTTAAGTAGGTGTACCATTGATAAAGGCTCAAACCTTGGGTGTACTATTTATAATTTTCCTAAAAGTAATAATTAAAACATGCTCGCCACACAATCACAAGTCAACTTACCTTGGACTCATAACTAGAAAAATTAATTATTAATAATAATTTTGGATTACGCATCGAACGGGTTTCCTTCCTTGAAAATAGCCCATTTAAATATTGAGCTTCCAATTAGGGAGCTACCCCAATTGGCACCTACTATGTCACCTTATGACGGAATTCTAGCGCATTAACAATAAAAGAAAGTACAGTGTCATGTACCTTTGTAGAAGTTATGGTTAAATATAAAACCCCATAACTCCCCCCATATGTTCATACTCAAGGTATATACATTCCAAGAGTTTTGGTGCGTATCCTCTTATACTTTACGTGATTTACCAATTTAATTCGTGATGACTCAAACCAATCAATCAAGAACAAACATAATAACAATCAATACATACTTCCAATTCATTCTTGAATTAATTAGTGAGCACATATTATTTATTTTAATTAAGGGTCTTTGCCTAGTTTTGTGCACAAAATTGCACGATTACTACCTTGGTGCATAAAATGCACTACTAAACTTCCTTGACTCAAACTCAACTTACATGAGCAAGTAAATAAATTAATTAAATTCTTGACTCAACACCAATAATAAATGGGTGAGAAATAAACTCATGAATCATGATCAATAATTCTAACTTTAGTTCTTTAGTTCATATATAAGTCTTGCTTATTAAATTCATGCCTTCTTGATACTTGAAAATTAAATGTACTTCCATGATTCATACATACTTAACTTGTATCGTGCCTAAAATAATATATTCACATGCTTGCATAACAATTTATGTTCAACCAACATCAATTCCAAGCATATAATCAACCAAACATGCAACTAATTCATCACTTATATCATACTTTACAAATCCTAGCATGATACTACGCATACACAAATATTCTTGTGCACATACGTACCTTGAAAAACGCCAAAACTCGGCCACATACGCTAGAAATCACCTGGTTTGAAGCTTCCTACAAATAAGAATACATAACTATAAATAATCTACTATTCTCACAAATTTCCAGCAACTATAATACACTTTAAACCTTACTAATCAACCCAATTTAATGACATAAAGGCCATGAAACCTTTTCTTTAAGTGGGTACTTCAAATCCTTTTAAAAAGACATAATTTTTATGACTTAAATAAAATTCTAGCATTGTTATTTAATATAAAACATCAATAATAGATTAGGAATCATAGTTAAATCATTAAAACCTTTTTCCCCTTTATGGGTAATCAAACCTTAACTCAATAATTAAAAAGTAGTCTACATAAATAAATTCCAGCATTAATTTGAGGTCTTTAAACTCATTAAAACATGTTTAAACCATTAATTAAACAACAACAACTACCTAGGATCAAACCCTAACCATAAACATTAAATTCCCAAATTCTAGGGTTTGTAAATTGGGGATTTTGATTGAATAAAAACCTGAAAATTATATAAATAATTTAACAACATCAAATACCCAAAATTAATACCAAAATATAATCAAAATCATGCTTAAATTGTTGAAAACAATAGAATTAAAATAGGAAGAGAAATAGATTTTTTTTTTTAATAATAATACCAAACCGCAAAAACAAAAGGAGAGAGGAGGAGGGGTGGCCAGTGGTGCGCCGACTGCTTCTGTTGGCCACCGGTGGCTGATGGTGGCGTTGGTGGCTGCCGACGTGCGTGAGGGGGAATAGGAGAGAGAGGCGGGGAGAAGAAAAAAAAAGAAGATGAAAAAGAGAGGAAAAATAAGGAGAAAAAGGAGAGAGAAAATTAAGAGGAAACTTTTGGGATTTTTGTGAAATATGACAATAATGATTTTGGAGTGAAAAGTCTTGAGGTTTTGAAGTATTTATACTCCCATTTTAAGACAAAAACTCATAATTACAAAACTATCACTACTAAATCCTACTCCCCGCTGACTTCTTCTTTTGGGGCCAACTTGTTGGGCTCTTAAGTGTCCTTAAATTCCCAACAAGTTGATCTAACTATTTAAATAAAGATGACCCAATTCAAAACACTTTTATTGCCTCGGTTAATGACCTATATTATTTTATACACATTTACATAATATTTAAATGATTAATTTTTTTTAAAATGAAAAGAACCATTTTGAATTATAAAAATAAATAAATAAATAATTTATATATAAAAATATTATAAAAATTACAGAGTATTACAGTCTACCCCCTTAAAAGAAGTTTCATCCTCGAAACTTAGCACGAAAATCATAAAACTTTGTTCAAAACTTATTTAAAACTGTACTTTTTCACCCACTTAGTAAAAAAATTTCTTAATACTTATGGTTGTTGTACTTTTTATAACCTTTTTTGTTCTCTTTCTTTCTAAACTTTGTATAAAATTGTGCAAAGTATACTAATAATGCACAAAAGGCTTGAAAATAAGGTAATAGCGCGAAATTCTACCGCATTCTACCCACATTAAAGAAAACGAGTTATGTCCCTGTAACTCAACTAACCTCAAACAATTCAGGGTACTTCTTTCTTATTTCATCCTTAGCTTCCCATGTCGCTTCCTAGGTTTCTTGATTCGACCACAAAACCCTTACTATCTTGACATCTTTCTTGCGTGTACTACGCACTTTACTATCAAGAATCCTTACAAGTCTTTCTTCATAGGTTAGGATTTAGTTTAGTTATATGGTTTCAGGTTGTAGGACATGCGACTTGTCTGGGATGTATCTTCTTAATTGAGAAACGTGAACACATCGTATACCTTGCTGAGATCCATAGGAAATGCCAATCTATAAGCAACTTTTCCTATTCTTTGCAAAATCTCATACGGTCCAATGTACTTTGGACTCAACTTCCCTTTCTTTCCAAATCTCATTACTCCTTTCATTGGTGATACCTTGAGCAAAAACTTGTCACCAACTTGAAATTCCTCTTCTCTACGCTTTAAATCTGCGTAGCTCTTTTATCTATCTTGAGCAGCTTTAATCTGAGCTTGGATTTCTCTCACTTGCTTCGTTGTTTCTTCTATCAATTGAGGACCTAGAATTCTTGTCTCACTAATGTCACTCCAACATAGTGAACTCCTACACTTCCTTCCATACAAGGCCACAAATGGTGACATGCCTATGCTTACATGGTAACTAATATAGTAAGAGAATTCTACCAAGCCTAAGCTATCTTCCCAAACTTTTTGGTAATCTAACACACATGATCTTAACATATCTTCCAAGGTTTGGATAGTTCTCTTAGATTGTCCTTTTGTTGCAAGGTGAAATGTTGTACTCATCTTCAATGTCGTACCAAAGTTCTCTTGAACACTTTTCCAGAATTTTGAAAGAAACCTAGAATCCCTATCAGAAACGATATCCTTAGGAACTCCATGTAGCCTCATAACATTCTTAATGTAAGCCTTTGCAAGTTGTTCCATTTTCCAAGTCTCTTTCATTGGTATAAACACTGCCGATTTGGTAAGTCTATCCACCACAACCCAAATGGTATCATTCCCATTCTTAGACTTAGGTAAACTAGTGACAAAATCCATTGAGATACAATCCCACTTCCAAGCCGGGATCTCGAGTGGTTGTATTGTTCTCTGTGGTCTCTTATGCTCTATCTTCAATTTCTGATAGGTTAGACACTTAGATACAAACTCTGCTACTTCCTTTTTCATCTTAGGCCACCAATACACCTTTTTCAAGTCCTTGTAAAACTTATCTCCTCCTAGATGTATTGAATAGGGTGTATTATGCTCTTCTTCCATCAACTTCTTCTTCAACTCCACACATTTTTGTAATACACACTACCTCCCCTTGAATCGAATACTCCCATCATCATGGATTCTAAAATCAGTCGCCTTCCCTTTCTTAATCTTCTTCCTTAAGCGATCTAATTTCACATCCCCTACTTGGTTATCCTTAATCTCATCGAATATCATTGGTTGGATACTCAAATTATTAAGCATTCCTTCCAACGTTCCATGTGGTACTACCTCGAGGTTTAACTTACTCATTTCCTTACAAAGTTCATCTGCCACTACCGAAGCGTTCACTCCATGAATTTCTTTGCGACTCAAAGCATCTGCAACTACATTCTCTTTACTCTCGTGGTATTGCATATCTATTTCATTGTCAATGAAGAATTCTATCCACCTACATTGTCTCATGTTCAAGGTTGATTGCGTGAAAAGATACTTCAAACTTTTATGGTATGTGAATATCCTACATTTCACTCCATATAAATAATGTCTCCATATTTTCAACGCAAACACTATCGCTGCCAATTCTAGATCATGAGTAGGGTAGTTATGTAATCCCCCGTATTTTTCTTAGTAAATAATAATTATATATTTTTATGTATACGAATATCTTATAATAATTTTATACTTATATAAATATTTTGGAAGGATTTGACAAAATAAAAACGATAACTTATATTTCAATAGCATTTTTACTCACTTTGGGCCATGACTACCATTCTAACTCTACAAAAAAAAAAAAAAAAAAAAGAAGCCCAAACCCTCATTTTTTTAAAATAATTAAGCTTCTCTCAAAACCGTCCTATTGCTTTCCCCTTATTACACCTTTACTGCTTCCCCTTACCTTCCCCTTTCACTCACGATACTCTCAGACAAAAAAAAAAAAAAACCAGGAACCCTCGCTGCCGCTGCCTCAGCCGGAGCTCACCAGCGACGACCCTCGCTGCAGCCCGGTCGTACCACCTCAGCCGAAGCCCACCACCGCAGCACCGTCGGGGCCCTTCACTGCTGCCCGAACCACCAGTCGGTTCCCTTCATTCCCCTTTCTTTCCATCTTTTCTTTTCTTGTTTAAATTCCTTCAAAGCTTTAATTTTTATACGAATTTTTCAATGTTTAATAATTATTATGGTTTAATTATGTTTATGAGTTATAAAGATTGCAAATTTATGAAATATACTTTACTTGAATTATGGAATTAAATTCCAGATTTTATTTAGGCGAGAATTGGGGGTTTTAAATGTTGAATTTTCATGATTTGTGGGTTTAGAACGTGAAGGTTAAATTATCTAATTATAATATGTGCAAATCATGTTTAAATTCGAATATTTAGATTTAAAAATAAAATTTCAGATTTTGAATTATGTATGTTTAGGGATTGTGTTTAATTATGATCCTAATCTTAATTTTTGATGAGTATAATAATTTTTAGATTTTTAAGACAGCTGAATTTTTGGGTTCATAGTAGGAAGATTAAATTATTTAATTATAGTATGTATAAAATTACATTTAAATTCAATTACCTTGATTATAAACTAAATTTCAGATTTTAACCCCAACTTTAAATAGCTTTAAATCATGGTTTTATGATGGATTTTCAAGTTCTCAATATACTAACGCGCTATATAACGATTATTTTAAATGAAAATGTTTATGCGGTTGTTTTATAATTTTAAACTAAATTTTTAGATTTATAATTCTACTTTAAAGTGCTGAAATTTTAAGCTTTAAGCTATAAGCTATACTTTTATGATTTTAGCATATGAACTCATAATTCCAGTACTAAATTATTAACTTTGGCTAATGGGAATAATTTAAGAGCATTATTTCAATGATTTAAAGGATTTTAAAGTAGTTTGGTATTGCTGTAAAATATATTGCTTGGGTATTAATTGAGCTATGGTTTCCTTGTTTAGGAGAGGACTTTGTAGAAGGTGACTTCTAGCCTTAAGGTGGCCAACCAATTTGTGTACTCAAGGTACGTACAAGAATACGAGGAACCTTGATTTTAGGAGCATGCTTAGGGACTTGGAAAACCTAGAATCATGCTAAGAAACTGTGGATTGGCTGAAATTGTTTGGTAATGAGTTGATTGATGACAAGTGTGATGATTGCTTTAATTCATGTATGAGAAATTGCATTGATTTTTCCTTATGAGGATTATTCATATAATACCTTGCAAAGAGAGCTTAGAAGCAAAGCTACAAGTATATATATATATATATATATATATATATATATATATATATATATATATATATATGGAATGAATCGTTTTAACTACTTATTCAATTGTATTGAAATGGAATGAGTAAAGGAAGAGTTAAAGTCTTATAAGACAAGATTGTGGATATGAGGTGCCTTATGCACTTAAGGTGTTTATACACCGAGGTAGTTAAAGGATTCAATAATAAATGTTGTTTGTCACTGATAATTAAGAATTGAATTGGAAACTTGAATGATTTGAATGATTGATGTATGATTGGTTGTGTTGTTTGCATATGAGTCATCACCAAATTTAAACTGGTAAATCACGTAGAGTGCAAGAAGGATGAGCAATAAAACTCTGGATTTGTGCACATCTAGAGTAATGACAAACAGGGGTTGGGGTTCACGGGGTATTAGCCGTGTACTTTTCAGAGGCCGTCTGATCTACGAGTCTCTTGTTTTAAATTCTTTTAAAATTATAATGAGTTAGATGAGATCTCATACTAGCTATGGCCACGGAGTCACGTCCGTCTGCCATTGGATGTTTATTAATGTCTTCCGAAAGGAGGCATAGGGTTTTCTTATATAATGTTCCGGAATGGAGCACAGGGGGACAACCCGGTCTACTGCTTAGTCCAATCAATTAATGAAGTGATCAATGCTACTTAAATAAAAACTTAGTAATGAGTAACTATTGAATCATGTGTTCGAGTCAATGATTCTATGGAGTGTATGGAATGCTTGTTATTATCATGCTAAGGCTCTTTACTGTGTTTCGTAGCTTGTATGTACTCAGCGTTGCTGATGACGTGCTTTTGTGTGTTTCTCTTGGTCATGGCCTTCGCCTTCAATGACCCTGTAATGATCCAATTCTTACACTTGTAATATTGGGGAGCAGATCAATCACAGGTTTCTGCATAAACTGATCTTGCATCAGGGTGATGAGATTTGAGTGGAGCGTTGGTTAATCATTTAGCTTATTTGATTTCATAAAATGATGTTATTTTGACTCTAACTCTGCTCGCTTCCTATTTTACCGGATTTTGAATAAGGGCCGTTATGGTTCCAACTTGTAAGACTAATTGAGTTTTGACTTTTAGTTTTGAAACTTATATTCCTTTTTAAAACTAAGTTAGTTTTCCGCTGCTGATTTCTGAAACTAGCCTTAACGTTTGAACACGTGGTGGTAGCACGCCATTAATTCTCTCACAGGTTACTAAAAGTATTTACAGGTGATTACAGGTTACTACAAGTTGATACAGGTTTTAAAGAGAATTATTGGGGTGTTACAAGTTAACTACATGTTTCCTCAATTGTCTCGATGCATAAGCAATCACCTTCCATTTTGTATCAAAACACACCCAAGTCCATTCTTAGATGCATCACTATATACATCATAAGAACCACTTCAATCAGGTAAAGTAAACACTGGTGCTATAGTCAAATTCTTCTTCAAGGTTTGAAACGCTTCTTCACACTTATCACTCCAAATGAACTTAGATTCTTTCTTCATCAATGAAGGCATAGGTCTAGCTATCTTCGAAAAATCCTTTACAAATCGCCTATAATATCCAGCTAGGCCCAAAAAGCTTCGAATATCCGACACATTCTTGGGTGTAGGCCACCCCTTCATAGCTTCAATCTTTGCAAGATCTACCTCTACTCCTTCCTTAGATGTGAAATGTCCTAGAAATGCTACCTTCTCCAGCCAAAACTCACACTTCGAGAATTTGGCATACAATTGGTTAGTCCTTAAAGTAGCTAATACTGATCTCAAATGCTCTGCATGGTCCTCTTTATTCTTTGAATAAACCAAAATATCATCAATAAATACCACAACGAATTGGTATAGGAAAGGTTGAAACACTCTATTCATCAAGTCTATAAAAATTGCAGGTGCATTTGTCAACCCAAAAGGAATTATTGTAAACTCATAGTGTCCATATCTCGTCCTAAATGCCGTTTTCGGAATATCCTCTGCCGCAATCCGTAGTTGATGATATCTAGACCTCAAATCAATCTTAGAAAACACTGTTGTACCATTCAATTGGTCAAACAAGTCATTTATCCTAGGCAAAGGGTATTTGTTCTTTATGGTTACCTTGTTTAACTCCCAATAAGCGATGCATAGCCTCATGCTACCATTTTTCTTCTTCACAAACAATACAGGAGCTCCCCATGGTGATGCACTTGGTCATATGTATCCCTTCTCCAACAAATCTTGTAATAGATTTTTCAATTCGCTCATCTCAGCAGGTGCCATCCTATATGGTGCTTTAGAGATAGGTGTCGTTCCAGGTACTAAGTCTATGGTAAAGTATATGGTTCTTTTTGGCGGCATACTTGGAATCTCTTCAGGACACACATCTAGAAACTCCTTTACTACCTCAATATCCTCTAGTTTAGATGGTTCCTTATACTCCAAGTTTCTCACACTACAGAAATAGATTGGGTTTCCCTTCTTCATATATTTTGCCAACTTCACCACAGAAATGATCTTAGTTTTCCGTGCTTCCAATGGGTTACGAGCTCTCCCCGAGCCATTTTCAAGTGGATTTTCTGTGACATAACCAATCCATTCCCAGAATTATTTCAAGGTCTCCTAGTTTAATTTCAATCAGGTTGGATATGAATTCCTTACCTTTAATTTTTATGGGAACATCCTTATAGACCTTAGTACAGTGAACTACACCCCCATATGTTTTCTACAGTTTTTAGACAATGTGATTATCTTGGAATCATAGTTTTAGAAATGAAAGAATATTTTGCACCAAAATCTAATAAGACTTTAACAGGACCTGAGTTTATAGAAAATGTACCAGTAATGACATCTCTAGCTGCGTCAGCCTCACGTGAACCCATCACGTTAAGCTTTCCTAGTGTTCCACCCTTAACTTGTGTGTTACCACTATTAGTATTCTTATTTCCATTATGAAACTGTGTCCCCTTGTTCACTTGATTCCCATTTCTCCTTTGACCTTCTTTCTATTGATTCCAGTTCTGTCCACTACCCTTAAATTGGTTGTTTCCTTGACCCCCTTTATTCTTAGATAAACACTCATATGCCCTATGCCCTTGCTTATTGCACAGGTTACAAGTGACTAAGTTACCCTCACAATCTTTCCCTGGGTGGTTGTTGGAACATCTCTTACAATAATATATCCTTTGGTTACGATCTCCAGGCTGGTTCTTATTTCCCTTAGGAAAATTGCGCCCACCTTGGTTGTTCCTATTGTTTTGGAAGTTATTGCCTTGGAGATGGTTAAACTTTTTCTTCTTAAAGTTATTCTAATTCCTAGGCAGTCCAGAACTAGTCGTAGACTCCTTTCTTTTCTCCCTAGCATCCAACTCAACTTTTTAAGCTTTCTCCTTCAACTTTAACGCATGTAAATGTGCTGCTCTACCATACAACTTGTTTCGGGGTTTTCTGATGTCCTGCGGGAGAGTTACAATTCCGATACTGGTATCCTTGCGCCCGTACCTGCAAAACAACGGAGACTCCGGGTGGTGGGAGCTCCGCCTCCGATGATCAAGTTAGTACTTGTTTGAGGAGTAAATAAGTGCGTAAAAGTAAAGGTGGGAGATCTGGTTCCTCAAAGGGAGGAGTGATCAGTATGTTTTGGCTTCTCTAAGTGAGAGTAATTATTGCTTAACCCTTTTTAATGAGCATTAATGAAGGTATTTATAGTCTTGGGAAGCGTGCCCAATCCTAGGTTTAAGTCAACCTAGAGCTGATTGGGCTTTTCCCGGAAAATGGGCCTATGTGGCCATTTTCCTAGGTGGCAAACAGCAGGCCACTTGGCGTGGTATGCTTAGTCCATGGTGGACAAATGGCGGTGTGCCACGTGGCAGGCCCTGAGAGGTCAAAATGGAGGACACTTGGCAGGACCTGATTGGTCCACGTGGCGTACACTAATTGGGTGGGAAAAACCCCCTAATCATTTGCCCCTCACAGGTGGCACGTGACTGGTCACATGTGACCTGTGACAGGTGTCGGCCTGTAACAGGCGACGACCTGCTACAAGTGTCGTTCTGTAATTGGCCGAGCGTTTTTCCCGCTTATTTTTTGAATTTGGAGGTGACCTTTCGTATTCTCATTTTACCCTATATAAGGGTATGTTGACCAAGTCTTTTGTTCACATTTTGCGAACTTTGCAAGAGAAATCTCGGACCCCTGAACTTGAGCTCTGATTTTCTGGACGACAGATTTCACCAACCGCCTGCTTTTATTAGACGCTTGTTCGATCAAGCTCCCTTTCAGAACTTAAGTTTCAGGTAACCGTCTGTTCCTTAATCCTTTTCTACTTTGATTTTGCATTTTTCTTTCTTTTTGAAAATGAGGCCTCAAAAGCATCCGGCACGGCCTAGGTTAGCAATCAGTCGGTCACCGGGGACGGCTGAGTCTATGACTAGGGGTGCCGACGGCCCTACGGTACTTCAAACTTTGCACAAGTCCCGGAATCCAACTGTCTTTGTATCTATGCAGGACAGTATGGTCAGAGGATTGAAAACTCTGATGGCTCTTCATTCCGGGTTCAAGTTAGCGAGCTATCGGACCAGTTGCCTGACACCACCGGGACCCGAGGCGGCTCTACTGCCGAGAGCTCTGAGGAGGGGGCCAAGGTGGCCCCTTCCCATTTTACAGTTGACTTAGCTGGTCAGCAGTCGGCTCCTTCTAAAGAAGAGGGGTCGGCCCCCTCAGGGAGAGGGGAGTCGGACTCCTCTGATAGTGAGTCCGAAGCCAGCTCTTCAAGCCGCCTCTCCCTTAGCTCAGAAGAAAGGCATTCTCGCCTACATGAGGCAAGACTAACTCATTCAGTCGAAAAAGGGGTTGACTGGTCAGAGCCATCTTCCTCCCATAGGGAGTTAAACACCCCATATTACTATCACGTCCCAAAGGGCTAAATCAAGGCCATGAAAGAACGAATAGAGACTTTTTTGTCGGACCATGTGATGGGTCCGGATTTTCAATTATTCGTGCCAGATGTTAAAGATGCAGTTGTCTGGCCCGAGGGTGCTAGCTACGGGGACGCCTGTTTTGGATGCTACGAGGAAGCCATTAAGCCGGCCTTCGATTTCCCTTGCATCCGACCGTTTAACAAATCCTCGATGGGTACGAGGCGGGGCTATGGCAGTTAGCCCCTAATTCCTGGTTTAACATCCTTGGCTATGTAGCCGGATGTGAAATGCATGGGGTGAAGCCGAATTTTGAGGCGTTCGCCCATATGAATTATTTAAGCCGCACCTCCAAGGCAAGCGGTACCGGCTGGTACCAGATAACGAGCCACAAAGGCTATCTGATGACTAGGGGGAAGGAGAATAAGTGAAGGATTGGAGAAACACTTTCCTCCTAGTTTCCAACCCTAATAAACTCCTGAAAAAACGGTATAATAGGTGGAACAGGAATCCGCCTCTTCTTGCAGGCGGCCGTAGTATGCCGCCTGTTCCTCGCCTCGCCAAGGAGGAGATCCTTGACCAAGGACTCTTCAAAGTAGAGATGAGCAAACTCTACTACTGGGGTACGGGAGCAGGTGCCTTTAAACTTTGTTCCCAGATTTGAGTAGCTATATGATGAGTACTTTTTGGCCGCTTGTGGCCTTAGCAGTCGGACCTCCAGAGGTAGCCGGCCTCTTGTGCCTCTACATGCATTACATGATTTATTTTTGCATTTTTCTAACTTTTTGTGGCATTTTCTTTCAGCCGAAGCTATGGATCACATTTCTGCTTCCAAGAAGGCGGCTGCTTTGCTATGAGTCTCGATCATGAGCCAGAGGCGGACTTCTATTGACTCTGCCAAGGGGGCGCCCCAAGTGAGTTCCGAACCTTCAAATTTTTTCTTTGAAAACCTTTCTTTGCCAATATTAATCTTCCAGGATTTTACAGGTGGGCTCATCCTAACCCTCTTCCTCCCAGCAGCCGGATGCAAAAGCGCGCAAACTGGCCACTGGGAGTACGCCTGGCTCCTCCAGGAAACAGGCGGCTGAGAAACAGCCGCAAACCCCCAAGAGTGCGGGAAAAGAAGTACAAGTCCCAAGGGACAGTCGGCCTCCAAGAGGTACAATCCGGCTCTGCTAAACTTGTCTTAACCTTTTCTTCAATGTTCTCTTCATGTTCTGATGTTTTCATTTCGAATGCAGGCGGCCCTCAAGAACCGGACTTGGTCCAAATGACCAAGTCTATGGTTAAGGCCATCGCTCTAGAGGAGAGGGATGCGGTTAAGGGAGTCGACACCCTTGACCTGGACGGCATCATGGGTCTCCTTTCCGAGGTAGACTTAGCATTTTTTTTTTAAAAAATGTTGATTGACTTTGCCTGCCGCCTGTTCTTTTTCAAATTTGACGCCTGTTTTCCTTTTTCAGACTCAGCACCGATCAACGCCAAAAATAAAGAGGTAAAGGCTGCTAAAGCTATGGCCGCCTCTGACATTGATAAGGAAATGTTTCAAATTGCCCAAAATGAAATATTGACAACTGATATTCTTTATTATCAGGCGCTTGCCACTTCAACAATCAGAATTGAGTTAGAGGCGGCCAAAAAACGAAACGAGGAGCTGGAGAAGACGGTCAAAAGTCTTCGAGATGAGCTGCGTGCACTAAAAAACATCGCCTATAAGGTTGAAGGTCTGCAGAAGTCTCTGGACACACTCAACGAGCGCCTGGAGAAGTAGGAGGCGACCATCACCAAAGATCTTAATGCCAAGGTCGAGACCGAGAAGCTGGCTCTAGCCCAGGCCATGATGGAGGACTCGACAAATATCATGAAGATGACCTGGTTGTCCCTCTTCCCAAAAGCTAGCTATGCCGCATGGGATAAAAAATTCAACGCTTGTACTGAAGAGTACAACAGAAGAATCATGCAGCAGGCGGTTGATGAGGACGAGAAAGAAGAGGAAGCGGCCGGCTCCAACTCCGAGGAGGAAGAAGAGGTGGTGGCCCTACAGCCAATGGAGGAGGATACGCCTAAAGCTCCTGTCTCTGAGGACTAGTCAACAAAAGAGGATGCTTTGAAGAATCAAGCGCCCGTCGTTGAGCTCGATCAGCCGGCTGTTGAGACCCAAGCCCCTCCAAATGTTTAAAGCTTTTTTTTTTCAACTTTCCAACGGCCTGCGTGCCGTTTGTTTCCTTGTATCCTTACCCAGCCAAGGGGCCGAGGTTTATGAATATTTTGCCGGTCTTAATGGTCGGTTGTTTATATATGAAACTAGCGACCACTGTTTGGTCGTCTTGTCTATGATCACTGAATTTTGTTTTATTTTTGCCCAAGTATAGAGGCTTCTTGATATCCGCTTACATGCCATACCAAATGTTTCAGCTTGTATGTTGTTTAGAATTTAGAATTTTGCAAGCAAAGTTTATCAAGTACCGACTGCCTATGCCCCTGGAAGAGTGGTTGTCTTAGCTCCAAGTTAGCGACCAGTCGGCCATGTATCCAGTCGGATTCCCATTGTATTTTAGGAAACACATTAGATTTGTTAAACTTGTTCAAGTTAAAAGGGAATAGGCCGCTTATAATCGGGCCGCCAGTTCGTTTAAGTAGAAATAGAGTCCTTGCTTGCCTTTAGCCAGGCGGAGTCATCATTGCTTTTTGGACTGAGAGTTCCTTTATGCCAATAAACAGGCGGACTCTTCATTCCTTTTAGGTTCCCTACTAAGTATGTGGGAGTGACTATGGGTAAATTTTGAGATTACCCAGTCGTCATTTCTCTTGCTTGAGTAGTAAAGGTACCAGGCGGCGAAGGCCGGCTGATCCCCTTGATTCGTCAATTTTTGTGGGCTATTAACTCAAGAGGTACCCCCTGTACTTATCCCAAGTGATACAGGCGATTATCTGACTCGGATTTCAACTGCTAATACTTGTTTGATTAGTGTTAAAGTTATCCTTGTCTCGAAACGGCTACGCGGTTTTTCTTTGGGGATAGTCGTCTAGGTGCCGTGTACTTAGTTTATAGAGCATTATTCCACCCAAATCGGAGCTGCTCTCTGCAACGAATCTCATTCAGAGGGATGTCAGCGGACGCCTGCTATGATGTTGGGACAGGTCGTATTAGTTTAAAAAAGAGGATCAGTTGGCTAGGCGCCTGAGCTGATCATCCGGCCATAGGCCTTGTTTAGTTCATGGTGAACAAGTATAGGAGAGTAGCCGACTGTAAAGTTACAGGCGGCATGCCCCTTTGAAACAGTACAAAGTAAAGAAAATGGAGAGTAGCCGACTGTTAATGGAACAGGCGGCATGCCTCTCTTGTGTATATAAATGAAGCAAATTTGCAAGTTTTATTAGCTGCTCTCGGCAATTACATCATTCAAAAATAATACTTCTTTAAATTATCTACATTCTAAGTTCGAGGTAAGGATTGGTCATCTAGTGTTTCTAGGCGGTAGGTGCCATCCATAACCTCTTCATAGATTCGGTAGGGTCCTTCCCAGTTGGGAGTTAACTTTCCTAGCTCATTAGCCCTATCGACTGCTTCCATCTTTCGCAGTACAAAGTACCCCACTTTGAGTCGACGCCTGTGTCCCCTTTTGTTATATGCCCTTGTCATTCTCAGGCGGTAGATTTCATGGCGTAGGGCTACATTGCCCCTTCGTTCTGGGAGTGAATCCAATGCTAGGTTCATGGACTCCCAATTTGCCTCTTCGTCACAAAGCATTATTCGAAGAGTCGGCTCGTAGTGTTCGATTGGTAAAACAGCTTCTGTCCCATAAGTTAGGAGGAATGGAGTCTCTCCAGTCGCCCCTTTTTCAGTCGTCCTAATGGCCCAGAAAACATGTGGTAGTTCGTCTGCCCATAGGCGGCCTGCCCTTTCAATTTTCTTCTGAACACCGTCTGAGATGATTTTATTGAAAGCTTCTACTTGGCCGTTTGCTTGTGGTCGGCGGACTGATGCAAAACAATGTGAGATGCCTTGGTCTCCCAGCCAATTTTTGAGAACAGACATCTCAAATTGGGGACCATTATCAAAAACCATAGACATGGGAACCCCAAACCGAGTGATGACATTTTTCCAGATGAACGAGATCACATCCTTTGTCTTGATACCCTTAACTGCTTCTGCCTCCACCCATTTGGTGAAGTAGTCAACTGCAACCAGTATGTACCGCCTGCCGCCTGTTGCAGGCGTATAGGGACCTAGGATATCCATGCCCCACTTAGCGAAGGGTATGAGACTATGGATGGCCGTGAGGTCTGTGGCCGGATGATGAATTAACTTGCCAAATCTTTGGCACTTGTCACATTTTTTAACCATTTCCATGGCATCAACTTCCAATGTAGGCTAGAAGTAACCTTGCCACCTGACTCTTTGAGCAAGCGACCTGCCGCCTACGTGAGAAGCGCAGTACCCTGAATGTAGATCTTCAAAGATCTCTCGTCCTTTTTCTAGGGTAACACATTTCAAGAGGGGCTGAAGATACCCTTTCTTGAAAAGTTCGCTTTTACACATCTCAAAGTTTAACGCCCGTTTTTTTCAGCAGGGCCGCCTGGGATAGATCACTTGGCTAGGTGTCATCTGTTAAATATGCCCTGATTGGGTCCATCCAGGTTGAACTTCTATCCCGAATTCCAATGGGCTCTTCTTCAATGCTTCTCTTTTCCATAACTTCCCAGAAGACGGTCCTTGGAGTGTCAGAAGAGGCCGAAGATGCCAGCTTTGAGAGAGCATCCGCTTGGTTGTTCTCGGACCTGGGTACTTGAGCTAGATTAAACTCTTCAAGTGACCCGGCCGCCTGACGTACCGCTTGCGAATATTTAATCATGGTCGGATGGGTTGCTTCGTATTCGCCGTTGTACTTGCTTACTATCAGCTGTGAGTAAGAGCAGGCGTCTATTTTTCTTGCCCCAGCCGCCTTGCACATGCGGATACTGGCCAATAAAGCTTCATATTCCGCCTCGTTGTTCGAGGCTTGGAAATTAAAACGTAGAGCATACTCGTACATGTCGCCTTCTAGCGACTGACATATGATGCCTGCACCACAACCATTCGAAGTGGAGCTCCCGTCCACATTAATATTCCAGACTTGGTCTGGAATTTGAGAATCAGAGGGCCGAGTGATCTCTACTATAAAGTCAGCAAATTCCTATCCCTTCACGGCTTTTCTTGGCTCGAACGTAATTTCAAGGCTCTGAATTTCTATTGCCCATTTGATCATTCGGCCTGACGACTCCATGGTTGTCAGTGGCCGCTTGATTGGCTGGTCTGTATATACCACGACCGAATGTGCCAAGAAGTAAGGCTTCAATTTTCTAACTTCCATGAAGAGGGCAAGGCCAAATTTTTCCACTAGGGGGTACCTCAACTCGGCATTCTTCAACATGTGACTGATAAAATAGACCGGGAGCTGGCAGCTGTCCCTCTCAGCAAGGAGGACGACACTTAGAGCATGGTCGGACACTGCTAGATACATATAGAGGACTTCTCTTGGCAAAGGGCTGACCAGCCTTGGTAAGGAGTGTAAATGTGCCTTCAGCTTCTGGAAGGCCGCCTCAGCCTCCGGCCCCCACTCAAACATAGCTTTCTTTTTAATTTCCTGAAAGAAGTAAAGGCATTTGTCGCCTGCCCGGCTGAGAAACCTTCCCAGGGCCGCCAGACAACCTGTTAATTTCTGGACCTCTCAGACAGTGCGGGGCGCCTGCATGTCTATGACCGCCTGCACCTTTTCAGGGTTAGCCTCTATACCCCTTTGATTGATAAAAAAATCCGAGGAACTTCCCAGACTCAACTCCAAAAACACACTTCTTGGGATTGAGCATGACTTGGTGCCGCCTGAGTGTGGTGAATGTTTCTCAGAGGTCGGCCAAATGGTCTGTCTTGAGTTTAGACTTCACAATCATATCATCTATGTATGCCTCAACGTTCCTCCCAATTTGGTCAAAGAAGACCGTGTTTATCATTCTCTGGAAGGTAGCTGGGGCGTTCTTCAAACCAAACGGCATGACCGTGTAACAGTATAGGCCTTGATCTGTGACAAAGGCCGTTTTCTCTTGGTCCTTCTTCCAAAGGGGAATCTGATGGAAACCAGAGTAGGAGTCCATGAAACTCATTAAGGCATGGCCGGCTATAGAGTCGACTAGATTGTCGATCTTGGGGAATGGATAACTATCTTTGGGGCACGCCTTATTCAAGTCTATGTAGTCCACACATATGCGCCAGGTACCATTCGGCTTTTTCACAAGTACAACGTTTGCAACCTAGTCAGGAAAATAACACTGCCGAATGAACCCTGCATCAAGTAGTTTTTTATCCTCGGCGGCGGCCGTCTGGCTTCTTTCTTCGCCATGGTTTCGCTTCTTTTGCTTGACCGGCTTCTTTTTTGGATCCACAGCTAACTTATGCACTGCCAAGTCTAGACTTATACATGGCATCTCATGTACTTCAAATGCAAAAATGTCCTTGAATTCCTTCAAGAGTTGGTGAAAATCATCACCAAGTGCAGCAAGAGTAGTTGTCCCAACCTTAACTGTTCAGTCAGGACGTGAGTTGTCCAGGACGACGTCAACATGTTCACCAGCCGGCTGGGGGAGGAACTCGTCTGACCGCTCCTCGGTCAGTGATTGCTATTGCTTTTCTTTTCTTTCGGCCCCCTGTTGGGCGGCCTTTCTTTTCTTGCCGCCTGCTGCTTAGGCAGGCGCATCCTCCTTGATTTGTTCAAGGTTCGTTTTCTATCCACTTGGGCCAGCAGTTTCCACAGTGGGTTTCATATCCGAGAGATAACACTCTCTTGCCATTTTCTGGTCTCCTCTTAGGGAGCCGACTATTCCATCATCCTTCTCGAACTTCAGCAGCATGAGAGATGGAATGATGACAGCTTTGGAATTGTTCAAGGTGGGTCGCCCTAAGATCATGTTATAGGCCGAGAGCTCTTCAACAACTTAGAATCAAACCACCATGTGACGGCCCTCCCCTTTCTCACCCAGACGGATGGATAGATCCACCTGTCCCACTGGGTGTACGACGCTCCCTCCAAACCCTACTAAAGGGTGAGATACCGGATGCATGTAGTCAGGTTTGTACTTGAGCTTTGCCAAGCACTTGTTGCTGATTAGATCAGAGGAACTGCCGGTGTCTATGAGGATCCGGCCAACTCTCTGGTTGGACACTTTGCATTCAATTACAATGGGGTCATCATGCGGCCCCCTAACGCCTCCCAAGTCTTCCTTTGTGATGACAATTTCTGGGAATGAACTCTTAGAGGTCCGTCCTTGGTTGACGAAATTAACATCTAACCGCCTGATGTTGTCTTTGTTGCCCCTGATAGTGGGGCCGCCTCGTGCGAAGCCGCCTGCTATAGTATAGACGACGGCGTCGTCAGTGTCAGAACTGTCAGCCGACCAGTGCTTCTTCTTAGCCGCCTGTTTCTGTTTTGGAGGACCATTCCCCTTGGACTTCTTGATATAGGAATCAAGATCGCCTTTTTCTGCTAGGCGGTCCAGGAAGCGCTTGAGGCTTATACACTCAATGGTTTCGTGACCAATGTCTTCATGAAAGTGGCAGAATTTGCTTTGGTTTCGGTTGCTTACCGAACCATTCATGGCAGCCGGCTTCTCAATTGAGATCCGACCCTTGATTTCATTGAGGATAGCGTGGCTATCCTTGTTGAACTCATACTTGGGAGAGTATGGTTTATATTCTTTCTTCTTTTTCTGGGGCGGCTATTCAAAAGAGTCGGCCGCCCATACTTCTTTTTTTCTTTTTCTCTTCTTTATTTGCCGACTGCTTTTGTCGGCTTTCTCTTTTGTCGGACCTCTTGCTATCCGACTGCTTCCCAGTATTATAAAGGTCAGTTGCCTGAATATAGGCATCCGCCTCCATCATGACCTCTTGGAGGGTGGTCACCATCTTTCTGACAAGGTCAAATTTGAAGTTCAACCCATCCTTAAGTCCTCTGAAAAAATCAGTATAGGCTACCTCATCCGGCGGCCCTTGTATCTGAATCCTCATCAGGTTAAACCGCCTGATGTAGGAACGGAGTCCCTCCTTCTCTCCTTGCTGTATGGTCCCCAAATCAAGGGTCGTCTTCTTAGCAGGAATGTTCATCGCAAAATTGGAGGTAAACAAGTAGGCGAGGGTCTTGAAATTGTTTACGCAACCAGTCGGCAAGTTGCCGAACCATTGTTGAGCAATGCCCTTTAATGTGGCTGGGAAGCACTTACACCATATGGGGTCATCCAACCCTTGAAGGTACATAAGGTTGGTGTACGCCATCAAATGATCTTCTGGATTTGTAGTGCCATCATAGGCTCCTACCAACACATTCTTCACTTTGGCCGGCTGGGCGGCCTCAATTATTTCCTTGGAGAAGGCGGACAGCTGTTCTCCAAGTCTAAGCAACCTAAGTTGCCAGTCTAAAGGCTGGACGTTTCTTGCCGCTTGTCCTCCAAACAGAGTAGACTGCATGAAATATTGAGGTTGTGGCACGTATGGCTGGGGTGGCACCTGTGGTGCCACCTGGTTTTTCTGGGAGCCGGACCGGTAGGAGGTACCTCCTGTCTGGCTATCATAATTTGAGTTCGAATACCTCAAGGAGGTATTGTGTAAACTGTCTTGAAAAATCAGACGTTGAGGCCGACTCTGACAGTCGATTACTCTTCTTCTGCTCTAACAACATTCGAGCATCAGAGTATGTTCTCTTTGACCCATCCGGCTGAACATGGCGGATGGGCTTCCTTTTCCCCGGAGAAGGGAAGCGGTACTTAGTTAGATTGATCACTGGCGGCTCCCACTCCCTAGACTTAGAGTAAGGGGTTGTCTCCCGATCCTTTACAGGCTTCTTCCTCCTGGATTGAGAGGGTCTTCTGGGCGACTGTTCCTTTGGTGGAACTATAGTCCTTTTGTTGATTAGATCCTGGATCTCCCCCTTGAAACTATTCATGAAGGTCATGAGTTCGTTTCTAGTGATGGGGGCAGACCCCTGGGCAGCCTGCTGATGATCAAGCGGCTGGCCGGCTGATTTGCCAGATCCAGTTAGGCAGTCCTCCCGTTCCTTCCTTTCGAAGGGACGGGTGCGTGGAGCTCTTAAGGTCCCGTCATAGGCCGTATGAGTCTCGACTTCAATTTCATTGTCAATATCCTGGTCCGTCTGAACCAGGGGGTCATCTAGAGGACACTTCTCGCTTTAATTCGGTACAGACTGTGATGCCATCTCGAAAGTACTCTCCGCACAGACGGTGCCAAAATGTTTCGAGGTTTTCTGATGTCCTGCGCGAGAGTTGCATTTCCGAGACTAGTATCCTTGCACCCGTACCTGCAAAACAACGGAGACTCCGGGTGGTGGGAGCTCCGCATCCGACGATCAAGTTAGTACTTGTTTGAGGAGTAAATAAGTCCGGAAAAGTAAAGGTGGGAGATCTGGTTCCTCAAAGGGAGGAGTGATCAGTGTGTTTTGGCTTTTCTAGGTGAGAGTAATTATTGCTTAACCCCCTTTAATGAGCATTAATGAAGGTATTTATAGTCTTGGGAAGCGAGTTCAATCCTAGGTTTAGGTCAACCTAGAGCTGATAGGGCTTTTCCCGGGAACTGGGCCTTTGTGGCCATTTTCCTAGGTGGCAAACAGCAGGCCACTTGGCGTGGCATGATTGGTCCATGGTGGACAAATGGTTGTATGCCACGTGGAAGGCCCTTAGAGGTCCTATTGATTGGGCGGGGAAAACCCCCTAATCACAACTCATCCAAATTGTCAAACACCTGTCCTGACAATTGGCTTTGGAGAGAAAGAGGCAATCCCCTCTCAAACCTTCTAGTTTTCTACCTATCAGTAACTATGGTATCTTCAGCAAACCTAGACAACTCGATAAACTTAGTGTAATACTCAGTCACTGACGTACTCCCCATCTTAAGTTCCAAGAACTCATTAGCTTTCTGCTTCTACAAGAATTTAGGGTAGAACTTATCCCTCACTTGCTCCTTGAACACATTCCATCCAAAATTAGGTAATTCTCTCACAGCTTGTTCATTCTACTGCCACCACAGATCTGCTTCACCCCTTAAATAATAAGTTGCACTACTCGCTTTGGACTCATTAGGACATGCTACTGCCATAAACAACTTGTCAAATTGTCTCAGCCAGTTTTCAAGGATAGTTGGGTCAGGTTCTCCCTGGTAAGTAGGAGGTTTGCTTTGGGCTATCTTCTTAAACAACTCCCTAGAAGGGTCAGGATTGTTATTGTTATTCCTCTCAGCTAACTGCTGATCTACAACAGCTAATTGCCTTACTACCTCATTCAAATCATTGTTATTGTTGTTTCCCCCTGCCATTCTAGTCCTCTTGATTCAAGAGATGAATACTATTAGGTTGGTCACAACTCTCTTGTAACTAAACAACAACTAAGCTACTTTAGTTCAAGCATACAAGCAATCATTTTTAATTATAGTAGAAGCAACTACTCATTTCTCCTACTAATAATTCAACATATTGTTTTGGTTGTCATGCTACCATTTCACTTAGGTTAATACATCACAAAAAGAAAATAATGTTTTTGAGTCATTTCCCTTGATAACATTTACAGAAAATAAAGGTAATAAATGACGTTTGATAAGGTTGTTGAAATGGAAATAATATAAAGAATAATAATACTTTATTGAAACAATGAACAGAAATGTTTGGAATATCCCAAATGTAGCTTTGCTACTTATTACTCACGCATTACATTATTAGACTGTAACTATGAATGAAGAATGAAATAAATTCTCAAAACACTAAATAAAGTTATTCTAAAATCTTAAAATGTTGAAATTGTTAATCTTGTCTTTTATCTCCTTGTACTTCTTTGGATTATACTCAGGATCACTCCCATTATCACCATCATTGCCACCATCATCATCATTATCATCAACCTCATCTTCCTAACTCATCAGATTCTAAGTTAATGATTACTGGAGGGCTAGGAGGATTTGGATTAGGAATGATTTCACATGAAGAATCTCCAGATTCATTATCTTGCTCCATTGGCTCACCCTGACTCTCATAAGTTTGCTTAGGTTCTGACTTAGACATGGAATCATCGTTTTCTGAAAAATAATAAGGTGCATTTTGTTGTGGAGCTGGATCACCGAAGTTATGGTAAGGAGGAGGATAAGAAGCATATTGAGGGTTAAGGTAAATAAATTCTTTGTGAGCAATGTAACGGTATAAATATCTCCAATCTGCTCCCCACTGACCATTAGAGTCCTTATACTTAGTATAGTTAACTACACCATTAAGCAAATGAAAATCACAAAAGCGACTCTTAATAGCTTCATAGGGAGGATAGTTAGGCAAATAATGAACAATTTTGGCAGAGACATAGTCAGGTTGGTCAAGATGACGCTCTTCAAACACATCAGATCTATAAGTACAATAAAAGCAAATCCTGCGAATATAATCTCACACATGGTCATAGTCCTTCTTTACTAAAGTACCCGTGGTAGTGAATCTACTAGGTAAATGAAACATCCTGTAAGGTATTTCGGGTTATGACTCAATGAGAGAAATTTTCTTTTCAATCAATATGCAGTTCCTTGCAAAAATTTAAGTTTGGTGTTCAATCATACAATTTAGGATATTACAGATAAACATGCTTTCACATAGATACATATTATCATGTAACATGCTTGAACACCTTGCATGAATAAAATATGCACATAGGAAGACGTACAATTCTAACCTATATGACCTTATTTTCCTACCCAATCTCAGCACACACATAATTACATACCTTAATTCCTTCGCATACCTGCACACATAATTTTATTTTATTTTTATAAAATGAACTTTATTTTTCGAAAATAATTGTCCAAAAATAATAAAAAAATTCGGACCCCTTTATTAAAAAAAAAAAATATTTCGACCCTTATTATTAAAAAGAAAAATTCGGACCATTTAATACAAAAAGGAAAAAAATTGGCCTTCTAAAACAAATCGAACCTCTTACAAATATTTTAAACTTAATTAAATAAGCACTTGGCCAAGCTTTAAAACATAGGTACCTAAAAAAAAACGTTTTTGGCTTTAGTGGTAATTAAAATCCAACCTAAGCTCCGAGATACCACTTTGTAATACTCTGGAAATTTCCTTCCTTTAAACTACTCTTTTTACTCTAACTAAAACCCTTTTTAGGAAATAACCAAAATATTACCGTCACCGTGATAACGGCTAAGGCTAACTTTCAAAGTCTCACAGCGGAAGTCTAAAAATAAAAACCAAATTTATAAAATAAAACTTGAGTTCTTAACCTAAAAACAGATGTCGAATAAAACATCCACAAGTTGGAACCAATTCAAACATGGCCCTTCTTAAAAACCAATTAAAAATAAACACAATACTGTTAGTCCATAAACTAACCAATATTTCAAAAAATTTATAACTAAGAGCCATGACAAGTAACTCTCTGCATTCTATCCCATCATGCTCTTCACGCTTCAAGTACCTATTACTTCCTCTTTATTCTACTCTCTACTCACCATATAAATGTGTCATAGTAGAGCCAATCCAAAGGAAAGCCAAACACAAACACAAAAGTATGAATCAGCATAGTTGAGTACATATGCACCACACTAGCATGAACATCCTAGTATCAAGATAAAAGTAATAATTAAAACATGTTCGCCACACAATCACAAGTCAATAAAAGTAATAACGGCAACATAAACTTATGTCCACTACTACAAAATTGATCAAAGAGACCATATCAAAATGGTCAAAGAGACTACCCTAGGGGTGGTCTCTAGCTCACAAGTCTCTTTAGCCTAAGAAACCACTTCATCGAAAGTGTTCTCTTGTTTTATAAAGAGATACCACTTATTTAGAATAGATGGTCTTAGTTTTTGAAAAAACTGAGACCACCTATTTCAAATATATGGTCTCTTTCTTTCTATTTTTTTTTAAAAATTATTCGTATATATATATATATATATATATATATATATATATATATATATATAATATTATAATATCAAATAAACAAAAAATACGTATAATTCCTCTAATACAAGTAGTTTATACTTACAAGAAATTTATACAAAACACATACGAAATACATACTCACAAATATTACAAAATTTACAATCAATATTCTTATAAAAAATTATACAAAACCCACCTAAACCTACACAACTCCATCACCTAATCCTACACCACGCCACTGCCACCACAGTAAGCCCCCACCTTACACTACCACAACCAGTCACCACCATCGCAAGCCCTTATTCATCTTAATATCTTCTTCATCTACTGCTTGTTTTTTTATTGCTAATTAACCACTAATATTAAAAGACAACCTAATAATTAGCAGAGATCAAGGACTGACACTTGATTAGGCTTCCACCTCAATATACTTAACAATAGCAGGAGGAGTTGAGATCACCCAGAAATAACCATAGGGATCCTTGAGCTTGCTCATGCTCCAAGCAACTTCATCTTTTGTCACTTCGCCTTCAGCCACTACACAAGCTGCTACTGCCTTCCACTACCGAAAAACATTAAAATCGAAGTAACTTCAAATTAAAAATCAAACTAAAAATGAAATTAAAAATCGAAAAATACACTAAAAATCAAACAAATACCTTAAAAATCGACAATGGCTTCGAATTTCATCTCAAATATGACTAAAAAGGCCAAATTTGAACATGAAAACTCTAGATCTAGAGTTTTCATGGTCGAATTTGGCCTGTAAAACCTTTAAATTGTTTAAAAAAAACAAAAATAAATGTTGATGTTGGCATTCTTGATGGCGGTGTTGTTGACGTTGGTTGTTGTTGATGGCGACGAGCGGTGGCGGTGTGAGAAAGAAGGGAAAGAAGAGGAGATAAGAAAGAGGGGAAAGAAGAGGAGATCTAAAAGATAGAGGGGAAGGAAGAGGAGATCTAGAAGATAGAGGGGAAGGAAGAGCAGGGAAGAGATAAGAGGAAAGAAAAGTGGCAGAAGGAGAAAAGGGGGTTAGGGTTAGGAAAATGATGGATTTTTTTTTTTAAAAAAAAAGAGAGACCATTTATTTAAGAGAAGTGGTCTCTCATTTTTTTTAATTAAATATTTAAAAAAACGAGAGACCATTTATTTTAGAAAAGTGGTCTCTCCTTTTTTTAATTAAATAAATAAAAAAAAAGAGACCATTTATTTTAGAAAAGTGGTCTCTCCTCTTTTTATTAAATAAAGAAATAAAAAAAAAGAGACCATTTATTATTAAAAAAGTGGTCTCTCCTTCATTTTCATCTCCCTAAGATTTTACCTAAGAGACCATTTATTTAAAAATATTAGGTCTCTTGAAACAAAGAGACCATTTATTTAATTAATGGGTCTCTCTTGTAAGGTCTCTTTGAGAATTTTTGTAGTAGTGGTCCATGTATATTGTGCGGAAATTTAAGGTAAATTTTCATAATCACAAATGATTAGGGTATCCAAATCATTGTGAGCCAGTTGGAGTAAAATCTAAACAAAGCATCATTAGGAAATCTACTAAAGTAAATGTTGAGAACATTGCTGCCTTAGAGGCAATAATAAGAAAGTTGTTAAATGGATAGTTTATTGTTGAACTTTGATGATTGTAGGTTGTCAAGTTGAAGATCTCAAATCATGAAAAATGAGTGGGAGCCATCACTGGGACAATAAATCCTAAATCACATATAATCCATAACACACTTGAATTTATCATCTTATTATGAAAGTGTTCGATAATGAAGATGCTAAGATTTGCAAAGTAATCTTAACTAAACCTATGCAATAAGTGAACCACAACATTCACAATTGCGTGAAAGAAATCAAGCATATTAGATATGGGTGTGATTACTCTTAAAACATTTGGGAAAACCATTTATCATAAGATGAAACGTTTGATAGTTTCATAGTGGAATTAAATTTTACTAATTATTTCACAAACTATTTAACTGTGGTTTAGAATTAAATAATGAGTGAACATTGAATGTCATATCGAACTTTATCCCTAATCAAGGTCATTTGAAAGCTAGATAACTAATGACCACGTGATATTAGTGTGTAGTATGATTTATAGCACTGTTTCTTGTGCTACAAGGACAAGAATGTCATAAATTATTTGCACAGGTATTGGTTTGGAACTATACTGGATTGACGTATGAGAATTCTTTAAGAGATTTAACAATCGTCATAAGTATATTACTGATTATGGCTATCGGAACCTCTTTCCTCAACCATGAGTATTGTAAGTTCTCTTGTTTGAGTACTAGTCCGCTTTGATGTTGTCAAACGTCTGCCGTACAAGGGGATTATAAAGGCAACACTCGGGCGGCTAGGGCCTCTTGGTGAGGGAAGTTAACAATGCAAGACTGGGAATGTCCCCCTATTAACAATAGGGAATATTTCTTTGTTGTTTACAAGGCCTCTCGAAAAGCGAGACTGTGAAAATCCATGGTCGTGCTCAGATGGATTTTAGAAATCATCTTCTTATTGACAGTTGAACTTGGAAATTGAGAAACACTTCTGGACGTAATAAGGATGAAAAAAAATCATACCTTATAGTTCACGAAGAGACATTAAGTGACATAGGAAACAGGTTATACACAAACAACACACTTGTTCGGAAGGATAAGTGGGAGATTGAAAGAAATGGTGTCCTTCAAACAAGTGTATTATCTGATAGAGGGTTCGGAACTAATTAGGAAAGCTAATTATTCAGTGAGATCAAGTAATCAAAATTCCTAGCTAGAGGCCGCTTCTAATCAATAATATTAATGTATAATTAATATTACAGCTTAATCTTGACTAAATCCTTCAGGTCACACCCAATCGTGTAACCGAACCGAAGCGACGAATTAATCGAAAGGATTAAATGAGTCGATAGAGATTTTACGAACTAAGACGTCGGATTTCCGTACTTAGAGCGTCGAAGCCGAGGGTCGAAAGTCGAGTCATATTTAAAAATCGACTAGACGGAAAAATTAGTCAAACAACAAGTCAACGTGCACGAAAGTCCTATCCTCGCAATGGCCTAGACATAAGAGGGCTAGGTAGGCTAACATGGCTAGCCAAGGTTCATGCCGCAAGGGCCAGCACTGGTAGGAAGCCGAGCTTGGTGCATGCACGCACAAGCTAAGATTGCTGGCCGAATGCATGGCGCTAACACTAGGCCACCAGCAGCCATGCAAGGCACAGCGTGCTAGGCAGCCTATTGTTGTCGCAAGCTCGCACCCGCATTGAAATTAATTCTTTCTTTTGGCATTTTACCAACTATCCCACATTAAAAGATAATGGCAAATCTTGGGGACATTTCCCTATAAATACCCGTCATTGGGTATTGGGAATTTCACTTGAGTTAGTGAACTCTAAGGAATCTCCAACAGTGAGAAAACATTTGTTCGTAAACTCTAAGTTATTTTTGGTCTAGCCCCGTCTAAGCTACGGGGTAGGGACCAGTTACAGTTTGGTAGCGAGGGTGTGAGCCGTCAGAGGTTCTTGCACTTAGGGAACTTGAAGCTTTCAAGTCCGAGCTCATCGGTTAAGCGAAGCATGCTTCTAGGGTGAGTATTCTTTCTTTCTCTTCTCTCTCTTCTCTTATGTTTGATTTTATTTGCATGCTTTTATTTATGTTGTAATTATTATGCATGCAATCCGGTTATCGTGTGTTATTTCCACGCGGTGTCGGACACCGCAAAACCCAACACCAAACACACATCCTTAATACTTTTCCCAAACAAACACCATACCTCCTTCACGAGCCTTGAATACTCCAAGCCAAGCTCGAAGTTGCCTTAGACTTCGACATGAAAGGTTGATAGTTCTGAGGGTTTGGTCCCAAAACTATATTTCAATTCTTATTTGGTTTATTTGTTTTAATCTTTCTTGAAGTTACTAACGTGGGTATTGTTTTGATCGAAAGAGATACGAGGCATCAAAGTGAGTAGATCTACTATCCTTATTCCTCGATTTTGATATAGAAATCATGGTTAGAATATTATTCTTTTGACTCCTAGTATCATGTTAGGATGTTTACTTTTAATTCCTAGTATCATGTTTAGGGTGTTAACTAATATTTTAAATATCATGCTTTCTAGTATCATGTTTAGGTTAAAGCTTTGATCTTGATCATTAGTGACATGCTAGGGTTAGTTATTAATCCGTTTTGTATCATGCCTAGGATCTTGCTAATCATGTTTTGATGACATTATGATGTTTTGATTATAAAGTTTTTTATGGTGGTGATTATTGTGTCCATTATACATTTCTTGATTATTCATAATTAATTGTTATTGCTTGATCACGCCCCTTCTTGTAGGTTTAAAGGGAATTTGTAATTTAAATCACGCCTGATAAGATAATTAATAATTTGATTTAGGCTAATATGATTTTAATTCAAGTGATCGCCAATAATAGGTTTATTTGTGCATTAATGATCAACTAACATAGATTAAAAAAGTTTAGGGCTAACTTGATGTATGTATGTTGATCGAAAAGCGAACATGAATATCACAAGAATTAAGTAGAGGCCAATTTAGGGTGGGTTAAATCTCTTTTAAGTTGGATTCGTACCATCATCCCCGAATATCCAGTCTTGGTTCCGAACCACTATGGAGTAAGCGATCTCCGTGATCGTGATTGGGGTGTAACCTTCACACCCGTGAACGATTTACAGGTTCCTAAAACTTGTTTGCGACTCTTTTATCTCTAGATTATTGACGCCACCATGCTTAAATGCATAATCACAGTGGTGCTCTAAGTTGGGTTTGAAAAATTCCCTACAGTTTTTTGGCGACTCCACTACAGAGGATTTCTAATTTTAATTCCTAAAATTTATTTTGGCAATTGATTTAGAATGAGTGGATGAGACTTAAAAGATTCTAGATATTCATGTGCGTAATTTTGATTAACAATGTGGCATAAGCATAAAAAGGTCCGCATGGGAAAGACCATCCGTAATGCATAGAAAACATAGGATTTTTACACGTAGGAAAAGCAGGAAATATCTTTTAAGCCTAGAATCGAAAAGATACTACAAAAATCGGAAAAAACGTAGAACATAGAAAACTACCGCAGTGCATTGGAACTGTCGCGAGACGGTAGAGTTTGTTGCCAAACGATAACTTTATCACGGTGCGATAGAGTTGTCGCTGCGCGACAAGCTCTATTTTATCGCGCTAAGTTCTCGCGACATTGCGCCAGGAGTCTATCTTCTTGTTTTGATCGACTCTAGTACTGTCTCGACGATTCTACTTCCTGATTGAGTTTTTCCGACTTTTCTTAACCCATATGTGTTCTACATATGGTCTTAGCCCCTGGTAATTCACGCTCCATCCACCCTAATAAACGCTCCGTGCAACAATGGGTGCTTCCGAGTTTGTGAATTCACCAAACCATGGAAGCAAGCTAAGTCTAACTTGTGGGGTCCCATCCATCAGGCCAACCCTTCCAAAGGTATGGCTTCGCACGATGCATTTGGACTCATAACCATGGACCCTCTTTGGACACCATAATCCTTGACCTTTAGAGAACTAGAGCCATGGTTAGGTTGCAAACTCATTGCATCATGTTGTGCATTCCTTACTTGTGCATACTTTACTTGTGATTAAACTAACCTGTTGTGTTGACTTGTTTTTGCAAATAAAGTCTTAATCAACTAACCGAGGACTAAAAAGGACTTTGTTTAATTAATTGGTTAATTAATTTGAAGTAACAAAGTCTAAATATACTTGACTTAGCAAGACCATAGGCTTATACCTTCGAAAGGATTACCGAAAACAAATTAAAAATTGATGTTCCGTTGTTTTAGTGCGAAAATTTAGTTTGTGCCGCAGAATGCCCGGTTTATTGCGCCGCGGCAAGACCAGCTTTCCGCGACAGTTCCATCGCCACCCGATGGTTCGATCTTTCCTTTCCGAGTCTTCATGTCAAGTCTATTTAATGTACATATAAGATCTTAACTTAGTCTTTGCTTGAGTCTAATCACATATATAGTCCCATGGTCATCACACGAGTCTTGAACATGTCACTTTCACTCACAAGTCAATGCACACACTTTGTTTTTTCACCATGACCATGTCTAGAGTCTTGAGTGTGTTTTTCCGTCAAATTTTTTAGGGGGGTAAATCGGATATTATCCTCCCAACATAAACCATGTTGCTTAAAAAACTTAATTTGATCCCCATACTTTAATTCCCAAAATATGCACCCATTTTATGCTTTTCCAACCATATAAAAATACGAGTCAATTCGAGTCAAGTCATTAAAAGAGTCAATGGTTTAATTTTACATTACTTGGTCAAGGAGAGAAGGGCGTTTAATCAAGGACAACACTTTCTTTCAAGTACTACTCTTTGATAAACCGATTCGACAGAGAAGATAGTTCGTAATTATGGCCAGTCAAGAAGATTTCGAGAAACTTCGAGAAACTGTGAATGGGCTTGATGAAATGCTCAAGGGACTCACCACTCGAGTTGAAGATCCTAACAAGCAAGTACCCATTGAAACCATCAAGCGCATGAAGGATAGCTTGAATCAAATCTCCAATGACTACAAGTACTTTGGAATAAGCTCTAAGGGAGTCTCGGTGGATAAGGAACTTCTTCCGCAGAAGTTCTCTGCCAATGACATTCCTAAAATCAACCCTTACTTCCACATGAGGGCCTTTGAGACAATCATGGAGATCAAGGGGATTGACAAGAAAGTTTTCCTCTCACTTTTCACGCTTTCTCTTGAACCAGTATGCCAACAATAATTCTTTTCCATAGGCACTGAGAAGATCGCTACTTGGGATTTTATTACACATGCTTCATTGATAGATACAAATATAATATTCAAGTACAAACTGATCATAGGGAACTTGAAATTCTTAAACAAAAAGAGAATGAAGGTTTCACTGCTTTTAACAATATTCTGTTAGGATGATTGAAGTTCCAAGTGAAAAGGAATCTGTAAGGACGTTCATTAAGAACCTCCAAGAGAAATACCAAAATCATTTGAAATATCAATGTAATTTAAACACTTTTAAAGCTGTCTATAACATAGGCATTGAAATTGAGGACAATCTTGCAAAACAGAAAGCTGCTAACAATAGTAATAACAGTGGCTGGAAAGGAAAGAAGAACGACAATCCTTCTTCTTCCAAAATCACCCACTCTAGTAACAATCTTATTACCTTTAATCTAAATGATGTCCTAGCCACGAATAATTAAGGGAAAAGAAAGTAATTTAGAAGAGAGTTCACCCCTATTGGGATGAGCTATGATACCGTCTTTAATCGACTTCATGCCAAGGGACTTATTACTCCTATTGGACCCATTCAGGATCTTGCACCTGAAATGAGGCTGCCCAGTTGGAATCCAAATGCACACTGCATATATCATCAAGGTAGGGGCCACTCTATTGAAATTTGTTGGAAGTTAAAGGAAGCTATCCAATAATTGATTGATTATAACAAACTTCCAGTGCCTCCTGTTAGTAAGAAGCCAAGCATCAACAATTCTCCACTTTCCGATTCTTTGGCTATTTCTGACAAACAGGATCCAATAGATCCATCAGTCCTTATTAAGCCAGTTGAAGATCCTCCCATGGAAGAAATGCATTCCATTGAAGAAGAAGAGGAGATTTTATTCGATGCTATGACTGATTTTAAAGAAGAGACTACCAATGAAGGCATTGCTAGTCCTTCCCAAAATCCTATCAATGCAGATATAAATAGCCTTCTTGATGCTCTTCAAGAATTAAATCTTGAACTTCAAGTTCTTTACAGGAAATTAAATAAGATAGAATACAAACCTGTCCCCAAAGGAAAGTGTGACCCCTCCTCTTCCTCTCACAAACCAAACACCGTTGGAAGAAAGCCGTTTATCTTCAACATTGTTGAACCACAAAGGAACAAGAGGGCTTACACACCCATAGGCACTACTTATGAAAGAGCTTTTGACATGCTCCTAGAAAGAGGTATGGTCAAGCCTCTTGAGCCAAATCCATTTGAGTCCCTTAAAAGAATGGACAAATTCTACTGCAAGTATCATCAATCTGGAGGGCACGCAACTGAAAATTGTTTCAGGTTTAAGGAGTACTTCCAAGGACTCATAGATAATGGTAAACTTTTCATCAACATTCCAATATTAGATAGCATAAAATTAGGGACAATGATGCCAATGTCTATGGAATCTGGGACGGTGATGATGACGATGTATACCTTAAAGATATGGTAGAATCACCACTTACTGCACTTAACCCTATTGAAGACAATGATGACATTTGGGATGAGGACTCCCCAATCACTATGCTTACAAGGTCTAGGAGTGTGCAACCACCAGTCACAACTATACCCCTACCTACAACTCAACAAGTTCCAACACCCATTATAGAAGACAATGACATTGTCAACCAACTCAAAAAGACTAAGGTTGAGATGAATGTTTGGAAACTCCTAGCTTCATCTCATGAACATAGAGTTGCGGTGATGGATGCTCTAGCAAAAGTAGGGATAGATTCCAAGACTACTCTAGAAGGGTTGTCCAACTTCCTCACAAGTGACTACCCTAGTCCTAACAATTTGATCACTTTTTTCGACAAAGACTTACCACTGGAAGGTGATAGACACAACAAAGCCTTGAACCTCACCGTGGTGTGCAAGAGAATGAACGTACCAATGACCCTTGTAGATAATGGTTTGGCAATTAATGTATGCCCACTTCGCACTGCAAGGATGTTCGGAATAACGGATGAAGACTTAACTCCATCCACACAGGGCATAAGGGCATATGACAACACTCGTCGCCAAACCCTTGGAACCATTACTATGAATGTCACCGCAGGAGTCATTGAACATAGCACTATTTTTCAAGTAGTAGACATCAAGGCTTCATTTAACCTGTCGTTAGGACGCCCTTGGCTTCATGACCTTAAGGTCGTCCCTTCATCCCTCCATTAATACGTAAAGGCTATAATTGGATGAATTCCTATCACAATCGATGCTTCCCTCATGAGAAGCAAAGCTTCATTCAATCTGTTGTACTGTTGGGACGCCCTTGGCTTCATGAACTTAAGGTCGTCCCTTCATCCCTCCATTAACAACTAAAGGCTATAGTTGGAGGAATTCCTATCACAATCGATGCTTCCCCCATGAGAATCAAAGCGATTGACAAACCAATCATTCATGTGGAGCACAATGACAATGACGAAGATTTGTGGGGCTTTAATGCCGAAGAGGTCTCTTTTATCAAAGAAGATGAAAAGACCCCTCTAGACTATAACCCCCACTCGAATCTCGTGGTTTATGTTGTCCTTAAAAGACAAGGGCACTTTCCTAGAATGACCTTAGGAAAGATGAAACGAATAGCTAAACAGATGGGACTACCTGGCCTCCCAAAAATGGATACTTTTGGACTTGGCTTCGAACTAACTCCAGAGGACCTTAAGCGAGCCTGGGAAAAGTCCAATGCACAAAGAAAAGCTCGTACCCAGAAAGACGTAATGCGGCTGGAATCATACCCTCTCACTTTAAATGGACAGTTTATAAAAGAGGGATAAGACTACCCATGCTACGAATTCCTAAAACCGCTTGTCAAGAATGGGATATGCCAGCCTGGGTTCAAAATTTTCCTAGATTGCAACTTTCTAAACGAGATCCCTACTCCTGTTTATAAGGAACGAGCATCCCCATGCTTTCTTTTAACGTCATGGGTCTCCTCTTTGGGTACGAGAAAAATGAGCCTAAGCGTGTCGACGACAACTCCGTGCTTATATAAACTGTGCTACAAAGTGAAAACTTTGACTCTTCCAAGATCATCACTCCAGCGGAAGGACTACTCAAGGAATGGCGCAAGACCGTGAAGGTGACTACACCAAGTGGAAGGAAGATATCCATAACCACGGGAGAAGGACCTATGTTGATGAGTATGAGTCTGATTTAGAGTCTGAATTTGAGTCTTCTGTTGTCGAGTCTTCTTAGTCTCTTGTAGTTGCACCCCCTACTATTGAACCTAGCTTAACACTTACCCCTAGAATAGTTAGTAGCCAGGTCCCAGCAGACCTTTCTCTTTTCGATGTAATGATTCAAGAGTTTAATAATATGAATTCTTCTGCTTACTCTTTGTATTATTCCCTCACCCAAGATGACGAGCATTGCTTTGCTAATGATGAAAAAGACAAAGATTTAATTAAGGCAATGGAAGCACTTGAGAATAAAACAACAGTAATTGAAGAAACTGAAACTGTTAATATCTCAAAAGATCCCACCATTAAAAGAGAAGTTAAAATTGGCTTAACTCTAAATCAAGAAGAAAGAACTAACTTAATAAATCTACTTGTAGAATTCATTGTTGTCTTTGCTTGGTAAGATGAAGATATGCCAGGTATAAACAGAGAAATCGCTCAACATACTATACCACTAATCCCGAGAATGAAACTTGTAAAACAAAAGTTACGTCGAATGAATCTCGACGTAGCACTTAAAATAAAAAAAGAAGTTCAAAAGCAAATAACCGCAGGTTTTATCAAGGTATCAAAGTATCCACAACGGGTCCCCAACGTGGTACCAATTCCCAAAAAGGATGGTAGAGTAAAAATGTGCGTCCACTATAGGGATCTTAACAAGGCTAGTCCAAAGGACGATTTCCCTCTACAACACATCGACATTTTAGTAGATAATACAGCCAATCATGCACTTCTCTTATTTATGGATGGGTACGCGGGTTACAACCAGATTCTCATGGCGGAAGAAGACATGGGAAAGACTACTTTTATAACAACATGGGGCACTTAATGGTACACGGTAATGCCATACGGGTTGAAAAACGCGGGTGCCGCGTATTTAAGAGCAGCGACTGCCTTACTCCATGACATGATGCACAAAGAAGTCGAGGTTTACGTGGATGATATGATCGTGAAATCCAAGGATCGCCCTAGACACCAAGTAGCCTTGAGAAAATTCTTTGAAAGGCTTCGGAAATACAACATGAGGTAAAATCCCACCAAGTGTGCATTCGGGGTTACCTCAGGAAAACTTCTAGGCTATGTCATTAGCTCTAGAGGAATTGAAATAGATCCCACTAAAATTAAGGCAATCATGTCCATCCCACCGCCCAAAACCGAAAAGCAAATTCGAGGATTTACTGGCCGATTACAATACATAAGTAGGTTCATATCAAAACTCACCATGATATGTGAACCAATGTTCAAGAAACTCAAAAAGAATGTGCTAGTAGTATGGGACGATGAATGCCAAGAAGCCTTTGATAAGATCAAAGCCTACCTTGCAAATCCTCCTGTACTAGGGTCGTCACTACCAGGCATTCCTCTTTGCCTATACTTGACATTCACCAAAGAAACAATGGGGGCTATGCTTGCACAAGAATTAGAAGGAAAGGAAAACGCAATTTACTATTTAAGTAAGAAGATGCTTGAATATGAAGTTCGCCACACACCACTTGAAAAGTTGTGCCTAGCACTTGTGTGGGCCACAACTAAGTTAAGACATTATATGCTTGTCCATATAGTCCATATAGTGTCTCGAATGGATCCCCTCAAGTATCTGTTTGAGGAATCTACACTGAATGGAAGAATATCAAGATGGATAGTGAACTTAGCTCAATTTGACCTAAGGTTCATGCCCCAAAAGTCTATCAAGGGATCCGCAGTCTCTGATTTCTTGGCAGACTTCCCAATTGAAGACTCTACACAAGTACAAGAAAATGACTTTCCAGATGAAGAGTTAATGGTCACTAAGGATGATACTTGGATTGTAACACCTCGTCCTTTCAGAACTAGAAGCGTTAGCGAAATTATGCCTGCACGGGAAGCTACTTAACTTCGATTGACAAAGTCAAGCTTCACCTAGGTCTAAAAGTTAAATTTAAGTCATTCAAACATCCAAATTAAGTTGTTTTAACCTTAGCACAAACTAAGTGAAGAAAAAGACAATAACAAATGAACTTAATCATAGGCAAATCAATTACATTCAAAAGTCAAGGGCAAAACAACCCTTATTGCCCAAACTGAAATCAAACTAAAACAAATTCAAAGAACTTAAACAAACAACTAACAACAAAGGCATACAAGCCAAAAAGTTGGTTTCTAAACTCTTAATTTTCAACCCATCGTCTCATAGATCAAATAAACAAATGAAACTTGCAAATTATAACAACGTTCCACAATCAGTGGGGAGCAACTAGCATTTCTCCCTTAAATCAGAAATAGAAGATTTCTGACTCAAATTAGTAGAAAGAAACCACAACCACAAACAACTTGAAAACTCAAATGAAATCACTTAAAACCATCAAACCATACTACTATGAAATATTTCAGAATAAACTTAAAACAAGAAAAATCGATATTAAAACAGTTAACTTCGCTCATAATTTATATAAACTTCAAAATAAGTAATAATTTCATAGTTTCAACACTTCAAACTCAAAACCATAAAAATAGTAGAACTGGCATGGTGGGAACGCTAGTGGCCTCGCAATCCACTTCCTAAGGTTTTTCAGGACGAACCCCCGGTCATCTCGCAGAGACCGTGCCTAAGATTGAGTAGATGCCCTATAAGGTCTTACACACCCCCGGACAACAACAATTAGCCTAGGTTGAGCTACCTAAGACTCGCAATACAGGTAGTTAGCATGTTCATTAACCATCGGGAAGCAACTCGGCCTCACACCCGACTATGGCCCCACACACAATTCAAATTCAATTAAAATACTTAATATAATATATTTCACTCAAAAGTCTGTAGAGAAGCCTAAATGGTCTTACGCTCAATTAAAACTGCATAAGAAAATCATATTTCTGAAATTCAATTGAAACTCCATTTCAAAAGACATTTAAACTTAATAAACCACAAAAGGTATCGTCTAAGTTCGAGAATATAAATAATTATCGAAATTCAAAAATTAAATGCATTCACAACTCTTGGCGAAGTGATGCTAAAGACAGTGTTATCCTTCTCCAAAGCATTACGACGTCGACAATACAATTTGAAACTCACCCATATTCAAACACACATCAAAATATTTCACTTTAGGGGTTTATAATATCCAAAATTTCACTCATCACTTATTTAAAATATAATTTCAACTAATGTATAATAGTTATAATAAAATTTCTATAAATTCATTTGATAAAACAAAAAATCCAAACTACAAACAGGGTAGCAACATATAAGTCCAAAAATCATCATAAAAACCCAACCAAACATGCTTCAAATATGAAATAGAAATTAGGGAACATACATATACTCAATAGGGATCATATAAAACCATTTTGGACTTAAAATTCATGACTTAACATGCTTAAATAAAATCACGAACAAAGCAGCCCCAATTAAGGTTCCAGCAGTACCATTCACGCAAAACACCCCAAAAACCCACCTTAAACATGAAATTAAGCTAATCCCATTTTATTACACACTCTAAAAACATAATATGTCATGTTAACCATTCATTTGGGATTCGAAATTAGGCAAAACATATAATACAAATTCTCTAATTACACACCCTTCACAATGTATGGCAACAGCTCCTATACTTACTTTTAGGCCATTAAAACAAATCAAACTTGCTTAGAATCATGCCAAATTAATTAGGTGATAGCTTAACATGATACTAATTCAATTTAGGCATGAAATTAAACCACATTATCATATTTAAGACTCGTAATTCACACCCCAAACCTGCTGTAACTCATTCGCGGATTCCGGTTTCCTATGCTCGAGAACAAGTCCAAAACATGCCCAAAATCAAGGTTTAACAAATGGAACTTATACCTAAAAATCCCTACAATGCTACTACACATTAACCAGCAAGAATAAGCCCAATAAAATAGGATAACATGCCTCACAACCACAACACAACTCATGACAGGTATGTAACATTTCAGCAGTACCTATGGTGCATTTTGAGCCTCAAAACCATGTATAAACTCATTAAAAACATCATACAAAGATCATACATCAAGGCTTTGATATCAATCAATTTTGGGCATAATAACATGGATTATAATCACTAATTCATGTTCTACATAACACAAATTTCAACCGCAACAAAGTGAACGAAAATCAGAAATAAACCTAATCCTAGCCATGTTTCTACCTATCAATTCAACCCTAAAACCCAATAGTTCTAACCCAAGGGAATAAAGCTATTTACCTCTTGATTGAAGGCCATAAAATCAGATTAAAGTGCAGCAAGGGTTGCCCACCAAACCGCCCCAAACGAAGCTCCATTCACCACGTTTTTCTTGGTGTTCTTGAGGACAATTGAGTGCTCGAACTTGAGGGGAAATATAGCAGCAGCAACCCACGAAAATCCCTTGTTTGAGCCTTGATATTACACAAAAATTTTGACGAAGAAGGAGAGAAACTGAAGAGATGTGATCAGCCAAAAAGAACGCTCAATCCATCAAGTGTTGTATGTTTTAAGGAGAGGAAGAAGAAAGGTCTTGGACAGCATTAGATGGTGTTTGAATGAGATTGATTGAGGGTGTAATTGGGGGGTTACTAAGGTGGAAAACCGAGCAGCAATAAGATCCTATGCAGCCTTGTAAGCTTAGTGAAGATGGCCTGAAAATTTACTCTCATACAAGCCCTAATCAAGCAACACTTATTGGTCTAGTTTTAGAGATTAGTTTAGGGTTAAGAATGGGATAATGAAGCTAATAAACAAGCCTATCTTAATCAATTTAGTCATGAAAACTTTAAGGCAAAACCCGATCCTTAAACAAATTCTAGTTGGCCCGAAACTAGACTAGGAAGGGAATGTAACGGGAGGTGATTTGAAACACTTTTAAAAACGATAATATATATTATAGTATTGATATCTCAATAATAATTACAATAATAATAAGGAAAACAATAATTTAAATTATGCTACAAACATATATATAAAGTTCTTATTCACAGAAAAGCGACATAAAAGAAATAAGAAAAGTGAAACCAATAATATTATTCATCTATAATGACCTAGATAATAAAAGGGCATTATAATGAGTTTTATAAATATAAAATAAAAGAATAGTTTATAAATAAAATCAATTTGATAAACGAGTTGACGAAATCACCCAATACAACTTTATTTATCGATATTAATACCATTGAACGTAAAACGTCTTAAAAACTCAAATCATTTCATACCTATTAAATTGGCACTTTAGTCAAAGAATCACCCATGATGACCCGTATCAATTTTAAAAGGTTAAATATCAAAAATACATTTTAAGTGTAACACTTATTGAATTGATGCTTACACTTAAGGAATCACCCTTTAAGGCTAATATCAACTCAAACAAGTCAAATATAATTGAAATGATTAAAACTCAAATATAAAACCTTTTAAATAATAACTTTCAATCGTTTCGACAAAACAATATAATTAGGGTTTCAAAAGCTTGGGATGACCCTTAAATCAAAATAACGATTTTAATAATTAATTAACATTTCAATTTAGAAATTGAGATTTAAATTAGAAATTAGGTTTAATAGGTTGAAATGCACATAAAATAGTGGTTTGAAAATACGGGGTGTTACATGGACGTTATACTTTGACGGCCATCCAACTAAAAAGGATTTGGCGTAGGAGTCTTACTAGTATTATCTAAAGAAGAGCATGTCCCAATCTCAATAAAGCTTGATTTCGACGTCACTAACAATGCTGCAGAGTATGAAGCATGTGTGGTAGGCCTCGAAACAGCCTTGGCATTGGGAGTCAAAAAGCTCCGAATATTCGGAGATTCGTCTCTTATCATCAACCAAATTTCCAAAAGATGGAAGGTGAGGAGTGAAAGCCTAGCTCCATACAAAACCTATTTGGAAACTCTCACTAATCAACTCGAAAAGGTAGAATACACATACCTACCAAGAGAAGAAAACCAACTTGCTAATGCCTTGGCAAGACTAGCCTCGATGGTTAGAATTCCTAAGGGAATTGAGCAAATGCCTTTAACAATAGAGAAAAGGCATAATACTACTTATATTCAAGCTATTAAGGATGAAGAAGAAACCCAAGAAGGATGAAGAAGAAACCTAATGCTGACAAAAGAGCGAAGCGCGCCTTAAAACTCTTAGCCTCACAATTCGTACTCATAAGCAATGAACTTCATAAAATAGTACCTAAAGGAAGAGCTCTCCTATGTGTAGGTAAGAAGGAAGCTCAAAGATCAATGAGAATCATTCATGAAGGAGCATATTGAACACACATGAATGGTAAAATGCTAGTCTAGAAAGTCATGCGCCAAGGCTATTACTGGACTACTATGCACAGAGATTGCCATCAATATGTAAAAAGATGTGCAAAATGCAAGATATATGCCAATTTGCAACATATTTCACCATCTCTCCTTTACACTTACACATCTTCATAGCCATTCTCAACTTGGGGAATAGATATTATTTGAAAAATTACTCCCCCTGGAACAGGAGGTCATGGATACATCCTTGTTGCCATCTATTACTTCACCAAATGGGTTGAAGTAGCATCCTATGCAAAAAACACCGCAAAACATGTGGTACTCTTTATTGAAAGGAACATCATATGTAAATATGGAGTCCCACAAGAAATGATAAGTGACAAAGGCACTCACTTTGAAGCAGAGTGTGAAGACCTACTTAAAAAGTATGGTATTCAACATCACCATCCCTCTCCATATAGACCTCAAGAAAATGGTGCAGTTGATGCAGCCAATAAGAATCTAGAGAAAATCATCGAAAAGATGACAGAAAGCTACAAAGATTGGCCTGACAAACTCCATTTCGCTCTTTGAGGTTATCGCACATCAATCCGTCCATCTTCAGGAACTACACCGTTGTCCCTAGTCTATGGAATGGACGTCGTACAACCTGTAGAACTAGAAATACCTTCCTAGCGCATAGCATTGGAAAGTAAGCTTGATGAAGTCGAATGGACAAGGGCACGATATGAAGAGTTAATTCTACTCGATAAAAAATGACTAGATGCCTTACATCATGTCCAATGTTATCAAACTCGTATGGCTAGACACTTTAACAAAAAGGTCAAGACAAGAAACATCAAGGAAGGAGACTTGGTGTTAAAAGCACTTAGAAAGAACGTCCTAGACCCAATAGGCAAATTTAGGCCTAATTGGTCTGGACCATACATTGTTTAAACTATCCTATCTGCAGGCGCAGCTAAATTAACAGATATGGATGGTAATAAATTCTCAAACAAGACAAATCTTGACCAACTCAAGAAGTTCTACCCGTGATTTAATGAGTTCCATACCCAACAGAGCTACGTTTGGCCTGATTCCTTAACAAGGATACGTAGGAAACCCTTCCATAGGGTGTGACCACTTTAAATTTTCAAAACCCTGCCCTTTTACATAAGAAATCAACTCAGAATCGCGAAAATCAAGAAAATTGCAACAAACTAAATATGACGCGCCGCGTCGAAAGCCATCGCGCAGCGACAAAATTGTTTTTTCTCCAAGGCAAACTGCGATTAATTGCAACAGTTTCAAATTATTTTGAGAATATTTCGACTTCCTTACTCTGATAGTTTTCGAAATTACTTAAGCTGTTTCCATTGCTTGAAATATTATTTCTAATAAGGAATATTATAAATAATAAAGTTAATTTAATTTAAAGCTAAAAATTGCATTAATAATTGAATTAAAATTGAAAGTACATTATTGATGATTTAAAAGCATGAAAATAAAATTAACTTGGAGATAAAAATTGTCTAATAACATTAAAAGTAAAGCAAAGCTCTAATCTTTCTTCTCCTTTCGAAACCTTTTCCAATTTTTGTCTGAATCCTCCTCATCCTCTAGCTCCTTTACCAATAAGGAACCTTTAGATGAGCGAACTGAAAGCTTAGAAGAAGAAGTTTCCCCTTTAGTAAAGACCCCCACCTTCTTCTCAACCCAAGCCTTCTTTTCCTTTTCAATAGGATTAGCCTTCCTTTTCCCTCTACCCTCTACAACACTTTTCTTCTTAGGCATGATAGGAGTCTTGAATTCAATTTTTAAACCCAAATGATCTTTAGGAGGAACCTTCTAATCCCCTAAGCAGTCTTTTATGTTTTTCTTCTCCAAACCCTTAGAACTTGTGCTTCGAACCTTGTTTTTAACTTTTTGATTTCGACCAAGTAACCATTTTTTGTATTCTCTAGACAATGGGGGAGGGACTCTATCGGAATCATCATTCCATAAGGGTCTACCACACCAATAACCGTCAAACCTTTCAACATTCTTTGATACAGGGTACTCATAAGGTCGATGATGATCACTAGAAGGGATGGTTTGAGCAAGGTCATACTGTCTTATTACTCTAGAAGGGTAGTAGAAATTCAACTTCGATAAGCTTGGAATACGGCAGGAAGGTTGAGTATTGACTCTAATCATCTTTTTGATCTTCCACCAAGGGACGACCCACTTGATGGAGATGTCGCGCGCTTCAAAAATTCTACACCACTCCTGGCGTCCCATCTTTAAGGAAAATCGTTTCTTCCTTCTCACAAGGCAATTAGGAGTGTACTTTTCGATGTTATCATGAGGAATGATCAATCCAAGTCTTTTCATTACAAATCTGCAAGAATAGAAATAAATTATAATACTTTACAAAGTTAAATTTTTTTATTTCTGTAATTAAAAGTATTGATTTCTACCTGTAATAATATTGGTGATCCTTGAACTGGTGCTTTGGGATCCTTTTTCAATCATCTAAACTTAGCATTGTTTCTCCAATAATTAAAGTCATTAGATTCCTCCCAGCATCAATTTGTTCCATAAAAGACGCTAATATAGCTTGACCCATATGAATACTACCACTAGTGAACAAGAATTGGCTAATTGTGCAGAAAAGAAAAACTCTTCTCATATATATGTGAAAATAATTAGACTTAGGTCTATTGAAGAAAAAAGACGCGAATTTTCTTAAATCAACTTCTTTTCCATGAATTGTAGTTTTTAAATCGGTTTCCCTATGATAATAAAAACGCTCAAAATCTTTATAGTAATATTCACACACTATGGGGATTACTGCAAGATCTAAAGAGGGAAAACCAAACATAACACCAAATTCTTCCGACAGGGGGCTAATTTCATCGTTTCGTAGCCTAAAACAGTGAGTGTTGGGGTACCAATATTCTATGGCAGTATGAATAAAATCACTATCACGATCTACCCCTTTATTGCCCAATAGACCACTCATGTTGAGAAAATCAAGTTCTTTCCTTTCGCTAGTGGTCAAAGCCCGACACCACTCACGGGTATTTCACAAAAACTTCTAGACATGACTACTAAATTATGAAAACTAGAAGATTTTAGAAAGCTAATGACTCGATTGGACATAAATATGGCGAATTTGGGGGATTTTTATAAGCAAAATTGAAGCAGAAATCGAATTGTATTCGGACTGGAATTTCCCAAATCCATCACCCCGCGACAGAGTTGTCGCACCATTATAAAACCTAACGTCCGTGACAAAAAGCAAGTCCTAATTAATCCACTGATTTGATTTTGACTCGAATTTGTACTTTGATTTTTTAGGATTTTATTTAATTTTTTTCACTTTTCCCACATATAATTCACCTTTTCCTATGATGACTCAACCTTTTGATTTAATCCTAATTGATTTGGGAATTTCTCAAGTTAATTCTAAACTTATTTTTGCCTCATTTTCTTTTTTCATTTTTTCTTTTTGGGGGGAGAAAGTCAGATACCCTCCAATAATAATAAAAATGAAGGAATTTATGCGCAAAATTTATCATAAAATCACACACGTACATGCACAAAAATAGTTATAAAAATTGAAAAAAGGCTAAAAGAGTAAATAAATAGATAAAGACTAATATATACATAAGTCTAACATACGTACACAAGAGTCAATAAATGTATAATACATTACGAGCAAAGTCCTATAGTCCAAAATATAGATGCAGGTACACTAAGTCCCTAATGGACGAGTAACCTTTACAAGAGATTTGAGGCGATTTGATTGAGCAAAATGGCACAAGCAACAACAACGAAACCGAACGGGCAGAATAAGTCTGACCTTGATTCCAGCGCAGCATGAAAGAAAGAACGCAACGCGACAGGATTGTCACCACGTGATGAAACCTGACATGGCACGTCAGACTTGAATTCTTATGGATCGATTAGCTGGACGACAATTATCTACTCAAGCCTCGTGATGAGCAATCGATTCTTTTAATGAGCATTTGCACCTTTTGATCATCGTGATGAGCGATAAATGATTTGATTTGATTAGTAATCAGCCCGATGATAACTTGATTAATGATTGGTCTGATGACGATCACTTTATTAATTGAGTACGCCTAAGCATTAGCTAAACATATTTGAGAATGACTAAGCATTGGCTAAGCACATTTGACTAGCACCTAAGAATTGGTTGAGTTTGCCTAAGCATTGGTGGATTACATTAATTGAGCAGTGATTGAGCATAATCACAAAGAATTTCTAAGATGGAAGATTTCTACGGAAATCAATTTGAAGCTCGGTAAGACCTTGAGAGATGAGGTTTTTACGGCAGATTTTCCAAAGATAGAGGAGATACCACTTCCAGGAGTGAAGGCGAGAAGATTTGAAGATGGTTAAGCACTGCGATCTTCGACAACTTTCCCTAAGATTAAGAAGGTTGTCACCTGATTTGAGAAGACAGCTCAAGATAAGGTGGTCTTCGACAGCTTTCCCTAAGATTGAGAAAGTTGTCACCTGATTTGAGAAGACGACTTAAGATGAGGTGGTCTTCGACAACTTTCCCTAAGATTGAGAAGGTTGTCACCTGATTTGAGAAGACGGCTCGTGATGAATTGGTCTTCGACAGCGTTCCCTAAGATTGCGGAGGTTGTCACCTGATTTTTTGAAGATGAGTCGTGATGAGGTGGCCTACAAAAGCTCCCTAAGATTGCGGAGGTTGTCACCTGATTTTTTTAAGATGACTCGTGATGTGGTGGTCTTCAATAGCTTCCTAAGATTGCAGAGATTGTCACCTGAATTTGAAGACGGCACAAGATGTGGCGGTTTTCAACAGCGTTCTGTAAGATTTGAGGAGGTTGTCACTTGGTTTGAGAAGATGGCACCAGATGTGGCGATCTTCGACGGCGTTCCCTAAGATTATGGAGGTTGTAAAAAAAAATTTTGATCTGACGAGATGTCACCTTGAGGCGTGTACCCGACGGTACAAGATACGCGTTTCTCAACTCCTTTATTTGTAATATTAACGCTTTATGTAGGTATCGGTGTTAAAAAGAATGATTTAGAATCGTAGAACGTTATGATTCATTCTCCGTCCCTATCGATATACTTTGACTTATGTTTTCGAAACTTACGTTTCTCCAAACTCAGTCAAAATGGGGGTTTCTGTAGACACCTGATTGTGTCTCCCCAAAAACCAAACCTAGTGATGAGTATCTTTCACATCTTTGATTATCAAGTTCGGTGAAGAGTTGAAGAGTCTTGTGAATTTCCCTTTAGCCTTTACCATTTCTAACATTTCCTTAAATATTTTAAGCCAAAATCATTCATTTCGTGTCTTTGAAAATCATTATTTCATGTTATCTTTATAAAACGTCCAAACCAGTCTATTTTGGTCAATAATCCTGGTCTAATTATTGTGTAGCTGGATGGGGTTTGAAAATAGCTTTCCAATGATATATTATAAGCCTAAATCCGACTTATAATGAAGAAGTTATGGCCAAAATACTAAACCGAGCCCGAACCAAGTCTTACCTGCGACCCAATGACCATGTGGAGGGTCCATTAACCTTAACTTTATTCCTAAAACAATTAAATTTTATTACAAGATTCTAGAATCCTCTAGAAAGTTCTAATTTATCATGTTTTTGAAAAGATAAAGATTTAAGAATTTTACATCGGATAAAACATCTGTTTTTTAATGATCCTAAACCCGGTCAAAATAGAATACGTACGGATATCAGTTAACCCAATTCTATTGGGAATAGAATTCCGTACGGATTCAATCTTTTAAAAACCATCGCTGAGCGACAACACCATCGCGCCACGGCAAGGCTGTTACGCCGCAATAAGCCTATCGCGCAGCGATGGAATCTGTTTACTCCGAGTCGGATTCTGACTCTTTTTTGATCCTTTGACCCTCTTTTTTCCTTATAAATAGAGGTCGTTTCACCCCTTTTTGAATCACCAACAATCATCATCTAATCCTCTTTCTAAGCTAAAGGTTTTATCTCTCTCTTCTTTCTTTATTTCTAGCCTTAGCCTAAACACATCCCATCACCTCCCAAACACACATCCTTGATACTTTTCCCAACAAACACCATACCTTCTTCACGAGCCTTGAATACTCCAAGCCTTCGAAGTTGCCTTCAACCTCGATGTGAAAGGTTGAGAGTTTTGAGGGTTTGGTCCCAAATCTATATTTCAATTCTTATTTGATTTATTTGATTTAATTTTTCTTGAAGTTACTAACGTATGTATTGTTCTGATAGAAAGAGATACGATGCATCAAAGTGAGTAAATCTAGTATCCTTATTCCTCGATTTTGATATAGAAATCATGCTTACAATATTATTCTTTTGATTCCTAGTATCATGTAGGATGTTGAAATTGATTCCTAGTATCATGTTTAGAGTGTTAACTAATATTTCTAATATCATGCTTTTTAGTATCATGTTTAGGTTAAAGCTTTGATCTTGTTAATCCGTTTAGTATCATGCCTAGGATCTTGCTAATCGTGTTTTGATGAGATTATGATTTTTTATTATAATTTTTTTTATGGTGATGATTATTGTGTCAATTATACATTGCTAGATTATTCATGATTAATTGTTATTGCTTGATCACGCCCCTTCTTGCAGGTTTAAAGGGAATTTGTACTTGAAATCACGCCTAATAAGATAATTAATAATTTTATTTAGGCTAATACGATTTTAATTCAAGTGATCGCCAATAATAGATTTATTTGTGCATTAATGATCAACCAACATAGATTAAACAGGTTTAGGGCTAACTTGATGTATGTATGCTGATCAAAAAGCGCACATGAATATCATAAGAATTAATTAGAGGCCGATTTAGGGCAGGTTCAATCTCTTTTAAGTTGGATTCGTACCATCATCCCCGAATATCCAGTCATGGTTCCGGTCCACTATGGAGTTAGCGATCTCCGTGATCGTGAATGGGCGTAACCTTCACACCCGTGAACGGTTTACAGGTTCCTAAAACTTGTTGGCGACTCTTTTATCTCTAGCTTCTTTCCCTTTGGACGCCACCATGCTTAAAAATGATTACAGTGGGGCTCAAAGTTGGGTTTGAAAAAATCCGTACACATATCGAGTAGCAAGTTCAGTCAGGAACTTGTGAGAAAGGTCTGTGATTGTAATAGGTTGTAACTAGGAGTGTTGCCCTATTATAGTGAAGTATTTGGTTTTGAAATTCCTTGGAGGGTCGAGGTTTTACTTCCTGTTGGGCCCTGGAAGGTTTCCTTGTAAAAATCTTGTGTGCATTGCAAGTTCCTTTAATATTCTATTTTATAATTCTGCAAAAAGTAGTCATTAGGAACTTACTACAATTCACCCCCCCTCTTGTAGAACTTCATCTCAACTAACATATTTGTCTTACTTTTGGTCTTCAATATTACATTTTAAATTATTTCTCTCCCCTTATTGTCCCCTCTCCTGCCTTTTCTTTATTATTTCGCCCTTTTCACATTCTAATTCATCCGTTTTTATAATAATTGCAAAACTTTCTTTTTACGTTTATTTTACAATAAGTGTAACTCTTTTAATTTGGGAAGGACCCACTATTATTTTAATTTTTCACTCTCCTAATAACTTCACTTGCACAAATATTTTATTATTCCTCTTCTACCAACCCTAATTCCATAACTTTTTATTTATTTTTATTATTTCTCTCCTATTAACAATTAAATATATTCCTAGATCCCGCTAATAGTACTTTATACAAAGTATTATAAAATTCCTCATTTGATCCCAATCCTATAATTTTCCTAAAATTTTGTGTAATGCATAGTGTTGCAATTACTTTTATTGAATGTAACTATACGATTTATATTAATGAAATAAGTTACAATTCGAAATTCGGACAAATAAAATTCTCAAAATTCTATTAACCACGTGAGGCATTGTGTAGGCATAATTTGAAACGCGCCTACTTAAGCATGTTGTGAATATGCTTGGCAATCACGGGGATTTGACGTTATACAATAAGGGAAAATAAAAGTAAGGAGCCGCCAATGACAGGATAAAGTCGTATAACCTAATCAAAAGTAATTCCTAAATTCCTTTAACTAATATAGATAGGTTAGCAGGGTCAATTCCACAGGGAAAAAGCGTTCTTCTATTCCTAATAAATTATTTTAATCTAAATTATCAGGGAACAAGTAAGATTTTATGGGAATTAAACTATGACAATAATTAAAGTAAGGAAATAATCAATAATAAAAGGCCTAGGGTTAGGATGGCAATATTATATGGATATCCGCCAACCCACTCCACCCGCTTTAAGTTAATGGCCGAACACCCGAATTAAATGGATGAAAAGCGGGTGACGGATGGAGCGGATGATGGATCGGATCAGATGTGGATGATGCTTTACTTCACCCGCTAACCATGCACCCACCCATTTAACATATATTAAATTTTTTTGTCTAAGAGTTTTAATAATAAAATATGAAATGTGCAAGAAAATTACATACTTTTTTCTTGCAAATTGATTTTTTCAAACAATATGTTGTTATTGTTTCCTTTTTTATTAATAAAATAAAAAACGATTGTATAAATAAAAAAAAAAAAATTAGAGGAAATGTGGATTTTTTTCACTTTAAATACTCATCCATTAGTCATCCGCTTCACCCGTTTCATCTGCGGATGATGGACGGACGGATATGGATGATGGGTAAAGCGGGTGACGGATGGATGTGGATGGAATGCTTGGAATAATGGACGGATGTTGGTAAAGCTCCACTCGATCTGAATCCGATCCATTGCCATCTCTACCTAGGGTTATAGGTTCACCAATAATTAATACTCCGGGAATTAAACATAACAATCAACAATCGAAATTGCAATTAACATGATTAACAGGCTCTTGCAATTTATTAATCAACATAGATCTAACAAGATCTCTTAATTTACTAGATCTAAGTTCCTATTGAAAATAGCCTTAACACCAAATTAACATCTGCTCGATTCATCAATTAAATATTACTATTTTTTTACAATCAAATCACATCTGCTCGAATCATAATCCAATTGTAAAGAATAAAAACAAATCAATAAGAAATTATCATGCAACATCAATAACCAACAATAATAATTTATCCCTTCATATTAATTATGGATCCCCCAAAAATCCTAAAACTAAACTACTTGTGCATAATTAAAACTAAACTAAACAAAGCCATTAAATAAAGTATAATAAAAAATAATAATAATAAAACTAATATGAAAACAATAAAACAAAGTTAAAACAAAGTAAATAAATACTAAAACTAAAGCAACAAAAATTACACTAATTAAATCTAAAAGAATCTGACAATTGAAAACTAAATTACACTAAGAAAACTTACGTGAAACCTCAGCCTAGCAAGAAGTATAAATAAGCTAAAAAAGATTTCTAAGAGTACTAAAACTCCTCCACTAAGATAAATTAAGAAAAGTAAATCCTAACATAACTAAACTAAGGAATCCCCCTTCCAAGGCCTACGTACTACTCCTTTTAAAACAAGCTGGGCTTTTTGTAACAAAGCCCAACTAATAATTAAAACTCCAAAGAAGTCAAAGTCAGATTGCAGTATCATAATAGTTATTATGTATACCATGGTGCACCTAGAAATAGGTGTACCACGTCTATAATATAAACATTTACTAAAAAAAATATGAACACTTTACCAAAAATGAATATCTAATAAATAAATATGAACACGTTAAAAAAATGAACAAGAACATAAACATCAAATTTCATATGTTCATATTTTATAAAGAAATGTTCATTTTATATGCACTAAATGCTCAGTTTATATTACAAAACTATTGAATTATCCCGAGTCAGACAACCTTCTTTCAAAAACTTGATGTTCATTATAAAATAGTGTTGTGTTCATATTTAAAATTTCAATGTTCATTTTCAAATAACAAATGTTCAAATTCGAGTAGTCATGTTCACATTTATTGATCCTTATTATAAAATAGTGTAATGATTATATTTAAAATTTTCAATGTTTATTTTCAAAGCTTTTATGTTCAAATTCTAATAGCATAATGTTCATATTTTATATATTCATGTTCAGAAACTATAGTTTACAACTTTATATAGATAATTGTTAACGAAAAATAGATCATATTGATTCATTATAATGTACTAAATGTTCATTTGAAATATATTGAATGTTCATTTTATATATCATATCCCAATTGAGGTTCATAATTCCTTAACCCAAATTAACTTATGTTCATATATCGATCTAACTTAAATATTCATAAAATACATATACATGTTCAGATATCTCACATAATATGTTCATAATTACAAAACTTAAGAAGATTTTTAAAATACATAAATCGAAAACAAAATAAATTTTCATATGCAAAGAATCAAATGTTCAGATGTATAAATGATGAAGTACAGAATGCCAAATTTTTTAAAATGATTAAAAATAAATAGATCTAAAAAAAATAGTGTTCATAAGTAATGTCACATGTTCAAAATTTTAATTAAGATGTTCATAATTTCAAAAATATATGTTAGTAAAAATATATAGTTATAGGAAACTTATCATAGGTTCATATTTTTAACTTGAAATGTTCAAAATACCAAAATATAACCAAAAACAGAACTGTTCATAATAAAATACACAAATATCACTAACAAAAAAATCGGAAGAATATGAAAGCTAAATATTCTAAAACTCAAATCTAGCCATGGTGATTTATATAAAGGAATCTCAACGGAAAATAATCATCCCTGTCATCTTAACCACCTTGTCCTCGTTGAAGCCGCCATTTTCAACTTCACTTCATTGCAGAAACTCCATTAACAAAGCTTCAAATTAAAGGTTGAAGAAAACAAAATTTGAATTTAATCTTTGGTGATCAACAATGGTGATGAAGGAATTCAATCTAAGGTGAAGAAGAATTCAAACTATGGTGATGAAGGAATTAAGTCAAAAACAAAATAATGAATGAATTTAATAGAGAGAAAAATAGAGGAGAGAGAAACCAGAAATTAGGAAATAAAGTGTAAGAGAAAAAGGAGAGAAGAGTGAGAATATATGTAATTGTTGGTCTGCTGCTACACGCAATGCAACGCATCATTTAATAGGTGGAGCACACAGATTTATATGCACCATGGTACATGTTAAAATTTACGGCAGTAGCGCTACAGGTAAGTGCGCCCGATTCGGACTCGGTCCACTCCATTGGGCCCGGGTTAGCATAGCAGCAAGCTGAACTTCTTTTTGTAAGAATGGGGCTTAAATCTTCTTTATTTCTTTCATACTTGGCCCGTGACACTAGTTGGTCCATGATAATAATTTAACATTGAAACTTTGGACCTCTTCACTTAATTGAGTCCTTAATCACCGAACTAAATTCCTGTAACTCATTCTTGGGCTTAAAATATTCGGTCATAAAATACGTTCCAACTCCAATATCTTCATAGTGGCTAAATAAGCTCGAGAATTGTCATAGTTCTACAAATTCCTACAAAAATAATATCAACTCTACAAAAACACAAGTAAACGTATATTAGTAAAAAAAAAAAAAAAGCTCCGTAGAGCTCAAATAATCACAAATATGACCACGGGACGTGGAATAAAAATATATATATAATAGACTTATCAAACTCCCCCAAATTAAACCTTTGCTTGTCCCTAAGCAAATCAAGGAATAAATAAATCAATACTTCACCCCAAATACATGTCAAATCAATAATATAATTCAAGGTTAATCTAAAAAACACGTATCAAAGCCGATCAATCAAATTTATCCAATTACCAATCTTCCCTAACAATTGTCAAATAGAGCAAACCACAAGATCATATAGAACTCAAGACTAGTGCTCACTCACTCAACTCTCATTTATGTGGCGAGTAAAAGATGTACTCGATCGCTCTCCAACCAACCCTTTTGCATGTGAACAATGCCCTCCCAAACTCACAACACTCGTGTGTTTAAAAAGACAAGCACTTAACCTAATAGTCGACTTGGAATATGTCAAATCATTCTTCACATTGGTAAACAACTAATTTCACATTCATGCAACTCTATACACAAAGGTTAAAAGGTGTTCAAAGCTTGTAATGTAAGACTAGGGTAAAAGGTTGGATAAATTTGGGAAAAATGTGGGAGTAAAGTCATGCTTAAGGGAGCCAAATCCTAATAAAACCAAGGTCAAAAATAAATAATGACCAATCATTTTCAACATAACTCAACTCAATTCTACAAAAAATCACCAAACAACCAATCCAATATTTCACAATTTTCCAACACTTACAATTTCACTCATACAAATACGACATTATAAACTTGAGTGGACAAACAAACTTTGAATTTTTTTTTTCTTTTCAACTTTAATTTTTCTTTGAAACTTATTTTTTTTCTTTTTTTCTTTCTTTCTTTTGAGCAACCTTCATTTAGAACACTTGAGCTTTGACAAAAAAAATTCTTTTTGCTCTTTTTTTTTCTTTCTTTTGAAGTTCACATTTTTTTTTTTGAACTTCTCTTTTATTTTTTTCACACTCTATTTTTTCAAGAATTTTCAACATTCAAACTCATCAAAAATAAACTACAATCAAGAACAAACAACTTCTCAAAACCCGCCCACATTGTGCAATGATAAAGCACACTACAAACTCCCTCACCTCACTCAATATTAGCTCCCCCAAGCCAAGCTTGGGACTAGTAACCAATGGGGAAAAATTAGGCTTGTAATGTGGCTAAGCTAAAACAATAAAAAGGGCACAAACAGCAACATGGGTAGCAAGAAGGGAACAAATGTATATTATATCGTTTGAAGGCCACCTAAAAGCATAAACGCCTTTTTCCTCCTCAATATGCACAATAATGAGTCATACAAACATTACTCAGAGTTAAAAACCAATACTCAACTTCATTGGCATACCACGAACTAACACACATTCTTCACCAAATCAACTAATAGTCAAGCATTATATACACAAGTAGTTAGGCAAAATTGACGCATGTTAAGATTTCAAGGCAATCAAACATAAAATCATGACTAACTAATCCATAATATTTATCATCAATAACCAAATATCAAAACAATTTCGAAAAATTTTCATCAAGGGGCACAGGGAAGCATGATCTATAATTCATTGGAACGTATTTTTGGATTTTTTTTTTTTAAATCAAAATAAAAACTAACCTAGAAAGTAATTAAAAAACTAGTCTAATCACACAAAAGAAAAAAAATAAAATAAAAATAAAGAGGGTGAAAGATATATCATGCGTACACGAGAACCCCCCCCCCCCCAAGATAAATCAAACAATGTCCTCATTGTTTTAAAGGGAAGCTAGTAGTCAAGGTGAATACTCCTCATCATCACCGCATCAATGTCACCAAAGCCTCGAAGATCGCAATGCATCTCTTTAGAAAAAATTTGGGCAAGAATGAAACAAAGTGTTAGTGGGAAAAAGAACAAAATTGAGTCAGGTGCACTACTTCAATCATAAATTTTGATATATAACTGAGAATGCAGTGATTATAATTGGGTTAGAAATTATACTTGAAGAGCTTTTCAACGATAGGTCACACGCGAAAATCCGATAAGTAACGAGAAAGTTATGGCGTGTCGAAGTTGAGCAGTTTTGCTGATCCATACGCGCGCCGATCGGGCCGAGCTCTGCCCGGTCGAACCCGATTGCAGTGCAGCGTAAATGAACTCTTCTCTAGCTCAAAATCTGCAAAAAAAAAAAAAACTCCCACAAGCATAAGTTACACTCTCCTTACCTCTCAAAAAAACAAAAACACACAAAAATAAGAAAAGACTAAACTAAAAAGCAATAAAGTACGGGTTTTCTTCCCGCAAGCGCTAGTGTATCAAGGTCTCGCACGACTATACTTTTTTTTCCAATCAGAAGGATTCAGCGCCTTGAGTAATTTATCAAATTCTCCTGCAAACATGTCACTAAGCACTGGATAGGGCTTAGTTACAAGTACACTTATCTTTACATAGAAAAAATTAGGAGCACACAATAATGGAAACTCAAGGTAAAATGAAAAATCATAAAAAAAAGATGAAAATATACAACTACCTTCTACTTTCTCCACTAAAAGTTTAGAATTAATAGAATGAACATGGAGGTAGTCTTATCCTTTATAATCACCCAATAATGACTCTATTGTTTTACACTCACAAATAAGCAATCAACAAAGGAAAAAGAATTTTCAACCACTGGTTCTACAACCAATGACTTTTCAACCATAGGTTCTACAACTAATGATCCTTCCTCTACAGATTCTATAACGGATGATTTTTCGACCACCAATTCTATAATTGATGATTCTTCAACCATTGGTTCTACAACCAATGATTATTCCTCCGACGTATTATACAAATTATGATAATATTCATCATGAACCTTCCAATAAATATCATTTAAAGCCCACCATCTCTGAAAATCATCATATATAACAGAAAGTCTCTAAAATCATCCGGAGCACGCACAAAAGAAACATTATAAGGGCAATTAGGATTTTCATGATAAAGTTTACTACGACAAGAACAATGGTCGGGTGCTGCAAGACGTGAAAATAAATCTTCCATCTCTAATGGAAAACAACAACAACAACAACAACAACAACAACAACAAACAACAACAACAACAACAACAACAACAACAACAACAACAACAACAACAACAATAATAATAATAATAATAATAATAATAATAATAATAATAATAATGCGCACTTGTCCTCCTCGTCTTTTTTAAACAGCACAAGTTTCTTTTGCTTGGCCCTTCGGGCTTCTTTGGAGCGCATTGTAACAGCTTCGGGGCCTGGCTTTGGTGATTGGCAATGGCGACTTGCCACCTTACCTTTTTCTTATGGTGGTTTGGGTGTCTATTCAGCGGGTGATGTTCGGCTTTATGCTTTCCTTGCATCGCGTCTGCAGTCTTCTGGTCTTCAGGCTACGCTTCTTCGCCATTCTGGTATTGTTGGTCCGGGACCGGCTTTCGATGGTGCTCTTAGTCTTTTTAACAGCGTTGCGGAGACCGACCTTTTGAGTAACCCTAGTGAGATCGCTGCCCCCAAACTCATGAAAAAGTTGGCAGATATATATTTCACGAAGGTCACTGCATCTGCGGATTCCACTTTCTCCTTAACTTCGCGTCAGGTAGCCTTATGGAAGTCCCAACAGGGGGATCACTCTTCGGCCTGGTTGCGGACGGTCCCGATACCGGGTTTGAGTCAATAAATGTATAATACATTACGAGCAAAGTCCTATAGTCCAAAATATAGATGCAGGTACACTAAGTCCCTAATGGACGAGTAACCTTTACAAGAGATTTGAGGCGATTTGATTGAGCAAAATGGCACAAGCAACAACAACGAAACCGAACGGGCAGAATAAGTCTGACCTTGATTCCAGCGCAGCATGAAAGAAACAACGCAACGCGACAGGATTGTCACCACGTGATGAAACCTGACATGGCACGTCAGACTTGAATTCTTATGGATCGATTAGCTGGACGACAATTATCTACTCAAGCCTCGTGATGAGCAATCGATTCTTTTAATGAGCATTTGCACCTTTTGATCATCGTGATGAGCGATAAATGATTTGATTTGATTAGTAATCAGCCCGATGATAACTTGATTAATGATCGGTCTGATGACGATCACTTTATTAATTGAGTACGCCTAAGCATTAGCTAAACATATTTGAGAATGACTAAGCATTGGCTAAGCACATTTGACTAGCACCTAAGTTGGTTGAGTTTGCCTAAGCATTGGTGGATTACATTAATTGAGCAGTGATTGAGCATAATCACAAAGAATTTCTAAGATGGAAGATTTCTACGGAAATCAATTTGAAGCTCGGTAAGACCTTGAGAGATGAGGTTTTTACGGCAGATTTTCCAAAGATAGAGGAGATACCACTTCCAGGAGTGAAGGCGAGAAGATTTGAAGATGGTTAAGCACTGCGATCTTCGACAACTTTCCCTAAGATTAAGAAGGTTGTCACCTGATTTGAGAAGACAGCTCAAGATAAGGTGGTCTTCGACAGCTTTCCCTAAGATTGAGAAAGTTGTCACCTGATTTGAGAAATCGACTCAAGATGAGGTGGTCTTCGACAACTTTCCCTAAGATTGAGAAGGTTGTCACCTGATTTGAGAAGACGGCTCGTGATGAATTGGTCTTCGACAGCGTTCCCTAAGATTGCGGAGGTTGTCACCTGATTTTTTGAAGATGAGTCGTGATGAGGTGGCCTACAAAAGCTCCCTAAGATTGCGGAGGTTGTCACCTGATTTTTTTAAGATGACTCGTGATGTGGTGGTCTTCAATAGCTTCCTAAGATTGCAGAGATTGTCACCTGAATTTGAAGACGGCACAAGATGTGGCGGTTTTCAACAGCGTTCTGTAAGATTTGAGGAGGTTGTCACTTGGTTTGAGAAGATGGCACCAGATGTGGCGATCTTCGACGGCGTTCCCTAAGATTATGGAGGTTGTAAAAAAAAAATTTGATCTGACGAGATGTCACCTTGAGGCGTGTACCCGACGGTACAAGATACGCGTTTCTCAACTCCTTTATTTATAATATTAACGCTTTATGTAGGTATCGGTGTTAAAAAGAATGATTTAGAATCGTAGAACGTTATGATTCATTCTCCGTCCCTATCGATATACTTTGACTTATGTTTTCGAAACTTACGTTTCTCCAAACTCAGTCAAAATGGGGGTTTCTGTAGACACCTGATTGTGTCTCCCCAAAAACCAAACCTAGTGATGAGTATCTTTCACATCTTTGATTATCAAGTTCGGTGAAGAGTTGAAGAGTCTTGTGAATTTCCCTTTAGCCTTTACCATTTCTAACATTTCCTTAAATATTTTAAGCCAAAATCATTCATTTCGTGTCTTTGAAAATCATTATTTCATGTTATCTTTATAAAACGTCCAAACCAGTCTATTTTGGTCAATAATCCTGGTCCAATTATTGTGTAGCTGGATGGGGTTTGAAAATAGCTTTCCAATGATATATTATAAGCCTAAATCCGACTTATAATGAAGAAGTTATGGCCAAAATACTAAACCGAGCCCGAACCAAGTCTTACCTGCGACCCAATGACCATGTGGAGGGTCCATTAACCTTTACTTTATTCCTAAAACAATTAAATTTTATTACAAGATTCTAGAATCCTCTAGAAAATTCTAATTTATCCTGTTTTTGAAAAGATAAAGATTTAAGAATTTTACATCGGATAAAACATCTGTTTTTTAATGATCCTAAACCCGGTCAAAATAGAATACGTACGGATATCAGTTAACCCAATTCTATTGGGAATAGAATTCCGTACGGATTCAATCTTTTAAAAACCATCGCTGAGCGACAACACCATCGCGCCACGGCAAGGCTGTTACGCCGCAATAAGCCTATCGCGCAGCGATGGAATCTGTTTACTCCGAGTCGGATTCTGACTCTTTTTTGATCCTTTGACCCTCTTTTTTCCTTATAAATAGAGGTCGTTTCACCCCTTTTTGAATCACCAACAATCATCATCTAATCCTCTTTCTAAGCTAAAGGTTTTATCTCTCTCTTCTTTCTTTATTTCTAGCCTTAGCCTAAACACATCCCATCACCTCCCAAACACACATCCTTGATACTTTTCCCAACAAACACCATACCTTCTTCACGAGCCTTGAATACTCCAAGCCTTCGAAGTTGCCTTCAACCTCGATGTGAAAGGTTGAGAGTTTTGAGGGTTTGGTCCCAAATCTATATTTCAATTCTTATTTGATTTATTTGATTTAATTTTTCTTGAAGTTACTAACGTATGTATTGTTCTGATAGAAAGAGATACGATGCATCAAAGTGAGTAAATCTAGTATCCTTATTCCTGGATTTTGATATAGAAATCATGCTTACAATATTATTCTTTTTATTCCTAGTATCATGTAGGATGTTGAAATTGATTCCTAGTATCATGTTTAGAGTGTTAACTAATATTTCTAATATCATGCTTTTTAGTATCATGTTTAGGTTAAAGCTTTGATCTTGTTAATCCGTTTAGTATCATGCCTAGGATCTTGCTAATCGTGTTTTGATGAGATTATGATTTTTTATTATAATGTTTTCTATGGTGATGATTATTGTGTCAATTATACATTGCTAGATTATTCATGATTAATTGTTATTGCTTGATCACGCCCCTTCTTGCAGGTTTAAAGGGAATTTGTACTTGAAATCACGCCTAATAAGATAATTAATAATTTTATTTAGGCTAATACGATTTTAATTCAAGTGATCGCCAATAATAGATTTATTTGTGCATTAATGATCAACCAACATAGATTAAACAGGTTTAGGGCTAACTTGATGTATGTATGCTGATCAAAAAGCGCACATGAATATCATAAGAATTAATTAGAGGCCGATTTAGGGCAGGTTCAATCTCTTTTAAGTTGGATTCGTACCATCATCCCCGAATATCCAGTCATGGTTCCGGTCCACTATGGAGTTAGCGATCTCCGTGATCGTGAATGGGCGTAACCTTCACACCCGTGAACGGTTTACAGGTTCCTAAAACTTGTTGGCGACTCTTTTATCTCTAGCTTCTTTCCCTTTGGACGCCACCATGCTTAAAAATGATTACAGTGGGGCTCAAAGTTGGGTTTAAAAAATTCCGTACACATATCGAGTAGCAAGTTCAGTCAGGAACTTGTGAGAAAGGTCTGTGATTGTAATAGGTTGTAACTAGGAGTGTTTCCCTATTATAGTGAAGTATTTGGTTTTGAAATTCCTTGGAGGGTCGAGGTTTTACTTCCTGTTGGGCCCTGGAAGGTTTCCTTGTAAAAATCTTGTGTGCATTGCAAGTTCCTTTAATATTCTATTTTATAATTCTGCAAAAAGTAGTCATTAGGAACTTACTACAATTCACCCCCCCTCTTGTAGAACTTCATCTCAACTAACATATTTGTCTTACTTTTGGTCTTCAATATTACATTTTAAATTATTTCTCTCCCCTTATTGTCCCCTCTCCTGCCTTTTCTTTATTATTTCGCCCTTTTCACATTCTAATTCATCCGTTTTTATAATAATTGCAAAACTTTCTTTTTACGTTTATTTTACAATAAGTGTAACTCTTTTAATTTGGGAAGGACCCACTATTATTTTATTTTTTCACTCTCCTAATAACTTCACTTGCACAAATATTTTATTATTCCTCTTCTACCAACCCTAATTCCATAACTTTTTATTTATTTTTATTATTTCTCTCCTATTAACAATTAAATATATTCCTAGATCCCGCTAATAGTACTTTATACAAAGTATTATAAAATTCCTCATTTGATCCCAATCCTATAATTTTCCTAAAATTTTGTGTAATGCATAGTGTTGCAATTACTTTTATTGAATGTAACTATACGATTTATATTAATGAAATAAGTTACAATTCGAAATTCGGACAAATAAAATTCTCAAAATTCTATTAACCACGTGAGGCATTGTGTAGGCATAATTTGAAACGCGCCTACTTAAGCATGTTGTGAATATGCTTGGCAATCACGGGGATTTGACGTTATACAATAAGGGAAAATAAAAGTAAGGAGCCGCCAATGACAGGATAAAGTCGTATAACCTAATCAAAAGTAATTCCTAAATTCCTTTAACTAATATAGATAGGTTAGCAGGGTCAATTCCACAGGGAAAAAGCGTTCTTCTATTCCTAATAAATTATTTTAATCTAAATTATCAGGGAACAAGTAAGATTTTATGGGAATTAAACTATGACAATAATTAAAGTAAGGAAATAATCAATAATAAAAGGCCTAGGGTTAGGATGGCAATATTATATGGATATCCGCCAACCCACTCCACCCGCTTTAAGTTAATGGCCGAACACCCGAATTAAATGGATGAAAAGCGGGTGACGGATGGAGCGGATGATGGATCGGATCAGATGTGGATGATGCTTTACTTCACCCGCTAACCATGCACCCACCCATTTAACATATATTAAATTTTTTGTCTAAGAGTTTTAATAATAAAATATGAAATGTGCAAGAAAATTACATACTTTTTTCTTGCAAATTGATTTTTTCAAACAATATGTTGTTATTGTTTCCTTTTTTATTAATAAAATAAAAAACGATTGTATAAATAAAAAAAAAATAAAATTAGAGGAAATGTGGATTTTTTTCACTTTAAATACTCATCCATTAGTCATCCGCTTCACCCGTTTCATCTGCGGATGATGGACGGACGGATATGGATGATGGGTAAAGCGGGTGACGGATGGATGTGGATGGAATGCTTGGAATAATGGACGGATGTTGGTAAAGCTCCACTCGATCTGAATCCGATCCATTGCCATCTCTACCTAGGGTTATAGGTTCACCAATAATTAATACTCCGGGAATTAAACATAACAATCAACAATCGAAATTGCAATTAACATGATTAACAGGCTCTTGCAATTTATTAATCAACATAGATCTAACAAGATCTCTTAATTTACTAGATCTAAGTTCCTATTGAAAATAGCCTTAACACCAAATTAACATCTGCTCGATTCATCAATTCAATATTACTATACTTTTACAATCAAATCACATCTGCTCGAATCATAATCCAATTGTAAAGAATAAAAACAAATCAATAAGAAATTATCATGCAACATCAATAACCAACAATAATAATTTATCCCTTCATATTAATTATGGATCCCCCAAAAATCCTAAAACTAAACTACTTGTGCATAATTAAAACTAAACTAAACAAAGCCATTAAATAAAGTATAATAAAAAATAATAATAATAAAACTAATATGAAAACAATAAAACAAAGTTAAAACAAAGAAAATAAATACTAAAACTAAAGCAACAAAAATTACACTAATTAAATCTAAAAGAATCTGACAATTGAAAACTAAATTACACTAAGAAAACTTACGTGAAACCTCAGCCTAACAAGAAGTATAAATAAGCTAAAAAAGATTTCTAAGAGTACTAAAACTCCTCCACTAAGATAAATTAAGAAAAGTAAATCCTAACATAACTAAACTAAGGAATCCCCCTTCCAAGGCCTACGTACTACTCCCTTTAAAACAAGCTGGGCTTTTTGTAACAAAGCCCAACTAATAATTAAAACTCCAAAGAAGTCAAAGTCAGATTGCAGTATCATAATAGTTATTATGTATACCATGGTGCACCTAGAAATAGGTGTACCACGTCTATAATATAAACATTTACTAAAAAAAAATATGAACACTTTACCAAAAATGAATATCTAATAAATAAATATGAACACGTTAAAAAAATGAACAAGAACATAAACATCAAATTTCATATGTTCATATTTTATAAAGAAATGTTCATTTTATATGCACTAAATGCTCAGTTTATATTACAAAACTATTGAATTATCCCGAGTCAGACAACCTTCTTTCAAAAACTTGATGTTCATTATAAAATAGTGTTGTGTTCATATTTAAAATTTCAATGTTCATTTTCAAATAACAAATGTTCAAATTCGAGTAGTCATGTTCACATTTATTGATCCTTATTATAAAATAGTGTAATGATTATATTTAAAATTTTCAATGTTTATTTTCAAAGCTTTTATGTTCAAATTCTAATAGCATAATGTTCATATTTTATATATTCATGTTCAGAAACTATAGTTTACAACTTTATATATATAATTGTTAACGAAAAATAGATCATATTGATTCATTATAATGTACTAAATGTTCATTTGAAATATATTGAATGTTCATTTTATATATCATATCCCAATTGAGGTTCATAATTCCTTAACCCAAATTAACTTATGTTCATATATCGATCTAACTTAAATATTCATAAAATACATATACATGTTCAGATATCTCACATAATATGTTCATAATTACAAAACTTAAGAAGATTTTTAAAATACATAAATCGAAAACAAAATAAATTTTCATATGCAAAGAATCACATGTTCAGATGTATAAATGATGAAGTACAGAATGCCAAATTTTTAAAAATGATTAAAAATAAATAGATCTTAAAAAAATAGTGTTCATAAGTAATGTCACATGTTCAAAATTTTAATTAAGATGTTCATAATTCCAAAAATATATGTTAGTAAAAATATATAGTTATAGGAAACTTATCATAGGTTCATATTTTTAACTTGAAATGTTCAAAATACCAAAATATAACCAAAAACAGAACTGTTCATAATAAAATACACAAATATCACTAACAAAAAAATCGGAAGAATATGAAAGCTAAATATTCTAAAACTCAAATCTAGCCATGGTGATTTATATAAAGGAATCTCAACGGAAAATAATCATCCCTGTCATCTTAACCACCTTGTCCTCGTTGAAGCCGCCATTTTCAACTTCACTTCATTGCAGAAACTCCATTAACAAAGCTTCAAATTAAAGGTTGAAGAAAACAAAATTTGAATTTAATCTTTGGTGATCAACAATGGTGATGAAGGAATTCAATCTATGGTGAAGAAGAATTCAAACTATGGTGATGAAGGAATTAAGTCAAAAACAAAATAATGAATGAATTTAATAGAGAGAAAAATAGAGGAGAGAGAAACCAGAAATTAGGAAATAAAGTGTAAGAGAAAAAGGAGAGAAGAGTGAGAATATATGTAATTGTTGGTCTGCTGCTACACGCAATGAAACGCATCATTTAATAGGTGGAGCACACAGATTTATATGCACCATGGTACATGTTAAAATTTACGGCAGTAGCGCTACAGGTAAGTGCGCCCGATTCGGCCTCGGTCCACTCCATTGGGCCCGGGTTAGCATAGCAGCAAGCTGAACTTCTTTTTGTAAGAATGGGGCTTAAATCTTCTTTATTTCTTTCATACTTGGCCCGTGACACTAGTTGGTCCATGATAATAATTTAACATTGAAACTTTGGACCTCTTCACTTAATTGAGTCCTTAATCACCGAACTAAATTCCTGTAACTCGGTCTTGGGCTTAAAATATTCGGTCATAAAATACGTTCCAACTCCAATATCTTCATAGTGGCTAAATAAGCTCGAGAATTGTCATAGTTCTACAAATTCCTACAAAAATAATATCAACTCTACAAAAACACAAGTAAACGTATATTAGTAAAAAAAAAAAAAGCTCCGTAGAGCTCAAATAATCACAAATATGACCACGGGACGTGGAATAAAAATATATATATAATAGACTTATCAAACTCCCCCAAATTAAACCTTTGCTTGTCCCTAAGCAAATCAAGGAATAAATAAATCAATACTTCACCCCAAATACATGTCAAATCAATAATATAATTCAAGGTTAATCCAAAAAACACGTATCAAAGCCGATCAATCAAATTTATCCAATTACCAATCTTCCCTAACAATTGTCAAATAGAGCAAACCACAAGATCATATAGAACTCAAGACTAGTGCTCACTCACTCAACTCTCATTTATGTGGCGAGTAAAAGATGTACTCGATCGCTCTCCAACCAACCCTTTTGCATGTGAACAATGCCCTCCCAAACTCACAACACTCGTGTGTTTAAAAAGACAAGCACTTAACCTAATAGTCGACTTGGAATATGTCAAATCATTCTTCACATTGGTAAACAACTAATTTCACATTCATGCAACTCTATACACAAAGGTTAAAAGGTGTTCAAAGCTTGTAATGTAAGACTAGGGTAAAAGGTTGGATAAATTTGGGAAAAATGTGGGAGTAAAGCCATGCTTAAGGGAGCCAAATCCTAATAAAACCAAGGTCAAAAATAAATAATGACCAATCATTTTCAACATAACTCAACTCAATTCTACAAAAAATCACCAAACAACCAATCCAATATTTCACAATTTTCCAACACTTACAATTTCACTCATACAAATACGACATTATAAACTTGAGTGGACAAACAAACTTTGAATTTTTTTTTTCTTTTCAACTTTAATTTTTCTTTGAAACTTATTTTTTTTCTTTTTTTCTTTCTTTCTTTTGAGCAACCTTCATTTAGAACACTTGAGCTTTGACAAAAAAAATTCTTTTTGCTCTTTTTTTTTCTTTCTTTTGAAGTTCACATTTTTTTTTTTGAACTTCTCTTTTATTTTTTTCACACTCTATTTTTTCAAGAATTTTCAACATTCAAACTCATCAAAAATAAACTACAATCAAGAACAAACAACTTCTCAAAACCCGCCCACATTGTGCAATGATAAAGCACACTACAAACTCCCTCACCTCACTCAATATTAGCTCCCCCAAGCCAAGCTTGGGACTAGTAACCAATGGGGAAAAATTAGGCTTGTAATGTGGCTAAGCTAAAACAATAAAAAGGGCACAAACAGCAACATGGGTAGCAAGAAGGGAACAAATGTATATTATATCGTTTGAAGGCCACCTAAAAGCATAAACGCCTTTTTCCTCCTCAATATGCACAATAATGAGTCATACAAACATTACTCAGAGTTAAAAACCAATACTCAACTTCATTGGCATACCACGAACTAACACACATTCTTCACCAAATCAACTAATAGTCAAGCATTATATACACAAGTAGTTAGGCAAAATTGACGCATGTTAAGATTTCAAGGCAATCAAACATAAAATCATGACTAACTAATCCATAATATTTATCATCAATAACCAAATATCAAAACAATTTCGAAAAATTTTCATCAAGGGGCACAGGGAAGCATGATCTATAATTCATTGGAACGTATTTTTGGATTTTTTTTTTTTAAATCAAAATAAAAACTAACCTAGAAAGTAATTAAAAAACTAGTCTAATCACACAAAATAAAAAAAATAAAATAAAAAGAAAGAGGGTGAAAGATATATCATGCGTACACGAGAACCCCCCCCCCCAAGATAAATCAAACAATGTCCTCATTGTTTTAAAGGGAAGCTAGTAGTCAAGGTGAATACTCCTCATCATCACCGCATCAATGTCACCAAAGCCTCGAAGATCGCAATGCATCTCTTTAGAAAAAATTTGGGCAAGAATGAAACAAAGTGTTAGTGGGAAAAAGAACAAAATTGAGTCAGGTGCACTACTTCAATCATAAATTTTGATATATAACTGATAATGCAGTGATTATAATTGGGTTGGAAATTAGACTTGAAGAGCTTTTCAACGATAGGTCACACGCGAAAATCCGATAAGTAACGAGAAAGTTATGGCGTGTCGAAGTTGAGCAGTTTTGCTGATCCATACGCGCGCCGATCGGGCCGAGCTCTGCCCGGTCGAACCCGATTGCAGTGCAGCGTAAATGAACTCTTCTCTAGCTCAAAATCTGCAAAAAAAAAAAAACTCCCACAAGCATAAGTTACACTCTCCTTACCTCTCAAAAAAACAAAAACACACAAAAATAAGAAAAGACTAAACTAAAAAGCAATAAAGTACGGGTTTTCTTCCCGCAAGCGCTAGTGTATCAAGGTCTCGCACGACTATACTTTTTTTTCCAATCAGAAGGATTCAGCGCCTTGAGTAATTTATCAAATTCTCCTGCAAACATGTCACTAAGCACTGGATAGGGCTTAATTACAAGTACACTTATCTTTACATAGAAAAAATTAGGAGCACACAATAATGGAAACTCAAGGTAAAATGAAAAATCATAAAAAAAAGATGAAAATATACAACTACCTTCTACTTTCTCCACTAAAAGTTTAGAATTAATAGAATGAACATGGAGGTAGTCTTATCCTTTATAATCACCCAATAATGACTCTATTGTTTTACACTCACAAATAAGCAATCAACAAAGGAAAAAGAATTTTCAACCACTGGTTCTACAACCAATGACTTTTCAACCATAGGTTCTACAACTAATGATCCTTCCTCTACAGATTCTATAACGGATGATTTTTCAACCACCAATTCTATAATTGATGATTCTTCAACCATTGGTTCTACAACCAATGATTATTCCTCCGACGTATTATACAAATTATGATAATATTCATCATGAACCTTCCAATAAATATCATTTAAAGCCCACCATCTCTGAAAATCATCATATATAACAGAAAGTCTCTAAAATCATCCGGAGCACGCACAAAAGAAACATTATAAGGGCAATTAGGATTTTCATGATAAAGTTTACTACGACAAGAACAATGGTCGGGTGCTGCAAGACGTGAAAATAAATCTTCCATCTCTAATGGAAAACAACAACAACAACAACAACAACAACAACAACAACAACAACAACAACAACAACAACAACAACAATAATAATAATAATAATAATAATAATAATAATAATAATGCGCACTTGTCCTCCTCGTCTTTTTGAAACAGCACAAGTTTCTTTTGCTTGGCCCTTCGGGCTTCTTTGGAGCGCATTGTAACAGCTTCGGGGCCTGGCTTTGGTGATTGGCAATGGCGACTTGCCACCTTACCTTTTTCTTATGGTGGTTTGGGTGTCTATTCAGCGGGTGATGTTCGGCTTTATGCTTTCCTTGCATCGCGTCTGCAGTCTTCTGGTCTTCAGGCTACGCTTCTTCGCCATTCTGGTATTGTTGGTCCGGGACCGGCTTTCGATGGTGCTCTTAGTCTTTTTAACAGCGTTGCGGAGACCGACCTTTTGAGTAACCCTAGTGAGATCGCTGCCCCCAAACTCATGAAAAAGTTGGCAGGTATATATTTCACGAAGGTCACTGCATCTGCGGATTCCACTTTCTCCTTAACTCCGCGTCAGGTAGCCTTATGGAAGTCCCAACAGGGGGATCACTCTTCGGCCTGGTTGCGGACGGTCCCGATATCGGGTTTGGGTCTATGAATGGTAAGACTTACCGTAGTGTTCTTTGCTACCGGTTAGGTGTTCCTTTGTTCTTCGTTTCAACACCGTGTTCTGCTTGCTCTAGGGTTTTTGACGGGGATATTTATGGGGATCATGCAGTGTCTTGTGCTGGGATGGTGGGTATTAAACATCGGCACAATGTTTTTCGTGACACCCTTGTTGATATTTGTATTCGGTCTGGAATCTCTGCTCGAAAGGAGGTTAACATTGGGTTGATTGGAGGAAACGACGGGGCTCTACGACCTGCAGATGTGCTTCTTTATTCCTGGGATAGAGGCCTTGATATATGTGTTGATTTGACGGGGTCTTCACCTTTGACACAATCGGGGTTGTCTGACTTCGTTCCTGGTCGTGTTGTGTCGGCGGCGGCTCAGCGGAAGCGGGACAAGTATGGGGCGCGTTGCAGGGTTATTGGCTATGGTTTTCTTCCTTTCTCCTTTTCTTCGTTGGGGGAATTAGAGAAGGATGATATTGCGTTGCTGAAGCGGGTTCAGGCGTTCGCTAAGACTCAGGATATTGGTGCTCGTGCAGCTGCGCACATCTTCAGCAGGATCGGGTTCGCTATAGCTAGAGGGGTGGGGGCCCAGATTGTATCTCGGCTCCCTAACAATTTCTTGTAAATTGATTGACTCTGTACGTTTTGTTTTTTATAATAATAATAATAATAATAATAATAATAATAATAATAATAATAATAATAATAACAACAACAATAATAATAATAATAATAATAATAATAATAATAATAATAATAATAACAATTAGAAATAAAAATAAAACCGTTTCCCAGGCAACGGCGCCAAATTTTGACAGGCTAAAGTCGTATCACCTAATCAAAAGTAATTTGAAAATTCCACTAACTAATATAGATAGAAAACTAAGGTCAAATCCACAGGGAAACAACGTTCTTCTATTCCTAATAACTTATTATAATCTAAAATATCAGGGAACAAGTAAGATTTATGAGAATTAAACTATGACAATAATTAAAGTAAGGTAATAATCCATAATAAAAGGCCTACGGTCATAGGTTCACCAATAATTAATACTCCAAGAATAAAACATAACAATCAACAATCGATGATATTGTAATTAACATGACTAACAGGCTCTTGCAATTTATTAATCGATATAGATCTAACAGGCTCTCGCAATTTACTAGATCTAAGTTCCTCTTGAAAATAGCCTTTAATACCAAATTAACATCTGCTCGATTCATCAACGTAATATTACTATACTTTTACAATCAAATCACATCTGCTCGATTCATAATCCAATTGTAAAGAATTAAAACAATTCAATAAGAATTTATCATGCAACATCAATAACTAACAATAAAAATTATCCCTTCATATTAATTATGGATCCCCCAAGAAGCCTAGAATTAAACTATTTGAGCATAATTAAAATTAAACTAAAAAGCCATTAAATAAAGTATAATAAAATAATAATAATAATAATAATAATAATAATAATAATAATAATAATAATAATAATAATAATAATAATAATAATAATAATAATAATAATAATAATAATAATAATAATAATAATAAAACTAATATGAAAACAATAAACCAAAGTTAAAACAAAGAAAATAAATACTAAAACTAAAGTAACAGAAATTCACAATTAAATCTAAAAGAATCTGATAATTGAAAAGTAAATTAAAAGCTAAATCGTTTGGCATTGTTGTAGTTTTCTGTTTTTTTGGTCTTTTGTTTTTTAAAATCATATGATATATACTATATAATGAATTAAAAATTAGTCAAACTTATTAAAATCATGGTAATTTTTAAAACTGACAACAGAAAGTGAAAACACCTTTTTTTTGTTTCCTACTTTTGGTTTTTTGTTTTCCAAAAGACAAAAAATTAAAAACAAAATACAATGTCAAACAAAGCCTAATCTATGAAAACTTAGGTGAAAACCTCAGCCTAACAAGAAGTATAAATAAGCTACAAAAGATTTTTTAGAGTACTACTCTTAATAAACCTAAAACTCCTCCGCTAAGATAAATTAAGAAAAGTAAATCCTAACATACCTAAACTAAGGAATCCCCCTTCCAAGGCCTACGTACTACTCCCTTTAAAACAAGCTGGGCTTTTTGTAACAAAGCCCAACTAATAATTTAAACTCCAAAAAAGTCAAAGCCGAGATTGTAAGATTGCAGTAGCTCTACACGTAAGTGCGTCCGATTGGGCCTCGGTCCACTCGATCGGGCCCGGGTTAGCAGTGCAGCAAGCTGAACTTCTTTTTGTAAGAATTGGGCTTAAATCTTCTTTCTTTCATACTTGGCCCGTGATACTAGTTGGTCCATGATAATAATTCAACATTGAAACTTTGGACCTCTTCACTTAATCGAGCCCTTAATCACCGAACTAAATTCCTTTAACTCGGTTTTGGGCTTAAAATATTCAGTTATAAAATACAATCCAACATTCCAACTCCAATATTTTCGTAGTGGCTCAATAAGCTCGGGAATTGTCAAAATTTTGCAAATTCCTACAAAATAATACCAACTCTACAAAAACACTAGAAAACGTACATTGGTAATAAAAATAGCTCCGCAGAGCTCAAATAAGCAAAAATAAAAAATTCGGACTTCTCTTCTTTCCCAAAAATAAATTCGGAATTAAATAAAATAAGATCAACTCAATTTCAAAATGACTTGTAAAATAAACACTTGACCAAGTTTAAAACAAATATACCTTAAAACACGTCTTTGGCTTTAGTGGTAATAAAAATCTAACCTAAGCTCCCAGTTACCACTTTGTAACACCCTAGAATTTCTCTTCCTTTGAAATACCTGTTTTGCCCTTTTAAAATACGAATTAGGAAAATCCAAGACATTACTGTCACTGTGATAACAGCTAAGGCAATTATCAAAGATACAAAGCGGAAGACTTGTTTCAAAACTTTTCAAAATTAAACTAACTTCAATTGTCAAACCAAAGAAAGTAAATTCAAATCAAAGTCAAATAAAGTCAATCTACAACTTGGAACCATTGTAGGCTCTTTCAAAACCCAAACCACTATTTAAAACAATACGTTAGTCCAATCAAGTAAATAAATAATATTTAAAGTAATTAAAGTAAATCATATACTCATGACAACTAAACAAGATTCGCTCTTCACTTAATCCCCAACATGAATATGATGCTTCACTTGAAATGTGACGTTGGGAAAACTAGGTCGTTGACTAATCCTCCCTAAAGTTAAACAAAATTTATATCACTTAACTAACCTATATACAAGTATAAGGGTAAGTCAAGGGTCGAACCACTAGGAACAGTAATGCTATCGTGTTTTCAATCTATGCTTAAGCTAGGTCGAAATCAAAGGTGAAGAAAGACTATTCTAACACTATTCAACCATCAAAACCAAGAATCAAACAAACTAAACACTAGGGAATGAGGATCAACATACATTCATGATAACTACACCAGTTTGGAGAAGGTCAAGCTAATCAATAGTTGTGAGGACTAATGGTAAGAGCTATCAAATGGAATTAAAGTGTTATCTCCTAATCATCAAACTAGGTTCCCTCTAAGAGTGACAAATGAAGAGAACCACAAATTAAACCAAGAAAAAATTGCAAATCCAAAATCAATTTTCCATGTCAAATGAATTCACAATGCAATCTAATTTAGTTATCAAGGCCTAATCAAACTATACACTTGCAAACCTCTATTAATCAATTTAATCTCAACAATTAATCAACCAAAATCCCAAAATTAATCACAATAATCAATCATGCTTTACCCAAACCCTAGAAAGCAAACTACTCACTAAGAATCATCATCAATCCAAACAAGTAATCTAAAGCATGAATCAACAAAAATATGAAGATCAATTAAACTAATCAAGAATCAATCAACAAAACTAAATCAAACAAGTAATTAAAAAAAGCAATAAAGATGAGATAGAGTAAAAAATGCTCATTGAATAGTTGAGAAGATATCCAAAGCAATTGTCACACTTGATTCTTCAATCTCTCACTTCTCCATTGATTTTCCTCACTTTCTCTCTCTAAAACTACAACTAATCTAAGCCTAATCTAGAGAGAGAAGCTTTCAACCTAAGCCTAACTACGAAAGTGAAAATAAAATGAGGTAATCTAAAAGTTTCTAAAGTTCAAGTTACAAAGGGGAAACCCCGAACTATTTATAGATAAAAGAAATAAAGCGGAAAAAACACGAGCAGGGCTGCTTGGGCAAGTGCTCGGGCGCGACCGCGCCAAAAAACTTGGTCGAGCAAACCCATTTTGGGCTCGGGTGGCTGGCCGAGCATTTTGCTCAAGCTGCTGCATAAGAGAAGTGCCGCGCCACGATGCTCCTGGTGCCGTGACACGGTGCTAGCCAATAATTGTCGCACCATTGCCACGGAACCTGGTGTCGTGACACGGTGCTAGCTGCTCAAGCATGTTGCACTAATGTTGTCTTGGGCGGAGCAGTGGAGCTCGGTCAGGCTTTGGTGGCGCGGGCGCGAAGCTTGTCTTGCCCAATACAGGCTCGATTTTGGATTATTCAACTTCAAGGACTTGGGAAAGCACATGATCTTGCCCCCGCAACTTGCCCAAGTCATCATGCTTTGACTTCTAACTTGTCTCGCTTGCGTTCTTACTTCCCAAACTTGGTTTTGTTGACTTCCAAAGCTCGTGTTGGATTCCTCCTCGACATTCCTGACACACCTACAAAACAAGCCAAACAAACGGAGAGGCGAGAGAATAGATAAGAAATGCGTAAAAATAATAATAAAACCATTTAAAGCACATATTTCTCTAAACTAACATACAAGCACGCAAAGCAAGAATTATTACCTAAAAACACAACTAAAAAGGCTAAAAACGAGCATAAACTAAAGAAGTAAACTATCATATGAGTGTCATAATGACACTCATCAAAAAGCTTCTCTCTATTTTTTCCCCATTACTTGCCATAAGAAACGGGTTTTCGTAGGGCCAAGATAAAGACAAGGCCAAACAAACACACAACAGCAATGCTGAGTACTTAAGAGTAAGCGAAACACACTAATATGCTTACAACCTAGCATCATACAACATACCTCATTGCCCTGTTTTCAAGCACACAACAAACAACTCATATAATAGACAATCTAAATACTTATTCATTTGATTACGCATTGAACGAATTTCCAACCAAATCCCTGCCCCAAAGTATTGGGGTAAACTACTCTGGGAGCGAACCGGGTAGGCATATATGTCACTTGTGAGTGACGGACATCTTGTGCATAATAATAATAATAATAATAATAATAAAAAAAAAAAAAAAAAAAAAAAAATAATAATAATAATAATAATAATAATAATAATAATAATAATAATAATAATAATAATAATAAATAATAATAATAATAAATAATAATAATAATAATAATAATAATAATAATAATAATAATAATAATAATAATAATAATAATAATAATAATAATAATAATAATAATAAATAATAATAATAATAATAATAATAATAATAATAATAAAAAAAAAAAAAAAAAAAAAAAAAAATAATAATAATAATAATAATAATAATAATAATAATAATAATAATAAGTAAAATACAGCATCCTGTACTCCCAGTAGAAGCTATAGTTAAATATTTAACTCTCCCATATGTCCATATTCGAGGATATAGGTTCCAAGAGTTTTGGTGCCTAATCTCTTTCACTTTACGTTGTTTACATATTTTAGACTCGATGATAACTCTCAATCCACAACACAATCAACCAACATACATCATTCAGTATTCAAACATTCCAATTCAATATTTTAATAATTAGTGATCACATTTAATTTAATGTTGAACCCTTTTTAAAACTATCTTAGTGTGGAAACACCTTAAGCGCATAAAGCACCACAAATCCTATCACTTTGTGTATTAACACCATAAGTGCACTTAGGAACCACAATATATCTTATCACTGTGTATTAAAACTCTTAATAGCCGAATTCTCATGCTTATAGCATCAAAAAAAATTATTTGAACCAAAATAAAATTCTATTTCAATATTCTAAACCAAATTAAACATTTAGTTTAATTAATCATGCCCTTAATCAGACCAACAATAAAAGTGTGGTTCATATTCAATATTCAAACATCAACAATTCTAATAATAATTCATTCCAAATAATCATGCCTTATATGTTGGGTTTCGTAGCGTCCAACACTACGCCCAAGACCCGCCCACTAATTAAAGCAACTAAGCATGCAATCACATAATTAAACAACAAAAGAAAGAGAAAGGGAAAAGACATTCTTACCCTCGACGCGTGCTTCGCTCCTATAGAGCTCGGACTTCAAAGCCTTAGTTCCGCAACTGCGAGAGCCTCCGACGGAGTCCACCCTCGAGACCCGACCCGAACGACCTCTACCCCGAAGGTTAGTCGAGGCTAGACCAAGAAAAGACTAGAGTATTACGAACTTAAAAGGTTTTCTCACCTATAGGGAGATGCCTTATTGAGTTCAACTCAAGTGGTTTTTCCCAAACCCAAAACTTGGGTATTTATAGGGAAAGAAGACTTGATCTCCCTTCTCCCATCAATGTGGGAGAATTGCATTTTTCCATCAATTTATTTTAATCAAAAACAAATTAAAATGCAAAGCAATCAACAAGCTCTAAGTGGCAAAGGGTAAGCAAGGGTAGGTGAGGACCACTTGAGGGGGGACCAAAATCCCCTTGCTCCCCAAGCAACCCTCAAGATTCGGTCCCTACACCAAACCGTGAGCTATCCCCTTGAGCATGGCTGCCAAGCAGCCTGCCTTAGCTGCCTAGGTGGCACCTAGCACCAAGGTTGGGCTTGCTGGCTAGCCTGCCTACGCAAACACGCAGCAAGCACGCCACGCATGCATTGCGGGCTGCTGGCTGCTGCTGCTTGTGCGTTGCGGGTGCGAGTGCTATGTGTTGCCCAGCACGCATAGCCCATAGCACAAGCACACATAGCATGCTGCTACGCTAGCAAGCACGCACAACATGCTGCGATGGCAGAGGCTGCTTGGCTAGCAAGCACGCACAACCACATACACGCATGCATGGCTTGTGATAGTGCGTGCTGTGTTAAGCGATGCCCAACATGCCGCGATGGCTGGTGCTGCTTGGCTAGCAAGCACGCAAAACCATGCACGCATAGCTACAGAACACACACGCATGGCACGCAGCTTGCGATGCTCATGTTGTGCGATGTGTGTGTGCTTCACGATGCTTGGTTCGCTAGAATGCATGCGGTTGGTGCCCTTTCCAAGCCTAGTAATCTCATGGCTAGGCCAATGCGAAGCTACGGCTTGGCTCATAATTGTTGCTTGCTTGATTCTACGTCTCGTCGAATTCTAAATTCGACTCGACTTATGACGCTCGGTTTCAACGCTTTAAGCTCGATATCCGACGTCTTTATTCATAATACTCTAATGACTCATTTAATCCTTCGGATTAATTCATTGCCTCGGATCGGTTACTTGATTGGGGTGTGACCCAAAGGGTTCAGTCAAGATTAAGCTGTAATATTAATTACACATTAATATTACTGATCGGAAGCGGCCTCCACCTTGGCCATCCGATCACTTGACCTCACTGAAGAATTAGCTTTCTAATGATTCCGAACCGTCTATCGGAATAATATACTTGTTAGAAGGACACCATTACTTTCAATCTCCCACCTGTCCTTCCGGACAAGTGTGCAGTTAGTGTATTGCCCTTTTCCTATGTCACTTAATGTCTCTTCAGGAACTATAAGGTAAGATTCTTCGTCATCCTTATTACGTGCAGAAGTGTTTCTCGGTTCCCAAGTTCGACTGTCGTCAATAAGCAGATGATTTCTAAAATCCATCTGAGCACGGCCATGCATTTTCACAGTCTCACTCTTCGAGAGACCTTGTAAACAACAAAGACATTTTCCCTATTGTTAATAGGGGACATTCCCAGTCTTGCATTGTTAGCTTCCCTTACTAAGAGGACCTAGCCGCCCGAGTGTTGCCATTATAATCCCCATTTACGTCAGACGTTTGACAACATCAAAGTGGACTAGTACTCAAGCAAGAGAACTTACAATACTCATGGTCGAGGAAAAAGGATCCAATAGCTATAATGAGAAATATACTTATGACGATTTTAAATCTCTTAAAGTATTCTCATAGGTCGATCTGGTATAGTTCTAAGCCAATACCTGTGTAAATGATTTATGACAATCATGTCCTCGTAGCACAAGAAATGGTGCTATAAATCATACTACACACCAATCTCAAGTGGTCATTAATTGTCCATCATTTAAATGACCTTGATTAGGGATAATTTTCGATTGAAATATTCAATGTTCACTTAAAAGGTGTTTCTTTATCCAAGACATTGTGTTGATACCCTATTTTGAATATTCACAGAAATCGAATGGACTCATTATTTAATTCTAAACCACAATTACATAGTTTGTGGAATTTATTTGTAAATTTTTTATTCCACTATGAAACCTTTTCAACGTTTCATCTAATGATAAATGGTTTCCCCAAATGTTTCAAGAGTAATAATCTTCACAAAACATTTATAGAAATCACACCCATATTTAATATGCTTGATTTCTTTCATGCAATTCTGGTGAATTTTGTCGTTCATTTATTGCATAGGTTTAGTATTATTACTTTGCAAATCTTAGCATCTTCATTATCAAACACTTTCAAAATAAGATGATAAAATTTTGAGAGTGTTATGGATCATATGTGATTTAGGATTTATTTTCCAAGTGATGGCTCCCACTCATTTTCATGACTAGAGATCTTTCAACTTGACAACCTACAATCATCAACGTTCGACAACGAACTTTCCATTGAACAACTTTCTTATTATTGCCTTTCAGGCAACAATATTCTCAACATATATTTCAGTAGACTGATGGTGCTTTGCTTGGATTTCATTCCAAACGGCTCACAATGATTTGGGATATCCTAATCACTAGTGATCATGGAAATTTACCTTAAATTTCCGCACATTATACATGGATGCGCGTCCATGTTACCATTCTCAAGCCACGACGCATTCTAGCTCGTGATTATAAACGACTTATTTATTAAGGATCTAATCCTTGCTAAGGATGTGCTTGGAGCATCAATTCTCTAATTACATTTGTTTCCATGCGTCAAGAACTTATCCCCTTTTACTTATCAAAGTACTTTGGATTTTTCTTGATCATAATCTAACGATTCATCACTTAGTTTAAATTGATTGATATTTTATACTTCTCATGCTCCAAGCATGTGAGTTGAGTGATGACTCCATATTATAGCATACATGATGGTTTTAATTGCATAATTATTCCCAATATTGTTCCATTCATGTGACCTTTTAGCTCATCCAGTTTCACCGAGTCTTGCTAAACTGTTTGCTATGTGATACGGTTTAAAGTCTCTACTAGAGTCTTTCTTATTTGACTTAGTATTTTCCCAGCTTATACTTAGTTTAAACATTTACTTAGTTTTATAAATATGGGTCGAAAGCCTTTCTATGTCCTTCATGTTTAACACTATAAATTCCTCTACTTGTTTAACCATTTCATTAAGTCTATCCAATAGATCTTAATTCCCACTATGTACTATGTATCGCCTTTTGCTTGGTCCATTGTCGAAAGTCCTTTCAAATCTAAGCATTTAGCATTTGAAAGTCATTTCACATTAGAGTTCGTAAACTTCTTGTTGGACAATACAAGATTGACTCTTGCTCCCACTAAACTTCTTGTTCATAAGAATTTCTATGATTCTCCATAAGCCAAACCTTTTATTAACTTTATGAGAATACATGTTCCAATTCCTACATACAATGCTTCACTTAATCCCACAATGGATTTCTTGAGCTTGCTTTCAAATCTAGCATTATTTAGAATTACAAAACCCTTAGACTATTTCCATAGTCTCTTCCAAAATCCCATTTTAGGAAGGCGGTTTCATTATCTATCTTGCCATATTTCATATGCGCAATTTTGCTAGAATAATCACGAAAAGACTTAAGTGTTCCGATTGGTGAATAGTTTTTTTTTATTAAAATCAACGCCGTGAATTAATTGTATCCTTTTCAACCAATCTAGCTATGTATGCTTATGTATTTCCACATTTGTCAGTTTTCTCCTTGAAAACTTATTTGCGATTGATGGGTCTTTCACCCTTCATGCAAATGAATCAAGTTCCAAACATGATTTACAAACATGGAGTCTATTTCGGATTTAATGGCCTGTTACCATTATTCTGAATTTGGATTTGTCGTAGCTAATTTACAAGACATTATTCCCTCACCATCCAATGGTAAATAGTATGCTTGTAAATCTTAGGTTTATTTCTAACTTAATAGAAATTTATATGATTCAATCCAAGCCTTTGGTGAATTCTATATCTATAAGGGGTAATTGCATCAAACACTGAGTTTCAAGGTACTTTTAAAGCCCTTTGATTATATTGATCTTACTCCACCACTTCTAAAGTTTTGTGAGGATTGAATTCTCGTTTAAGACACTTGTGAAGTCCTTTGAGTATTCTTCATCAATCATTCTCATGAAGCCCTTCTAAAGTCTTCGGAGATTCTTAGTTTAAGTTTGTTGCTAATCTCCATGGTCATCGAGTTCATTTTCCTTCCACTTTTCGTTTTGGAAATGTGTTACATTCCAGAAAGACACCACTTAGAGCAACAAATACTATGTTCTCAATTACGTTGTGGAGGTAATGCCCGTAGTCTTACTTGAATACTAACAAAGAGACATGTATATTGTCTTTGGGTAAAAGTTCGTTGTGAAACAAACATTTAGCTCCTTCTCGAGCTACCTTAGCCCTTATTGAGCCACTTAGCTCTCACTGAGTCAATGAACTCCCACTGAGCTAAGAGCCCTAGACATATACTTGAAAAGACGCTAGAAACTATTTCTATCCATAACTGAATATGGTTTCCTTTCTTAGCTTCGACAATTTTGTTTAGTGTAACACTAGTCATTTGTGCAAATATTTAAGTACTTTATAGGAAAGGATGTGATCCATCATCATTCAAGTCATTTCCAAATGGCATCGAGGTCTCCGTTAAGATATACTATATTCTTTGTGGAGCTCATTATGAAATTTTAATTTCATAACTTTGATATGATCACTCTTGGCTTAAGCAAACATCGCTCGATCTAATCTAGACGTTTTGATATCTTGCCAAGTTGATTCTATACTTCAATGAACATTTGAGCTACTCAAGGTCCAGTTTTTTCACATTTGATGAATGTAGCCACATTCTTTCAAATTCTTGTGAGACGTTGAAGTAATGGAATTCTCTTTAGCTTTCAGAGTCAATTGTCTTTACCAAGCACAATAACTCCTTTCTTTGTCGATTTCAACAAGTAAGACTTGAACAATTTTGAATCGATCAACTATCAAGAGTCTATCTAATAGAGCCTTGAGTACGTTCTTGTCGATGTGACATTGCTAAAGATGTTTAGAACAAAAATCATGTCCAAGACTTGAACCTTGTGAGTTTTCATATTAGGGAAATGTTTTTTTATAATTTATCATTCTTGACTCATGGCTTAGACAACCATGCCATTTAAATAAAACCTGCAACTATTGCTCTTTTATTGAATGCGAGTCTTTCCGTGTGTAAACGGATCGTTTGCTGATTATGGAACACAATAACCATTATTCGTTCCAGCCTTGGCTTAAAAGGACTTTAAACAAACCAAATGACCTTACAATTGATGTAGCACTACTTGCTTCATTCTAAGCTTGTAAGTCAATAACTTAGCTTGACTTCAATGGTTTGAGGTCACATTCAAAGTGGAACACTCAAGCAGTATCCAATACTTGTGAAGATAATGAATTGCTAAGTTAACCACAATAACATGAACTCATGGGTAGAAAAAGAATCTTATTCCTTTCCTTTGTTCCTTGTTTCCTATATTTCTTATCATGTACTATCTCATAACTTTAAGAACCATTTCTCTAAGTGCCTTGACTTTTACACTTTGTTAGGCATAATTAAGCATCTAATGCGCCGTGAAACAAAGTTCCATCTTTTCCTTCAATTCGTACTTGAATTACTACATCAATGAGTCCTACTCATTAGTGTTTGAAGCCAAAAGGTATGTTGGTTGTCAGCTATTGACAATTTGAGTTCTTAACTCAATATTTCATGTTCATCAAAACTACCTAGTACTTTGAATACATGATATCTAACTGTCCTTTCGGACTTTAGTTATAAAAGTCAATTATGAGAAGTTGTATTTTAGAAATGCATTTTCTTTCCTTGAGAACCATTCCATCGTTTTCCTATTAATTTCCAGCTTAAATTTTCCAAATTGTAAGCGACTGTTGCGAATTTCTCATGGATAAAGGTAAATGTTTCTAATTTGTGTTGATTTTAGATAATTGATTTTGGTTGTTAAATTTTTATGAATTGTGCAAATTTTCTGGTATCTTGTTCTGGTGTTTAGATTCTATGTAAATTTTGGGTGCTAATTGTATAGTTTGGTGACTAAAATGTGTTAAAGTAAATTGAAATCATGTAAATGTAAATGAAATTAGTTTAAAAGTAAATAAATTTTGTTGCTGGAAGGTTAAAAAATTTCAACGACAGTCCAGGGGTTGTAGCTTTGTAATACATAGGTCTTGGGTAGTTAGCTGTTAAAATAGGTGAAAGTTTAATTAGTTGAAACTTGAAACTTGGATGTAGCTCTGAATAATACATAGCTCTGTAAGTCTCAAGTTTTATTAGTTGAAACTTGAAACTTGGATGTAGCTCTATATAATACATAGCTTTGTAAGTCTCAAGTTTTATTAGTAGAAACTTGAAACTTGGATGTTTATTGGAGATTATAGCAAATATTGCTAATACTTTTCACGTTCCTTGTTGCATTTATTGGAGATTATAGCAAAAACACAATTTAATGCTTAATATTTCCACTTAACTTGTATATATATGCAGATCCAGCAGAGACCACAATTAAAGGATTCTAGTGTCTTTCCTTCTGGTATTTCTTATATTATGTGCTCTTATTGTATGTTTTAAGGTTTTAAGTTTTTAATAATGCTTTACAATTTAGTAATCATAAGTTCCGATCCTGTAATCTAGGGTTTGTCAATAATATAGACGCGCATTGCTCCCCCTCCACGTTCAACAACCTTCTTGCTCGCTCTCACTGTTGGTCTATGGCGCCCTTTCAGGTAGTTGTTTGAAACCCATTAATGTCCCTATTTGTATTTATTATCCATTACTCATACATACTCACTAACTTTTAATTTGTTTTTTGTTTTGTTTTTTCTTTTTGCGTTTTTATAGGTTCATATGTGAATTGAAGTTGAAGCTAGTTAAGTTTAAAGACTACACATAGGGAAGTTAGAAAGAATACATCCATTGTGTTAGTATGAATTATAAACTTCTCTAAGCTATAAATATTTCTTTCTCTCTATTATTGTTTTAATAAACGTTTTTTCATGCTAGCTATTAGATTTGTGTATGTATTATATAATGACAAACTAAATACAACAATAAATATATGAAATGTTTGCATCATCATATTCCTAGATACCCGTTCAAGGCTTTCTCATTAGGAGAAAGTCTTGAATAGTCCCCGGTTGGGATTGTTCTTGAACGTTTACTCTCACTTAGGTGGTGAATGTATGTCAGTTTTTTCGATTTTAAGGAACATCTTGGCTTAGCATTTCCTCGATCACCATGTTCTCTGGGTACATATGTGGGTAAGTAATCACCTACGTCGTGTACTTGGAGAACTGGGGGGAAATGCTGCCGGATTTTCCTTAAAATTGGAAATCTGACATACATTCACTAGTGAGAGTAAACGTTCAAGGATGGGTTAGGTTGGAGTGATAAGGACCCTTTGGAAGCATATATGCATTTTTGTATCTATATGAATGTTATATGCATGTTGTGTGTTCATGAGGTGGTGCTATCCTTTTGAAAGACACATGGGTACATTGCAAGATAGAGTTAGGAATCGGTCTCACCCGGAAGGAAGTATGATTCAAGGGACCGTGGCCGAGGAGATTGGTAATTTTGTGGCCGACTATATAGCCATTGTTGAACCTATTGGTATTCCTACTTCTCGACATGAAGGTAGACTTGATGGTCATGGCACAATCGGGTCGAAACGAATGTCACCTAATCGAGAGAAGTTCTTACAAGCACACCTATATGTGTTGCACCATGTTGCAGATGTTCACCCATATTTAGACGAGCACATGGCTAGTTTGCGTGATGAGTTTCCGTCGAAAGGTGAAAGGGCACTGATGCAGTTGCACAATAAGAAGTTTGTGAGTTGGTTTCGTGATCGGGTGATGGGTGGAATGGATGAGAGTGTCACAGCTACAGTAAGGTGGCTTGCTTAAGGTCCTAGGGATGATGTTCGCTCATTTGAGGGATATGACATAAATGGGTACACATTTTGGACTGAGCGTCAAGATTTGAAATCATCCTCGACCCAAAACAGTGGTGTAACGGTTGTGGCATAGTCAAGGGAGTTTGCAAGTGCTAAGGATAAATTACCCGTTGATGCAGAGTTGTCATACTACGGTCGAATTCAAGAAATATGGGAGCTTGATTATTGTGACTTCACAATTGCTCTTTTCCGGTGTAAGTGGGTTGATAATATCAGGTGTAACGTCAAATTTGATGACTTTACTCTTGTAGATCTTGGCAATCTAAATGATAGTGCGGAACCATTCATCCTTGCATCTCAAGCTAAGCAGGTGTTTTACGTATCTGACCCTGCCGACTCAAAATGGTCTATTGTGCTAGCCGGCAAAAGAAGAATCCTTGGCGTTGGAGATGTTGAGAATGAGGAAGAATATGATGCCTTTGATGACTCGGCACCTTCACTGTTCCTAGACCTGCTGTGCCAAATGAGATAGACAACCAAGCCAATTACATGAGATCAGACCACGATGAAGGAATATTAGATTGAGGTACTATATATTTTCTGTTAGTTTGAATTGTAGGCGTAGAAAGAATTATAAAATCACATTTTAGGTGAAAATGAATGAAATTGTTGAATTACTTGCCCATTTTTCTTATATTCTTTTAAATGAATAAAGTAACTTGCTTCACCATTTTCTATGTTTATTTGTATTATAATTCAACAATTTATATATGATTATAAGTTTACCTTACAATTCAGCATCTAATAACGTGTTATGTTTGTAATGACAGGTTTTAACATCTAATGGCGGTCGATCAATACCGTGTTCGAGTTGAGGATGTTGAATCTAATGATGATGATTCATCTAATGATGGGGACCAACTGTATGATGTGAACAAGGAACCTGATTTGGGTGAGCCAGAAGATCAGGCGCAAGATGTATTGGAGAGAATGATAGATGAGTTTGAAATTGCAGCTGAGCAAGCGCCTCCAATCGATAATACCATTGTGGAGCCGTTTCGTGAGGATCAAAGTGGAGGGGGGGGTGCAGGCACCAGCGAAGAAAAAGTTGAGGGGTCCGACGACAGCTTTCAAGAAACATGTCGGTCCTATGGTCTTGGAGTATGACAGGGTAGGCCAACCCTCAGGTAAATGGCGTCGTCAGTATGCTGTTCAAGTTGGGATTTGTGCGCGCAAAATCCCCATTACGCTTCGTATAAGCGACATACCTACAGGCTTGATTGACACGTTTTGGAATGATACCAGGGTAAGTTTTTTTAATTCCACATTATTTATAAACAATTTCAATTTATTGTTATGTTATGGGCAAACTAATAATGTTTGTTATTTGTGCTTGCAGAGTCTATTTAACATTCCAAATGAGTACGCCAAGCGAAGGGTGTTTGAATTTTTACTTGCGGCAAGATTCAGAAGCTTCAAGTGTAACTTAGTTCGTCGGTTTATCACAAAGAAACTTGTGAGGAAACCAAAGAACAAGAAAGGAGGTGGCAGTGATGATGATTTCATCAATGAAGAGAAACTCCCATGGAAAATATGGCCTAGCATATCGAAGGATGATTGGGAAGCTTTCGTTCTTCAAAAATGTAAAAAAGAAGAAATTGTAAGTTTAAAGAACTTTGATGAAAATTGTGTTGTAATTTATTGTCTGTTTTATTAGTAATGAAACTAACATATCTTTTTATGTAGGAAATGAGGGAGCAGAATTCCAAGAATGCATTGCAAAAGAAATACCACCATCATATGGGAGCAATGACGTATGATGAATGGAGGGATACGTGGGTGAGTGAAGGAGTATACCCCACTGCTCTTCTAGGGTCCTCTACAACGCCATCTGACTCCATGACCAGTACTTTGGTGAGTCGTGCTGGGGATTTCTTTTGTTCTATGCATTCGCGGGACAAGAAAACCAGAAAATGGTCCATCAAGGCTCCGGAAACCAAAGAAATGACAGATAAGCTAGTAAGAAACTATGAACTAGTGAACTACATTATTCATTTGCATATATATCACTTTATATAAACACTTACTTCATGTTGCCATTTTGTTTTTGCTACAGCTTGAGTACACTGGAGAGCTTGTTGAAGGCAAGCTCGTCCTGACGGTAGAGAAGGACCCCTTCACCTTGGCTATGGGAAAGCCCTACCATCCGGGACGGGTATTAGGTGCTAGGGGGAGCTTGCTAGGATGGGAGAAGGTAATGGGTTCCAAATATACCAAATCTGGAAGATCCCGAGCAAGTGTGAACTCGCCACAAAACTTCGATGCCACGGTGGCATCAATTAAAGAACAAGTGCGCAATGATATGCGCGAAGAGTTCAATGCATGGGCGAAGCAAATTAATTTGCCGACCATGCTCTTTTCCTCGACAACACCGGTCGACTCAAGTAGCCACCCACGAAGAGAAGGAGAACAGGAGATAAATGCACGCGAGGAGGTACATGATTAGAATTCAACTCTATAAGTTTTGATATGTTGAGTTACGTGGGTACGGTTCTAATTAATGTTTCACTATCAATACACTATTGCAGATTGGTACTCCTTCACATGCGTACTCAAGGGGGCTTGATACTCCGACACCTCATGGCTTTCCTATTCTACAGGTGATTTTTTACTTACTTGTTTGGATAATGATATTGGTTTTTGGATTGTGTTGTGAAATGGTTAAGTTGGTTGTGAAATGGTGAAGTTTGATGTGTTGTGTTGTTGGTGTTGCTTTGTTGATGTGATGTGTTGTTGTTGTTTGCTCCTCCTTTTCCTTCTCCTCATTCTCCTCCTCCTTCTCCTTCTCCTTCTCCTTCTCCTTCTCCTTCTCCTCCTCCTTCTTATTCTTCTCCTTCACTTTCTTCTCCCTCCTTCTCCTTCTCCTCCTTCTTCTTCTCCTTCTCCTCCTCCTCCTTCTTCTCCTTCTCCTCGAAGGATGATTGGGAAGCTAAAATGAGGGTGCAGCTGCACTGCAGCAGCTGTGCAGCCTTGCAGCAGCTTTGCAGCTGCTGCCCTTCCCGCCCGGTATCTTTTTTTTTTTTGCACACGTTTTGGGATTTTTTTTTCTTTTTTTTTGTTTTAATTTTATTTTTGATTTTCTTCTATTGATGTGTTGCCTTACTTATTTTTGTGTTTCACTTGTTTTTCGGTTCTACTATAATTAGTTCTTACAAGTATCTTCCTAATTGGTGCAAGAAGAGACCCGTTGTGAACTTCTTCACCCGGGCGAATCATATGATGGAACTTTGAATGTTGTTGCCTATGGTAGTGCACAACCGGCCGAACAAGGTACGGTCCATTTCCTCTTCTGCCTGAGCATTATTCTATCGGGATCCATTATGTGGTTCCCGGGTTCGAGGACATCTTAATACCTGTGCCCCTGGAGGAGGATGAGTTCACTACACTCTGGGCAGCAAAAGGTAGTTTTGTGCAATGGCCATCTGCTTGGATGCGGTTGATGAACCAGGTAATTAAGATTTAGATTTCACGCTTTAATCTATACCCGATTTTCTTCCCAAGAGTTGGATGGAAATCTTTTCTAACCATTTGTGTGATTTGTCTTATTAGCCATCGAGGAAAAGCCAAACTCCAAAGAAGAGGGTGGAGGGGCCAAAGAAGAGGAGTGAACATGGCTCGGTGAGTGAAAAAGCGTCGATGAAGAGCCCTTCACGAGGTTCAGCTACGCAAGCTACTCCATTAGTTGAAGACACGGTGCTTCAATCGCTATCTCAGGAGTTAGCTTATTTGCACAACCGTGTTTGCGTGTTGCCTAATGACAGCCCCATCCAAATTCAACTTCCTAAGGAAATGTTCCACTACGATGATGATGCAACGGCATGGCTATTCAAAGAAGATGTGAAGGAATTTCTAAGTGGTGCAATGCTTAACATTTCCCTCATTCAAATATGCATGAGGTAATTCAACTGGTACTCAATTTATGTGATTCAGTTTAGTGGTGTTTGTCGTTTGGTTTTCGATTAACATTTTGTTATCATGCATGCAGAGCACTCCAGGAGAAAATATGGGAGCTTGATCTCCTTGTCAAGTTGGGTGGTTATGCCCTGAGCAGATGTCCACTGCTAGAATCTTAGGCAACTCCGCTGACGTGTTGTACTATGCTGAACGGGGTATCAGGCAATCAATGAGTGCCGGAGACAAGTTTGTATTCGTCCCATATTATGAGGAGTACGTCTGATTATTCTAGTCAAGTTCATTTGTTTTCCCAGTTTATTTGTTGTAATAGGCTAACTATTGATTTATTTGTCTCGTGTGTAGTTATCATTGGACCCTACTTGTGATTTGTGTTTCCAGTAACACAATCTTCTACTTTGATTCTGCTCGGTTACCTCAAGTAAGAAAGCGCCTCGTGAGGTCCATACTTCAAAAGTAAGTATCTAGTTTGTATCAATTCTTGTTATTGGTTTTCATATCTTAACTCATATGTATTGATTATACTAGTCAAATTTGAACTTATTACTTTGATTTTTTGTAGTACCATGAAGAAGATAAATCCTCGATCTCCTCGAGGTCCTACATGGAAAGCACCCAAGGTAATTCACCCAAGATGTTGTGATTTTCTTACTTTACAATGCTTAAGATATTGCTTATTTGCTATGCATTTTGATTCATGTGCTTTGTTCCTCATGCTAGTGCTCACAACAGGAAAACGGATTTGACTGTGGCCTATACGTGATGAGATTCATGTATGACATAGTGATGAGTCATTGTACATACACAAGTCAGCTAGAAGAGGTATGCCATTTTGGTTGAAATTACGTTCCAAGACCACTTACTTGCTATTTTCTTGTAATCTCAAGCATTAGTCACCTATAACAAAGTGATTATGACATGTTGTAACTTGTTATGAGTTCAAAAGACAAGAAATATAGAAAATAGGCATCCTAGTAGCCAAAATGGCCTTACTTGAGCCATTTTGGTTGAAATTGCGTTCCAAGACCACTTACTTGTTATTTTCTTGTATTCTCAAGCATTACTCACCTATAACTAAGTGATTATGACATGTTTTAACTAGTTATAAGTTCAATAGACAAGAAATATAGAAAATAGGTATCCTAGTAGCCAAAATGGCCTTACTTGAGCCTTTTTGGTTGAAATTGCGTTCCAAAACAACTTACTTGATCTTTTCTTGTAATCTCAAGAATTAGTCACCTATAAATAAGTTATTATGACATGTTTTAACTAGTTATGATTTCAATAGACAAGAAATATACAAAATAGGCATCCTAAAAGCCAAAATGGCCCTACTTGAGCCATTTTGGTTGAAATTGCGTTCCAAAACAACTTACTTGCTCTTTTCTTGTAATCTCAAGCATTAGTCACCTATAAATAAGTGATTATGACATTTCTTAACTAGTTATGAGTTCAATAGACAAGAAATATACAAAACAGGCATCCTAGTAGCCAAAATGGCCTTACTTGAGCCTTTTTGGTTGAAATTGCGTTCCAAAACAACTTACTTGATCTTTTCTTGTAATCTCAAGAATTAGTCACCTATAAATAAGTTATTATGACATGTTTTAACTAGTTATGATTTCAATAGACAAGAAATATACAAAATAGGCATCCTAAAAGCCAAAATGGCCTTACTTGAGCCTTTTTGGTTGAAATTGCGTTCCAAAACAACTTACTTGATCTTTTCTTGTAATCTCAAGAATTAGTCACCTATAAATAAGTTATTATGACATGTTTTAACTAGTTATGATTTCAATAGGAAAGAAATATACTAGATAGGCATCCTAAAAGCCAAAATGGCCCTACTTGAGCCATTTTGGTTGAAATTGCGTTCCAAGACCACTTACTTGCTATTTTCTTGTAATATCAAGCATTAGTCACCTATAACTAAGTGATTATGACATTTTTTAACTAGTTATGAGTTCAATAGACAAGAAATATACAAAACAGGCATCCTAGTAGCCAAAATGGCTTTACTTGAGCCATTTTGGTTGAAATTACGTTCCAAAACAACTTACTTGCTCTTTTCTTGTAATCTCAAGAATTAGGAACCTATAACTAAGTGATTATGAAATGTTTTATCTAGTTATGAGTTCAATAGACAAGAAATATAGAAAATAGGTATACTAGTAGCCAAAATGGCCTTACTTGAGCCATTTTGGTTGAAATTGCGTTCCAAAACCACTTACTTGCTCTTTTCTTATAACCTCAAGCATTAGTCATCTATAACTAAGTGATTATGACATGTTTTAACAGGTAATGAGTTAAATAGACAAAAAATATAGAAAATAGGCATCCTAAAAGCCAAAATGGCCTTACTTGAGCCATTTTGGTTGAAATTGCGTTCCAAGACAACTTACTTGTTATTTTCTTGTAATCTCAAGCATTAGTCACCTGTAACTAAGTGATTATGACATGTTTTAACTACTTATAAGTTCAATAGACAAGAAATATAGAAAATAGGTATCCTAGTAGTCAAAATGGCCTTACTTGAGCCTTTTTGGTTGAAATTGAGTTCCAAAACAACTTACTTGCTCTTTTCTTGTATTCTCAAGCATTAGTCACCTATAAATAGTGATTATGACATGTTTTAACTAGTTATGAGTTCAATAGACAAGACATATAAAAAATAGGCATCCTAAAAGCCAAAATGGCCCTCATTGAGCCATTTTGGTTAAAATTGCGTTCCAAAACCACTTACTTGCTCTTTTCTTGTAATCTTCAAGCATTAGTCACCTATAAATAAGTGATTATGATATGTTTTAACTATTTATGAGTTCAATAGGAAAGAAATATACAAGATAGGCATCCTAAAAGCCAAAATGGTCGTACTTGAGCCATTTTGGTCGAAATTGCGTTCCAAGACCACTTACGTGCTATTTTCTTGTAATATCAAGAATTAGTCACCTATAACTAAGTTATTATGACATTTTTTAACTAATTCTGAGTTTAATAGACAAGAAATATACAAAATAGGCATCCTAAAAGCCAAAATGGCCCTACTTCAGCCATTTTTGTTGAAATTGCGTTCCAAGACCACTTACCTGCTATTTTCTTGTAAAATCAAGCATTAGTCACCTATAACTAAATGATTATGACATGTTTTGACTATTTATTAGTTCAATAGACAAGAAATATACAAAACAGGCATCCTAGTAGCCAAAATGGCCTTACTTGAGCCATTTTGGTTGAAATTATGTTCCAAAACCACTTACTTGCTCTTTTCTTGTAATCTCAAGCATTAGGAACCTATAACTAAGTGATTATGAAATGTTTTATCTAGTTATGAGTTCAATAGACAAGAAATATTGAAAATAGGCATCCTAGTAGCAAAAATGGCCTTACTTGAGCCATTTTGGTTGAAATTGCGTTCCAAAGCCACTTACTTGCTCTTTTCTTGTAACCTCAAGCATTAGTCATCTATAACTAAGTGATTATGACATGTTTTAACAGGTTATGAGTTAAATAGACAAGAAATACAGAAAATAGGCATCCTAAAAGCCAAAATGGCCTTACTTGAGCCATTTTGGTTGAAATTGCATTCCAAGACCACTTACTTGTTATTTTCTTGTAATCTCAAGAATTAGTCACCTATAACTAAGTGATTATGACATGTTTTAACTAGTTCTAAGTTCTATAGAAAAGAAATATAAAAAATAGGTATCCTAGTAGCCAAAATGGCCTTACTTGAGCCATTTTCGTTGAAATTGCGTTCCAAAACCACTTACTTGCTCTTTTCTTGTAATATCAAGCATTAGTCACCCATAAATAAGTTATTATGACATGTTTTAACTAGTTATGAGTTCAATAGACTAGAAATATACAAAATAGGCATCCTAAAAGCCAAAATGGCCCTAATTGAGCCATTTTCGTTGAAATTGCGTTCCAAAACTACTTACTTGCTCTTTTCTTGTAATCTCAAGCATTAGTCACCTATAAATAAGTGATTATGACATTTTTTCACTAGTTATGAGTTCAAGAGGAAAGAAATATACAAAATAGGCATCCTAAAAGCCAAAATGGCCTACTTGAGCCATTTTGGTTGAAATTGCGTTCCAAGACCACTTACTTGCTATTTTCTTGTAATCTCAAGCATTAGTCACCTATAACTAAGTGATTATGACATGTTTTAACTAGTTATTAGTTCAATAGACAAGAAATATACAAAACAGGCATCCTAGTAGCCAAAATGGCCTTACTTGAGCCATTTTGGTTGAAATTACGTTCCAAAACCACTTACTTGCTCTTTTCTTGTAATCTCAAGAATTAGGAACCTATAACTAAGTTATTATGACATGTTTTAACTAGTTATGAGTTCAATAGACAAGAAATATAGAAAATAGGCATCCTAATAGCCAAAATGGCCCTAATTGACCCATTTTGGTTGAAATTGCGTTCAAAAACCACTTCCTTGCTCTTTTATTGTAACCTCAAGCATTAGTCATCTATAACTAAGTGATTATGACATGTTTTAACAGGTTATGAGTAAAATAGACAAGAAATATAGAAAATAGGCATCCTAAAAGCCAAAATGGCCTTACTTGAGCCATTTTGGTTGAAATTGCGTTCCAAAACCACTTACTTGCTCTTTTCTTGTAATCTCAAGCATTAGTCACCTATAAATAAGTGATTATGACATTTTTTAACTAGTTATGAGTTCAATAGGAAAGAAATAAACAAGATAGGCATCCTTAAAGCCAAAATGGCCCTACTTGAGCCAATTTTGTTGAAATTGCGTTCCAAGACCACTTACTTGCTATTTTCTTGTAATATCAAGCATTAGTAACCTATAAATAAGTGATTATGACATGTTTTACCTAATTATGAGTTTAATAGACAAGAAATATACAAAATAGGCATCCTAAAAACCACAATGGCCCTACCTGAGCCATTTTGGTTGAAATTGCATTCCAAGACCACTTACTTGCTATTTTCTTGTAATATCAAGCATTAGTCACCTATAACTAAGTGATTATGACATTTTTTAACTAGTTATGAGTTCAATAGACAAGAAATATACAAAACAGGCATCTTAGTAGCCAAAATGGCCTTACTTGAGCCATTTTGGTTGAAATTACGTTCCTAAACCACTTACTTGCTCTTTTCTTGTAATCTCAAGCATTAGGAACCGATAAATAAGTGATTATGAAATGTTTTATCTAGTTATGAGTTCAATAGACAAGAAATATAGAAAATAGGCATCCTAGTAGCCAAAATGGCCTTACTTGAGCCATTTTGGTTGAAATTGCGTTCCAAAACCACTTACTTGCTCTTTTCTTGTAACCTTAAGCATTAGTCATCTATAACTATGTGATTATGACATGTTTTAACAAGTTATGAGTTAAATAGACAAGAAATATAGAAAATAGGCATCCTAAAAGCCAAAATGGCCTTACTTGAGCCATTTTGGTTGAAATTGCGTTCCAAGACCACTTACTTGTTATTTTCTTGTAATCTCAAGCATTAGTCACCTATAACTAAGTGATTATGACATGTTTTAACTAGTTCTAAGTTCTATAGAAAAGAAATATAGAAAATAGGTATCCTAGTAGCCAAAATGGCCTTACTTGAGCCATTTTCGTTTAAATTGCGTTGCAAAACCACTTACTTGCTCTTTTCTTGTAATCTCAAGCATTAGTCACCCATAAATAAGTTATTATGACATGTTTTAACTAGTTATGAGTTCAATAGACAAGAAATATACAAAATAGGCATCCTAAAAGCCAAAATGGCCCTACTTGAGCCATTTTGGTTGAAATTGCGTTCCAAAACTACATACTTGCTCTTTTCTTGTAATCTCAAGCATTAGTCACCTATAAAAAAGTGATTATGAAATGTTTTAACTAGTTATGAGTTCAATAGGAAAGAAATATACAAAATAGGCATCCTAAAAGCCAAAATGGCCCTATTTGAGCCATTTTGGTTGAAATTGCGTTCCAAGACCTCTTACTTGCTATTTTCTTGTAATATCAAGAATTAGTCACCTATAACTAAGTGATTATGACATTTTTTAACTAGTTATTAGTTCAATAGACAAGAAATATACAAAACATGCATCCTAGTAGCCAAAATGGCCTTACTTGAGCCATTTTGGTTGAAATTACGTTCCAAAACCACTTACTTGCTCTTTTCTTGTAATCTCAAGCATTAGGAACCTATAACTAATTGATTATGAAATTTTTTATCTAGTTAAGAGTTCAATAGACAAGAAATATAGAAAATAGGCATCCTAGTAGCCAAAATGGCCTTACTTGAGCCTTTTTGGTTGAAATTGCGTTCCAAAACCACTTACTTGCTCTTTTCTTGTAACATCAAGCATTAGTCATCTATAACTAAGTGATTATGAAATGTTTTATCTAGTTATGAGTTCAATAGACAAGAAATATAGAAAATAGGCATCCTAAAAGCCAAAATGGCCCTTCTTGAGCCATTTTGGTTGAAATTGCGTTCCAAAACCACTCACTTGCTATTTTCTTGTAACCTCAATTATTAGTCACCTATAAATAAGTGATTATGACATTTTTTAACTAGTTATGAGTGTAATAGGAAAGAAATATACAAAATAGTTATTCTAAAAGCCAAAATAGCCCTACTTGAGCCATTTTGGTTGAAATTGCGTTCCAAAATCACTCACTTGCTATTTTCTTGTAATCTCAATTATTAGTCACCTATAAATAAGTGATTATGATATTTTTTAACTAGTTATGAGTTCAATAGGAAAGAAATATACAAAATAGTTATCCTAAAAGCCAAAATAGCCCTACTTGAGCCATTTTGGTTGAAATTGCGTTCCAAAACCACTCACTTGCTATTTTCTTGTAATCTCAATTATTAATCACCTATAACTAAGTTATTATGACATGTTTTAACTAGTTAACAGTTCAATAGACAAGAAATATACAAAATACGCTTTCTAAAAGCCAAAATGGCCCTACTTGAGCCATTTTGGTTGAAATTGCGTTCCAAAACCACTTACTTGCTCTTTTCTTGTAATCTAAAGCATTAGTAACCTATAAATAAGTTATTATGACATGTTTTAACTAGTTATGAGTTCAATAGACTAGATATATACAAAATAGTTATCCTAAAAGCCAAAATAGCCCTACTTGAGCCATTTTGGTTGAAATTGCGTTCCAAAACCACTCACTTGCTATTTTCTTGTAATCTCAAGCATTAGTCACCTATAACTAAGTTATTATGACATGTTTTAACTAGTTATAAGTTCTATAGAAAAGAAATATATATAATAGGTATCCTAGTAGCCAAAATGGCCTTACTTGATCCATTTTGGTTGAAATTGCGTTCCAAAACCACTTACTTGCTCTTTTCTTGTAATCTCAAGCATTAGTAACCTATAAATAAGTTATTATGACATGTTTTAACTAGTTATGAGTTCAATAGACTAGAAATATACAAAATAGGCTTCCTAAAAGCCAAAATGGCCCTAATTGAGCCATTTTGGTTGAAATTGCGTTCCAAAACCACTTACTTGCTCTTTTCTTGTAATCTAAAGCATTAGTAACCTATAAATAAGTTATTATGACATGTTTTAACTAGTTATGAGTTCATTAGACAAGAAATATACAAAATAGGCATCCTAAAAGCCAAAATGGCCCTACTTGAGCCATTTTGGTTGAAATTGCGTTCCAAAACCACTTACTTGATCTTTTCTTGTAATCTCAAGCATTAGTCACCTATAAATAAGTGATTATGACATGTTTTAACTAGTTATGAGTTCAATAGGAAAGAAATATACAAGATAAGCATCCTTAAAGCCAAAATGGCCCTACTTGAGCCATTTTGATTGAAATTGCGTTCCAAGACCACTTACTTGCTATTTTCTTGTAATATCAAGCATTAGTCACATATAAATAAGTGATTATGACATGTTTTAACTATTTATGAGTTCAATAGACAAGAAATATACAAAATAGGCATCCTAAAAGCCAAAATGGCCTTACTTGAGCCATTTTGGTTGAAATTGCGTTCCAAGACCACTTACTTGCTATTTTCTTGTAATATCAAGCATTAGTCACCCATAACTAAGTGATTATGATATTTTTTAACTAGTTATGAGTTCAATAGAGAAGAAATATACAAAACAGGCATCCTAGTAGCCAAAATGGCCTTACTTGAGCCATTTTGGTTGAAATTACGTTCCTAAACCACTTACTTGCTCTTTTCTTGTAATATTAAGAACTAGGAACCTATAAATAAGTGATTATATAATTTTTTATCTAGTTATGAGTTCAATAGACAAGAAATATAGAAAATAGGCATCCTAGTAGCCAAAATGGCCTTACTTGAGCCTTTTTGGTTGAAATTGCGTTCCAAAACCACTTACTTGCTCTTTTCTTGTAACCTCAAGCATTAGTCATCTATAACTAAGTGATTATGACATGTTTTAACAGGTTATGAGTTAAATAGACAAGAAATATAGAAAATAGGCATCCTAAAAGCCAAAATGGCCCTTCTTGAGCCATTTTGGTTGAAATTGCGTTCCAAAACCACTCACTTGCTATTTTCTTGTAACCTCTATTATTAGTCACCTATAAATAAGTGATTATGACATTTTTTTAACTAGTTATGAGTGTAATAGGAAAGAAATATACAAAATATTTATCCTAAAAGCCAAAATAGCCCTACTTGAGCCATTTTGGTTGAAATTGCGTTCCAAAATCACTCACTTGCTATTTTCTTGTAATCTCAATTATTAGTCACCTATAAATAAGTTATTATGATATTTTTTAACTAGTTATGAGTTCAATAGGAAAGAAATATACAAAATAGTTATCCTAAAAGCCAAAATAGCCCTACTTGAGCCATTTTGGTTGAAATTGCGTTCCAAAACCACTCACTTGCTATTTTCTTGTAATCTCAATTATTAGTCACCTATAAATAAGTGATTTTGACATGTTTTAACTAGTTATCAGTTCAATAGACAAGAAATATACAAAATACGCTTTCTAAAAGCCAAAATGGCCCTACTTGAGCCATTTTGGTTGAAATTGCGTTCCAAAACCACTTACTTACTCTTTTCTTGTAACCTCAAGCATTAGTCACCTATAAATAAGTGATTATGACATGTTTTAACTTGTTATGAGTTCAATAGGAAAGAAATATACAAGATAGGCATCCTAAAAGCCAAAATGGCCCTACTTGAGCCATTTTGGTTGAAATTGCGTTCCAAGACCACTTACTTGCTATTTTCTTGTAATATCAAGAATTAGTCACCTATAACTAAGTGATTATGACATTTTAAAACTAGGTATGAGTTCAATAGGCAAGAAATATACAAAATAGGCATCCTAAAAGCCAAAATGGCTCTACTTGAGCCATTTTGGTTGAAATTGCGTTCCAAGACCAGTTACTTGCTATTTTCTTGTAATATCAAGCATTAGTCACCTGTAACTAAGTGATTATGACATGTTTTAACTAGTTATGAGTTCAATAGACAAGAAATATACAAAGCAGGCATCCTAGTAGCCAAAATGGCCTTACTTGAGCCTTTTTGGTTGAAATTACGTTCCTAAACCACTTACTTGCTCTTTTCTTGTAATCTAAAGAATTAGGAACCTATAACTAAGTTATTATGAAATTTTTTATCTAGTTATGAGTTCAATAGACAAGAAATATAGAAAATAGGCATCCTAGTAGCCAAAATGGCCTTACTTGAGCCATTTTGGTTGAAATTGCGTTCCAAAACCACTTACTTGCTCTTTTCTTGTAACCTCAAGAATTAGTCATCTATAACTAAGTGATTATGACATGTTTTAACAGGTTATGAGTAAAATACACAAGAAATATAGAAAATAGGCATCCTAAAAGCCAAAATGGCCTTACTTGAGCCATTTTAGTTGAAATTGCGTTCCAAGACCACTTATTTGTTATTTTCATCTAATCTCAAGCATTAGTCACCTTTAACTAAGTGATTATGACATGTTTTAACTAGTTATAAGTTAAATAAACAAGAAATTTAGAAAATAGGTATTCTAGTAGCCAAAATGGCCTTACTTGAGCCTTTTTGGTTGAAATTGCGTTTCAAAACCACTTACTTGATCTTCTCTTGTAATCTCAAGCATTAGTCATCTATAAATAAGTTATTATGACATGTTTTAACTAGTTATGAGTTCAATAGACAAGAAATATACAAAATAGGCATCCTAAAAGCCAAAATGGCCCTACTTGAGCCATTTTTGTTTAAATTGCGTTCCAAGACCACTTACTTGCTATTTTCTTGTAATCTCAAGCATTAGGAACCTATAACTAAGTGATTATGACATGTTTTAACAAGTTATGAGTTTAATAGACTAGAAATATAGAAAATAGGCATCCTAGTAGCCAAAATGGCCTTACTTGAGCCATTTTGGTTGAAATTGCGTTCCAAAACCACTTACTTACTCTTTTCTTGTAACCTCAAGCATTAGTCACCTATAAATAAGTGATTATGACATTTTATAAATAGTTATGAGTTCAATGGGAAAGAAATATTCAAAATAGGCATCCTAAAAGACAAAATGGCCCTACTTGAGCCATTTTGGTTGAAATTGCGTTCCAAGACCACTTACTTGCTATTTTCTTAAAATATCAAGCATTAGTAACCTATAACTAAGTGATTATGACATTTTTTAACTAGTTCTGAGTTCAAATGCAAGAAATATAGAAAATAGGCATCCTAGTAGCCAAAATGGCCTTACTTGAGCCATTTTGGTTGAAATTGCGTTCCAAGACCACTTACTTGCTATTTTCTTGTAATCTTAAGAATTAGTCAGCTATAAATAAGTGATTATGACAAGTGTTAACTAGTTATGAGTTCAATAGACAAGAAATATACAAAATAGGCATCCTAAAAGCCAAAATGGCCCTACATGAGCCATATTGGTTGAAATTGCGTTCCAAGACCAGTTACTTGCTATTTTCTTGTAATCTCAAGCATTAGTCACCTATAACTAAGTGATTATGACATGTTTTCACTATTTATGAGTTTAATAGACAAGAAATATAGAAAATAGGCATCCTAGTAGCCAAAATGGCCTTACTTGAGCCATTTTGGTTGAAATTGCGTTCCAACACCACTTACCTGCTCTTTTCTTGTAATCTCAAGCATTAGGAACCTATAATTAAGTGATTATGACATTTTTTAACTAGTTATGATTTCAATAGACAAGAAATATAGAAAATAGGCATCTTAGTAGCCAAAATGGCCTTACTTGAGCCATTTTGGTTGAAATTGCGTTCCAAAACCACTTAATTGCTCTTTTCTTGTAATCTCAAGCATTGGTCGCCTATAACTAAGTTTTTATGACATTTTTTAACTAGTTATGAGTTAAATATACAAGAAATATACAAAATAGGCATCCTAAATGCCAAAATGGCCTTACTTGAGCCATTTTGGTTGAAATTGTGTTCCAACAACACTTACTTGCTCTTTTCTTGTAATATCAAGCATTAGTCACCTATAACTAAGTGATTATGACATTTTTTAACTAGTTATGAGTTCAATAGACAAGAAATATAGAAAATAGGCATCCTAGTAGCCAAAATGGCCTTACTTGAGCCATTTTTGTTGAAATTGCGTTCCAAAACCACTTACTTGCTCTTTTCTTGTAATCTCAAGCATTAGGAACCGATAAATAAGTGATTATGAAATGTTTTATCTAGTTATGAGTTCAATAGACTAGAAATATAGAAAATAGGCATCCTAATAGCCAAAATGGCCTTACTTGAGCCATTTTGGTTGAAATTGCGTTCCAAAACCACTTACTTGCTCTTTTCTTGTAACCTCAAGAATTATTCATCTATAACTAAGTGATTATGACATTTTTTAACAGGTTATGAGTTAAATAGACAAGAAATATAGAAAATAGGCATCCTAAAAGCCAAAATGGCCTTACTTGAGCCATTTTGGTTGAAATTGCGTTCCAAGACCACTTACTTGTTATTTTCTTGTAATCTCAAGCATTAGTCACCTATAACTAAGTGATTATGACATTTTTTAACTAGTTCTAAGTTCTATAGAAAAGAAATATAGAAAATAGGTATCCTAGTAGCCAAAATGGTCTTACTTGAGCCATTTTCGTTGAAATTGCGTTCCAAAACCACTTACTTGCTCTTTTCTTGTAATCTCAAGCATTAGTCACCCATAAATAAGTTATTATTACATGTTTTAACTAGTTATGAGTTCAATAGACAAGAAATATACAAAATAGGCATCCTAAAAGCCAAAATGGCCCTACTTGAGCCATTTTGGTTGAAATTGCGTTCCAAAACTACTTACTTGCTCTTTCCTTGTAATCTCAAGCATTAGTCACCTATAAAAAAGTGATTATGACATGTTTTAACTAGTTATGAAATGCTCTTATTGGTGATTTGAGGAATGGTGGTGAGGGAGAGTTCATAGGTGAGACCATTTCTCCTATTCCCTTTTCTCATGTCCCTTTTTTTAAGAAGATTTAACCATATCTTCTACTATCCTATGTCTCTCCCTTCTTTTTCCAAAGAGCCTATTAGAGACCCTCCTTCTATTGGTGATATTCAAGCCCCTCTCTCATTGATTATTGAGGAAAAGGGTGATTTTGCCACCCAGAAATATTTTGAGGAGGTTTTGCCTTTTTATTCTTTCTCTTTTTCTTATTTTCTTGATTTTTCGTTTGATTTTTCTTCTTTTTTTTGCCGTCTCCCACCTCATTTGCGTGTAATAATCTTGTTGCACGTCCTCCTCCCGTCATTTGCCTACCGTTTATCCTATGAAATGTGTAGTAGTGCATTTGACAAGCTCTTGCGTTCGTTGTAATATTATTTACTTGAGCGGTGAAGCAAGGACCTGAAGCAAGCCTTTCTTGGAAAGTAACCTATGTTTTATTTCTTTCATTTTCTTTTATTTTTAGTATAGATTTTTGCTCATGGAAATGTTTGTGTGCCCTTTGCTAGGTACATAACTTGATATACTTTGGTGCATTAGTATTGGATCAAGAATCAAGGAAGTTTCACTCCTCTTTCCTAGCATATGGTATATGAAGCATAACTTTGGAGGAAATTGTCTTTGAAGAGTTAAATTGGGTCATTTGCGGGTATTTACACCCACCTATATCCGGTAATATCTTTCCTTGCTCTATATCTAATGGTTGGTGGCTTGAAGACCATATGTTGGTTTGTTGGATTGATTACTTTATTTTCCCCTCCCATGGACTCTATGATTTATGATTTGAGTGTATTGTCTCATTCAAGCTTGGGGGAGGGTATTCTATCATGTTGGGTTAGAATGTTGGTCCATTTTTACCATGAACTTGAGTATATGCATTTTCATGTGTTTTCTTATATTTTGCAATGTGTTTTGTTTTATTCTGATTTGGACATAATACTTTTGGATTTGTGTTCTTGAATGCTTTTCTTCCTAAATAGTAGGGGTTTGCACGCTTTGAGATATCTTGGGTTGATTTCAGGATAGAGTATGCTAAGGTAGTATGTTAAGAACTTTGGGACCTTGAAGCCCTAGTCTACTTGTTTGTTATAAGAAGGAGTTGCTTCCTATACAGAATTTGAAGCCAATAGTGAGTTTTTGCTACAACCATGTTGTAGGGTTTCGTAGTGACCCGACACTACGCGGAAGGAAACCCCCCAAGACCCGCCCCTTAATTAAAGCAATTAACAAGCATAATAAACTTAATCAAGCAAGATTAAGAACAAGAATTATACCTTTGTTGCGTGCTTCGCTCCCGAAGAGCTCTTACTTCAAAATCCCAAAACTACGAGATCTCCGACGGATCGTACCCTCAACCCGACCCGAGCGTCCCAAGTCTTGAAGGTTAGTCAAGACCCGGACAAACAAAACTATGAGTTGTCTTTTTAATTCCACTCAAGGTTTACTCTAATTACAAGAGTTGCCTTTTTAATTCCACTCAAGGTTGTGTTTTTCCCAATACCATGCCTTTGGTATTTATAGGGAAATGCACCCTTGAACTTCATTTCCCAACCAATGTGGGAGAATGAATAATTTAGATAATTAATTTATTTCCAAAAAATTAATAATTAATTCAATCACAATGCAACAAGTGTTAAAAGGTGAGAGAGGGTTAGGTGAGGACCTTAAAGAGGTGGGGGGACCATTGCCTTGCTCCCCAAGGCTTTGCCCAAGCCTTGGTCCCCACCCTCACAAACCGCCTTTTGAAAAAGGGCTGCTGGGCTGCTGCCTGCTAGCACGCCAGTTAGCAGAGCTAGCTAGCCCAGCCAGCTAGCACCAGCCCAGCCAGCAGCCTCGCATCCCCAGCCAAGCAATGCGTGCTGGCGCTGGGCGTAGCTTGTGCTGCTACTGCGTGCTAGTGCTAGGCGCTGCTAGCTGCTGGCGCTGGTGCTTGCCCTCGCCTCTCTCGCACATGCTTGCATATCCAGCATGCGTGCTGCTAGCGAGCCACGCATGTTGGCCCCTTGCCTCGCCAGCCACACGCACCACCCTCACATCCCTCGATGCACCTCTCGCACACGCACATGCCTCGCACACCTTGCTAACCAAGCCAGTGAGCCTACGCACGCAAGGGCCTAGCATGCGTGTTAGGCGATGCAGCCAGGCATCCTCGCACTAGCACACGCCAATGCCTAGCACTGCTACGGTTGTGCTTGGTGCGAGGCACACACACGCACATGCACATGCGCCATTGCCTAGCACTGCGATGGTTGTGCTTGGTGCGTGTGTGGTCCTGCCATGCGCACCCAGGCATCCAGGCAAGCACGTTGCTGTGCTGCGATGGGCTGCCTGGTGCCCCTGGGGTGCCTAGTGTTAACAATGGACAGCGATGGTGCCTAGGCATGATGCTAGGGCTGCGATAGCGCCTAGGAAAGATGCTAGGGCTGCGATGGTGCGCCTAGGCTGCGATGGTGTGCCTAGCACACCTAGTGTTCTTAGGCTTGTGCCTAGCCATGCTGGGTGCATGCTATCTCGAACTAGCCTAGCATCCACATGGTTAGACCATTGTAGTGCTACGGCTACGCTCGTACTTGTCGCTTGTGATTTTGCGACGCTCGGCCTCGACGCCTTAGGCTCGATATCCGTTGTCTGTATTCGTAAAACTCTGTCGACTCATTAAATCCTTTCGGATCAATTCGTCGTCTCGGATCGGTGATTCAATTTGGTTCGACTTGAAGGGTTCAATTAAGACTAAGCTGTAATATCAATTGTACCTTGATATTACTAATTGGAAGCGACCTCCACCTAGGCATTCCGATCACTTGATCTTACTGAAGAATGAACTCTGTAAAAATTCTGAACCCTCTATCGAAAGTATACACTTGTTGGAAGGACACCATTCCTTTCAATCTCCCACTTGTCCTTCCGGACAAGTGTGCATACAGTGTATAGCCTATTTCCTATGTCTCTTAATGTTTCTTGGTGAACTATAAGGTAAGATTCATCGTCATCCTTATTACGTTAAGAAGTGTTTCTCGACCTCCGAGTTCGACTGTCAATAAGCAGATGATTTCTAAAATCCATCTGAGCACGACCATGCATTTTCACAGTCTCGCTCTTCGAGCGGCCTTGTAAACAACAAAAAATTTTCCCTATTATTAATAGGGGACAATCCCAGTCTTGCATTGTAAGTTCCTCTTACTAAGAGGACTTAGTTTCCCGAGTGTTCCCGTTATGATCCCCAGTTATGGCAGAAGTTAGGAAACATCAAAGAGTCTAGTACTCAAACAAGAGAACTTCACAATACTCATGGTCGGAGGAAACAGGTTCTGATAGTCATAATGAGAAATGTACTTACGACTATTTTGAAATTTCTTAAAGTACTCTCATAGGTCTTATCCAGTACAGTTCCAAACTGTACCTGTGCAAATGATTTATGACTGTCACGTCCTTGCAGCACAAGAAACGGTGCTGTAAATCATACTACACACTAATCTATGGCGGTCATCAATCGTCCATCCGTTAGATGACCTCGATTAGGGACAATTTTCGATTTTAATATTCAATGTTCACTTAACAGATGTTTCTTAATCTAAGACATGGTCTTGATACCCTGTTTTGAATATTTCCGTAAATCAAATGGACTCATTATTTAATACTAAATCACAATTAAATAGTAATGGAGTGAATGATAATTTTGCACAAAATTAATTACTCCATAAATGAAAGGTTTCATTACAATGTCTTACATTAAACATCCTATTTAATTAAAACACATGTACATGGAATTTCAAAGCCAGTCTCCAACATGCTTGATTCCCATCGCCTCAATGTGCTTGTTGTGTTTCACCTGAGGCAGCGGTTTAGTCAAAGGATCGGCCACATTATCATCTGTGCCAATCTTACAAATTCTGATTTCACCTTCGGATTTCCATTCCCTTATCATGTGAAATCGCCTTCGCACGTGTTTGACCTTCTGGTGCTCTCTCGGCTCGCTGGCCTGAGCGATAGCTCCATTGTTATCACAATAGAGGTCTATCGGCCCCTTGATTGAGGGTACAACACCAAGTTTGCTAATGAACTTGCAAATCCAAACAGCTCCTAAAGCGGCCAAGTACTCGACTTCAGTTGTAGAGTCTGCAGTGGTGCTCTGCTTGGCACTCTTCCAGTGAAACGCTCCTCCATTTAGGATAAATATGTACCCTGACTGTGACTTGAAGTCGTCTCTATCAGTCTTGAAGCTAGCGTCGGTTTAACCTTCAACAAGCAGTTCTTTATGGCCTCCATACACTAGGAATTTATCTTTGTTCTTATTCAGGTACTTTAGGATATTCTTGGCCGTAGTCCAATGCGCCTCTCCTGGGTTCGATTGGTATCGGCTCGTTGCACTCAGGGCATATGATACATCTGGCCTTGTACATATCATGGCATACATGATCGATCCGATCAGCGAAGCATATGGGATCTATTTCATTCTTTCTCGCTCAACAGGTGTTTGCGGACACTGTTTCTTCCTGAGAGTTATGCCATGGGACATGGGTAAATGCCCTCTCTTGGCATTCTCCATGTTGAATCAAGCCAGTAGAAATAAATTTAAGTACTATGGCTTAATCCAATCATCCTCTTAGATCTATCTCTACAGATCTTGATGCCCATTATGTACTGTGCCTCTCTTAAGTCCTTCATTGAAAAACACTTTCCAATGAGAAGTATGTCATCGTCATACAAGACTAGGAATGCAATATCACTCCCACTAACCTTCTTGTATACACAAGATTCATCTAGATTCTTGATAAAACCAAACTTGCTAATGGCTTCATTAAATCGCAGATTCCAACTTCTGCTGGCTTGCTTTAGTCCATAAATGGACTTCTTCAGCTAGCAAACCTTTCCAGCGTTGCCTGAATCAACAAAACCTTCTGGCTGTGTCATATACACATTTTCTTCAAAAATTCCATTTAGGAAGGCGGCTTTGATATCCATCTGCCATATTTCATAATCGTAATATGCAACAATCGCTAGAATAATCCGGACGGATTTTAGCGTTGCAACTGGTGAAAAACTTTCATCATAGTCAATCCCGTGGATTTGTCTATAACCTTTTGCCACCAGTCTAGCTTTGTATATCGATACATTTCCATCCTTGTTTGTCTTCAATTTGAAGATCCATTTGCAACCAATGGGTGTATAACCCTCGGGCAAATTCACCAAGTTACAGACTTGATTTACAGACATGGAGTCCATCTCGGATATCATGGCCTTTTTCCATTTTGCAAAATTTTATAGCTTAAAATCAAGCAAAAATCCCACTCGAGTGTTTGATGGGTGCACACCATGGCTGCTAGGCAGCTTATGCCTTGTGCCGTAGTGCGTGATGCTAGCATGCTGCGCCTAGCACAGCAAGCCACGCTAACAGCACCAGCATCCTACTAGGCATGCTACGTATGATGGCTAGCAAGCTGGCGCCAGCGAGCAAGTGGTGCTCTACGCAAACCAACCTCCTTGCCCTTGCTCTACGCACATCAGCCTTAAGCCTCCCCGCCACACAGCAGTGCACAACATCATCATGGCACACCCCTGTGCGCACCATAGGCAGCCACATGTGGGCTGCTAGGTAGCCCGGCTAGCCTTGGTGGCGCTTGGGTGTTTTTGCCTTTATTTGCGTGCCATTTCTCGGAATTTAATTTCGATTTGTGTGTGACAAAATTAATTCTAAATTACATTTTAGAATTAATTTGAGGAAAAAAAAATTAAGACTTAAACAAAATTTATTTTTATTTGTGCACAAGCCTAGATTATCAAAAAAAAATTTATTTTGAACAAAATTAGGTCTTTCTTTATGCTTAAAGTAAAATGAGTTATGTCCATAATTAATCTTGCCAATATGCAAATTAATAATGGATTTGACAAATAAGAGTTGGAAAAATAAACTAATCATCTAATGAAAATTTTTCCAACTTTCATACTTGTGTAAAATACCAAGATTACATCTTCCAATATGAAGATAAATCAATTTTTACTCACAAGTATTTGAACTTGATGGATTTTAATCAACCAAACATGAAAAATCCAAACTTTGTTCAATATGGAATTTAGGGTTAGGGTTCCAATCATTTAAACCTTTAAAGATTAGAACTTTAACATTATAGGAACTTAAAATTACAAGTTCACAACAAGATTTCACATTTTATTGCAATTTATTTGCAAAATTTGTGAAAAACAAGTTTATGTGAAAAATGGTATATCTATTTAAGCACTAATATAAACTCCATTATTATGCTTAAGGATATTTTTAAAACCAGTAGATTAGTGATGCAAATGTGCATTTAATCTAACCTTGTAATACTTGCATTAATCAAGGCTTAAAAGAATTAAAATTTTCGTTGAAAAACGAAAAACCCAAGAAAAAGGGTTTCTGGTTTGAATTTGGCTTCTGGACAGCCCTCAAAGAGAGTTGAATCTGTTCCAGAATGTCGATTCCACCCAAAAATCACTAGTTTTGAACCAAAATATGGGTTCGACAGCCATATCTAAAATAAAACCAAGTATTAAAATTGATTAAAACAAGCATCTAATCTAATTAGAAGAACATGAACCAGAAAAAAAAATTCTTTTAAAACACCTTAATTAATAAATAATTGCAAAAATTAATAGGAGCATGGCTCCGATACCGCTATAGGGTTTCGTAGTGACACGACACTACGCGGAAGGAAACCCCCCAAGACCCGCTCCTTAATTAAAGTAATCAACAAGCATAATAAACTTAATCAAGCAAGATTAAGAACAAGAGTTATACCTTTGTGGCATGCTTCGCTCCCGAAGAGCTCTTACTTCTAAATCCCGAAACTACGAGATCTTTGATGGATCGTACCCTCGACCCGACCCAAGCGTCTCAAGTCTTGAAGGTTAGTCAAGACCCGGAGAAACAAAACTACGAGTTTTACGAATCAAAGGTTTACTCTAATTACAGGAGTTGCCTTTTTAATTCCACTCAAGGTTGTGTTTTTCTAAATACCATTCCTTTGGTATTTATAGGGAAATGCACCCTTGAACTTCATTTCCCAACCAATGTGGGAGAATGAATAATTTTGATAATTAATTTATTTCCAAAATAAATTAATAATTAATTTATTCACAATGCAACAAGTATCAAAAGGAAAGAGAAGGTTAGGTGAGGACCTTGAAGAGGTGGGTGGAACCATTGCCTTGCTCCTCAAGGCTTTGTCCAAGCCTTGGTCATAAGGGTTGCTTAGCTGCTGCCAGCTAGCAGTGTCAGCTAGCACAGCCAGCAACATCGCATCCCCAACCAAGCAATGCGTGCCGGCGCTTGGCGATGCTTGTGCTGCTGTTGCGTGCTAGTGCTAGGCGCTGGTAGCTGCTGGCGCTGGTGCTGGCCCTTGCCTCTCTTGCACATGCTCGCATAGCCACTATGTGTGCTGCTAGCGAGCCACGCATGTTGGCCCCTTGCTTCGCCAGCCACACGCACCACCCTCGCATATACACTTGCATCCATCGCTGCACCTCTCGCACACGCACATGCCTCGCACACCTTGCTAGCCCAGCCAGCGAGCTTACGCACGCAAGGGCCTAGCATGTTTGCTGGGCGATGCTGCCAGGCATCCTCGCACTAGCACACGCTAGTGCCAAGCACTGCTACGGTTGTGCTTTGTGCGAGGCACGCACACGTACATGCACATGCGCTAGTGCCTAGTACTGCGATGGTTGTGCTAGGTGCGTGTGTGGCCTTGCCATGCGCACCCAGGCATCCAAGCAAGCACGTTGTTGTGCTGCGACGGGCTGCTTGGTGCCCCTAAGGCGCTTAGTGTTTGCGATGGTCAGCGATGGTGCCTAGGCATCATGGTAGGGCTGCGATAGCGCCTAGGCATGATGCTAGGGCTGCGATGGTGAGCCTAGGCTGCGATGGTGTGCCTAGCACACCTAGTGTGCTTAGGCTTGCGCCTAGCCATGCTGGGTGTATGCAAGCTCAAACTAGCCTAACATCCACATGGTTGGACCATTGTCGTGCTACGGCTACGCTTGTACTTGTTGCTTGTGATTTTGCGACGCTCAGCCTCGATGCCTTAGGCTCGATATCCGACGTATGTATTCGTAAAACTCTATCGACTCATTAAATCCTTTCAGATCAATTCGTCTTCTCGGATCGGTGATTCGATTGGGTTCGACCTGAAGGGTTCAGTTAAGATATTACTGATCAGAAGCGGCCTCCACCTAGGCATTTCGATCACTTGATCTTACTGAAGAATTAACTTTGTAATAATTCTGAACCCTCTATCGCAAGAATACACTTGTTTGAAGGACACCATTCCTTTCACATGTGAGGTTTCATTTCTCTAGCCTTCTAGCTATTTTGCATGAGTGGTGCATGGATCCTTGACTATCACTTACTTTATTTAGAACTTGCCTTTTATCTCCCGAGGTCGCGACCGAGCCATTTAGGAAGAACAAAGGCATCTTTTCGGGGTGGTTATTTTTTCTTTTCTATTTTTCGATTTTATATTTTTGGTTTTGAGTTTACATTTTCCTCCTTGGTAACCATTTCAGCCTTATACCTTGTTTTCTAGCCATATTGTTAGACTTCATACCATTTGTTTCATTCTTTTCACCTTAGGTTTTTATGAAGCTAGTGGTAATGAGTTTTTTAGTGATTATAAGTGCATTAGTTTTAAGTTATGAGCACATTTTATATAGAAAATACGTATGGTGTAAGTTTGTGAATAAAAGCAAATGTAAAGTTGAACAAGCCGTCCGTAGTCAAAAGAGGCGAGGACAAAGCAAAAAAAAAAAATGTCAAGCATAAATATATTTTGATGTAGTTATGATTTCCCTAGTTTAGGGCATTGAGGAAAATGCTCCATTTAAGCTTGGGGGAAGCGTGTCTACGCTTTTTGTATATATGTTCGTAATTTTTCTTTGAATAAGCTTGGGGGTATTGATATTTTTGTTTGAGTTTTGGTGATAACTTGGCTATGGTGTTGAGAATTGGCCATTATTATGCTGCACAATTAGGTATACCACCAATTTTAAAATTTTTAGCCTACCTTTCCCCTTTTTTCCATACGTTACTACCCTTCAAAGACTTTTTGACCTTTGTGGGTGAGTCACAAGTCGGTGGAGGGAGATGGGAGTCAAGCTTGTAGAGCGGTTTGCATAGTCAAGATGTTGAGTAGCCCTAAAATCTCATCTTTTCCAGTTCCCTAGTGGAATCATTAAGATGCTCACTAGAGGTGAATTTGAAACTAGTAGGGAGAACGTGGTAAGATCGTTTGGGATGAAGGTGAATTGTGTCTTATTAGTTCTTTATGCTTAGCATTTCTTATGTTTCAATCAACCTTGGATATCTTGAAGCGTGCACTCCTCTATTGTTTAGAAAGACTTGTATTCATTTGTGCTTGTTCATTTGCAAAAGTCCATTCATGAACACTTGTTTTCCTTCCTTTTCTGTTTGATTTCCTTTTTATGCTTTGCCTTCTTTTGCTTGGTTTTTGTCAAGAGTTAGGGGTTAAACTTCTAGGAAACCCTCACGAGAGCACACTCGTCCTCTAGAGTGATCTAGAGGTTTAAAGGGCTTGTCTTTAGTTGCTAAAATTGACCGTGATTCCTACGAAAGTGAGTTAGTGTACATTCTCAACTCCTTTAGTGTGCTAATCTTTCTTGAATAATTAAAGGAATGGTGTCCTTCTAATAGGTGTATTATTCCAATAGAGGGTTTGGAATTATTAGAAAGCTAATTCTTCAGTGAGGTCAAGTGATCGGAATGCCTAGGTGGAGGCCGCTTCTGATCAGTAATATTAATGCATAATTAATATTATAACTTAATCTTAACTGAACCGTTTGGGTTGCACCCCAATAGAATAACCGATTCGAATCGACGAATCAATCCGAAGGATTAGATGAGTCATTAGAGTATTACAAACAAAGGCATCGGATATCGAGCTTAGAGCGTCGAGACCGAGCGTCGCAAGTTGAGTAGAATTTAGAATTCAACGAGACGTGAAATCAAACAAGAGACATGTCCGAACCTAGCCATAGCCTCGCATTGGCCTAGCCATGTGAGTGCTAGGCTAGGCGAGGTAACTAATCCATAAGCATCATGGGTGCCTAGCATCCCCTAGCACACGCACATCGCATGGCACAAGCATCGTAAGATGCATGCATGCGTGTGGTGTGGTTGTGCATGCGTGGCTAGGCATGCTACCATAGCACGCTAGCCATCGCATCATGCTAGGCCAAGCTCCAAGCCCTTCGCTAGCCCACAAGCATCGCAAGGCCAGCAACATGCTAGGCTTGCCGGGCCTTGCTATCGCAATCAACGCAAGCATGGTGCCTTGCGTGCTTGCTAGCGTGCTAGGGCCTGGCGTCTAGCCATCTCAGCTTCGCACCAATCAGCAGCATCGCATAGGAGCGTGCAAGGAATGCTGGGCTATGCATGCGTGCTAGCGAGCAGCACCAAGCAGCATCACGCAACATCATTACAATGATGCATGCGTGCTGGCTGGCTTGTTGGGCATGCAATGCGGGCTGGCTGGCTGGCTGGGCTTGGGGGAATTTCTTTTCTCTTTCTCTCTTTTATGTTGTTAATTATGTGATTAAATATTTAGTTGCTTTAATTAATGAGCGGGTCTTGGGAGGGATTCTCTTCCGCGTAGCGTTAGACGCTACAATACCCAACAAATAAATCCTTCTCCTTTTTTTTTGGTTTTTTCTTGCTTGAGGACGAGCAAGAGTTAAGCTTGGGGGAATTCGATAAGTATCATTTATAACACATTTTAGGGTGTTTTTCTTCCGTAGTTTTAGGTTTATTTTAGTGTTTCTGTGTTATTTCTAATCCTTTTAGTCTTGTTTTAGTTATCTTTGTCTTCATTTATGGTATTAGGCCTTAGTTGTGAATAATATGCTTTTTTACTCAGTTTCTAGCTTGATTTGCGTTATTTTCTATGTGTTCTTTCACTCTTTTTTCTCTTAGTCTATTTTTGTAGGTGCTGTCGCTTTCTTCAATGCTTATGACCCGAGAAAAGGCAAGAATGTTCAATAGAAGAAGCTTGAAGCTAAGAAAGAAGCTAAGAAGCTTGAGGCAAGAAAGCTTAAAGGTCGTAGAAGGCCTTAAACTGAGTCTTGTTCACTATTTCAACCTCAACTTTTGATCTACACATCATATTGAGACGATTCAAATTGCGTTGGAAACTAGACTTGATGAGCTTTCCAACCGTAGGTTGCACACCCTAAGAGGCCTCTTAGAATATAAGTTATGGCTATTTTAATCTACAAGACACTACCTGGCTGCGCAGCCGCCGCGGGCGCAGCCCTCTGTTATTTCCAACTATTGCAACTTTTAGGAAATGCCTCAGAGAAGCCTTGCCGCGGGCGCGGGTTTCTGGGTCTTTTTCGAGCTTAATTTCAAGATTTCTTTCTTTCTCTTCTTGTAATATAGATAGAGGACTTCCTAGACTTTATTAAGACAAGTTTTCCTTTTCCTCTCACCTCTAATTAGCATTAGGGTTAGATTAGGATTTTCTCTCTCTAGTTAAGAGTAGTTTTAGAGAGAGAAAGCTTGGATTTCAATGGAGATTTGAGAGCTTGAATAAGAAATTTTGTGGATTCTCTTCTCATCTATTCAATGAGAATTTTTTATTGTCTCTCACCTTTATCGCTTTGTTTAATTTTGTTTTTTCTTATTTCATTGTTTATTGGAGTAGTTAATTAGTTTACGTGTTTGATTATTGCTTTAATTCTAGTTTTACCTTGTTTTCCATGTTTTCCTTCATTATGTTTTCTTAGATTTTGTTCTAGGGAAATGGATGAAGGTTATGTTAACGAATTGAGTGATTGGTTGTGATTAGTATGCAGTTAATACTTGATTATTGGGTTTAGATGTTGCTTACATTGACTAGAATCTTTTTAGCTGATTGATTCTTGGTTCTTTATTGTGCGGAAGTGAGTTGATTGAGAGTCTATATTCTCCCATACCTTTGCTAGGCTAGTTCCGCGTGAGTGAATTAGTTTAGTAGGATAATTAGCATGCTTAATTGCGCGGGAGTGAGTTGAGTGTGTTAATCGTTCCTAATTAAGATCATGATCATCTAATTACGACTTGCTATTGAACTCATACATTAATGTAATTGGATTCCCCTTTCCCTAATATCTTGTTAATTGCTTTAAGTAGTGTTTTAGATGTTTCTCTCCCTATCTCAAAACCTTCCTACTAGTATAATTACCTCAAATTAATACACTTAGTCCTTATGGTTCGACCCTAGCTTGCCACTATCTAATGTGAACTTGATAGAGTTAGGTTAGGAATATAAATTGTTGATTTGATCTAGGATAGTAGACACAACCTATTGTCCCCCGATCAAATTTACTTAGAGGTAATGCGGCTTGCATTAGACTCACATCCTGAACGCCAGGGCAATGCCGCCTTACGACATGAGATTTAGCGTTTGAGAATGACTAGAGCCTACAACAAACGAGTACACAAACGACCCTTGAAAGTGAGGGACTTTGTGTTGCAGAAATTAGAGGCAACCCGTAGGGCCAATGAGCAGGGCAAGTTGACTCCCAATTGGGAAGGTCCTTACCGGATCTACGATGAAGTAAGAGGAGGAACTTACCGCCTAGAAACTCCAGACGATATGCAGTTAGCTAGCAATCGAAATGTAGACAACTTACAGAAGTATTGCTTTTAAGATTTGTAAAATTTTTGTAAATAAAAAGCTTATCAATGAAAAGTTGCTTTTATTTTTTTTAATCTGTTTATATTTGTAATATTAGATATGTCTCCTTATGGGAACACCGCTTGTACAATGTGCAAGTGGTAAAATCTAAACCAACCGTCTGCACTTAACAGAGTAAGACATCTAGTGAGGCCATCCGGGCGAACTCGTTGCAGAGAGCATCTCTCATTTGGGTGGTACATTGCTCTACAAACTTAAACACAAACAGTCCAATTGACTACCTCAACAAGGATTAGCTCATATCCATTTGACTTGACTAATCTAAAATGGAACCTAAACGGTGTGACAAACCACATATCTTATCGACAACAGCTGGTACCCAGCCGTCATTTCAACTTAGATTAAAAATTTTATAATAACTGTACAAATTAACGGTCCTCCCAATGGGGAAAAAGGACGCTTAAAGTGCATTATTTTCATGGAAAATCTAGTTAAACTTGACAGATGACCCAGACGGTGGAGAAAGTATTCTTTTCCCAATGAACAATAATACCGAAAGCTGTTTGGGTATCCAAGTTCCTACCTCCTGAACCTTGGACGACTGTGTACTTGGCTTGGGGTATTCACGCTAGTGATTGATTGACCAAGGAACTTGTCACACTCTTTAAAGCATCAAGAGTTCCTAGGATAATCGATCTACTTTTTGAAAGCAACCACACAGCCGCCCATGGGCAATAGGCAAGCCAGTTCGTTAATTATCGTATGCGATTAACATGTTAGGCAAAAATCAAAGCCTATATAGAAAAAATTCAAATAATTATAAAATTGAAAAATTAAACTCAAATTGAAGCAAAATTGACTCAGTCGCCCATTTTATTAATAAAACACGACCTTAAAGTCGGGGGAAATATTGTCATACTGGATCCAAGTCCGGGTAAATCAAAGATTGTTAAAATTACAACACAGATACTCTGTACGCATGCCGAAAAAGCAGACGACTCAAGGACGAAGGAGAAAGAAATAAAGATTAATTTTGTTATGGCGGGGCCACCGACGATTCTTGCCTAGAAAAGAGGGCATTGTCATCCTTCCTAGGCGGGGGAAGAACGGAGTTAATTGGCGTCTCTACTGCTTGATTCTCTTCTCCATCTTCCATGCCTCTCTCATGCTCGTCCTTAAAGCCCTCTTCGTTGTGCGCCTAGATGTCAAACGGCTCTAGCACTAGCTTTTCCTCTGCCCTAGCAGTAAGAACAAGATCTACATATTAATATCTCAAGGGAAAGACACCCCATTCAGTTCTCGGATGAAGGAGGTCCCATGCAATCTTCATGCGATCTTCGTAGTCTTGTTCATTCTCCTTTATGAGGCGGCTCTACTTAGCCTCCAAAGTCTCTTGATGACCAATTCTTGTCTAAGCCAGCTCATTCTTCATACGATCAACGTCTGCCCGGACAATGTTGTTCTCCTTTTCAGCACCATCTAAGGCTTTGGGGTTGGACTGGGCATTTTTTAGTGTCGTCTCAAAGTCAAAGGCTTTCTTGTTAACCTCATCCAGTGTAGACGTCAACTGCCTTATAGACTCTGCTTACATCAATAACTCAGCCTTAGTCTCAAGATCATTTATTGTACATTGATGTTCATGGTTCAGATCCAAGGGTTCTGACTGGGGCAGACTGGGTCCAGCTGGTAACTTGCACAAGGTAACACACGTGACTGCCCTCGGGGGTGGCTCAAGGAACCCTCCTACGATGGTTAAGTTAAAATGTGTTTGAAGAGATAGAGTGTACTTAGAGAGATAGAGTGAGCGTAATAACTTGTGTGTTTAACCACTTTTCCGTTGTACTTTATCCCTTATTTATAGGTGTACGATCTCCTTCAAGGGGAAACACTTGGTTAGCCTGCAGGTTGACTCAATCGGGCTGGTGAGCCACTCTGAGTGTTCTTTTAGTAGTGAGTGTGCACTCTGTGAGTTATGCCAGGAGCCAGGTAATAGCTCAGCGAGAGCTATATTATACAACTAGCCCCTCAATAGGTAGTATGAGGTCACTCATGCTGACTCTTGTCTGCACATTGCGACCTCTCATACCTCTCGCCCCTCAACAACTAGCCCCTCAAGAGATGGTATGAAGTCACTCATGCCAGCTATTCTGAGCGTGTAACCTTATCGCTAATTGCTTAACAAATTATTCGGTTAAATCACCTTGCATACCTCTCGCCCCTCAAGTCTCAAGATTGACCATGCATTGCTGAGATTTGTGAGGTGATGATACGAGGTGCTGAAGAAAAGAGATTTTCTATTACTTGCTGATGGTGATCTTTTTTTTTCTGTGAAGTACATGTCCTCCATGTGTCAGAGGATGTTTCATTATTCCTGCTAATACTAGAGAGAAGGTGAGCTTGTAGAGAAGAATTTCGATTGCTCCGGCTGAAGTCTGAGAAATGATGAGCTTACAGGGAGGAATTTTGATTACTCTCGCTGAAGTCTGAGAAATGATGAGCTTGTAGGGAGGAATTTCAATTACTCCTGCTGAAGTCTGAGAAATGATGAGCTTGTAGGGAGGAATTTCGATTACTCCCGCTAAAGTTTGAGAAATGACGAGCTTGCAGGGAGGAAATTAATTTCGATTACTCCCGCAGAAGTCTGAGAAATAAGGGTTTTTTTTTAACTTTTGTTAATTTTTTTATTAATTTTTAGGCGGGAATAGTGCTTTCATGTATGGGACACATGTCAGTCATCCGAGGGTCACTTTTTTTTTACTAAAGTTATATGGAGGTTTGGCTTTATTGTTTGGCTAAACCGTCCATTAACTTCTTCATTTATTTCACTGTCTCCCTTTTTTACTTCCCTTTTCATTTCTCACTTTTCATCTTCCTCCTTTTTTTTTAAAAACATTTTGGTCTCACCATTTCTTGTAGGTGATCGTCATTCCCCTATTGTTGTTGTAAGTTCTTCTCTTCTTTTTTCCCTTTCCCTTTTATTTTTGTTCTATTTTTTCTGCTTTGTTTGCTTATTTCTTCCCATTCCTTGTCCTGCATTTGGGACTATTTGTTTTGGTTGTAGTTCGAAGTCTTCGTTTCTCCATTTAGTGTTCTGGTGTCGCCATTGTTGCCGTGCTCTTTTGCTTCTGCGGCTTTCTTTATCAAGGTACCTTCTTTGTGCCTTTTTCTCATTTCTATTTGCCTAATTGTGTTTCTTTTAATTTTTACTTTCACAAGATTGAGCCTTTTGTTAGATTTGATTGTTCGTGTCCAATTTTTCCCTTTTTGTTGTTTGTCTGTGCTTTTTTGCCTCTGTTTTTGTGGCTTTTCTCCGTTTCACGTTTTGCTATTTCGTATTTGCTCTTAGGGAATAACTTATTTTGCTTTTTTAGGGGATTTTTTTTGTTTGTAGATCTTAAGATGTGTGATGCTACTGATAGTTAAAATATGAATTCCCCTTCTATGCGCACTGAGTCTGATTCTTCCCCTGACCGTCTCACTCAGGTGAGCGTTATGCGTGAACTTCTTTTGCTTATCCAGCCTCTCCCCCATTCCCTTGCGAGTAGCTATGTCGGGTGACACCTTTCCCGCTTGGAGCGGGATGAGTATTGTTGTTACCCCGCCGATTGCATCAGGGTCAGGTAGTAGTCGTCCTGCTGCCAGCATTGCTTTTCACCCATTTTGCTCTAAACTCTTCCCGATTTCTTTGACCCTTACTGTGAGCGGGAACTTACTCATGATGGGGTTCCCGGGTCGCATCTTATTCTCTTGAGAATGCGTGCAATGCGCCATAAACAGTTAGCTGACGAGGTTAAAGCTAATCCTCCTGATGTGTCTCTTGTTAGCCCCATTCCCCATGTTTAGCCTTTACAGTTTTGCTTGGCTTGATGATAAGGCTAATGTGTATCGATTTGATCACTATGCGGTGCAGGGTGGTTGTCTCTAACTCCTTTACCGTCTCCTTCTCCGATTAAAAGTATGAGCAAAACTGTTGAATCTCCTAGGCGAGCAAGCCTTTCAAGACTGCTAGCCTATCTATGTGGCTGAGCTTGTGGAGGTAAGGAAATCTTATTTCTATCTTGATGAGAGGTACATTGGCCTTAAGATTGCACGAAGGATTCCAACTAGCGTAAGGATGCTGAGAGGTTGGACCAGGCTGCAGTGGGTCAAGAATTCTATGGGTTTGGGCCAGGCTATGGGCTGGTTCTTCCTGATGAAGGCTCCAAACTATCTGCTCCTCCTCCTGCTGGGCATATTGCCGTCTTTGCCTCTCATCTGGATTTGAGATTGTGCATTCCTCTAGACTAGACATTGAATAAGGTCTTTCGCGCTTTCAATCTTTGTGTTTCCTTACTGCACCCTGCCTCCTTGCATACCTTAATATGTCAGTTGTGGTTCTTGTGATTCCGACGTTATCTAGAATCATTGAACTTGTTCAAGTCTTTGATGAGCCTGATGCGAACATCCTCCAACTCTTCTGAGTCTGGCTGGTATTACGTGGGTTCTAAAGAAGGGAGAGTGTTGTCTTATCCCAAGCTAGGTCGTTTCAGGGACTAGACTAGCGAGTTCTTCTGGGTTTTTGTCCCCTCCTCTTTTGTTGTACCACGAAACTTCAGGTTCATTCGTACTAATATGGCTGGGCTTACTGTTGTTCCTAGAAAGGTTGCCTGAGAAGCGCAGGCTCTTGACACGCTGCTAGGAGCGGGTATAGGTGATTCCAAGTATCCTAAGATCTGGCTGCCCAATTCTCTTTACATTATAGTAAACTCGCAACTTTCTGCCATGCGCTTGTGCTATAGACATGAGTCTGAAAGGAATGGTGTCCTTCCAACAAGTGTATTCTTCCGATAGAGGGTTCAGAATTATTACAAAGTTAATTCTTCAGTAAGATCAAGTGATCGGAATGCCTAGGTGGAGGCCACTTCCGATCATTAATATCAAGGTACAATTGATATTACAGCTTAATCATAACTAAACCCTTCGTTTCGAACCCAATCGAATCAGCGATCCGAGACGAAGAATTGATCCGAAAGGATTTAATGAGTCGACAGAGTTTTACGAATACAGACGTCGGATATCGAGCCTAAGGCGTCGAGGCCGAGCGTCACAAAATCACAAGCGACAAGTACGAACGTAGCCGTAGCACCACAATAGTCTAACCATGTGAATGCTAGGCTAGTTCGAGCTAGCATGCACCCAGCATAGCTAGGTACAAGCCTAAGCACATTAGGTGTGTTAGGAACATCATCGCAGCCTAGGCGAATCATCGCAGCCCTAGCATCATGCCTAGGCGCTATCGCAGCCCTAGCATCATCGCTGACCATCGCAAACACTAGGCGCCCTAGGGGCACCAGGCAGCCCATTGTAGCACAGCAACGTGCTTACTTGGATGCCTGGGTGCGCATGGAAGGGCCACACATGCACCAAGCACAGCCATCGCAGTGCTAGGCACTAGCGCATGTGCATGTGCGTGTGCGTGCCTCGCACCAACAATAACCATAGCAGTGCTAGGCACTGGCGTGTGCTAGTGCGAGGATGCCTGGCAGCATCGCCCAGCACGCATGCTAGGCCCTTACGTGCGTAGGCTCGCTGGCTGGGCTAACAAGGTGTGCGAGGCATGTGCGTGTGCGAGAGGTGCAGCGAGGGATGCGAGTGTATGTGTGAGGGTGGTGCGTGTGGCTGGCGAGGCAAGGGGCCAGCTTGCGTGGCTCGCTAGCAGCACACATGCTATCTATGCGAGCATGTGCGAGAGAGGCGAGGGCCAGCACTAGCACAAGCAGCTAGCAGTGCCTAGCACTGGCACGCAGCAGCAGCACAAGCATCACCTAGTGCCAGCACGCATTGCCTGGCTGGGGATGCGAGGCTGCTGGTGCTAGCTGGCTGGGCTAGCTGGCAGCAGCCCAGCAGCCCTTTTGCCTAAGGCGGTTTGTGAGGTTGGGGACCAAGGCTTGGGCAAAGCCTAGGGGAGCTAGGTAATGGTCCTTCCCACCTGTTCAAGGTCCTCACCTAACCTTCTCTCTCTTTTTGACACTTGTTGCATTGTGATTGAATTAATTATTAATTTATTTTGGAAATAAATTAATTATCAAAATTATTCATTCTCCCACATTGGTTCGGAAATGAAGTTCAAGGGTGCATTTCCCTATAAATACCAAAGGCATGGTATTGGGAAACACACAACCTTGAGTGAAATTAAAAAGGCAACTCTTGTAATTAGAGTAAAACTTTGATTCGTAAAACTCATAGGTTTTTTTGTCCGGGTCTTGACTAACCTTCAAGACTTGGGACGCTCGGGTCGGGTTGAGGGTACGATCCGTCGGAGATCTCGTAGTTTTGAGATTTTGAAGTAAGAGCTCTTCGGGAGCGAAGCATGAAACAAAGGTATAATTCTTGTTCTTAATCTTGCTTGATTAAGTTTATTTTGTTTGTTAATTGCTTTAATTAAGGGGCGGGTCTTGGGGGGTTTCCTTCCGCGTAGTGTCGGGTCACTACGAAACCCTATAGAGTCTGTTATGTTCTCTTTCATTTTGCTTAAGTGTTTCCTTTTCTCCTGGGTCTGTCTGCCCTTGTCTTAACATTTTTTCCTTTTCTATTGCTTGATTGCTATCTCAGGTTTTGACAAGTTGGATAGGTGAATTGTCGGTGTACAAGATAATTGGAAAGATCATATCACTGCCAACCTTGACAATCCTCCTGAGATCTTTGATACTTTGGAGGTTCATGCAGGTGCCTTAAAGGGTGAAATTCGTTTGGCTCTTGCTGAATTGAGGTCTGTTTTTGGTACTGTGACCATTGTCGACCAAGTTGGGTCTAGTAGAGCTAAAGATGAGCCTTCATCTTCTAATGTGGGAAGTTGGCGAGAAACTCGTAATATGCCGAAAGAAGTTACTTCGGGACCTGATGCGTTAGTGGCGCAGGGTACTTCATCTTCTATGAAAGATCCTGTTGTGGCTTCCGGCCAGGTGGCACCTCAGCCCTCCCAAGTACACGAATTATAGATACAAGCTTCTGATGATACAAAAAATGACAATGCTGATAAATTTGCTAATATCATTCTCGATTTTGCCCCTGAGGGGGAGGTTGAGACTAATGCTGTGGTGGTTGAGAAACCCACAACTTCTGCTTACCATGTTCTATTATGTACCACTAGCATTGGTACTACGATTGCTGCCAAGGAAACTGTTGTTCCCTCTACTGAAATTCCTAATTTTGAGCTGCCTAATGAGACTATCATGGAGCCCCCTTAAATTACCCCTCGCTCTACTAGGCTTCGAGACCACTTGCGGAGTGCCAGCTGAGGTGGTCATTCTCAGCCTACAGGGTCACATCCGCAGGCTCATCCAGTTATCGACCTAGAGGATAACCAAGTGATTTCGCCCTCAGCTAGCGATGAACAACCTACTGCCAAAAGGGCTCGCACCTCCTTTGTGCTAGATCCCCTTGCTTCTCACTCTGCCAATACTAGGGTTCTTGGTTATAATGCTATGAAGGATACTAGCCCCCATAACTCTGGCGAGCTTAATCATTGTGTTCACCAGTTCCTGAGTGATGCTTTAGAGAATCCAATTTCAGCGACCTCTATACCTACTAGTGGCACTTTTCACCCTACTAGGCTTTTAGAGTTTGGGGAGGTACCTATTGACGCTGCCTTTTTCCCTGTGATCTGCCCTAATAGGGCTGTGAATGCTCCTTTTCAGCCTCTAATGAATGCTTGGGCTAACGAGTCTTTGTTCATAGACAACCCGCAACAGGGTAGTACTTTAAAGTACCGCCTTACTCGAGGATTCATAGAATCTCCCAGCTGATTCTACAATTGGCTTAGTAAGCCTTCTGGCTGCCACTACATGTCATGATCTTCAAAAGGTTAGTTTGTTCTATGCTTAGGCTTTTTTCATTTGCCTTGGCTTTTCTTGTTTCCCGTCTTGCTTACTTTGCCCTTCACCTTTAACTTATTGTTTTTTCTGTCTTTCTTTCTTCTGCAGCTTACTAAGTTTGCTGGTGAAACAGCCAATGCCTTGCTTACAGTGGAAAAAGAGTATCAGAATCAGAATGCTGCTCTTATTGATAAGGACAAGGGGATTCAACGGGTCTGCTCTAAGAAGGATGCACTTCCTAGTGATGTGGCTGCTCTGAAGGAGAGAGCGGGTTGAAAGGAATGGTGTCCTTCCAACAAGTGTATTTATTCCGATAGAGGGTTTAAAGTTATTAGAAAGTTAATTCTTCAGTGAGGTAAAGTGATCGGAATGCCTAGGTGAAGGTCGCTTCTGATCAATAATATTAATGTATAATTAATATTACAGCTTGTTCTTGACTTAACCCTTCGGGTGGCACCCTAATCGAATAACTGATTCGAGATGAGGAATCAATCTAGGATTAGATGAGTCATTAGAGTATTACGAATAAAGACGTTGGATATCGAGCTTAGAGCGTTGAAACTGAGCGTCGTAAGTCGAGTCGAATTTGGAATACAACAAGACGAGAAATCAAGCAAGCCACAAGTACGAGCTAAGCCGTAGCCTCACATTATCCTAGCCATGCGAGTGCTAGTCTAGCCTAGGCCACCGCACGCCCGCAAGTGCATGCCGCAAGCGAAGCATGCATATGCGTGCTAGGCTTGCTGGCTGAGCATGCTTACAGGACTGATGCTCATGGCCGCAAGTAGGCTAACAGCTAACGCACCATGCGTGCTAGAGTGCTAGAATGCTTGGCCTCGCACAGCCACATGTATCGCAGCAGCTGGGCATCGCCCAGCATACTAGCAAAGCACCACAACGCACGCATCGCAGCAGCAGCCCGCATTGCGTGCGTGGCCTGCTTGCTGCGCGCATGCGTGTGCGAGCTGGCTTGAAGCCTAGCTTAGGTGCTAGGCGCTAGCTGGGAAGCCTTGGCAACTAAAGCAGGCTGCCAGCCAGCCATGCGTAAGGTTACCACCGGTCAAAGTGGGGACTGGTCTTGGTGGCTTTGCTTGGGGAGCAAGTGGTGTTTCCGTCCCCCCTTTCATGGTCCTCACCTATCCTTGCTCACCATATGCCCCTTGGCTCTTGTTGATTCATTTGCATTTTAATTTGTTTTTAGATTCAAAAAAACTTGAGCAAAATGCAATTCTCCCACATTGATGGGAAATGGGAGATCAAGACTCCCTTCCCTGTAATTACCCATGTTTGGGTTTGGGAAAAAGCACTTGAGTTGAACTCAATAAGGCATCTCGTTATAAGTGAGGAAACCTTTAAGTTCTTAATACTCTAGTATTTTGTTGGTCTAGCCTCGACTAACTTTTGGGGTAGAGACCGCTCGGGTCGGGTCGAGGGTACGAGCCGTCGGAGGTTTACGTACTTGCATAGCTAGAGCTTTCAAGTAAGAGCTCGTAAGCGAGCGAAGCACGCGTTGAGGGTAAGACCGTCTTTTCTCTTTCTCTCTCTTTTGTTGTTTAATTATGTGATTGCATGTTTAGTTACATTAATTAGTGTGCGGGTCTTGGGCGGGTTTCATTCCGCGTAGGGACACTATGGTATCGGAGCCGCGGACACTATGGTGTCCTTCCATGTCTTGCCTTGGTGTTTTTGGCTTTGCCATGGTGACTTTTAGTTTATTCTAACTTTTCTACATGTTAGTTATAATGCTGAAGCATAATGTAATGAATAAACATGTTCAAACAAGTTCGTGTAGGATAGTCCTCACCTAGAGGCTCGTATTTCATTGAATTTAAATGGCTTAAACTGCCTTAATTAACATTATACAATTTAAACAAAGTTTTTCTATTCTTCTACTTAGCCATATATGATTTTAAACAAAATATTTCTTTAACACATCTACATTGAAGTTGTTCCTTAGAACTTGACCTTCTTGATCAGAGAGGAGGAAAGCACCTTGTCCTACGTGTTCATGATTATGGAAAGGGCCTTCCCAGTTAGCTGACAACTTTCCATACCGATTTCCTCTTCCTACCGTCGCAGTCCTTCTAAGAACAAGATCTCCGGGCATTAATTCTTTTTGCTTGACTCTCTTATTGAAAGCCTTTGAGATTTTGTTTTTTTGGACTGCCAGCTTGAGAGCTTCTTTCAACCACATTTCTGGGAGGAGGTCCAACTCTTCAAGCAGGCGCTTCTCATTTCCTTGTTGTTCGTAGTGCTAAACTCTCAAGCTGGGAATTTGCACTTCTACTGGGACGACAGCGTCTGCTCGATAAGCTAAGGCAAATGGGCTCTTGCTAGTGACCTCGTTCTCCGTTGTTATGTTTTCCCATAGTACCTCTGGCACTAGGTCAGCTCAGATGCCTTTTTGCTCCTCTAGCTTTCTCCACAAGGCAACTAGTATCAGCTTTTTTGTTGCTTCTGCTTGGCCATTGCTCTGCGGGTGACAGACTGAAGCAGTTGCATACTTGATGCTCATCTAATTCAAGTAGTCTTTGATGGTGTCACAGTCGGATATCAATGGTCAAAAACCATGCATTGTGGCACCCCAAATCTTGTGATGATATTCTTCCATATGAACGTTCTAACTTAAGATGCCTTTATGTACTTTGTGAGCTTTTCCTCCAATATTGTTTGCGCAAATTATGGAGTAAGCTTCTTCCATTATTCCCTCTTGCTCCCACTCTGGAATGCACCTTAGGAATGGTTTAGAGAAACCTTTGTTGTTTAACTCCCCGTTCATTACAACGTACTAGTTGGCATCCTTCTTAACTTTCTTAGCCTTCATTGTGTCATCTGGCAGCATGCAATGCATTTTATATGCTAATATATCTTAGAACCACGCTTGTTGCTGCATGGTACAGTTCACCTGCTTGCTTTCAGCAATGCTACTCTCCTCTAGGACTTCCACAATGACTGTCTTTGTGAGGCTTTGAAGGATGGAGTTTGACAATTTTGGCAACGCGTCGGCCTGAGAGTTTTCTACCCTGGGCACTAAATCCACTTGAAAGTGCATCAATTGGACTACCAACTCGTTTACTCTGGTTGTGTAATTCAACATCGTAGGTTCTCTGGCCTCATACTCCTCTTTCAGCTAGCTAGCTACCAGCTGGGAGTCAATCTACAGGTGTACTTTCTTGGCTTCGGCTGCGATACTCATTCTCAATCTAGCCAGGGTTGCCTCGTATTTGGCCTCATTGTTTGATGCCTTGAACTTGAATTTAATGGCATATTCAAATACTTTGCCCTCTACTACGCCGCTGCCTGTTTGGGATGATGACCCATCCACTACTACTTTCCAAACTCCTATTTCATCTTCTTTTTCTTCGTATAAGGCTTCTACTATGAAATCTGCTAGAGCTTGGGCTTTTATGGCTGCTCTAGGTTTGACTTTGAACTCATACTTTGAAAGTTCAATTGCCCACTTAAGAAGCCTTCCCAAAGCATCCCTTTTCTGTAGGGCTTTCTCCAACGGGTGATTTGTAAGAATTTAGATTATATGAGCATCGAAGTATGGTTTTAGCTTTCTTGCTGTTGTTACTATTGCTAGAGCTAGCTTTTCTACCAGCGGGTATCTTTGTTCAGCGTCATTCATTACATGGCTCACGAAGTATACCGATTTTTGCTATTTGTTCTTTTCAACCAGGAGGACTAATCCGATTGTCTACACTGAGGCTGAAATGTATAATTGAAGCATCTCACCCTGCTCCGGGCTAATCATAGTGGGGAGCTTGGTTAGGTGCTCCTTGATTCCTACAATAGCTTTCCTTTCTGCCTCTCCCCATTTGAACTCTTTGTTTCCCTTCAGTAGTTGGTAGAAGGGTAATGCCCTATCATGTGACTTGCTAATGAAAGGGTATGCGCTACCGTTCTCCCTGTTAGGCACATAATGCCTTTGGTGCATTAAGGCTCAAGGAAACTAAGAACTACTTCTACCTTCTCGAGATTGGCATCAATTCCCCTTTCACTCACCATGAAGCCTAAGAATTTTCCAGAACCCACACCAAAAACACATTTCTTTGGGTTCAGCTTGATATGATACTTGTTTAGTGTGGCGAATGTTTCTTCCTAGTACAGGATGTGTCCTGCTTGTGTGATGCTTTTGACAATCGAATCGTCGACATACACCTCAAAATTCGCCCTTTTTGATAAATGAACACCCTATCCATAGTTTTCTTGAACGTGGCCTCTACATTCTTCAACCCGAAGGGCATAGCTATGTAATTGTACACTCCCCCTTCATTGATGAATGCGGTTTTCTGCCTGTCTGGTTTGTGCAGGCTAATTTGGTGATATCCTGAAAAAGCATCGATGAAACTTAATAATACATGTCTACTCGTTGCATCCACTAACTGATCAATTCGCGGCAGCGGGTAGCAGTCTTTTAGGCAGGCTTTGTTGAGATCTGTGAAATTAACACACATCCTCTACTGACCATTTTCCTTCTTGACCATGACCACATTTGCTAGCCACTCTAGGTAATCACATGGCTCGATGAATTCGGCTTCTAGAAGCTTGTCCACTTCTTCTTGTATGCCCTGGTTCTTTTTAGTAGAGAAACTTCGTATTTTCTGCTTGACCGACCTGATGTGTTGGGTTTCGTAGTGTTCAACACTACGGGAAATGAAACCCTCCTAAAATCCGCACACAAATTAAAGTAACTAACCATGCAAATTAATTAACAATCACATATTTAATTAACAACGAGAGAGAAAAACGATCATACCCTTGATGCGTGCTTCGCTCCTTTTAGAACTCGAACTTGAAAGCGTAAAGCTCAGCAAATGCGTAAGCCTCCAACGACTCTTGCCCACGATACCCGACCCGAACGACCCTCATCCCGAAGCTTAGTCAAGGCTAGACCAAAATAATACTAGAGTATTACGAACTTAAAGCTTTTCTCACCTATTGGGAGATGCCTTATTGATTTCAACTCAAGTGTCTAATCCTAACTCCTGAAGTTGGTATTTATAGGCAAAGGCTCCCAAAAACATTAATCATCTTTCCATGTGGGAGAAATGGTAGAGTGAGAACAGTGAGAAATTAATTTAATTCTAAATTTAATTAAATAACAAGACAAGTTATAAACCAACACTTGGCACACACATGGAAGGGATTAGGTGAGGACCACAAGGGAGGTTCATATGTCACCTTGTTCCCTAAGAAAAAGCTCCCCTGTCTAAGAATGCGCCACGTGGAAACCTTTTCCTTGGTCAATAAGGGTGCCATGTGGGCATCCCTTGAGCACACGGTTGGGCCAACAAGCACAGCAGGTCTGCAAGGTTGCTGCTGGGCGCTGCTCGCTTGCCGGCTGCCCTTGCGGCTAGTGGCTAAACGAGGCCTAGCTAGCTAGCGCTTCTAACATGCATGGTAGCTTGGCCAGCTCGCATAGCCCCGCATCACTCGGCGAGCTTGCTGCTTGGCCTGTGCGAGGGCTTATGCGACGATAGCAAGCCAAGCACCGCATGCCCTTGCCATCACCATGTTGAGTCTCTGAGAGGGCTTGTGCTACGGTTTAGCCTTACCTCCACTAGAGTGGTGCGACAAGTCCTTGTGCTAGCCTAGTATGTCATATCGTTTAATTATTTTACGTCTCGTCAATTCCTAGGATCGTCTCGGCTTACAACGCTCGGTTTTCGACGCTTTAAGCTCGGAATCCGACATCTATGTTCGTAATATTCTAATGACTCATTTAATCCTTTGGATTAATTCGTCGTTTTGGTTCGGTTATTTGATTGGGTGTGACCCGAAGGGTTCAGTCAATATTAAGCTGTAATATTATTTATGAATTAATATTACTTATCGGACGCAGCCTCCAGCTAGGCATTCCGATCACTTAACCTCACTGAATAATTAGCTTTCTAATAATTTAGAACCCTCTATTAGAATAATACACTTGTTCGAAGGACACCATTCCTTTCAATCTCCCACTAGTCCTTCTGGGCAAGTGCGCTATTAGTGTATAGCCAATTTCGTATGTCACTTAATTTCTCATCATGAACTATAAGGTATGACATCATCCTTATTACATCTAGAAGTGTTTCTTGATTTCCGAGTTTGACTGTCAATAAGTAGATGATTTCTAAAATCCATCAGAGCACGACCATGCATTTTCACAGTCTCGCTCTTTAAGATGCCTTGTAAACAACAAAGACATGTTCCTTATTGTTAATAGGGGGACGTTCCCATTCTTGCATTGTTAGATTCCCTTACTAAGAGGACGTAGTCGCCCGAGTGTTTTCATTATAATCCCCTTTTATGGTAGACGTTTGACAGCATCGAAACGGACTAGTACTCAAACAAGAGAACTAATAACACTGTCGAGGAAAGAGGTTCTGATAGCTATAATGAGCGATATACTTCTGACAATTGTCAAATCTCTTAAAGTATTCTCTTAGGTCGATCAGGTATTATTCCAAACTAATACCTATGCAAATGATTTATGACAATCTTGTCCTTATAGCACAAGAAATGTTTATATAAATCATACTACACACTAATCTCACGTGGTCATTAGTCGTCCTACTTTTAAATAACCTCGATTAGGGATAATTTCAATATCATATTCAACGTTCACTTAATAGGTGTTTCTTTATCCAAGACATGGTCTTGATACCCTATTTTGAATATCGTAAATCGAATGGACTCATTATTTAATTTTAAACCATAATTAAATAGTATGTGGAATTTATTAGTAAAAATTTAATTCCACTATGAAACTTTCAAACGTTTCATGTTATGATAAATGGTTTTCCTAAATGTTTCAAGAGTAATACTCTTGACAAAACATTTATAGAAATCATAACCATATGTAATATGCTTGATTTATTTTATGCAATTGTGAATATCGTGGTTCACTTATTGCATAAGTTTAGTTATGATTGCTTTGCAAAACTTAGCATCTTTATTATCAAAAACTCTCATAATAAGATGATAAGATTTAAATAGTGTTATGGATTATATGCGATTTAGGATTTTATGTCCAAGTGATGGCTCCTACTCATTTTCATGATTTGAGATGTTCAACTTGACAACCTATAATCATCAAAGTTCAACAACGAACTATCCATTGAACAACTTCCTTATTATTGCCTTTAAGGCAACAATGTTCACAACATATACTTTAGTAGATTTCCTAATGATTCTTTGCTTGGATTTACTTCAACTGGCTCACAATGATATGGATACCCTAATCATTTGTGACCACAAAAATTTAACTTAAATTTCCGCGCATTACACATGGATGCGCGTCCATGTTACCATTCTCAAGCCACGACACATTTTAGCTCGAACTTATAAACTACTTCCTTGTTAAGGATCTAATCCATACTAAGGTTGTGCTCGCAACATCAATCCTAAAAATATTCATTTGTTTCCATGCATCAAGAACTCATCCTCTTTACTTATCCAAGTACTTTGGACGTTCTTGATCATAATCTAACGATCCATTACTTAGATTCAAGTCGATTGGTGTTTTATACTTTTCATGCTTTAAGCATGAAAGTCGCGTGACGATTATGGATTTGATTAAAGAACTGTTTGCAATTTTATTTTATTCATGTGGCTTTTAGCTCAACCAGTTTCATGGACTCTTGCTAAACTCTTCGCCCTATGATACGATTGAAAGTCTCTCCTAGAGTCTTTGTTGTTTGATTTAGTATTAGCCTAGCTTATACTTAGTTCAAACATTTACTTAGTTTTATACATATGGGTCGAAGGGCTTTCCAAGTCCTTCATGTTTAACACGGTAAATTCCTCTACTCGTTTAAACATTTTATTACGTCTATACAATATATCTTAATTCTCAATATGTACAAGTATCACCTTTCGCTTGGTCCATTGTCGAAAATACTTTCAAATATAAGGATTTAGCATTTGATAGTCATTCCACCACAGAATTCGTAAACTTCTTGTTGGACCTTTACAAAATTAACTTTTTCTCCCACTACCTTCTTATCTATAAGAATTTTATGTTTTTCCATAAGCCAAACCTTTTTCTAACTTTATGAGAAAACACATTCCAATTCCTACATGCAATGCTTCCCTTAATCTAGCAATGGATTACTTAAGCTTGCTTTTAAGTCTTAGGTTTATTTCTAACTTAATAGAAATTTATAGGATTCAATCCACGTCTTTGGTGAATTCTATACCTATACGGGGTAATTGCATCAAACACTGAGTTTCAAGGTGCTTTTCAAGCCCTCTAATTATATTGATCTTACTCTAATAATTCTAAAGTTTTGTGAGTATTGAATTTTAATTTAAGGCACTTGTAAAGTCCATTGAGTATTCTTGATCAGTCATTCTCATAAAGCCCTTCTAAAGTCTTCCGAGTTTCTCAGTTTTAGTTTGTTTCTAATCTCGATAGTCATCGAGTTCATTTTCCTCCCACTTGTCGTTTTGGAAATGTGTTACTTTCCAAAGAGACACCACTTAGAGAAACAAATACAATGTTCTCAATTAGGTTGTGGAAGTAATGGCCGAAGTCTCACTTGAATTCTTACAAAGAGACGCGTATATTATCTTTGGGTAAAAATTTATTCTGAAACAAACAGTTAGCTCCCACTCGAGCAACCTTAGCCCTTATTGAGCCACTTAGATCCCACTGAGCCAATGAACTCCCATTGAGCTAGGAGCCCTAGACATACACTTGAAAAGATTCTAGAAACTATTTCTATCCATAACTAAATATGGTGTCCTTTCCAGCTGCGACAATTTTGTTTAGGGTAACATTAGTCAGTTGTGAAAATATTTGTGATCATCATCATTTGAGTCATTTCCAAATGGCGTCGAGGTCTCCGTTAAGACATACTATATTCTTTGTTGAGATAATTATGAAATTCCCATTTCATAACTTTGATATGATCACTCTTTGCTCAAGAAAACATCGCTTGATCTAATCTAGACGTTTTGATATCTTGCCAAGTCGATTCTATACTTCACTAAACTTTTGAGCTACTCAAGATCCACTTAATTCACATTTGATGAATATAGTCAAATTCATTATAATTCTTGTGAAATGTTAAAGTATTGAAATTCTCTTTTACTTTCGGAGTCAATTGTCTATACTAAGCACAATCCCTCCTTTGTTTGTCAATTTCAACAAGTAAGACCTGCTTGCCTTAGTACGATTCCGAATCGATCAACTATCAAGAGTCTATCTAATAGAGCCTTGAGTAATTTCTTGTCGATGTGACATTGCTAAAGATGTTTGGAACACAAATCATGTCCATGACATGAACCTTGTGAGTTTTCATGTTAGAGAAATGTTTGTTTATAATAAAGCATCCTTGACTCATGGCTTAAACAACTATGTCATTCAAATAAAACCAACAACTATTGCTATTTTACTTTAATTTGAATGTGAGTCTTTCCGTCTGTAAACGGATCGTTTTCTAACTATGGAACACAATAACCAATATTTGTTCCAGCCTTAGCTTTAAAAGGTCTTTAAACAAGGCAGATGACCTAACAACTGATGTAGTACCACTTGCTTCATTCCAAGCTTGTAATTCATTAACATAGCTTAAATTCTTTTGTTTTGAGGTCACTTCAAAAGTGGAACTCTCAAGCAGTATCTAATACTTGTGAAGAAAGAAGTTGTTGAGTTTAACTACGACAACATGAATTCTTAGGTAGAATTGGAATCTCATATTCCTTTTCTTTGTTCCTTAGCTTGTTTCCTATATTTCATATCATACATCATCTTTTAGGAACCATTTCTTTAAGTGTTTTGACTTTTATACTTTGTTAGGCATAATTCAGCATCAAATGCGCCGTAAAACAAAGTTCCATCTTTTCCTTTAATTCATACTTGAATTACTTCATCAATGAGTCCTACTCATTAATGTATGAAGAGAAAAGATATGTTGGTTGTCAACTATTGACAATTTGAGTTTTTCAACTCAATACTTTATGTTCACCAAAACTACATAGTATTTTGAATACAGGATGTCTAATTGTCTTTTTGGAGTAAGCTATAAAACTCACTAATGAGAAGTTGTATTTTAGAAATGTCTTTCTTTCCTTGAGAGGTATTTTCAAAAGATTTCCTTTTACCTATTGTTCGAAACGTTATAATTTGACCTAGAACTCCAGAAATATAAGTGCAATGTATTATCATTTATCAAGGTAACGTAATAAGCATTGAAATACATGCAAACAAGCAATTTCAATCTTATTAAGAGTTTTATCAACACATTTAAAATTTATCCCTATAAGGCAAGAATAACACGATTCCAAGATCCTAAAAGTAAAAAAGTGATTAAGCATGCTTTGTCTTGTATTAACACTTAATATTTTAAGGTAAGCAATCCAATCGCTAATAGCTCTAAGCTACTCTTGGTTCGATAAAACGTCGCGTCTAATGCTTTCTTGACGTTTTATCTCCATTGCCACGACATCTAAGGACTCCTTACTGATATCGTTGAGTCTAACAAAAATTAATGTTTAAGCGATGCCTTTCTCTACAAGCCCACCAACATACCTTACTTCCCTAGGAAAGTAGTAATGATGTACTTTGGCATAACCCATTGCTATTCTCATTAGTTCTATAAGTGTCATTTTGGAATGGAAAATTTAACTCAATTTTCTTTGGGACTTAAGGTTTCTATGTTTGTTGATTTAAGTGAACTAAACTTGTCATTCAACATTCGAAATCCTAAACATGCATCTAACATCGCAATTATATAAGCAAAATATATAAAGCATAATTATAGATGCATTTGGCAATGATAGGCTTATCGCGTACCTAACAAAAATAACCTAACTATTCCTTCTAACTGTGTAGTAGGGCAAGTAAGGATCGAATCCCAAGAGACTATGGTTCATTCAATTAATCAGACTCAATTAATCACTAAGCACGTGACCAATCAATAATGGATGATAATAATCAACTAATTTATTAAATAACACAATTAACTAGAGGAAATATTAATCAATAAACTAAAGCATCCAAGATCAAGCATCACCACGATTATGATTGATAAACTAATAAATCTACCCCCAATATATAAATCAATTGACAAGAAGAAAAGCAATCCCTAATAATAATACCAAAGGTCTCTTCCGAGTTATCAATGGCTTCCCAAATTAACTATCAAGCCTACTTCCGTGGAATCAAGCGAATAAGGGACATTAAACACCATGCCTAGATTCCTAATTATTCAATCATCTACTTCCGTGATGATCTTCAAACCCTTAATTGAAATAACCTAATCCCGTTAATACCCAACTTCCGTTGCAATAAGAACAAAGGGATGATAACAATACTAATTATCCCTAATCTAGTATTGGCATAAACACAATCAATTAAGCATGTCAATTTGGATTATTATTGGGGAATTTAAAGATCTACTTTATACATCAATCATAATCGGGCTTAGCAAGATCCCGGATTAAGGAAACTACTCACAAATCATAATTAAATCAAAAACAAGATCTAATAGAGAACACATAATTAAAGAACTATAAAATAAATAAAAGAGATGGAAAGTAAGAAATACCAAATACTTCAATTGATGATCTTGAATTCTTGAGGAACAATTAATAAAACTAGGATTAAAGATTGAAATTGCTTAAGAAAATAAAACTAGGGTTCTTGAGAGTTTTCTAGGGCTTAAGGAGAAAACTAATGAAAAACTCTTTAAGAGTTAATTACAAAAGGGTATTTATACCCTCAAAAGATAGAAATTCGGAAATAGCTGAAATCGCGCAATCTTGAACATCGCCCGGTCAGACCGGGCAAACCTCGCCCGATCGGGCGGAGGAAGGCTGCGTAAAATACGACAGTTTTCCTTCTTTGCCCGGTCAGAATTGGGCTTCTTCCTGTGAACTCTTCATTGCCCGGTCTGCCCGGGCAAGCCATGCCCGGTCGGGCACTCCACATAAATTGCAGTTCTTGGCTATCAACTCTTCCGAATCTACTAAAAACACGTCCAATTGCCTAGAAACGCTTCATATTCCTGAAAAGCTTACTAAAACAATCGAATACACTAAAGAAGAGATTGTTAGCAAGAAATGGCTCCGTAGAGCTCAAAACCATATAAAATTACTAAGTAAAATCGGGGAAAACCATTGTATAAAACACGTATATCAAATTCCCCCAAGCTAAACCTTTGCTTGTCCCTAAGCAAAGCAATGAATAAATAAATCAATACTTCACCCCAAAAGCAATTCAAATCAATAAATACGATTAAAGGTAAACTCGACAGTTATGCATCAAAGTCAACCAATCAAATCCATCTGACTACTCATCCTGTCTGACAATAGTCAAATAGAGCAAACCACAAGAGCATATAGAATTCAAGACTAGTGTTCACACACTCAACTCTCATTTATGTGGCGAGTAAAAGATATACTCGATCGCTCTCCATCCAACTCCTTTAAATGTGAACAATGCCCTCCCAAACTCACGCACTCGTGTGTTTAAAGAAAACAAGCACTCAACCTAGCAGTCGACTCGAAATATATCAAATCATTCTTTGCATTGGAAAACAACTAATTTCACATTCACACAACTCTATGCACAAAGGTCAGAAGGTCTTCAAAGCTTGTAATGTAAGGCTAGGATAAAAGGTAGGAAATATTTGGGAAAATGTAAGAGTAAAGCTATGCTTAAGGGAGCCAAAATCCTAATAAATAAAACCAAGATCAAAATGAATTAATGACCAAATCATCTCCAACACAACTCAACTCTACCAAAAATTCACCAAACATCCAATTATATTAAAAATTTCCAACACTTAAAATTTCACTCATATATACAAAATATAAAATTATAGAACTTGAGTAAACAAACAAACTTTGAACTCTCTTTTTTTTCTTGAGCAGCCTTCAATTAGAACACTTGAACATTGAAACAATTTTTTTCCTTTGCTCTTTCTTTTTCTTTTCTCTCACATTGGAATTTTTTTTTTTTTTTTTTCTTTGCACAATAAATTTTCAATTTTTTTTTTCTTTTTTCAATCCACAACAATAAGAACAAATAAGAAACTTCTCAAATCCACCCAAAATTGTGCAAATTACATGCACACTACAACTCCCTCGCCTCACTCACTATTAGCTCCCCCAAGCTAAGCTTGGGACTAGTAACCAATGGGGCTTAAATAGGCTTGTAATGTGGCAAAATAAACAATAAAAGGGCACAAGCAACAACATGGGTAGCAAGAAGGGAACAAATGTATCTAATATCGTCTGAAGGCCACCTAGAGGAACAAATGCCTTCGTCCTCCTCAATGTGCATATTAATGAGTCATGCAAACATTACTCAAAGTTATAAACCAATACTCAACTTCATTGACATACCAGGAACTAACACACATTCCTAACCAAATCAACTAGTCAAGCACTATATTCACAAGTAGTTGGGCAAAATTGACTCATGGTAAGACATCCAAGCAATCAAACATCAAATCATGGCTAACCTATCCACAATACTCGTCATCATATACCAAGAATTAAAACAATTTTCATGAATGGGGCACAGGGAAGCATGATTTATTATTCATTGGATCGTATTTTTTTGTATTTTTTTTTTTTTTTTTTTTAAGATAAAAACAACTAAAATAACTACACTAAAATAAAACAAGAAAGATAAGAGAGATAAGGAGAGAGAATACCACATGTACGAAGCAACTCCCCCAAGCTAAATGCGGCAATGGCCTCATTGCAGCTTAAGGAGAGCATAGGAATCTCGACGGCTCCTCAAAAGGAAGCGGAGAAGAAAAGAAGACGCTGAAATCCCTAATATAAGCCCGCAGGATTCCGTCGCGCCCGATCGGGCGCTCTTTGCCCGGTCTGACCGGGCGAAGGAGACTGGACTTTTTTTTTTTTTTTTTTTTTTTTTTTTTTTTTTTTCAGATTCTGCTACTCGCGCCCGATCGGGCAGACATTGCCCGGTCTGATCGGGCGGAGTAAAGCTTAGCTTCATATTCTCTTTCTGGCTCTTTGTTTCTCGCGCCCGATCGGGCGGACATTGCCCGGTCTGATCGGGCGGAGAAAAGCTTAACTTCATATTCTCTTTTTGGCTCTTTGTTTCTCGCGCCCGATCGGGCGGAATTTGCCCGGTCTGCCCGGGCGAAGAGCAAAAACGCGGTAACTCGATCTTTGACTGCTCTCTTAACATCCCACTTCGTGCTTAGCTTGATACTCTCTGTAAAACAGCATAGCACAGACATAAACTGAAAGATAAAGTATAAAATACTAAGGAAAAGAAAAAAAAAAAAAAAAAAAGAATCGGGTTGCCTCCCGCAAGCGCTTGTTTAGAAGGTCATTAGCTTGACCGTATTCATCCTCATTGAGTTTGTGGTGAGGAAGAGAATGTGATATCTGACTTTTCTTCAATAGGATCTCCCGCTCGATAGTGCTTCACCCTTTGTCCATTGACTTTGAAGGTGCCCCCGGTGTTGTTCCATAATTCAATGGTGCCATAAGGATATGCTTTGTAGACCGTGAAAGGGCCCGACCATCTTGACCTGAGTTTCCCTGGAAATAGTTTCAACCTTGAATTGAATAGAAGGACTTGCTCTCCTTCTTTCACAGAATTTGGAGGGGGAAGTTTCTCTATTACCTCTACTTTGGCTTTGTCCACCTCAATCCCTTTGTTTGAAACTACATGGCCTAAAACGATTCCCTGTTGTACCATAAAATGGCACTTCTCCCAGTTCAATATCAGATTGACATCCTGGCATCTATGGAGCACCTTTGTTAGATTATCAAGGCAAATATCGAAAGATGAACCATAGACAGAAAAATCATCCATAAAAACTTCCATAGAATTTTCTATGAGACCTGAGAAAATAGCCATCATACACCGTTGGAACGTGGCTGGGGCAGTACACAGTCCGAATGGCATTCTGCGATATGCGAAGGTGCCATATGGACATGTGAATGTAGTCTTTTCCTGATCACAAGGGCGGATGGGGATTTGAAAAAAACCGGAATATCCATCCAAGTAACAGAAAAAGGAATGGTTAGCCAATCGTTCGAGCATTTGATCAATGAAAGGCAAGGGGAAATGATCTTTACGGGTGGCTTTATTTAATTTTCTGTAATCAATGCACATCCGCCACCCTGTAACAGTTCTTGTGGCAACAGGCTCGCCTTTGTCATTCTTGACAACTGTCATACCTCCTTTCTTTGGTACTACTTGTACAGGACTAACCCACTTACTATCTGAGATAGGGTAGATTATTCCTGCAGCAAGCAATTTGAGAACCTCTTTCTTGACTACCTCCATCATAGTTGGATTTAGCCTTCTTTGAGGTTCTCTAGAGGAGGCATGATCGTCCTCAAGAATGATCTTATGCATACAAAAAGAGGGATTAATACCCTTGATATCATCAATGGTATACCCAATAACATTTCTATATTTTCTTAAAACAGCGAGAAGTTTCTCTAATTCAATGTTATTAAGCTCAGCATTAACAATAACAGGGTATGTATTTTTAGGACCAAGATATGCATATTTAAGATTAGATGGAAGGGGTTTCAACTCTACCTCGGGAGGCGTCGAACTCTCCCCAACACTCGATGTACTAAGGACTTCCTTGACTGGAGCGATGATTGGATTAGCTTTTGCGTCTTCTAGTAGCCTCGTGTACTCCCTTACTTCCCAATCTTCATCATGGATACTCCCTATCAACACCGTTTCAAGAGCATCTTCCTTTTTGATCAGGGGAAGTTGTTCTTGTTGTAGATCATCGAGGACATCCACTTGACAAATAGTCTCACCCATAGACGGATTTCCCATAGCATTCAGTAATGAATACTCCATTTTCTCATCCCCTACTTCAAATGTTATTTTCCCATTCTTCATGTCAATAATTGCACCTGCAGTAGCTAAGAATGGTCTACCAAGAATAATAGGGACATGGGCATCTTCTTCCATTTCCATAACAACAAAATCACATGGAATAAAGAATTTACCAACTCGCAATGGAACATCTTCAAGTATACCGAGGGGAAATTTAACTGACCTGTCTGCAAGTTGCAGAGATATCCTTGTAGGCTTTAGCTCACCCATTTGAAGCTTTTCGCAGATGGAGAGCGGCATAAGGCTTACACTTGCACCAAGATCACATAGCGCTCTATTGATCTCTATATCTCCGAGCTTCACTGGGATTGAATAGCTGCCTGGATCACCTAGTTTCTTAGGAAGAGTGTTTTGCAGAATGGCACTACATTCTGCAGTTAGAGAAACAGTAGCATTCTCTGCAAGCTTCTTCTTGTTAGATAGCATGTCTTTCAAAAACTTTGCATAAGAAGGCATTTCAGAAATTGCATCCAAGAACGGTATATTAATGTGAAGTTTCTTAAGGATGTCTAGAAATTTACCGTACTTTTTCTCTAACTTAGCCTGGGCTAACCTCTGTGGGAAAGGGACTCTTGGCATGTATGGGGCGAGAGGTGGGATCGGTTCCCGTGGCTTTTCTTGAACATCATTCCTTGGAATTAGGCTGTCTGGATCTCCCGCCCGGTCGGGCAGTGATTGCCCGGTCTGACCGGGCGAAGAAGAGCTGCTTATGTTCTTCTGTTTGTCTGGAATTTCTTCTTGCGCCCGATCGGGCGGACCTTGCCCGGTCTGACCGGGCGAAGAAGAAATTCGCACAGTCCCCTGTTTTTCGTCGACTGCTTCTCGCGCCCGATCGGGCGGACATTGCCCGGTCTGACCGGGCGAAGAAGAATTTTGCAAAATCCCCTGTTTTTCACTCATTCCCTCAATATCTATCGTTGATGGTTCCCTTACGAGAAGGTCTTCCAACTGTTTTCCACTCCTTAAAATTACAGCATTCATGTGCCCCTTTTGTGGTTGCTCTGTTTGGCCAGGAAACGTACCTGGTGTTTTTGAAGATTGGCCGACTTGATGAGCAAGTTGGCTTATTTGATTTTCCATGAGCTTATTCTGGGCTTGTAACTGTTGGATGGAATTATTTGTGGTGTTGATGAAGTTCTCCATCATTAGTTCGAGATTGGATTTTTGAGGGAGTGGTTGCATAGGTTGCATGGGTTGTTGTACTAGGGGTGGTCTTGGTTGAAAACCAGGTGGATTATAATTGTTGTTTCGAGGTGGGGGCGGAGGTGGATTTTGCTGAGCCTGGGTGTTTTTGTATGAGAAATTTGGGTGATTCTTCCAACCTTCATTATAAGTATTAGAATGGGGATCGTATGGTCTTTTAGGGTTGGAATTGTAGAAGGCATTGGCTTCCTCAATTGATACCTCATTCGAATTTCGTGGGCAATTAGGTGCGATGTGACCTTGAGTATTACACATTTGACAAGTTTCTAGCACATTATTAGAAGATCCAGTTTGTAATCTATCGAACTTGCTTGAAAGTGCCTGCACAGAACTAGTTAAAAGAGTTAGAGCATCAACATCTAATTTACCTCCTTTCTTGACACTATTTCGGCCGCCTGGGTGATAGTTGTCATTGGCTGACATCTTCTCAACCAGCTCCTTTGCTTCGGTTGGATTTTTAGTTAAAAGGGAGCCTCCAGATGCGGCGTCGATATAGATCCGGAATTCATGGGTTAGACCGTTATAAAAGGTTTGGATTAACATCCATTCAGGTATGCCATGATGAGGGCACTGTCTCTGTAATCTCTTGAATCTCCTCCATGCGTCATATAAGGATTCTTCATCTGATTGCCTGAAAGTGGATAGCTCGTTCCTTAATCTTGCAGTCTTTTCTTGTCCCAAGAACTTGACCAGAAAAGCTTTTACTAGTTTATCCCATGTATCAAAGGAACCAGAACCCTCATCTCTTAACCATTCCTTCGCCCTATCCCGTAATGAGAATGGAAAAAGGCGAAGTCTAAGAGCATCATCTGTAACACCATTCAGCTTCATAGTGTCACACTTTTCCAAGAAACCATCTATATGATTCACTGGGCAATCAAGAGGTGTGCCAGCAAATGAATCATTGGATATGAATTGAATAAACTGCGGTTTCAATTCAAAATTCTGAGCGGTGATAGGTGGTCTAACAATGCTAGAAAGGAGTCCGGTTGTTGTGTCAGGGATACCGTACTCCAAAAGAGACTTTGTTGCTTGGTCTTCCATATTTCTGTTACCTGCTCTTCTTCTACTTCTTCGTCTTCTTGCAGTCGCTTCAATTTCTGAATCGAGAGGCACTAAGTCGTCTGACCCTGAGCGACGTGTTTGCATACAACAAAGAACTAGGCAAAGAACATCAAAAACACAGGAGGCAATAGCCGAAGCAACAAACAACGCTTAGTAAAAACGAATCACGGAAAATCAATATGAAACCGTTAGTCCCCGGCAACGGCGCCAAAATTTGATAGGCTTATCGCGTACCTAACAAAAATAACCTAACTATTCCTTCTAACTGTGTAGTAGGGCAAGTAAGGATCGAATCCCAAGAGACTATGGTTCATTCAATTAATCAGACTCAATTAATCACTAAGCACGTGACCAATCAATAATGGATGATAATAATCAACTAATTTATTAAATAACACAATTAACTAGAGGAAATATTAATCAATAAACTAAAGCATCCAAGATCAAGCATCACCACGATTATGATTGATAAACTAATAAATCTACCCCCAATATATAAATCAATTGACAAGAAGAAAAGCAATCCCTAATAATAATACCAAAGGTCTCTTCCGAGTTATCAATGGCTTCCCAAATTAACTATCAAGCCTACTTCCGTGGAATCAAGCGAATAAGGGACATTAAACACCATGCCTAGATTCCTAATTATTCAATCATCTACTTCCGTGATGATCTTCAAACCCTTAATTGAAATAACCTAATCCCGTTAATACCCAACTTCCGTTGCAATAAGAACAAAGGGATGATAACAATACTAATTATCCCTAATCTAGTATTGGCATAAACACAATCAATTAAGCATGTCAATTGGGATTATTATTGGGGAATTTAAAGATCTACTTTATACATCAATCATAATCGGGCTTAGCAAGATCCCGGATTAAGGAAACTACTCACAAATCATAATTAAATCAAAAACAAGATCTAATAGAGAACACATAATTAAAGAACTATAAAATAAATAAAAGAGATGGAAAGTAAGAAATACCAAATACTTCAATTGATGATCTTGAATTCTTGAGGAACAATTAATAAAACTAGGATTAAAGATTGAAATTGCTTAAGAAAATAAAACTAGGGTTCTTGAGAGTTTTCTAGGGCTTAAGGAGAAAACTAATGAAAAACTCTTTAAGAGTTAATTACAAAAGGGTATTTATACCCTCAAAAGATAGAAATTCGGAAATAGCTGAAATCGCGCAATCTTGAACATCGCCCGGTCAGACCGGGCAAACCTCGCCCGATCGGGCGGAGGAAGGCTGCGTAAAATACGACAGTTTTCCTTCTTTGCCCGGTCAGAATTGGGCTTCTTCCTGTGAACTCTTCATTGCCCGGTCTGCCCGGGCAAGCCATGCCCGGTCGGGCACTCCACATAAATTGCAGTTCTTGGCTATCAACTCTTCCGAATCTACTAAAAACACGTCCAATTGCCTAGAAACGCTTCATATTCCTGAAAAGCTTACTAAAACAATCGAATACACTAAAGAAGAGATTGTTAGCAAGAAATGGCTCCGTAGAGCTCAAAACCATATAAAATTACTAAGTAAAATCGGGGAAAACCATTGTATAAAACACGTATATCAGGCAACTAGCGTGACCCCTTGAACTTGAGTCTTCAAATCTTCAAGGGCCTTCGTTGCAACCTCTTGGCCCGTCTTCTTAGAAATGTCATCTTCGAGACATCACCACCAATTATGCAACTACTACAAATTACGACTAGGACTAATCTAAATATTAAGGTACAAAAATATGCCACGATATGTAGACCGTATTTAGATTTAGAAAAATACCTAACGGCTCGCAGTCCGTATTTACTATCCCAATCGGACCCCACTAGTTGCCATTTTCATAAAACCCGTGATAGAATATTCATTCCATTCATCCATTCACTATATGTGAATGGCCCATGAATTTTACAACATAAAACAAGTAACAATGCATAACATGCACAAACTAGTAACTAACTTAGGTGGTTAATCCAATTAATGCGCCTAATTAAAGCTAGTCAAAGTTGTAAACCAATTATGTGATTAAATGCAATAAAATTAGCTCAAGTAATTTCTGAAGCTTCCACTAAATTCCACATCCTACTTAATTAAAATTAATCCAATTAATTTAATTAAGCTGGTTTACCCAAATTTAGCAAAAATTATTTAGCAAGTGCAAGGAAAAAACTGAGGCCTAGCCTCGTTTAAGTAATTAAATAAATTATTAAAAAATGGAAACATTGCAAAATCGCAAACCGCAAGCCTAGGCCGATAAGCTACCTACCGCATTACTGGCATGTGCCGATAAGCTACCTAGCACATTACTGGCATGTGTCGGCCGCACCAAGCTCAGCAGCGCAATACTTGCTAGCTTCGGCAGCCGCACAACATGCTGTGCTTGCTTGCATGCTGCAAGGATGGCTGGTGCTTGCGCACTAGCTGGCTCGCAGGTACTTCTAGGCAGCCCTGCCTTGCGAGCTAGGTGTTGCCTAGCAGCCCTTGCCCTCGCGACATATAGAAGCCCTCCTTGCACTTAGCTCGCTCGCAGCAGACATATGCATATCCTAGCACACACCACCTCGGCATCCACATGTGGGCTATGTACACATCCCATCTAGCCAAGTTGGTGCTTCGAAGCTTGACGCTTCGATTTTTATGCTCATGCATCGGAATTAAATTCCGATATTTGTGTGCGACTTTAAATTAATTCTAAATTTATTTTAGAACTAATATTTGAGCAATACGAAAATAAAACAAGTCCAACTTAATTAAATTTATTTTTTAGTGCACTAACCAAAAATAATTCAAGAACCATTCTTTAAATTATTTTGGCTCAACTTGATGCTACAAAAATTGAGGGTTATTCTCACAATTAATGTAACCAAACATTAATTAATAATGAGATTTGACAAAACAAAAGAAGTTGGAAAAAATAAACACAATCATCCAATGATAAATTTTTCAACACTAACTTGTGTAAATTTGAAAAGTTACATCCTTCCAATATTAAGAGTAATCAAATTTCAACCACAATTTTGATCTTTTAAGACTTTAATCAACTCAAAAATGATTCAAATCAAAAATTAATTCAACATGGGATCTATAAAGTAAAGTTCCAACCAAATAAACAATTAAAGATTGGATCTTTAACACTTTAAGGGCTTCAAAAATAACAAATTCACCATAAACATTTGCACTCAAAGCAATTATTTTGCAAAAATGTGAAATTGCAAGTTTATGTGAAAAATGAGCCAACCAAATTAAGCCCCTATTATAACATTATAATCATGCTTAAAAAAGATATAATTGTAGTAGATTAGTGATGTAACCATACTCATAATCTGACATTAACATGCCATAATTAATTAACGTTTAACGAATTAAATTTTATTGTCAAAAACGAAAAACCCCTTAAAAAACATGTTTCTGGGTGGATTTTGGCTTTTGGACATTTCTCGAAGAGTACAAAACTGATTTAAAACATCAATTCCACCCAAAATACTACTTTTGGATCAAAATCTGGGTTCTTTAGCCAAAATTATTATAAATACAAGATTAAAACTAATTAAAACAAGTTTCTAATCTAATTAGAATGGAAAACCAAATATTTAAATCCATTTAAATCACCTTAATTAATTATTAGCTATAATAATTAAATGATCACGACTCTGATACCGCTGTTGGGTTTCGTAGTGTCTAAAACTACGCGAAATGAAACCCTCCCAAAATCCGCACACAAATTAAAGTAACTAAACATACAAATTAATTAACAATCACATAATTAATTAAAAAAGAGAGAGAAAAACGATCATACCCTTATTACGTGCTTTACTCCTTTTAGAGCTTGAACTTGAAAGCGTAAACCTTCGCAAATGCGCAAGCCTCCAACATCTCTCACCCTCGAGACCCGACTCGAACGACCCCTACCTCGAAGCTTAGTCGGGGCTAGACTAAAATAATAATAGAGTATTACGAACTTAAAGGTTTTCTCACCTATTGGGAGATGCCTTATTGAGTTCAAATTAAGTGTCTAATCCCAACTACTGAAGTTGGTATTTATAGGCAAAGGCTCCCAAAAACATCAATCATCTTTCCATGTGGGAGAAATGATAAAGTGAGAAAAGTAAGCAATTAATTTAATTCCAAATTAAATAAAATAGCAAGACAAATAATAAAACAATACTTGGCACACACATGGAAGGGGTTAGGTGAGGAGCACAATGGAGGATCACATTTCCCCTTGTTCCCAAAGCAAAAGCTCTATTAAATATGCAATAATATTACTGATCGAAAGCGACCTCCAGCTAGGCATTCCGATCACTTGACCTCACTGAATAATTACCTTTCTAATAATTTTGAACCCTCTATCGGCATAATACACTTGTTTGAAGGACACCATTCCTTTGATGATGTCCTCTTTCATATTCAGCCTATGAACCATGATCTCCGGGTCAATTCCTAGAATTTCATCTACTGCAAATGCGAAGATTCTCTTGTTTTATCTCAGCAATTCTACGAGATTTACACATACTTCAAGCTTGATGTTCTTCGCGATCTTCACTGGTCTAGAGTTACCCCCTTCTGTGAGCTCGATCATTTCATGCTCGCCACTAGGCAATGGTCTGGTTGCTTCTTCTTTTGCAGACTCAAAATTTTCCATTACTAGCTTTTCCTTATCTTTTTCTCTGTGGTATTCTTCTTGTTTTCTTTTTCTAGATTTCCTTTCACCCTGGCCCTCTCGTTTCAACTTCGAGCAAGATTGCATTTTTGCGTTAGATGGCTGCTTCAGGGCTGTGATGCAGCACTGTTGTGTTGTCTTCTAACTTCCTCTGAGCTTGGGAGATCTTCTATCATTGGCATTGTAAGCCATAGCTAGATGGTAAGTAGAGACCACTCAACCTATCTTTTGAATGAGTGGTCTTCCCATGATCACGTTGTAGGGTAAAGGTGAGTTTATCACTAAGAACAAAGCGCGGACATCACGTCACCTAGACCCTTCCCCCTGACGGACTAAAAGCTCCATTATGCCTTCAAGGATGAGACCTGATCCGTTGAACCTGGTGACTTCATAACTCACCCTTTACAGGTCTTTTTTGTCTCACTTGGAATCTTTGAACGCGCCGTCAATCAAAACTCTATCCATCTCCTAGTTCGTGGTTCTCACCGTGACTACAAGAGGATTATTGTGAGGATAGATTATGCCTTATTGATCATACTCGTCAAATATTGCTCGCGACTGCGGTCCTAGTGGTGGCCATCTACCCTGTTCATCGTTTCTCCATGCACTGGTCCACCACTGATCACATACACTCTTCCCTCTGGTTTACTGTCTTGATCTTTGCCTTCATCCTGGTCTCTTTCACCTCTTCTGTAGTGGTCATTGCCAGACTTATCCTCTTCTCTTCGTTGGTTGTAGTCACAATACTGTTTGAACTAGCTCAGGTACCCACGTCGGACTAAGTCCTGAATGTTGTCCTTCAATTGTGTACATACATCAGTGGTGTGCCCTTAGTCTCTATGAAAGTTACACCACTTGCTGGGTTCACGGTTTCTATTCACCATTCTTGGTGGTCTCTGCCATTTATCATCAGTTTTTTTTCATGCTAAAGATGTGGGATCTCGAATCAGTAAGCAAAGTGTACTGCTCGAACCATCCGGCTCGTGCTCCTCGTTTTTTGTCAGATCTCCTAACTCCTACTAACCTATAATCATCCCTGCAACTTTGTTCAGCCTTGCTCGGCTGATCCAACCTGGTTGAGTTCTCTGCCCGGGTGACTTCAGCCTGCTTGACTAGGTCATTGGGCACTCTTTTGCTCAACATAGCCTTGTCAGTCTCGTCTGCTTTTATGAACTTATGCACTTTTCCTAGCGCTTCATCTAACGTCTTGAGACTTTTTCGTCCCATGTATGCTCTAAATGGTCAGCTTGGCAGGAGGCCACTCTTTATTTCCAGCAGGGCAACCTCCTAGATTATGTTTGGGATGGTTGTTGCCTCTTTGTTGAAATGGGTAATGATGTCCTACAAAGGTTCTTCTATTCCCCGGACTAATGACATCATCTGGGTAGTCATTTTGGTTCGATCTACTAGTGTGACGAAGTGTTCCATGACCATTATCTTTAACTAGATGTAAGAATAGACTGATCCTTTTGGGATGGCTACGTACCACTCAGCAGCCAGTCCCTCTAAGGTTGGTGGAAATTCCTTGCATCAGACTAAGTTGGTCATGGTGTAAAGCGCCATGTGGTTTTCAAAGGTAGAGACATGATTTTGGGCGTTGTTGTACCATTGTACTGCAAAATGGGGAATTATCCGATATCACGTGGATCTGCGCACGTTTTCCCCTATCCTGGCTTGGTCCTCGCTTTCAGATCTAAGACATGCTACAAGTGACTCGTGCCTGCAAGCTGCCTTTATCTGTTGCTGCATCCTCTCTCCACTCCTAGTTCAGATTTCGAGATTCAAGTTTTAGCACCTTCTGAAAGGAATGGTGTCCTTCCAACAAATGTATTATTCCGATAGAGGGTTCAGAATTATTAGAAAGCAAATTCTTCAGTGAGGTCAAGTGATTGGAATGCCTAGGTGGAGGCTGCTTTCGATCAGTATTATTAATGTGTAATTATTAATGTGTAAAATTACAAACAAAGACGTCGGATGTCAAGCTTAGAGCGTCGAAATCGAGCGTTGCATATTCAATCTAAGCCATAACTTCGCATTGGCCTAGCCATGCGAAGGCTAGGCTAGCATAGGGCACCAACCGCATACATGGCTATGCCGCAAGCCAAGCATGCATGTGCGCGCTACACATGCTGGTCGAGCATGCTTGCGGGGCTACTGCGCCTAATGCTAGCTAGCACCAGCACGCATGGTTGGGCTAGCAGGGGCGTGGAAGAAGGTGCCTTATGGGCAACGAGGACCTAGCAAGCATGCTAAGCCATGCGAGAAGCAATGCCGCACAGCACAAGGCCAAACACGCAAGCTGGCCTGTGTGTGTGCTGGTTGTGCCGCACAGAAGGGCTGGCAGCCAGCTAAGCCTTGCGTCAATTCCCATCATGCGTGTATGTTATGGGTTGTGCGAGCTGTGCAACGCATAGCGCAAGCAGCAGCTGGCTAGAGAAAGCTAGCAATGCCAGCACAACGTGTGCGTGTACCGCACAGCGAGGCTGGCAGCCAGCAACGCATTGCGCCTATGTCCAACCACACCATATGCGTGAGCCAGCGTATGCGTGTAGCACATGTGCTTGTTGTTGATCTTGCATGTGGTTGGATATGCATGTGAGAGGCATGTGAGTGTGGGTTTTCTTGGGTAGCAAGGGAAGAGTGGTCCCCCCTTGTGGTCCTCACCTAACCCCTTTCTCACTTATTGACACTTGTCATTTGTTGATTCACTTGCATTTCAATTTGATTTTTGAATTAAAAATAAACTGGATAAAGTGCATTTTACCAGCTCTCCCACATGGATGGGAGATTGAAGTTCAAGAGCTCCCTTCCCTATAAATACCCATCATTTGGGATTGGAAAGGGACACTTGAGTTGTACTTAATGAGGCATCTCCCTTTAGGTGAGAAACCTCTAAGTTCATTATACTATAGTCTTATCTTGGTCTAGCCCCGGCTAACCTCCGGGGTAGAGGCCGTTCGAGTCGGCTCTCGAGGGTGGACTCTATCGGAGGCTCTCGCGCTTGCAGAGCTAAGGCTTTGAAGTTCGAGCTCTATAGGAGCGAAGCATGCGTCGAGGGTAAGAATGTCATTTCCCTTTCTTTCTTTTATGTTGTTAATAATGTGATTAAATATTTAGTTGTTTTAATTTGTGAGCGGGTCTTGGGCGGGTTTCTCTTTCGCGTAGCGTTGGACGCTACGAAACACAACAGCGGCATTGAAGCCGTAGCGTTGGACGCTACGAAACACAACAGCAGTATCGAAGATCGTTTTAATTAGTTTTAATCTCGTGTTTTTACTAATTTTTGCTGACGAACCTAGATTTCGACTTAAAAATAATGATTTTTGGGTGGAATCGATGTTCTAAATCGTTTTTTACTCTTTTAGGACTGTCTAGAAGCCAAAATCCACCCAGAAACATGTTTTTCGAGGGATTTTTCGTTTTTTACGAAAAATTTTAAATCTTTAAACCTTGATTAATTTTGGCATGTTAAAGGTAGATTAAATGTATGGTTGCATCCCTAATCTACTGCAATTATAAACCATATTAAGCATGTTTATGAAGTCATAATTGGTGCTTAATTTGGTAAGTTCATTTTTCACATAAACTTGAAATTTTCACATTTTTGCAAATAAATTGCTTCAAGTGTGAATGTTTATGGTGAACTTGTAATTTTTAAGTCCCTAATATCTTAAATATCTAATCTTTCATTGTTTTTTTGTTTGGAACTTTAATTGGTAAATTCTATGTTGAACTAATTTTTGGATTTAACCAATTTTTAGTTGATTAAAGTCGTATAAGTTAATAACTTGTTATTGAAATTTAATTAATCTTCATATTGGAAGATGTAATTTTTCAATTATACACAAGTTATTGTTGGAAATTTTTCATTTGGATGAAAGGGTTTATTTTTCCAACCTCCTTAATTTTGTCAAATCTCATCATTAATTTATATTTGGTTAAATTAATTATGAGTGTAGCCCTTCAATTTTGTAGCATCAAGCGAGACCAAAATTGATTTAAAGAATGGTACTTGAGTAATTTAAGCTTGTGCACTACTAAAATTGAAATTAATTAAGTTGGACTTTGACGAGCGCTAAATCGGTCGCACAATTTAGGCTCATTCAAACATATTTATAACAAACACCTCACTCAAACAAGTACAATGGCAAGCAAAGGTTCGGTCCACGGAGAACGGGAATCAAATGCTAAATAATCTTAATGCTCAAGCTAAATCGAAATCAAGGTATAAGTGGTGATTAACTAACAAACTACAACTAAAGGTTGAATTCAAGGGATTAAAACACTAGGGGAATGGGATTCACTCAACCAATAGCAATTAGGCAAATAGGGAGGAATGAGGGTAACGGAATAGCAAAGACCACATGTAAGATCAACATCAAACGATATGAAAACAACTCAGATTACTAAGCTTAGATCCCTCATTAACTTAGCAACAAAAGATACATAATCATATTGCAATAGGTAATGAAACATTCAACTCACATTTCCATGTCGAACCAAACATTTCATGCCATCAAGTTCAATAATCTAGGTTAATTACTCCTATCATGAAGAACTAACAAGCAATCCCATATAATCAAGTTTAGTCGCAATCCATCATCAAAATCACTCCCAAACTCACACAATCACCAATAGGTTGAGTTTCACCCAACCCCTAGCCAAGAGGACTACTCACAATTCATTGTGAGTACATGCAAATTCCAAGTTTGGATTATAAGCGATTCTAAGATTTGGAAAAACAAGTGATTATCTATGGACAAAGCTAACATGCAACAACAATATATCAAGATTGAGAGAAAATCAAGTGGCCTACAAAACAAAAAAATTAAATCAGAAAATAATGAAGGACAAATGAAAGAAGTTACTATTGAAGCTTCAAAAATGTTGGATAATTGCTGAAATTCTTGAGATAAATCTTGAAATTTGCTTCTAGAATGATTAGATTTGAGAGTTTCTAAAACTAAATCAACTAATTTAATGAAGTTGCTAACTAAGAGAGAGTATCTTTTTTGCTGAAAACTATTCTACTGTTTTTCTTCTCTCCCCCCGAAAAACGATCTCAAAAGGACCTTAAATAGTCCGTACAAAATTGGCTGAGATCGGGAAAAGGTCCGACCGAACTGTGGGTAGGTTCGGTTGGACTCAGGGTAGGTTCGGTCGAACTCTGTGTAGGTTCGGTCGAACCTCCCTGATCCTTGTTTGGTCGAACTTTTGAGGTTCGACCTCTCCTGCAAAATTGCTGAAAACTGGTTTGACACTGCCTTCACTGCACCCAGGAGGTTCGGTCAAACTTTTCAAAAGTTTGACCACACCTAGGTTCGACCGGACCTTTCAGAGGTTCGACCACACCTCCTCTTGCACTTCCTTTTCTTGCTTCCTCTCCTTCCCTTTTGCTCCTCTTGCCTTTGTCCATGGCTTCCATACTTGGCCAAGGGGCCTCCCACCGTGCATAGGACCGTCATGGAACCTGCAGAAGATACCAAAGTTCACGAGAGCATGGGGATGATAAAATAATGCATAAAGATTATCAAAATAAGCGCAAATAAGCATTACTTTTCATCAATACATAAAGAAGCCATAAGAGGATAAATGAGGTGGAAAAAACTAAGAAAAATAAGAGGAAAAAGACCTAAATGCTACCCCTAAGGGTGACATAAATATCACTCATCAGACTTATTTTTATTTTCATTTTGCTCTAAATTTGTTCTAAAATAAATCTAGAATTAATTTTTTATCACACATAAATCGAGACTTTAAATCCCGAGGCAAGTGCATGCAATTCAAGGCAAAATCGCCCAAGCCATGCCCTTAGGCTAGCCGGACTGCTCAAGCAGCCCACATGTGGCTGCCAAGGTGCGTGGTGGGATGCCTTGCCTCGTTGGAGCACTAGGGTGTGTGCAAGTGTTTGGTGCATGGTGCTACGATGTATATGCACGGCTGCGCTTGGTGCTATGGCTGTGCGAGAAGATGCGTGTGGTGTGTGAGGGGGCACGCATGCTTCTGGGAAGCAAGGTAGCAAGCCCCAACCAGCCTAGCACACGCTGCCAACATCAGCATGAACGCAAGCATGCGAAGCTTGCTGCGATGCATATGATGCCGTCAAGCATGACGTACTCTGCTAGGCAGGAAGGCTAGCAAGCTCAACCACAGCAGCTAAGGGCTACTAGGCAGCCATTGTGCGTAGCCCAGCACCCTAGCCTAGCATGCCTCGGCCTTAGTGCTTAGCAAGCCTAACTCCGTAGCTTTAATGCTAGTCACTTGGGGTATGTTGTGGGCTATTGTTTTGTGCAATTGGGGCCATTTTAATTATTTTATTTATTTATTTTAACGAGGCTAGGCCTCGGTTCTTCCGGCTCTTGCAAAAATATTTTTGACAAAATTTGGGTTAACCGACTTAATTAATTGGATTTATTAAGTTGGATGCGGAATTTAGTGGGAGCATCGTTAGTTGCATGAACTAAATGCGTTTTAATTACAAAAAATATTTAACAACTTTGACTAGCTTTAATTCGGCGCATTAATTGGATTAACCACCTAAATTAGTTACTAGTTTGTGCGTCTTATACATTGTTACTTGTTTTTCGTTGTAAAATGTATGGGCCATTCACATATAGTGAATGGATGAATGGAATGTATATATTGTTTCACAGGTTTTGTGAAAATGGCAAATAGTGGGGCCCGACTAGGATAGTAAATACGGACTGCAATCTGTTATGTATTTTTGTAAATCAAAATACGGTCTGCGTACCGTTGCGTATTTTTGTACCTTAATATTTAGATTATTCCTAGTCGTAGTAGATATTAGATGCTTAGTAGGCGGAGATGTCTCGAAGACGACACTTGTAAGAAGACAAGCCAAAGAAGTTGCATCGGAGACCCTTGAAAATTTGAAGATTTCAAGGGATCATGCTAGTTGCCAAATACATCTTATACTTATAATTTATATATATTGTGTTTATATATGATTGAATTGTATGATAGATGCATGTTTAGGATTTCAAATGTTCCGATGATTGTTTTGGGGTTTTCTGATTTCCTACGGGAGAGTTACAATTCCGAGACTGGAACCGTGCGCCTGTACCGGCAAAACAACGGAGACTCCGGGTGTTGGGAGCTCCGCCTCCGACGATCATGTTAGTACATGCTTTAGGAGTAATAAATGCGGTAAAAAGGTTAAGTGTTTTCTGTAGGTGACAGTATTTAATTGACGTTAAGCCTATTAATTCTGGGCAAGCTCGAAAAAGGTTCGGTCGGACCTTATGAGGTTCGGTCGGACCATAATAAGTTCGACCAAACTTTTGAAAAGTTCGGTCGAACTTTTGGATTTTCCAGAAACTGCCAGAATTCAGCCTAGATTGATTTCCAGAACAGGAGTGGCCGAACTTTCTGGGGGTTCGGTCGGACCAGCATAGGTTCGACCAAACTTTTGAAAAGTTCGGTCGAACTTTTTGATTTTCCAGAATCCGACAGTTTTTAGCCCATTTTGAGTTCTAGGGGAGGAGCGGCCGAACTCTTGGGTGGTTCGGTCAAACTTTTGCAAAGTTTGGCCGAACCTTGTTGCAGTTTGGTCGAACACCCCTAAATCCCTCTATCTGAAAATTTGCACAAAACTTCCCCTCAAGACACACTAAAATACAACACAATCATGCCTAAGGTATATGGAAAATGCATTCCTTTTTAAGGCAAGACAAACAAGAATACCAACACAAACCAAATACACGCAAAACCGTCAATCCAAAGTTGTGAAAGAAGAAAAGAAAACATCAAGCAAATATAATAGAGGAGGGTTAGAAACTCGAGTTGCCTCCCGGAAGCGCTTCTTTAACGTCACTAGCTTGACGTACTTGACACACTCAAAAGATGAGATTGCATTGCATTGACTCAATCAAACCAATATGAGCATCCTCATAATAAAGCTTGAGGCGATGCCCATTGACCTTGAATGACCTCGATCCATCCAAATCATTTAGCTCAACGGCTCCATGGGGGAACACCTCCTTAACGGTGAATGGACCACTCCACCTTGACATGAGTTTTCCGGGAAATAGTTTCATCCTTGAATTGTAAAGCAACACCTTATCTCCAACATTGAAGGTCTTCTTTTCAATTTGCCGGTAATGCCACTCCTTTGACCGGGTTTTGTACAAGCTTGCACAATCATAAGCATCCATCCGTAGTTCCTCTAACTCATGCAAGTCTAGCCACCTTTTTTCACCCACACGCGCCAAATCAAAGTTGATCTTTTTGATAGCCCATTGAGCACGGTGTTCAAGTTCAACCGGAAGGTGACAAGACTTACCATATACAAGCCGGTAGGGGGTAGTGACGATGGGGGTTTTGAAAGCGGTTCTATAGGCCCAAAGGGCATCATCTATCTTGTCCGACCAATCTTTCCTATTCCTAGACACTGTTTTCTCAAGAATTACCTTGATTTGGCGATTGGAAACCTCCGCTTGCCCACTTGTTTGTGGGTGATAAGTCGTGCCAAAGCGTTGATGGACCCCATTCTTTCTCAGCATCTTTTGAAACACATTATGAATAAAATGAGAACCATTATCGCTAACCACTGCTCTAGGGATCCCATTTAGAAACATAATCAACCGCCACAAGGATGTATTGATTTCCATTAGATGAGGAAAAACGTCCCATGAAATCAATGCCCCACACATCAAACACCTCAAGTTCAAGAATCGGTTGTTGAGGCATTTCATTTGTCTTCGAAACATTACCGGTTCTTTGGCAAGAGTCACATGTTTTCACAAAACCCCATGAATCTTTGAAGATATGAGGCAACCATAACCCGCTTTGTAGTACTTTCAAGGCTGTTTTGTTGGCACCCATGTGCCCTCCACAAGGATCGGAGTGGCACATCTTTAAAACACTCTTCACTTCATCATTTGGCACACATCTACGGAGTAAACCATCTACTCCTCTTTTGAAAAGGATCGGATCATCCCATATGTAATGCCTTGCTTCCCTTTTCAACTTCTTCTTCTGGTTCCTTGAAGTATTTGGAGGAAACTCCCCACAAGCCAAATAGTTCACCAAATCCGCAAACCAAGGAAGATCTTTCTCGGCCAACAAGTAAAGCACATCATCTTTTAACTCATCACAAATTGGGACCCCATCGTCAATATCATGCACGTTCTCTAACCGGGATAGATGATCCGCAACCACATTTTCGGCCCCCTTTTTGTCCCGAATCTCTACATCGAATTTTTGAAGTGATAGCACCCAACGAAGAAGACGAGGCTTGGACTCTTTCTTTGCCACAAGGTACCTAATAGCCGCATGATCAATGTAGACAATAGTTTTGGAACCAATGAGGTAGTTCCAAAACTTCTCAAAAGCATGAACCACGACAAGAAACTCTTTCTCTGTTGTGGTGTAGTTCCGTTGAGCTTCATTCAAGGTCTTAGACATGTAGTAATCACGTGAAGCCTCTTCTCTACCCTTTGCCCCAATACTCCTCCAATCGCAACATCACTTGCATCGCACATAAGTTCAAATGGCAAATCCCATCTTGGCCCTTGCACAATTGGAGTTGAGATTAAAGCCTCCTTTAATTTGTTGAAAGCTTGGAGACACTCTTCATCAAAAATAAAGATGGCATCTTTTTGAAGAAGAGAATTAAGGGGTCTAGCAATTTGTGAGAAATCCTTGATGAATCTCCTATAGAACCCGGCATGCCCCAAAAATGACCTTACTCCTCTCACATTGATTGGTGGCGGAAGCTTTTCTATCACTTCAACTTTGGCCTTGTCAACCTCAATCCCTTTGTTTGAAATCTTGTGACCAAGGACGATTCCCTCTTCCACCATAAAGTGGCATTTCTCCCAATTCAAAACCAAATTGACCTTCTCAAATCTTGTCAAGCACTTGCCCAAGTTGGACAAACAATCCTCGAACGAAAGGCCCCCTACCGAGAAATCATCCATGAAAACTTCCATTTCGGCATCAAGCATGTCCCCAAAAATACTGATCATGCATCTTTGGAAGGTTGCCGGTGCATTGCAAAGCCCGAAGGGCATCCTCCTATATGAAAAAGTTCCATAGGGACAAGTAAAAGTTGTTTTCTCTTGGTCATCTGGGTTTATAGGGATTTGAAAGAAACCCGAATAACCATCAAGAAAGCAATAATACTTGTGCTTGGTTAGTCTTTCAAGCATTTGGTCGATAAAAGGGAGAGGAAAATGATCCTTGTTGGTGGATGCATTTAGACGTCTATAGTCTATGCACATCCTCCAACCAGTCACCGTTCTAGTTGAAATGAGATTACCATTCTCATTTTCAACTACGGTCATTCCTCCCTTTTTAGGGACCACATGAACGGGGGAAACCCATCTAGAACTCGAAATGGGGAAGATGATGCCGACATCAAGGAGTTTTGTGATTTCTTTCTTCACCACCTCCCCCATTTGAGGATTGAGTTTCCTTTGCCTCTCAATGGAAGGCTTAGCACCCTCCTCAAGTGTTATGTGGTGCATACATAAAGCGGGGCTAATACCTTTGAGGTTATCTATGGTATAGTCTAAAGCACCTTGGTGATCTCTCAAAACACCACATAACATTTGAGTTTGGCACTCGTTCAAAGAAGAATTCACAATAACCGGAAAAGTTGAATTGGGGCCCAAAAACTCATACCTTAGGTGTGATGGTAGAGGTTTCAACTCTACCATTGGAACACCCTTACCTTCTCTTGAGGTAGCTACTTCTAATTCATCATGCGTTGTGATTCCCATGCACACTTGCTCATTGCTTGATTCTGTACTTCCTTCAAGCATTTCTTTATACAATGCCATCTCTTTGCTTTGGTCACCTATCTTTTCCTTGTTCAAAAGGACATTCTCAAGGGCATCGTTAGTAGTGAGCAAGTGCTCATGCATAGAAGTTACAATAGAATCAATAGTATCAATCATCATGCAATTATCAAGACTAGAGCTTGGATATTTCATGCTCTCATTCAAATCAAATTCTATCACCTCATCTCCTACTTTTAGTGAAATTTTAGCACTTTGAACATCTATTAAAGCACCCGAAGTAGCAAGAAAAGGTCTTCCTAGAATTATTGGAATGTTAACATCTTCATCCATCTTTAACACAACAAAATCCGTCGGAATTACAAACTTTACCACTCTTAGGGGAACATCCTCTACCTTACCCTTTGGAAATTTAATGGATCAATCGGCCAATTGTAAGTTAATGTTAGTGGGTAGAAGTTCCCCTATCTCAAGTCTTTGATATACCGAATATGGCATAAGGATAACACTAGCCCCAAGGTCACACAAGGCATTATCAATTTGCATTTATATATTGCACAAGGGATTGAAAAGTTACCGAGATCTTTTAACTTTGGTGGCATCTTATTCATGATAATAACACTACAATTCTCGGTGAGATTCACTGTTTCCACCACATCACACTTTCTCCTTCCACTCAAAATATCTTTTAAAAACCTAGCATAGTTAGGCATTTGCTTGATAGCATCGGTAAAAGGGATTGAAAGGTGAATTTGCTTCAGTGTTTCAAGGAATTTTCCGAATTGCACATCTAATTTGTGTCTCACAAATTTATGGGGATATGGAAGTCTTTGCAATTGTTTTGTTTCTTTTTAACTCTCTTTTTCTTTTTCATTCTCTTTTTCTTTTTCATTCTCAGAGGCTTTCTCTTCTTCATGCTCAAAATCACTCTCAAGGGGAGGCTCACTCATGTTCATTTTCTCATTGTTTTCCTTAGGGACACTCTCTTCCAACACTTTCCCACTCCTAGTTGATATAGCATTCACCGGTTTCTTGGGGTCAAGTCCTTGGGGTGGAAGTTTAGAAGTGCTAGCTACCTCTTTTAAAGCATTGGCCAATTGAGAAAAAATTGTGTTTCAAGCATTTTGTTATGGCTCATTACTTCATTAAACTTCTTATCACTAGTGGCCATGAAAGTGTTGAACATTTTGGCTTGGCTTTCCATCATCTCTTCTAGGCTAGACTTTTGTGGAGGTGGTTGAGTGTAACAATTGTCTTGTTGTGCTCTAGGACCTCTCACATTGGAATTAGCATTTTGGTTGTTAAAGCCTCTATTACCATTATTATTCCAATTGTTCCGGTTATTAGAACTCCCCCCTTGGTGGTATTGGCCTTGATTTCCATAGTTTCCTTGATTGTTATGATTATGGTTACCATAACCACTTTGTTGGTTGTAATTACCTTGGGGATTTTGGTCCCTTTGGTTTCTACCACCCCATTGGTTGTGGTTGTGGTAATCATAATCATTTCCTCTTTGATTGAAATTATTCCCTTGCCTTCTTTGATTGGGTGGTAAGTATCGTTGGTTGTCATTCCTAGGTCTATTATCATAAGACAAGGCATTTACATGTTCATTTTCATACTCATTACCATCATCATTAAGGGGTTGGGATTGGGAATCAAAATTACAAGAAGATGTATCATGGTCATAAGACCCACAATTATCACAAAATAAGCATCCACTGCGCATGTTATTAGATGTAGAAGTAGAAGGGTTAGAACTCATACCTCTCCCCTTAGATTAAGAGGAAAAGTCTTGGCGCGAAGTGGAGGACTCAAGCTTAGCTTTGATGGATGTCATCTCCTTTCCAAGATTTGTAATTTGGGATGTCAAGTTGTTTATAGCATTGAGGTGATCTACCGAATAAGCCGCCCCCCCACTCTTGCTTGTGGATTCTCTTTCATTTTCTTGCCAATCCATGTGGTGCCTTACCACATCTTCAGTGATCTCAATCACTTGATATTCGGTTTTATTCATGATTGGCCCACCGGCTCCCGCATCCAAGCTTGTTTTGCCTTGAGAACTCAAGCCTCCATAGAAGATTTGTAAAACTTGGTATGTTGGGATTCCATTGTGAGGGCACTCTCTTTGGTACTCCTTGTACCTCTCCCAAGCTTCATAGATAGTCTCACTACCCCTTTGCCGAAAGCCTTGAATTAGAGCTGTTGCCTCGGCCGTCTTCTTTTGAGAGTAGAATCTCCCTAAGAAAGTCGTGGTGACCTCATCCCAAGTCCTCAAAGAATTGGGTCTCACCTCCTTCTCAAGCCATTCGAGAGCCCTTCCTATTAAGGATAAAGGAAATAGTTTTAGTCTCACAAACTCTTGAGTGACCCCATTCACCTTGATCGTGTTGCAATATTTCTCAAACTCTTTCAAATGTGCAAGAGGGCTCTCGTGTTTTGCTCCACTTAATTGTCTCCTCTCAATCAAATTTATCATTGCGGGCCTAGTCTCAAAGTCATTGGCCGGGGTGTTTGGGGGAGCAATCCCACTTGAAGCTCTATGACAAGCGCACTTTAGGGCGCGCTTTAGAGCATATTTTAGGATGATTTTGGATGTATTTGGGGCCGCTTTGGCCGATTATTACCTTGTTATTCTTACGTTCCCCATATTACGTGCTTCACGGGTTTTCGGTTTGTTTTTGATGTGTTTTCAGGTAATATCAACCGAGTTTAATCGGATCCCGAGCCCTTGATGCGTAACCGAGCTAGCCTTGACCGGAGTCCGAGGAGTTAAGGAAGTTCAAGTGCCGTGCATTGATTACATAGCACAGGCAGCACGGCCGTGTTACCATAGGCACACCCGTGCTGGCCTATAAGCAAGCAACCCCAGGCAAGGCAGCACGGCCGTGCAAGCCAATAGCACGGCCGTGTCAGTATCCACGCACCCGCACGGCCGTGCAGGCCATTAGCACGACCGTGCCAGATGTTGCCCGTGCCCGTGTCAGCTTCAGTATGAGCCCCGTGCTAGAGCATATTCAGCACGGCCGTGTCATTTTTAGCACGGCCGTGCCAGGAAGCTGCACGGCCGTGCCATATATAGCACGGCCGTGCCAACTTGAAGAAGAAACCCGGTTTACTTACTGACAAGCTAGCACGGCCGTGCCAAATACAGCACGGCCGTGCTGATCCAGGGTTAAATGCGCGCTTGACTTCTCTGAATTAGAAGACGTATATAAGGCCCGACTTTAAGAGGATTAAAAGACAGTTTTTAGAGATAGTTTTGAGAGCTTTTGTAGAGAGTTATTGGAGAACGTTCTTAGTATTAGAGATTCATTAGTTTTCTTAGAGAATTTCCTAGAGATTTTAGTTTTCTTGGATTGATTTGAAGCAAGATTTGCGAAGGTTCTTTGTATTATTCATTGACGACGGATATCAAAGTTATGAACTTTTCCATTGATTCGCATCAATACAATTGGTATTATTCATTCTTGTTTATTAATCAAGCTTTATTATTCCTTAATCAGAATTCATGTTTATATCTATTATGCTTTTGGAATTCATTATTGCTTTGATTATGAATATGTGTGAGTAGTCTCCTAGCTAGGGTTTCGGGATGAAACCCGGCCTAGGTAATCTATGTAATTGAGGATTGTTTTTGATAAACGGATTGTGATTAAATTGATTATATGCGATTGCATGTTAATTCATTATAATAGGAGTAGCTAACCTAGAATCTTGAATTTGATTGCATGATATTCTTGATTTGAACAAGAGATTGTGAATTGAGTATTTCATTATTGAATGTGGTTTTATTATGTATCGAGTAATGTTAAGTGCATGAGAAATCCAAGCTTAGTATTGCCCGTTGTCTTCCTATCACATGATATTGATCAGACTTATAGTCTTTGCATATCCCGTTTGTCTTTGTGATTCCTTGTTGCTTAGTTACCAATGGTTAGGCGGATTCCCGTTCTCCCTAGTGTCTTAGTTTATTGATTTATTCCATCTTATTAGTAGTATTTTAGAACACCATTTTCCATTGATTTCGAACTAGCTTAGGTTTAAGATTGATTTGCAATTACTCTCGTTCCTCGTGGACCGAACCTTTATTTTCCATTGTACTTGGTTATAGGGTGTTCGTATAAGTATTGTTTGATTGAGAGTTAGATTGTAGCGACCGATTTAACCCCTGTCAAAATGGCGCCGTTGCCGGGGAACGGTGTTTGTTAATTGCTTTTTGATTTCTTGAGTCTAGTTCATCGTAAAAATCACAAAAAGATTTTTCCCTTTTGGCTACACTTGTAGCCCTGCTATTTAATTGGTTTGGTTAGTGTGTATGCGCAGGTCTAAAAAGAGAGAATTAATACCCTTCGATCCAGAAATCGAAAGAACTTTGAAGAGCAATCGTAAATCTCGATTGACGTCATCAAACTCTCAAGGAAAGGAACACAACACACAACAGGTTCCAATGGCAGACATACCGCGCCAACCCAATCGGCCAGCACCACGACCCCTTAAGGAGTTGGGAACTCCTGGGGCGTATAGAGCTTCAAGTGGGATTGCTCCACCCACTACTGAGGCCAATGATTTCAAGATCCGGCCGGCTATGATCACCCTCATCGAGAGAAGGCAGTTTAGTGGTGCCAAGCATGAGAGCCCTTTGGCTCATTTGAATGAATTTGAGAAGTACTGCAATACCATCAAGGTTAATGGGGTGAATCAAGAGTTCGTGAGATTGAAGCTTTTCCCCTTTTCACTTATTGGGAGAGCTCTCGAATGGTTAGAAAAGGAGGTGAAGCCGAACTCCCTACACACTTGGGATGATGTCACGACAGCATTCTTGGGAAGATTTTACTCCCAAAAGAAGACGGTCGATGCTAGAGCTTTGATCCAGGGATTTCGGCAAAGGAGTGGGGAGTCAATCTACGAAGCCTGGGAAAGGTACAAGGAGTATCAAAGAGAGTGCCCACACCACGGAATCCCAACATATCAAGTTTTACAGATTTTCTATGGAGGATTGAGTCCACAAGGGAAGACCAGTTTGGATGCGGGAGCAGGTGGCCCCATTATGAACAAAACCGAAGAAGAAGTCATTGATATCATAGAAGATGTGGTACGACACCACATGGATTGGCAAGATGGAGAGCGAGAGGCCATGAGCAAGAGTGGAGGAGCGGTCTATTCGGTAGACCATCTTAATGCAATCGGGAATTTGACATCGCAAATTGTAAATCTAGGTAAGGAAATGTCAATTATCAAAGAGAAGCTCAACGATCCACCGCATCAAAATCTTCCATCCTATTCTAAGGGAGCAGGTATGCACTCTAACTCTAATAATATGCCTGCTGGATGTATATTCTGTGAAAACTGTGGGTCTTATGACCATGATACCTCTACCTGTAACGTAGACTCCCAATTTCAATCCAACTATAATGATGGTAATGAGTGTGATAATGAACAAGTCAATGCCTTGTCTTATGATAATAGACCTAGGAATGACAATAACAGATATTTACCACCTAATCAAAGAGGGAACAATTATAATCAACAGGGTAATAATTCTGACTACCAACAGCAAAACCAGTGGGGAAACAGGAACCAAAGGGACCAAATCCCCAAGGGTCTTATAATCAACATGGTAATTTTGGTAATCAGAATAATTACCAACAAAATGCAGGTAATCAAGGGCAATATAATCAGAGCATGAATGCCAATAACAGGGGAAATTGGAATAACAATGGTAACAGGAACAACTTCCAAAATCAAAATCCCCAACAGTCTAATGCGCGTGGCTCCCGAACCTCTAATGACAACTACAATGCTCAAGGACCATCGCAAAGGACTAGTTTGGAGGAGATGATTTAAGCACAGACCAAAATGTTCAACACTTTCATGGCCACCAGTGACAAAAAGTTTAATGAAGTGATGACACATAATAAAATGCTTGAAACCCAGATTTCTCAGTTGGCTAGTGCTATAAAGGATGGGGTTGGAGTGTCAAAACTCCCACCTCAAGGTATTGACCCTAAAAACTCTGTAAATGCTATCACCACTAGGAGTGGAAAGACATTGAGGGGGAGCGATGAAGTAGTACCCCCTAGGAGTCAATCTGTGACTACACCTACCACTGATACTGTTATAGAGAGTAAGGAGGAGAGGACCGGAGAGAATGATAAAACTGTAGAGGTCTTAAATGAAAAGGAAGTAACACAAGTCAAAGAGCCCAATCTATTGCAAAAACTTCCTTACCCCCATAAGTTTGTGAGACATAAGTTGGATGTTCAATTCGGTAAGTTTTTAGGTACTTTGAAGCAAATTCACCTTTCCATACCATTCACCGACGCTATAAAACAAATGCCTAACTATGCTAGGTTTTTGAAAGATATTTTGAGTGGCAGGAGGAATTGTGATGGGGTGGAAACTGTTAACCTCACCGCGAATTGTAGTGCAATCATTATGAACAAGATGCCTCCCAAATTGGGAGACCTAGGTAATTTCTCAATCCCTTGTGCTATTAATAAAATGAAAATTGATAATGCATTATGTGATCTTGGGGCTAGTGTTAGTCTTATGCCATATTATGTATATCAAAGATTAGGGGTAGGAGAACTTCTTCCTACCAACATTACCCTACAGTTAGCTGATCGTTCGATCAAATTTCCTAAGGGTAAGGTAGAAGATGTTCCCCTACGAGTTGGGAAATTTGTGATACTTGTGGATTTTGTAGTTTTGGAAATGGATGAAGATAATCATATACCTATTATTCTTGGGCGACCTTTCCTAGCTACCTCTGGTGCTCTCATTGATGTGAAGAGTGCCAAGATTTCTTTAAAGGTAGGAGAGGAGGTCCTTGAATTTGATCTGAACAAAAGCATGCAATATCCTTTGTCTACTTCCGAAAACTGCATGATGATTGACACTATTGATTCGATTGTCTCTAGTATGCATACACTATTGCTTTCTACTAACCATGATCTTGAGCCAAGTGATACCGATGAGAGCAGGTACATAGAGGAGCAAATGCTAGAGGAAGATGATGGTGATAACGGTTTCAAGGAAATTACACCCATGTATGCACTTGCTGAGGCCACCACAAAAGAGGTAAACGAGGCCCCTAAAATAGAATTGAAACCTCTACCATTACATCTAAGGTACGAATTTCTTTGCCCTGATTCAACTTATCCTGTCATTGTGAATTCTTCTTTAGATGCGGATCAAACTCGAAAGTTGTGTGATGTATTGAGAGAGCATCAAAGTGCCATAGGTTATACCATTGATAACCTCAAGGGTATTATCCCCGCTATATGTATGCATCACATAACTCTCGAGGATGCTGCGAGGCCTTCTATTGAGAGGCAGAGGAAACTCAATCCTCAAATGGGGGAGGTGGTGAAGAAAGAGATCACCAAACTTCTTGATGCAGGTATCATCTTCCCCATTTCAAGCTCTAGATGGGTTTCCCCTGTGCATGTTGTCCCTAAGAAGGGGGGAATGACTGTAGTTGAGAATGAGAATGGTGAGCTCATCTCAACTAGAACGGTGACCGGCTGGCGGATGTGCATTGACTATAGACGTCTAAACGCATCTACCAAAAAGGACCATTTTCCCCTCCCTTTTATTGATCAAATGCTCGAAATACTAACTAGGCACAAGTATTATTTCTTTCTTGACGGTTATTCGGGGTTTTTCCAAATACCTATAAACCCGGATGACCAAGAGAAGACGACTTTTACTTGTCCATATGGTACTTTTGCCTACAGGAGAATGCCTTTTGGACTTTGCAATGCACCGGGCACCTTTCAACGGTGTATGATGAGCATTTTTGGGGACATGTTGGAGGCCGAGATGGAGGTTTTCATGGACGATTTTTCTGTTGGGGGAGCCTCCTTTGATGATTGCCTAGTGAACTTGGGGAAGTGCCTACAACGGTGTGAGAGAGTGAATTTAGTCCTGAATTGGGAGAAGTGTCACTTCATGGTTGAAGAAGGTATTGTTCTCGGTCACAAGATCTCAAATGCAGGCATAGAGGTGGACAAAGCAAAGGTTGAAGTTATAGCAAAGCTACCACCACCGGTCAATGCAAAAGGGGTAAGACAATTCCTAGGGCATGCGGGGTTCTACCGGCGATTCATAAAAGATTTCTCTCTTATAGCCAAGCCTTTGACTGCCTTATTGCAAAAGGAAGTCGACTTCAAGTTCGACAAAGAGTGCCTACAAGCTTTTAACACACTTAAGAAAACTTTGATTTCGGCACCGATTGTGCAAGGACCACGGTGGGACCTACCTTTTGAGTTGATGTGCGATGCTAGTGATACGGCTATTGGAGGTGTTCTTGGGCAACGAGTTGAGAAGAGGGTTTACGTGATCTATTACATGTCCAAGACCTTAAATGAAGCACAAAGGAACTACACCACTACAGAGAAAGAGTTCCTAGCCATTGTTCTTGCATTTGAGAAATTTTGGGACTACCTTATTGGTTCTAAAACGATTGTTTATACCGACCATGCTGCCATTAAGTACCTAATTTCGAAGAAGGAATCCAAACCACGCCTCCTCCGATGGGTCCTCTCTTTACAACAATTTCATGTGGAGATCCGGGACAAGAAGGGAGCCAAGAATGTGGTTGCGGATCACCTTTCGCGCATGGAGAGGGAGCAACAAGATGATGATGGGCTGCCCATTTGTGATGATTTGAAGGATGATGTTTTATACCTCCTCAAGGAGAAGATTCTACCATGGTTTGCGGATTTGGTAAACTACTTAGCTTGTGCGGAGTTTCCCCCCGATTACTCTAAGCAGCAACGGAAGAAGATTAGGAGAGATGCAAGGCATTACATATGGGATGATCCAATTTTGTTCAAGAGAGGTGTAGATGGTCTCCTAAGAAGGTGCGTTCCAGAGGAAGAAGTTCATAGTGTGCTGAAAATGTGCCACTCCGACCCTTGCGGAGGTCACATGGGGGCTAATAAGACAGCCCAAAAGGTTTTGTAATGTGGGCTATGGTGGCCCCATATCTTTAGGGACGCGTGGGCATTTGTGAAGACTTGCGATGCTTGACAACGGAGTGGAAACATTTCCAAGAAGAATGAAATGCCTCAAAAACCCATACTTGAAGTTGAGATCTTTGATGTGTGGGGCATTGACTTTATGGGACCCTTCCCTTCCTCCCGTGGGAACCAATACATACTTGTGGCTGTGGATTACGTGTCTAAGTGGGTGGAAGCAATTGCCTCCCCTACAAATGATCACAAGGTGGTGGTAAAACTCTTCAAGAAGATTATATTTCCAAGGTTCGGGGTTCCTAGGGCGGTTATAAGTGACAACGGGTCACACTTTGTGCATGGGGCCTTTCAAAGGATGCTTCAAAAGAATGGAGTACATCAACGGTTCGAGACAACCTATCACCCTCAATCTTGTGGGCAAGCGGAAGTCTCCAATCGACAGATAAAGTCCATCCTTGAGAAGACAGTGGCGAAGAATAGGAAAGATTGGTCCGATAAGCTTGATGATGCACTTTGGGCATACCGGACTGCTTTCAAGACCCCAATAGGCACCACCCCATACCGTTTGATCTACGGGAAAGCATGTCACCTCCCGGTCGAACTAGAGCACCGCGCTCAATGGGCTATCAAGAAGATAAATTTTGATCTAGCAAGCGCGGGCGAGCAACGGATGTTAGACCTTCATGAATTGGAGGAGCTTCGGATGGACGCATATGACAGTGCGAACCTATACAAGTCCCGATCTAAGGAGTTCCATGACCGGAAAATAGAGCGGAAGGTGTTCAATGTTTGTGACAAAGTCCTCTTATATAACTCTAGGATGAAGCTCTTCCCCGGTAAGTTGATGTCAAGATGGAGGGGTCCATTCACTGTCAAAGATGTTTTCCCTTCCGGTGCGGTTGAGCTTAATGATTCTAGTGGGTTGCAATCCTTCGTGGTTAATGGGCAAAGGTTGAAGGGATACTATGAGGGAGCCCATGTTGGTGTGATAGATGTGTTCGAATGCGGTCACAAGAGTTGAATGTGACCACGTCAAGCTATCGACGTTAAACTTAGCGCTTCCGGGAGGCAACCCGATTTTCTTGCTTTTACTAGAGTAGTTTCTTTTGTTTTGTAGTTGGTTTAGCTCCTATTTTGTGTGAGTTTTGTGTGCTCTTGTGTGTTTTTGTGCAGGTAGAAGATTGGTTAGAAGTCGGAATGAAGAGAGTGATGAGTGCCTTGAAGGAAAAGAAAACCTACAGACTGCAGCAGACAGCACGGCCGTGCCATCAGACAGCACGGCCGTGCCATAATCCTGCACGGCCGTGCCAAACCTCAAAAGCCCACTGACATTCTAGCACGGCCGTGCCATTTTCAGCACGGCCGTGTCAAGTACTAGCACGGCCGTGCTAATTTTAACACGGCCGTGCCATCTGAAATTCAATTTCGCAAAAAGCCTGCCAAGCCAACACGGCCGTGCCAAATTCGGCACGGCCGTGCCAAACTTCAGCACGGCCGTGCCAGTTATAGCACGGTCGTGCCATCTAAAATTCAATTTCGCAAAAAGCCTGCCAAGCCAACACGGCCGTGCCAAATTTGGCACGGCCGTGCCAAACCTCAGCACGGCCGTGCCAGTTATAGCACGGCCGTGCCAGTTATAGCACGGCCGTGCAGCGCGTGTTCCGGATAGTTTTTCGTGTTTTTTTTAAACACGATTTCACTCACACTCTTTCATTATTCTCCAACTCTCCTACCCTTTTTCTCTCTAAACTAACCCAAACCCCCAACCTCCTCCCTCAATTCCTCAAATCAAACCCTAATTCCCCATACTCTTCTTTCAAGATCTCGGCACCCTCCTTGCATTAGAGCATTTTTCAAGTGATTGGACGCAAAATTCGGCCCTCTTTGAACTCGCCACAACTCCACTTCGTGGAGTCCTCGGTGAATTCGTTCTTAAACTCATTGATTTCCGCAATTTTTGTCCAATTTCATTCGTTTTATTGAATATTTGTTGTTGAATTGTGCTTTATTGTTGCAAGTTTAGGTCAACTAGTAGTGTTAGGGTAGTAAATTGCATGCTAGGATAGTTTCTTGCTTGTTAATTGGTATATTGTGCTTAATTTCTTGAATCAAACATGCCTAGAACAAAGACATTGACTAGGAGACCGGGTCGGGACGATGCATCCTCATCCATGGTTCCACCCACGGTGGACACCATGGGTATTGTTTTTAATAACCCGTCCTTTTTGGACAAATTCGTAGGATTATCCCACCGACCGATCCGGCCTACCAAGTTCTACGACCCTTTAGCCGCTAGGGCTCTAGGGATCGAAAGCGACATGGTTCAACTATTTTCATTTACCAATTTTGATTCTTTCCTTACCATGCATGCTCTCACTTACAAGAGGCTTACCCTCGAGTTTTTGTCTTCTTTGTACGTGCATCGGGATGAGAATAACTCACCCCGGTACTTGTCCTTTCAACTAATGAACTCGGGCACCATTCAAATGTCGGTGGCCCAAGTTAATGTCGCCTTTGGGTGGACATCCGACCTGAAATATGGTCCTAAGGATGGCCACTCAAAACACTACAACTCCGGGTTGTTTTGTCGGCAAATCACGGGGAAAATGGATAGAGATCCCCGTAGGGATAAGGCGACTTCCATCGTCAATTCCGCCTTTCGGTTGTCCCACAGGACCTTCTCCTCTACTACCTTTGCTAGAGGAGATAGTTCGGGTGTAGTCTCCATTAGGGAGTTACAGTTTATTTGGCACCTCACCCGTGGGGACGGGCGTCTAGACATGGGAGCGTGGTCACTAGACCACCTCGACGGTGTAGCCCGGGGTAGGGGTGATATTACTATCGGTGGCATGATCACCATTCTTGCGCAATATAATGGGATTGATTTTTCTGAATTGCAGGCTATCCCAAGCACTACGAGGCGTGATATGCGCACCTTGAGAGCCATGCAGTGGCTTGAAGGGACATCCCAGCCGGATTGCTATTTGTGGCTCGTAGCATGCAAGCCATACACCTACTTGCCCGATCCGGAGAGGACGATGGTTTACAACAAAGACAACTGGATCTTCGACCCCGACTTCGCCTGGAACGAGGACGGAGGCACGGAGTATGTAGACCGCAATCCCCAGCCTCACCAGGGGGATGAGCAGGCTCACGGGGGCCAAGGAGGTGACGATGCTGATGATGATAATGATGACGAGGAGGGTGGCCCGGATGCGGCCCAGCAGATCCCGGCGCAAGACTTCGCCTGGCTTTGCCAAGGAATGGAAGATTTGAGGCTCGAGGTAGCGGATTTGCGCCGGTCGAACGAGGATATGACCTCCGCCTTCAGAGACCTGAAGAGGAGTGTTGATGATATGGCCTCCCGTTTCCCTTATGGCCCGGGCGGGCCTAGCTCGTGATCCCTTTCCCTTTCCCTTTAGTTACCTCCCTCTCCTTACTATTGTAAGTCCTTGATGTGTAAACATTGAGGACAATGTTTGATTCTAGCTTGGGGGGGGGGGTCTTACTTGTATTTAGGGATTTGGATTTTTGGTAGTTTAGTTTTTATTTGCTTTTGAAAAAAAAAAAAAATAGAAAAACAAAAACAAAAACAAAAAGATTTACTGCTTTCCTAGACTAACCTTAACTTGTTTGCTAGTATGTCTTTCCTTTTTGCAGATTGGGAACATTCGAGACGCGGCATGAGTTTGAAGAACGATGCTATGGCCTTTAATTGAAGCTCCCGGGAAGCAAATTTGGTGAGATCTTTTCTTTTTTTTGTGTGCTTAGGATAGTTTAGTTTAGGAAGAAGTTGAATGGTTCGAGGATGTTTGATCGGTTCTAAGTAACCTGGGATCGTTGATGTTGATATCATTCGATCACTTGTTTGTCGATTGGGATTATTATGTGATTTTCATGCCTCTTTATGAGCCATTTAGCTTGTTTAGATTACTTAGTTGTTTATATATGTGTGCAATATAGGAAAAGCTTCTGTTATGAGAATGTGTAGTCTAGTTTATATGATTTGCCTCATAGTCTTTTCCTATATTTTTGGATCGTGATAAACCTGTCTAATTGCATAAACTTTTGGAATAATGCTCATATTTGGATTCGAAACGTGAATGAATGTGTGTGGAATATCTATTTCTACTTAAGCTAGTAATGAATGCACAGTTTGAGTCTATTGTTGATCAATGTAGACGAGTCTAGGCGAAGGTAGTTGGTTAGAACACTTTTGTCATGTGAAACTCTATGCCTTTGGGCTATGGTAAGATGGAGTCGCTTCCCATTTGTGGATTTGATCCCCTTAATTGGTAGTTGCTTTGTTTTTTAGATCCCGTGAGGTTTATTTGTTCTAGCCTTCATCATTCTTGTTGAGTGGCATATTTGGATCCTTGATTACGCATTTTTTGATCTTTGTGTTGACTAGTAGCTCCCGAGACCGACTTGACACTTTTAAGGGAGGAAGAGGGCACCTTTTTCATTTTTCTTATTTTGTTCCTTTTGTTTTGTTACAAATTAATTTTCTTTTTACATCATCTTACTTGCTAACCATGTTGAGCCTTTAATTCCATTCTTGGTTACCCATGTTACAAACCCGATGGCCGATGTTTTACCAACCCTTAGTTGTGAAGCGTTTACCTCGCAAGGTTTGTTTGAGCTTATTGTGTATAAATCAAGAATAATGATCGATAGTTGGTTTGAGCAAGTTTGAAAGTGAGCTTAATCGTAAAGATGTAATATGAAAATTTGTTTTTGAAAAAAAGGAAAAGAAAATCAAAATAAAAAAAAAAGGAGAAAAGCCGTCCGAATTGTGAAAAAAGGCAAGGACACATAAATAAAGTTTTGAAGTTTGAAAGAGGTCATTTGAGTGTGTATTATATGGATAATTCGGGATGTGTAAGAATGTGAATCAATGAGATTGTGGAAAGTGAATTACATCTTTTGAACTATTGTTTTTGAGAATTTTGATTCTTGCGCTTCATTTATGAATTAACCCCACTTTTTAAAATTGTTTTCACCTACCTTACCAATTGCCAATACATTACAACCCTTTTAAGACCCTTAGACTTTAGAGGTGTTCGGTTCTCAAACGGTGGAGGGAGATACCTTTCAACCCTATGGAAAGATTATGCGTAATCGAGATGTCGGGATACCTTTGTTATTTCCTCAAAATATCACTTTTTCCGGTTCCTTCGAGGAATCACGAGGGGCCAATTAGGGTGGTGATTTGAAGCAAAAGGGGAGGACGTGGCCGGTTTGGTTGGGTTTAGAGGGAATCATGACTTCTTTGTTCTCTATGCTTGGTTTAGGTTTTGTTTGCATTTTGATCAACGATACCTTGGATTGTGTGTCTCGTTGCTTGTTTGAGTGAGTTTTCATTCCGTGCATGGTTGTTCTAAGTAGGATCCATTGACTTCATTCTGTGCTAAATTGGATTTATATGTAATGACAATAGTTTATTTGATCCTGTGTGTGTGTGTATCCCTTGGTTTTTGCTCGAGGACTAGCAAAAGTGTAGCTTGGGGGGTTTTGACAAGCGCACTTTAGGGCGCGCTTTAGAGCATATTTTTTGATGATTTTGGATGTATTTGGGGCCGCTTTGGCCGATTATTACCTTGTTATGCTTACGTTCCCCATATTACGTGCTTCACGGGTTTTCGGTTTGTTTTTGATGTGTTTTCAGGTAATATCAACCGAGTTTAATCGGATCCCGAGCCCTTGATGCGTAACCGAGCTAGCCTTGACCGGAGTCCGAGGAGTTAAGGAAGTTCAAGTGCCGTGCATTGATTACATAGCACAGGCAGCACGACCGTGTTACCATAGGCACACCCGTGCTGGCCTATAAGCAAGCAACCCCAGGCAAGGCAGCACGGCCGTGCAAGCCAATAGCACGGCCGTGTCAGTATCCACGCACCCGCACGGCCGTGCAGGCCATTAGCACGGCCGTGCCAGATGTTGCCCGTGCCCGTGTCAGCTTCAGTATGAGCCCGTGCTAGAGCATATTCAGCACGGCCGTGTCATTTTTAGCACGGCCGTGCCAGGAAGCTGCACGGCCGTGCCATATATAGCACGGCCGTGCCAACTTGAAGAAGAAACTCGGTTTACTTACTGACAAGCTAGCACGGCCGTGCCAAATACAGCACGACCGTGCTGATCCAGGGTTAACTGCGCGCTTGACTTCTCCGAATTAGAAGACGTATATAAGGCCCGACTTTAAGAGGATTAAAAGACAGTTTTTAGAGATAGTTTTGAGAGCTTTTGTAGAGAGTTATTGGAGAACGTTCTTAGTATTAGAGATTCATTAGTTTTCTTAGAGAATTTCCTAGAGATTTTAGTTTTCTTGGATTGATTTGAAGCAAGATTTGCGAAGGTTCTTTGTATTATTCATTGACGACGGATATCAAAGTTCTGAACTTTTCCATTGATTCGCATCAATACAATTGGTATTATTCATTCTTGTTTATTAATCAAGCTTTATTATTCCTTAATCAGAATTCATGTTTATATCTATTATGCTTTTGGAATTCATTATTGCTTTGATTATGAATATGTGTGAGTAGTCTCCTAGCTAGGGTTTCGGGATGAAACCCGGCCTAGGTAATCTATGTAATTGAGGATTGATTTTGATAAACGGATTGTGATTAAATTGATTATATGCGATTGCATGTTAATTCATTATAATAGGAGTAGCTAACCTAGAATCTTGAATTTGATTGCATGATATTCTTGATTTGAACAAGAGATTGTGAATTGAGTATTTCATTATTGAATGTGGTTTGATTATGTATCGAGTAATGTTAAGTGCATGAGAAATCCAAGCTTAGTATTGCCCGTTGTCTTCCTATCACATGATATTGATCAGACTTATAGTCTTTGCATATCCCGTTTGTCTCTGTGATTCCTTGTTGCTTAGTTACCAATGGTTAGGCGAATTCCCGTTCTCCCTAGTGTCTTAGTTTATTGATTTATTCCATCTTATTAGTAGTATTTTAGAACACCATTTTCCATTGATTTCGAACTAGCTTAGGTTTAAGATTGATTTGCAATTACTCTCGTTCCTCGTGGACCGAACCTTTATTTGCCATTGTACTTGGTTATAGGGTGTTCGTATAAGTACTGTTTGATTGAGAGTTAGATTGTAGCGACCGATTTAACCCCTGTCACTCTATAAGCTCCCGGAGTTCCCATCTCCTTCAAAGGTCTTGGAGGTGGTGGTGGTGGGTTGTTACCCATTGGATTTCTTTGTGGTTCCGGGTTGGATTCTCTTCTTGGGGAAGTGGAGGACCGCGAACGAGATCTCCTTCTTCTTCTAAGGGTTTGCTCAATCTCGGGATCGTAAGGCACCAACTCACGATGTTGAGTCCTACGCATACGCACTCAACAAACACAATTAGTAGCAAGGCTACAAGCGTAGCCAAAAAGGAAAACAACTCTTTTTGTGTTTTTTTTTAAAGGTGAATTAGACTCAAGCAATCAAATAGCAATCAACAACACCGCTCCCCGGCAACGGCGCCATTTTGACGAGCGCTAAATCGGTCGCACAATTTAGGCTCATTCAAACACATTTATAACAAACACCTCACTCAAACAAGTACAATGGCAAGCAAAGGTTCGGTCCCCGGCAACGGCGCCATTTTGACGAGCGCTAAATCGGTCGCACAATTTAGGCTCATTCAAACACATTTATAACAAACACCTCACTCAAACAAGTACAATGGCAAGCAAAGGTTCGGTCCACGGAGAACGGGAATCAAATGCTAAATAATCTTAATGCTTAAGCTAAATCGAAATCAAAGTATAAGTGGTGATTAACTAACAAACTACAACTAAAGGTTGAATTCAAGGGATTAAAACCCTAGGAGAATGGGATTCACTCAACCAATAGCAATTAGGCAAATAGGGAGGAATGAGGGTAATGGAATAGCAAAGACCACATGTAAGATCAACATCAAACGATATGAAAACAACTCAGATTACTAAGCTTAGATCTCTCATTAACTTAGCAACAAAAGATACATAATCATATTGCAATAGGTAATGAAACATTCAACTCACATTTCCATGTCGAACCAAACATTTCATGCCATCAAGTTCAATAATCTAGGTTAATTACTCCTATCATGAAGAACTAACAAGCAATCCCATATAATCATGTTTAGTCGCAATCCATCATCAAAATCACTCCCAAACTCACATAATCACCAATAGTTTGAGTTCCACCCAACCCCTAGCCAAGAGGACTACTCACAATTCATTGTGAGTACATGCAAATTCCAAGTTTGGATTATAAGCGATTCTAAGATTTGGAAAAACAAGTGATTATCTATGGACAAAGCTAACATGCAACAACAATATATCAAGATTGAGAGAAAATCAAGTGGCTTACAAAACAAAAAAATTAAATCAGAAAATAATGAAGGACAAATGAAAGAAGTTACTATTGAAGCTTCAAAAATGTTGGATAATTGCTGAAATTCTTGAGATAAATCTTGAAATTTGCTTCTACAATGATTAGATTTGAGAGTTTCTAAAACTAAATCAACTAATTTAATGAAGTTGCTAACTAAGAGAGAGTATCTTTTTTGCTGAAAACTATTCTACTGTTTTTCTTCTCTCCCCCCGAAAAACGATCTCAAAAGGACCTTAAATAGTCTGTACAAAATTGGCTGAGATCGGGAAAAGGCCCGACCGAACTCTGGGTAGGTTCGGTCGGACTCAGGGTAGGTTCGGTCGAACTCTGTGTAGGTTCGGTCGAACCTCCCTGATCCTTGTTTGGTCGAACTTTTGAGGTTCGACCTCTCCTGCAAAATTGCTGAAAACTGGTTTGACACTGCCTTCACTGCACCCAGGAGGTTCGGTCAAACTTTTCAAAAGTTTGACCACACCTAGGTTCGACCGGACCTTTCAGAGGTTCGGCCACACCTCCTCTTGCACTTCCTTTTCTTGCTTCCTCTCCTTCCCTTTTGCTCCTCTTGCCTTTGTCCATGGCTTCCATACTTGGCCAAGGGGCCTCCCACCGTGCATAGGACCGTCATGGAACCTGCAGAAGATACCAAAGTTCACGAGAGCATGGCGATGATAAAATAATGCATAAAGATTATCAAAATAAGCGCAAATAAGCATTACTTTTCATCAATACATAAAGAAGCCATAAGAGGATAAATGAGGTGGAAAAAACTAAGAAAAATAAGAGGAAAAAGACCTAAATGCTACCCCTAAGAGTGACATAAATATCACTCATCAGACTTATTTTTATTTTCATTTTGCTCTAAATTTGTTCTAAAATAAATTTAGAATTAATTTTTTATCACACATAAATCGAGAATTTAAATCCCGAGGCAAGTGCATGCAATTCAAGGCAAAATCGCCCAAGCCATGCCCTTAGGCTAGCCGGACTGCTCAAGCAGCCCACATGTGGCTGCCAAGGTGCGTGGTGGGATGCCTTGCCTCGTTGGTACACTAGGGTGTGTGCAAGTGTTTGGTGCATGGTGCTACGATGTATATGCACGGCTGCGCTTTGTGCTATGGTAGTGCGAGAAGATGCGTGTGGTGTGTGAGGGGGCACGCATGCTTCTGGGAAGCAAGGTAGCAAGCCCCAACCAGCCTAGCACACGCTGCCAGCATCAGCATGAACGCAAGCATGCGAAGCTTGCTGCGATGCATATGATGCCAGCAAGCATGGCGTACCCTGGTAGGCAGGAAGGCTAGCAAGCTCAGCCACAGCACCTAGGGGCTACTAGGCAGCCATTGTGCGTAGCCCAACACCCTAGACTAGCAAGCCTCGGCCTTAGTGCTTAGCAAGCCTAACTCCGTAGCTTTAATGCTAGTCACTTGGGGTATGTTGTGGGCTATTGTTTTGTGCAATTTGGGTTAACCGACTTAATTAATTGGATTAATTAAGTTGGATGCGGAATTTAGTGGGAGCATCGTTATTTGCATGAACTAAATGCGTTTTAATTACAAAAAATATTTAACAACTTTGACTAGCTTTAATTCGGCGCATTAATTGGATTAACCACTAAACTAGTTACTAGTTTGTGCGTCTTATACATTGTTACTTGTTTTTCGTTGTAAAATGTATGGGCCATTCACATATAGTGAATGGATGAATGGAATGTATATATTGTTTCACAGGTTTTGTGAAAATGGGAAATAGTGGGGCCCGACTAGGATAGTAAATACGGACTGCAATCCTTTATGTATTTTTGTAAATCTAAATACGGTCTGCGTACCGTTGCGTATTTTTGTACCTTAATATTTAGATTATTCCTAGTCGTAGTAGATATTAGATGCTTAGTAGGCGGAGATGTCTCGAAGACGATACTTGTAAGAAGACAAGCCAAAGAAGTTGCATCGGAGACCCTTGAAAATTTGAAGATTTCAAGGGATCATGCTAGTTGCCAAATACATCTTATACTTATAATTTATATATATTGTGTTTATATATGATTGAATTGTATGATAGATTCATGTTTAGGATTTCAAATGTTTCGATGATTGTTTTGGGGTTTTCTGATGTCCTACGGGAGAGTTACAATTCCGAGACTGGAACCGTGCGCCTGTACCGGCAAAACAACGGAGACTCTGGGTGTTGGGAGCTCCGCCTCCGACGATCATGTTAGTACATGCTTTAGGAGTAATAAATGCGGGAAAAAGGTTAAGTGTTTTCTGTAGGTGAGAGTATTTAATTGACGTTATCCCCTAGGTGCTGTGGCTGAGCTTGCTAGCCTACCTTAGGTTTAGGTCAACATAGGGCCGATTGGGCTTCCACAAGTCTTTGGGCCTAGGTGCCCGGTTTTCCCATTTGACATGGGGGATGCCACGTGGCGTGACACAAGTGGTCCATGGTGGACCGATCAACGTCTGACTCGTGGCAAGCTCCTAATGGCCCATGCGGCGGCCACATGGCAGGGCCTGATTGGTCCATTTATCAGACGATGACTAGTTAGGGAAAAATCCCCTAATCATTTGCCTCTCACAGGTGGCATGTGACTGTTCACATGTCACCAGTGACAGGTGTCGGCCTGTAACAAGCGACGACCTGCTACAGGTGTCGCCCTATGACAGGCCGAGCATTTTTCACGCTCATTTTTGAATTTGAAGGCGACTCTTCGCATTCTCTTTTGCCCTATATAAGGAGATGTTGACCAAGTCTTTTGTTCACATTTACGAACTTTTCAATAGAACTCTCGGACCCCTGATCTTGAGCTCTGACACTTTGCAACTTTTGACCTGCCAGGATGACTGTTTTACTAAGCGCCTACTTCGATCAAGCTTTTTCAGAACATAAGTTTCAAGTAACCATCTGTTCTTTTTTCTTTTTGCTTTTGCACTTTTTCTTTCTTTTTGAAAATGAGGCCTCAAAAGCATCCGGCACGGTTTAGGTTAGTTATCAGCCGGTCACTGGGGACGGCTGAGTCTAGGACTAGGGGTGCCGACTGCCCTGCGGTACTTCAAACTTTGCGCAAGTCCCGGAATCCAACTGTTTTTGTATCTATGCAGGACAGTATGGCAAGAACAAAAAAGACCAAGAGAATAGAAAATTCAGACGGATCCTCTTTCCGTGTTCCAATTAGTGAAACATCGGACCAGCCGCCTGATACAACATGGACCCAAGGTGGCCCTTCAGCCGAGAGCTCTAAGGAGGGAGCTAAGGTAGTTCCTTCTCACATTACTTTTGACCTAGCCACTCAACAGATGGCCCTCCGAGAAGAAGAAGAGGGGTCGGCCCCCTCAGGAAGTGGGGAGGAGTCGGACTCTTCTGGTAGCGAGTCTGACTCTAGCTCGTCGAGCCGCCTATCCATAAGCTCAGAGGAGAGGCATGCTCGCTTGCATGAGGCAAGGGCTTCTCATGCGGCTGAAAAGGGAGAGGGTTGGTCGGAACCATCCGCCTCTCATAGGGATTTGAACACTCCTTATTACTGTCACGTACCCAAGGGCCGGATCAAGGCCATGAAAGAGCGAAGCGAATAGACACCTTTCTTTCGGACCATACGATGGGTCCGGATTATCAGTTATTCGTGCCGGATGGCGAGGACACAGTCATCTGGCCCGAGGGTTCCAGCTATGGGGACTCCTGTTTTGGCTGTTACGAGGAGACCATCAAAGCTGGAGTGCGATTTCCCTTGCATCCGGCCGTTTAGCAAATCCTCAATGGATACGAGGTCGGGCTTTGGCATTTAGCCCCGAACTCCTAGTTCAATATCCTTGGCTATGTAGCCGGATGTGAAATGCATGGGGCAGAGCTGAATTTCGAGGCGTTCGCCTATATGAACTACCTCAGCCGAACCCCCAAGGCAAGCGGTACCGGCTGGTACCAATTAACTAGTCATAAAGGCTACCTCATGACCAAGGGCAAAGAAAGTAAATGGAAGGATTGGAGAAACACCTTCCTCATCATTTGCAGCCCCGACCGCCTGCTGAACAAACGCTACAATAGGTGGAACAGGGATCCGCCTCTTTAAGCAGGCGGACGCAGCATGCCGCTTGTTCCCCTCAAGGCCAAGGAAGAGATCCTGGACCAAGGGCTTTTTAAAGTAGAGATTAGGGCGAACTCTACTACTGGGGTGCGAGAGCAAGTGCCCCTAAACTGCGTCCCGGAATTTCAATGGCTCTCTGACGAGTTTTTCCTACCCGCTTGTGGCCTTAGAGTCGATCCTCCAGAGGTAACCGACCACTTTAATATATGCACCCCTTATTTGATTTGTTTGAATGATTTTTCAAACTCTTGCGGCTCTTATTTGTAGCTGAAGTTATGGACAAAATCTTTGCCTCCAAGAAGGCGGCTGCTATGCTACGAGCCTCCATAATGCAACAGCAGCGGACCGTTTCTAATTCTCCCGCCAAGGAGACGCCCAAGGTGAGTTTTGACCCTTAAAACTTGTCTTTGAAAGACTGCTTAATAAATATTGACCACTCGTCTCTTTTGCAGACGGGCACTTCCAAACCCTCATCCTCCCACCAACCGGACTCGAAGGTTCGGAAGCTGACTTGTGGGAGTATGCCTGGATCTACCAGGAAACAATCGGCTGACAAGCAGCCGGCCACCCCACAAAGTGTGGGGAACCCACCACCTGTTCTGACACGACCGCCGAGAAGTATAGCCTGCTCCGCTAGACTTGCTTATTTCTTTATCACTCGCCTCATGTCTGATGTTTCTCTTTGTTTTTATGCAGGCGGCCCTTCAGAACCAAACTTGGTCCAAGTGGCCAAGTCCATGATTAAGGTCGTCCCTCTAGAGGAGAGGGAGACGGTCAAGGGAGTCGGCACCCTTGACCTAGACGGCATCCTGGGTTTTCTTTTCTGAGGTAGACTTGGAAAATTTTTATAGTACTGACTTTTTTTGTTGTCTGTTTTTCTCAAACCTGACGCCTGTTTTTCCTCTTTCCAGACCATGCTGAGAGTACACAACCTCTAAAGGCCAATTAGGGCCAAGAATAAAGAGGTAAAAGCTGCTAAAGCTATGGCCGCCTCTGACGTTGATAAGGCAATGTTTCAAATTGCCCAAAATGAAATTTTGACAACTGATATTCTTTATTATCAGGCGCAGGCCACTTCCACTATTCGTACTGAGTTGGAGGCGGCCAAAAAGAAGAACGATGAGTTGGAGGCGACAATCAAGAGTCTTCGAGATGAGCTGAAGCCGCTTAGGCAGAAGATGACTCACTTCGAGTCCATGTAGAAATCCTTGGCCGCTGTCAAAGAGCGCCTGGTCCAGCAGGAGAAGAGCCTTACTAATGAGCTCTTGGCCAAGGCCGAAAAAGAGAAAATGGAGCTGGCCCAGGCCATGATGGAGGTTTTTCTCAAATCATGAAGATGACCTGGATGGTTCTCTTTCCAAAAGCTCATTATGCCGCCTGGGAGAAGAAGTTCGCTGCTTGTACTAAAAAGTACAACCAGCAAACCATGAGGCAGGCGGCTAAGGAGGACCAGGCGGCCGAGTCCAGCTTAGAAGAGGAGGAGAAGGTGGTGGCCCAGCAGCCGATTGTGGTGGAAGCATCTAAAGAAGTTGCCCTTGATGCCAAGACATGTAAGAAGGATGCCTCTCAAAACCAGGCGTCCCTTGCAGATCAGGCACCAGTCAATACCGAAACTCTACCACAAACTTAAAGCTTTTTATATTCAATCTTATCTTTAGCCTGCGTGCCATTTGTTTTTGTATCTCTTTACCCGGCCCAGGGGCCGGGGTACTGAATATTTTGCCGGTCTTTATGGTCGGCTGTTTATATGATTTAGGCGACCATCTTTCTGGTCGTCTTTGCTTATCCAGGATTAAAATTTTACTTTATTTCTTCGAATTCTTCGAATTCTTCCAAAAGTGTCGAGGATCTTTCGTGTCATACTGACTATTATGTATGGCCGATAGTTGCGAACAGGTACAATGTGAGGCCCATGCCCTTGGACGACTGGTTATCTTAGTTCCAGGTTAGGCGATCAATCGGCCATTTATACAGTCGAACCCCAACATATTTTGGTGAATACGTTAGTTTTGCTTAACTTGAGAAGGGTAAACAGAAAAAGTTCTTAGTCCTTGCTTGCCAAGATGCAGTCGACCTGTGAACCAATTTTTCAAATATGTATGGTTTGAAGAGAAAACATCTTAGCAGGGTTGGGGTACGAGAGCTCTGGTTCACCTTTGGGCAGGCAGACTCGTCATACCTTTTGAATCCTGGCTAAGTATTAGAGCGATTATGGGTAACCTTGGAGGTTACTCACTCGTCATGTTTATGCTTGAGTAGTAGATGCATTAAGCGACGTAGGCCGGCTAGTCCCCTTGATTTACCAATTTTGTTTGTTATTTACTCAAGATGCGATAACCTAGTAAGAATAGGGGTTTGAATGCTCCTGTTTCAGAAACAGGCGGTCTATTAAAAAAACATGTTAGATTTCGAACAAAGTTTTAGGGAGTGACGATAAGTTAACATTGAGGTTTGAATGCTGGACCCCTTTATTCGCCAATGTTTGTTGGCTATTAACTCAAGAGGTATCGGCTGTACTTATCCCAAGTAATACAGTCGATTATCCGACGCGGATGTTAACTGCTATCACTCATTGGATCAGTGATAGAGTTATCCTTGTCTCAAAAACGACTACGCGGTTGTCTTTGTGGACAGTCGTATAGGTGCCGTGTAATTAGTTTATTATACAATGTTGTACCCAAAAGAGAGCTGCTCTCTGCGACGAATTTCATCCGGATGGATGCCGCCGGACGCCTGCTATGATGTTGGGACATGTCAGATTAGTTTTTAAAAGTTGGATCAGTTGGTTGGGCGCTTAGTTTAATCATTTTGGCCATAGGCCTTAGGTAGTTCTTGGTGAACTAAGTATGGGAGAGTAGCCGGTTGTATAGATACAGGCGGCATGCCCCTCTTTATTGAATGCGTATTTAAAAAGTATGGAGAGTAGCCGAATGTGTTACCAGTAGGCATGCCCCTCTTAGTACAAAATAAATGAAGTGAAATAGCAAACTTTTATTAGTAGCTCTCGGCTACTTACATCATTCAAAAATAATACTTTTTGAGATTATCTACATTCCAGGTTCGAGGCAAAGGTTGGCCATCTGGTGTTTCCAAGCGGTAGGTACCGTCCCGAACCTCTTCATAAATTCGGTAGGGTCCTTCCCAGTTGGCAGTTAGCTTGCCCGACTCATTAGCCCTACCGACTGCTTCCATTTTCCTTAGTACAAAGTCACCCACTTTGAGTGGACGCTTATGCACCCTTTTATTGTATGACCTTGTCATTTTCAGGCGATAGATTTCATGGCGCAGGGCTGCATTGCCCCTTTTTTCTACAATGCCAGGCGCTTGGATTCCCAGTTAGACTCTTCATCATACAGCATTACCCGAAGAGTCGGCTCATAATGTTCAATTGGAAGAACAACTTATGCACCATAAGTTAGGAGGAATGAAGTTTCTCTAGTCCACCCTTTTACAATCGTCCTAATGGCCCAGAGAACATGTGGTAGCTCATCTGCCCATAGGCCGCCTGCTCGTTCAATCTTCTTCTTAAGACCGTCTTAGATGATTTTCTTGAAAGCTTCTACTTGGCCATTTACTTGAGGACGGCCAACTGATGCAAAGCAGTGTGAGATGCCCTGGTCTCCAAGCCAATTTATGAGAATAAGCGTCTCAATTTGGGGACCATTATAAAAAACCATAGACATGGGCACCCCAAACTGAGTGATGACATTTTTCCAGATGAATGAAATCACATCCTTCGTCTTGATTCCTTTAACAGCCTCTACCTCTACCCATTTAGTAAAGTAGTCTACTGCAACAAGTATGTACTTCCTGCCGCCTGTAGAAAGCGTATAGGGACCCAAGATATCCATGCCCCACTTAGCAAACGGTAATGGGCTATGGATGGCAGTGAGGTCAGTAGCCGGACGGTGAATTAATTTTCCAAACCCATACTTTTTTCCTCTTTTTCTCATCTTTAATGGCCGATTGCTTTGGTCGTCTTTCTTTTTTGTCGGACCTCCGTCCAACCGACTGCTTTCCAGTATTACAGAGATCAGTCGCCTGTATATAGGCTTCAACTTTAATCAAAGCTTCCTAGAGAGTCGCAACCCTCTTTCGATAGTAGACAACCAACATATCTTTTCACGGCGCATTAGATGCTTAATTATGCCTAACAAAGTGTGAAGGTCAAAGTGCATAAAGAAATGATTCTTAAAGTTATGAGATGGTGTATGATAAGAAATATAGGAAACAAGGAACAAAAGAAAGGAATAAGATTCTTTTTATACCCATGAGTTCATGCTATTATGGTCAACTTAGCAATTTGTTGTCTTCATAAGTATTGGATACTGCTTGAGTGGTCCGCTTTGAAAGTGACCTCAAACCATTAAAGACAAGCTATGTTATTAACTTACAAGCTTAGAATGAAGCAAGTAGAGCTACATCAGTTGTAAGGTCATTTGTTTTGTTTAAAGTCCTTTTGAGCCAAGGCTGGAACGAATAATGGTTATTCTGCTCCATAATCAGCAAACGATCCGTTTACACACGGAAAGACTCACATTCAATAAAAGAGCAATGGTTTCGGGTTTTATTTGAATGGCATGGTTGTCTAAGCCATGAGTCAAGAATGCTAGATTATAAACAAACATTTCCCTAACATGAAAACTCGCAAGGTTCAAGTCATGGACATAATTTGTGTTCCAAACATCTTTAGCAATGTCACATCGACAAGAATGTACTCAAGGCTCTATTAGATAGACTCTTGATAGTTGATTAATTCGGAATCGTCCTAAGACAAGCATGTCTTACTTGTTGAAATCGACAAAGAAAGGAGCTATTGTGCTTGGCATAGACAATTGACTTTAAAAGCTAAAGAGGATTCCATTACTTTAACGTCTCGCAATAATTTGAAAGAATGTAGCTACATTCATCAAATGTGAAAAAACTGGCCCTTGAGCATCTCAAATGTTCAGTGAAGTATAGAATCAACTTGGCAAGATATCAAAACGTCTAGATTAGATCGAGTAATGTTTCCTTGAGCCAAGAGTTATCATATCAAACTTATGAAATTGAAATTTCATAATGAGCTTAACAAAGAATATTGTATGTCTTGACAGAGACCTCGATGCCATTTGGAAATGACTCGAATGATGATTGATCACATCCCTTCCTATAAAGTTCTTATATATTTTCATAAATGACTAATGTTACACTAAAAAAAATTGTCAAAGCTATGGAAGGACACCATATTAAATTATGGATAGAAATAGTTTCTAGCGTCTTTTCAAGTTATATCTAGGGCTATTAGCTCCATGGGAGTTGATTGGCTCAGTGGGAGTTCATTGACTTAGTGGGAGCTAAGTGGCTTAATAAGGGCTAAGGTAGGTCGAGAAGGAGCTAACTGTTTGTCTCACAACGAACTTTTACCTAATGAAAATATACATGTCTCTTTGTAAGTATTCAAGTGAAACTATGGGCATTACCTCCACAACCTAATTAACAACATAGTATTTGTTGCTCTAAGTGGTGTCTTTCTTGAAAGTAACATATTTCTAAAACGACAAGTGGGAGAAAAATGTACTCGATGACTATCGATATTAGCAACAAACTAGAACTGAGAATCTCCGAAGACTTTAGTAGGGCTACATGAGAATGATTGATTATGAATACTCAAAGGACTTTACAAGTGCCTTAAATTAGAATTCAATACTCGCAAAACTTTAGAAGTGGTGGAGTAAGATCAATATAATCAAAGGGCTTTAAAAGCACCTTGAAACTCAGTGTTTGATGCAATTACCCGTAATGGTATAGAATTCACCAAAGGCTTGGATTGAATCTTATAAATTTATATTAAGTTAGAAATAAACCTAAGACTTACAAGCATACTATTTACCATTGGATGGTGAGGGAATAGTGGTTAGAGGTCATAAAATCTGAAATAGAGTCCATGTTTGTAAATCATGTTTGGAACTTGATTCATTTGCATGAAGGGTGAAAGACCCATCAATCATAAATCAGTTTTCAAGAAGAAAACTAACAAATGTGAAATGCATAGTGCATACAAAGCTAGATTGGTTGAAAAGATACAATTAATTCACGACATTGATTTTAATAAAAACCTATTCACCAATCGGAACGCTTAAGTCTTTTCGTTATTATTATAGCAAAATTGCACACATGAAATATGGCAAAATAGATAATGAAACCGCCTTCCTAAAATGGGATTTTAGGAATAGACTATGGAAATAGTCTAAGGGTTTTGAGAATCTAAATAATGCTAGATTTGAAAGCAAGCTCAAGAAATCCATTGTGGGATTAAGTGAAGCATTACATGTAGGAATTGGAACATTTATTCTCATAAAGTCAATAAAAGGTTTGACTTATGGAGAATCATAGTAATTCTTATGGACAAGAAGTTTAGTGGGAGGAAGAGTAAATCTTAATGGTCCAACAAGAAGTTTATGAACCTTGTTGTGAAATGACTATCAAATGTTAAATGCTTAGATTTGAAAGGATTTTCGATAATGGACCAAGCAAAAGGCGATACTTAGTACATGGTGGGAATTAAGATCTATAGGATAGACTTAATGAAATGTTTAAACGAGTAGAGGAATTTACCTTGTTAAACATGAAGGACTTGAAAAGGCTTTCGACCCATAAAACTAAGTAAATGTTTGAACTAAGTATAAGCTGGGAAAATACTAAGTAAAACAAGAAAGACTCTAGTAGAGACTTTCAGCAGTATCACATAGCAAACGGTTTAGCAAGACTCAGTGAAACTGGATGAGCTAAAAGGTCACATGAATATGGAACATATTGGGAATAATTCTACAATTAAAACCATCATGTATGCTATGATATGGAGTCGTCACTAAACTTACATGCTTAGAGCATGAGAAGTATAAAATACCAATCAATTGAAATCTAAGTGATGAATCATTAGATTTTAATCAAGAAAAATCCAAAGTACTTTGATACGTAAAAGGGGATAAGTTCTTGAAGCATGGAAACAAATGTAATTTGAAAATTGATGTTGTAAGCACATCCTTGGCAAGGATTAAATCCTTAATAAGGAAGTCATTTATAAGCACGAGCTAAAATGCGTCGTGGCTTTAGAATGGTAACATGGACACGCATCCATGTGTAATGTTTGGAAATTTAAGGTAAATTTCCATAATCGCAAGTGATTAGGGTCTCCCAAATCATAGTGAGCTGTTTAGAATGAAATCCGAGCAAAGCACCATCAAAATGTCTACTGAAATATATGTTGAGAATATTGTTGCCTGCAAGGCAATAATAAGAGAGTGTTCAATGGAAAGTTCGTTGTTGAGCGTTGATTGTAGGTTGTAAAGTTTAAATATCTCAAGTCATGAAAATGAGTGGGAGCCATCACTTGGACAATAAATCCTAAATCCCGTATGATCCACAACACTCTGAAAATTTTATCATCTTATTATGAAATTGTTCGATAATGAAGAGGCTAAGATTTGCAAAGTAATAATAGCTAAACCTATGCAATAAGTGAACAACAACATTCACCAGATTGCATGAAAAAAATCAAGCATATTAAATATGGGTGTTATTTCTATAAATGTTTTGTGAAGAGTGTTACTCTTGAAACATTTGGGGAAAACCATTTATCATAAGATGAAACGTTGAAAAGTTTCATGGTGGAATAAAATTTTACTAATCAAATTCCACAAACTATTTAATTATGGTTTAGAATTAAATAATGAGTCCATTCGATTTTAAAGAATATTCAAAACAGGGTATGATTTATAGCACCGTTTATTCGATAAAGAAACGCCTATTAAGTGAACATTGAATAATTAAATCAAAATATCCCAAATCAAGGTCATTTAAATGATGGACGATTAATGACCACTTAAGATTAGTGTGTAGTATGATTTATAGCACTGTTTCTTTTGCTACGAGGACATGATAGTCATAAATAATTTACACAGGTACTAGTTTGGAGCTGTACCGGATCGACCTATAAGAGTACTTTAAGAGATTTGAAAATCGTCATAAGTATATTTCTCATTATAGGTATCGAAACCTTTTTCCTCGACCATGAATATTATAAGTTCTCTTGTTTGAGTAATAGTCCGTTTTGATGTTGTCAAACGTTTGCCGTAAATGGAGATTATAACGGCGACACTCAGGCGACTAGGTCCTCTTAGTAAGGGAAGCTTACAGTACAAGATAGGGAATGTCCCCCTATGAACAATAGGGAATATGTCTTTGTTATTTACAAGGCCTCTCGAAGAGCGAGACTGTGAAAATGCATGGTCGTGCTCAGATGGATTTTAGAAGTTATCTGTTTATTGATAGTAAAACATGGGAATCAAAACACTTCTAGACGTAATAAGGATGACGAAGAATCTTACCCTATAGTTCAGGAAGAGACATTAAGTGACATAGGAAAAGGGCTATACACCATTTGCACATTTGTCCGGAAGGACAAGTGGGAAATTGAAAGGAATGGTGTCCTTCCAACAAGTGTATTATTTTGATAGAGGGTTCAAAATTATTAGAAAGCTAATTTTTCAGTGAGGTCAAGTGATTGGAATTCCTAGGTGGAGGCCGCTTCCGATCAGTGATATTAATGTGTAATTAATATTACAGCTTAGTCTTGACTGAACCCTTCAGGTCACACCCAATCGAGTAACCGACCTAAGGCTACGAAACAATTCGAAGGATTAGATGATTCGTTAGAGAATTACGAACAAAGATTTCGGATGTCGAGCTTAAAGCGTCGAAACCGAGCATCACAAGTCGAGTCGAGTTTAGAATTCGACGAGACGAGAAATCAAGCAAATAACAAGTTTTAACTAAGTCGTAGCTTCGCATTGGCCTAGCCATGCGAAGGCAAAGCTATCATAGGGCACCAACCGCACACATGGCTATGCCGCAAGCCAAGCATGCATGTGCGTGCTACACTTGCTGGCTGAGCATGCTTGCGGGGCTACTACGCCTAATTGCATGCAAGCTAGCACCAGCACACATGGCAGGGCTAGCAGGGGCGTGGCAGCAGGTGCCTTAAGGGCAGCAAGGACCTAGCAAGCATGCTACGCCATGCGAGTAACAATGCCGCATAGCACAAGGCCCCGCACGCAAGCTGCCTTGTGCGTGTGCTGGCAGTGCCGCACAACAGGGCTGCAGTTATCCAAGCCTTGCGTCAATGCCCATCATGCGCGTATGTTGTGGGCTGTGCGAGCTGTGGAACGCATAGCGCAAGCAGCAGATAGCTAGCAAAAGGTAAGAATGCCAGCACAACGTGTGCGTGTACCGCACAGCGAGGCTGGCAGCCAGCAACGCAATGCGCCTATGCCCAGCCACACCATGTGCGTGAGATAGCGTATGCGTGTAGCACATGTGTGTGTGGTTGATCTTGCATGTGGTTGGATATGCATGTGAGAGGCATGTGAGTGTGGGTTTGCTTGGGGAGCAAGGGGAGAATGGTCCCCCCTTGTGGTCCTCACCTAACCCCTTTCTCACCTCTTGACACTTGAAATTTGTTGATTCACTTGTATTTCAATTTGGTTTTTCAATTAAATATAAATTGGATAAAATGAATTTTACCAACTCTCCCATATGAATGGGAGATTGAAGTTCAAGAGCTCCCTTCCCTATAAATACCCATCATTTGGGATTGGGAAGGGACACTTGTGTTGAACTCAATGAGGCATCTCCCTTTAGGTGAGAAAAAAACTAATTTCGTAATACTCTAGTCTTATCTTGGTCTAGCCCCGTCTAACCTCCGAGGTAGAGGTCGTTCGGGTCAGGTCTCGAGGGTGGACTCCGTCGGAGGCTCTTGCGCTTGTGGAGCTAAGGCTTTGAAGTCCGAGCTCTATAGGAGCGAAGCACGCGTTGAGGGTAAGAATGTCATTTCCCTTTCTTTCTTTTATGTTGTTAATTATGTATTAAATTTTTAGTTGCTTTAATTAGTGAGCGAGTCTTGGGCGGGTTTCTCTTCCGAGTAGTGTTGGATGCTACGAAACCCAACAGCTTCTTCCTTAACTAGATCTATTCCTTTTGCTCTAACGTGAGAATTGGAGATGTAGCCTTCTTGGTAACTGGCTTTGTAACAACAGCTACTAATGTAGAGTTAGTCCCTTTACCAAAATTGGCGAGTAACGCCGTCATCGCCGCTAATTGCTCTTTGCTTCACCTAGAGAGGTTTTGAAGAATGGTTGGCATATTGATAGGCTGAGATTTCTGAGTTACTGGCGTTTGAATGATGGGTTCATTGTTCGGGCCAGTCACTAGCATTCCGAACCTAAAAGAAGAGTTGGATCCTACCTGACTCACTGATATTACCACCGCTTTAATGATACCAAATGTTGATATGACGGGATTGGTTTTCTAGGATACATTTGATTTGGGTTTTTCAGTTGATCCTTTATGATCGATGGTTACTTATGCTTTATTTTGTGGTGTTTGATTAGTTTCATTGACTTTGGAAACTGGTGTTTGCGCTTCTTCCTCTCCGCCCAGGGCGGTTAACCAGCTGGTCCCTGCTTAGTTGGCGAACCTAAGGTTGTGATGATTCGTCCCCATCCTTTTAGCGCCAATTATTTCGGGTCCAGATCTAAGGGTTCTGACTGAGGAAGGCTTCAGCTGATAACCTGCACAAGGTAACACATGTGATTGCCCTCGGGGGATTCTCAAGGAACCCCCCTCCGATGCTTAAGTTAGAATATGTTTAGGGAGAGAAAGTATACTTAGAGAGATAAAGTGAGTGTAATAACTTGTGTGTCTAACCTCTTTTTCGTTGTATTTTATTCCTTTTTTATAGGTGTACAATCTCCTTCAAGGGGAGTCCTACTTGGTCAGCCTGCAGGCTGACTCAATCGGGCTAGTGCGCCCATTTAAGTGTTCTTTCAGGGGTGAATACGAACCCCGTGAGTTTAGTCGAGAGCCTAGTGATAGCTCAGCGGGAGCTATCCCATACAACTAACCCCTCAAGAGGTGGTATGAGGTGACTCATGCCGACTCTTGTATGAACAATGCGACCTCTCTAGATGAGCTTTGCTGGGACGGAAACAGCTCAACTAGAGCTATCCCCTACAATTGATATTGGCGACATAAGCAGACTCAGTCGCCTAGACTTTGGCAACCCTTACCTCTTCATGTTTGCGGGCATACGACTACTTTATCCCATCAACTCTTAGCATGGCCTATATTATTCAAACGACATGTTAGACACCCAATGAATATTTTACTAAGTAAAATATCTAAGGGTTTGAGTTAAGTTAAGATACCTTAAATAGCAAGGCAAGGATGCGTTCTACATTAAACTTATGCACCGTAGCGATAGCCTCCTTGTCCTCCTTAGATATAGACCGTAGCGATAGCCTCCTTGTCCTTCTTAGCTATAGACCGCAACATAGTCTTGGAGAACTGCTGCATATCCGACCATCGGGGGGATAGATCTATAGCATAAGGTAGATTTGGTGAGTAAGCAACATAGGCTCCACCAATAGATTGTCGGCTGCCTAAAGAACTATCTAACTACTATTGAGAGCATGACGTGACCCGCATCGGCCAAGGAAGAACAAATGAGGTATCAAAGGGGTCATTCGTACCTTGGTGTAATGGGTGAAGGTTTAGATTGCCACCCTTTAGCACCTCAGTGGCGCTTGGCATCCCAAGGTCTATCCCAAGACCAAAGTTTTTAATGCTCTTCCCCCCGATGATTAGACGACCCTTCCCAAGCGAATGATCAGGAACAGTCTTGAATGAAACCTCCTAGACTTTGCTGAACTTTTGGCCTCGTCATCAGACTTCCGTTTCATCAGCTTCGCAAATGATCTAGGAGGCCCCTTGTCTCCATCCTGGATGAAGAAAACAAATTACTAGGCATAGTCGGCGCATATATGTATGAAATAAGAATGATCATGACAGACGGGATATACCCGATCCTTCTAGAAAGCCGCTTGCTGGGCCAGTTTTTTCTCAACATTGTCCTTCCACATTTGGGCAGCTGATGAGCGGGTAGGCGTCTTGTGCTCTGAAGCATGGCTCTGACGTCCTTTGCAATAAAAACCGTCTATTAGATCACCAAACAACAAGAAAACTATAAGTAATGTGTAGAAGCAATGAAGGCGGCATTAAAATGCCGGATGGTTATTTGACATACGCTTGTCAAACATGGTACTGAGACCATAGGAGTACAATAAGCACTCATCCCTCCGCCACTCATGCTTTGGTACCTAAATTTCAGGCACAATGATTTGTTCGCCGGTTGATAGGGGCATTGTGGTTACCCCAAAGAAATCTGGCACTATTATTTTAGCCTAGTCTTCGTTTGGGATTTGGGGCATAACACACTTCTTTCCCAGCAGCTCTAGCTTCTTATTGTAACGACGATACTTATACTTCGTCGTCTGGAATTTTCTCGCTGTTTGGGGAAAGAAACAAGATAGAACTTGTTCCTCCAATAAGACCACTTAGACGGTCAGTGTGTACCACGTGGTAGGTGGTCCGCACACCTAACAAAAATAATAAAAACCTAACTAAACCTCCTAATATGTAGTAGGGTAAGTCAGGGTCGATCCCACAGAGAAGGTTGGACTAAACAATGGTTTCAATGAATTACAATAGCCGAATCAAGATAAAATAATGAGTTGAATAATATATACTATGAACTAACAAAATAAATCTAATAATAATAAAGACTCTAGAATTAAGTATTGCCGCTAATATAATCAATACAAGATAAATTCCTACCCCAATCAATTAATTATATGCTCACAAGGAAAAGTAATCCCTAAATTATACCAAGGATCTCTCTCGAGTATCAATGGCTTCTCTAACCCACAATCAAGCCTATTCTCATGGAATCATGCAAATTAGAGACATTAAGCACATTACTCTAACTTCCTAATTATCCATTCAACAACTCTCGTGATGAATATCAAACCCTTAATTGATCTATTCAAATCCGTTAAAACCCAACTCTCGCTGCGATTAAAACAATGGAATAATAACAATACTAATTATCTCTAATCTAGTATTGGCATAAGCGCAATCAATTAAGCATGAACAATATAAATAAATAATTGAGAATTTAGAAGAATAAATCAAGTATTAACCATATTAGGGTTCAACATAAATCTAGAACAACAATCTACTCTAACATATTAACAAAAAAAAAAAAGAACAATAAATAATAAAGAAAACATGAATAAATAAAGAGATTAAAAGAAAATACCGAATATTGAATTGAATTGAAGGTAGAAAGCTTGAATCTTGAATTACAAAAGTAAAGGAAATAAAAATAGAGAACTAGTTCTTAATAATAGGAATTGAAAAATAAAATAAACTTAATTAATTAATAAAACACCACTTAGTATATAAATAGCCCTAGAAAAGATAATAAAGTCGGCAAAAAAGCTTGGCGCACAAGGATCCCAAGAGGAACGGATGTGCCTCTCTAAAAACAAAAACGCTGCTGAGTCTGTCTTCCAGGCACGGACGTGCTTGGTTATGGGCACGGACGTGCCTGCTCAGCTGCGCGTATCACTCATCTTAAATCAGTCATAACTTTATATTCGAAGCTCTGTTTGAGGCGTGTAATATATCGTTGGAAAGGTCTTTAAGTCTACGTTCCAATGCAATTTGAATCACTCCATTATAATTTGTATAATAAAAGTTATGATCATAATAGTAAACAGGTGTCATAATAGTGGACGAGTAAGGTCTCGTGAAGGTTCGTGGGCCTCGGCTCAGCTTCGTGACTTCGTAAAATCTCCAAATTAGCTGCGTTAATCCTGAAATACATCAAAAACAACGAAACTACCCATAAAAGCATTGAATCATTGAAACTAAACCAAATTACACCAAAATGGACTAAAACACTCGACTAAGCTAAAAAAATCGACTAAAAATAAGCTAACAAATATGCACAAAACACGACTTATCAAACTCCCCCAAGCTAAACTAGTGCTTTTCCTCAAGAATTTTACCATGAATCACAAGGGAGGAGAACTACAATTCCTCAAACAATCACAATGTGCCATCAAGTAAAAAACCACGATAAAAAAACGAAATCAAGAGTCAACATGCACAAAAACCACCATTCATGTCATATACTTGGACTTGACAACTAATCTTACTACACATCTCCCCATACCTACTCACACAAACATGAATAGTTCTCACTTTAGTTGTGAAAAATAAAAACAATAACGCTCATGTGTTTTCGGGGTGAAATATGAAGCCACTCAACCTAAGCATAGCATGCGTATCAACTTCACACAACCGGCCTCTTTAGGCTTGCAATGTGACTTTATCCACTTTTAGTGACTGATGCAATTACGAAAAATCATGAAATCCATAAAGGGTAAGCTCGGTAAATAAGGTTTGGACAATGTAATTTGGGAATGTGGTGCTCAAAATATAACAAATCCTAATCCCACTACACATTCAAATGTCGGGTTCAAGCCAACCTTATTTCCTCCAACTTCATACAATATAAACATAGCCCTTTTATTTCTTTCTCTTCTCTTCTTTTTTTTTTTCATTTTTTATTTTTTTTCACAAAAAGAAAGGAATCATAGCAAATTAGGAATTAGGAAGACTTTTAAAACTCTTTTTCTTTCTTTCTTTTTTTCTTTTCTTTTCTTCCTTCCTTGCTTCTAATAAATCAATTCCCTTCTTTCTCTTTTTTTTTTCTTCTTTTTTTCTTTTTCTTTTTTTTCATATACATCACTCATAGGGCTTTAACAAGTGTAATGCACCTTCAAAATAAACCTAGAAAAATAGCTCTATGTCTTTAAACATAGGGTATCAAGAAGGGGTTAAAACACGGCTCAAATTGGCTCAACCTACGGGTGAATGAAAAAATAAAAATAAAATTTATATAGGCCTAGAATGTGGAGGCTCTATTCTCTACAAGGAAATTTCAATCATTTTTTCGCAACATGCATCATTCAAGTCTCAAACAGTCAAAGAGTAAGACCAAGAATTCAATTATGTGAAGGACAATCTAATCGCACATGAAGAAACACGACCGAGATAGAGTGAAATCAGTCAAATATGGCTCAAAACTCTCACCGGGTACACAAACTATTCACATAAGTAAAGCGGGGAGACCATCCTGGCCACAAACTAACTCAATTCCAAGTAAATCTGTGAATGGGTTTTCGAAAACTCTTTTCGCAAAGCACACATATATGATTGTTATCATAGAAGTATAGGCATGTATTGGCATATCAATCAACACTAAAAAGAAATAAACTAACCAAATACTAAAAGAAAACTAATATATACATAGTGAAAAGTGAATCCTCCCCCAAACTAAACCATACATTGTCCTCAATGTATGCATATAACAGTGTAGATGGACAAGGGGAAGGGGAAACAATCTTACCACAAACTATTTCCATAAAAGGTTATATACCGTCTTACATAATTAATAATCAATCCAATTCCAATCAACTCATGACAAAAACAAAGAAAAACAATTTATTTTCATTCATAATCACTTCTTTCACAAATTGAATTGGAAATTCAAATAGGACAAGGATGACATCTAATACTACACGGCATGAACAAATCCTAATCTCATAATCAAGTCAAACCAATATCCATGGCAAAAAGAGAGATAGATTCTCACAAACTTGAAAAGATAGATAAAGGGAAGAGTATACCAATGGTGTGGTGGGTGAAAACCCGCAAGTGAACCTCTTGAAATAAGATCAAGGACCTAGAAATAAACTGCAATGAACCATAGTAGGAACTCTTCTTAGATCATCACTTGCATAAAACACTAAAAGTTAGATAAAAATAAAAATAAAAGAAAATAAAAAGAAAAAAGAAAAGCAATGTTAGTAAGCTTGGTTCTCCTTGTTAAATAGCTCATCAATGCCCTTAATAGCTTGTCAAATGCATCTGCATGCATCTCACAAAATATTAGATAGCAAAATATAAGAGAAAGAATATACAAGACACAAAGAACTCTAATACACTTCCAAAAAGAAAAACAAGACTCAAAAGAAGACTCAAAATAAAAAGAAAAGTTATTTACAACTGTATTAGACTCAATAGGAATAACAAAAGACATATTTACATGAGTGACACCCAATTGAGAATCCTTATCTGCAAAAGTATCATGGATTGATGGAGGTGAAAGGATGAAAGATGGAAGATAGAAAGGTAGAGAAGTAGGAACATCAAGTTTCCTTGCGAATGGGACGTGAGGCTCAATAAACAACGTCTTGGATAAAGACTCACTAATCTCCTCTCTCAAAACCTTACATTCCTCAATAGTGGGCCTCTCATCCTTAATTTATTTCACCTTCCTTTACATTCCTCAAAAACCTCGAGATTCGAAAAATTACCCTCATCAACTTGACTTTCATCCACAATACTCCCTAAATCATCATCATCATCATCTACATATCCAAACTCAAGAGGACTAACAATACCAACATTGGTCTCAAATTCACTAGAAAATTTATTAGACTCTTCCTCATTCAATTAAGCATTTTTAGTTTTAAGATCATGAATTATAGATGATAATTTAGAGTTCATACTAGTAAAACTAGCACTTATCTCTTGTAGAGATCTCTGGTTACTACTAAGGCTAGCACAAAATTCTTGTGTACATCTCTCAAAACTCTAAGTATGATTTTTCATACTCTTCAAATGGTTTTTCATATTAAGTTCTGCGGAAGATATGAGCTCTTGCAGACGAGACACAGTTTCAGAATCATATTGGGGCTCTTGTGGATGAGAGAAATTTTGGAAATCATAATAGCTGGAGGGGTCATAATTTTGCTCATAAGAATCACTATACAGGACATGAGATAAATTATAGGAACCATGCAAAAATTTTGAGAATTTTGATCAGATGTATCAAAATCAGAAACATGATAATCCCAAGCATTATAACCATAACCCCCATAGTAACCATAAGGATAATCCCCATTATAATGATTCCAATCCATGATTAATTAACAAATAAGCACAAGGAATTAAAAGAAAAAGGAATAAATAAATAAAATAGTTACAAAAAAAAAATAAAAAAAAAAAAAAAGAGGAAAAAAAAAATATTTACAGACTCAACTAATAAACTCAAAGGAAACCTAATTAATCCGTTACCTTCCCCGACAACGGCGCCAAAATTAGGTAGGTCCGCACACCTAACAAAAATAATAAAAACCTAAATAAACCTCCTAATATGTAGTAGGGTAATTCAGGGTCGATCCTACAGAGAAGGTTGGACTAAACAATGGTTTCTATGAATTACAATAGCCGAATCAAGATAAAATAATGAGTTGAATAATATATACTATGAACTAACAAAATAAATCTACTAATAATAAAGACTCTAGAATTAAGTATTACCGCTAATATAATCAATACAAGATAAATTCCTACCCCAATCAATTAATTATATTCTCACAAGGAAAAGTAATCCCTAAATTATACCAAGGACCTCTCTCGAGTATCAATGGCTTCTTTAACCCACAATCAAGCCTATTCTCATGGAATCATGCAAATTAGAGACATTAAGCACATTACTCTAACTTCCTAATTATCCATTCAACTACTCTCGTGATGAATATCAAACCCTTAATTGATCTATTCAAATTTGTTAAAACCCAACTCTCGCTGCGACTAAAACAATGGAATAATAACAATACTAATTATCTCTATTCTAGTATTGGCATAAGCGCAATTAATTAAGCATGAACAATATAAATAATTAATTGAGAATTTAGAAGAATAAATCAAGTATTAACCATATTAGGGTTCAACCTAAATCTAGAACAACAATCTACTCTTAACATATTAACAAAAAAAAAACAAGAACAATAAATAATAAAGAAAACATGAATAAATAAAGAGATTAAAAGAAAATACCGAATCTTGAATTGAATTGAAGGTAGAAAGCTTGAATCTTGAATTACAAAAGTAAAGGAAATAAAAATAGAGAACTAGTTCTTAATAATAGGAATTGAAAAATAAAATAAACTTAATTAATTAATAAAACACCACTTAGTATATAAATAGCCCTAGAAAAGATAATAAAGTCGGCAAAAAAGCTTGGCGCACAAGGATCCCAGGAGGCACGGACGTGCCTAGTGTGAGGCATGGACGTGCCTCTCTATAAACAAAAACACTGTTGAGTCTGTCTTCCAGGCACGGACGTGCCTGGTGATGGCCACGGACGTGCCTGCTCTGCTGCGCGTATCACTCATCTTAAATAAGTCATAACTTCATATCCGAAGCTTCGTTTGAGGCGTGTAATATATCGTTGGAAAGGTCTTTAAGTCTACGTTCCAATGCAATTTGAATCACTCCATTATAATTTGTATAATAAAAGTTATGATCATAATAGTAAACAGGTGTCATAATAGTGGACGAGTAAGGTCTCGTGAAGGTTCGTGGGCCTCGGCTCAGATTCGTGACTTCGTAAAATCTCCAAATTAGCTGCGTTAATCCTGAAATATATCAAAAACAACGAAACTACCCATAAAAGCATTGAATCATTGAAACTAAACCAAATTACACCAAAATGGACTAAAACACTCGACTAAGCTAAAAAAATCGACTAAAAATAAGCTAACAAATATGCACAAAACACGACTTATCACCACGCCTGCCAACCGCCTGGTTTACGGCTCAAACATCTTGGAAAAAGCCTCCCAGCCGGGATGTAGGCTCTGCTTCTCGCAGGCAGCGATGTAGCCCAGATTGTTAACCTAGGAGTTTGGGGTCAATTGCCACATGCCTAAGCCATATCTTCAAAAATGACTTTTATTGCATCATGGAGGGGGAAGCTAAGACCGGCTAAGAATGACGCCTCTTAAGAGCCAAAGTATTCACTGGCATTTTGTTAGTCATCTTCCTATCCTTTCGTACCCAATTCATACGGCACCAGGATGGCATAATTCCCTCCAAGGGGATGTTTCTTCTAAAAATTTTCAAGGCCCGCCTGTTGGTCGGTCGCCTGTATGTAGGCTTCAGCCTCTATTAAAGCTTCTTGTAGGGTGGTAACCCTCTTTCAGACCAGGTCAAACTTGAAGGTCGACCCATCTTTGAGACCTCTGAAAAGTTAGTGTAGGCTACCTCATCCGGCAGCCCTTGAATCTGTATCCTCATCAGGTTGAACCGCCTGATGTAAGAACGGAGTCCCTCCTTCTCTCCCTGTTGCATGGTCCCTAAATCAAGGGTTGTCTTCTTAGCAAGATATTCATGGCGAAGTTGGAGGTGAACAAGTAGGCGAGGGTCTTGAAATTATTCACACAACCAGTTGGCAGGTTGCCGAACCACTGTTGTGCAATGCCCTTTAAAGTAGATGGGAAGCACTAGCACCATGTGGGATCATCCAACCCTTGGAGGTACAAAAGGTTAGTGAATGACATCAAATGATCTTCTGGATTCGTAGTGCCATCATAGGCGCCTACTAATACATTCTTCACTTTGGCCGGCTGGGCGGCCTCTATAATTTCCTTGGAGAAGGCCACTACTAGAAATAGGCCTATTTCCGACGGAATCGTTCCGACGAACTTATTTTCCGTCGGAATATTTGAATTTTTCGACGGAATTTCGGTATGTTAGAAAAGTCCGTTGGAAAATATATGTTGCGACGGAAAATCCCTCGAAAATATTCCGACGGATTTTTTTTCCCTCGGAATTTACTACTTCCAACGAAATATTCCCACGGAAAATTCCTTCCGATGGAAAATTCCGTCAGATGCTGTAAATTTCGACAAAAAATTAATCCGTCGGAACATATTAATTTCCTACGGATTTAAACACCGTATGTTTATTTTTTAATTTATTGGTTTTCTTAGTTTTTTTTTCTTTTTTTTTTTGAAATTTTTGAGCCTATTAGTTGTAGTGTGTGTGTATGACATGTGGGCTAGTGGTGGGTGGTGAGGTGGGAATTTTTGGGTGGTTTCGTGGGGTTTGGTGGCGTGGGCTAGGTATAGTTAGGGTTGTGGGTGGTTTCATGGGTTCTGTGGCGTGGTTGTCGGTGGCGTGAATCTGGGTTGGGATGGTCGTGGTGGGTTAGGGGTGGGTTAAGGGTGTTTGGTGGGGTTACGGGGTGGCGGTGGGTTGGGTAGCGTTGGGGTTAAGGGTGTGGGTGGGTTACGGTGGTGGGGTTGGGTTGGGTTGGGGTTAAGGGTGTGGGTGGCGTTAAGGGTGTGGGTGGGTTACGATGGTGGGGGTTGGTTAATGTGGGCAGTGGTGGGTGGTGGGTTAGGGGATGGTAGTGGGTTAGGGGTGGTGGGTGTGGGCAGTGGGTTAGGAGTAGGGGGAGCTATTTTTTTGTAACCTTTTTTATTAAATTTTCCGACCGAAATTCCATCGGAAGCATAGTGGTTTTCGACGGAATATTCCGTCGAAAGGTTGTAGGTTCCGACGAAATTCAGACCGTCGGAATGCTGTGACGGACTTCACAATTAAGTCAAACTTGACTCCGACAGAACAAAATCCGTCGGAAAGGTCTCTTCCGATGGAATATCACAAAATACCTATAAAGGGTTTTCCGACAACGCTTTCCGATGGAATTCCATTGGAAATAACCATTTCTAACGGAATTTTAGGGTTTTCCGACGGATTTTTTCTGTCGTTGATTGGCTGTTCTCTAGTAGTGCGTCGGACGACTGTTCTCCAAGTCTTAGCAACCGTAGTTGCCAGTCAAAGGTTGGACGTTTCTTACCGCCTGTCCTCAAAATAGAGGATGCTGCAAGAAATATTGTTGTTGCGGCACGTATGGCTGGTGTGGCACGTGCGTAGCCGACTGGTTTTTATGGGATCTGGACCGACGGGAGGTGCCGCCGGTCTTGCTCTCATAATTTAATTGTGAATACCTCATGGAGGTATTGTGCAGACTGTCTTCAAAATCGGATGTAGAGGCCGACTCTGATAGTCGGTCACTCTTGTTCTGCTCTAGCAAAAATCGATCATCAGAGTAAATTTTCTTCGTCCCATCCGCTTGAATATGGCGGATAGGTTTCCTCATCCTAGTTGACGGGAAGCGGAATTTCGTCCAATTAACTACTTGTTGTCGACTAGTCCTAAGCTTTGGGTAAGGGGTCACCGCACAACCAGTAACAGACTTCATCCTTCCAGAGTGGGGGACTTTCTAGCCGATTGTTCCTTTGCAGGAACAGGTGTTCTCTTCTTAATCAGCTCTTGGATCTCTCCTTTGAATCCCCACATGAAGGTCATGAGTTCGTTCCTTGTAATGGGAGTGGATCCCTCAGCAGCCTGTTGTTGCTCTGGCGGTGGGCCGGTTGGATTGCTAGGACCAGCTTGGCAATCTACCTGCTCCCTCCTATTGGTGGGACGGGTGCGTTGGGCCCTTAGGGTCCCTTCTGAGGCCGTGTGTGTTTCTACCTCGACCTCATCATCAGTATCTTTGTCTGAATAGACCTAAGGGTCCTCCACTGGACGCCTCTCTTCTGGATTCGGTACATACTGTGATTCCATCTAGAAAGTACTCTCCCCACAAACGGCGCCAAAATGTGTCGGGGTTTTTTAATGTCCTGCGGGAGAGTTACAATTCTGAGACTGGAATCCGTGCGCCTATACGTGCAAAACAACGGAGACTCCGGGTGGTGGGAGTTCCGCCTCCGACGGTCAAGTTAGTACTTGTTCGAGGAGTGATAAATGCGAAAAAGTAAAGATTGGGAGATCTGGTTCCTCTAGATTAGGAGTGATCATTGTGTTTAGGTTTTGTAGGTGAGATTACTTAATTGCTGAATCCCTCTTTCATGAGGATTAGTGAAGGTATTTATATGCCTTGTGATGCGTGTCAGTCCTAGGTTTAGGTCAACCTAGGGCTGATTAGGCTTCCACAAGACATTGGGCCTAGGTGGCCGGTTTTTCCATTTGGCATGGGGAAGGCCACGTGTCGTGGCATAAGAGGTCCAAGGTGGACTGGTAAACACTTGACACATGGCAGGCTCCAATTGGTCCATGTGGCTGACACTTGGCAGAGCCTGAATGGTCCACTTGCCAGATGATGATTGGTAAGGAAAAATCCCCTAATCAACACCAAATCGAATAACCAAACCGAAACGAAAAATTAATCCGAAGGATTAGATGAGTCATTAGAGTAATACAAACAAAGACGTCGGATATCGAGCTTATAGCGTCGAAACCGAAGTCGAGTCTAAATTAGATCGACGAGACGTGAAATCAAGCAAACGACAAGTTCAAGCTAAGTCGTAGCTTCGCATTGGCCTAGCCATGCGAACGCTAGGTTAGGATAGGGCACCAACCACATCGCATGGCTATGCCGCAATCCAAGCATGCATATGCATGCTAGGATTGCTGGCCGTGCATGCTTGCGGGGCTGGTGCACCCGGCCGCATGCAAGCTAGAAGTTGGCTCGCTATGTATGCTACCGTGCTAGCTGTGCGTAGGCATATGCGGGCTGGCTGGCAAGCCCAACCATGGTGCTAGGTGCTAGCGAGGCAGCCAAGGCCGGCTGCTTGCCAGCTTATGCATGTGCCACCACATGCTTGGGGAGCCAAATTTTTAGTGGGTTGCTTGGGGAGCAAGGGGAGGTGGGTCCCCCTCTTGTGGTCCTCACCTAACCCATTGCTCACCTCTTGACACTTGATGTTTGTTGATTCACTTGCATTTAAATTTAATTTTGAATTAAAATAAATTGAATAAAGTGCATTTTACCTACTCTCCCACATTGATGGGAGATTGGAATTCAAGGGTTCCCTTCGCTATAAATACCAATCATTTTGGCATTGGGAAGGGACACTTAAGTTATGAATTTTAAGGGATCTCAAGAAGAGAATAACTTAATTCTAATGCTCTATGTTTTCTTGGTCTAGCCCCAACTAAGACTCGGGGTAGGGGCTGTTCAGGTCAGGTCTCGAGGGTAAGAGCCGTCAGAGGCTTGCACATTTACGGAGCTATACGCTTTCAAGTACGAGCTCCTAGAATGAGCGAAGCACGCATCAAGGGTAAGATCTTCTTTTCTTCTTTCTTTCTCATTGTTAATTAATTATGTGATTGTTAATTAGTTAATATGCATGTTTAGTTACATTATTATGTGTGCAGATTTTGGGAGGGTTTCATTCCGCTTAGAGTCGGACACTATGAAACCCAACAGAACATACCTTACAAGCTAAGTTGCATGCTCTCTATTTGTGCTCCCATAGCCGCCATCTCTTGTTGGTGGTCATGTTGTTGGTAGTCTTGTTGTTATTGTTGACGTCTCCTTCCTCCTTGGTGTTGACGTTGTTGTTGTTATTGTTGTTGCTGTTGAATAGGAGGAACCACCTCTACAACATCTTCATCTTCCTCCTCATTACCACCCTCTTCATCATCCTCCAATCTTGCACGCGGGAGGATACCCGAAACCCTTCTCACCCACCATGGGTGATTATCTCCTTCCCTAGTAAAGGAAGTGAACTCTGGCTTGGGGAGGAGACAATGATGCTCAAGGGAGACAAGCAAGCCCCACGTCCTTCCCTTTTCCTCTGTTTCCCTAATAAACTTCGTGGATTTCAATTGGTCAGTATCAAACCAAATGTCACTTCCATCACTCTTCCCAACGGGGGTGCAAGAACGTAACTTATCCTGATGCCCCAACTTTTCCGCCAACCTTGTGATAATTCCACCACAATGAATCTCCCCCATTTTCGTCCCCAAAATAGATAACCAAATTTCACCCTATGGCCCAAATCCAGTCAAGTAGCAAGCCACAAAACCCGGATTTCCTTTGCGGTTATCATACCCTTGTCTTGCTTGTTGAATACCATGTACCCAAGAATTCGGTGTAGAAGTCGAAGAGCGGGGAGCATGATCTAACTAGCTAAGGACTGCTTAGCATTAAAGTTATCTATTCTTGAGATGCTCTTCCACCATTCAAGGGGGTTATAATCATGTAAAGCCTCATGCTCGGGAAAAAAAAGGTTGGCATCGGGGTTAAGGCCGAGGAATTAATGAAATTGACGAAGATTCATGGTTTCTTTCTTATTGAAAAGTTGGAAGGAGATGGAAAGGTCTTTGTCTCTGGTGGCATGGCATTCAAAGGAGGCTAGAAATTCGAGGGTAGGTTCTCGGTAGGTTTGATATGCATTCGCCACAAAGGAGCCTATCCTCAAATTGATGAATACAAGCCAACAATCCTCATCTATGCCGAGTTTTGTTGTTGCTGCTTGGTGGTAGTTCTTTTTGGGTATATGGGTTTATGGTGTTTATTATGGAATTTGAGTTGTTGCAAAGGTGGTGGTGGCTGCTCATTATTTTTAGTGGTTTGAGAAGTGGAACTTTGAGGCTCCTTCCAACTCTTTCTCTTCTTAGAACCAATCATCATATTCACAATCACCAAAATTCAATCAACACCACTCCAATTACAAGTAACAATCCCATTTAATACACCAAACCTTCACAATTCACACACTCCACAATCCACCAAACAACACAAATCAAACAAGATAAACCACCAACAATCACAAATATCAATCAACAAACAACAATCAACCAAGAATTTATCAACACATTTTAACACAAACTACCATTCATACGTCAAAGTTCACCAAAGAAATCCACAAGGAGAACAAAATTAATCACCAAAGCAATTGCTCAAAATTCAAATAAAACTAGAGAGGGAGTGATTATACCAACAATATGTGATCAAAATCAACTCCAACTAGCTTTAAGAACATGAACCCCAAGCAAGCTTTATGATTTACCAATGTAGAACCCACGAAAAATTCGGACCCAAATTGATGTGAAAATGATGAAAGTGATGAATTTTGAGGGAAATTTCCAAGAAATTAAGGGGAATTTGATAGGTTTTGATGATGAGTTTGAGAGGTTACAGTGTGAGAGAACGGGGAATGTTAAAGAGAGAAACAAAGAGAGGTCGAAAATAAGGGGAAAATAAAAAGAATGGTTGCTCGAAGTCGAAATAACCAGGTTATAAAACACAGTTCACCGCGCACGCGGGTTAAATTGTCGTGCTCGTGGGTCAAACAACCGCGCCTTCTTCTGGGGCGCGGCAAGACATCTCAAGGAACTCGAGGGAGAATTTTTAAAACCCTGTCCGCGCCCTCGACTTCTTGGAATTTTCTTCTTTCATAACTCAATCTTGGCTCTTGAAAACAAGTCCCATGAGGTTAGAAAACCCTCAATTCCTAGTCCACAAACTCAATGCCCAAAAAATCAAGTACATACAAAAGAAAAGAATCATAAGAAAAATCAACTAAAACCAACGAAATAAAGGAAGTACAGAAATAAAAGTATTGAGAACTCAAGTTGCCTCCTAAGAAGCGCTTCTTTATGAGGTCACTAGCTTGACCATGCGAAATTATCATTAAGGGGGTCGATTAAGGTCCATAGGATCAAGCCTCATGCATTCGATTAAACGAACTTCATCCTTGCAAGAATAGTTCTTTAAACCATGGTCATTGACCATGAACTTATGATCACCCGTCTCTAACTCAAAAGAACCATAAGGAGTAGACTTTAAAATCACGAAAGGCCCCGACCATTTGGATTTAAGCTTTTCGAGAAACAAATGAAGCTTAGAATTGAATAACAACACCTTGTCTCCAACCTTAAAGCTCTTGTTTCTTATGTGTTGGTGATGCCATTTCTTGGTCTTCTCCTTATATAGCCTTGAGTTCTTATAGGCATCATATCTAAGCTCTTCAAGTTCATTGAGCTTAAGAAATCTCTTCTCACCGGGCAATAACATATCCATGTTAAGTTCTTTGATAACCCACCAAGCTTTATACTCCAACTCAACCGGCAAATGAAAAGCCTTTTCATAGATTGACAGATAGGGGGTTGTACATATTGGAGTCTTGTACACCGTCCGTAGGGCCCAAAGTGTGTCATAAAGCTTGAGGGACCAATCCTTCCTAGATTTGTTCATCATCCTTTCAAGAGGATTCTTGATCTCTCTTTATGTCACCTCCACTTGCCCTTGAGTTTGAGGATGATAAGGTAGACTTACTTTGTGATGAACTCCATACCTCTAAGAAAAGCTTCAAGTTGCTTCTTGGGAAAGTGAGAACCACCATCACTAATTTACACCTTAGGAACCCTAAAACGTGGAAAGATGATCTTCTTGAGAAGCTTAAGCATAACCTTATGATCATTGGTAGGGGAAGGTATGGCTTTAATCCACTTAGTCACATAATCAACTGCTACCAAGATGTATAAATTCCCGCATGAAGAAATAAAAGGCCTAAAAAAGTTGACATCCGAAACATCAAAAGGCTTAACTTTGAAAATGTTTTGTTGAGACATTTCATCTCTTTTGGTAATGCCACAACTTCTTTGGCACTTATCACATCTAGAAACAAACTTGTGAGCATCCTTATGCATCGTTGGCCACCAAAAGAGGGATTAAGAAATCTTTTCCACCATCTAGTCAACTACCCCATGTCCTCCACATGGCAACGAGTGGCAATGCTCTAGAACTCTTTCAATTTCATGGTCTGAAACACATTTCCAGAAAAGGCCATCCCCACACTGTTTAAACCAGTAAGGGTCATTCTAAAAGTATCTCTTCACTTCATTGAAAAACATCTTCTTTTGTTGAGAACTTAACTTTAGGGGAATGACTCTATAATTAAGATAGTAGGCGATATCCGCATACCATGGGCTACATGTTGAAGCTATAGCCATAAGAGTTTCAAATCCCATCTCCTCATTGATTAGTACATCCTCCTTGTTCTCAAAAGGAAGCCTAGACAAATGATCTGCCACATAGTTCTCCGCTCCTTTCTTATCTCTAATCTCCATTTCAAAATCATGAAGCAAAAGAACCCAGTGGATCAGGCATGACTTTGCTTCCTTCTTGGTCCTGAGATAGCGAACCACTATATGATTCGTGTACATAATCACTTTAGAGAAAATAAATACGGACGTAAACTTGTCCATGGGAAACATAACCGCAAGAATTTGCTTCTCCGTTGTTGTGTAATTCTTTTAAGCTTCATCAAGAGTTTTACTTGCATAGTAGATGACATAAGATCTTCCTTCTTTCTTTTGCCCAAGCACCACACCTACTACTAAATCACTCGCATTGCACATTAGCTTAAAAGGCAAGCTCCAATTCGAAGCTTGCATAATGGAGCGAACCGCTATATGATTTGTGTACATAATCACTTTGGAGCAAATAAGATACGACTAATGTTTTCCATGGCAAATACAACCGCAAGAATTTCCTTCTGTATCGTTGTGTAATTCTTTTAAGCTTCATCAAGAGTTTTACTTGCATAGTATATGACATAAGATCTTCCTTCTATCTTTTTCCCAGGCACTGCACCTACTGCAAAATCACTCGCATTGTACATTAGCTAAAAAGGCAAGCTCTAATCTGGAGCTTGCACAACAGGAGAGGAAATAACAGCTTCCTTGAGCTTCTAAAATGCCTCAAGACAAGCCACACTAAAGACAAATTAAACATCTTTTTTTAGTACTTCGGTCAAAGGTTTGGCGATTAATTAAAAAGCTTTGATAAACCTTCGGTAAAAACCGACATGCCCTAGAAAAGCTCTCACTCCCGTAATGGATGTAAAAGGGGACAACTTTGCAATAATCGAAACTTTGGCTGAATCAACCTCAATGGCCTTCTTTGACAATTTATGGCCTAGGACAATGCCCTCATCAACCATAAAATGACATTTTTCCCAATTTAAAACCAAACTCGTCTATCGACACCTTTTCAAAACTTTTTGAAGATTGTAAATACAAATGTAAAAAGATGAGCCACCAACACTAAAATCATCCATAAAAACTTCAATCTCATTTTCAATCATCTCGGAAAAAATGGAATTCATGCATCGTTGGAATGGTGAGGGAGCATTGCATAATCTGAATGGCATTCTTCGGTATGTGAATGTCCCATATGGATATGTGAAAGTAGTGTTCTCTTGGTCACTTGGATGGATACGAATTTGGAAAAATCTAGAATACCCATCTAAGAAACAAAAGAAAGCATGGTGTGAGAGTCTTTAAATGGGAGGGGGAAATGATCCTTCTTTGTATTGTTGTTCAATCTCTTATAGTCAATACACCTTCTCCACCCAGTCACCGTCAAGGTGGAGATCTCCTCTCCTCCTTCACCCTTGACGATGGTCATTCCACCTTTCAATGGAACCACGTGAATCGGGCTAACCCAATTAACAATCGGAGATACATAAAAAATGCCTGCTTCACGCAATTTTAAAATTTCCTTCTTGACAACCTCTTGGAGATTGGGGTTCAACCTACTTTAAAGTTCAATTGAGGTGGATTGATCATATTCAAGATGAATACTATGCATGCACACAGCGGAGCTAATACACTTGATATCGTCAATACTATATGATTTGGGTAAAAATACCCATGTCAGGTGGCCCAATCAGAATGGGACACGTGTCACGCCAAGACAGGTCCAATAAAGGCCACTAACCAGTTGATACGTGGCACTCCAAATCAGCAAGGGGAAAAGACGTCCCTTAGGGCCTAATTCCCTACACAACAATCAAAGGTCAGGCGGCCTCATGATGACCCCATAGTCATCGAGTGCAAAGTCGCCACTTGTGATTCGCCTAGGTCAATCTTTTAGGAAGTAATGGAAAAAAGAAGCATGGAACATGATCCAATTGGAATTCTGCACCGAAGCTCTACCCGAATGGATGACATCCGGGATTATTTTGTAGACGGCACTTTGTCGGATAGCCCTTCAAAAGCGGCAGCGTCGAAATAATGAGCTTTAAGTTTCGAGATCTATAAAGGGGAAATCTTCAAAAAGCGTTACCTCTAGTCGTTGCTAAAGTGTGTCACTCTTGAAAAAGGAATAGAGGTTCTAGAGGATCTGCACTCAGGCTTTTGTGCATCACATATAGGCGGCAGAACACTAGAAAAAAGGTCAGGCAGTAAGGCTACTTTTGGCCCACTCTTGAGGCAGACGCCATCGAAATAGTGAAGAAATGTGACAAGTGCCAGAGATTTGGCTGGCTCATAAATCGTCCGGCTATTGACCTGATGGCGATCTACAGCCTGGTTCCATTTGCAAAGTGGGGCATGGACATCTTATGTCCTTATACGCCTACCTCAGGCGGAAGAAGATACATTCTGGTGGCTGTAGATTACTTCATCAAATGGGTAGAGGTAGAGGCAGTCAAAGGCATTACGACAAAGGACGTCATCTCCTTCATTTGGAGAAACATCACGAGCTTATTGGAAGATCAAGGGATCTCACATTGTTTCGCATCAATCGGCCATCCCCAAGCAAATGGTCAAGTTGAAGCTTTCAACAAACTGGTCTCAGACGGTATCAAGAAGAGAATTTAAAGGCCTGACGGTCTATGGGCGGATGAGTTGCATCATGTCCTATGGGCCATCAGAACAACTGAAAAGGGGACAACCGGTGAAACCCTATTTCTCATGACATACGGCACTAAAGCCGTCCTGCCAATTGAACTTTATGAGCCAACACTCTGAATCATGCTCTATGATGAAGAGGCAAATTGGGAGGTCATGCGACTAGCATCGGATACACTCACGGAGCGCAGGGGCAATGCCGCCTTGTGGCATGAGATTTACCGTCTAAGAATGACAAGAGCCTAAAACAAAAGAGTGCATAAACGACCATTGAAAGTCGGGGATTTTGTGCTACAAAAAATGGAGGCAACCGGCAGGGCCAATGAGCAGGGGAAGCTAACTCCTAATTGGGAGGGCCCTTACCGAATTTTCGATGAAGTTAGAGGCGGCACCTACCGCCTGGAAACTCCAGACAGCAGGCAGCTAGCCAGAACTTGGAATGTAGACAACTTGAAAAACTACTACTTCTAAAACTTGTAATCTTTTATACTTTTGTAAATACAGTATTAATGAAAGAATGCTTTATTAAATTTTGTTCTGTACAAAGCCCTGACTGTATACTACACAACCGGGCAAATTTTGAGGCCAAAGGCCAGATTCTCTTAATTTTTGTATATTGTAATTTTGTTTGTGTAATGCATGACCGGGCAAACTTTGAGGCCAAAGGCCAGATTTTATCTAAAACCAACCGCCTGCTCCAACATGAGCATGCAGTCAGGGCTAGAGAACATCTCCCATTTGGGTGGACATTGTTCTACCAAAATGTACAAACGACTAAAAATCGGTTTTCCAAGTTAAAATTGTCGTTAGAATATGGAATTGAAATCGAGAGACCTCATGTTGTTCCCAAGTGACACAGACGGTTCCCGAAATCTCGATCAAAGATACACGACTTTTGCTCAAAAGCATCACAGCCGGTCTCTCGCCAACCAGTTCACCTAAGAAATATGTAAAGGTAGAGATACAGCCGCATGACGCTCTAAAGAAGCGTAAGCGGCCACTCAAAGGCACCCAACCGGTTATCAACCCAAGGTAACTATTAAAATTGACTAACACAACCTCATGTTGCCCCAAAGTGGCGCAATCGGTATTCATGGTCTGGTTCAGGTTAAATCGGTCCTCACTCAAAGGCACTACAGCCGGTTAGAGGCCACTTGTTTCCTATCAAACGCCTAAGAATGATTACCCGAAGGGTATCAAACTGTCGAATATGCGATGAGCATTAGCAAGTACCATATGCTATCCCTACTTAGCCATTTCAGCAACTCTCAAAATGGTCAAGAGACCGCCTGTTTATTCTCTAGATGCTCGTTTGGATGGCTACTTGCTTAGAGTAGGGCAGCTACCACACACACAACCGTCCAGGGGCAAGGAAGCTCATACATCTGGGATATTACATACAAATCAGATGCAAAAATTGAAGCTACAAAAAACTGAAGCAAAACGGCGAAAATTGAAATTGAGAGACATTAAATAGAAATAAAGCCGACTTAGCCGGCAAATGTATAAATTGGCTTATAGCAAAAATAAATTGTTAACCGGACCTATGTCTGGGAAAAGAAAAAAGATACATGCGAATACACGACACGCAGGCCGAAGAGTAAAATTAACAAAGTTCAAGATTGAGTCGGGTCTCTGACGGTGGCTTCAGGAGTAGGAGGGGCAATGGTCTCCTCAGCCTGGACCTCTTCATTTTTCAGCTCGGGCATCTTCATCCCCATCTGCACCCATTTCCTCCTACATAGCCTCGATCACCTTCCCAGCCCATACATCATAAGGCTCCGATGCCGGCTGGTACGTTTCCTTGGCCAAAATGGCCAAATCGTGTTTATAGGCTAGTTCCCAAACGGCATATTCCGCATCCGGATGTACGAGGGACAAAGCCATTTGCATGCGGTTTTCGCAGTCTTGCTCATTCTGCTCCACGAGCCGGCTTTGTTCAGCTTCCAAGGTGGCTTTGAAGTTCTGATTGATTGAAGCATCATCCTTCTTCAAGAGAAAATTCTTAGTCATTAGCGAGGAGCTTTCCTTCTTCGTCGCCTCAAAGAGCTTGAGGGACTCCGCCGCCTTCTTCACCTCCTCTTCAGCGTTTTCTTTCTCCGCCCGAAGGTTATGAAATTTTGTTCAGGCTTCATCAAGGGACTTTTGAAGCTTTTTGATGGAGTCCGCCTGTTGCATGATTATGATTTTAGTTTCTAAGTCATGCACAATCATGGAATATTGAGCAACGTTATGGGCCTTAGACGCCTCTCGTTTAGCTCGTCTTACCTCCTCTTGCTTCCTGCCATAGGCTCTCTTCAACCATCCACGCGCAGCATGGACTGCAAAAGCACAACCAGGGTTAGAAGATCAAATGGTTTAATACCTTTGAAATATTCAGTTGGAAGAACATACCTCAGCCAGGCTGACCATGACCTAGTTCGCATTCAAGGTGTTGATCCCCAGGATCGCCTCCTTCTCCTCTTTCGGAATGGCCTTCAACATGGCCCTGGCGTACTGTTGTACATCCGGCCAGCGAGGGGAGAGATCTACATCAGAAAGAGATGGTGAGAAAGGTACATACACCCCTCCTATAGATTGCCGGCTGGAGTTGGGAGTGTGACTTGACCCGCATGGGCTTGCCAAGCAAAGAGGGGTTGAAGGGATCTATTGTACCTTGAGAGATAGGTTGAGAGTCCTGATTACCCTCAACTAGCTTCAATGCGCCAGAAGCTCTAGGCGCCGCAACTTCCTTGGATGCCTCTGGGACATTGGGCTGCCTGAAGGTGAGATCGAACCCCAGGCAAGTGTTTTTTACGCTCTTTTCCCCAATTGTAAGACGGCTGGGGATCGCCTGTGAGGAGGCTTTTCGAGCCTTGTTAGAGACGGCACCCTCAGCTCCCGGTCGAGGCCGAATCAACTTGGTTAGAGAGCGAGGCGCCTTGCTCCCATCCCAAGTCTAAAGCAGACATAATGGTCAGCTGATACATACCTACAAAAAATACAAAGGACTAAGGTGGCAGGAGTGTATACCTTGTTTTTGCCACCTGAGCAGCTTTTTTCTTCTTTGCATTCTCCTTGCGGATTTCAGCGGCTGACTTTGCAGGGGTCTTGTGTCGAGGCAACATTGTAAAGGCGTTTACTGCAGAAAATAAACCGTCTGAATAGGTTCTTCCAGTCTGACCACTTAGACGGTTTATCCAACGCCATCAAATACTGGGGATAACTGGTCAGAGTATACCAAGCTCTCCACCCGCCTGGGCTCCGGCTCAAATAGTGCATATATATGAGCGAAGGCCTCCCAGCCGGGGTTCAGGCCCTACATCTCGCAGGCGGCGATGTAGCTTAGAATGTTAACCCAAGAATTAGGGGTTAACTGCCATACGCCCATGGCGTAACCTTTTAAGATGACCTTTATGGTGTCGTGTAGAGGGAAGCGGAGACCGGCTAGAAAAGTCTTCATGGTTGTCTTCCAAGGCAATTATTCCCATTTCAGGCGGTACTCGAATAGTGTACCCCTCTCCTAGAGGCCGCATGAGGAAAAAATCCCCTAAGTTCCTCTCATGCTAGCGCGGTCCTTAGTTGAGACTTGGATGAGGAGGGGATTACCCTTATTATTCCAAGTGGGTCTCTCTTCCTCCTCGCTATCAACAACCGGTGTAAGATAGCTGCTGCTACTGCTGTGATGAGAGTTTGATGTAGAAGCGGTTTCCCCGCTGCTCTCATACCAAGAAGATTTTTCCTTCTCAGCTCTAGAGATATAGGCGGAATTTTCGCCGCCTCTATTATCGGACCCCAGGATTCCATCATTAAGGGTGCTTGGGGTACCTCTTGGGGATTCCCTTGTCATCTTAGCCTGGTTTGTTTCAGGTGGCAATTCTTTGGAGCTTTCTATTTTATACTCTGGATTCACTGCCGTTTTCTAGTAAGAGACATTGTGTCGTGCACAGAGATAGAGACGGTCAGATTGGGAGATGAACAAGGGGAATCCCAGAACCTAGAGGCGGCTCCCCCAGTCTTAGACTCAGCCTTTCTAGGGGTCTGTTTGCCCTCTAAATCGTGGTGTGCCGGGTGTGTGTTTGGTAAGTCCATTCACATTTAAAACCAAAGAAAGAAGAAAGAGAAAAAGACAAACAAGATACATGAAAGAGCTAAAGGGGGTAGAGACGGTACCTCAAAAGTAAGCTGGAAAACTAAAAGGTGTTGACCGGCTGGTAAAGCACGCAGAATTCAGTGGATGGCTTGTAAGGGGCACAGGCGTTTGACCGTGTGTACCCTCTGAGAAGAGTAAGCATTTTGAACACTGAAATAACTAAGGCACAAACGGTAAATCCATATGTGCCTTTGCAAGTAATGGTGATTGGTCACAAACCCCTCAAGTGGTGCTGACCGACTATCTCAGTCAAAAACCGGATGAGTAGGGAGAAGTCAGACGGTTGTATAAGCGAGACAACCGGAATCAGAGCTCTTTTTTTCTCGAAAAGTTTCTCAAAATTTTCAAAAGTGTGAAATGAGAGGATGGGGGTTTCTATTTATAAAGAAACTCAGAAGGCGAACCGTCGCCTCCTCATTTCAAAATTCAAATTAAAAAAAAAATAAAAAAATGGAGGGAAGGAGACGAATCGTCCCCTTCCTAGATTGGGACACGTGTCACAGGTGCCACGTGGCAAGTCACATGACGCTTGTGAGGGGCAAATATTTGGGGTAAAATTACCCTATGCCACATGGCTCAATGTCATACTGACACGTGTTAGCCTCAGAGATGCCCAAAGGGATCTAATTGGATTTTGACATGCGACACAGTAACCCTAATAGGGGAATCGATCTCCTTCTACTATAAATAAAGGAAAGTCCTCATTTATTACACATTCATGCACAATCATAAATACCGAGCAATATTAATTGCAGAATCTCCCGGAATTCGAGAGATTATTTACTTTCCGCATTCTTACTCACTCAGACGTATTCTAACTGGATCGTCGGAGGCAAAACGCCAACTAACCAGAGTCTCCGTGCATTTGCAGGTATAGGCAGTCGGCTACTAGTTCTGGTGTTGTAACTCTCCCATAGGACACATCAAAAAACCCCAAAACAAAGTGCATACGGATGTACTCTTGAGAAACATGATTTATTTGAATCATGGCACAAAGCTCAAGTAATCTATCAAGGTTCTTAATAGGATCTTAACTTGGAGAACCCGAAAATTGTTCCACTTGTACCATTCTAGGTTATTGACGATGAATGGTAAAATTAGTTTCTGTGACGGGTAGCAAAATCCCTTCTGTGAGTTCAGAATCCTCAGGGTTTCCAAACTCACGAAACAAAATACCATCTTATTTTCCTGCCGTAGCCTCACTTTGAGAACTCGAAGACCAAGAATGAATCTCACTCTCAACAATAACACCTAGACCTCGCCCCTCTTCTTGATAAAGCCTACGGACTTGTCTCAAAGTACGGTCGATCTTGGTTAATGTAATGTGTGGGTGGTCCTTGAGACCTACTTAGCATCAACCAAAGCTAAGTAAACAATTAGCAATGACTAGCAAGAGAGTAAATGAACAAAAACGAAAAGCACCAAATCCAATAACAACAAAATATGAGTGCAAAACTAGTCGTTTCCCAGCAACGACGCAAAAAATTTGATCGCTTGATAATAGGTCATGTCTACTATCCTAAATAAAAACAAAAATTTATATTCCTAACCTTACTCTATTGTGTTCACACTAGATAGTGGCAAGCTAGGGTCGAACCACATGGAAACGGGGCATTGCACAATCTATGTGAAATTAAGAATCTATTGCAAGTAACAGGTGGTATTTTGATTGTTTTTGTGAATTTCAATGATCAATTTAACTGCTAGAAAGATTAAAGTAAGCAAATCAAGAAAGTTCAAATTAGAACCACTAAAATAAGGATGGAAAACTAGATTTGAGAGAAATATGATCAAAACACTAGGGAGAGGGGGTTCCAATCATGACCAACTAAGACAATAATGATAATCAACATGGATTCATGCCAAGGAATACAAATTATACTCAAGTATTTCATTCTCATGCAATTACTCAAGCAAATTGATGAAATAGATAAAAACTAACCTAGATCATTCCCATGCATCTAATTTAGAACTCAAATATTAGAATTAAAGGTGCACATCAATAACTCTAAGAAATTGAAGAACAAAATCATCAACTTAAGGCTAAATCCAATCATTCATCAAAATAATCCCAATCAATCATGAACTTAACCCCCTTCCCTAGCTAGATATCTAAGCTAGAGAGGAGAACATAGCCATCATAACTACACTAATCATGGATTCAATCTTAACAAAGCTAAACATGATTCAAATTCAAAGGAAAAACCAATCAAACAAGTAAAATCAAAGAAATGGATGGAAATTAACACTACCAAAAACAATTAAACCAAACGAAAGGTAAGAGTAAAGAGATTACTATTATGAAGCTTGATTGATGAAGAAAACATGAAATACTTGCATTGAATTGAAGAAATCTTGATTACAAAGATGAAACTTGAAGATTAAGAAACTTTCTCGCTCTAAAATACTGGAGTTTCTCTCCCTACAAAGTTCTAATTATAATTGAAAATAGGACAATAATAAAATTCAAGAAAAAGTCTATTTATAGTGCCTAATAAACCAGAAATAACGAACTAAGGAGAGCCGTCTCAAATAATGATGCGCCTCTCCAATCTGGGTACGAAGTTGCAAAACCCACGAAGCCGCACCCGCGGCCTTCTATGTCGCGCCTACGTTATTATGTGTCGCACCTGCGGATGAGTGGGGAGAGCCCTCTCCAAGGGCGTGGCCAACCTTCTACAATTTCAAAAGATGAGCTCCAATTCATCATGTCTGGCTCGCGGCTCCTTGCAGAGCTACACGCCCTCTCTCTTGATTATCTCCTCCTCATCCTTAGCCCCATTAGCTCCTTTAACTCCATCAAAGAGTTCCAAAAACCTTTAAAATCAACAATGAAAAATATAAAACAAAAGAAAAGATAAAAGAAGAGGAAATTCAAGAGATAGAACAAAAATAACCAAAACAAGGGTAAAAAACGGCTAGAGAAGGCGCAAACAAGTGACAAATGGGGGAAAATCATTAATAAAAAGGGCTAAATAGTGGCATAAATGCAACTCATCAAAATTACCCACACTTGCCGCTTGCTTGTCCTCAAGCATAGCTTAGAGAAAAGAGAAAAAGCAAACACTACAAAGACTAACATAACATGGCAAGGCTTATGAAAACCAATCAAGTTTTAGGGTGAAAAATGCTCCATTCGGACTCAAAAGAAAAGACAAGCGCCACAGAATACTCACCTTTCTTAATTAAACAAGGGAAATATGTTGAAAAATTGGTGGCAATTCCTAAGTGAAGCAAAAGAGTGGAAAACTCTTAAAAACAAACTTAAGAAAACAACCATATCTCAAACAAACAACCATCAATTCAATTCCATTACATTACCACACTTATTCAAGGAAAAAAAACTTCAAAGATTTCTCTTTTTTTTCATTTTTTTTCATTAACTCTTATTTGGTGTCCTTGCCTTTTTTTTAACTATGGACGACTTTTTGTATGAAACTCCATGTGATTTTCTTGAATTGCATTCTTCTATTAAAATTTTTCTTGCATATTCATATTCAAGCTCAGCTTTCAATTCCTTACTTAAACCAATTCTCAAAGTGCTTCTTGTTCATATTTAACATGCTCAAAACACAAACCTCACATGCCAAATGCTTCACTAACTAAAAGGGTTGGTAAAACATAGGTCGTTAGGTTTGTAATGTGGTTAAGACAAGAAAGGGAAACATTAGGCTCAAATTGGTTAGCAAGTAGGTTGATGCCAAAAAGAAAATTAAATTTGTAATTAAACAAAAAGAAATATAAACAAAAATGAGAAAAGGTGCGCGTTTCCTCCCCTAAAGTTTCTTAGTCACGATCTTGGAAACTAGAAGACAACACAAGGATTAAGACATGCATAATCAAGAATCCTAAAATGCCGCACAACAAAATGATGAAAGCTACAATAATTTAAACCTTATAAGGGATGAAAAGTAAGCAAATAACCACTAAAGGGCTTCAAATCCACTCTAGGGAGAAACTCCATCTTACTACTTTCATGTGGATTAAGGTTTCAAACGTCCTCAGTAGTTCTTAACCTTGCTACCTTAGCTTAAAATTTGTCTAACTCAACCAAAAGCACTCTCAAACCGTGTATTCCATCATCAACTAGGAAGAAACAAGCATTCTAAGATATATTATCAAAGCAATCGATTCCTAATGTATGAGAAAATTCCAAAACATATTCATTTCATCTTTCCATAGTCATGTTTGTCACAAAAAGGAAAACAAAACAAAAGAAGGAGGAAGAAATCAAAAAGGTTCACAAACGAGGCATATAAATCCTATGAATTCCCGATCGTCATACAATGATCGTTCAATATCAACATCAATGATCCTAGGTTCCTTCGAACCAAATGTAAACAACCCCGAACCATTCAACTTATTCCTAAACTAACCTAAACTAAGCACACCAAAAGAAAGTAAAACAATGAAGGAAAGATCTCACCCAAATGTTTCTTGAAGACAAATAAAGCAACCTTATAATTTACCATGGCTCCATATGTTGCTTCCAAAGCTCTTCAAGGCTATAAAAGAGAGAGACAAAACAAAAACTCTAACTATACAAAGAAAAAGGTTAGAAAGAAAGAGAAAGAGAATCTACAAACTCAAACTTTGGGCACAACCAACTACCCAAACTCAACTCATTATCCAATCATCATCATCATTCAATCAAGAAATCATTGACCAACAAGAAACAAAAGCAACGCTACCAAACACTTATCATCAACACCCAACAACAACACAAAAACACAAATCCCTTTATTATTTCCATGAGTCATTGGTGCCTTCCCCCACCCAAAAACACTCCCTTTTAACTCAAACTCCCCCCCCCCACACTAGATAAGAGCATCGTCCGCGATGCTTCGCATGCAAATAAAATGAAAGGGATGGACCAACAAAAGGAGGAGGGGAAAACAAACAAACTAAGGAAGAAACTATTGGCCATAGGGTCGGCATCACCATCATCCCCATTCTAACTATCATATGAAAAGCCCGAAGTGGGGCCATAGGGTTCCCAACCTCTAGTGTAATCGAGAGGCCACCCATAATGACCCTTGAAAATGTCTAGTTTGGATGCGGTTAATTAGTCAAATGATTCGGGTTAAACTAAAGGCAAAGGGTGAGAGGGATCAACGTAGGGGTAGTTAGGGTCACCCCTATAATCGCTTCCACTAAAAACTCGGTAGTCATAATGGCCGGACTCATCAGGGAACTCGCGTCTTGGGACATTGGGGTCCGAGGGATCCGCAAAAATGGGTACGTAGATAGGTTGGTTGTCACCCCTCCAACATGGCACAAGCCCTTGTTGAGCCGGCACATATGGATAGTTAACCGGAGGAGTGACATACCCTCTACGCACACTAGCATCAAAAAAGGCATTTGTTTGGAAGAAATTTTGTTGTGAGAAGGAAAACATACCTTGCTTTCTAAGTTGCATGCTCTCCATTTTTGCTCGCACATCTCTTTTTTGTAGTCATGTTGTTAGTAGTCTTGTTGGTGTTGTTGTTGTTGTTGACGTCTCCTTCTTTCTTGGTGTTGACGTTGTTGTTGTTATTTTTTTTTTTTTTTTTGTTGCTGTTGAATAGGAGGAACCACCTCCACCTCATCTTTATCTTCTTCCTCATTACCACCCTCTTCATCATCTCCATCATCCTCCATTCTTGCACGCGGGAGGGTGCCCGAACCCTTTCTTACCCACCATGGGTGATTAACTCCTTCCCTAGTAAAGGAAGTGAACTCCGACTTGGGGACGAGACAATGATGCACAAGGGAGACAAACATGCTCCACGTCCTTCCCTTATCCTCCATGTCCCCAATAAACATCATGGTTTTCAAATGGTTAATAACAAACTAAATGTCACTTCCATCACTCTTCCCAACGGGGGTGCAAGAAAGTAACTTATCCTTATGCCCCAACTTTTCCGCCAACCTTGTGATCATTCCACCACAATGAATCTTCCTTGTTTTCGTCGTCGAAAGAATAGCCTCAATACAATTGGTGAAGAGATAACCAAATTCACCCTATGGTCCAAATCGGCCGAGTAGCAAGCCACAAAACCTGGATTTCCTTCGCAGTTATCTTACCCAAGTCTTACTTGTTGAATATTATGTACCCTAGAATTCGGTGTAGAAGTTGAAGAGCGGGGTGCATGATCTAACTATCCAAGGACTACTTAGCATTGAAGTTATCCATTCTTGAGATACTCTTCCACCACGCAAGGGTGTTATAATCATGTACAACCTCACGCTCGGGAAAGAAAAGGTTGGCATCGAGGTTAAGGTCGAGGAATTAATTAAATTGCAAAGATTCATGGTTTCTTTCTTGTTGAAAGTTGGAAGGAGATGGAAAGGTCTTTGTCTCCGGTTGCATGACATTCAAAGGAGGCTAGAAATTCAAGGGTAGGTTCAATATGCATTGGCCACAAAGGAGCCTGTCCTCAAATTGTTGAATAAAAACCAACAATCCTCATCTATGCATAGTTTGGTTGGTGTTGCTTGGTGGTAGATCTTGGTGGGTCGGATTTTTCTAGATAATAAGTTGTCGAATATGGGTTTATAGTGTTTATGAAATTTGAGTGGTAGCAAAGGTGGTGGTGGTTCCTTAATGTTTTGAGGAGTTTGAGAAGTGGAACTTTGAGGCTCCTTCCCTCTCTTTCTCTACTTTGAACCAATCACCATATTCACAATCACCAAAATTCTATCAACACCGCTCCAATTACAAGTAACAATCCTACTTACTACACAAAACCTTCACAATTCACACACTCCATAATCCACCAAACAACACATATCAATTAGGATAAACCACCAACAATCACAGATATCAACCGACAAACAACAAAAACAAAGAATTATCAACATATTTGAACACAAACTACCATTCATACATCAAAGTTCACCAAAGAAATCCACAAGGAGAACAAATTTAATCAGCAAAGCAATTTCTCAAAATTCAAATAAAACTAGAGAGGAAGTCATTATACCAAATTTTTCGGGGTTTTTGGAGTCCTTCGAGAGAGAGTTACAATTCCAAGAATGCGCGTCGACTGTCTGTACTTGCAAAACCATGGAAACTCCGGTTCACCGGAGTTCCACCTCCGACAATCAAGTTAGAATGTGTCCGGATGTATAAAAGTGTGGAATATCAAGTTTTTTCTCTCGGATTCTGAGAGAATTCTGCAATTAATATTGCACGGGATTTTTGTGTGTATCTATGAATGTGCAATAAATGAGGATTTTCCTCTATTTATAGTGTAAGGGGATCAGTTCTCCTTTCATGGGTTAGAGTGCCACGTGTCACGAGAGGATTAGTTGTTTTAAGACCCCTCTGAGGTCGACACGTGTCAGCACACGATTGGTCCACGTGGACTGGTATTTTTACACTAAACGCCAACAATATGTGATCAAAATAAACTCCAACTAGCCTCAAGAACATGAACCCCAAGCAAGTTTCGAGATTTACCAATGTAGAACCCATGAAAAATTCGGACCCAAATTGATGTGAGAATGATGAAAATAATGAAATTGATGTATTTTGATGGAAATTTCTAAGAAATTGAGGGTAATTAAATGGGTTTTGATGATGCGTTTGAGAGGTTAGGGTGTGAGGGAAAGGGGAATGTCAAAGAGAGAAACAAAGGGAGGTCGAAAATAGGGGGAAAATAAAAAGAATGGCTGCTCGAAGTCAAAATAACCAAGTTATGAAACCCAGTTTGCCGCGCCCGCGAGTTAAACTACCGCGCCTTCTCCTGGTGCACGGTGAGACATATCCAGAAACTTGAGGGATAATTTTTAAAACTCTGTTCGTGCCCTCTCCTCTCTTAGCTGCGCCCGTGGGTTCTTTGAGACAGCTCTCCCTAGGCGCGGGCTGGACTTTAAGCCTTAAGACCTAAATTTTGACCTTTTCTTCTTTCATAACTCAATCTTGGCTCTTTAAAGCAATTCCCTTGAGGTTAGAATACCCTCTATTCCTAGTCCACATAATCAATGCCCAAGAGTTCAAGTACTTACAAAACAAAAGCCAAAGAATGTAAGATAAGAACCATAAGAAAAATCAAATAAAACCGACCAAATAGAGGAAATAAAGAAATAAAAGAGTTGAGAACTGGGGTTGCCTCCCGAGAAGCGCTTCTTTATAAGTTCACTAGCTTGACCATGAGAAATTATCAATAAGGGGGTGGCTTAAAATCCATAGGATCAAGCCTCATGCATTCGATCAAACGAACTTCATCCTTGCAAGAATATTTCTTTAAACCATGGCCATTGACCATGAACTTATGATCACCCGCCTCTAACTCAAAAGAATCATAAGGAGTACTCTTTGAAATCACGAAAGGCCCCGACCATTTGGATTTAAGATTTCGGGGAAAAAATGAAGCTTAGAATTGAATAACAACACCTTGTCTGCAACCTTAAAGCTCTTGTTTCTTATCTGTTGGTCATGCCATTTCTTGGTCCTCTCCTTATATAGCCTTGAATTCTCATAGGCATCATATCTAAGCTCTTCAAGATCATTGAGCTTAAGCAATCTCTTCTCACCGGCCTATGACATATTCGTGTTAAGCTCTTTGATAACCCACTAAGCATTATGCTCCAACTCAACCGCCAAATGACAAGCCTTCCCATAGACCAACTAATAAGGAGTTATACAAATTTGAGTCTTTTACGCCGTCCGTAGGGCCCAAAGTGTGTCATCAATCTTGAGGGACTAATCCTTCCTAGATTTGTTCACCATCCATGCAAGAAGATTCTTGATCTCTCTATTTGAGACCTCCACTTGCCCTTGAGTTTGAGAATGATAAGGTAGACCAACTTTGTGATGAACTCCATACCTCTTGAGAAGAGCTTCAAGTTGCTTCTTGGCGAAGTGGCAACCTCCATCACTAATTACCACCCTAGGAACCCCAAACCATGGAAAGATGATCTTCTTGAGAAGCTTAAACACAACCTTATGATAATTTGTAGGGGAAAGTATGGCTTCAATTCACTTAGTCACATAATCAACCTCTACCAAGATGTATAACTTCCCACATGAAGAAACAAAAGGCCCTATCAAGTCGAAACCCCAAACATCAAACGGCTCAACTTCCAAAATGTTTTGTTGAGACATTTCATCTCTTTTAGTTATGCCACCACTTCTTTGGCACTTATTACATCTAAACACAAACTTGTGAGCATCCTTATGCATCTCTGGCCACCATAAGAAAGATTGAGAAATATTTGCCACCATCTTGTCAACTCCCCCATGTTCTCCACATGGCAACGAGTGGAAATGCCCAAGAACTCCTTCAATTTCATGGACCGGAACAAATTTCCGAAAAAGGCCATCTCCATACTGTTTAAACAAGTAAGGGCCATTCCAAAAGTATCTCCTCACTTCTTTGAAAAACCTCTTCTTTTGTTGAGAAGAGAACTCCGGGGGAATGACTCCATAAGCAAGATAGTTGGGGATATCTACATACCATGGGCTAGATGTTAAAGCTATAGCCATAAGAGTTTCAAACCCCATCTCCTCATTGACTGGTACATCCTCCTTGTTCTAAAAAAGAAGCCTAGACAAATGATCCACCACATAGTTCTCTGCTCCTTTCTTATCTCTCACCTCCATGTCAAAATCTTGAAGCGAAAAAACCCAAGGGATGAGGCGTGGCTTAGCTTCCTTCTTGGTCATGAGATAACGAACCGCTATATGATCCGTGTACACAATCACTTTGGAGCAAATAATATAGGACCTTAACTTGTCAATGGCAAACACAACCGAAAGCATTTCCTTCTCCGGCGTTGTGTAATTCTTTTGAGCATCATCAAGAGTTCTACTTGCATAGAAGATGACATAAGATCTTCCTTCTTTCTTTTTACTAAGCACCGCACCTACTGCAAAATCACTGGCATCGCACATTAGCTCAAAAGGCAAGCTCCAATCCGGAGCATGCACAACGGGAGATGAAATGAGAGCTTCGTTGAGCTTTTGAATCGCCTCAAGACATGCCTCATTAAAGCCAAATAAAACATCTTTCTTGAGTAATTCGTTCAATGAAATGGCGATTGATGAAAAATCTTTGATAAACCTCCGGTAAAAACCGGCATGCCCTAGAAAAGCTCTCACTCTCGTAATGGATGTAGTAGGGGGCAACTTTGCAATCATTGAAACTTTGGCCGGATTAACCTCAATGCTTTTCTTTGACACTTTATGGCCTAGGGCAATGCTCTCCTCAACCATAAAATGACATTTTTCCCAATTCAAAACCAAACTCGTCTCTTGCCACATTGCAAAAAAAGATTATAAAGACAAATGTCAAAAGACGAGCCACCAACACTAAAATCATCCATGAAAACTTCAATCTCATTTTCAAGCATCTCGGAAAAATTAGAAGTCATGCATCATTGGAATGTTGAGGGAGCATTGCATAACCCGAATGGCATTCTTCGGTATGTGAATGTTCCATATGGACATGTGAAACCAGTATTCTCTTGGTCACTTGGATAGATAGGGATTTGGAGAAATCTGGAATACCCAAACAAGAAACAAAAGAAATCATGGTGAGAAAGTCTTTCCAACATTTGGTCCATAAATGGGAGGGGGAAATGATCCTTCTTTGTAATTTAGTTCAATCTCCTATAGTAAATATACATTCTCCACCCGGTCACCGTCCGGGTGGAGATTACCTCTCCTCCTTCACCCTTGACGATAGTCATTCCACCTTTCTTTGGAATCACATGAATTGGGCCAACCCACTTGCTATCAGGGATAGCATAAATAATGCTTGCTTCACGCAATTTCAAAAATTTCCTTATTGACAACTTCTTGGAGGTTGGGGTTCAACATCCGTTGAGGTTCAATCGAGAAGGATTGATCATCTTCAAGATGAGTACGGTGCATGCACAAAGAGGGGCTAATACCCTTGATAACGTCAATATTATACCCTACACAACTCTATATTTTCTCAACACAACAAGCAACTTTTCCAAATCAAGACCATCAAGGGTAGCATTAACAATAATAGGGTATTCCCCTTCATTTCCAAGATAAGCATATTTCAAAGAAGGGGGAAGGGGTTTGAGTTCTACCTTAAGAGGAGGCTTGGAACTCTCCTCCAATTTCTCTTGATTTTGCTCAATCTCAACTTCTTATTGTTGTTCAACTTCTTCCTCCTTAGGAGCTTCTTCCATGGCCATTACAAACTCTTTTGCCTCTTGAGAGTTGTACTCTTCTTTGCATGTAAGAATTTCAACAATTGGATCATGAGGCTTCATCATGACCCTTCCCAAGCGATCTAACTCGTCATTCACAACAACAACTCTATAGCATTTTTCAACCATGGGGGTCTTGAGTAAATTAGAGAACTCAAAAACAATCTTCTCATCGGTCACCTCACATGTAATGGTGTTTTTCTTGCAGTTGATGACTACCTTGAAAGTTTTAAGAGCTTTAGGACACAAAATTAAAGGAGTGTCAACATCTTCCTCCATATCCATTACTACAAAATTAAATGGCACATATATATGCCCAACTTGAATAGGAACATCCTCAAGCTCACCACAAGCTAACTTCTCCAAACGATCTACCAATTAGATTGTCTTCCTTGTAGGGATCATCTCTATGTTATGTTTTTTATCAATGGATATAGGAATCAAACTAACACTTGCTCCAAGATCGGCTAAAGCACCCCTAGCTTCCATGCTCGCATTCTTTACCAGCAAAGTGAAACTTCTCAAATCTTTTTCCTTCTTTGGCATCTTATGTTGGACAAGTGCACTCACTTGATGGGGAAGACTGATAAGCTCATCATTGAGCATCTTCTTGTATGTGAGAATATCTTTGAGGAACTTGGAGTATGACAACATTTGTGTGAAAAATTCAATGAAAGGGAGATTGATATGCAAATTCTTCATCAGACTAAGGAACTTTATAAACTTATCATTCAAATTCCTCTCCGCAAGTCGACCGGGAAATGGAATTAGCCCATGAAGATTCCTAGCCTCACTAGGAGTTGAAGTTGTCTTCTTATCTTTAATCTCCTTTTCCACACTTCCTTATTTCTCAACAACCTTCTCTTCCTTAACTCTCTTGTCTTCACTCACACTCTCTTCTCCTCCATTCTTTTCCTCAGTAACCCTCTCCCTTGGACCTTTATGGGATGTACCCGATCTCAATGTGATTGCCTTGCAAGAGTCGGGTTTTATGTTGTAGGATGGAATAGTTTGTGGTTATCTGGGTGGAGTAAAAGGTGAATTAAAAAGGAATCTTTCGGCCAATTCAGCCAATTGTGAATCAACCATCTTGTTATGAGCCTTGACGTCTTGTATTTGTAGATTCATAGCTTGAAGTTGTTGAATAATTTGGGTTTGTGTAGAATCGGGTTGAGATGCTTGCTCTTGGCTCCTTTGAAACACTTGATTTTGATTGTTATATTGGTTTTGGTTATTGTATTGGTTGTTTCTTGGGTAGTTTCCTCTTGGGATTTGGTTTTAAAATGGAGTTGGATTTTGGTATTGAGGTTTGAAGTTGTAGGATGGTTGAGCTTGTTGACTCCATTGTTAAAGTTGAGGTGCGAATCTGGGTGGTGGTTATCTCCAAGCTACTCCACCGCCACTTCCCTTATATCCATCTTGCCTTGTATTGTATGCCGCCACATGCTCGGGGCTCAAAATTCCATAATAAGATGTATCGTGGTTTGTACCACCATAATTTTAACAAGAGAAATAATTGAATTGAGAGGAGCTTGTCCCACTATTAACACTCGTATTAAACTTTACAAGCCCTCTTGTCAAAAGATCAATTTGATGTTGCAATTGATCAACCTTCTCCAATTCATACATCCTACCTTTCGTTGGTGCATTCCTTCTTCTACCACCCCAAGAGTAATTCTTCGCTACCCCTTCAATTGTTGCTTTAACTTTATTTTGGGGGATCTTAATCAATTGTCCATCCGCCCTCGCATCCAAGTTATCTCTAAACATAGGTTCTGATTAGGGGATTTTTCCCCACCAATCACCATCTGACAAGTGGACCAATCAGGTTCCGCCATGTGTCCGTCACATGGGCCAATAGGAGCTTGCCACGTGTCAAGCAATGATCCGTCCACTATGAACCAATTACAACACGACACGTGTCCTTCCCATGACACTTGGGATAACCGGTCACCTAGGCCCAACTTCTGAGGGAAGCCCAATCAGCCCAAGGTTAACCTAAACCTAGATTGACACGTTTCCCGAGGTTATAAATACCTCCCTTAATCCTTATTAAGGGAGATGACGCAAAAAAGCAGATTACACACATTAAACACTCTCACCTAGAGAGACCCAATCACTTTAATTTCCGCATTAATTACTCCTTAATCAAGTACTAACTTGACCGTCGGAGGCGGATCTCCAATCATCCGGAGCATCCGTTTGTTTTGCAGGTACAGGCGTCCGGTTCCAGTCTCGGAATTGTAACTCTCCCGCAATCAGAAAACCCCGAAACATTTGGCGCCGTCTATGGGGATACGACTGTGTCTTCTGGATCCGGCACGAACACTAAAAAGTCGGGGCCCATTGTGTGGTTTGCGATAAAGCTCTCCACTTTCTCTTGCATGGCCGTGATCCGGCCCCGAGGTACCGTGCAGTAGTAGGGGGTATTTTGCTCTCGGTGAGAGGCGGATGGCTCCGCCCAATCGTCCCCCTTCTCAACTGCGTGAGAAAGCCTCGCCTCTTGTAGGCGACTGTTTTTCTCTTCTGTGTCCAGGGAAGCATGGCCAGAAGAGCTAGACTCGGAATCGTCCTCTGACGAGTCCGAAGAGGACGACTCCTCCCCTCTCCCAGAGGGGCCCGCCTCCTCTCCTTTAAAAGGAGCAGGAGAGAATGTAGAATTTTCAACTGTAAAATGGGAAGGGGTCACTTTGACTCCTCCCTCAGAACTGCCAGCTTTCAAGCCGCTTTGTTTCACTTCCACATCTGGCGCCTGGTCAGATGTTTCACTAATCGGCACCCTGTGGGAGGAGTCGTCTGAGTTTGAGATCCTGGCAGTCTTTTTTATTCAGGCCATCATGCTCTGCATAGACACAGATACAGTCGGACTTTGTATAAAGGGAAAAGGGCAGGCGGCACTCCTAGTCCTAGATTCAGCCGTCCCCGGTGACCGGCTGATCACTAACCTAGGTCGTGTCGTGTGCTTCCGTGGTGCCATTTCAAAAAAGAATAAAGTAAAGAGAAAATTAAGAGTAAGAGAACCGACGGTTACCTGAACGAGTGACGATTGATGAAGTTCTGAAAATCCTCTGCAGTTGGCTTGTCAGAGCAGGCGGTAGGCAGAAAGGGTCCAAAATGTCAAAGCAAGTTCAGGGGTCCGAATGTTCTCTCACAAAGTTTTCAAGTGTGAAAATGACCGAAGTCAACACTCCTTTATATAGGCGAAGTGAGAAGGCGAAGGGTCACTTCCAGAATTCAAAATTTTAGCGGGAGAATCTCTCGACCTCTCGCCGAGTGACACCTGTAGCAGGTCGTCGCCTGTTACAGGGCGAGACCTGCCACAGGTAACACGTGACCAGTCACGTGCCACCTGTGAGGGGCAAATGATTAGGGGATTTTTCCCCACCAATCACCATCTGACAAGTGGACCAATCAGGTTCCGCCATTTGTCCGTCACATGGGCCAATAGGAGCCTGCCACGTGTCAAGCAATGATCCGTCCACTATGAACCAATTACAACACGACACGTGTCCTTCCCATGACACCTGGGATAACCGGTCACCTAGGCCCAACTTCCGAGGGAAGCCCAATCAGCCCAAGGTTAACCTAAACCTAAATTGACACGTTTCCCGAGGTTATAAATACCTCCCTTAATCCTCATTAAGGGAGATGACGCAAAAAAGCATATTACACACATTAAACACTCTCACCTAGAGAGACCCAATCACTTTAATTTCCGCATTAATTACTACTTAATCAAGTACTAACTTGACCGTCGGAGGCGGATCTCCAATCATCCAGAGCATCCGTTTGTTTTGCAGGTACAGGCGTCCGGTTCCAGTCTCGGAATTGTAACTCTCCCGCAAGACATCAGAAAACCCCGAAACAGGTTCCAATCCATCATAGAAGAATTGGATAAGCAAACTTTGATTGTATTCATGGTGAGGAGATGCTTGTGCCAACTCAATGAACCTTTCCCAAGCTTCACTAAGACTCTCATCCGCTTCTTGTTCAAATGATGCAATCCTCCTTCTCATTTCGGCGGTCTTTTCCTCAGAAATGAACCTCTTTAAAGAATGCCTTGACTATCTCCCTACATGTTGTGAGAGAATTTGGCTTGACTTGCTTGAGCCACTTCTTTCCTCTACCCGAAAGAGATTGTTGAAATAAGCATACGGATGTACTCTTGAGAAACCTAAAGTGTTTGAATCATGGCACAAACCTCAAGGAATCTATCAAGGTGCTCAATAGGATCTTCACTTGGAGAACCCGAAAAATGTTCTACATGTACCATTCTAGTGTATTGAGGATGAATGGTAAAATTGGCTTCCGTGACGAGTAGACAAATCCCTCCCATGAGTTCATAATCCTTCGGGTTTCCAAACTCACGAAACAAAATACCATCTTCTCTTCCCTCCATTTCCTCACTCTTAAAAATCGAAGACCAAGAATCACTCTCACTCACAATAAAAACACCAAGACCTCGCGCCTCTTCTTTATAAAGCTTACAGACTTGTCTCAAGTACGGTCGATCTCGTGGTCAATGTAATATGTGGGTGGTCCTTGAGACCTCCTTAGCATCCACTAAAGCTAAGCAAACAATTAGCAATGACTAGCAAGAGAGTAAATGAAAAAAAAAAACAAAAAGCAACAAATCCAATAAAAACACAATAAGAGTGCCAAACTAGCCATTTTTGTTTTCAATAGGATCTTCAATTCAAGCTCAATTTCCTTTTGGCATTAAAGTTTGTAAGATCTGTTTTGCTGCTTGCTTTTAATTATTGTTTTTAAACTTTGTTGTTGATGAAATTTCAATTTAATTTTTCTTGTTTAAACTTGATTAGCTTGTTTGGTTTAGTTTATATTACACTTGCAATCATGATGATGATAATCATAAGCTTTGTTTTGTGTCTTCAATTCATAATGATTAGTGAGTAGATTTCTTAGCTAGGGTGTTGGGGAAGCATGTATGATTGATCGAATGTTACTCATTTAAAGATTTTGATCAATAGAATGTTTTGACTAAATTGATTGATGGATTTGTGCATGTGTTTAGTTTGATAGGGTTGATAACCCTAAATTGCTAAATTGATTGCATTGTTGATCTTGATGACATGACCACTTCATTTGAGATTTCAGATTTTAAATTTGTTTGAATTGTTATTCTACCAGTTTTCCATTCATAGCAGAAACCTAGCCTGGCAATTAGTCTAGATAGCCTTTTGAACTCTTTGATTGAAAATGCCAGTAGTCCTTGCAATACTCCATTGCTTCAATTTACCCCTAATTTGACACCTCTATCATGATTATATGGGGAATCTAATCCCTAGCATCTTTGTGATTGATTCTTTCTCAATTTCTTGCTTGCTTGATAAGTTTAACTTACACTACACTCATATTTTAACTTCGAAATAGCTTAATACAAGACTATAGTAATTGATCTCCCCATTCCTCGTGGATCGTCTTGGACTTGCTCCTGCATTAGGTGTAGGTTCGGTTTATAAATTTTATTGACTTAGGTAGCTAGTCGAACGACTTATTTTCACCCTTTGTCACATGGCGCTGTTTCTGGGGAATCGACGTGGTTTGTTTGCTTTAGTTTGTTGAGTATATTTCATTCATATTAAAAATACAAAAAGATTTTCCTCTTTAGGCTACACTTGTAGCCAAGCTACTAATCGTTTCATTGAGATTGTATGCATAGTACATGTACTCGTTCACTTGTGCCTCTTGATCCAAAAATTGAAAGGACAATCTCTAGGAGAAGGGTTGCTTCATGATCTTTGAGCCCCTATCCATCAAGAGAAGAGTTGCAACAATAACTTGATCACGAAAATATGGATGAAAATCCAAGAGTTGTTTTGAGGGAGTTGAGGATTCCCGATGTTTATAGGTTTGAAAGTGGCACTGCACCACCTACAACTCCCGCTAATGACTTTGAGATTCGTCCGGCCATGATAAAATTGATCGAGAGAAGGAAATTTAGTGGAACTAAGCATGAAAGTCCACTAAAGCATGAAAGCCTTTTCCTTTTTCTATCATAGGAAGGGCTTTGGAGTGGTTGGATAAGGATGTGAAGCTATTGACATTAAGAACATGGGATGAGGTCACTAAGGAGTTCTTGTCTAGGTTTTACTCTCAAAAGAAGACAGCAGAAGCAAGAGCTCTTATTCAATGTTTCAAAAAAAAGTCTAGTAAGAGCCTTTATGAGGCTTGGGAGAGATACAAGGAATACCAAAGAGAATGCCCTCATCATGGAATTCAAACGTACCAAATCATCCAATTCTTCTATGGAGGATTCAGTCAACAAGGCAAGTCATGTTTAGATGCGGGGGCCGGTGTCCCTATCATGAATCACATAGAAGAAGAGGTGGTGGACATCATTGAAGACGTGGTTAGACACTACATGGATTGGCAAGATGAAGAGAAAGAGTCTTAAGGCATAGGAAATGTGGTGTACTCTATCGATCACCTCAATGCCATCAATAATCTAACTTCCCAAGTTATAAATTTAGCCAAGGAGATGACTTCCATTAAGTCAAACATAAATGTGCTACCTTCTCATGATCCAATTCTTCCCTCCCTAATTAAGGGGAGTTGTACATATTCTAACTTTATTCCTCCTTCTTCTTCCAATGATTTGTCTAATGAATGCTTGATTTTTGATGTGTGAGGCTCCTATGAACATGATTCATCTATGTGCCCTCATGCTTTAATGGATGTGTGTGATGATTTTGACGGCAATGAAAACGAGCATGGAATTATGTGTCCAATGACAATAGACCTAGGTTTAATGGTCATCGCTACCAAGGGCAAAGGAATTACCAAAACCAAGGAGTAATTTTGGTAACTACAAACAAAGTGTTGGTTATAGAAACCAAAGAAATCAAGGTTTCCGGGCTATTATAACGAACAAGGTGGTAATGGAAATGAAAGTTACCAAAACCAAGGTTATGGGAATCAAAACCAAGGTTTTGGAAACCATAATCATGGTAGGGGTAATTGGAACAATCAAGGACAAGGAAATTTTGAAAATAATTTTCAAAGAGGTCCTCCTCCCGTATTTGTTCCGAAGACTCATGCTCAAAGTGATAATTCCTATGCTCCTATTTCTACCTCTAGGTCTCATTTGGAAGACATCATTGAAAACCAAACTAAGTTGTTTAATACTCACATAGAAATTAGTGATAACAAATTCAATGAAGTGATGACCCATAACAAAATGCTTGAGAACCAAATCTCCCAACTAGCCAATGCTTTGAAAGATCATGCATGCCCCTCTTCCCTACCTTCTCAAGGCCTAGGCCCAAAGAGACCCGTGAATTCTATTGTCACAAGAAGTGGAAGGGTTCTTGAGGAAAGTTTTTAGGGTTTCATAGTGATCCACACTACGCGGAAAGAAACCCGCCAAGACCCGCCCCCATAATAAATGCAATTAACCAGCAAAACGTAATTTAAAGCATAAGAAAGGATAAAAGATTATACCTTTGGTGCGTGCTTCGCTCAACTTTGAGATCTTACTTGAACCCCGAAAATACGAGGTCTCCAACGGGATCGTACCCTCGAACCCGACCCGAGCGTCCTAAGCCTCGAAGGTTAGTCGAGGCCCGGAAAAAACAAACTAAGAGTTTTACAAATTCAAGGTTTACTCAAATCAAGAGTTGCCTTTTCAATTCATTGTACTTTCCCAAATACCCAAACTTTGGTATTTATAGGGAAATGAACCCTTGATATTCATTTCCCAACCAATGTGGGAGAATGAATAAAGTTGATAATTAATTTAATTTTAAATTAAATTAATAATCAAATCAATCACAATGCAACAAGTGTCAGGGGAAGGACCATGAACCTTGGGGGGACCATTGGCTTGCTCCCCAAGGCATGCTACATGCCTTTGGTCCCCACTCACCTCAAACCGCCACCAAGCATGCTGGGCTGGCAGCCAGCTAGCAAGCCCCGCATCACCCCAGCTAGCATATGCGTGCTGTGCTGGGCGATGCTCGTGCTGTTGTTGCGTGCTAGTGCTAGGCGCTGCTAGCGCTGGCCTGGCACTCACACTCGCACGCAAGGCCCTGCCAACGCGCACACCTATGCAAGGCCCACCATGCGTGCTGCTGGCGAGCCACGCATGCTGGATGGCTTGATGCTTGGCGATGATGCTGGCATACACGCACACGCACACACGCAAGTGCCCAGCACTGCGATGATGCTATGTTGCGTGCTAGCGATGGTGCGACAGGCCTAGGCACAAGCATACGCACACACGAACATGCCCACCCATGCGATAGTGCTGTGCTTGTGCTGCGATGATGCGATGGGCTGCGATAGTGCCTAGGCACCCATAGACGTATGATGCGGTGCTGCTATGCCATGCGAAGGCACGCACACACGCACATGGTGCTGCGATGGGTAGCCTAGTGCGCCTAGCACTCATGGCTTGCCTAGCACACCATGGTGCGCCTAGGACACACATGGTGCGCCTAGGCTTGCGATGAGCTATTCTAGCCTAGCACTTCATATGGATAAGCCAATGTGATGCTACGACTATGCTCGCACTTGTTGCTTGTGATTTTGTGACGCTCGATCTCGACGCCTTAGGATCGATATCCGACGTTTGTATTCGTAAAATTTCGTCGACTCATTAAATCCTTCGGATTAATTCGTCGTCTCGAATCAGTTGTTCGATTGGGTTTGACTCAAAAGGTTCAATTGAGATTAAGCTGTAATATTAATTATAACTTAATATTACCGATCGGAAGCGGCCTCCACCTAGGAATTCCGATCACTTAACCTTACTGAAGAATTAGCTCTGTAATAATACACTTGTTGGAAGGACACCATTCCTTTCAATCTCCCACTTGTCCTTCCGGACAAGTGTGCATACAGTGTATAGCCCATTTCCTATGTTGCTTAATGTCTCTTCGTGAACTATAAGGTAAGATTCATCGTCATCCTTACTACGTTCAGAAGTGTTTCTTGATTTCCGAGTTCGACTGTCAATTATCAGATGATTTCTAAAATCCATCTGAGCATGGCCATGCATTTTCACAGTCTCGCTCTTCGAGCGGCCTTGTAAACAACAAAGACATGTTCACTACTGTTAATAGGGGGACATTCCCTGTCTTGTATTGTAAGTTTCTCTTACTAAGAGGACCTAATATCCTGAATGTTCCCGTTATGATCCCCAGTTACGGCAGACGTTAGGCAAAATGAAAGAGACTAGTACTCAAACAAGAAAACTTCAAAATAATCATGGTCAAGGAAACGAGTTCCGATAGCTATAATGAGAAATGTACTTATGACAATTTTGAATCTCTTAAATTACTCTCATAGGTCGATCCGGTGCTGTTCCAAACTGGCACCTGTGCAAATGATTTATGACCATCATATCCTTGGAGCACAAGAAATGGTGCTGTAAATCATACTACACACTAATCTCTAGTGGTCATCAATCGTCCATTAGTTAGATGTCCTCGATTAGGGATAATTTTCGATTTAAATATTCAAAGTTCACTTAACAGGTGTTTCTTTATCCAAGACATGGTCTTGATACCATGTTTTGAATATTGCCATAAATCGAATGGACTCATTATTTAATTCTAAACCACAATTAAATAGTAATGGAGTGAATGATAAATTTAAACAAAAATTAATTACTCCATTAAAGAATGGTTTCAATATAGTGTCTTACATTAAAACATCTAGTTTAATTAAAACACATGTACACGGAATTTCAAAGCCCGTCTCCGATGTGCTTGATTCCCATTGCCTCAACGTGTTTGTTGTGTTTCACTTGAGGCAGAGGTTTAGTCAAAGGATTGGCCACATTATCATCCGTGCCGATCTTGCAAATTCTGATTTCACCTTCGGATTTCCATTCCCTTATCATGTGAAATCGCCTTTGGACATGTTTGATCTTCTGGTGCTCTCTTAGCTTTCTGGCCTGAGCGAAAGCTCCATTGTTGTCACAGTAGAGATCCATCGGACCCTTGATGGAGGGTACAACACCAAGTTCACTGATGAATTTGCGAATCCAAACAGCCTCCTTAGCGGCTTCTGAAGCTGCCTAGTACTCGGCTTCTGTTGTAGAATTTGTAGTGGTGCTCTGCTTGGCACTCTTCCAGCTAAACGCTCCTCCATTCAGACAGAATATGTATCCTGACTGTGACTTGAAGTCGTCTCTATCAGTCTGGAAGCTAGCGTCGGTGTAACCTTCAACAACCAAGTCTTTATGTCCATCATAAACCAGGAATTTATCCTTGTTCCTTTTCAGGTACTTCAGGATTTTCTTGGCCGTAGTCCAATGCGCCTCTCCTAGGTTTCATTGGTATCTTCTCGTAGCACTCAAGGCATACGATACATCTGGCCTGGTACATATCATGGCATACATGATCGAGCCAATCAGCGAAGCATATGGAATCAGATCCATTCTCTCTCGCTCAACAGGTGTCTGTGGACACTGTTTCTTGCTAAGAGTTATGCCATGGGACATGGGTAGATGCCCTCTCTTGGCATTCTCCATGTTGAATCGTGACAGTACTTTATCAATGTAAGTACTCTGGCTCAATCCAATCATCCTCTTAGATCTATCCCTGTAGATCTTGATTCCCAATATGTACTATGCCTCTCCTAAGTCCTTCATTGAAATACACTTTCCCTACCAGCCCTTTACAAACTCCAGTAATTTTTTGTTGTTTCCAATGAGCAGTATGTCATCGACATATAGGACTAGGAATGCGATGTCACTCCCACTGACCTTCTTGTATACATAAGATTCATCTAGATTCTTGATAAAACCAAACTTGCTGATGGCTTCATCAAATCGCAGATTCCAACTCCTGCTGGCTTGCTTTAGTCCATAAATGGACTTCTTAAGCTTGCAAACCTTTCCAAATGCCCACACTAGGCGAAAATGATAAATGGGCACCGGTTCAAACCCCCCCTCCTAAGGTATCGGTTTTGAACCGTTGGGGATTTGAGGGATTCCAAATCCATGCAAAGTTGGCACCGGTTCAAAACCGGTGCCAACTAAAGCATTTGGCACCAGTTTACTGGTGCTACTTAAAGCATTTGGCACCGGTTAACCGGTGCCAACTACATGCTTTGGCACCGGTTAACCGGTGCCAAGTAAGTGTTGTGCTGTTTTTTTTTTAATTTTAACTACTAATGGCACCAGTTAACTGATGCCAATTATGCCTTCAAAACAAAAAAAAATGGTGCCAATTATGCCTTCAAAAATAAAAAAATTAATTGCAATTGAATTCACTGAAAAATTCAGCATATAATGAAACAAAACACCAAATATCAAACTTCCCTAAAAAAGCACCAAAATCGTAATATACAATCACATATAAATATTGCTGAATTTATTTTTCATTTTATTAAAAAAAAAAAAAAAATTGCTAAATTTGTAATTTTACAATCAATTCAGTTGTTATTTACAATTTACAATCATTAAAGTTATAAATTTAAACCCAGAAACTTCGACTTCAAACTCAGCTTAATCACAAACTTAAAACTGAAAAAAAAATCAGAAACTTCCAACCTGCATCAATTAAAATAATAAAAATCAGAACTTAAAAACATTGAACTCAAAAAAAGTAAAAACCCAGAAATTTCTAACCTAGAAAAACCTAAAAAATTTAAACCTAGAAAAACCCAGATATTTCGAACTTAAAAAGAACTAAAAAAAACATAAAAATGTTGAACTCAGAAACTTTGAACAAACAAAAAACCAATAAAAACCTAGAAACTAATAAACCCTGAATATACCAAGAAAAATTCAAGAAAAACCCAGGAATTTCAAACCTAGAAAAACCCAAAAAAAAACCTTGAAATGTCGAAATCAGAAACTTAAACAAAAAAAACAACAAAAACAAAGAATATAATAAACCAGAAAACAATAAACCTAGAAAAAACTGAGAAAAAATAAATAAAAAACACCGAGGACCCAAGAAACCCAGAAAAACCCATAATCCAGAAACCGAAACCCTAACCTCAAACAAACCAAACCCTAACCTCAAATCTTGATTATCAACGGAGGGCAGTGGTGGCTGATGTTTGCATGGTTTGAATAATTATCGGTGGCGGCGATGATTGTTGTCTTGGTGTCGACGGTTGTTGAGAAGAGCAAGAACTACAAAGAACAGAGAGAGGAAGGGGAAAAAGGAGAGAGATGAGGGAAAATAATGATTTTAATTTGGATTATTTTTCTCTCTATATAGTATTCTAGTTTAGTTTCTAAAAACTGAAGAGGAAGAAGATGGATAGCTCCTCTCTTTTTATTTGAACAAGAGAACTGAAAAAAAAGAGAAATTAGAGATGAGAGAGAGAAGCAAAGTGAAAAAGAGGTAGATGAGCATGACAGAGAGTAAAAGTGTTTTAAGGGTTTATAATTATATAAGCAACCCGATTTATTTTCTTTTATTAAATATGATATTGCACCGGTTTGGCTTGAACTGGTGCCAAATAACACCGGTTGTCTTTTTCTTTTCTTTTTTTTTTTAATTGGCACCGGTTAACCAGTGCCAAAAGTCAATATTCCCACCGATTTTCAAAAACCGGTGCCAATAACACGGTGCTTATTTCCTTTTTTTTACTAGTGCCATTAGGAAGGCGGTTTTGACATCCATCTGCCATATTTCGTAATCGTAATATGCAACAATCGCTAGAATAATCCGGACAGACTTTAGCATTGCAACCGGTGAAAAGGTTTCATCATAGTCAATCTCGTGGATTTGTCAATAACCTTTTGCCACCAGTCTAGCCTTATATATAGATACATTTCCATCTTTGTCTGTCTTAAATTTGAAGATCCATTTGCAACCAATGGGTGTGTAACCCTCGGGCAAATTCACCAAGTCCAAGACATGATTTTCAGACATGGAGTCCATCTCGGATTTCCTGGCCTCTTGCCATTTAGCAGAGTCGGGGCTCGTCATAGCTTGCTTGTATGTCGCTGGCTCATTTCCATCCATAACTAGGATGTCTTGATCATCGGTTAAGAAAATACAAAGGTATCTGTCTGGTTGAGATCTTTGTCGTTGCGACCTACAAAGGGTAATAGGTTGAGCATTTACATTGTCTGTTTGATTCTGATCAATCTTCTCAGCTGCTTCCAAAGCACTTAGATTGTTAGTTTTATCAGGTTGACATTGTTTCTCATCCTCTTGAACTTCGTCGAGTTCGATTATCCTTCCACTTGTCATGTTGGAAAGGTGTTCCTTCTCCGAAAAGACACCATCGCGAGCAACAAACACTTTGTTCTCGGATTTATTGTAGATGTAAAACCCTTTGGTTTCTTTTGGATACCCCACAAAGAAACACTTATCTGATTTAGGGTGAAGTTTTTCCGAAATTAATCGTTTGACATATGTTTCGCATCCCCAAATCTTGAGAAAAGACAACCTAGGAGGTTTCTTAGTCCATAATTCATATGGAGTCATTTCAACAGCTTTTGACAGAGCTCGGTTCAGTGTTACTGCCACGGTTTGTAGCGCATGTCCACAGAAAGAGATAGGAAGTTCACTAAGACCAATCATTGATCGAACCATGTCTTACAAGGTTCGATTCCTCCGTTCGGACACTCCGTTCCATTAAGGAGTTCCGGGAGGTGTCAACTCTGAAAGTATACCATTTTCTTTTAAGTGATCGTCGAATTCATGGCTCAAATATTCGCCACCTCGATCCGATCGAAGTGCTTTAATTTTCTTGCCAAGTTGATTCTCAACTTCTTTCTGAAATTCTTTGAATTTGTCAAAGGATTCAAATTTATTTGACATTAAGTTGATATAACCATATCTACTTATGTTTGTTAACGAAGTTGAATTCTTAGATGTCTTAGTTAGCGGTATCAACTTTGTCTAATCATATGTAAAAACATGCAATTTCATTGAACATATATTTGCAAGACAATTTTGAAACAACTATTGTCAAAGTCTTACATGTAAACTAACTAGGTTTCCAACACCATAGATCATAGTATGTTCAAAAGCATGATGAAAACTAGGATTAGTTTAATTACATGTCATAGACAAAATGGTGCATGCAAGCACGACCGAAAAACCATCTTCGTCGTCTACTTGTCCTTGCACCAACACTTGATAAGCTTCTCACTTGGTTCCTGAAAAGGCAACATAAAGTGAGTTATACTTGGTATCTAATACCTATGATAAGCTTAATTCACAAGTGTTTAGGGAATATACCTGAGGAAGATGCTCCATTTCTCTCCTCCTCTTCCTGAAAGAGCTTACATTCTCTGTTGTAGTGGCATTTCCCACCACAATAGAAGCAACGCTTCTTTTCCTTGACCTTGAAATCCCTCCTCCTTGATGGTCTTTTGGTTGCCCTAAGTAAATTGGCTAAGTGAAGTAGCTCCACCACACTCTTCAAAGAATGTGTCTCCTTTCTTTTAGAAATATATGCCCTTAGTGCATCATGTCCTAAGTGGAGTGAAGTGAGCATAATATGACCAGCCATTCTATCTTCTAATGGAATTCCGAGGAGTTCCATGTGTTTAAAGAGCCTAGTCATTCTTGCCACATGGGGTCGGAGGGGCATACCCGGTCTCAACTTAGTGTTGCAGACTGTAGACCAAAGATGGTACCTTTCTTTAACAAGACAACCTTGATCTGATGGCTTCACATTCACGTCTGTAAGTGACCTAGTCACCTCAAACAAGATTCCATCATTGTTGTCGTTGAAACTCTTAGAGAATCTCACACCGACAACATCCCTTATTCCTCCAAGGAATAAGTCTGGAAAAGAGAATGGAAGTTTTTCTTTCCATTCTTCCGGGATGGAGTTAGCCATGAGTTGTGACACTAATTTGCAATCATTGGACCATGCACAATAAGTTTCGTCACTCAAATCTTTCTTGGCACAGAGGGTTGGGAGCGAAGTATCCAGAACATACTCCTTGGAACAACTCCGGAGAGTTTTCCTGAGTTCCTCTTCCCATTCTTCAAGGTTTGTCAAGTTAAGCTTGATAGCCAACTTATCGGGGAGACCCGGGCACATATGGTTGTTGTTTGAGTTACTTGCAGACATTGTTCTACAATTGAAAGAATTTGAAATGAAAAACCTTTCATAATCCAATAAGTTTAAAATTTAAAAGTGTTCATGCATGTTTTCAATCTTATTGAGCATTTTATCCATGCATTAATAAATGTCCCTTTTGGGCGAGAATAAAATGATTCCGAGATCCCAAAGATTAAGAAATGGTTAAGCATGCTTTGGCTTGTCATAATCATTAAATATCTTAAGGTAATAAATCCAATTGCTAATAGCTCTTAGCTACTCTCGGTTTGATAAAATGTCGCATCTAATGCATTCCTGACATTTTATCTCTTTTGCCACGACATCTAAGGACTCGTCACTGATATCGTTGAGCTTAACCAAAACAACTTGTATACCTAGTATACCTTACGTTCCTAGGGAAGTAGTGATGCCTCGCTTTGGCGTAGCCCATCACATACGCGCATTAGTTCGGTAAGTGTTGTTCTTGGAACGGCAAATTTTAGCTCAATATTATTAAGGGACCTAGGGTTTCTATGTTGGTTGATTTAAGTGAACTTAACTAATCATCGCAACATTTGAAATCCTAGACATGCATCTAAAATTCATGTATAACAATAATATATGTATATATAAAGCATAAATTGATGCATTTGGCAACTAGCATGACCCCTTGAAATCTTCAAATCTTCAAGGGTCTTCATCTTGGCTCGTCTTCATCGAAACGTCGTCTTGAGACATCTTGGCCAAAATAAAATAACTAGCTAGTATGACTAAGATTAATCTAAAGTACAAAAATACTTAACGGTTCGCAGACCGTATTTAGATTTACAAAAATACACAACGGAGTGCAGTCCGTATTTTCTATCCTAGTCGGGTCCTACTAGTTTCCTTTTTCAATAACCTGTTTTAAAAACAATCTTTCATTCACCCATTCACTATTTGTGAATGGCCCATGCATATTACGAAATACACAATTAAACACGCAAAACTAGTAACTAACTTAGGTCGTTAATCCAATTAACACGCCTATTTAAAACTAGTCAAAGTTGTTTAATCCATTATTTCAAAAAGTAAATTGCTCAAGTAATCAACTAAGCTCCCACTAAATTCCGCATCCATACTTAATCAATCCAATTAATTAAGTTGGCTTAACCCATAGTTTGTCAAAATAAAATTATTTGCAAAAGCCGGAAAAATCGAGGTTTAACCTCGTTAAAATATTTATATAAATTATTTATAACGGCAAAATTTTCGCAAAATTACATAGCTCACTATTAAGAAAAATAGCCCACACAAGTGCTTGCTGGGTGCGCACCATGGCTGCTAGGCAGCCCTTGTGTTGCGCTTGCTGTGCTGTGTGTTAGCATCCACGCCCAGCGTAGCGTGCTACGCCAGCCAGCACTAGCAGCTCGCTACGCATGCTAGCTTGCTAGCTGGTGCTTGGCAGCATATGGAAGGCTTGCTGCCTCCCTGCCAAGAAGCACGCAAAAGCAACTCCAATAGCCCAGCCACGCACCAAGCACTACGACAACACGCAACTGCCATGCCACACAGCAGCCCCTCAAGGCACACCCCTGTGCACACCATAGACAGCCACATATGGGCTGCTAGGCAGCCCGGCTAGCCTTGGTGGCGCTTAGGTGTTTTTGCCTCGATTTACAAGCCATTTCTTAGGATTTTAATCCCGATTTACGTGTGACATAAAATTAATCTAAATTTATTTTAAAATTAATTTAGGGCAAAAATGAAAATAAAACAACTCCAACTTAATTAAATTCAATTTTAATGGTGCATAAACCTAAATCATTCAAAAATTATTTTGAAACAACTTTTAGGTCTTTCTTTATGCTTAAAATTGAATGAGCCATGTCCACAATTAATTTAGCCAATATGCAAATTAATAATGGATTTGACAAATGGGAGTTGGAAAAATAAATTAACCATCTAATGATAAAAATTTTCCAACTTTCATACTTGTGTAAAATACCAAGATTACATCTTCCAATATGAGGATTAATCAAAATTTTACTCACAATTATTTGAACTTCATGGATTTTAATCAACCAAAATGAAAAATCCAAACTTTGTTCAATATGGAATTTAGGGTTAGAGTTCCAATCATTTAAACTTTTAAAGATTAGATCTTTAACATACTTGGGAACTTAAAATTACACATTCACACATTAATGCAATTTATTTGCATAATTGTGAAAAAACAAGTTTGTGTGACAAATAGCATATCAACTCGAGCACTAATTAAAAATCCATAATTATTCTTAAGGATATTTAAAGTAGCATTAGATTAGGGATGCAATAATGCATTTAATCTAACCTTGTAATGCTTGCATTAATCAAGGCTTAAATAGGATTTAAAATTTTCGTTGAAAAACGAAAAAACCTAAAAACTTGGGTTTCTGGTTTGAATTTGGCTACTGGACAATCCTCATAGAGAGGTGATTCTGTTTCAGAATGTTGATTCCACCCAAAAATCACCGTTTTTGAGCCAAAATCTGGGTTCGACAGCCAAATCGAAAAAAAATATGAGTTTTAAAATTAATTAAAACGACTTCTAATCTAATTAGAAAAGCAAAACCAGAAATTAAATCCTACTTTAAAACACCTTAATTAATAAATAATTGCAAACATTAAAAAGGAGCGTGGCTCCGATACCGCTGTAGGGTTTCGTAGTGACCCACACTATGCGGAAAGAAACCCGCCAAGACCCGCTCCCATAATAAATGCAATTAACAAGAAAAACATAATTTAAAGCATAAGAAAAGGATAAAAGATTATACCTTTGACGCGTGCTTCGCTCAACTATGAGCTCTTACTTGAACCCCGAAAATATGAGGTCTCCGACGGGATCGTACCCTCAAACCCGACCCGAGCGTCCTAAGCCTCGATGGTTAGTCGAGGCCCGAAAAAACAAACTAAGAATATTACGAATTCAAGGTTTACTCAAATCAAGAGTTTCCTTTTCAATTCTACTCAAGGTTGTGCTTTCCCAAATACCCAAGCTTTGGTATATATAGAGAAATCAACCCTTGATCTTCATTTCCCAACCAATGTGGGAGAATGAATAATGTTGATAATTAATTTAATTCTAAATTAAATTAATAATCAAATCAATCACAATGCAACAAGTGTCAAGGGGAGAGAGAGAGTTAGGTGAGGACCATGAACCTTGGGGGGACCATTGCCTTCCCCCCCAAGGCATGCTCCTAGTCTTTGGTCCCCACTCACCTCAAACCGCCACCAAGCATGCTGGGTTGGCAGCCAGCTAGCACCAGCCAGCAAACCCCGCATCACACCAACCACCATATGCGTGTTGTGCTGGGCGATGCTTGTGTCGTTGTTGCGTGCTAGTGCTAGGCGCTGCTAGCTGCTAGCGCTGGCTTGGCACTCACACTCGCACGCAAGTCCCGGCTAACGCGCACACCTATGCAAGGCCCAGCATGCGTGCTGCTAGCGAGCCACGCATGCTGGATGGCTTAATGCTTGGCGATGATGCTGGGTATACACGCAAGTGCCCAGCACTGCGATGGTGCTATGTTGCGTGCTGCGATGGTACGACAGGCCTATGCACAAGCACACGCACACACGCACAGGCCCAGCCATGCGATAATGCTGTGCTTGTGTTGCGATGGTGCGATGGGCTGCGATAGTGCCTAGGCTCCTATGCACGCATGCTGGGGTGATGTTGTGCTATGTGAAGGCATGCAGAAACGTACATGGTGCTGCGATGGGTAGCCTAGTGCGCCTAGCACTCATGGCTCGCCTAGCACACCATGGTGCGCCTAGCACACACATGGTGCGCCTAGGCCTGCGATGAGCTAGTCTAACCTAGCACTTCACATGGTAGGCCAATGTGATGCTACGGCTATGCTCGCACTTGTTGCTTGTGATTTGCGACGCTCGGTCTCGACGCCCTAGGCTCGATATTCGACCTCTGTATTCGTAAAACTCCGTCAACTCATTAAATCCTTTGGATTAATTCGTCATCTCGGATCGGTTGTTCGATTGGGTTCGACGCGAAGGGTTCAGTTGAGATTTAGTTGTAATATTAATTATACCTTAATATTACCTATCGGAAGCGACCTCCACCTAGGCATTCCGATCACTTAAACTTACTGAAGAATTAGCTCTGTAATAATTCTAAACCCTTTATCAAAATAATAAACTTGTTGGAAGGACACCATTCCTTTCAAAGTTTGCCAAAGAAGAGTGTAGCTAAGGAGAGTTCACATGATATTTTGGTTGATGAGGAGGGAGATGGAGATCCTTAGGGTGCGAAAGTTGCTCAGAAACCTTGTGAGAAGAAGGTTGAAAATGAAGCATTGAAAGTTATGCATCCCTACCCCTAAAATTTTATGATGCATAAAATGAATGAGCAATTTAGGAAGTTCATTCAGATTCTTAGACAAATTCACCCTTCACTTTCTTTCACCGAGGTTATCCAACAAATGCCTAATTATGCCAAGTTTCTCAAGGAAGTAATATCACCCTTCAATTAGCCGATCGATCGACCAAATTTCCAAAGGGTAAGATAGAGGATGGTCCTTTAAGGGTGGGAAATTTGTAATTCCTGTGATTTTAGTGGTTTTAGATATGGATGAGGATGCAAACATTCCTACAATCCTTGGTCGACCTTTCCTTGCAACTTCAGGTGCCATGATTGATGTAAAGAATCCCAAAATCTCACTTATAGTTGGTGAAGAAGTCATTGAAATTGATTTGAATGATAGCATGAAATTTCCTTATTCTTCACTTGAGAATTGCATGAGAGTTGAAACTAATTAATCATATTGTGAATTCCATGCATAAGCACTTACTTAAATCTAATGATCTACTTGAGTGTGTATTGTTGAACAAGGAAAAGATAGGTGATTAAGACAAGGAGATGGCATTCTATGAAGCAATCCTTAAAGAAAGTTTGGAAGAAAATGACGATCAAGTTTGCATGGAGTAGACAACTGATTGTGTCTCTCCAAAAACCAAACCCAGTGATGAGTACCTCTCACAATCTGATTTACGAGTTCGGTAAAGAGTTGAAAAGGCTCGTGAAGTTTCCTTAAGCCTTGACCATACCCCTAACCTTTCCTGAATGCTTTTAATGAAAAATCATTTATTTCATGTCCTTAAACCCAAAATTATTCATTTTGTGTCCTCAAAAACATTCATTTCGTGTCCAAATCTTAAAAATGTCCAAACCAGAATATTTATGTCCATAATCTTAGTCTATATGTTGTTTAGTTGGATGTGGCTTGAAATGAACTTTCAAACGATATATTATAAGCCCAAATCCGACATAAAACGAGTAAGTTATGACCAAAATATTAAACTAAGCCCAAACCAAGCCTAGGTCCACCTTACCTACGATCCAATGTGAAAGGAATAGTGTCCTTCCAAAAAGTGTATTATTCAGATATAGGGTTCGGAATTATTAGAAAGCTAATTCTTCAGTGAGGTTAAGTGAACGGAATGCTTAGGTGGAGGCCGCTTCCCATCAGTAATATTGATGTATAAGTCATTAGAGAATTACGAACAAAGACGTCGGATATGGAGCTTATAGCGTCAAAACCGAGCGTCGTAAGTCGAGTCGAATTGGAACGCGACAAGACAAGAAATCAAGCAAGCGACAAGTACGAGCTAAGTCGTAGCCTCGCATGGGCTTAGCCATGCGATTGCTAGGCTAGCTTAGGCCACCGCATGCATCACAAGGCATGCCGCAAGCCAAACATGCATATGCGTGCTAGGCTTGCTGGCCGAGCATGCTAGAGGGGCTGGTACACCTGGCCGCACGCATGCTAGCAGCTGGCGCGTGCTAGCTTGCTAGTATGCTGGGCCACACACCATGCCGAGCTTGCTCGCAGCGCATGTATGCTAGCATCGCAAGCTATTAGCGATGGCTAGCTAGTTGGTGCAGCATGGCCAGCATTGTTGGCGCGCTAGGCATGCTAGCATGCTAATCCCTTGTACATAGCAGCACCAGGCGCAGCATCGCAAGGCCAGCAGCACGCAAGAGCTTGCTGGTCCTCGCAAGCACGACTATACAATTATTGGATTTATACGAACGAACAAAAAAAAACAGCTTGTTCTGTTAGGTTCTTAGCTGCTTTTCGTCTCCTTCGCCTCTTTCATTTTAAAAAGTTTTCTTTTACTTTAGCTTTTCGTCTCCTTAATAGCTGGAAGTTCTCCAAAAGTGTGAAAAGCTGGAGGACTTTGTACCATCCATTCCAGTGTGGTTGAATTCTCTTCAACAACCCAAGGACTTGGAGCACAGTACTCCCACATTTATACCATAGGAACTAGTATAGAAGAGAGGTCTTTCCTTTACGTCGTAAAGAGAAGTAGTTAAGGCCAAAGCCTCTTCTTGAAGAAAGGGATCCGATCCACTCTCATAATCTTGGAGCTCCACTCAAAGAGTAATAGGATGTCATGCACATTATACATTGTTAGCTCAGCCTCAAGTGCAATTTGTGATGCCATAGAAGTGACATCTACCCATTTTTTCATTGCAGGATCATCTTTTGGCCCTTCTTTTGGATTGATTCTGACCAAAATAAAGCAACATGGAAACAATAATTTAATCTATGGAACGCTTGGTATTTTTATTTGACCATATTAATTGAAACTTTGTCTAACTAATAAGCACATACAAAATAATGTCTTACTAATATTTCCTAACTCATAAAACCACAAAATAATGTCTCACTATTTGAATCTTTGTCTAACTGTTGTACACGGAACTGCTAAAATAAAGAAGGAACGAAGTTACCGGGAATGAGACTGAGTCGCGGACTATGTCGCTCTCTTTAGAACATTCAAGGTACTGCCTTTGATTTGTGCAAGCAGCTCTAAAGTAACCGGATGTCCCCAGGATAAATCAATCTCTCGTAGCAAAAGGATATACCGATGGATTTGCACGGAACCGCCGGACAACTAAAGACTGCACTAAAATAATAATGCTCGAATATTTCTGTAAAACGTTTTATGTAAAATCAGAACAATGTAAAACGTTTTCTGTAAAATGTTTTTGTGAGTTGGTTTTTGTGTTTTTGTATGTATCAAACGGTGAGGGAGAGCCTCAAATTTATAGTGGGTTGTGTAATGTACCTGGACAGTTTTAATCAAGTAATTAACGCACATAATCAAGGCCTTAATTCACGTTAATTAGCTGTTGCAGAACAGACAAAAATCATTGCAATAACCGTTACGGAACAAATAAAAACAGTAACAGTTAAGAACTAATTATGAAATCAGTTACAATATCAAGGAATTAATCCTTGTTCAAAAATATAAATCTGTTTAAGAAATCCAACCCAACCTGGCCCGACCCGGTTCAGTTCGGCGCGCGTGTGTGTGTTAGATTGGTTTGGAAGGTGAGTCCTTCCTCTCCACAAAATGTGGGTAGCCCAAGGGCCACACCCCTTTAGGTGACACACACCTATATAAACCAAGCAACACTCTTATTTCCCACCAATGTGGGACTTTACCATTTTCACAAATTCACACTTAAAACAACTTTGTTCCAACAATGCCCAACTTGAATTTTTGAAAATATTTTCGAGCAGAATCCTTACATATATAGGTTGTGCATAAACAGAAGTGTTTTTCAACTTGAACTTCTGCGTAGTGAATACGATTCAGATTTAACAAGGGTAACTTGAAGTTTTGAACCCTATCTCTGACAACGTACCACACACTACCTATTCTCGGTGTTTGTCATAGACCCGTGCTATTACGGCCATGCACGTCTATCCCAGTATAGTGAACGCTCTAGAAATGCTGCCACACATTTCATAGGAAGCGGCCTCACTTCCACATTCACATAGGTGAATCTATCAAGAGTACTCCTGTAGCTAGGTACTCCACTCCAAATGGAGTATAGACTTCATTAAGAGTTCCTATTAACTCATCCTTGATCGCTTCAGGAATTTATATCTTTTGAACATAATCAACTCATATCACTCCATAACTTGTTATTACCCATTGAACCTATTTCTTGGGATCTCCAGTCTATAGGTTGGGTTACCATCATGTGTGACTCATTTTGATGGAAATAGTCCCATTTTCTTAGAAAAATTATGGACTTTCTCTCTAGCTAATCCTTTCGTCAAAGGATCAGCCAAATTATTCTCAGTGCGTACATGATCTACTCTCACAGCTCCAATAGAGAGATATTCTCTTACAGTGTTGTGCTTACGACGTATCTGTCGTCTCTTACCGTTGTAATAACGGTTCGGAACTTTTGCAATAGCCGCGGTACTATCGCAATGGATCAAGACAGCCGGTAATGGTTTTTCCCACAAGGGAATCTCACCTAGCAGGTCTCTTAACCAACTTGCTTCTTCACTAGCTGTAGCTAGTGCCATCATCTCTGACTCCATGGTGGACTGAGCCAAAATAGTCTGTTTCTTAGACTTCCAAGATACAGCTCCACCGCAATAGAGAAAATATATCCACTAGTAGCCTTAGAGTCATCTGATAAGGTGTTCCAGTCGGCATCACTATAGCCTTCTAGTACAGCTGGAAACCTCTCATAATGTAATCCTAGGTTCATGGTCCTCTTAAGGTATCTCATGACCCTTTCAATAGCATGCCAATGCTCAATACCAGGACAACTAGTAAACCTGCCTAATAATCCCACGACATAGGCAATGTCGAGTCTAGTACAATCAGTGGCATACCGAAGGCTGTCAATGACGCTTGCATAATCAGATTGCCTAACGACTTCACCAGTGTTCTTAAATAACTTTACGCTGGGATCATAAGGTGTACTAGCAGGTTTACAGTTAAAGTAACCATATTTCTTTCGGATTTTCTCAATGTAATGAGACTGATCCAAAGAAACTCCATTTTCAGTCCTAGTAATCTTAAACCCAAGGATTACATTAGCCTCTCCTAGATCTTTCATATCAAACTCAGCATTCAGCAATAGCTTTACATTATTCACAGCGTGAATATTCGAGCCAAAAATTAACAAGTCATCCACATGCAGACAAATTGTAGTGCAAATGTCATTCTCAAATTTTACATATATGCATTTGTCACTACCATTTATCTTAAAACCATGTGAAATGACTAAGTTATCAAATTTTTCATGCCATTGTTTAGGTGCTTGGTTGAGACCATAAAGAGACTTATCTAATTTACATACCAGATGCTCTTTTCCTGGGATGACAAAGCCCTCTGGTTAATCCATGTAAATTTCTTCTTCCAATTCACCATTCAAGAATTCAGTCTTTACATCCATCTAATGTACTACAAGAATAAAAACAGAAGCAAGAGACATTAGCACTCTAATAGAAGTTATTCTAGTTACAGGTGAATAAGTATCAAAGAAATCAACATTCTCCCTTTGTCTGTAGCCTTTAGCTACCAAACGAGCCTTATACTTATCAACGGTCCCATCAACTTTCAGCTTTCTTTTTAGGACCCATTTGCAGCCAATTATTTTGCAACCTGGTGGCAACTCAGTCAGGTGCCAAGTTCGATTAGACTCAAGTGAGTCCATTTCATCATTTGCGGCTTCTTGCCATAAATCTGCATCAACTGAGGCTAAGGCTTCTTGGAGGGTAGAAGGATCCTCCTCTACATTAAGGACTTCAAAGTCTCTAGCCCATTTGCTCCTTCTTAGTTCGGGTTCAGCATTCAAGTCTTGTGACTCCTGACTACAGGAATAATAGAGGAGGACGAACCCCCACTATTTCTAGATTTAAAAGGAAACTTGTCCTCATAAAAATCAGCATCATTAGATTCAATAATTACTCGTGCATTTAAATCAAAGAATCTATATGCTTTACTATTAATAGCATAACCAATGAATACACATTCATAAGCTCTACTAGCTAACTTAACTCTTTTAGGATCAGGAATCCTAACATATGCTAGACAACCCCAAGTTCTAAAATAAGAAATATTAGGTTGTTTATTACGAATTAATTCATAAGGAGAAAACTTACTCTTAGTCTTTGGAAAACGGTTCAAGACATAACAAACAGTGAGAAGAATTTCTCCCCACCAATGATCAGCAACACCAGAATTTAAGGAAATAGCGACTACTAACTCAGTAAAAGTTCTATTTTTCCTTTCATTCATTTCTGGAGAGTAAGGGGCTGACCTTTCATGTATGATACCGTGTGAATTATAAAACTCTACAAAAGCATCAGTATCATACTCAGATCCACGATCACTTCGTAACCTTTTTATTTGCCTGTTGAACTGATTCTCAAACTTTGTCACAAACAGCTTAAACATATCAAAAGCATCACTCTTATTTTTCATCAAATAAACACGAGTATAATCAAAACAGTCATCAATAAACGTGATAAAATATCGTTGTCCATTTCTTGTCAACGTTCCATTAAATTCACAAATATCCGAAGGTACTAAATCTAGCGGTTCTGAGTTCTAATCAGAGACTGATGAGTGGTTTTTGTAATCTTAGCCTGACTACAAAAATCATATTTATCAAAGTCATTGAGAGAAATATTAGGAATAAGGCCTAAATTGCTCATATTTTTTATGAGTCTTTTGTTCACATGACAAAGTCTAGCATGCCAAATATTAACAGAAGAAGACAACATATAAGCAGAATCAGAAATTTTATTAATCTCAACTTTCAGTTTAAACATGCCATCAGTAGCATATCCTTTTCCTACAAACATTCCATTCTTAGTTAAAGTAAATAAATCAGAACCTATGGTTTGTGTAAAACCAGCCTTATTAAGAAGAAAACCAGAAACTAAATTCTTTCTCATTTCCGGAGTGTGCAGTACATCCTTCAAAATGAGAGTCCGAGTCCTGCCAGAAGTAAACTTCAAACTCAACATTACCAATACCAGCAACATTAGTGGAATGGGAATCACCCAACAACACTTTCTTATCATCGGTGTTTTCAAAATACGTTTTAAACATCCGACGATCATAGCAGACATGGCGTGTAGCGCCAGTGTCTACCCACCACCCTTGTAAGGTTGATCTCAGTAACCTCCTGCGCAATTGCAGGGTTAGGCATGTTCCTTTACTTACGTTCCATATGGCCTAAATTTCCACACCTATAGCATAGAAATTGACCAGTACCATTCTTAGGGGGTTGAATCTAATGCTTTCCATTGTTCTATTGAACATTCAATTTATTTTTGTTGAAGTTATTCTCCCGGTTCTGAGGCTTGAAGTTCTTACCAGCAAGCTTGAGAACTGCAGCAGATTGCTTAGGAGCATTGTTTGCAGTGAGCTGTAAAACTTCTTCTTTCTGGTCCTGTTTTCTGGATTCTTCCTCTATACGGAGCCGAGTGATCAAACTCTCTAAGGAAAATTCCTTAGTCTTGTGCCTGAGACTGTTTTTGAAATCTTTCCAAGAAGGAGGCAACTTGTCAATAATAACAGCAATTTGAAATTGTTCATCAAGAGCCATACCTTTGGAAATTATCTCATGAGCAATTTTTTGAAGTTCGTGGGACTGCACTTCCATGGACTAATCATCAGTCATCTGAAATTTCTGACTGCATACTTTTGGCACCGGCTTCTTCGGTGTCATATTTCTTTTGTAGGGCATCCCACAAATCCTTAGCAGTGTTTTCCATATTATAATAGTCATACAGGTTGACAGACCATTAAGAATATAATTCTTGCACATGAAATCAGTTTCATTCCAAGTTTCAATTTCACTATTCCAATACACTAGGTCATCTTGTTCAGCATTATCAGGAATAACAGGCCGAAGGATAGTCAAGGCAGAATGCACTTTCATAACAGTGAGGAAAAATTGCATTTTTTGTTTCCACCTTTTAAATTGGGTGCCTTCAAAACGGAAGGGCTTGTTAAGGTCATTGGACATAGTGACATCTTCGGTAGACATAGTAACTACGACACGCAGTAAAGACTGTTCTAAAAATTGTTGTAAACGGAACTGCTAAATTAAAGAAGGAACGAAGTTACCGGGAATGAGACTGAGTCGCGGACTATGTCGCTCTCTTTAGAACATTCACGGTACTGCCTTTGATTTGTGCAAGCAGCTCTAAAGTAACCGGATGTCCCCCAGGATAAAACAGTCTCTCGTAGCAAAAGGATATACTGATGGATTTGCACAAAACCACCGGACAACTAAACACCGACACTAATATAATTGCTCGAATATTTCTGTAAAACGTTTTATGTAAAATCAGAACAATGTAAAACGTTTTCTGTAAAATGTTTATGTGAGTTGATTTTTGTGTGTATCAAACGGTGAGGGAGAGCCTCAAATTTATAGTGGGTTGTGTAATGTACCTGTACAATTTTAATCAAGTAATTAACACACATAATCAAGGCCTTAATTCACGTTAATTAGTTGTTGCAGAACGGACAAAAATCATTGCAATAACCGTTACGAAACAAATAAAAACAGTAACGGTTAAGAATTGATTATGAAATTAGTTACAAAATCAAGGAATTAATCCTTGTTCAAAAATATAAATCAGTTTAAGAAATCCAACCCAACCCGGCCCGGCCCGGTTCGGCGCGCGTGTGGGTGTTAGATTGGTTTGGAAGGTGAATCCTTCCTCTCCACAAAATGTGGGTAGCCCAAGGGCCACACCCCTTTAGGTGACACACACCTATATAAACCAAGCAACACTCTTATTTCCCACAATGTGGGACTTTACCATTTTCACAAATTCACACTTACAACAACTTTGTTCCAACACTAACTAATAAGCACAATAAAAATTGATTAAAATGAAATGCATTTTACAACATTTTGGCTACACAAACGAATTGTACAACAAACTAAAGTGCATTTTAACATCATCTTAAGGCCAAATCAGAAACAAAATCAAAGACATTTTACTTAGTTGTATTGGTTTACAGAATCAAATGACAACTTTAATTCCTATTTAAGGGAAACATATAAAGCATTCAAAGTGGACCAATGTGTTAGGGTTTTAAAATATTCTGAATATCCAACAAGTTATTTTCTGACGAACAACAATTTTCGAAACATCATAAAGTAGAAAGCCCAATTGGACTAAGTGAAATACATAAATCGTTAATCATCAAATTAGGGTCAAAATCACTAATTTTCTCAGAATTCCCAATTTATTTGCAAATTTAAATTTGAATTGAACACAAATGAATGTAGTTTTCAAATGAGGATACTACTACAGGTGGTAATAAAGTAATTGCATGAAATACTATCTTAAAATTGAGTAAAACACTTACGAGTTTGCAAAAGAATCCATGGTATTTGTGTATAAGCGCACTTGCCGTAACTAAGTTTGAATAATTAATTTTTTTTTTAGCAAATGGTAAGTTTGATTGTTTGAGGAGATTGAAGGGGAAATACTGAGGAGCGGAAATATGAAACGTTGAATTTTAGAAGAAATGAAACTAACAAAGGCGGGTAGATTACCTTGTTATTGAATTTTGTCTGAAACCGCCTTAATTGGTGATTAATATTAATAAAAAAAATCCAACTTAAATTTTTATTATTAAACATGATTTAAATAAATTTGGAATCCGTGTTTTTGTATTTTTCTTTTAAATTTTTTATTTTTTTTATTGAGGAACGCGTTGTATTAATTGATATTCCCTGATTATTAAAATAAAATTAAAAAAAAAAATTGGTTTTCCCTAAAACCAGTCAATGAAAAGCGTACTATTATTTTAACTCCTTGAAAAAAATCTTAATATAAAAAAAAAAAAGGAAACAAATATATCATGAAAAACTTTGACTTGTCAAAATCAAAGTGTAGGAGTAGGTTAGTAGGCTTGTCGGTAATTAGTGTTGTTATATTTTTTTTACTTATGCTTTATAGTCGTTACTGATTTTCATTTTTATGTTATGATACATTCATTTTAATATCTATTGTGACTTATTTTACGTATTTGATTTAACGTACGGTACCAATAGCAAAATATTAAGTGAAGACAAAATAGTGACATTGGTAAAATGACATAGTTGCATATTAAGTAATTTTTTGATATTTGGGGTTTAGGGTTCACTTATCATTTTATGTAAGAATGATCTAATATTAATAACTTCTCTACATGGATTAACTTTATGACTATCTAAATTTACCATATGAGATTGTACAATACACAACTCATTTGATTGGCGGATAATAGGTCGTTACTACTACCCTAGATAAAATATACAATTTTTACTCCTAACCTAGCTCTATCAAATTTAGGTGAGATAGTGGCAAGTTAGGGTCGAATCCCAAAGAAACGGGGGTCATGCACGATTACTGTGAAATCTAGAATCTATTGCTAGTGACAAATGGGATATTATGGGTTGTTTTGAGAAGTTTTATGATTAAACTATCTATCAAAAGAGACCTAATCAAACCAAAAATAAGGAGATTAAACTAGACACTCTAAAGCGAAAATGAAAGGCAAAACTATAGAGATAACAAGGGCAAAAAGTACTAGGGAGAGGGGGTTCCAATCATGATCAACAAGACACTAATGAAAATCAATAAGGATTTATACCAATGAGCACAAACTCTACTAGAAGCAATTCATTCTCATGCAACTACTCAAAGCAAGTTGATGAAATCAATCAAACCTAAACTAGATCATTCTCATGCATTTAATCTAGGACTAACATATTGGGGTTAAAGGTGCACACAATAACTCCAAACATATTTAATCACAATCATCAACTCAAGGTAAAACCCAATCAACAATCAATAGAAACTCAAGCAAACATGATTTTCACCCCCTTCCCTAGCTAAAAATCTAAGCTAGAGAAAGGAAAATAGCCACGACAACTAAACTAAACATGTATTCAATCCTAACACAACTTAGCATGATTCTAAATCAAAGAGAAAGCAATGAAACAAATAAAGCAAGGAAATTTATGGAAGAAAACATAAATAAGAACATTAAAACTAAATATTGGAGAATAAGGAGAAGAGATTACTATTAAAAATGTTGAAGGATTACCCATCCATGAAAGTAGTTGCAACAATCTAGAAGAAAGCTTGAATATTTGATTACAAAGATTGAAACTTGAACACTAGCTATTTTCTCTCTCTAAAAGATGTTCATTTTCTCTCTCTACAAGTTGTTTTGATGTCAATGGAATAGTAGTTGATTGAAGATTCAAGCTCAAGACTATTTATAGTCTCCTCTTAAAATGAGGAAAATGGGCAAGGGAGAGGGCTCTCCAAGTAGGCAACCGCGCCCTCTCCAACATGGGTAAGAAGTTCGCCAGACTCAGATCGCCGCGCCCGCGGCTGGTCATCTCTAGAAACTTCCCATTGGCTCAAGATCCCCCCTGTCCGCGCCCGCGGCTCTATGTAGCAGAGCGCCCTCTCCTTTGCAGCATCTCCTCTTCCTTTGATAAGCTTCCTTAGCAACTCCATTCCGTCTAGCAATTCAAAATTCGCCCACGAGAGCTAGGAGCTATCAAAACACACAAATAAAAGGTAAAAAGTAGAAGAAAAGATAGAAGGAAAGAGAAAACACGAGAGGGAGCTAAAGTAACTAAAATAGGAGTAAAAACGGTAAGAAGAGGTGCAAACAAGTGACAAATCGAGTAAATTCTCTAGTGAAAAAGGGTGAAATGGTGGCATTAATGCTACTCATCAAAATCCCTCACACTTGCCTCTTGCTTGTCCTCAAGCAAAACAAAGAAAAGAAAGACAAAACAAACACTACAAAGACAAACACAACATGGCAAGGCTTAGAAAACCAATATCAAATTTTAGGGTGGACAAATGCTTTATTCGGACTCAACCATGATAAACAAACGTCAAAGAATACTAGCCCTTCTCAATTACATGATGTAAGCACACTTCAAGATGCCAATGGTTGCAAGAGTTAAGCCTAAGCTAAGCATAGAGAACTAGTTAGTCATTCTCCACCCTAGTCCCCTCTAGAACGGTCCGCGTTCTCCCCACTAGCTTCAAATCATCCCCCTAGATGGCTCCTCATAATTCCACGAAGGAACCAGAAAAAAAATTCATTTTGAGGAGGTAAAAGATCATCCCGACATCTCAACTATGCATGCTCTCTCCATAGGGTTGAAAACCATCTCCCTCCACCGGTTATTGACCACGCACCCCTAAAGTCTAAGGGTCTTCACTAGGGTTGTAATGACTCGGCTCAAGGTAGAGGTAGGGAGAACATTTGAAATAGTGGTGGCAAGTCCTAAGTGAAGCAAGAGAATGGCCAACTCTCATAGACAAAACTCGAGAAACCACCACAACTCAAACGAACATCCATCATTTCGATTTCAACACATTACCAACCTTATTCAAAATATATATATATATATATATACACACACACACATATATATACACACACACACACATATATATATATACACACACACATATATATATACACACACACACACACATATATATATACACACACACATATATATATATACACACACACACACACACACATATATATATATATACACACACACACACATACACACACACACACACACACACACACACACACACACACACACATATATATATATATATATATATATATATTTTCACTTCATTTGATCCTCTTAGATTGCATCACCTTTCTCAAGCTTTTCTTGCATGTTCATGTACAAGCTTAAATTTCACATCATTATTCCAAACCAACTCTCCACATAATTTATGCTCATATTCAAAACGCTCATTACATTACCCTCACACTCCAAATGCTTCACTAACTAAGAGGGTTGGTAAAATATAGGTCGTTAGGCTTGTAATGCAGTTAAGACAAGAATGGGAAACATTAGGCTCAAATTGGTTGGCAAGTAGGTTGATGCAAAATGGAAAATCAAATTTGTAACTAAATAAAAGAGAACATTAAAAAAAAGAGATATGGTGCCCTTTTCCTCCCCTAAAAGTGCTAGGTCACGATCTCAGGAGCTAGCAATTAACACAAGGATTAAGACACGCATAGTTGAGGATCCTAAAATGCCGCACAACAAATTGATGAAGGCTTGAACAAAATGAACCTCACAAGGGATGAGAAAGGTAAGCAAATGCCAACTAGAGGGCTTCAAATCCACTACAGGGAGCAACTCCATCTTACCACATTCCATGAACTAAGGGTTCAAACGCCCTCACAAGTTCTTACCCTTGCTACCTTAGCTAAGGTTCGTCTGATTCAACTAAAGGCAATCTCAAAACGTGCATCTCATCATAAAGTTAAGAAAAGACAAGCATTCTAAGGCGCATCATCAAGGAGATAGAGTCCAAATGTACAAGCAAATTCCAAAACACAACCATATCATCTTGCCATAATCATGTTTGTCACACAAAAGAAAATGAAAACAGAACAACAGAAGGAAGAAATCAAAGAGGTTCACACATGAGGCATATAAATCCAAATAAATCCCAATCGACATACAAATGATCGTTCGGTATCAACACCAACGATCCCAAGTTCCTTGGAACCATATGCAAACAACCTCGAACCATTCAACTTCTTCCTAAACTAATTCCTAAACTAAATACACCACAAGAAAGAAAAGAGAAAGTAGAGGAAAGATCTCACCCATATGTCTCTTGAAGAAAAATAAAGCAACCTTACAATTTACCATGTCTCTATATGTTGCTTCCAAATTTTCTTCTAAGCTACAAAAGAGAGAGAAAAACAAAACAAGCACTATAGAGAGAAAAATGTTAGAAAGAAAGAGAGAGAAAATCTATAAACTCCAATATTTGGGCATAACCAACTACCCAAACACATCATCATCATCATCATATCATCATCATCATAAAAAATAGACATCATCAGCAACCAACAACAACAATGCTACCAAGAACTTACCAACAACACCCTAACCCAAATCAACTAAATGTTCCCATGAGTCCTAGGTGCCTTCCCCCACACTTACCCAAAAACACTCCCTTTTGACTCAAACACCCCCCACACTAGATTAAAGTATCATCCCCGATGCTGCACATGCACATGGAATGAAAGGGAGGGACCACAAAGGGAGGGAACAAACAGACTAAGGGGGAACTATTGGCCACTAGGGCCGACACCACTGTCATCCGCATGCCAACTATCATAGGAGAAACCCGAGGGGGGCCATGGGGATCCCAGCATCCGGTGTAACCGGGAGGCTGATAAGTGGTTTATTTAACCACTTATTGTGGTGATTTTAACCCGATTTTGTAATCTTTTCCCCTCTTTCTAACCCCTTTTGTATATATATATTTTGCATTTTGGCTTTGCCCCTCCCTCCTTGTGTGTTTGTGTACTTAATTTGCAGGTATAGGTGAAGTGAAGCAAAGCAAGGAAGTTCATGGATTGAGAATGAAGGCTGAATGTGATGGAGGGAGAGGCCGCTCCTGCTGGAGCGGGCGTGCACCTCCTCAGGAGCGGGCGCTCCTGCAAAGTTTCATAATTCTGCCATGCTTTTGATCCTGTGAGGAGCGGCCATGCACTCATTGAGGAGCGGGCGCTCCTAGCTGCTCAGCTCGAATCTGCCACCCTTCTGGAATAAGAGGAGCGGGCGCTCCTCCCTGATATCTTGAGTCTTCCATCTATTGAAGAACAGGGGAGCGGGTGTGCACCATCTCTGGTGCGGGCGCTCCACACTGAAGAGCGGGCGCTCCTAACTGGGAATCCGGATTACTTTGATGGATTTCCCTATGTAATTCGGGGAGTATAAATACTACCTCTTTAGTTCATTTCAAGGACAGCAAGCAGTAGAATAGTTTTCAGCAAAAACTTTCTCTTAGTTAGCACCCTAGTTCATTAACTTAGTTGATTTAGTTTGGAAACTCTCAAATCTAATCATTGAAGAAGCAAATTTCAAGATTCATTTTCAGATTTTCAGCATTTTGAAGCTTTAATAGTAACTTCTTTCATTTGCCTCTACTTATTTTCTGATTTTATTTGGTTATTGTAAGTCACTTGAATCTCTCTCTTTCTTGATAAATTGTTGTTGCATGTTAGTTTTATCCATAGTGAATCACTTTTCCCCAATTTTAAAATTACTTAGAATTCCAACTTGGAGCTTTGCATGTCACTCAAAATGAATTGTGAGTAGTCCTCTTGGCTAGGGGTTGGGTGAAACTCAACCTAATGGTTAATTAAGTAAACTTGGAATAAGTATTGATGTTTGATTTGTGATTAAATTGATTGTATGAGATTGCTTGTTAGTTCTTCATGATAGGAGTAGCTACCCTAGAATTTGTAGCTTGATGGCATGTTATGCTTAGTTTGACATGGAAATGTAGATTGAGCATGTCATTACTTATTGCAATTTCATTATGTATCTCCTATTGCTAAACTAATGAGGGATCTATGTTTAGGAGTGTGAGTTGTTTTTCTATTTGCATGAGGCTGGTCTTACATATAGTCCTTGCTATCTATTGTCTCCATTTGCTCCCAATGCGCTTGATTGCCATGGTTGAGTGGATCCCATTCCCTAGTACTTTTAATTACTTGATTTAGAAAAAAAAATAGTTTGTTTGTCTACTTGATGAACCCCCAATCAACAAAAGTCTTCGAACTAGCTTGCGTATTAAGATCTCTAGCGATTATATCCCGTTCCCTGTGGATTGAACTCTTACTTATCATTGTGCTTGGTTTGTGTGATGTTTGCTTATAAATGTGTTTGAATGAGTGTGGAATGTGCGACCGTTCTAACGCCCATCAGAGGCCACCCATAATGACCCTTGAAAAGGTCTAGTTGGGATGCGGACAACTGGTCATATGGCTCGGGTTGGGCTAGAGGCAAAGGGTGGGAGGGATCAAAGTAGGGGTATTTAGAGTCACCCCGATAATCACTCCCACCCGAAACCCGGTAGTCATAATGACCGGACTTGTCGGGGAAATCAAGTCTTGGCACATTGGAGTTCGAGGGACCCTGCCAATAAGGGTACGTAAGTTGGTTGTCACCCCCCCACGATGGCACGGGCCCTTATTGGGCCGACACATAAGGGTAGTTGACCGAGGGAGTGACATCCCCTCTACGTACGCTATCATCGTATAAAGCATTGATTTGAAAAAAATGGTTTTGTTGGGATGCGATCATACCTTGCATGCCAAGTTGCATGCTCTCCATTTGGGCTCGTATCGCCGCCATCTCTTGAGGGTAGTCGGGTTGTTGATGTTGTTGTTATTGTTGCCTTCCTTGTCTTTGTTGAAGTTGTTGTTGTTGTTGTTGACTTCGAGGGATCACCTCCACCTCATTACCATGACCTTCACCCATTTCCATCCTTGCGATCGGAAGGACACCCGAATCCTTCTTTACCCACCAAGGGTGATTAACCCCCTCCCTCGTGAAATAAGTGAACTCCGGCTTGGGGAGGAAATAATGATGCTCGTAGGAGACTAGAAAACTCCAAGTCCTCCCTCGATCCTCCGTATCCGCAATGAATTTCATCGTCTGCAGTTGATCAAGATCGAGCCAGATATCACTTCCATCATTCTTCCCCACAGGAGTGCAAGAACCTAACTTATCCATATAGCCAATCGAGTGATCATCCCATCAAAATGAATTTCCCCTTTCCTTGTACCCGAGAGGACACCTTCAATGCACTTAGTAAATAGGAAACCGAAATTCATTATATGCCCCAACTCCGGCTGCGTAGCTAGCCACAATATTCGGATTTCCTCTGTTGTGATCTTTCCCAAGTCCTGCTTATTAAAGACCATGTACCTGAGCATTCGATGTAGAAGTCTGATGGCCGGGTGCATGATTTTACTGGCCAAGGAATACTTGGAATTGAAGGAATCCATTCTTGAGATGACCTTCTACCAAGAAAGGGGTTTATACTCATGAAGGGCCTCATGCTCGGGGAAGAACATATCGGCGTCTGGGTTAAGGTCCAACAGTTGGTTAAATTGGTGGAGGGTGAAGGTTTCTTTTTTGTTGAAGAGTTGGAAGGAGATGGTGAGGTCCCTATCCCCCGCGGCATGACACTCAAAAGAGGCTAGGAACTCAAGAGTGGGCTCCTTGTAGGTCCGGTAGGCACTTATTACATAAGAGCCTAGCCTAAGGTTGTTGAATAAGAACCAACAATCGTCGTCCATGTTTAGTTTTGTGGTGGAGGGTTGGTGGTAGTGTTTTGTGGGTCTCAATTTTCAGTTTTGGAGATTGTCAAAGATAGGTTTGTGGTTTTTATTGTGGAATTTGAGGGGTGGTAGAGGTGGTTGAGTAGGTTGTTCATTTTGTTAGGGGTCTGTGGATGTAGAATTATGGGGTTCTTTCCCACTTTTTCTCTTCTTTGAGCCAAAAACCATTTTCACCAACACCAAAATGCAATCAAATACCTCAACAAATCACCACAACAATCACACCACAACAATTCTCCAACTTCAAATATCCAACACAATGTACACACTTACGGAATCACCAAGCACAACCACAATCCAAGTAATATAATTCAACAACAACTAACAAGGACAACAACAACAAACCAATTAACAATGCTCAATAAGATGAATTAACACAAAGTAGGCATGCAACCATAAAAAATTTCCACATGAAATTCACAAGATAACAAATTTTCTCAACAAGGGAACTACTTAAAATTCAAAGGAAAACTAGAGTGGAAAAGAAATATACCAACAATGAGTACCAAAAACTACTCCAACTAGCCCTTTGAAGAAGAATTCCGAGCCCACCTTCAAAATCCCTTCAATGGTGGATACAAGGTCCGTTTGAAGAAGAACACCGAAATTTGGGGACTTGAATGGTGAAATTTCAGATTTTTGTGAGAAAACTTGAAGGAAAGTGAGGAAATTTGATGGATGTTGATGATTTATGATGAGAATTTGAGGTAGAAGGAGTTAGGGTTTGAAGAGGAGTGAGGTTTAGAGAGAGAGAGAGGGTCGAAAATCTGATTTGGGGAAATAAGGGGTTTCGGTTTTTTGCTGAGAAAAAACACCAGAAACTCGCAAACCGCAAAGCCGCGCCCGCGGGTGGGCATCTCCCCTTTGTGAGAATTTCTGAAGAAAGCCTGTCCGCAGCTCGCGGGTTGAAGTGCCGCGCCCACGGTTTTAACTGTCCGTGCCCGCGGTTTTTTATGCCGCACCCGCGGCCGGAGATGTCGCGCCCTCTCTTGTGCATCTCCCCTTTGTTGCAAATATCTGAAGAAAGCCTGTCAGGGCCCGCGGGTGTATGGGCTGCGCCCGCGGGTCTTCATGGAGCGCCCTCTCTTGGGCATCTCCTCTTTCTTTTCATCCCTCCTCCTTAACACCTCCAAACTCAACTTAGTAGACCAAATGCCCAAAGATTCGAGTACCTACAAGAAGAACAAAACACACACAATAAGAATCTAAAGAGAAATCACCCAAGATTGACTAAACAAAAGAAATACAAAATCAAAAGAGTTTGAGAACTCGGGTTGCCTCTCGAGAAGCGCTTCTTTAATAGGTCACTAGCTTGACCATAATAAATCATCATCAAAGAGGTGGCTTAGGATCCGATGGATCGAGCCTCATGCACTTAACTAGGCCAACTTGATAATTGCAATGGTAGTGCTTCAAACGATGGTCGTTGACCATGAACTTGTTTCCTTCCGCCTTCAACTCAAAGGACCCGTAAGGAGTAGTCCTCGAAATCGTGAAAGGCCTCGACCACTTGGACTTTAGCTTTCCGGGAAACAATCAAAGTCTAGAGTTGAATAACAACACCTTGTCTCCAACCTTGAAGCTCTTGTTCCTTATATGTTGGTCGTGCCATTTCTTAGTTCTCTCCTTGTAAAGCCTCGAGTTCTCGTAGGCATCATATCGGAGCTCCTCAAGTTCATTGAGCTTAAGCAATCTCTTATCACCGGCCAAGGACATATCCATGTTAAGCTCCTTGATCGCCCACCAAGATTTATATTCCAACTCAACCGGAAAATGACAAGCCTTCCCATAGATCAACCGGTAGGGGGTCGTAACAATTGGGGTCTTGTATGCCGTTCGCAAGGCCCAAAGTGTGTCGTCAAGCTTGAGAGACTAATCTTTTCTAGACTTGTTCACCATCCTTTCAAGAAGGTTCTTGATCTCTCTATTCGACACCTCCACTTGCCCTTGAGTTTGAGGGTGGTAAGGGAGACCAACTTTATGATGAACCCCATATCTTTTGAGAAGAGCTTCAAATTGTTTCTTGGAAAAATGAGAACCTCCATCACTGATTAGCACCTTAGGAACCCCAAATCGCGAAAATATGATTTTCTTAAGAAGCTTGAGCACAACCTTGTGGTCGTTGGTGGGGGAGGGTATAGCTTCAATCCACTTGGTCATATAGTCCACCGCCACCAATATATATAGATTTCCACAAGAAGAGACAAAAGGCCCCATGAAGTCGACCCCCCAAACATCAAAAGGTTCAACTTCCAAAATGTTTTGTTGTGGCATTTCATCCCTTTTGGTTATGCCACCACTTCTTTGGCACTTGTCACATCTTGAAACAAACTTGTGGGCATCCTTGTGCATTGTTAGCCGCCATAGAAGAGATTGAGAGATCTTCGCCATCGTCTTTTCGACACCTCCATGTCCTCCACACGGCAATGAGTGGCAATGCTCAAGAACTCCTTCGATCTCATGGTCCGGAACACATTTCCGGAAGAGGCCATCTTCACATTGCTTGAACTAGTAAGGGTCATTCCAAAAGTACCTCCTCACTTCCTTGAAAAACCTCTTCTTTTGTTGAGAAGAAAACTCCGGAGGAACGACTCCACAAGCAAGATAGTTGGCTATGTTCGCGTACCACGGGCTAGATGTTGAAGCCATAGCCATGAGAGTTTTAAAACCCACCTCTTCATTGATCAACACATCCTCCTTGTTCTCAAAAGGAAGCCTAGACAAATGATCCGCTACATAGTTCTCCGCTCCCTTTTTATCCCTCATCTCCATGTCAAAATCTTGGAGCGAAATAACCCAACGAATGAGACGCGGTTTTGCTTCCTTCTTGGTCATGAGATAGCGGACCGCTATATGATCCGTGTACATAATCACCTTGGAGCATATGAGGTAGGACCTAAACTTGTCCATGGCAAACACAACCGCAAGCATTTCCTTCTCCGTCGTTGTGTAATTATTTTGAGCTTCATCAAGTGTTCTACTTTCATAGTAGATGACTTGAGATCTTCCTTCTTTCTTTTTGCCAAGAACCGCACCTATTGCAAAATCACTCGCATCGCACATTAGCTCAAAAGGCAAGCTCCAATTCGGAGCTTGCACAACGGGAGAGGAAATGAGAGCTTCCTTGAGCTTTTGAAATGCCTCAAGGCAAGCCTCATCAAAGTTAAACACAACATCTTTCTTGAGTAATTCGGTCAAAGGTTTGGCGATTGATGAAATTTTTTTGATAAACCTCCAATAAAAACCGGCATGCCCTAGAAAAGCTCTCACTCCCGTAACGGAGGTAGGAGGGGGCAATTTGGCGATCACCGAAACCTTGGCCGAATCAACTTCATTGCCCTTTTTTGATACTTTATGGCCTAGGACAATACCTTCCTCGACCATAAAATGGCATTTCTCCCAATTTAAAACCAAACTCGTCTCTTGACACCTTTTCAAAACTTTTTCAAGATTGTAAAGACATGTGTCAAAAGACGAGCCACCAACACTAAAATTGTCCATAAAATCCTTAATTTCATTTTCAAGCATTTCAGAAAAAATGGAAGTCATGCATCGTTGGAAAGTTGAAGGAGAATTGCATAACCCGAATGGCATTCTTCGGTATGCGAATGTTCCATATGGACACATGAAAGTAGTTTTCTCTTGATCATTTGGATGGATAGGGATTTGGAAAAATCCGGAATATCCATCCAAGAAGCAAAAGAAAGTATGATGGGAGAGTCTCTCCAACATTTGGTCCATGAAGGGGAGAGGAAAATGGTCTTTCTTTGTATTTTTTCTTAACCTCTTATAATCAATGCACATCCTCCACCCGGTCACCATCTGAGTGGAGATTTCCTCTCCTCCTTCTCCCTTGACAATGGTCATTCCACCTTTCTTTGGAACCACGTGAACCGGGCTATCCCACTTGCTATCATAGATAGCATAGATTATGCCCGCTTCACGTAATTTCAAAATTTCTTTCTTGACAAACTCTTGGAGGTTGGGGGTTCAACCTCCTTTGAGGCTCAATTGAGGTGGATTGATCATCCTCAAGGTGAATACGATGCATGCACAAAGAAGGGCTAATACCCTTGATATCATCAATGCTATACCCTATCACATCTCTATATCTTCTCAACACATCAGGCAATTTTTCCAAATCAAGCCCATCAAGGGTAGCATTGATAATAATAGGGTCTTCCCCTTCATTTCCAAGATAAGCATATTTCAAAGATGGGGGAAGGGGTTTGAAATCTACCTTGGGAGGAGGCTTGGAACTCTCCTCCAATTTTTCCTCCGCTAGTTCGAGCTCATCATCCGTAGGATCATCCTCTTCCTCCTTTTTGGCTTCTTCAATGGCCATGACAAACTCTTTTGCTTCTTGAGAGTGGTACTCTTCCTCGCATGTAAAAGCTTCAACCATTGGATTTTGAGGGCTCATCATAACCCTTCCTAAGCGATCTAATTCTTCATTCAAAACATCAACCCTATAGCACTTCTCAACCATGGGGGTCTTGAGTAGCTTAGAGAACTCAAAAACAATTTTTTAATCGGCTACCTCACATGTAATGGTGTTGTTCTTGCAATTGATCACCTCCCCCAAGGTCTTGAGAGCTTCACGACCCAATATCAAGGGAGTATCGACATCCTCATATCCATCACTATGAAATCACAAGGCACATAAATATGCCCAACTTGAATAGGAACATCTTCAAGCTCATCACAAGGCAACTTCACCAAACGGTCGGCCAATTGGATAGTCTTCCTTGTAGGGATCATCTCAATGTTAAGCTTTTGAGCAATGGATAGAGGGATCAAACTAACACTTGCTCCAAGATAAGTTAAGGCGCCCCTAGCTTCCATGTTCCCAATCTTTACCGGCAAAGTGAAACTTCCCGAATCCTTTTGCTTCTTGGGCATCTTATGTTGAACAAGTGCACTCACTTAATGGGGGAGAGTGATAAGCTCATCATTATGCTTCCTCTTGTTGGTGAGAATGTTGTTCAGGAACTTGGAGTATGAAGGCATTTATGTGACAACTTCAATGAAAGGGAGGTTTATGTGCAAGTTCTTCATTACACTTAGGAACTTTACAAATTTGTCATTCAATTTCCTCTCCGTAAGTCGACCGGGAAAGGGAACCGGTCCATCAAGATTCCTAGCCTCACTAGAAGTTGAGGATGTCACCACATCCTTAGACTTCTTTTTCTCCATACTTCTCTCTTTCTCAACAACCTTCTATTCTTCAACTTCCTTATCTTCACTCACACTTTCTTCTCCATCCTTATTTTCCTTGCTATATATCCCCCTCCTTGGGATCCTCATAGGATGTGCTCGATCTCAATGTGATTGCCTTGCAAGAGTCGGGTTTCACAATGTTGGAAGGGTTGGTTTGTGATTGTCCGGGTAAAGTAGAAGGTGAGTTGAAAGGAACTCTCTCGGCCAATTGAGCTAGTTGTGAATCAACCATCTTGTTATGAGCCTTGACCTCTTGCATTTGTTGGTTCATGGCTTGAAGTTGTTGAAGAATTTGGGTTTGAGTAGAATCGGGTTGAGATGCTTGCTCTTGACTCCTTTGAGTCGCTTGATTTTGATTGTTGTATTGGTTTTGATTATTGTGTTGGTTGTTTCTTGGGTAGTTTCCTCTTGGGTTTTGGGTTTGGAATGGAGGTGGGTTTTGGTATTGGGGGTTGGAGTTGTATGGATGTTGAGCTTGTTGATTCCATTGTTGGGGTTGGTGAGCAAATTCGGGTGGTGGTTGCCTCCAAGCTACTCCACCGCCACTTCCCCTATATCCATCTTGCCTTGTGTTGTAAGCCGCTACATGCTCCGGGCTCAAACCTCCACAATAAGATGTATCGTGGTTTGTGCCACCACAATTTTGACAAGAGAAAGAGTTGACTTGGGAGGAGCTTGCCCCACTATTGATGCTCGTGTTTAACTTTGCAAGCCCTTTTTCCAAAAGCTCAATTTGATGTTACAATTGATCAACCTTCTCCAATTCATACTTTCCACCCTTCTTTGGTGCATTCCTCCTTCTACCACCCCAAGAGTAGTTCTTCACTACCTCTTCAATTGTTGCTTCAACTTGTTTTTGAGGGACTTTAATCAATTGTCCACCCGCCCCCGCCTCCAAGTTAGCTCTAGACATAGGTTCCAAACCATCGTAGAAGAACCTCATGAGCAAGCTTTGATTGTATTCATGATGAGGAGATGCTTGTACTAACTCTTTGAATCTTTCCCAAGCTTCACTAAGACTCTCATCCGCTTCTTGTTCAAATGATGCCATCTTCCTTCTCATCTCGGCGGTCTTTTCTTCGGAAATGAAGCTCTTCAAGAATGCCTTGACTATCTCCCTCCATGTTGTGAGAGAATTAGGCTTGACTTGCTTGAGCCACTTCTTTTCTCTACTCGCAAGAGATTGTCAAAATAAATGCATCTGGATGTATTCTTGAGAAACTTGATTGGTTTGTATCATGGCACAAAGCTCAAGGAATCTATCAAGATGCTCAATAGGATCTTCACTTGGAGAACCCAAAAATTACTCCGCTTGAACCATTCTAGTGTATTGAGGATGAATGGTAAAGTTGGTTTTCGTGACGGGTAGCAAGATCCCTCCCGTGAGTTCATAATCCTCGGGATTTGAAAACTCACGAAACAAAATATCATTCTCTTGCCTCGCCATTTCCTCTCTTTGAGAACTTGAAGGCCAAGAACCACTCTCACTATCAAAAATAGCACCAAAACCTCGCCCTCTTCTTGATAAAGTCTTCGGACTTGTCTCAAAGTGCGGTCGATTTCGTGGTCAATGTAGTGAGTAGGAGGTCCTTGAGATCTCCTTTTCATTCACTAAAGCTAAGCAAAAAATTAGTAATGACTAGCAAGAGAGTAAAGGAACAAAATAAAAAGGCAACAAATCCAATAATAACACAATAAAATTGCAAAACAAGCCGTTTCCCCGGCAACGGCGCCAAAAATTTGATCGGCGGATAATAGGTCGTTACTAATACCCTACATCAATCTACAATTTTTACTCCTAACCTAGCTCTATCAAATTTAGGTGAGATAGTGGCAAGTTAGGGTCGAATCCCAAAGAAACGGGGGTCATGCACGATTACCGTGAAATCTAGAATCTATTGCTAGTGACAAAGGGGATATTATGGGTTGTTTTGAGAAGTTTTACGATTAAACTATCTATCAAAAGAGACCTAATCAAACCAAAAATAAGGAGATTAAACTAGACACTCTAAAGCGAAAATGAAAGACAAAACTATAGAGATAACAAGGGAAAAAAGCACTAGGGAGAGGGGGTTCCAATCATGATCAACAAGACACTAATGAAAATCAATAAGGATTTATACCAATGAGCACAAACTCTACTCGAAGCAATTCATTCTCATGCAACTACTCAAAGCAAGTTGATGAAATCAATCTAACCTAAACTAGATCATTCTCATGCATCTTATCTAGGACTAACAGATTGGGGTTAAAGGTGCATACAATAACTCCTAGCATATTTAAGCACAAATTATCAACTCAAGGTAAAACCCAATCAACAATCAATAGAAACTCAAGCAAACATGATTTTCACCCCCTTCCCTAGCTAAAAATCTAATATAGAGAAAGGAAAATAGCCATGACAACTAAACTAAACATGTATTCAATCCTAACACAACTTAGCATGATTCTAAATCAAAGAGAAAGCAATGAAACAAATAAAGCAAGGAAATTTATGGAAGAAAACATAAATAAGAACATTAAAACTAAATATTGGAGAATAAGGAGAAGAGAATACTATTAAAAATGTTGAAGGATTACCCATCCATGAAAGTAGTTGCAACAATCTAGAAGAAAGCTTGAATATTTGATTACAAAGATTGAAACTTGAACACTAGCTATTTTCTCTCTCTAAAAGATGTTCATTTTCTCTCTCTACAAGTTGTTTTGATGTCAATGGAATAGTAGTTGATTGAAGATTCAAGCTCAAGACTATTTATAGTCTCCTCTTAAAATGAGGAAAATGGGCAAGGGAGAGGGCTCTCCAAGTAGGCAACCGCGCCCTCTCCAACATGGGTAAGAAGTTCGCCAGACTCAGATAGCCGCGCCCGTGGCTGGCCATCTCTAGAAACTGCCCATTAGCTCAAGATTCCCCCTGTCCGCGCCCGCGGCTCTATGTAGCAGAGCGCCCTCTTCTTTGTAGCATCTCCTCTTCCTTTGACAAGCTTCCTTAGCAACTCCACTCCGTCTAGCAATTCAAAATTCGCCCACGAGTGCTAGGAGCTATCAAAAGACACAAATAGAAGGTAAAAAGTAGAAGAAAAGATAGAAGGAATGGGAAAACACGAGAGGGAGCTAAAGTAACTAAAATAGGAGTAGAAACGGTAAGAAGAGGTGCAAACAAATGACAAATCGGGGAAATTCTCTAGTGAAAAAGGGTGAAATGGTGGCATAAATGCCACTCATCATCATCTTACGGTTATTTTAATTGGTCTTGCTTAGACCACTTAAATCCTATATATACATAAATAAACAAAACAAAGAACTTGAATGTCAACGTATTTATAATCTTCCCTATAATCGATTAAACAAGGTTTTATATTCTACCGGAATGGGTACAATCTGTTGGGTTTTGCGGTGCGCAAAAACAAAACCCGCAAAAGGATAGCATGCATAATAATTACAACATAACAGCAAAAGCATGTAATTAATGAAAGCATAAACACATAAATAGAAGAGAGAGAAAGTAGAGATGAGAATCGCTCACCCTTGACGCGTGCTTCGCTTGTATCACGAGCTAGGAATTGGAAAACCTCAAGACTCGCAAATGCAAGACCTCCAACATCTCACACCCTCGTTCCTCGAACCGGCCCCTACCCTGTGGCTTAGATGGGGTTAGACCAAAATTACTAAAGTTTTACGAACTTAAGGCTTTCTTACTCTTCGAGAGATTTCTTTTGAGTACTATTCAAGTGAGTAATCCCAATACCCAAGGTGAGTATTTATAGGGAAATGCTGCTAAGAGTTTGAAAGGAATAATGTCCTTCGAACAAGTGTATTATTCTGATAGAGGGTTCGGAATTAATTAGAAAGCGAATTATTCAGTGAGGTGAAGTGATCGGAATGCCTAGCTGGAGGCCGCTTCCTCCGATCAGTAATATTGATGAATAATTAATATTACATCTTAATCTTGACTGAACCCTTCGGGTCACACCCAATCGTCTAACTGAATTGAAACGACGAATTAATCCGAAGGATTAAATGAGTCAATAGAGTTTTACGAACAAAGATGTCGGATTACGAGCTTAGAGCATCGAAACTGAGCATCAAGTGTCGAGTCAAATTTTAGGAATCGACGAAGACAAGAAAAATAAGCAAATAATATATCGTGCTAAAATTGCGGCATGGTAACAAGCCCAACCAAGGGAAAGGCAACCATTTGGGCGTGCCTTGGAGCCCAAGGGTTGAGGCCAGTCTTCCTTGCGTTGACCAAGTGTGCCATGCACATAGGGTTGGTGGGTTTATGCTTGCCCTCCAAGGATGGGTTTGTGGTCCTTACCTACTCCCTCTTTATGTGATGACACTTGTCATTTGATTATTGTTTAATGACTTTTTATTTAATTTAGAATTAAATTAATTCATGTTTTTCTCACTTTACCAACGAACTATCCCACATTGAAAGATGATGTGAATTCTTGAGGAGATTTCTCTATAAATACCCATCATGGGGTATTGAGATTTTCACTTGAGTTGGTGAACTTTAAGGGATCTCCATGAAGAGAAAACCTTTGTTCTAATAACTCTAGGTTATTTTTGGTCTAGCCCGGACTAAGCTTCGGGGTAGGGGCCGGCTCGGTTCGGTAGCGAGGGTGTTAGCCATTGGAGGTTCGCGCATTTGCGGGACTCTACGCTTTCAAGTCCGAGCTCTAAGTAAGAGCGAAGCATGCTTCAAGGGTAATGATTCTTTCTCTCTGTTCTTGTTAATCATGTGATTAATGTTTTAATACATGCTTAGTTATTTTAATTTGTGTGCGGATTTTGGGCGGGTTTCCTTCCGCGTGGTGTTGGACATCACGAAACCCAACAGCGGTATCTGAGCCGCGTGCATTTAATTTTATTGTAACTAATAATTAATTAAGGTGATTTAAATGGATTTAAATTTCTGGTTTTCCTTTCTAATTGGATTAGAAGCTTGTTTTAATTAGTTTAATCTCGTATTTACACTAATTTTTGCTGAAGAACCCAAATTTTGACTCAAAACTAGTGAATTTTGGGTGGAATTGACGGTCTAAATCATTTTTTATCAACTTTGTGAGTGCTCTAGAAGACAAAATTCACCCAGAAACATTTTTTTTGAGGAATTTTTCGTTTTTGACGAAATTTTTTAAATCTTTAAACCTTGATTAATTATGACATGTTAATGTTAGATTATGTGTATGGTTACACCATTAATCTACTGCAATAATAACCCTCATTAAGAATATTTATGAAGTCATATTTGGTGCTGAATTTGATGAGCTCATTTTTCACATAAACTTGCAATTTCACATTTTTGCAGGTTAATTGCTTCAAGTGTGAATGTTTATGGTGAATTTGTATTTTGAAGCCCCTAAAATATTAAAGATCCAATCTTTAATTGTTTATTTTGTTGGAACTTAACTTTATAAATTCCATGTTGATCTAATTTTTGATTTTAATCATTTTTTAGTTGATTAAGTCTTAAAATTTCAAACTTAAGATTGAAATTTGCTTACTCTTCATAGTGGAAGAATGTAATTTTTCAAGATTACACAAGTTAGTGTTGGAAAAATTTTCATTGGATGATTGTGTTTATTTTTCCAACTCCTATTATTTTGTCAAATCTCATTATTAATTTATGTTTGGATTAATTGATTATGAGAATAGCCCTCAATTTTGGAGCATCAAGTTGAGCCAAAATAATTTAAAGAATGGTTCTTGAATTAATTTTGGTTTGTGCACTAAGAGTTGAATTTATTTAAGTTGGACTTGTTTTATTTTTTATTCTGCTCAATATTGGTTCCAAAAATAATTTAGAATTAATTTTATATCACACAAAAATAATGATATAATCCCGAGGCACAAGCGCGCAAATCGAGGCACGAAGCCCCAAGCACATCTCTCGGCCAACTGGGCTGCTTGTGCATCCGCATGTGGATGCCAAGGAGTACGGGGCTAGTGCATCGATGTGTGTGTAAGTGCTTGTGTGTGCGAGCATCGGTGTGCTTGGTGTGGCATTGGTGCGATGCGTGGGCTGCGATGTGCGGCAGTGGCGAGAACGACCTTGCACAGCAGCAGGCCTTAAAGGCCCTCACTTGTTGGTGTTGCAAGCATGCTGGTGCGGCCAGCATAACGCACTTGGTGCGATGCTGTCAGCCGCATGTAGGTGCTTGGCGCAACAAGTGGATATGTGAGGGGCAACAACCACGCAAGGCAGCCATGGCTCGGTGCCTAGCAAACCAAGCCTCATTGCTTGGTGCTAGGCACTCGAGCATCGTAGGGCTATCGATTTTTGCGATTTTTTGCCATTTTTAATTATCAATTTAATTATTAAAACGAGGCTAGGCCTCGGGTTTTCCCGGCACTCGCAAAATAATTTTGGTAAAATTTAGGTAAACCGGCTTAATTAAATTAATTGGATTGATTTTAATTAAGTTGGATGCGGAATTTAGTGGGAGCTTCATTAATTATTTGAGCTAATTTTATTGCGTTTAATCACATAATCGGTTAACAACTTTAACTAGTTTTAATTAGGCGTGTTAATTGGATTAACCACCTAAGTTAGTTACTAGTTTGCGCGTGTTTTGCTTTATTGCTTGTTTTACTTTGTATAATGCATGGGCCATTTACGTTAACGAATGGATGAATATTCTATCACAGGTTTTACAAAATGGGAATTAATGGGCCTCGACTAGGATAGTAAATATAGACTGCGTTCCCTTTCGTATTTTTGTAAAGCTAAATACGGTTTGCGTATTGTTGTGTATTTTTGTACCTTAATATTTAGATTAGTCCTAGTCTTATAGTAGTTGCATAATTGGTGGTGATGTCTAGAAGACGACGTTACTAAGAAGACGAGCAAAGAGGATGCAACGAAGGCCCTTGAAGATTTGAAGACTCAAGTTCAAGGGGTCATGCTAGTTGCCAAATGCATCTTTAATTATGCTTTATATATTTTGCTTACATAATTGCGATGTTAGATGCATGTTTAGGATTTCGAATGTTGTGATGATTAGTTTAGTTCACTTAAATCAACCAACATAGAAACCCTAAGTCCCAAAGAAAATTGAGTTAAATCTGCCATTCGAAAATGACACTTACGGAACTAATGATAATAGTAATGGGTTGTGCCAAAGTACATCATTACTACTTTCCTAGGGAAGTAAGGTATGTTGGTGCGCTTTCCAAAGTAAGGTATCGCATACACGTTAGTTTTGGTTAGACTCAACGATATCAGTAAGGAGTCCTTAGATGTCGTGGCAATGGAGATAAAATATCAAGAAAGCATTAGATGCGATGTTTTATCGAACCAAGAGTAGCTTAGAGCTATTAGCAATTGAATTTCTTACCTTTAAATACTAAGTGTTAATTCAAGCCAAAGCATGCGTAATCACTTTTTGATTTCTGGGTTCTTGGAATAGTTTTATTCTCGTTTAAATGGGACAATTTTAAATGTGTGAATAAAACGCTTAATAAGATTGAAAATTTGCATTCATGCTTTAAATTTAAAACTTATTGGTTTTATGAATGGTTTTTCATTGCAAATTCTTTCAATTGTAGAATCATGTCTGCAACTAATACCAACAACAACCAATTTTCACTTCGTTCTATTCTCGATAAAAAGAAATTGATTGGGATAAACTTCCTTGATTGGCAAAGGAACTTGAGTATAGTTCTCATGAAAGAGCAAAAATAATATGTCCTTGATGAGGAAATGCCCGACGCTCCCAATGAGGAGGTCACTCAGGCTGCCCTAAACCGATGGCACGCTGCCAATCGGGATGTCAAATGTATCATGTTGGCCACAATGTCTCCGGATCTCCAAAAGACCTTCTTTGGAAAGGAGACGATTTTTGAGATCATTTCTGAACTTCAGAATATTTTCCAAGAGCAGGCCCAAACTGAGCGGGTTGAGACCCATAGGCAGATCCTTAAGAGCAAGCTCAAGAAAGGAATGCCGATCAGCCCTCATGTACTTAAAATGATTGGATTATTTGAGAACATGGAAAGGCTCGACGGTGGGTACTCAATCGATATGACAATTGACATTATTCTCTAATCGCTGCATAAAAACTATGATCGGTTCAAGATGAACTATAATATGCACAACATGGAGAAACCCTCACCGAGCTTCATGGAATGTTGAAGCAAGCCGAGGAAACGCTCAAGGATGAGGAGAAGCATGATATGCTTATGATTAAGAAGGGCAAGCCATTCAAGCGCTTAGGAAAGAAGAAAGGCTTTAAGGGAAAGGGCAAGAAGACCTTTTTGCCTAAGTCAAGAGCTACCAATGCAAGGGCAACAATGAAAAGAAGGTAGCCTCTTCTCAATCCGATTTCGAATGTTTCTAATGCAAGAAGAAGGGACATTGGAAACGGGATTGCCTCAAATTCAAGGGGGATAAGAAGAACGACACCGTTGCTTCTAGATCATGTACATATGTTATAGACCTTAATTTTACTAGAAAAGCTTCATGGGTATTAGATATAGGATGTGGCTCACACCTTTGTTCCAATGCTCAGGGACTAAGGAAAAGTAGAAGGCTAGTGAAGAGGGAAGTGGAACTTTGGGTCGGCAATGGAGCAAGGATTGCTGCCGTATCCGTTGGGACACTTAGTTTGTCTTTTCCCTCTAGGCTTGTTTTATAACTTGAACATTGTTATCATGTTCCAAACATTACCAAGAACATTATTTCAATTTCGGCATTAGACACCAAGGGATTTGAATTTCGGATAAAAGACAATGGTTGTTTATTTTATCTCGATAATGTTTTATATGGTATGGCAGATTCAGAAAATGGTCTTTATGTGCTTTCTCTAGACAAACAGGTTTATAATGTTAATGATACCACCAAAAGAGCTAAGACCATTGAGTCGAATCAAACCTACTTGTGGCATTGTCGTCCTGGCCACATTAACATCAAACGCATCAGGAAACTTCTTCATGAAGGGATTCTTGATTCATTCGACTTAGAGTCGTTTGAAAACTGTGAAGGATGCTTACTAGGTAAGATGACAAAGCAGCCTTTCTCCAAGTTGGGATAAAGGGCAAGTCACTTATTGGGTCTTATACACACGGATGTATGTGGACCAATGAGCACAATCGCAAGAAATGGTTATCGCTATTTTATCACTTTCACGGACGACTTTAGTATATATGTCTATGTCTACCTTATGTTGTACAAATCAGAATCTTTTGAGAAATTCAAAGAATTTCAAAGTAAAGTGGAAAATTAGCTTGGCAAGAAAATCAAAGCACTTCGATCAGATCGAGGTGGAGAATTTTTGAGTTACGGTATCGAAGATCATCTAAAAGAACATGGAATTCTCTCATAATTGACACCTTTTGGAACTCCACAATGGAATGCAGTGTCTAAAAGGAGAAATCGAACTCTGTTAGATATGGTTCGATCAATGATGTGTCTTAGCAATCTTCCTATCTCTTTCTGGTTACACACACTTCTTACCGCGGCACTTACACTGAACCGCGCTCCGTTAAAAGCTGTCGAAAAGACTCTATATGAATTATGAACGAAGAAACCACCACGGTTGTCTTTTGTCAAGATTTGGGGTTGCGAAGCATATGTCAAAAGACTCATATCTTAAAAACTTGCACCAAAATCTGATAAGTGTTTCTTTGTGGGATATCCAAAAGAAACCAAGGGGTATTACTTCTACAACTAATCTAAGAACAAAATATTTGTTGCTCGAGATGGTGTCTTTTTGGAAAGGCAGCATCTTTCTAAAATGACAAGTGGGAGGAAAATCGAACCTGACGAGTTCGAGAAGGTGAGCAGCAAAGTCAACTTGACAAAACTGAGAATCGAATTGCTTTAGAAACAGCTGTTGACATTGGTTAGAGTCAAACCGACAATGTGCAAAGTCAAAATGACAATGCAGATACTCAACTTATTACCCTGCATAGGTCGTAAAGGCCAAGATCTCAACCAGATTGATACCTCAGTGTTGTTTTAACTAAGGATCAAGACATCCTTGTTGTGGATGGAGATGAGCCAGCGACATACAATCATGCTATGATGAGCACCGACTCTTCAAAATGGCAAGAAGCCATAAAATCCGAGATGGACTCCATGTTTGAAAATTAAGTCTGGAACTTGATTGATTTACCCGAAGGTTATACATCTATCGGTTGCAAATGGATTTTCAAGTTGAAAACTGACAAAGATGGAAATGTATATGTATACAAAGCTAGATTGGTGGCAAAAGGTTACAGGCATATTCACGGCGTTGATTATGATGAAACCTTTTAGCCAGTCGCCATGCTTAAGTCCGTCTGGATTATCCTAGCAATTGCCGCATATTATGATTATGAGATATGGCAAATGGATGTTAAAATCGCCTTCTTTAATGGGATTTTGGAAGAAACTATGTACATGACACAGCCGAAAGGTTTTTTAGATCCAAATAATGTTGGGAAGGTATGCAAGCTTAAGAAGTCCATTATGAATTAAAGTAGGCAAGAAAAAGTTGAAATCTGCGATTCGATGAAGCCATTAGTGAGTTTGGTTTTATAAAAAAAATGAGACTTGTGTTTACAAGAAGGTCAGTTGGAGTGACATCCCATTCCTTATCTTATATGGCGATGACATATTCCTCTTTGGAAACAGCGTTCCAATGTTGGATTCTGTAAAGGTTTGGCTTGGAAAGTGTTTTTTAATGAAGGACTTGGGAGAGGCACAATACATATTAGACATCAAGATCTATTAGGATAGATTTAAAACGATGATTGGATTGAGCCAAAGTACTTATATTGATAAGGTACTGGCACGATTCAACATGGAGGAAGCTAAGCAAGGCCACCTACCTATGTCACATGGCATAAGTCTCAGCAAGAAATAGTGTCCGAAGACAGCTGATGAGCGAGAGAGGATGAGCCAGATTCCATATGCTTCGCTTATTGGATTGATCATGTATGCCATGATATGTACTAGGCCGGATGTATCGTATGCCTTGAGTGCTACCTATTTCGGGGTTTTCTTGAGGTGTCCTACGGGAGAGTTACAGCACCAGGAATGTACGCCTTACTTCTGCACCTGCAAAACCACGAAACTCCGGTTGGGTGAAGTTCCTCCTCTGAAGGTCAAGTTAGTATGATTCCGGATGAAATTACGCACGGAAGGTAAATTGGTTCTCTCGGATTCCGGGAGATTCCGCAATTAATATTGCTCGGGTTTTGTGTGAGTATCATGAATGTCAATAAATGAGTTAGATTCCTCTATTTATAGTAGATGGATCAACTCCCCCATTGGGGGTACAATGCCACGTGGCATCCATTGGTTGGATGCCCATGGTGCAATAGGGTGATGACACGTGTCAGAACCCTATAGGGCCACGTATCCAGCGTAATTTTTACCCTAAACATTTGCCCCTCACGGGTGCTGACGTGGCTATGCCACGTTGCACCTGTGACACGTGCCAACCGTGTAGGAGGGAGACGATTCGCCTCCTTCCCCCTCTTTTTTCAAATTTCAAACTAAGGGGAAAGAGGAGGCGACGGTTCACCTTCTGAGATCTCTTATAAATAGGAATCCCCTCCTTTCATTTCTCACTTTGTCATTTTTGAGAGAAGTTTCTTGAGAGAAAAAACGAGAGCTCCTGACCCCGCCTGCTTGCTTGTGCAAACAACCTTTCTTCTTCCGGATACCGCTTGAGTTACGCAGTCCGTCTCACTAAGGTATCCATCTGACTCAATTGGTCTTTTTGATTGAATGTTTGATTACGCTGCAGCCGACTTTTGCCGTCTAGAGCTTTTTTAGGAAATTTTGTTATAAATTGCGTTTATTGAAAATCTCAACCGGTATAGACCGTCTGAGTTATCCTTTGGCACTTACTGAAGTTGCACTCAATAGACCCTCAGCCGGTTTACACCGTCTGGGGCATCAAACAAGCAATCTCATTGGCGAGTTGCATTCAATAGGCCCTCAGCCGGTGAAATTCGTCTGAGGTATCTTCAAGCAATCTCATTGGTGAGTTGTATTCAATAGGCCCTCAGCCGGTGAAAACCGTTTGAGGTTTCTTCAAGCAATCTCATTGGTGAGTTGCATTCAATCGGCCCTCAGCCGGTGAAAACCGTCTGAGGTATCTTCAAGCAATCTCATTGGTGAGTTGCATTCAATAGGCCCTCAGCCGGTGAAAACCGTCTGAGGTATCTTCAAGCAATCTCATTGGTGAGTTGCATTCAATAGGTCCTCAGCAAGTGAAAATTGTATGAGGTATCTTCAAGCAATCTCATTGGTGAGTTGCATTCAATAGGCCCTCAGCCGGTGAAAACCGTCTGGGGTATCTCTGATCAAAATTTCTTTTAGCCTGCCTTGCTGTTTTCCCAGCCGGTCTCACACCGTCTGGGGGGTGAGCAAGCAATTCCCTTCTAAATTGTTTTGCTGGAACCCCTGACCGGTCTTTGCCGCCTGGGGTGCCTTCAAACAACCTTTTCATCTTAACGAATACACAGCCGGCCTTCAGGCCGCTGTGTTGGTTTCTTTCTATTTCTTTGAGCTGTCTTCTTGTGAAACTCAGCCGGTTTATGCCGACTGGGGGGTCTTTGGACAATCTGACAAAAATCCCAGATTTTTTGCTTCTGCAAATCTTACCCAACCCACTTTTCCCGCCTGAGGTATCTTTGGGCAACATTGGTGATTAATTTTCCTTCTTTTGCCAACTTGTAGTTTGCTCAAAGTGATACCGTTTGGGGTATCTTTGGTCCACAACCGTCTCCAAACTTCTATTCAATCTCAAGGTAACGTCTTGATTCCTTGTCTTTTTTGGAGTTTATTTTTGAATCTTTTGGCTGTAAATACCTTAAAATAATGACCTCACCCATCACACACACTGCACACCACAATTTAGAGGTCAGCCGGTCTCCTGGTACGGCTGAGTCTAGGACTGGGGGTGCCGCCTCTGGGTACGAGGAGTCTCCTTGTTCATCTCCAAAACCGACCATCTCTGTCTCTGTGCAGGACGCAATGGCTCGCATAAAAACAACTGCCTTCGATCCAGAGTAAAGAGAGGCAGACTCAGGCGAGCTGCCGCCTGACCCCAGTCAGACAGAGGGGACAAGGGATTCTCCGCCTGGCACCCCAAGCACTCCCAGTGATGGGATTTTAGGAATAGGAATGGGAGGCGACGAAGATGCCGCCTCGCCTTCTAAAGTTGAGCTGGAACACCAAGAGGGTGCCAGCGACGACGAGACCGCCTCCTCATCCGGTAGAGAGCAGAGTGGCAGCAGCAGCAGCTGCCTCTTGACGCCGGATGCTGATAGTGTGGCGGAGGAAAGGCCTAATTGGAATAATAAAGGCGACCTATTCCTCATCGCCGTCTCTGCCAAGGATAGGGCAAGCATGGCCAATAATTTGGAGGACTTTATAAAAATTCGCCCAATTGGGAAGAAATGGAAAATAATTGTGCCGCCTGAGATGGGCACTATTGTTTGGGAAGACGAGCAGCCCAATGCAAACAGATGTTTTGGCTGCTATGAAGCGGCATTCCTAGTTGGTCTCCGCTTCCCCCTTCATAATACAATAAAGGCCATCCTTCGAGGATATGGCCTTGGTATCTAGCAGTTAACCCCCAACTCATAGGTTAACATATTGGGTTACATTGCCACCTGCGAGATGCAGGAAATCAACCCCGGATGGGAGGCTTTCGCTCACATGCATTACTTGAGCAGAAGTCCAGGCGGTTGGAGGGCCTGGTACACATTGACCACCTATCCCCAGTACCTGATGACTTTAGACAAGCCGTCTAAGTGGTCCGACTGGAAGAACAGGTTCTACTTGGTCTCCGCCCCTACTCAAGAGGAGAACCAGAAGTATCGGGTATACAACCGGAAGCCGGCCCTTCTGGGTCACAAGTGCAAAAAGCCTCGTGTCCCGGATGAGGACTGTGAGCGAATAATAGAGTATAAGTTCTTTGAACAGACCACCGCCACCCTCTCCAATGGGGACTTAATAAGTGTACCCAGAAATTGGGTACCTAGGCACGAGTTTCTTCGAGACGAGGCGTTTCTATCCATCTGTAAGCTTAGCACTCAGTTTGACAAACGTAGGTCACATTAGAGATTGCCCCTATTTTATTTTGTAATATCTCGCTCCTTGTTTTGTTTGTTTCTCTGATCGGATGGGTTCTTTTGTGCAGTGCGTGGATTAGCAATGCTACCTGCTGACAAGACACCCGCCAAGTCAGCCGCTGAAATCCGCAAGGCTAATGCGGAGAAAAAACTTGCTGCTCAGGCGGTGAAGAAGGTATCTTGCTTTTGCTTTTTCCTTTCTTCATGAATTTTCGTTTGGCTTCTATGCCGCCTGATAGCTATGTTTATATTTAGGATGGGAGCAAGGTGCCCCATTCCGTTTCCAAGATAATAAGGCCTCAGCGTGGAGAGGAGCCGCCTGTTCACAACAAGGCGCGAAAGACTTCCTCTTTCACGGTACCCAGTCGTCTGACGATTGGGGGGTAAAACTCTCAAGAACCTCGGCTTGGGGTTCGATCTATCAAAGAGGCAACCGGATGTCCCTGATAAGGAGACGGCGCCGCCTAGGGCATCCGGCGCTTCAGTACCGGCTGAGGGCATCCACGACCCTCAGCCTACCTCCTAAGGTACTCTTGACCCCTTCAACCCTTCTTTGCTTGGCAAGCCTATGCGGGTCAAGTCGCACTCCCAGCTCCAGCCAGAAGACTCTTCTGGCAGCCGACAATCGATAGGTGGGAAGTATGTTTCCTTCTCACCATCTGTTTCTGGTGCAGATCACTCCCCTCGCTGGCCGGATGTACAAAGGTACGCTCGGGCCACACTGAAGGCCGCCCCAAAGGAAGAGAAGGAGGCGATCCCCGGGATCCACACCTTCAATGCCGACCAGGTTTTGGCCGGCCTGTCTGAGGTACATAATCTTTCAATTTGTTTTAAGTTATTATGCCGCCTGGCCCCTCATGGCACTGTTTGGGCTTTTGCAGTCAATGCTGCGCGTGGAAGGGCTCAAGAAAGCCTATGCTCGCAAGTGTGAGGAGGTAAGACGGGCTAAACGGGATGCGTCTAACGCCCATAACGTTGCCCAGTATACCATGATTATGCATGAATTGAAAACTAAAAGCATAATCATGCAACAGGCGGATGACATCAAGAGGCTCCAAAAGGCGCTCAATGAAGCCGGCACCAAAATCCACAACCTCAAAGGCGGAAAAGGATAATGCCGAGGCGGAGCTGAAGAAGGTGAACGAATCTTCCACACTCCTGGAGGTGGCCAAGAAGGAGAACACAAATCTCCTTGCTGACAACGTCCGCTTGAAGGAGGCGGCAGCCAAGGCCAGTGACAATTTCAAGGCTACGCTGGAGGCTGAACAGAGTCGGCTCATCGAAGAGAATGAGCAATACTGCATCGCTCGAATGCAGAAGGCTTGGTCACTGGTTCATCCGGACGCGGAGTACACCGTCTGGGAACTTGCCTACAAATATGCAGATCTTGCCATTGATGCGCAGGAAACGAACCAGCCGGCTCCAGAGCCTTATGAGGAGTGGGTCCAAAAGCAGATTGAGTTCATGCAGGCGGAGAACGGCTCAGAAGGGGGAGAGAATCAAGAGGAGATTGTCCCTCCTCTTCAGGAGCCGCCTTGCAGAGCCAGGATCAGCTTCCGCCTCAGCCTTAAGCTCTTAGTCTTCTTATTTTCCGGCCTGCGTGCCGTGTATCTGATGTATCTTTTATCACCGGACGGGGGTCCGGCTAACATTTGGACAAATTTTAATGTTAATATAATTTTATGCTGACTGAGTCGGTCATCTTTGCCACACTTGTTTGCTTTTCATTGTTTGTTTGCTTTTTTTTTTTTTTTTTTTTTTTGAACTGACATCGCCGAATGCATTAACTATGCTTGCCCCTTGGTGGGTGATTGTTTGGTGCAAACACGAAGCAAATAGCTGCCCATACATGTCCAGATCAATAATCTGGGTCAGGCGGGTTTAGGTCAGACGCATGTTAATGCGCTGATTGCCGCTTGAGTCGCGCTTAGAGAATGAAATCGGGGTCTATGTGACCACTTGCGCGAGAAGTCTGAGCCAGCCTATGCCGGCTGACTATAAACTTCTCACCGGCTGGGTTACCTTGCGGTAACAACCATATGGAATCTTTCCCAAATTGGTGGGAAGTAAATTAGATAGAATTTTCGACGCCTTAGTTTCCTTAGAGCAAAGAAGGTTGTGGCTTGAATTGCAATTTCCCCGTCTGGGGTACCATAGGGTAACAGTCGGTGAAGATATGTTAAAAGTTGGTTAATGGGCGCATAAGCCGGCTAGGTTGCTTTTTGGCAATAGCCGGCTGCCCAACAAGATTTAATTTTGCCGCCTGTATTGCCTTGGGGCAATAACCGGCTCTATCTTGTTTGCAATAGGTCATTCGGACGGTCATGGGCTTAACCTAGCCGGTTAAGACCATCCGACGTTTTGACGCTTAGAACAATATACCACCCGGAAGGGAGATGTTCTCTTCGACAAATTCACCCGGAGGGGCGTTGCCGGATGTCTATTCGGAGGTGAAGCAGACGGTTTAATATGTCGGCTCTATGCTTGTTAACCGGATAAGTTAGGTACTTCGCGTTGTTTGGTTCATGCTTGGGGCAAACGGATGCCCGATCTTAGAAAATACCCGGATGTGTTGTTCACATTGGGACTTTGGTACACAAGGAAATTGAAATAAAGTATCTCATTAATTTACTCTACTTACAAAATAGGATTACATCTTCCTAGAAGTAGTACCTTCTTAAGTTATCTACATTCCAAGTCCTAGGTAGCTTCCTACCATCTTGGGTTTCCAGGCGGTAGGTGCCGCCTCTGACTTCGTCATATATCCGATAGGGGCCTTCCCAATTGGGGGTCAGCTTCCCTTGCTCATTTGCCCTGCCAGTGGCTTCCATTTTTCGTAGTACGAAGTCCCCAACTTTGAGAGGACGCTTGCATACTCTTTTGTTGTAAGCCGTCGTCATTCTCAGACGGTATATTTCATGACGCAAGGCGGCATTGCCCCTGCGTTCTGGGAGTGAATCCAATGTTAGGCGCATGGCTTCCCAGTTAGCCTCCTCATCATAGAGCATGACTCGGAGTGTTGGCTCATAGAGTTCTATTGGCAGAACCGCTTCAGTGTCGTACGTCATTAGAAACGGGGTTTCACTGGTTGCCCCCTTCTCGGTTGTTCTGATGGCCCAAAGGACGTGAGGTAACTCATCCGCCCACAGACCACCGGCTCTTTCGATCTTCTTTTTTATGCCGTCTGAGATGAGTTTGTTGAAGGCTTCAACCTGACCGTTTGCTTGGGGCCGGCCAACAGACGCTAAACAATGTGAGATCCCCTGATCTCCCAACCAATCTTTGAGGGCAGGCGTTTCAAACTGAGGACCGTTGTCAAAAACCATAGACATAGGCACCCCAAACCGGGTGATGATGTTTCTCCAAATAAAGGAGATGACATCCTTCGTCTTGATGCCTTTTACCGCCTCGGCCTCAACCCACTTAGTGAAGTAGTCTACAGCTACCAGAATATGTCTTCTACCGCTTGAGGCAGGCGTATAAGGACCCAAGATGTCCATGCCCCATTTTGCGAAGGGAGCCGGGCTTTAGATTGCCGTAAAGATCGGTTGCCGAACGGTGTATGAGTCGGCAAAATTTCTGACACTTGTCACACTTTTTCACTAAGTCCATGGCATCCGCCTCAAGGGTCGGCCAAAAGTAGCCTTATCGTCTGGCTCTCTTTGCTAGAGTCCTGCCGCCTATGTGTGAAGCACAAAAGCCCGCATGCAAATCCTCTAACACCTCTCTTCCCCTTTCTGGGGTTACGCACTTCAGCAACGGCTGGAGGTACCCTTTTATAAAGAGTTCCCTTTTGAACATTTCAAAGCTCAGAGCTCGCTTTTTAAGCGCTGCCGCTTCTGAAGAGGCATCCGGCAGGGTGCCGTCTACCAAATAATCCCAGATGGGGTCCATCCAGGTGGAGCTTCGGTCTAAGATTCCAATGGGATCATGCTCGATACTTCTTTTTTCCATGACCTCCCAAAAGACTGACCTAGGCGTGTCGCAAGTGGCAGATGAGGCCAGTTTGGACAATGCATCCGCCTGGTTGTTCTCGGACCGAGGCACTTGACATAAATGGAACTCATCAAATGCCCCCGCCTCCTCTTTGACCGTCTGCAGGTATTTGATCATTGTCGGATGGGTGGCCTCGTAGTCACCATTGAATTGGCTGACGATCAATTGGGAGTCTGAGCAGGCGTCAACTTTTCTTGCCCCTGCCACCTTACACATGCGCATACCGGCTATCAGGGCCTCATACTCAGCTTCATTGTTTGAAGCTTGAAATTTGAATCGTAGGGCGTATTCGTAGAGCTTTCGTCTACGAATAACTTCCAAACCTGCCCGGCATCTTCGGCTGAGCCGGCCTAGTCATTTCGACAATGAAATCAGCAAATGCCTGACCCTTCACAGCCCGCCTAGGCTCAAAAGTTATTTCCAAGCTCTGAATTTCAACAGCCCACTTGATCATTCGGTCGGATGACTCCATGGTGGTCATTGGTCGTTTGAGTGGCTGATCAGTGTAGACAATCATCGGATGGGCCAAGTAGTATGGCTTCAGCCGCTTGACTGCTTTGTACATAGCCAGCCCAAATTTTTCAATCATTGGGTACCGGAGTTCAGCGTTTCTGAGAATATGGCTGATGAAATACACTGGAAGCTGTTTGCCGTCTCTCTCAGCAAGGAGAAAGGCACTGAGGGAGTGATCTGAGACGGCTAGGTACATGTAGAGAACCTCCTTGGGCAGGGGGCTCACCAGTCTGGGCAACGGGTGCAAGTGTTGTTTTAAGCTTTGGAATGCCGCCTCAGCCTCTTCTCCCCATTCGAATCTGGACCTCTTCCTGATTGCTTGGAAGAAGTAAAGGCACTTGTCACCTGACCGGCTAAGGAATCTTCCTAATGCCGCTAGGCAACCGGTTAGCTTCTGGGCCTCCTTGATGGTTCGGGGTGATTGCATGTCAATCACCGCCTGGGCCTTCTCCGGATTGGCCTCTATGCCTCTTTGATCAATCAAGAATCCGAGAAACTTACCAGACTCAACACCAAAGACACACTTTTTGGGATTAAGCATGACCTTGTGCCGCCTAAGTGTGGTGAAGGTTTCTCGGAGGTCAGTTAGATGATCCGCCTGGAGCTTGGATTTGACTATCATGTCATCCATATACGCCTCTACATTCCTTCCGATTTGATTGGTGAAAACCGTGTTGATCATTCGTTGGAAAGTAGCAGGCGCATTCTTCAGCCCAAACGGCATCACCGTGTAGCAGTACAACCCCTGATCAGTGACGAAGGCCGTCTTTTCCTGATCCTTCTTCCATATGGGAATTTGATGGAAGCCTGAGTAGGCGTCCATGAAGCTCATCAGGGCATGGCCGGCTGTAGAGTCAACCAGACTTCCGCCTGTGACCTCTCCTCGCCATGATCCCTCTTCTTTTGCCTAACTGGCTTTATTTTGGGATCAACAGCTAGCTTGTGGACGGCTAGATCCGGCCTGACGCCTGACATCTCCTCCACTTCAAAGGCGAAAGGTCTTTGAACTCTCTTAGGAGTTGGAGCAAGTATGCCCCTAACTTTTCAAAAGCAACCGTCCCAACTTTAATCGTTCTGTCAGGACGGCTGTCGTCTAGGACGACATCATTGCTTTCACCTGCCGGCTGGGGCCGAGAGTCGTCCGGCCTTTCCCCGGCTAGTGATTGCTATTTCATTTTTCTGGCGGGGGCCAATTGGTCCACCTTTCTCTTTGTACCGCCTGCCTTAGGGACAGGCCCGGCTTCTTTGTCATCGAGGTCAGTAGGTTCCTCGCTGGGGCCGACTACATGGGGAGTCGGCCTAACGTCTGAGAGATAGTACTCTCTTGCCGCCTTTTGGTCCCCGCTTAGGGAGCCTACTGACCCATCACCCCTCTCGAATTTTATCAGCATGAGGGAGGGGATGATTATCGCCTTGGACTCATTGAGTGTTGGACGTCCTTATATGAGGTTGTAGGCAATCAGCTCTTCGACTACCAGAAACTTGACGACCATGTGCCGTCCTTCCCCCTTGCCTCCCAGCCGGACGGGTAGGTCAATCCTACCTACCGGATGCACTACCCCACCTCCAAAGCCGACTAGGGGGTGGGGAGCCTTGTGCATACTGCTGGGCTTGTACTTCAACTTCGCCAAGCAGCGATAGCTTATCAGGTCAGACGAGCTCCCGGTATCGATTAGGATCCGGCCAACTCGTTGATTGGCAACTTTGCATTCGATGACAATGGGGTCATCGTGGGGCCGCCTGACCGTACCCCTGTCTTTCTCAGAAATGAAGACCTCTAGGAAGACATCGTTCGACGCCTGGCCCTTGTCCTCTGAGGCGGACAACTTCCTGATGTTGTCCTTGGCACCCCGAATGGTGGGACCACCACTAGCGAAGCCGCCTGCAATGGTGTAGATATGCTCTTCATCTGTGTCAGAGCTCAGCTCCGGCTTCTTAGACGATTGTCCCCCGTTTTTGGGGTTACCCTTGGAATTTGTCAGATAGGACTTCAATGCCCCTTCATCGGGCAATCGGTCCAATAGCCACCTGAGGCTGTAGCAACCATTGGTGTCATGGACAATGTCCTCATGGAATTAGCAATACTTGCTCTTATCCCGGTTTTTGACAACGCTTTTCAGAGGAGCCGGCTTCTCAATGGTCAAACGGTTTTTTATGTCTAGGAGGATGGAGGAGCAGTCCTTGTTGAACTCGTACTTGGGGACGTACGGTTCCAACTTCTTTTGGGATGATTGACCTAGGCGGTCAGCTGCCCAGACTTCTTTTCTTTTCTTTTCTTCTTTTCTGGCCGGCTGCTGGAACCGGCTCTCTTTTACGTCAGACCGCCTAGGTTCTGACGATTGCTTGACGGCACAGAGCTCCGTCGCCTGTATGTAGGATTCAGCCTCCATTAGTGCCTCCTGGAGGGTAGCAACCCTCTTGCGAACTAGGTCGAACTTGAATGTCGACCCATCCTTCAGACCCTTGAAGAAGTCTGTGGACGCAACTTCGTCAGACAGTCCTTGTATCTGAATTCTCATCAGATTGAACCGCCTGACATAGGACCGAAGTCCCTCCTTGTCACCCTGCCGGATAGCCCCTAGGTCGAGACTGGTTTTCTTGGCCGGGATGTTCATGGAGAAGTTGGACGCAAACAAATATGCAAGCGTCTTAAAGTTGTTGATGCACCCAGCCGGCAGGTTGCCGAACCACCGTTGGGCTATACCCTTTAGTGTTGCCAGGAAGCATCGACACCAGGCGGCGTCATCCAACCCATGTAGGTACATGAGGTTGGTATAGGCCATCAGGTGATCTTCTAGGTTGGTGGTACCGTCGTAGGTACCTACCAACACATTCTTTACCTTAACCGGCTGTGCCGCCTCGGTTATTTCCCGGGAGAAAGCCGAAGGCTGTTTCCCTAGGTTAACCAGTCGGAGCTGCCAGTCCATGGGCTGGACGGTGTTTGTCGCCATTCCCCCAAAGGGAGAAAGCTGCATGTAGGGAGATCCAGCTCCATATGGTTGCTGAGGCACATATGGAGCCTGGTGGATCACATGAGGAGCAGTACGAATGGACGTACCGTGCGTCTGGCTCCTAGGGTGAGTTTTCGAATGCTTGATCGAAGAATTACGGAAACTGTCTGGGTATGTCGACGTAGAAGCCGACTGGGACGTATTCTGACCTCTCTTCTCCTGGATAAACAACCGGGCATCTGATAAGGTCTTTTTGGACCCATCTGGATTTATTTGGCGAATGGCCTTTCGCTGCCCTAATTTAGGGAAACGAATTTTTGAAAGGTCAATTAGGGGCCCATCCGCCCCCTTAGGCTTCGGGTGAGGAGTAGGCACCCGGTCTTTAATTGGCTTCTTTACTGAAGCCCTCTTAGCCGACTGGCCCTTGCTGGAGCCAGCTGACTTCTTGATGATGTCCGTGATTTCCCCTTTGAAACTACTCATGAGGTTCATGAGCTCGTCTCTGGTGACGGGGGCTGACCCCTCCGCCGCCTGGGGTTGTCCGGTATGCTTGCCGCCTGGGTTGTTGGGGCAAGCCTTGTCTTGGCCCCGTTCCTTCCTTTCTTTGGAACGAGTGCGACTAGAGCAAAAAGACTCGTCTGGGGCCTTATAGGTTTCGACATTGTAGTCGTCCCCACTCCCGACTTCATGGTCTGTGTGGACCTCAGCGTCAGCCGTGGGCCGGTGGCCCCCTACGATTGGTACATTTTCAGATGCCATCCAAGTGGTACCCTCCCCACAGATGGCGCTAAATGTTTCGGGGTTTTCTTGAGGTGTCCTACGGGAGAGTTATAGCACCGGGAATGTACGCCTGACTGCTGCACCTGCAAAACCATGAAACTCCGGTTGGGTGGAGTTCCGCCTCCAAAGGTCAAGTTAGTATGATTCCGGATGAAATTACGCACGGAAGGTAAATTGGTTCTCTCGAATTCCGGGAGATTCCGCAATTAATATTGCTCGGGTTTTGTGTGAGTATCATGAATGTCAATAAATGAGGTAGATTCCTCTATTTATAGAAGATGGATCTGCTCCCCATTGGGGGTACAATGCCACGTGGCATCCATTGGTTGGATGCCCATGGTGCAATAGGGTGATGACACGTGTCATAACCCTATAGGGCCACGTGTCCAGGGTAATTTTTACCCTAAACACTACCAGTCGATACCAATCAAACCCAGGAGAGGCGCATTGGACTACAACCAAGAATTTCCTAAAGTACTTGAAAAGCAATAAGGATAAAAATCTAGTCTATGGTGGGAGTAAAGATTTGGTTGTTGAAGGTTATACCGATGCAAGCTTCCAGAATGACAGAGACGACTTCAATTCACAATCAGGATACGTGTTCTGTCTTAATGGAGGAGCGTTTTGTTGGAAGAGTGCTAAGGAAAGCACGACTGCATACTCTACAACCGAAGTCGAATACTTGGCAGCTTCGGAAGCAGCTAAGGATAAGTGTGCTTTCACTAGACAAACAGGTCTTTATGTGCTTTCACTAGACAAACAGGTTTGTAACATTGATAATACTGCCAAAAGGGCTAAGACCATCGAGTCGAATCAAACCTACTTGTGGCATTGTCGTCTTGGCCATATTAACATCAAGCGCATCAAGAAACTTCTTCAAGAAGGTGTTCTTGACTCATTCGACTTAGAGTCGTTTGAAAATTGCGAAGGATGCTTATTAGGCAAAATGATAAAACAGCCATTCTCCAAGTTGGGAGAAAGGGCAAGTGACTTATTAGGTCTAATACACACGGATGTATGTGAACCAATGAGTACACCCGCAAGACAAGGTTACCGATATTTCATCATTTTCATCGACGATTATAGTAGATATGGCTATATCTACTTAATGTCGAATAAATCTGAATCCTTTGAGAAATTCAAAGAATTTCAGAAAGAAGTTGAAAATCAACTTGGCAAAAAAATTAAAGCACTTCGATCGGATCGAGGTGGCGAATATTTGGGCCATGAATTCGACGATCACTTGAAAGAAAATGGCATTCTTTCGGAGTTGACACCTCCCGGAACTCCTCAATGGAACGGAGTTTCCGAACGGAGGAATCGAACCTTGTTAGACATGGTTCGATCAATGATGGGTTTTAGTGAACTCCCTATCTCCTTCCGGGGACATGCGCTACAAACTGCAGCACTAACACTGAATAGAGCTCCGTCAAAAGCTGTTGAAAAGACTCCATATGAATTATGGACTAAGAAACCTCCTAGGTTGTCTTTTCTCAAGATTTGGGGATGCGAAGCATATGTCAAGCGATTAATTTCGGACAAACTTCACCGCAAATCGGATAAGTGTTTCTTTGTGGGATATCTGAAAGAAACCAAAGGGTATTACTTCTATAATAAATCCGACAACAAAGTATTTGTTGCTCGTGATGGTGTCTTTTTGGAGAAGGATCACCTTTCCAAAATGACAAGTGGGAGGAAAATCGAACTCGACGAAGTTCGAGAGGACGAGCAACAATGTCAACTTGACAAAACTGACAATCTAGATGCTTTGGAAGCATCTAAGAAGATTGGTCAGAATCAAACTGACAATGAAAATGCTCAACCGATTACCCTTCGTAGGTCGCAACGGCAAAGATCTCAACCAGACAGATACCTCGGCATCGTCTTAACCGATGATCAGAACATCCTAGTCATGGATGGTGATATGCCGGCGACATACAAACAAGCTATGACGAGCCCCGACTCTGCAAAATGGAAAGAGGCCATGAAATCCGAGATGGACTCCATGTCCGAAAATCAAGTCTGGGACTTGGTGAATTTGTCCGAGGGTTATACACCCATTGGTTGCAAATGGATCTTCAAAGTGAAGACATACAAGGATGGAAATGTATCAATATACAAAGCTAGACTGGTGGAAAAAGGTTATAGACAAGTCCACGGGATTGACTATGATGAAACTTTTTCACCAGTTGCAATGCTAAAATCCGTCCGGATCATCCTAGCGGTTGCTGCATATTACAATTATGAAATATGGCAAATGGATGTCAAAACCGTCTTCCTTAATGGAATTTTGGAAGAAATTGTGTATATGACACATCCAGAAGGTTTTGTCAATCCAGGCAACGCTGGAAAGGTTTGCAAGCTAAAGAAGTCCATTTATGGACTAAAGTAAGCCAACTAAAGTTGGAAACTGCGATTTGATGAAGCCATTAGCAAGTTTGGTTTTATTAAAAATCCAGATGAATCTTGTGTATACAAGAAGGTTATTGGGATTGATATTGCATTCTTAGTCCTTTATGTCGATGACATACTTCTCATTGGAAATAGCATAAAATTGTTGGAGTTTGTAAAGGGCTGGTTGGGAAAGTGATTTTCAATGAAGGACTTAGGGGAGACACAATACATATTAGGCATCAAGATCTACAGGGATAGATCTAAGAGGATGATATGATTAAGCCAGAGTACTTACATTGATAAGGTATTGGCTCTATTCCACATGGAGAGTGCCAAAATAGGGCATTTACCAATGTCCCATGGCATAACTCTCAGCAAGAAACAGTGTCCACAGACACCTGTTGAGCGAGAAAGAATGAATCAGATACCATATGCTTTGTTAATCGGATCGATCATGTATGCCATGATATGTACAAGGCCAGATGTATCGTATGCCCTGAGTGCAACGAGTCGATACCAATCGAACCCAGGATAGGCGCATTGGACTGCGGCCAAGAACATCCTTAAGTACCTGAAACGGAACAAGGATAAATTCCTAGTGTATGGAGGCCGCAAAGAACTGGTTGTTGAAGGTTACACCGACGCTAGCTTCCAGACTGACAGAGACGACTTCAAGTCACAGTCGGGGTACATATTCTGTCTGAATGGAGGAACGTTTAGCTAGAAGAGTGCCAAGAAGAGCACCACTGCAGACTCTACAACTGAAGCCGAGTACTTGGACGCTTCAGAAGCTGCCAAGGAAGCTGTTTGGATTCGCAAGTTCATCAGCGAACTTGGTGTTGTACCCTCAATCTAGGGGCCGATAGACCTCTATTGTGATAACAATGGAGCTATCGCTCAGGCCAGGGAGCCGAGAGAACACCAGAAGGTCAAACACGTATAAAGGCGATTTCACATGATAAGGGAATGGAAATCCGAAGGTGAAATCAGAATTTGTAAGATTGGCACAAATGATAATGTAGCTGATCCTTTGATTAAACCGCTGCCTCAAGTGAAACACAACAAACACATTGAGGCGATGGGAATAAAGCATGTTGGAGACTGGCTTTGAAATTGCCTGTACGTGTGTTTTAATCAAATAGGATATTTAATGTAAGACACTGTATTAAAACCATTCATTAATGGAGTAATTAATTTTGTGCAAAATTATCATTCACTCCATTACTATTTAATTGTGGTTTAGAATTAAATAATGAGTCCATTCGTTTTATGGAAATATTCAAAACAGGGTATCAAGACCATGTCTTGGATAAAGAAACGACTGTTAAGTGAACATTGAATATTTAAATCAAAAATTGTCCTTAATCGAGGTCATCTAATGGATGGACGATTGATGACCGCCATAGATTAGTGTGTAGTATGATTTACAACACCGTTTCTTGTGCTGCGAGGACGTGACGGTCATAAATCATTTGCACAGGCACAGTTTGGAACTGTACTGGATAAGACCTATGAGAGTACTTTAAGAAATTTTAAAATTGCCATAAGTACATTTCTCATTATGACTATCGAAACCTGTTTCCTCCGACCATGAGTATTGTGAAGTTTTCTTGTTTGAGTACTAGACTCTTTGATGTTTCCTAACGTCTGCCATAATTGGGGATCATAACGGGAACACTCAGGAGACTATGTCCTCTTAGTAAGAGGAACTTACAATACAAGATTGGGATTGTCCCCCTACTAACAATAGGGAAAATGTTTTGTTGTTTACAAGGCCGCTCGAAGAGCGAGACTGTGAAAATGCATGGCCGTGCTTAGATGGATTTTAGAAATCATCTGCTTATTGACAGTCGAACTCGGAGATCGAGAAACACTTCTGAACGTAATAAGGATGACAAAGAATCTTACCTGATAGTTCACGAAGAAACATTAAGTGACATAGGAAATGGGCTATACACTGTATGCACACTTGTCCGGAAGGACAAGTGAGAGATTGAAAGGAATGGTGTCCTTCCAACAAGTGTATTATTCCGATAAAGGGTTCAGAATTATTACGGAGCTAATTCTTCAGTAAGGTCAAGTGATCGGAATGCCTAGGTGGAGGTCGCTTCCGATCAGTAATATCAATGTACAATTGATGTTACAGCTTAATCTTAACTGAACCCTTTGGGTCAAACCCAATCGAATCACCGATCCGAGACGACGAATTAATCTGAAAGGATTTAATGAGTCGACAGAGTTTTACGAATACGGACGTCGGATATAAAGCCTAGGGCGTCGAGACCGAGCGTCGCAAAATCACATAGCGGCAAGTATGAACATAGCCCTAGCAACACACTGGCCTAGCCATGTGGATGGTAGGCTAGTTCGAAATAGCATGCACCTAGCATGGGTAGGCGCAGCCTAGGCGCACCATCGCAGCCTAGGCGCACCATCGCAGCCTAGGTGCACCATCGCAGCCTATGCGTGCCATGACAGCTTATCGCAAAGCACCACAAGCACCAGGCAGCCCATCAAAGCTAGCAGCGTGCTAGCATGGATGCTTGGGTGCGCATGGCAGCCTATCGCAAGCACCAGGCAGCCCATCGCAGCTAGCAGCGTGCTAGCTTGGGTGCCTGGGTGCACATGGCAGGGCCACACACGCACCAAGCACAACCATCGCAGTGCTGGGCACTGGCGCATGTGCATGTGCGTGTGTGCGTGCCTCGCACCAAGCATAGCAGTGCTAGGCACTGCCTGATGCGTGTGCGAGTAGTGCGTGGTGCATGGTGCGTAGCGTGATGCGTGGTGCGTGGTGCGTAGCGTGGTGCGTAGTGCGTGGTGCGTAGCATGATGCGAGGGAAAGGGGCCAGCATGCGTGGCTCGCTAGCAGCACACATGCTGGCCATGCTAGCAATGGTGTGAGAGATGCGAGGCATAGCACCAGCGCCAGCACGCACCAGCGCATGGCACTAGCACGCACCAGTGCCAGCACCTGCACCAGCCCAGCAGCAGCACGCACTGGCTGGCTGGCTGGGGTGCTGGGCAGCAAGGCAGTGCTAGCTGGCAGCCCTAGCTGGCACGCTAGCTGGCAGCCAGCTAGCCTTCCTTGACCCGGTTTTGTGCATAGGATGTGGGGACCAAATCAAGGCCTTGGGGATCAAGGCATATGGTCCCCCACCTAACCTTGGCCACCACTCTTTTGCATATGATCATGCCACTTATCGAAATGTGATTAACTTGATTATTTATTTAATTTGGAAATTAAATAAATCATTGATATTCAACACTCCCACATTGGTGGAGGATGAAAAATCAAGGGTTCATTTCCTTATATATATCAAGCTTGGGTATTTTGGAATGAACAACCTTGAGTGAAATTAAAAAGGTAACTCTAATTAAGAGTAAAACTTTGATTCGTAAAACTCATAGTTATTTTGTCCGGGTCTTGACTAACCTTCAAGACTTAGGACGCTCGGGTTGGGTCGAGGGTACGATCCGTCGGAGATCTCGTGTTTTCGGGATTTTGAAGTAAGAGCTCTTTGGGAGCGAAGCACGCGACAAAGATATAATTCTTGTTCTTAATCTTGTTTGATTAAGTTTAATATGCTTGTTAGTTGTTTTAATTAAGGGGCGGGTCTTGGTGGGTTTCCTTCCGTGTAGTGTCAGGTCACTACAAAACCCTACAAGGTCCCCTTAGTAAGGGAAGCTAACAATGCAAGACTAGGAATGTCCCCCTATTAACAATAGGTAACATGTCTTTGTTGTTAACAAGGCCTCTCGAAGAGCAAGACTGAGAAAATGCATGGCCGTGTTCAGATGGATTTTAGAAATCATCTGCTTATTGACAGTCGAACTCGAAAATCGAGAAATACTTTTAGCTGTAATAAGGATGACAAAGAATCGTACCTTATAGTTCATGAAGAGACATTAATTGACATAGGAAACGGGCTATACACAATTAGCACTCTTGTCCGGAAGGACAAGTGGGAGATTGAAAGGAATGGTGTCTTTCGAATAAGTGTATTATTCCGATAGAGGGTTCGGAATTAATTGATCAAGTGATCTTGCAATTATTCATTGTTAGTCAAGATTCAGCGTGGTCAAGTGATCGGAATGCCTAGCTTGAGGCCGCTTCCGATTTGTAATATTAATGAATAATTAATATTACAATTTAATCTTGACTAAACCCTTCGGGTCACACTCAATTGTGTTATCGAACCGAAACGACAAATTAATCCGAAGGATTAATTAGTCAATAGAGTTTTACGAACAAAGACGTTGGATTACGAGCTTAGAGCGTCGAAACCGAGCGTCAAGCGTCTAGTCGAATTTTAGGATCGATGAAGATGAGAAAAATAATCAAATAATATATCGTGCTAAGATTGCGGCATGGTAGCAGGCCCAGCCAAGGGAAAGGCCGCCATTTGGGCGTCTCTTGGAGCCCAAGGGTTGAGGTCGGTCTTCCTTGCGTTGACCAAGTGTGACATGCACATGGGGTTGGTTGGTTTATTCTTTACCTCCAAGGATGGGTTTGTGGTCCTTACCTGTAATACCCGTATTTTTGAAAGGTATTTTCTAAAGTAAAGAGTATTTTAGTCTCGTATTTTTGACGTATTATCTAAATTAATTATTTTCCTAAAGAGTATTTTAGTTTTGGAGCCAAAATGATATTTAAATTTTGGCGCCTAAATCATTATATTACAAAACTAATTAATTTGGATAATCCAATAAATGAAACTATTTTATACTTATGTTATAAATAGTATTTTTTATTTCTCAAAATTAAATAGCTAAACCAAAATTATATTAATTCGGTAGATTAATTAAATTGTATTTTCGGTTTTCATAGAATAAAAATCTAAATTGTTTTAATATCTTTCCAAATTAATTATTTTCATGAAATATATTTTTAAAGAATTAATTTTCAGATTTTTTATAATAAAAATCTGATTTAATTAATTATTATAAGTCAAATTTTCGGCCACCCCAATTATTTAATAAAAATCTGATTTTATCTTTCAAGTATTAATTTTCACAAAATAAATTTTATTGGATTATTAATTTTAGGCAAATAAATTATTTTACAAAATCCCTAAACTAACATAAGAGGACCGAAAATATAGAACAATATTTAGCTTAATATTTTCGGCCACTCATGAACTTTCTAAAGGATTTTTAATTTATTTTATTAAAAATAAAATCCTTTAAATTTCCTTATTTCTATTATTAAATCTAAAAATTATTTGATGCTAATCTATACTTGCACTCCTAGCTCAAAACCTACCAAACAAAATTTCATGATCAAATAAAATCTAATATCCTTCCATACATTTAAAACCCTAATTTCTATTCTTTAAATTTCCTTAAATTATACAACCCTAAATTGTTATAAACTCATCACCTAAACACCTATAAATACCCCCTCATACCTCTCATATTCTTCACACCAAAAACTCAATTCCCTTCTTTTCTTTTACTCTTCTTTTCCCTCAAACTTCTCCTATTTTTCTTTTCCTCTTTTCTAAAAGAAAATCTGCCCGTATATATTTGGAGCCAATTTTCGGGCACTTCTATTCAGTTTTTGGATTTTTCTATTTCACAAAAAATTATTTCGCTTGAAAAATACTTGAGGTTAGGCTCAAGAATCACCCAATTAAGAGTTATATAAAAGGAGTTATGACCTCTGCAAGTTCTGCCTATCCTTTCCAACGCAAATTCAATTTCCTTTAATCCTATTCCTTTATTTTCTTCATGGTTAGTTTTCTAAAATATAATTACCTATTTCACAGTTATAATTTTATATTAAAGTATTATTTTTAAAAGAGTTTTATAGTCCATTCACATTAGATTTGGGTTTACGTCTAAAGATGTTGTGATAACCGTATGATTATGTTAATTGCAAGGTGTATTCGTGATTGAACTTTGAAAGTGCGAAGTGTTGATTGATATTCGGAATTAAGGTACGTTATGTGGTTTGATACCTTCGAAAGTTGTCCATGAAATTGTATCTTATTATGTTCCTTATAAAATTATGTTTGGTGATGGTTTGAATTAATGATTTTTGGTTAATCAAAATAGACTTTGAATTATGATTAAAATTATTAAAAAGGATTGCATTAAAATTAATTTACAGGTTTCTTAATATTCAAGAATGATGGATTTTTTTTAAAAGGTGCTTTTAAGTAAATCAATCGATATGGTTATGAATCCCACTTAGGGAATGGATTAGAGAAGACTATGGACTTTGCATGACCTAGCCTTTCCTCAAGATTGACCTTTGTTCATAAAGTAAACCACTTGGGGGGTGTGCACACTTAGTGAGGAAATGGTTTTGGAACGTAATCAATTGAGTTTTAAACTTGTCTTGAAAGCATTGAATTGGAAAAGCTCTTACATGAGTATGGCATTGGAATTCTTTGAATTAAACTTAAATGATTTAAATTATGTTTTACTTATCTTACACATAACCTACTTAGCATAATTGCTAATACGTGCTTTTGTTTTGGCTTTGCCCTATTTACCATTTGTGGTAAGCAGGTGAATGTTTCAGGTGGAAGTTGATTGATGCATAGGAGAGTCCACGAGAATTTCACCTAGCTTAGGAAAATTTGGAGTCGTTTTTGTGTCACAATAATGAACAAGTTTTATTTAAAGTTTTATTAATGAGAATAAAGAATTTCCGCTGCAAAAGTATTTTAAAGTATAAGCCTTGCGTTATCACGTGGCGGTAATACGCCCAAGTCTATCTCTACGCTATTTATACGTATTTTCTACATATTTCGTAGAGGGAGATTTGGGGGTGTTACATTACCTACTCCCTCTTTATGTGATGACACTTGTCATTTGATTATTGTTTCATTACTTTTAATTTAATTTAAAATTTAATTAATTCATGTTTTTCTCACTTTACCAACTATCCCACATTGAAAGATGATGGAAATTCTTGAGGAGATTTCTCTAAAAATTCCCATCATGAGGTATTGAGACTTTCATTTGAGTTGGTGAACATTAAGGGATCTCCAAGAGGAGAAAACCTTTGTTCTAATAACTCTAAGTTATTTTTGGTCTGGCCCCGACTAAGCTTCGGGGTAAGGGCCGGCTCGGTCCAGTAGAGAGGGTGTTAGCCGTTGGAGGTTCGTGCATTTGCGGGACTCTACGCTTTCAAGTCCGAGCTCTAAGTAAGAGAGAAGCATGCTTCAAGGGTAATGATTCTTTCTCTCTCTTCTTGTTAATCATGTGATTAAGGTTTTAATTTATGCTTAGTTACTTTAATTTGTGTGCAGATTTTGGGCGGGTTTCCTTCCGTGTGGTGTTGGACATCACAAAACCCAACAACGGTATAGGAGCCGCGGGCATTTAATTATTGTAACTAATAATTAATTAAGGTGATTTAAATGGATTTAAGTTTCTAGTTTTGCTTTCTAATTTGATTAGAAGCGCGTTTTAATTAGTTAAATCTCCTATTTATACTAATTTTGGCTGAAGAACCCAGATTTCGACCCAAAACTAGTGAATTTTGGGTGCAATCGACGTTCTAAATTGCTTTTGTCCCACTTTGTAAATGCTCTAGAAGCCAAACTCCATCTAGAAACATGTTTTTCGAGGGGTTTTTCGTTTTTCACGAAATTTTATAAATCTTTAAACCTTAATTAATTATGGCATGTTAATGTTAGATTATGTGTATGGTTACATCATTAATCTACTGCAATAATTACCTTTATTAAGCATATTTATGAAGTCATAATTGGTGTTTAATTTTGTGAGTTCATTTTTCACATAAACTTGCAATATCACATTTTTGCAAATTAATTGTTTCAAGTGTGAATGTTTATGGTGAATTTGTAATTTTGAAGCCCCTAAAATGTTAAAAATCTAATCTTTAATTGTTTATTTGGTTGGAACTTAACTTTCTAAATTCCATGTTGAACTAAATTTTGATTTTTAATCTTTTTTTTATTTGATTAAAGTCTTAAAAGTTCAAACTTGTGATTGAAAATTGATTAATCTTCATATTGGAAGGATGTAATTTTTCAAGTTTACACAAGTTAAGGTTGGAAACTTTTTCATTGGATGAATGTTCTTAGTTTTCCAACTCTTTTTATTTTGTCAAATCTCATTATTAATTTATGTTTAGTTAAATTAATTGTGAGAATATCCCTCAATTTTTGTAGCATCAAGTTGAGCCAAAAATAAATTAAAGAATGGTTCTTGAATTAATTTTTGTTTGTGCACTAAAAATTGAATTTATTTAAGTTGGACTTGTTTTATTTTTCATTTTGCTCAATATTGGTTCTAAAAATAATTTAGAATTAATTTTATATCACGCAAAAATCGGGATAAAATCCTGAGGTACGAGCACGGAAATCGAGGCACGAATCCCCGAGCACATCTCTCGGCCAGCTAGGCTGCTTGCACAGCCCGCATGAGGCTGCCGAGGTTGTGCGGGCTGCTGGTGCATCGATAGATGCGTGATGCGTGTGTGCAAGCTTGATGCGCTGCTTGGTGCTGCATTGGTGCATGCGTGCGCTACGATGTGTGGCCGGGGCCAGTACTAGCTCGCACAGCAGCAAGCCTTTGAGGCCTTCGCTTGCTGGCGTTGCAAGAGCGCGTTGCTGTGGCCAACATAACGCATATAGTGCGATGCTGTTAGCCACAAGTAGGCTGCTTGGCGTAACAAATGGCTATGTAGGGGAAGCAGCCACGCAAGGCAGCCGAGCCTCAGGCCTAGCAAACCAAGTCTCGTTGCTTGGTGCTAGGCACTCGGGGATCGAAGGGCTAAGCGATTTTGCGATTTTTGCTGTTTTAATTATTTTTTATTTAAGTATTTAAACGAGGCTAGGCCTCGGTTTTTCCCAGCACTTGCAAAATATTTTTTGCAAGATTTGGATAAACCGACTTAACTAAATTAATTGGATTAATATTAATTAAGTTGGATGCGGAATTTAGTGGGATCTAAATTATTTATTTGAGATAATTTTATTGCATTTAATCACCTAATCGGTTAACAACTTTTACTAGTTTTAATTAGGAGTGTTAATTGGATTAACCACTTAGATTAGTTACTAGTTTGTGCGTGTTTTACATTATTGCTTGAATTATTTGTAAAATGCATGGGCCATTCACGTTAGTGAATGGATGAATGGAATAGATATTCTAATGCAGGTTTTAGAAAATGTAACTAGTAGGGCCCGACTAGGATAGTAAATACGGATTGCGTTCCGTTTTGCATTTTTATAAATCTAAATACAGTCTGCGTACGCTGCGTATTTTTATACCTTAATATTTAGATTAGTCCTAGTCTTAAATACTAGTAGTTGCATAATTGATGGAGATGTCTCGAAGACGGCGTTTCTAACAAGACCAGGCAAGAGGATGCAACAAAGGCCCTTGAAGAATTGAAGACTCAAGTTCAAGGGGTCATGCTAGTTGCCAAATGCATCTTTATTATGCTTTATATATTTTTCTTATATAATTGCAATGTTAGATGCATGTTTAGGATTTCGAATGTTGTGATGATTAGTTTAGTTCACTTAAATCAACCAACATAGAAACTCTAAGTCCCAAAGAAAATTGAGTTAAATTTTCCATTCCAAAATGATACTTACGAAACTAATGAGAATAGTAATGGGTTGTGCCAAAGTACATCATTACTACTTTCCTAGGATAGTAAGGTATGTTGGTTGGCTTGTCAAAGGAAGGCATCACAAAACTGTTAGTTTTGGTTAGACTCAACGATATTAGTAAGGAGTCCTTAGATGTCGTGACAATGGAGATAAAACTTCAAGAAAGAATTAGATACAACGTTTTATCGAACCAAGAGTAGCTTAGAGCTATTAGCAATTGGATTTCTTACCTTAAAATATTAAGTGTTACTTCTACAACCAGTTTGAGAACTAAATATTTGTTGCTCGAGACGGTGTCTTTTAGGAAAAGGAGTATCTTTCCAAAATGACAAGTGGGAGGAAAATCGAACTTGATGAAGTTCGAGAAGGTGAGCAACAAAGCCAACCTGACAAAACTGACAATCGAAGTGCTTTAGAAACAGCTATTGACATTGGTCAGAGTCAAACCGACAATGTGCAAAGTCAAAATGACAACGCAAATGCTCAACCTATTACCCTGCATAGGTCGCAAAGGCCAAGATCTCAACTAGACAGATACCTCGGTGTTGTCTTAACCGAAGATCAAGACATCCTAGTTGTGGATGGACATGAGCCAGCGACATACAAACAAGCTATGACGAGCCGCGACTCTGCAAAATGGCAAGAATCCATGATATCCGAGATGGACTCCATGTTTGAAAATTAAGTCTGGGACTTGGTTGATTTGCTTGAAAGTTACACACCTATCGGTTGCAAATGATTTTTCAAGTTGAAAACCGATAAAGATGGAAATTTATATGTATACAAAGCTAGATTGGTGGAAAAAGGTTACATGTAAATTCACGACGTTGATTATGATGAAACCTTTTCCCCAAGTGCAATTCTTAAGTCCATCCAAATTATCCTAGTAATTGCCGCATATTATGATTATGAAATATGGCAAATGGACGTCAAAACCACCTTCCTTAATGGGAGTTTGGAAGAAATTGTGTACATGACACAAATGGAAGGTTTTGTAGATCCAAACAATGCTGGGAAGGTATGCAAGCTTAAGAAGTCCCATTATGGACTAAAGCAGGCAAGCAGAAGTTAGAATCTGCGATTCGATGAAGCCATAAGTGAGTTTGGTTTTATCAAGAATCCAGATGAGCCTTGTGTCTACAAGAAGGTCAGTGAGAGTAACATCGTATTCTTCATCTTATATGTCGATGACATATTGCTCATTGGAAACAACATTCCAATGTTAGAGTTTGTAAAGGCTTGGCTTGGAAAGTGTTTTTCAATGAAAGATTTGGGACAGGCACAGTACATATTGGGCATCAAGATCTATCGGGATAGATCTAAAAGGATGATTGGATTGAGCCAAAGTACTTATATTGATAAGGTACTGGCACGATACAATATGGAGGAAGCCAAGAGAGGCCACCTACCCATGTCACATGGCATAACTCTCAGCAAGAAATAGTGTCCGAAGACACCTGATGAGCGAGAGAGGATGAGCCAGATTCCATATGCTTCTCTTATTGGATCGATCATGTATGCCATGATATGTACTAGGCCGTATGTATCGTATTCCTTGAGTGCTACCAGCCGATACCAATTAGACCTAGGAGAGGCGCATTGGACTGCGACCAAGAATATCCTAAAGTACTTGAAAATGAACAAGGATAAATTTCTGGTCTTTTGAGGGAGTAAGGGTTTGGTTGTTGAAGGTTATACTGACGCAAGCTTCTAGAATGACAAAGACGATTTCAAGTCATAATCAGGATACGTGTTTTGTCTTAATAGAGGAGCATTTAGTCGGAAAATTGCTAAGCAAAGCATGACTGCAGACTCTAGAACTGAAGCCGAATACTTGGCAGCTTCGGAAGCAGCTAAGGAGGCAGTTTGGATTCGTAAGTTCTTTGGTGAAATTGGTGTTTTCCCCTTAATTAAGGGACTAATAGACCTCTATTGTGATAATAGTGAGGCTATTGCTCAGGCCAGAGAGCAAAGGGAGCATCAGAAAGTCAAACATGTCATGAGGTACTTTTACATGATAAGGGAATGGAAGTCCGAGGGTGAAATCAGAATTCGCAAGATTGGAACGGACTACAATGTAGCTGATCCACTCACTAAACCTTTGCCTCAGGTGAAACACAACAAGCACGTTGAGGCAATGGGAATCAGGCACATTGGAGATTGGCTTTGATTTCCCTATTTGTGTGTTGTAATTAAGTTGTCGAGATCTTAATGTAATACACCATGTTAAAACCATTCATTTATGGAGTAATTTAATTTTTCTGTAAATTATTATCCCATTTCTATTTAATTGTGGTTTAGAATTAAATAATGAGTCCATTCGATTTGAACATTAAAAATATGGTATTAAGGCCATGACTTGGTTAAAGAAACACCTATTAAGTGAACGTTGAATATCATATCGAAATTATCCCTAATCGAGGTCATTTGAAAGTTGGACGACTAATGACCAAGTTAGATTAGTGTGTTGTATGATTTATAGCACCGTTTCTTGTGCTACAAGGACATGTTTGTCATAAATCATTTGCACATGTATTAGTTTGGAACTATACCAGATCGACCTATGAGAACACTTTAAGATATTTGACAATCGTCATAAGTATATCGCTCATTATAGCTATCGGAACCTCTTTCCTCGACCATGAGTGTTATTAGTTCTCTTGTTTAAGTACAATCTGCTTTGATGTTGTCAAACTTCTGCCGTAAAAGGGGATTATAAAGGCAATAATTGGGCGGCTAGGCTCTCTTCGTAAGGGAAGCTAACAATGCAAGACTGGAAATGTCCCCCTATTAAGAGTAGAGAACATGTCTTTGTTGTTTACAAGGCCTCTCGAAGAGCGAGACTGTGAAAATGCATGGCCGTGCTCAGATGGATTTTAGAAATTATCTGCTTATTGACAATCGAACTTAGAAATCGAGAAACACTTTTGATTGTAGATGACGAAGAATCTTACCTTATAGTTCATGAAGAGACATCAAGTGACATTAGAAATAGGCTATACACAATTAGCACACTTGTCCGGAAGGACAAATGGGAGATTGAAAGGAATGGTTTCCTTCGAACAAGTGTATTATTTCGATAGAGGGTTCTGAATTAATTAGAAAGCTAATTATTTAGTGAGGTCAAGTGATCAGAATGCCTAGCTGGAGGCCGGTTCTGCTCAGTAATATTAATGCATAATCAATATTAGAGCTTAATCTTGACTGAACCCTTCGGGTCACACCCAATCATGTAACCGAACCGAAACGATGAATTTATCCAAAAGATTAAATGAGTCAATTGAGTATGACGAAGAAAGACGTCGAATTTCAAGCTTGGAGCATTGAAACCGAGTGTCGCAAGTAGAGTCGAATTTAGGAATCGATGAGACGGAAAAATCGACAAAACGACAAGTCGTTGCTAGAGCTATATAGCTGGTAAGGCTGCAGAATGCTGCGCTAGCTAGCATGCTAGCGTCGCTAGCTACCTGGCGCAGCATGGGCAACATTGCAGGCACGAATGCTAACACGGTAGCACCAGCCGCACCATCGCAAGCAAGGCCTGCAACATGCATATGCTCGTTGGAGTGATAGCAATAGCTAGCTAAGAAATGTGAGCGATAGTAGTGCAGCAGCAGCAGCTCACAAGAGCTTGCAGTAGCCGCACCAGCATGCCCAGTAGCAGCCCGCATGCATGTGTGGTATGCTTGCTGGGCTGCTAGCTCATGCGACCAGATGGCAGGCCCAGCTAAGGGGCCAGGCCACCAGCGAGGCAGCCTTGGCGCCCAAGGCAACCCACGCCTAGCTGGTGCGCCGTGAGTGGTGCATTGTGTGTGTGAGGACCGGTTATGAGGATTGCTTGGGGAGCAAGGGGTGGATGGTCCCCCCATGTGGTCCTCACCTAACCACTTGCTCTCCCCTTTGCACTTGTCGTTTGGTGATTCATTTGGATATTTAATTTGATTTAGAATTAAATCAAATTTCATTTAGCATTTTTTCCAACTCTCCCACATTGATGGTAGATGAGATTTCAAGGGCTCCTTTCCCTATAAATACCAATCATTTGGCATTGGGAAGGAGCACTTGAGTTGTGACTTGAAGGGATCTCCAAGAAGAGAAAACTTTCGTTCTAATACTCTAAGTTATTTTTAGCGTAGCCCCAACTAAGCTTTGGGATAAGGGCCGAGTCGGTTTCGGGAGTGAGGGTGTTAGGCGTTGGAGGTTCGCGCATGTGCAGGCACTACAACAAAATAAAGCATAGGTAACATTGAAAAATCATTGCCTAATACTAAAAAAGTGTTGCCTTGTAGCTAAGGCAACACATATGAGGCGTATTTTATGCCCCCGTTGTCTATTCTTAAGGCAACACATTTTTATCCAAAGGCAACATTTTTAAAAGACAAGGTAAAATAGTATCTAAGGCAACACTTTTACAAAGGCAACAACTAAAAACTGTTGCAACCTTAAGTAATAGTTCAAAATTGTCATCCTAAGTCATAATAAGCAATAACCTTTTTGCTTGTTGTATTTACTAGTAATAATACAAAAGTGTTGCCAAATATCTTAAAGCCAACGCCTTGGAAAATGTTACCTACAAATTGAACAAACTAAAATAAATTGATTACTTTTTTCTATTGTAATTATTTATGTATTGCTATAATAAGTTGAAGGAATCGTTGCATTCTTGTGAAGTTATTAGAGTAGAGAAATGTTAAGTACAAAAGACAAGTAAATAATGAGCATTTGGATAGATAATCCCAAACCAATAAAAATAGTGAATATATAATCAAAAGTAATAACAACTAATTTTCAATACCAAATCCATCTTGATGAGTATACTATTAGTATAGCTAATAAATAGAAGAAAAAAATAATGTCCAAAAGAGGAATAACAATGGAGAAGCTAAAATAAATTCCATTTGATCAATGACATCACATTCTTCGTTTTACTTGTTGCCTTCTTTTTCTTCTTCCCCTTCCTTACTTTTTTGTTAATACCTGTATAAATAAATGAAGAATAGAAAAGGAGTAGAATAAGTATATTTTGGATGTACATAGTTGCCATGCTCTGAGTATTAATTTGAAACATCATAACAGGTCAAAGCTAACAAACATACAGCCTAAAACATGCAAAAGCAGTGATGATCCAAATTTTAAATGATTATAAAAAACTTGGAAAATACAAGCTAGATTCCCATAAAAATTTGTCATTTGCACACTACATTGAATCATTCACAGAACAATCTTGTCCTAAGTATAGCAGAATAAAACCTAACATTCTAAACCAAATGTCCACATATAATTAATGAACATGATTAGAGGAATAACATAAATTTTAACCTTAGATGTACAAAAAGAAAAAAAAAATGTGGCTAACCCATAATTTAGGCATAGTATGTATCCAAAATTGTTGGTGAAACTAACAAATATCATTGACAAAGAAAACAAATTATAAGATCAAGAATCCTTTGAAGACTAACAAGTTTTAGGTCCTACAAGAATTCTACTCTAAGTTCAGGTTACTATTTATGGATCATATGAAGGGTTAGTAACATTGAGTGTCATTAAGCTTAACTGTCATCTAATTCTTTATCTCCCCCCTCCCCCAGCCCCCACCTTTTTTTTTTTTTTTTTGTGACAAAGAGGCCCTCACCTTCTTAATTCTTGTTCTACAAAAGATCTGTGTTTTAACTTAATGCCTGTTCTACAAAAGATCCTATATTAGTTATAAAATTATTAAGGCGATCTGTCATCATTCACTAAGTTCAAACAAAACAAGATATCTAATAACCCGGTTGCTAGCTTTGTTATCTTATTGGCTCCCTTAATTTGACAATGTTAATGGTTATAACTATGTATATCAGAATTATTTAACTATATGTCAAGTCAAAATACACATTTAATGTTCTCCTTGAATTTCTCTTGTCGATTTTATTCTTAAGTTCATCTTTTACTTAGTGTTTTAATAGTTAGCGTAACAACTCCTACACTTACTCTTAAGTTTTTTTAGCAAAACCAGTTAAGCCACTGCAATCTTTTTTGTATAAATACAAAGTACTTGCTAAAGTTAATGAGAATATCTATCTTTCAACTATCTCTAAATTCTCTTCTATAATATCAAAGGCTTGATCTTTTATTGTTTTCCTTCAGTTATACTCGGTTGTTTTCTCTATGGATTCTCAACACATTATCCCTAACCATATATGACGATCCTACCAAGCCGACCTACTCATTGGCTATAATCTTAATTGCTTCATTGATGGATCAAGTCCAGCACCCTCGAAAACTATAGCCATAGCCGATGAAACTAAACCGAATCCCGCCTATCTATATTGGGCATAGAAAACAAATTCATTGCAACAATAATTATAATGAAGAAGAAAAAAACCTAAAACTCATTTAAATACTTTCAGGTCTTCAACCAAATCAAATGCATGTAAAAAATCGATCAGTATGGATATGAATATATACATTGAAATTCAACATGTTCACACGCCAATTATAATGAATTAAATTTATTAATCAAAACAAACTCAAATTCCAATAAGATTGATAAACTTAGAGAAAATAATAAAATTCTAACCTTGATATATAGGATGAGATAACCACTATAAATTAATAGATCAATAGATGCTTCTTGTATATATTGAGGGAGCCAGAATCGAATTTAGAGTGAGAGACGCTGGAGACAAGTGAGAAAATTTAATCCCTAATCGACAAATTTATACCAATAGCACTCCCATAAAAAAAAATTAAATAGAATTAACCAAGAAAAACAAAGTAATTTCATAATTTGGTTAAAATGAAGGGAAAAAAGAGATACCTTTGAGAAACTGACAATTGAGGTTAATATGAGTGTGGTGCAGCCTGTGAGAATGTGAGACGCAGTGAAAGTGAGGTGATACTGGTAAGTAACTGATTTTAAATGGGAAAACGAGCCAAAGCTTTTTTTATTTTACCATTTTCGCGGTTTTACAGATCGGATGAATTTACCCTGAAATATATGATTGACAATATTTCTCTTTCTCTCTTTTTTTTATTAAATATTATTTTTGGAGATAAAGGTCTAATATCTATCTCTTATCCTATCCTTCTAATATACAAGTTTTTTCCAAAATTGTCAACATAAATTTGTGGGCATTAAGTTTACTAAAATATTCTTGTAATTTTACATAAAAAACTATCACGAAATAAAATTTTAATGAGAAGTACCTCAATGAATCACATAATAAAGTATACTAGATAATATCCGTACAATGCACAATTTTTGTTACTCCGGATATAATATTTAGAATTACGTCCGTTTTCCTAAGTAACATTTAATCTAAGATTATATCCATATAATCATTCTCCCACACAATATAGACATCACATATTATATATTGCCTTATTTTTGTAAATTGTTATTATAGATGGCAACGTAATTATAAGTGTTACAATACATAGCAACAATCTTGTTTTTGTTATCTTTTCAGGCAACATTTTTTTGTGAATGTTGCCTTAGATATTAGAAAGGCAACACTTTAAGAAAATGTTGCCTTATATGGTCTACAACAACACTTTTATAAATGTTTCCTAGGAATCTAGTATTAATTGTTCTAATTCAAAGTAACATATATAAATTGTTAACTTACACAATCAAGGGAAACAATTTTAATAGTGTTGCAATTTTACGTGTTGCCTATTCTTAATTTTTTTGTAGTGGGGACTCTATGCTTTCAAGTTCGAGCTCTAAGTAAGAGCGAAGCACGTTTCAAGGGTAATGATTCTTTCTCTCTCTTCTTGTTAATCATGTGATTAAGGTTTTAATACATGCTTAATTACTTTAGTTTGTGTGCGGATTTTGGGCGGGTTTCCTTTCGTGTGGTGTTGGACATCACGAAATCCAACAGAGTTTCCATTAACTTTCCATGTTGTAGAGTTGTTAAAATGAGAAAGTAAGCAATTAATTTAATTTTAAATTAAATAAGCTATGCAATAGTCAAATGACAAGTGTCAACATGAGGGTGGGAGTAGGTAAGGACCACAAACCCATCCTTGGAGAGCAAGAAAAACCTACGAACCCCATGTTCATGGCACACCCCAAGCCTTAGGCCTGCCTCGCAAGCCCAGCTAGCAGCTGGCGCTTGCGCTATGCGGGTTGGCCTCGTTGTCTGGAACTCCACGCAAGCGTGCTGGGCTAGCATCCTTGCCGCATGCAATGGCGTACTGGCCTGGCACTCTTGTTGTGTGCTTGCAGGCTGGCGCTGCTAGCTAGCCTGCCCGGCCAGCTCGCCCAGCCAGCACATAAGTGTGGTTGTTGGGCTTGTGGTTGAGGTTAGCGCATGGCAAGCAGCCTTGCTAGCCTTGCACACATAGCCCTCACTTGGCTAGGCAAATGCGAGGCTAGGTCTTTGTGCGTTGACTTGTCATTTAGCTTATTTTCTCGTCTTCTCGATTCATTGAATCGACTCGACGTTTTCGACGCTCTATGCTGTAAAATCGCTATCGACTTATTTAATCCTTTTGATTAATTCGTCACCTTGGTTCGGTTACACGATTGGGTGTTACCCAAAGGGTTCAGTCAAGAGAAAGTTGTAATATTAATTATGCATTCATATTAATGATCCGAAGCGGCCTCTAGCCAGGAATTTCGATCACTTGACCTCACTAAATAATTAGGTTTCCTAATTAGTTTTTAGAGGAGTAATACACTTGTTCAAAGGACATCATTCCTTTCAAAATCATCATAAAATCATTCGATTAGACTAACTTGGTATCAAAAATCGTCACTGTTATCCGTCAACCGTGTATTGATATAATTATCGACATGGCTTGAATCATCATGCACTCATAAGATAATGAGATTATAGAATCTCATTTTGTAATCAATCTTGTTCATCCTTAATCGATTATACAACTCACAACTCATTCGTAATTCTAGAAATTGGACTCTAACACATAAATAATCCAATATGTACTTTTTTTTTAGGAAATCCAATATGTACTTTGAACAGCAATACTTGTGACCTTAACACTTGTAATTATTACTTGTACACTATAAATCGCTAACTGTGCATTGTTATAATTATCATCACGGGTATAATTTTTGAAATGGGACTTGAATACACACACGTTGAAATTGAAAATATTAATAATTCAATAAAACTGTCATATAACGCTTTAATTAACTAAATAACTTCATGTAGAGTAGAATCTGAATTTTAAATAATTTTAATTGATTATGTAATGAACTTTTTTTTTTGGAACAAAATGAACTTTTTTATTAAACAGCAAAATGATTTTTTTTCCAGAATATTATGAAGAGATTTCTTTTACAAAAAATATAAAACAACAAGATTAATTATCAAAGAAACTTCCCACTAATCCCATTTGAGAAGTTATTTCATCCAAAAAAAAGAAAAAAAATACCCACTGATTACATTCAAAAGTCTTGTTATCCACGAAAAAAAAAAACTAACCTTCAAGTTAAATTGAAGACTAATTTCTTCACGAAAGATAATACCTTCATAAAAAACAACTGTCATTCACTCATTCTTATAAAATCCATTTCCAAATTTTTCACAAACAAAAAGATAAAAAAAACCAAACCCAACACCCCAACACTCCACTCCACTTTCAAACTCTATAAACTTCTCTCTTCTGTGATCATGGTGGTAATAACAGAGTTTTCCAAAGAAGATGAATTCGCCTACGGTAAGTGTAAGTATTTCCTCTTCGAGAATGTTCTACAAAATTGAAGTTCATCTTGTGTAAATATTGTGGTGTCATATTATAATTTTTTTGTTTTGTCTACATCTTAAATTGAATTGTAGGCACTTAATCTACAAGGAACACAAAGCAACGGCGAAGAGGATGATACACATGCAATAGAAATCGTGTTATTCATTTTCTTTGTCTTTCATCTAATTTTTAGATTATTATTTTTTGTGTAAAATTAAAACCAGATTTCAATTTTTCAACAATAATTTGTTAACTATCTGTAGACACCTCAAAAATGTCTCCCTAAAACAAAACCCGATGATGAACAACATTTCATCGCTATTATTGGTTGGGTTGAGTATTTAATTTTTGGAGTTCTTAAATCCATGTTCAACCCAATACATTTCGTAAACCAACCTAATTCTTAGCCCATTTCCCCAAACCATAACTTATTTTCCTCTTTTCGTATTCACATCACAAAACCGAGCTAAAATAATTTTGTGGCCCTATAATTTTGACCCAAATATTATTTAGTTGGATAGTCCTTGAAAAAATATTTCCAACGGTATATCATAAGCCCTATTCCGATTTTAAACGAAGAAGATATGAGCAAAACACTAAAACTCAGCCTAAAATCGAAGCCCTTTCACTTAAACAGCCATATTTTAAAATCTCAAAAAGATTTTAACCTGATTATAATTGAGTTGGAAATTAGACTTGAATATCTTTCCAACAACATATTATACGCCTTATTCCGAGTTACGGGTCAAAAGTTATTAAAGTTTTAAAAACGCAAAAAAAACTGGAAATTACTGTTCCACGGTAAAATTTACCGTGACACGACAGATATTGCCGTGTCGCGGAAATTTGCACCATGAAATAGAAATTTCTAGGGCTTATTTCTTCACGGCGCTTCGTTTCTATGGTTTCGTACCTAACCCCTCACATTTTCTCTATAAGTACGAGGCTAATTTCACCAATTTCGGGACACCAAATAATTATCTCTTCCTCTGTTATGCACCAACACATTCTCTTCTCTCTCTCTCATATTCTAAGCCTTAAACCTATTCTCCTAATTATAATATACCTCCCTTATGCACTACCCGGAGTCCATACAACACCCGAAGTTCCATACTTAAACTAAGGTGTGAAAGGTAGAACCGACTGAGGGTTTGGACCAAATCAACTTTACTTATATTTAATTTAATTTCAATTCAAATTATATTTTTACTAAAGTTACTAACGTTTTATTTCATGATGTAGCAATTTAAAGAAGCGTAGAACGTGAGTAATTAATTCACTTAATTACTTACTTTTATTCTTATTGCTAGTATCATGATTAGGATTATTATTATGATTTGATTTGACTAACGTTATTATGGTTATATTGCTTCCAATGTCAATGATGATTCTCTTATATTTATGGATCACCATATTGCATGTTAAAGAAAATATGTAATTGAATATAACGACTAATAAGATAATTTGGACGACCGATTTAGGTTCCATATTAATCTTGTTGTTTAATCAAGTGATCACAAACATTTTAGAATTATGTGTTGCATTAATATTCAACAAATATAGCCTAATATTAGTTTGGAGCAAATTGAATCTTTGTTTGTATGCCGTTGAGATCGTAGGAATTACTTTTCGCAATAAGAATCAAGTAGAGGCTAATACGGGTAAATATGACTTCATGACTCACTTTGTACCATCATCCCCGATTCTCCTTTCGTGGTTTTGAACCATATAGAGTTAGTAATCTCATGAATTATTAATATGGTGTAACCTTCAAGGGTTAATCGTTGTTTCCTATCGTTGTCCCTTATTCGTGGTTGCGTTAAATGATCCGCGAACAGTTTACAAGTTCCTTAAAAACTTTTTGGCGGCTCCCTACTTTGCTTTGTTCCTAATCGTGTCCCCTAATCGTAAATTTCAATTCCCACTTTCTATGAGTGCCACGCATATTCACAACATGCTTAAGTAGGCGCGCTTCGAATGACGCCTTCAATTTGATGACTCCACTGGGGAGGATTCTTGGTTATTTATCGATTTAAGTGATCGGTATTTAATTGAGATGAGTGGATGAGACTTGAAAGATTCTTGAATTGTATTCCTACGATTTAATTGGCATTGTCACATATGAATATGCATTTTAGCTTTCCTAATTTTCCACAATAGTACGTGATCTACGTATGTAACTAGCCCTGAGTTTTATCTTTCATTTGGCATTGATTTTGTCCCAATTAGAGTCATAGATCAAAAGTTATAATCAAAATACTACAGCCTGTCCAGTTTAGGAGTTCTTTTTAGCGACCAATCTTTTTTTTTTTTTTATCTCTTCATGTCAAGTTAGTCTTAGCCAATCTTCTACTTCTCTTATTCCTCTAAACCATGTCAACTTGTAGTTTATTTTATTTTATTTTATTTTTAATCTTTTCTCATGAGTCCTAACTCTTCTAGAATTCCAGTCCTCTTCCTAGTTTCTTGTGATTATTGTGCTAACCTTAACATGTGTTTTTTGTCTTTGATTGTGATGATCTTATTTATGACTAACGATTTCCAATGGACCGTTTTCACCTAGTCAATAACATAAACATTAAAATTGGACTAAATTAATCAAGTTAGTTTGTCTTTCAGTCTTCCGTGCTATTTGGTCCTTGTGCCCTTTGTTTTTTCACAACGTCCTCATGTCTAGCCATGCGATCGTACCACGAGTCTTATAAAATCACTTAATCCCTCAGAGTCAAGTACAGTCCACACACTTTCTTACTTTCGACTCGAGTCGTGCACCATGTCATTTATGATCGTATACTAGGTTCATGCATGCGGCCCCTTTTCCGTCATAATAAAAATGAGTGAAGTTTTTTCTCACCTGTTTTCAAATATCTATCTATCCCCTTTTCTTTCCTATTTTGAGCAGTGATTCAAACCATTAAGTGAATTTGTTTTATTTCACAGTACTTGGTCAAGGAGCAGGGGTAGATTGTTGTGGTTCAAGTCACTACCACAACAACCTCTTAAACCTAAGAGGCGTTCAAGGAAAACTTCACCATCTCCACATCAACTATCACCTTCAAACTACCTTCAATTCATTCAAATGGTCACTAAAGAAGATATTGAGGGCATTCACAAGTCCATCGAGGCACTTTCTGCCATGATGCAAACCCTTACCACTAAGGTCAATACCATGGATCAAACCAAAGTCATTGTTGCTACAATTGACTAGATAAAAGAACAAGTAAGCAAAATTCTTGAAGCATTCACCTACGTGGAACAAACTTCCACTGCTTTGGCTGTGAAGGACAAGCTCCCTAAAAACTTCTCCACTTCTGACATACCCAAATTCAAACATACTTACAATCCAATATTCTATTTGAAGGCCTTCTCTACAACCATGGCTCTCAAGGGATTGGACGTGGCACACTTTCCTACGGTGTTCCCTCTCTCCTTAGAGCATGCTTTCCAACAATGGTTTTATTCTTTAGATGCCAAGTACACTGCAACTTGGCAAGATGTCACTGAAAGTTTCATATATCGTTATAATTGTAACATTCAAACAAGGACTTCAGAACGTGAGTTTTCTATCCTTAATTAGAAAGAAAATGAAGGGTTCACTACCTATCTCAGTAGGTGGAGAGAAATAGCTGCGGAAATGGTTGAGCCACCAAAGGAGAAGGAGATGGTTCGTCTCTTTATCCAAATTCTGACCCACAAGTATAGGCAACATCTCAAATTTCTACCGTTGAATACTTTCGAAGCTGTATACGATATTGGCATCAACATTGAGGACGAGCTAAAAAACCTACTAGTAGTAATAACAACAGTAACACTTGGAAAACCAAGAAGAACGACCTTCCTTCTTCTCCGTCTTCTAAGCCCGAAAATACTATTAACAATGTAATTTAGGTTGATCTCAATGAAGTCTTAGCTCTTAATTCTCCATTTCCCAAGAAAAGAAGAACTTACACTCCTTTGGGAATGACTTATGATGTTGCTTTTGATCGCCTTTACAGTTAAGGTTTGATAACACGTATTGGGCCATTTCCAAAGCCGAAACCTGAAGAAATGAGTGCCAAATGGAACCCTAATGCTCACTGCAAGTTCCACCAAGGATCGGAAGAGGTCACTCTACTGAATAGTGCTGGAATCTGAAAGATTCCATTCAAGATTTGGTTAATGCTAACAAACTTCCTGTCTCTCCAGGCAGCAAGAAGTAGTGAAGACAAGGCGTACGGCGAGTCTTTCTGTAAGATCTCATGATTTATTTCTTCTATTCATTTCCTTTTTCCCCACTTTTGTCTAGCATAGGTTTTCCATTCTGAATTTCTATATGTTTCTATATATTTATTCACCTTTTCCATTAACGAAATGAGCATATTTCCTTTACATCTTGATCATGTAATTTTTGCATTAGTAAAAAAAAAATCAATTGCCGAACCAAACACAAGGTGTACCAATGATTTGAAGCACCCTTTGCAACCCATTATTCCCTATTTTACCATTCAAACACATATTCCATTCTTTCATTAACCACTTTGAGCCTCGTCTGACGTTTGTTCTCATTTATTCAACCCACATTCACCTAACCTTGGGATGGGAAGGTGTGTGATTTGTGTAATGTTCAAAAGCAAGTTCAAAAGAGAAAAAAAATGAAACAATGTCTAAGGGTAAGTGTTTCAATGTCTTTGATATGAACACGTCTCAAATTGTGTCTCTCATCGAGTGCTTGGTATCGTGCCTAAGAAACATGAATTCAAAGTGAGTAATGGACCGCATGATCTGAGATTTAAAAGGAATGGTGTCCTTTGAACAAGTGTATTATTCTAATAGAGGGTTCAGAATTAATTAGGAAAGCTAATTATTCAGTTAGCTCAAGTGATCGGAATGCCTAGCTGGAGGCCGCTTTTGATCACTAATATTAATGTATTATTAATATTACAGCTTGATCTTGATTGAACCCTTCGTGTCAGTCCCAATCGTGTAACCGCCAAATCGAAGTGACGAATTAATCCGAAGGATTAAATGAGTCGATGGAGATTTTACGAACTAAGACGTCGGATTCCAAGCTTAGAGCGTTGAAGCCGAGCGTCAAGCGCCAAGTCAATTCTAGAAATTAACTAAATGATGAAATTAGTTAAACGACATATTGATCTAGGCCCAGATGCCTAGTATAAGGTCTTGAAGTAGTACCACGATGGTGGGACAAGGCTTAGGACAAGAACACGTGCCAAAGACACCAACCGCACCACGTAGGTGCATCATGCTAGCTGGCCTTGTGCGTGCTGGTTGGTGGTCTTATCACAAGGCCTAGCTAGCATGCTAGGCCATGCGAGCTGCCAAGCCGCCTAGCATAAGGCCCAACGCGCAAGGTTGGCCTATGCGTGGGCCGGCCATAGTGCCAAGAAAGGCTGGCTGCTAGCCAAGCCTTGCGGAAAGGCCTAGCAGCAACCCGTATAGAAACATCAAGGCTTAGCTAACACACTAGGCCATGAGGAGAGCAAGGTCGTCCAACACGAGGCCCAGCGCACAAGGCTGGCCTGTGCATGGGCTGGCTGTGCTGCACAGCAAGGCGGGGTGCTAACCAGGCCTTGTGATAAGCCCAGCGGACAGGACGAACTTGGTGCACAAGGCTGCCATCACATCACGCCTTGTTCCCTAAGGCAGCCGCTGCCAGCTGGCGTGTGGTAGGCGGACAGCCAACCTTGGTCCCTAAGGCTTGGTGGTCCTCCCACCTACCCTCCTTATTCTTGTGCCACTTGTCGTTTATTTATTGCATGGATATTTAATAATTTAGAATTAAATTAAATCATTCATTTAGCATTTTACTAACTATCCCACAATGAAAGATGATGGGAAATCTTAGTGACATTTCCCTATGAATACCCATCATTGGGTATTGGGAATTTCACTTGAGTTGGTGAACTTTAAGGGATCTCTAAAAGAGAGAAAACCTTTATTCGTAAACTCTAAGTTTTTTTGGTCTAGCCTTGACTAAGCTTCGAGGTAGGGACCGGTTACGGTTCAGTAGCGAGGGTGTGAGCCGTTGAAGATTATCGCGCTTGCGGAACTTGAAGCTTTCAAGTCCGAGCTCAACGGTTGAGCGAAACACGTTACAAGGGTGAGCATTCTTTCTCACTCTTCTCTTATGTTATGTTTATTTGCATGCTTTTATTTACGTTGTAATTATTATGCAAGCAATTCGGTTATCGTGTTTTGTTTCAGCGCGGTGTCAGACACCGCAAAACCCAACAAGATTACCCACATTGATTTAAAAGAATGAAAAAAGAAAAAAAAACCTCAAAGCAAAAAAACATAATGTGAAAAATAAACTTGCAAAATTCAATTTTTTTCAAATACACAATTACACATCTTGGGGGGGGGGCTTCTCTTGGGTCTTGAGCCTTTCACCCTTTCTTCTTCAAACCACTAGCTTAACTACATTATTGCCCTCAAAATACCTCTTAGAGGTATACATAAATTTGTGCAAAGTTCGGCCAGAGCTAAATTTGGCCTGATTCCTAACGGATACGTAGGCAACCTCACATCGAGGTGTGGCCACATTTATTCATATTCACATTCATGCATGATCACGTCAAGGGATATCCAGTTCTCATCCATATATCCATCTAGAGCTAGACTTGGGAGGCTTGACCCACATCACTTAGGTTACTTAGCCTAAAGTGTCACCATCTTAACTCTCTTCATATCTATTTCCCTTTCCATGGCCTTTGCTTAGTATCACTTTCACACACATAATTCACTCATACATTGCCATATCCACCTTCCCTTAGGAACCCCTTGTCATGAAATCTTGTTTCATTAATGCACATGCTTCATCATCCTTCACAACAACATCCAACAAACATCATCATTGAATATGTGCTTAGCTTCCAGACCTAAGCAACGTCCAAGATTGTACATTATGTGTGATGCTTAGCTTCCTAACCTAAGCAACATACATTGACAATAAACTACGATTATACTGTTCTTAGCTTTCTGACCTAAGCACAATCATTGATCGTGTCACATGATGTAATTGTCCTTAGCCTCCCGGCCTAAGAAACATTCATCATGCATACATTATTTTCAAGACAAGCAATTCAATTTGACAAGAAGAAAATCCATGTGATTCACCTCGCTATTTTTCATCATTTTTGTTTAGGGGAAGTTAAAAAACTTTTTAAAAATTTTTATTGCAAAAAGTTCGAAAACTTCTTCCAAAACTTCATTTTTCACGTCTTTCTTTTTCGGGAGAAAGTCAGTACCCTCCACTGATGACAAAAATGATGGAAAATCTTTTGCATTTTTAGTTGCTTGTGTCTGCACGCACGCACTCAACTATACATATACACATACAAGCACAAGTTATACACATGTCATGTCATGTTAAGTTAAACTTGGTCGAGTCATTTGGTCAAGTCGTAAGTCAATCATAGTCTATACGAGTCCTTTGGCAAATCCTGTTTTGCAGGTCTCGGGTACAACCCACGTTCGGGGACAATCGAACCATCTACAACCCACGTTCGGGGACAATTGAACCATCTACAGCCCACGTTCGGGGACAATCAAACCATCAACAACCCACGTTCGAGGACAATCAAACCATCTACAGCCCACATTCAGTCGAACCATCTATAACCCATGTTTAGAATAATCGAACCATCTACAGCCCACGTTCAGGGACAACCGACCATCAACAGCCCCTTTTCGCGGACAATCGAACCATCTACAGCCCATGTTCGGGGACAATCGAACCATTGATAGCCAACATTCGGGGACAATCGAACCATCAACATCCCACGTTCGGGGACAATCGAACCACCAACAACCCACGTTTGGGGACAATCGAACCATCAACAACCCACGTTCAGGGACAATCGAGCCATTTACTACCCATGTTCGGGGACAATCGAACCATTATCATCAACATCCCATGTTCGGGGATAAATCGAACCATCATCATTTTTCAAATACCCAGTGATCATCCCGAGGCACGAAAGATCATCATCCAGTGGGCTACTCGAGGTGTAGGAGTCTACGACATGTTTCCCAAGGCACATAAGCTTTTCACCTTTTATTTAGTGGATTGCTCGAGGCGTAGTGGTTCACTATAGAATTCCCGAGGCGCGGAAGACTATCATCCGGTAGATTTCTCAAGACGCAGAAAACTACCAAACGTGTTTGTTGCCATGCAGTGGTGTCAGATATAATTCTATCCCTTTACTCTTTTATCTGTGGAATTGACGTTTTTCTACAGGTATTAGCGTATATGATGAGTGACATTTATGTCACTCTTAGGATTAGTGTTTATGTCTCTTTCCTCCTATTTTCTTAGGTTTTTCTACCTCATTTCTCCTCTTATGGATTCTTTATGTGTTGATGAAAAGAATGCTTATTTGCGCTTGTTTTGATAATCTTTATGCATTATTTTATCATCCCTTTGCTCTCGTGATTTTTGCTATCTTTTGTAGGTTCCATGGTGGTCCTAAGCACGGTGGGAGGCCCCTTAGCCAAGCTTGGAAGCATGGATAAAGGCAAGATGAGCAAAGGGAAGGAGAGCAAGCAGGAAGAGGAAGTGCAAGAAGAGGTGTGGCCAAACCTCTGAAAGGTTCGGTCAAACCAAGGTGTGGTCAAACTTTTTAAAAGTTTGACCGAACTTCTAAGGTGCAAATGAGGCAGTTTCAAACCAGTTTTCAGCGATTTTGCAAGAAGGGTCGAACCTCAAAAGTTCGACCAAAAAAGGAGCAGGGAGGTTTGGTCGGACCTTTTCTCGACCCAGCCAACTTTGTATGGACTATTTAAGTCCCTTTTCAGAACATTTTTGGGTAGATTAGATTAGCTTAATTTTTTGGTTTTATTAGCCCTAATTTAGGGAGAGAAACACCCTTAGTTTAGCTTTTTAGAGAGAGAAAGTGTGGATTTCTCCAATGTTGAGCTTGGATTTTAAAGAAGAAGCTTAATCAACCTCTTTGTAGACTTTCAACTTCAATCAATGAGCATTTGCTTACTCTTTTCTCTTTATATTGCTATGTGATTTTGCTTTAGTTTGCATTTTACTTATTGATTACTCTTTAATCATGCCTTTGCTTGTTGATTTCATAATTAACTTGTTAATTGCCATGGATTGTGAGTAGTTCTTTAGCTAAGGGTGTGGAGATGATGTAGTTGGAATTTATTGATGTTTTTGTTTGAAATTCAAGTTGATTATGATTAAAGCCTTTATTTGCTTGATGTTCCTCGATCTTCTTGCAAAGTGCACGTTGCTAGTTGATTGAGGGTGAATTTATGCTAGGTGATGCGATAGTTGAGCTAGCTAGATTCATTTATATCAATTGTTACTTGATTGCACCTCCCAATATATGGTTCTAATGTGATAAAATAGAGGCTATGTTAGGAGAAGCTAATTGACCCCGATAGGTGGCTAGATTGGACCTTATATCAATATTCAAGCATGTTTAGTTCATGATTAATTTGTTTCCATGCCTATGAGTGTTCAACTAAAGCTTATATCTACCGATTTCCCTTAGTGTTTTAATTGCATTGTTTCTAATTCATTTCACTCTTAGTTTTAATATCTTAGACAACTTTGTTCCCCCTTTTCGAGATAGCTTAATTATTGGTTGTGATCGTAGTCCTTAGCTTCTCCCTGTGGTTCTACCCCTATGCTTACCTTATACTCGTATTAGGTTTTTTTAGGTTTTATAAATTGTATTTGATTTAGGGATGGAAAAATTGACGACGTGTTTCTTCGCTCATTAGTATACAGAGTTATTTAGGATCGCAATACATCTTAAATCATTCTCCATCCCTATTAACTACTTTGACTATCGTTTTCGAAACTTACATTTCTACAAACTCAGTCAAAGTAGGGGCTTTTATAGACACCTAAAAATGTCTCCCCAAAACAAAACCTGATGATAAACAAACTTTCACCGTCATTATTGGTCGGGTTGAGAATTTAATCTTTTGGAGTGCTTAAATCCATGTTCAGCCCAATACATTTCATAAACCAACCTAATTCTTAGCCCATTTCCCCAAATCATAACTTATTTTCCTCTTTTCGTGTTCACATCACAAAACCAAGTTAAACTGATTTTTTGGCCCTATAATTTTGATCCAAATATTATTTGGTTGGATAGGCCTTGAAATAAGCTTTACAACGTTATATTATAAGCCCAACCGATTTAAAACAAAGAAGATATGAGCAAAACACTAAAACTCGGCCCAAAACCAACACCCATTCACTAAAATGGCCGTATCTTAGAATATAGAAAATATTTTGACCTGATTTAAACTGGGTTGGAAATTAGACTTGAATATCTTTCCAACGATATATTATATGCCTTATTCCGAGTTACGGGTCAAAAGTTATCGAAGTTTTAAAAATTAATTATTATCGCGCCATGGGAAAAATATCGTGACACGGCAATAGCTGCCGTGTCACGACAATTTGAGTCATGACACGGCAATTTCTAGAGCTTATTTCTTCGCAGCGCTTCGTTTCTAGAGTTTCTTACCTCACCCCCCCACATTTTCTCTATAAGTACGAGTCTAATTTCACCAGTTTCGGGACACCAAATAATTATCTCTTCCTCTCTTATGCACCAACACACATTCTCTTTCTCTGTCATATTCTAAGACTTAAACCTATTCTCCTAATTATATTATTCCTTCTTAAGCACTCCTCGGAGTCCATACAACACCCGAAATTCCATACTTAAACCAAGGAGTGAAAGGTAGAACTGACTGACGGTTTTGACCAATTCAACTTTACTTTTATTTAATTCAATTTCAATTCAATTTATATTTTTATTGAAGTTACTAACGTTTTATTTCATGATGTAGCACTTTAAAGAAGCATGGAACGTGAGTAATTAATTCACTTAATTACTTACTTTTATTCTTATTGCTAGTATCATGATTATTAGGGTTATTATTATGATTTGAAGTTATTATGGTTAAATTGCTTCCAATGTTAAAGATGATTCATTTATATTTATGGATTACTATATTGCATGTTAAAGGGAATTTGTAATTGAATATAACGACTAATAAGATAATTTAGATGACTAGTTTAGGTTCCTTTTTAATCTTGTTATTTAATCAAGTGATCACAAACATTTTAGAATTATGTGTTGCATTAATATTCAACCAATATAGTCTAATATTAGTTTGGAGCAAATGAATCTTTGTTTGTATGCCTTTGAGATCACAGGAATTACTTTTCGCAATAAGAATCGAGTAGAGGCGAATACTGTCGAATGTGACACCATGACTCACTTCGTACCATCATCACCGATCCTCCTTTTGTGGTTTCGAACCATTTGGACGTAGTAATCTCATGGATTATGAATGGGGTGTAACCTTCACAGGTCAATCGTTGTTGCCTATTGTTGTCCCTTATTCGTAGTTGCCTTAAATGATTCGTGAACGGTTTACAGGTTCCTTAAAAACTTGTTGGCGGCTCCCTACTTTGCTTTGTCCCTAATCGTATATTGTCAATTCCCACTTCCTAAGAGTGCCAAGCATATTCACGACATGCTTACGTAGGCGCGCTTCGAATGACGTCTACAATTTTGTGACTCCACTAGGTAGGATTCGGTTATTTATCGATTTGAGTGATCGTTAATTAATTAAGATTAGTGGATGAGACTTCACTAGTAGAAAAAACTAAATGGGAAGCGGTTCAAACCCCCTAATTGGAAGCGGTTTTGAACCGCTTCCTTTTGGGGGGCTTCTATAATTAAATTGGAAGCGGTTCAAACCGCTTCCAATTTATGGAGAATTGGAAGCGGTTTTGGCGCCAAACCGCTTCCAATTCTCCTTTATTTTTATTTTTTTTATAATATAATAATATTATTAGTGTCCTTACATAATAATTTTAGTATTATTATTTAATAATAAAATAATATTATTAATCGATATAAAATTATTATTATTAATTATTAATAAAATTAATATTATTAATTAATAATAATATTAATATTACAAACAATAATACAATGATATATATAACACGAAATAATTATATATATTAAAATAAACATCGTTAATATATTTAATGAACGATAATATTTAATTACACCAAAATATATTAAGATAACAATTACAAATACTACATACTACTTATAAACTAATGTTCGTTAATATATTAAAAACATATATAACTACGTACTTAAAATAATAATGTTCATAATATCTAATTAATAAAGTCAAGCTAACAAACTAATATAACCACTCCGACAATTCTAGATGCCATCAAATGTCACGAAAAACGCCCACATGTCGCGAACTTCATTGATTTCCTTGCTTGTTAACGGGCCTTCTCTTTGAATCTTGCAAAACTATTAAGAAAAAAAAAATCAAATATTGTCATGATCGAGTATCACAAAAAATGTATATATGTCAAATATATATTTCAAAATTAGTGACCAAAATCCTCAAACACTTAGGCATTAAAATTCACAAACAATTCGGCAACAAATTCACCACATTCACCGAAAATCACCAAAATCACCGAAATGCACCAAAATCACCGAAATGCACTGAAAATCACCAAAATGCACCAAACTCACGTGCATGTAGAGGCTGCTGGGTTGCTGCCTGCCTGGGCTACTGCAGCTGCCTAGGATGCCTGCCTTGGCTGCTGCAGCTGCCTGGGCAGCTTGCCTTGGCTGCTGCAGTGGCCGGGCAGCCTGCCTAGGCTGATGCAGTGGCCTGGGCAGCCTGCCTTACACTTTCCCTAAAAAAAATGCAACAAGGCTTGAGCATTAATCTGGGTTTCACAGATAAAATCAAAGAGCTACAAGATCTGTCTAATTATTTATAAATACACATAGCAATTTATACTGCTAGAGTTGAAAAAAGGAGCTTGCAATATCTCATTGCCTTAAATAAGCAATGATCACCCTTTGCAGGGGTTTGTTCTAAGTCTATATTATTAGATTCAACACCAGATATAATATTAGCACACACTACCATTTTACAGTCAAACGCTTGTCATATGCCCAAACTGTTCTGAGTAGAGTAAAATTGTGTAACTGATCAGGCAGGCATCATCATCACTACTCAACCCCGGTATAGTAGAAAGATTGAGGTACCCCCTTACTATCTATTGATTGAATTCAAATGTGGCCAGTGGTCTCAGGTAAAAGTTTCAGAAATACTTTTTGGTAGGATTACTAGCATTACAAGGATGTCACTAACATTGAGTCGTTGATGCCCCATTATGCAGGGGTTAATGGTTACTGAGTCTATATGTAAAATGTAATTGTGCATGGAAAGCCTCGTGTCTATGTGAACAGTAATGCAAGTCCTTTCCCTTGGTAATGCAACCTAATGTAAGAAATACGTGGAAATGGACAAGCACTACCATGGACACAGACATGAAACGTCCTTACAATTAGAAACTAATACCCACATAAATGATGACTCAATTAGAAACTATGGGTAGCAAAAAATTCATGAAAATATCAAAAATTGCACTTTTTGATTCACACAACCTCATCATACAATGCTCAACAGAAACAAAATTCGCACACTTTAGCAAAAAAGCACCATTTTGCTTCATATTTATTAGAGTTTAGACAGCTTATGTACTCTAAGAAAGCACAAATAAAATTAAATGAAATTGTAAGGGAGAGAGAAAGATAGAAACATACAACACGGAAACGAGTATTGAGCTCCTTCCTTATATATGGATTCTTCATAATTTTCTCGTCAACCTTAAGGCTGAGAACAGCTGCCCAAAGTATTGAAGCAACCATAAACAAGTCTAGCAAACACCAATATCAGATCAATGCAGAGAGTGAGACTGTTTTCATATCCAAGGCACAAATCAAACAATCAAGAACACACACCTACGCTAAAAGAGACAAAAAAAATAGAACGATAGAACAAGGGAACAAGATAGAGAAATGAGCAGAATTTAATAACCTGATAAGTTCTAAGAATCACATCAGCAAGATGGCATGATGCAATATTTAGAGAAATAAAAGTGCAGACTCTATCTTGCCTTTGAAATGTGAAGTATAAGGAGAGGAGGAAAAAAATCGAACTTAGTTAAAACTAATTATATATTAGACAGATATAAAGAGGTTATATCCTCCATTTTCTTCCTTTTTAATCTGTTCATGAAAATGTCCAAAGAATGAATCTTCAATAAGGAGGCAATGTAGTATTTAGAATTTATAATGGTAAAAAATCGCATTGGGACAAGAAAGAAATGCGTTAAAAGACGTTCCACGGCAAGGATTAAGAACTTGATAGAACACAAATACTACCAATCAATATTACCAAAAGTTGACAGCGACATGATACAAATACAATACCATCATACCACTCAACAACAAGGATAATTAAGAACTTGATAATATACAAATATTTGAAAACAACAGTAAGCAAAACAAAAGCTCATTGAACATGCTATCACAATACTAATAACCACCTTACTTATAACCATTTAGTACTAGCTTAATTTTGCAATTACGAACTTATAATTATCTCATTACTTTTCTAGCTATAATGGATTAATAATTCCTGTGTTTTGAGTAAAATTACCGTAGCTCGTGTCTCTATTTCATACTGAGGACAAGTATACTCTGTCAAGATCAGCTGTGCTTAATTAGCATCCAACTGCATTGCCTTGCCAACAATTTCATATCATTATCATCAAAATCATTCAGAACTAGTAAAACATTAAAGCAATCAGTATCTCACCATTGAGTTTGATACAAGCTCTTCTTTCCAGGAGTTTCTTTCAGCTCCACGATATAATCTCTACCCCATAAACCATTCAACTATGCTCCAATAAGAGTCATTTGATTTTAATTTTTTTTCGACTCAAAGACCCCAAAAAATTTCAATGTCAAGTTTTTTATACCGTAATAAAAAAAGATCTTAACTTTTGGAATCCAATAAGAGTTTTAATTGAAAAAATAGTAGTTCAACTAGCAACACTCCTAAATTGTTCATTTTCATAGTTCCATTTTACTCCGTAACATTAAAGGGTTATGTGATGAAAAGCCTGCAACTTTAGCAATCAAATTTGAGCCAACAACCCCTATATCTAGTATTTAAACCCATATAAATGATGACTCAATTAGAAACTATGGGTAGCAAAAAATTCATGAAAATATCAAAAATTGCACTTTTTGATTCACACAACCTCATCATAAAATCCGCACAACAGAAACAAAATTCGCACACTTCAATATAAAAGCCTAAAAATTAAACAGAAATAAGAATTAAACATCAAGGATTACCTCATTTCAGTTGAGCCTCGATGATTCGTATTAAGGAGTACCTCACCCTTTAATCTCAATCCTCTACAAAGTACCACAAAAATAATCAAAAATTGAAAGTTAAACATCAAGTTACAGAATATGAAAAGGAAAGCAAGATTAATTGTGAAATTTCACAAAAACTGAACGAAAAAGGAGATAAATTGCATAAATTGAATGAATATTGTTTCAAAAAACCCTAGCCATCGATGGCGCGCAACTAACCTAACAACACCTTAGTGAAGCTAAGGCAATGGTGTAGATGTTGTGGTGGGGTTAAGTGAAGCTAACAGCAATGGTGGTTGTGGTGGAGTGACGGTGTGAGAGTGAAAGAGGAAGCGAAGGAGGTAGTCAGGGAGCGCAATTGTGAGAAATGAAGGAGGGGAAATGAGGGAGTTTAAATCCCGGTTTTTTTTTTTTTTTTTTTTTTTTTTTTTTTTTTTTTTTTTTTTTTAAAGATAGGGAAGTGGTTTAAACCGCTTCTAATTACTTTTTGGAAGCGGTTCAACCAAAACCGCTTCCAATTCTATCCTTTTTTTTTTTGGGCGGGTTTTTGTAGGGAATTGGAAGCGAATTTTAAGAACCGCTTCCAATTTGGGGGTTCCAATTACCTTTTATCTTCTAGTGCTTGAAAGATTCTTGAATCGTATTCCTGTAATTAATTTGGCATTTTTTCATATGCATTGACGTCTTAACGTCATATTTAAGTTCGTTTCGTAGGAAAAATTGAATAACCTGATCGCGATCGAAAAAATCAAAGCACTATAAATTTTTATTTCTGCCTCGCAACGGCAAAATTGTCGTAACCCGGCACAGAGTACCGCGACACGGCGCTCTGTATCGTGGCACAGCAATTCCTGCTGGTTCTGTTCTTTCTTGTGTTAGCTTCCTTCAATTTTTCTGAAAAACCGTATGTGTTCTACATATGTTTTAGCCCCGGGGGATTTAACCTCTATCAACCCGAGAACGTTCATGACAATAAGGATTCATCTGAGTTATTAAATACACCCAAACCATGGAGTCGAGTTCGATTTAATCACGAACTTGCGGAGCCACCTCTAGGCATACACCCTCAAGGGAGGCTGCCTTGCTAACGCGTCTAAACTCTTAACCATGGTATCCTTTTGACACCAAATAAACTTGACCATAGTGGAACATAGAACTTGACTTTAGGTTATGAACTTCACTACATCATTGTGACTACGTGCTCTACGTGTGCATCCTTGATTGTTTTAATTCTAGCCTTAACGAATGTTCTTTATGGTTTATTTTGTTTATGACGAACGAATGCCACTAGACCGTACCCATTTAGTAATTAGTGCAAACTCTGAAATTGACGAAAAACTGGAAAAAAAAACCGCATAAACAAACCTGGAACTAACCACCACGCCATGGCAATCAGTGTCGTGTCACGACAACTTGTACTGCACCATGGTACAGTTTGCCATGCCACGACAGTAGTGTCTTGCCACGGTATCCAGGGTTTGAGTCCAGTCTGTCCTGTTTTGGTCTTCCATTCTATTTTGGTCCTTACAAAAGTCATTTTGACATTGTTTACATGTCTAGCTATGCGATCATACCACGAGTCTTATAACATCACTTAATCACTCACGAGTCAAGTACATTCCACACACTTTCTTACTTTCGACTCGAGTTGTGCACCATGTCGTTTATGATCGTATACTAGATTCATGCATGCGTCCCCTTTTTCGTTATAATAAAAATGAGTGGAGTTTTTTCTCACCTGTTTTCAAATGTCTATCTATCCCCCTTTATTTCCTATTTTGAGCAGTGTGTCAAACCATTAAGTGAATTTCTTTTATTTCACAATACTTGGTCAAGGAGCAAGGGTAGATTGCTGCGGTTTGAGTCACTGCCACAATAACCTCTTATTCCTAAGAGGCGTACAAGGAAACCATCACAATCGTCTAAACGAAGTTCATCTCCTTCACCCATCTCCTGTTTACTTTCAATTTATTCCAATGGCCACTAAGGAAGATATTGAGGGCATTCACAAGTCCATCGAGGCACTTTCTGCCATGATGCAAAAAACTCACTAACCAAGTCATTACCATGGAACTTCTAAACGTGAACTCTCCATTCTCAAATAGAAAGAGAATGAAGGCTTCACCGCTTATCTGAAAAGGTAGAGAGAAAAAGCTGCACTCTTGGTGGATCCTCCCAAAGAAAAGGAGATGGTTCGTCTCTTTATCAAAAATATGACTTACAAGTATAGGTAACATCTCAAATTCCTTCCATTGAACACTTTCAAAACTGTATATGATATTGGCATCAATATTGAGGACAAGCTAATAAAGACTGCTAGCAGTAACAACAATAATAACACTCGGAAAAAGAAGAAGAACGACCTTCCTTCTTCTTTGTCTTCTAAGCCTGATAATACTACTAAAACTGTAAGCCAAGTGAATCTCATTGAAGTTTTAGCTCTCGATGCTCCATTGCCCAAGAAAAGGAGAACTTATACTCCTTTTAGAATGACGTATGATGTTGCTTTTGATCGCCTCTACAGTCAAGGCTTGATTACACCTATTGGACCATTCCTAGAGCCAAAACCTGAAGAAAGGAATGCTAAGTGGAATCCCAATGCCCACTGCAAGTTTAATCAAGGAAGAGGTCACACCACCGAGCAGTGTTGGAACTAAAAAGATGCCATCCAGGACCTAGTTGATGCCAACAAAATTCCTGTCCCTCCAGGCGGCAAGAATTAGTGAAGATAAGGCGCATGACGAGTCCTTCATGCAAGATTTCATGATGTTTTCTTTTTATCATTCATTTCCTTTTCCCCCATTCATGTTTAGCATAGGTTATCCCATTTTTAAGTTTCTATGTGTTTCAGTATGTTTCGTTCACCACCGAGCAACATTTTATATCTCGATCATGCCATTCTTTAGTTCAAAAAAAAAAATCAATTGCCGAACCAATTACAAGGTATACCATGATTTGAGGCACCTTTGCAACCCATTGTTCCCTTTTTAACCATTCAAACACATATTCCATTCTTTCATTAACAACTTTGAGCCTCGTCAAACCTTTGGCCTCATTTATTCAACCCACATTCACGTAACCTTGGGATGGGAAGGTGTGTGATTTGTGTAACGTTCAAAAGCAAGTTCCAAAGAGAAAAAAAAAAATAAAACAATGTCTAAGGAAAAGTGTTCCAATGTCTATGATATGAACACGTCTCAAGTTACATCTCTCATCGAGAGCTTGGTACTGTGCTTGAGAAACTTGAAAGCTAAGTGAGTGATGGACCGCATGATCCGAGATTGCCCACATTGATTCAAAAGAATGAAAAAAGGAAAAAAAATATTCAATGCAAAATAACATAATGTGAAAAATAAACTTGCAAGATTCAAAATTTTTCAAATACACAATTACACATCTTGGGGGGGCTTTTCTTGGGTCTTGAGCCTTTCACCCTTTCTTCTTCAAACCACTAGCTTAACCACGTTACAGCCTTCGAAAGACCTCTTTGAGGTATACATACATTTGTGCAAAGTTCGGCTAGAGCTACTTTGGCCTGATTCCTAACGGATACGTAGGCAACCTCACATCGAGGTGCAGCCACATTCATATTCATATCCATGTATAACCAAATTACAGAATATGCAGTGCTCATCTTTATCAATCTAGAGCTAGACTTGGGGGCTTTAACCCACATCACTTAGCCTACCCAGCCAAAAGAGTCTTCATCTTTGACTTTTCTCACATCTATTTCTATCACCATAGCCTTTGTAGCCAGCCTTAGTATCACTTTCACACATTTCATTCACATATTCATGGCCATATCCCCCATCCTTTAGGAACCCCTTATCATGAAATCTTGGTCCCATACCACGCATGCTTCACGACAGCATCCAGCAAAGTCATCATCATTCGATAGCATTATGATAAGTGGCATTTATGCCACTATTTAGATCCTCTAATCGCAGTATTTTTCTACGTTTGTCCCTTGTTTGTACCCCTTTTGCTCCGTTTCTCCCTTTATTATGTTTTTATGCTTTTCCTCGTGTTTTATAGGTTTTGGAGTTGATTTTAAGAGAATGAAGAGCTTGGAGAATTGGAGTTCATTTGAAGAGCTACAAAGGAAGTTAAGGAGCAAGCAAGCAAGGCCATGTGGACAGCGCGGGTCGCGCTTTTTGAATGGCGGGCGCGCCAAACCCAGCGCGGGCGTTACTAACATTGGGGTCGAAAATATTGGAGGCAGAATGTAGGCGCGATTTGGGCGCGGCTTAGGCGCGGGCGCTCAAGGGCCTGAACTCCAAAACTGACCTTTGTTCACTCTTTTAGCCATAACTTTTGATCTACAAATTGGATTGAGGTGATTCAAGTTTTTTTGGAAACTATACTTGAAGAGCTTTCCAACGGTAGGTTGCACGTCCCCAGAAACCTCCTAGAACAAAAGTTATGGTCGTTTGAAAATGAATGTTGCTGCCAGGCCAATCCCAGTGCGCGGGCGCGCAGGCCTCTATCGCGGGCGCGCACGAGCAGCTACGGGTCTTTTAAATGCTTCTTCCTCTCCTCTTTTTGGCCAAGTTTTTATGGTGGGTTTCTTTGGGGTTTTCTCTCTCCTCTTTGAGGGGTTAAACCCTAACATCTCTCCATCAATCTTCACATAAATTAGGCTTAGATTTAGATTTAATCTTTGTTTTTATACTTTGTAATGTAGATTAAGAGTAATTTAGGGTATTTTAGAGAGAAATGAAGAGCTTCAATGGTGGATTGAAGAAGATGAAGATGCAAAGTGACATTGTTTTGGATTCCTTTTCAATACTTCAATGAGCATTCTAAACTCTATCTCATTTATTGTTCTTTCTTAATTTCTTGCTTGATTAGAGTAGTTGTTTAGTTTAATTGCTTCTCTTTGTTCTTCTTGATGGGTTTTGTGTTAGTTGTTCATGATTAGTGAGTAATTCCCTTTACTAAGGGATTGGTGATAGCATGTGGTGAATCTTGAATGTATTAGGCTAGACAAATGTTGGTTATATGTGATTAAATATACCTTGTAACCATGTTTTACTAATTACTCCATGTGAATGGCCAATCATGTGTTGTAATTGGGTGGATTTAACTAAGTTATGACGATAGTGTAACTTAGGGATATCCATTAGGTGATCGATTCTATGCAAAAACCTTAACTTTCACAGCTTATGACGATAGTATGAGCATGTGTTAAGTTGGGAAAGCCTTTGACCCCGATAGGTGGTTAGATGGTATTGTTGGTATTGCCTTATATGAGATATTTGGTTTGCATGTAAACTCATTTCCATTGCCTAACTTTATTGAAGATCATTGTCATGTTTGACCCTCTCCCTTGGTGTTAGTTTAACTTAATATTAATCTCATTTTGTTTATTGTTCTATCCATCCTATCTCTTTGACCTAGCTTAATTGGTGGTGGTGTTGATAGTGCTTATGTCGTCTCCGTGGTTCGACCCTCTACTTACCACTAAACTTGTTTAGTGTAGGTGTAGGTTTATAAATATTGTTTGGTTGAGGGTAGTTAGTCAAACGACCTAATTATCCTTCACCACATTATCATAAATGTACTTAGCTTTTTGACCTAGGTATATTTATCAAGATTCATGCAAGATGTGCTTAGCTCCCTAACCTAAGAAACATTCACTATTGCATACATTACATATCGTTCTTAGCTCCCCAAACTAAGCAACTTTCATTATTTCATGCATTACTCAACAATCACTGTTGTATACGTGCTTAGCTTCTAGACCTAAACAACGTTCAAGATTGTTTTTTCATACACTATATATGATGCTTAGCTCCCTGACTTAAGCAACATACACCGACAATAAACTACAATTATACTGTGCTTAGCTTCATGACCTAAGTGAATTCATTGATTGTGTCACATGATGTAATTTTTCTTAGCCTCTTGGCCTACGAACTTTCATCATGCATACATTTTCTAGACAAGCAATTCAATTTGACAAGAAGAAAATCCATGTGATTCATCTCGCTTTGCTCAACGAGGAAGTTCAAAACTTCTTCCTTTTTCATGTCTTTTCTTTTGGGAAAGTTAAAAAACTTTTTCAAAATTATCTTGGCAAGGAAGTACAAGTACAAAACTTCTTTTATTTTTCATCTCTTTTCTTTTGGGGAAGTTCAAAAACTTTCTCAAATTTTTCTCAAGGTGGAAATACAATACTTCTTCGTTTTGTTCATCTTTTTTCTTTTGGGGAAGAAAAACTTTTTCAAAATTTTTTATCAAGGGAAGTTCAAAAACTCTTACTTCATTTTTCACGTCTTTCTTTTTCGGGAGAAAGTCAGTACCCTCCACTCATGACAAAAAATGACGGATTTTTTTTTTTTTTTTGCATTTTCAGTTGTCAATGTCTGCACACACTCAAACTATACATATACACACATAGTCACAAGTCATACACATGTCATGTCGTGTCAAGTCATGCTTGGTCAAGTCAGTTGGTCAAGTCAATCACAATCCATACGAGTCCTTTGGCAAATTCTATTTTGTAGGTCTTAGGTAGAATCAAACAAATTATCATCATCTATAACCCACGTTTAGGGAAAATCAAATCATTATCATTTATTTAACACCTAATGATCATGTTCCGAGGCAAGGAAAATTCACGTTGAAAGATTCTGGAGACATAGAGACTTGCAATTTCTCATCATCAAACAAGCTTTTCTCGAGACGTGGAAAATTGTCGGTCGTTGCACACTTCTCGAGGCGTAGAAGTCAGCGATTGCGTCCCAAGGCGTGGACACTTAGTGTCATTCCCAGAGTATGGAATTTTACTTGTGAGCTACTCGAGGCGTAGGAGCTCATGATAGAGTTCCTAAGGCGTGGAAACTATCTCATATTATCAGAATTCCCGAGGCGTGGAAAAATATCATCTAATAGAATTCCCGAGGCGCGGGAAAATATCATATGGTGGATTTCTCGAGGCGTAGAAAACTACCAAACGTATTTGCTACCGATACACTAGTGTTAGATATGTGCAGGTATCGGCATATACAGAATGATTTAGGATCGCAAAACTTCTTAAATCATTCTCCGTCCCAATCGATTACTTTGACTATCGTTTTCGAAACTTACATTTCTACAAACTCAGTCAAAGTGGGGGCTTCTGTAGACACCTAAAAATGTCTCCCCAAAACCAACCCCGATGACAAACAACCTTTCACCGCAATTACTGGTTAGGTCGAGTATTTAATCTCCAAAGTGCTTAAAACCCATATTTATTTAAATATATTCAGTCCACAAATCAGTCCAAACATGTAGTCAAACACAGTCCAACTCGCATTTCAATCCAAACCATTTTAATCCATTTTAATTCATTTCATATTATTTATTAATTAAGCCCGACTAATATATATAAAAACTATAAACCTAAAATAATTCCAAAACACTGAAACGACGCTTAGATTATCTCGTACTTACTACAAAATAAAAGATAAAAATGATCCTAGACAAAATTCCAGAAAATACAAATGCCGTGACACGGCAAAAACTGTCGCAACACGGCAAAATCTCCCGCGCCACAGGATAATCTATCGCGTCACGGCAAATTTTTAGGGTTTTGTTTTGCGGTGCCTTCATTTCTAGGGTTCCATGCTTCACCCCTCATATTTTCTCTATAAATACGAAGCTAATTTCACAAGTTTCGAGGCACCAAATAATTCTCTCTTTCATTCTTATGTTCTAGCCTAAACACTAGACTTCCCTATTCTTTTATAATACATCCCTTAAGCACTCCCGGAGTCCGTACTTTACCCGAAGTTCTTTACTTAAACTTAGAAGTGAAAGGTAGAACTGTTTGAGGGTTTGTCCCCAAATCAACTCCAATTTAATTTGATTTGATTTCCATTGTTGTTTATTATTTTCCTTGACGGGTTTATTGTTTTATAGTTGCAAGCAAACGCAATCAAAGTAAGGAATCATGTTCCTTTTGTTCTTGCTATTTTTTTTAACGATCTTTATTATGTTTGTCATGTATCAATTGTTAGATTTATTGTTAATTTGCTTCCAATGTTAATGTTTATTCTATTATTATTATTTGATCACCATATTGCATGTTAAAGAGAATGTGTAATTGAATATAACGCCTAATAAGATAATTTGGATGACCGGTTTGGGTTTCTTTTTAATCTTGTTATTAACTGAAGTGATCACAATATTTTATAATTATGTGTTGCATTAACATTCAATCAATTTAGCTTAACAATAGTTTGGAGCAAATTGAATCTTTTTTTGTGTGCCTTTGACATCGCAGAAAATACTTTTCACTATAAGAATCGAGTAGAGGCTAATACGGGCGAATGTGACTCCATGACTCACTTCGTACCATCATCCCCAATCCTCCTTTCGTGGTTCCGAACCATATGGAGTTAGTAATCTCATGGATTATAAACGGGGTGTAATCTTCACGGGTCAATCGTTATTACTTATCGTTGTCCCTTATTGTTGTTGCCTTTATGTTCCATGAATGGTTTACAAGTTTTTTAAAAACTTGTTGGCGGCTCCCTACTTTCCTTGTTCCTAATCGTATAATGTCAATTCCCACTTCCTAAGAGTGCCAAGCATATTCACGACATGCTTACGTAGGCGCGCTTTGAATGACGTCTACCCTTTGAATGGCGTCTACAGATATGGTCGTAGACCCTAAGTGGAAGCGACAGTTGCCAAGGGGTTTGTACTTTCAGTTGTGTAGATCTCATAAGATTGAACCGCTTGATCTGGCAGGCGTGTGCTTATGGAAAAGTCAAGTCTTAATTATAAAATTTGATCTTACATGTTCGATAGAACCCTATCCTGTGTCATGCTCGCTTGTAGGGAATGGGGTAGACTTATTCCATTCTTTGTGCACGACACCCCTAATCGGCATAATTGGGAATGGAGGCACCTGTATGATCCTCAATTCAGATATGATCAACGGGGATCCGAACGTGGGATTCGTCCATACCACAATTGCTACCAAGCATTCTTCGGAAAATATAGTTATTTGGGTTGATTTTCATGCACTTATATTAGCTAGCTAAGTCCAAAATACAATATTAGTTCCTATTTAGTGTTTTATCTAATTTCGTTTTCGTTATTATGTATTACATGTAATGTAAATTTATATTAAGTATTAGATGTAGTGTAAATCTATATTAACTAATTTTCTGGTTTATCTAAATTCATCTTTGTCTCGATTAATTTTAATATATTAATAAAAAAAAGAATGCATGCTAAACAAAAAACATAATTATGATAGTGTCATCTTCCCAAGGTACATAATAGGGCGGCTTTATTTAATACTAGCTTAATTTTCATTTAAATGTTACCAAATATTAGTAACCTTATTAAATAAATCATATTTTTTACTATGTGAAACCCATTTTTTAGAAGTATATATTAATAACTATATACTATGGACAAAGTTTTCATAAAAATAAAAATGATACAATTACAATTACAAATAGTGGATTTTTTAAATTTGTTTTAGGTAAAAATACCAAGGCCATGTGGCCTAATCGAAAGGTGAGACGTGTCACCCTAGGAGAGGTTTTGGATGAACTAATCCCCATCTGACACGTGGCGCTTCCAATCACTGGGAAAAATACAGCCTTCCTCGCCCAATTCCCTAGGAAGCCCAGGAGTCCTAGGTTTCTGTAACCTAGGACGAAGGCACAAATCCCCATGACCCTATAAATAGGGAGATACGCATTCAATGCGGGGGGGGGGGGAGACACTTTCACATTCAGATTCCTCTTAAACAGAGGCAGTAAATGATTGCTAGATAATTAATTCTCACATTAAAGAACACCTGATCTCGGAATCCGAGAGGATACCACTTTACTTTCCGCACCTTTTACATTCTCCATACACGTTCTAACTTGATCGTCGGAGGCGGAACTCCACCTAATCAGAGTCTCCGTTGTTTTGCAGGTACAGGTGCCTAAAGTTAGTCTAGGTGCTGTAACTCTCCTGAGGGACATAGAAAACCTCGAAACATTTGGTGCCGTCTATGGGGAGAGTACCTCTTAGATGGCTTTGCAACAGTTTGTACCGCCTCCTAATGAGAAGCGGCCTACAGCTGAAGCTCAGGTTTATTCAGACCAAGACACTGATGACGACTTTGAGGTGGAAACATATGTGGCCCATGATAGGTCACTCAGAACCAAGCGCACCCGTCCCACGGAAAGAAGGGAACGGGGCGATGATCAAGCTGGTCCTAGTCAGACATCCAGACAGCTGTCTTGACAACCCCAGGCGGCAGAAGGCACAGCCCCAGTCACTGGAGATGAGCTCATGAAATTCATGACAAGTCTCAAGGGTGAGATAAAGGACCTGATCGATAAAAGGACGGTTGGCTTTAACTGGGGTTAGTCGACTAAGAAACCTTCTCTGTGAGAAGAACAAGCCGGTCAGGGACCGAGAGACTACTCCGCATCCTAAATCAAAGGAGGGGAAGCGACTCTTGATCGATCTTACCAAGATATGATTCCCTAAGACAGGGAAGAGGAAGGCCGTCCAGCATGTTCAGCCGGATGGCTCAAAAAGGACATACTCTGATGCCCGGTTCTTAATTGAGCAGAAGAGAAATCAGTAGTTGTATGAGTTGGCTTCAATGTCGACTTACCCAGACAACTTCCAAAATGCCTCAATGAGGTATTCTCATTCTTTAAGAGAGATTTGGTCAGGCGAACCATCCGTCCACACTGGCCCTCGGATGATCTATTCGGCCTCGTATGTGCCTCAACTGCCAAACATGTCGTATGGCTAACCTTACATGCAACCGACCCACTTTGGGGTTAAGGCGGCACAAAACGTCTAACCTTTGGACAGGTAGATATGGCTGCTAAAACTTAGGGAACAACCTTCTGCGTTCTCCAAGGAAATAACCGAGGCGGCACAGTCGACCAAGGTTAAAAATGCCATGGTAGGTACTTATGATGGTACCACCAACCCTGAAGACCACCTCATGGCTTACACCAAACTCATGTACTTGCAGGGGTTCGATGATGCCACCTGGTGCCGATGCTTTCTGGCTACATTGAAGGGCATTGCCCAACAATTTTTCGATAAATTGCCACCCATCTATATCAATAGCTTTAAGACGCTTGCATTCTTGTTTGCATCTAACTTCTCTATGAACATCCCTGCTAAGAAAACAAGTCTCGACTTGGGTGCAGTACAACAGGGAGATAGAGAAGGGCTACGGTCATACGTCGGGCGGTTCAATCTGGTGATAATCCAGATTCAACGGCTGTCTGACAAAGTTGCTTATACAGACTTTTTCAAGGGTTTGAAAGACGGGTCGACTTTTAAGTTCGATCTGGTCGAAAAGAGGGTTGATACCCTCCAGGAAGCTCTGATGGAGGCAGAAGCCTATATAAAGGCGGCTGAACTCTGCTCCAGCAGTAAACAGTCAGACTCTAAGAAGTCTGACAAAAAAGATGGTCGGCAAGCTCAGTCGGCCAAGAAAACTGAAGAGAGCAGATAGAGAAAAGAAATCTTGGCGGCTGACGACTCTAAAAAGCCGTCCTAGAAGAAAAAGAAAGAGTTCAAACCGTACATTCCAAAGTACGAGTTTAATAAAGACTGCTACTCCATCCTCATGGAGATTAAAGACCGGGTGACCATAGAGAAGCCGACTGCTATGAAAGGTTTCGTAAAAAATCGGAACAAAAACAAGTATTGCTACTACCATGAGGATATTGGCCACGACACAAACGACTACTATAGTCTCAAGCGGTTGTTGGACCGTCTGGCTGATAAAGGAGTGTTGAAGTCTTACATTCTAAAGTCCAAAGTGACCCTGAGGACAACCCTTGGGCAGTCGTCCAAAAAGGTTGCCCTACCTGCTGATAGTTCGGACATTAATCATGAGCCGATCTACAAAATAGCAAGCGGCTTTGCTGGAGGGGGTTCAACCATCCGGGGCACCAAAGACCATGTCAGACGGCTGGACGCCAGTTTAATTGATGAGGGCCGGGAGTATATTGACTCCTTTCCTGAGGTCATCATCACTGAAAAAGACAGGGGTAAGGTCCGGCGACCCCATGAAGACCCCATTATCATTCAGTGTAAAGTGGCCAACCAGAAGGTGCGCCAGATCCTCATTGACACCAGAAGCTCGTCTGACCTTATCAGCCACAAGTGCTTGTCAAAACTGAAGTACAAGCCTAGCAGCATGCACAAGGTATCTAACCTCTTGGTAGGTTTTGGGGGCGGAGTTGTGCATCCGGTAGGAAGGACTGTAGGCTTTCGTAGTGACCCGACACTACGCGGAAGGAAACCCACCAAGACCCGCCCCTTAATTAAAACAATTAACAAGCATATTAAACTTAATCAAACAAGATTAAGAACAAGAATTATACCTTTGTTGCGTGCTTCGCTCCCAAAGAGCTCTTACATAAAAATCCCGAAAACACGAGATCTCCGACGGATCGTACCCTCGACCGGACCCGAGCGTCTTAAGTCTTAAAGGTTAGTTAAGACCCGGACAAAATAACTTTGAGTTTTACGAATCAAAGGTTTACTCTTAATTAGAGTTGTCTTTTTAATTCCACTCAAGGTTTTTTATTCCCAAATACCCAAGCTTGGTATTTATAGGGAAATGAACCCTTATTTTTTCATCCTCCACCAATGTGGGAGTGTTGAATATCAATGATTAATTTAATTTCCAAATTAAATAAATAATCAAGTAAATCACATTGCGACAAGTGGCATGATCACATGCAAAAGAGTGGTGGCCAAGGTTAGGTGGGGGACCATATGCCTTGCTCCCAAAGGCCTTGATTTGGTCCCCACATCCATGCACAAAACCGGGTCAAGGAAGGCTAGCTGGCTGCTAGCTAGCGTGCTAGCTAGGGCTGCCATCTAGCACTGCCTTGCTGCCCAACACCCTAGCCAGCCAGTGCGTGCTGGTGCTGGTGCTATACCTCGCATCTCTCGCAGCATCTCTCGCACCATTGCTAGCATGGCCAGCATGCGTGCTGCTAGCGAGCCACGCATGCTGGCCCCCCTTGCCTCGCATCATGCGCACTGGCCTTGAACCATGCACCACGCATCGCACCACGCATCACGCACTGTCCTCGCATCATCCTCACACCACACGCATGCTGCTGCTGCTATGCCTTCCTCGCACACGCACATGCACATAGGGCCTACCATTGTGATGTGCTTGTGCGAGGGGCCTGCGATGGTGCCTAGCACCCGGGCACGCATGCTGCAATGCAGTGCCATGCGAAGGCACGCATGTGCGCAGCCATGCTTGTTGTGTTGGTGCGATAGGATACGGCACAAGAACTCGCACACCCGCACTGGCCTAGCCATGCGATGGTGCTGTGCTTGTGCTGTGATGATGCGATGGGCTGCCTAGTGCTTACGATGATTAGCGATGGTGCCTAGGCATCATGCTAGGGCTGCGATAGTGCCTAGGCATGATGCTAGGGCTGCGATGGTGCGCCTAGCACACCTAGTATGCTTAGGCTTGCGCCTAGCCATGCTAGCTCGAACTAGCCTAGCATCCACATGGTTAGACCATTGTGGTTCTACGACTACACTTGTACTTGTCGCTTGTGATTTTGCGACGCTCGGTCTCGACTCCCTAGGATCGATATCCAACGTCTGTATTCGTAAAACTCTGTCGACTCATTAAATCCTTTCAGATTAATTCGTCGTCTCGGATCGGTGATTCGATTGGGTTCGACCCGAAGGGTTCAATTAAGATTAAGCTGTAACATCAATTGTACATTGATATTACTGATCAAAAGCGGCCTCCACCTAGGCATTCCGATCACTTGACCTTACTGAAGAATTAGCTCTGTAATAATTCTGAACCCTCTATCGGAAGAATACACTTGTTGGAAGGACACCATTCCTTTTAAGGATTGACCTACCCATCCGGCTTGGGGAGAAGGGAGAAGGACGCCACATGGTAGTCCGGTTCTTGGTCGTAGATGAGCTGACCGCCTATAATCTTATATTGGGCCGTCGTACTCTGAACGAATTTAAGGCCGTCATTATTCCATCCCTTATGTTGTTGAAATTTGAAAAGGATGACGGGTCTGTCGGCTCCCTAAATGGGGACTAGAAGACGATTAGAGAGTGCTACCTCTCAGACGTCAGGCCAACAATGGTAGCATCCGGCCAGGGTGAGGAGCCAATAGCCCTTGATGAAGTCAAGGAAGCCCCGCCTACTCCAACACAAGCCGGCAAAAAGAGAAAGGTCTACCTGTTGGTGGCCATGAAAAAAGAGAAGCAAAAGCAATCACTGACTGGGGAACAGTCTGATGAACTCCGTCCCCAGCCGACTGGTGAACACATTGATATTGCTCTAGACGACACACATCCGAAGCGTACTGGTTAAGGTTGGGACGGTTGCTTTTGCGAAGTTGGGTGCAGACTTGCACAATTTGTTGAAATAATTCAAAGATATCTTTCTCTTTGAAGTGGAAGATGTTTCGGGGTTTTTAGATGTCCTGCGGGAGAGTTACAATTCCGGGACTGGATCCGTGCGCCTGTACCTGCAAAACAACGGAGACTCCGGGTGGTGGGAGCTCCGCCTTCGACGATCAAGTTAGTACTTGTATGTGGAGTAAATGGTGCGGAAAGTAAAAGGGTGATCTGGTTCCTCGGAAGGGAGGAGTGATCAAGGTGTGCAATTAATTCTAAGTCCGTTCTAGCAATTAGTATGCACGTGTGTTTAGGCTTCTCTTGGTGAGATGATTAATTAATTCTGAATGTGTTTAATGAAGGCTAATTACTGTATTTATAGCCTCGAAGTACGTGCCCAATAAAAGGTTAAATGGTAAACCTAGGACTGATTGGGCTTGCCTCGGGATTCGGGCCCAGTTGGCCGTTTTCCAGGTTGGCAGATAGTAAGCCACGTGGCGTGGCGCGATTGGTCCATGTTGGACCTCCTGGAGTATGACACGTGGCAGCCCTTTATTGATCCACGTGGCTGACACGTGGCAGGTGCTGATTGGACCACGTGGCGAGGAAAAATCCCCAAAACATTTGCCCCTCACAGGGGTCACGTGACTTGTCATGTGATGCCTGTGACAGGTGTCGGCCCGTAGCTGGGCGACGACCTGTGACGGGTGTCAGCCTATGGTAGGCCGTCTGTTTTTCCCGCCTATTTTTGAATTTAGGGTGTGACCCTTCAAATTCTCGAATAACCCTATATAAGGGCATGTTGACCAAGGTCAAGTTCACATTTGTGAACTTTGCCAGAGAACTCGGAACCTTGAACTTATGCTCTAAGACTTCCGAACGACTGATAATTGACCGACTGTTTGCACTAGCCGACTGTTTGTGGTAACCGGCTGCTTCAGACTTCCATTTCCTATTCTCAAAAACACACTTCAGGTAACCGTCACCTTGTAGGTCAAAACCGAATTGGAGGCGGCCAATAAGAGAAACTTGGAGTTGAAGAAAGTTGTAAAGGACCTCCAAGCCCAAGTGCAGTCACTAAAGCATGCAAAACATGCGGCCGAAGAGCTTAAAAAATCAAACGAAAAGCTCAAGGAGAGCCTGTCAACCCAAGAGGCGGCCCTGACCAAGCAACTCAGCACTAAGGCTGAGTCCAAGAAAATGGCCCTGGCCCGGGATATGATGGAGGACTCTGCGGCCATTATGAAGATGACCCGGACATCCCTCTTCCCAGAATCGGACTATAAGAAATGGGAGTCCAAATTCGCCGCTTGCACTGAAGAATATAACATCAAGATTATGCAGCAGGCGACCAATGAGGATAAAGAGAAGGATGAGGCGGCCGGCTCCTCTTCTGATGGCGAGGATGAGGATGAAGAGGAGGAAGAGGTGGATGTCAACAAGGGGGAGACCGATAAAGAGGAGGCGGTCGCCAACCAAGAGCAGGCGCCTGCTAACGAGCCTCCACAAGGGAATGTGCTAGGGGAGCAGGCGCCCAATGTTGAGGTTAATCAGGCGGCCGCCATTAATCACATCCCCTTCTCCAATGCTTAAGCAGTTCATTTTTTCAAATCTTCTTCGAGTCGGGATCTATGAATATTTTTGCCGGTCTTTCGAGCCGGCTGTTTGTATATGAATGTGACGAGTGTTTGGTCGTCTTGTCCATCAATCTTTATTTTTCTATTTCCCTTTACCAAATCTTTTTTCCAAGTATAGAATGTCTTCTGTAGCCGCTTGTTTACCATACCGACTGTTTTTGCATCAAATTTTGCCATTTGAATGTTGCTAAGTATAGAAGACATCTTAGTGGGTGTTGTAGCCGACTGTTATTGCTGCCCCTAGCTGACTGATTGTTTCTTCAACAATTTGTCGGCCATGAGTTCAGGCGGCCTTCAAGCGAAAGCATAGGATAGCAAACTTTCCAGACTTGGTAAAATTTTCAGAAATATAACCTAGGCCGCCTGTTGGTTGCGCTTTGGCTCAGGCGGGTATCTTGGAAAAAGTAGGCGTATGAGGCTTAGTTGAGGGGCTAAGATCTTAGCAGGGTTCCCCAAGCTTTAGTTCAGGTTGCACAATGGTAGTTAGCGTTTGATTTGGTCCATTGTGGGTAGCCGCTTAGTTGAGGAACAGTCGTCCCATTTAGTAGGCCTGACGTTGTTCTTATAAGGGTGCTACCTAGGTGGATGGGCGCCTATTTTTATCTTAATTGTTTTCCATGTTTGATGGAAACAGGCCATCTGTAAACGAGACGCCTGTTCTGATGGGATCCGCCTGTATTTGCTACAGACGTTCCCTAATTAGGTCTAGAGGGAACAGTAATAAACGGCCGCCTGTTTTCAAGAATAGGTGGTCTTTTAATACTTTTGGTTCCATTCAAAGGAGGGCGACTGGTTATCCAGTCACCACCTCTTTTGTTTGAGTAGTAGGAGGGTCAAGCACCGGAGGCTGCTTGACTTCCTTTATTCGCCAAGTTTCGTTGGCTATTAACCCAAATTATGCCAAAATATTTCGACAGTTTACGGGGCGTTGATGTTTGGTAGAGACAGACCGCCTGTTCATGTGGACGAGGCGCCTGGTCTGTATAACTGCGCCTGTATTGGTGGACCTAGTTGGAATAGTGCCCAAGTACCCTTGTCTGCCAAAACACAAATGTTCTTGTACCTTTTAGGTTCCAAACTAGACTGATTTGAGTAGTAGGGGTACCAGGCGGTGTAGACCGGCTAGCCCCCTTGATTCGCCAAGTTTTGCTTGGCTATTAACTCAAAAGGTACCGTCTGCATTTATCCCAAGTAATGACAGGTGGTCATCCGACTCAGATGTAAACTAACTACCACTGGTTTGGTTAGTGGTAGTAGTTATCTTTGTCTCAAGTCTAAACGGCAACGGGGTTGTCCTTGGGGACAGTCGTTCGGGTTTGTTTGTTTATAGTTTATAGAGCATTCTTCCACCCAAAAGGGAGCTTCTCTTTGTGACGAATCTCATCTGGAGGGATGTCGCCGGACGCCTGCTGTGATGCTAGGACAGGTCGTATTAATTTAATTTTTTAGGTAAGATCAGTCGGCCTGGCGCCTGGGCTGATCATCCAGCCTTAGGCCTCGTTTGGTTCATGGCGAACGTAGGTGCTAAGTTAACTTAGACTTAAAATTATAAGAGAGTAGCCGTCTGCTTTGGGTTCAGGCGGCCCTCTTCTATGGAGAGTAGCCGACTATATGTTAAGACGGCATGTCCCTCTAACGAAAAGTAACACATAAGTCGGCTGCAAATATACAGGCGGCATGCCCCTCTGATAAAAGTACAAAGTATTGAAATAATTGCAAGTTTTATTAACAACTTTTGTTCAATCACATTATTCTGAAGTAATACTTCTTCAAATTGTCTACATTCCAAGTTCTAGGTAGGAGCCGGCTGTCTGGTGTTTCCAGGCGATAGATGCCGTCTCTAACCTCTTCATGGATCCGGTAGGGTCCTTCCCAATTGGGAGTTAGCTTTCCCAACTCATTAGCCCTACCGATTGCTTGCATTTTTCGTAGTACAAAGTCCCCTATTTTTAGTGGACGCCTGTGTACTCTCTTGTTATAAGTTCTTGTCATTCTCAAATGGTAGATCTCATGGCGTAGGGCTGCGTTTCCCCTACGCTCGGGGAGTGAGTCCAATGCTAGGTGCATGGATTCCCAATTGGCCGCCTCGTCATACAACATGACACAAAGAGTCGGCTCATAATGCTCAATGGGTAAAACAGCTTCTGCCCCAAGGTCAGGAGGAATGGGGTTTCCTCAGTCGCCCCTTTCTCAGTCGTCCTTATGGCCCAGAGAACATGTGGTAGTTCATCTGCCCATAGGCCGCCTGCTTTTTCAATCTTTTTCTTGATATCGTCTGAGATGATCTTGTTGAACGCTTCTATCTGGCCGTTTGCTTGGGGTCGGCCAACTGATGCAAAGTTGTATGCAATTCCTTGATCCCCCAGCCAATTCTTGAGAACAAGCGTCTCGAACTAAGAACCATTATCAAAGACCATTGACATAGGCACCCTAAATTGTGTAATGACATTTCTCCAGATGAATGAGATCATGTCCTTGGTCTTGATACCTTTGACAGCCTCGGCCTCTACCCATTTGGTAAAGTAGTCGACTGCTACCAGGATGTATCTCTGGCCGCCTGTTGCAAGTGTATACGGACCCAAGACGTCCATGCCCCACTTGGAAAATGGTAAGGGGCTATGTATGGCCGTCAGATCAGTGGCCGGACGATGGATTAGCTTGCCAAACCACTGACACTTGTCGCATTTTTTCACCATCTGCATAGCGCCTGCTTCAAGGGTTGGCCAGAAATATCCCTGTCGCCTAATTCTACGAGCTAGGGACCTACCGCTTACGTGGGAGGTGTAGTATCCAGAGTGCAAGTTTTCTAAGACCTCTCGCCCCTTTTCCGGGGTGACACATTTGAAGAGAGGTTGGAGATAGCCCTTTTTGAAGAGTTCCCCTTCATGCATTTCAAAGTTGGACGCCCGTTTTTTCAGTAGGACCGCCTCTGACTGAGTATCCGGTAGGGTGCCGTCTGTTAAGTATGCCTAGATGTCATCCATCCAGGTGGAGCTTCTGTCTAGGATCCCAATAGGGTCCTCCTCGATGCTTCGTTTATCCATTACTTCCCAGAAAACCGTCCTTGGTGTGTCGCAGGATGCTGATGATGCCAATTTAGAGAGGGCGTCTACCTGGTTATTCTCAAACCTGGGCACTTGATTTAGGTGAAATTCTTCAAGTGTCCCGGCCTCCTGCTTTACCGCTTGTAGGTACTTGATCATAGCCGGATGTGTGGCTTCATAATCACCATGGTATTGGCTTACGATCAGTTATGAGTCAAAACAGGCGGCTGTCTTTCTTGCCCCGGCCACCTTACACATGCGGATGCTAGCCAAAAGGGCTTCATATTCCGCCTCATTGTTCGAGGCTTGGAACTTAAACCGTAGTGTGTACTCGTACCTGTCCCCTTCAGGGGACTGACATATGACGCATGCTCCACAACCGTTCATTGTAGAGCTCCTGTCCACATAGACTTTCCAAACTTGCTCAAAGTTCTCAAGATCAGTCGGCCTAATTAGTTCCACTATGAAGTCAGCGAATGCTTTCCCCTTCACCGCTTACCTTGGATCAAAAGTGATCTGTAGACTTTGGATCTCGATGGCCCATTTGATCATTCGTCCTAACGACTCCATGGTTGTCAATGGCCGCTTGATTGGCTGGTCGGTGTAGACCACAACCGGATGTGCCATAAAATAAGGCTTCAATTTTTTAACTGCCATGAAGAGGGCAAGTCCAAACTTCTCAACCATAGGGTACCGTAACTCGGCGTTCTTTAGGACGTGACTGATGAAGTAGACCGGGAGCTGGCAGCCGTCCCTTTCAGCAAGGAGGACGACACTAAGAGCATGGTCAGAGACTGCTAAATACATGTATAGTACTTCCTTGGGTAGAGGGCTGACCAACCTTGGCAAGGAGTTCAAGTGTTGCTTCGGTTTTTGGAAGGCCGCCTCTGCATCCGGCCCCCATTCAAACATGGTCTTCTTCTTGATAGCTTGAAAAAAGTAGAGACACTTGTCGCCCGACCTGTTGAGGAATCTCCCCAATGCCGCCATGCAACCCGTAAGCCTTTGAACTTCTCCGAAAGTGCGGGGCGACTGCATGTCTATGACCGCCTGTACCTTCTCGGGGTTAGCCTCTATCCCCTTTGATTGATTAGAAATCCGAGGAACTTCCCAGACTCGATACCAAAAACACATTTCTTAGGATTGAGCATGACCTGGTGCCGCCTTAGTTTGGTGAATGTTTCTCGGAGATCATCTAGGTGGTCCGTCCGGAGTTTAGATTTAACAATCATATCATTTATGTACGCCTCCACATTCCTTCCAATCTGGTTGAAGAAGACCGTATTTATCATTCTTTGGAAGGTGACAGGCGCATTATTTAGTCCGAACGGCATGACATTATAGCAAAACAACCCCTAATATGTGACGAAGGTCGTCTTCTCTTGATCTTTCTTCCACAAGGGTATCTGAAGGAAGCTTTAGTAGGCGTCCATGAAGCTCATCAAGGCATGGCCGGCTGTAGAGTCGACCAGGTGGTCAATCTTTGGGAGCGGGTAACCGTCTTTGGGACATGTCTTGTTCAAGTTTATGTAGTCTACACACATGCGCCAGGTGCCATTTGACTTTTTGACAAGTACTACATTCGCTACCAAGTCTGAGAAGTAACACTATCGAATGAATCCAGCGTCTAGCAATTTCTTAAACTCGGCGGCTGCCGCCTGGCTTCGATCTTCACCATGGTTCCTCTTTTTTTGCCTGACCGGCTTCTTTTTGGGATTAACAGCAAGATTATGTACGGCCAGATCCGGGCTTATGCCTGGCATCTCATGAACTTCAAATACAAATACATCTTTGAATTCCCTTAGTAGTTGGTGTAGGTCAGCACCAAGTTCAGCAAAAGCAGTCGTCCCGACCTTAACAGTTCTCTGAGGGCGAGAGTCGTCCAAGATGATGTCTACATGTTCACCAGCCGACTGAGGGTGGAATTCATCTGACCGCTCCTCGGCTAATGATTGCTATTTTTTTTCTGTTCTTTCGGCCTCCAGATGGATAGCCTTTCTCTTCTTGTCGGCTGCTGTTGGGGCAGGCACGGCTCCCTTGACTTGCTTAAGGTCTGTAGTTTCCCCATTAGGGCCGGCTGCCTCCACAGTGTGTTTAATGTCAGAGAGATAACACTCCCTGGCCATCTTATGGTCTCCCCTAAGGGAGCTAACTGTTTCATCATCTCTCTCAAACTTCAGAAGCATGAGAGATGGAATGATAACAACTTTTGAATTATTCAGAATGGGTCGCCCTAAGATATGTTGTAGGCCGACAGTTCTTCGACCACCAAGAATCAGACCACCATGTGACGGCCCTCCCCTTTCTCACCCAGGCGGATAGGCAGATCCACCCGTCCAATAGGGTGTACAACCCCTCCTCCGAATCCCACTAAGGGATGAGAGACCGAGTATATGTTGTCGGGCTTGTACTTGAGCTTTGCCAAGCACTTGTTGCTGATGAGATCTGATGAACTCCCGGTATCTATGAGAATCCGGCCAACTCTCTAGTTGGCCACCTTGCATTTAATTACAATGGGGTCGTCATGCGGCCCCCTAATTCCCCCTAAGTCTTGTTCAGTGATAAAAACTTCTGGAAATGAACTTTTCGAGGTCCGTCCCTGGTCGACGGAGTTAACATCTAGACGTCTGATGTTGTCCTTGTTTCCCCGGATAGTAGGGCCTCCTCCTGCGAAGCCGCCTGCTATTGTATAGACTAGAGCTTCGTCAGTATTGGAGCCTTCAGCAGGTGTCGCCCTCTACCGGTCCGCCTGTTTCTGTTTGGGGTGTTGGGTACCCTTTGATTTCTTGAAATAGGAGTTGAGATCTCCTTTGTCTGCCAGGCGGTCCAACAGGCGCTTGAGGCTGATGCACTCATTGGTGTCACGACCAATGTCCTCATGGTAATAGCAATATCTATCTTTGTTTCGATTGTTGAGGGAACTCTTCATGGTGGCCGACTTCTCAATTGAGAGTCGGTCCTTGATTTCCTTGAGGATGGCATAGCTATCCTTGTTAAACTCATACTTAGGGGAGTATGGTTTAAATTCCTTTTTCTTCTTCTGGGACGGTTGTTCAGAGGAGTCGGTCGCCCAAACATCTTTTCTCTTTTTCTCTTCTTTATTGGCCGACTGCTTTGGCCGGCTCTCTTTTTTTTCGGACTTGTTATAGTCCGACTGCTTTCCAACATTGCAGAGGTCGGTCGCCTGAATGTAGGCGTCCGCCTCCATCATTGCTTCTTGGAGGGTGGTCACCCTCTTTTTGACTAGGTAGAATTTGATGTTCGACTCGTCCTTCAAACCCTTGAAAAAATCCGTGTAAGTTACTTCATCAGGTAGTCCTTGTATCTGAATTCTCATCAGATTGAACCTCTTGATGTAGGAGCGCAGTCCTTCCTTCTCTCCCTGCTTTATGGCCCCCAAATCAAGGGTGGTCTTCTTAGCAGGAATGTTCATTGTGAAGTTTGATGTGAATAGTTGGTCATTCCTCTTCTGCTCGAGTAGCATTCGAGCATCAGAGTATGTCTTCTTGGACCCGTCCGGCTGAACATGACGGATGGGCTTCCTCTTCCTTGGTGAGGGAAAGCGGTATTTAGTTAAATCGATCACCAGCGGTTCCCTCTCCCTAGGTCTAGGGTAAGGAGTCGCCTCCCGATCCTTGACAAGCTTCTTCCTCCCAGATTGGGAGGGTCTTCTGGCCCACTGTTCCTTTGGTGGAACGGTCGCCCTTTTGTTGATAAGCTCCTAGATCTCCCCCTTGAATCTATTCATGAAGGTCATGAGTTCGTTTCTGGTGATGGGGGCAGATACCTTGGCTGCCTATTGATGATCAAGCGGCTGGTCGGCTAGTTTACTAGATCCATCCAGGCAGTCCTCCCGTTCCCTCCTTTCGGTGGGACGGGTGCGTCGAGCTCTTAAGGTCCCGTCAGAGGCCGTATGAGTCTCGACTTCAATTTCATTGTCAGTATCCTGGCCCGTTTGAACTAGGGGGTCGTCCATGGGACGCTTCTCACTTAGAATTGGTACAAAATGTGATTCCATCTCGAAAGTACTCTCCCCACAGACGGCGCCAAAATGTTTCGGGGTTTTTTTATGTCCTGCGGGAGAGTTACAATTCCGGGACTGGATCCGTGCGCCTGTACCTGCAAAACAACGGAGACTCCGGGTGGTGGAAGCTCCGCCTCCGACGATCAAGTTAGTACTTATATGTGGAGTAAATGGTGCGGAAAGTAAAAGGGTGATCTGGTTCCTCGGAAGGGAGGAGTGATCAAGGTGTGCAATTAATGCTAAGTTCGGTCTAGTAATTAGTATGCACGTGTGTTTAGGCTTCTCTTGGTGATATGATTTATTAATTCTGAATGTGTTTAATGAAGGCTAATTATTGTATTTATAGCCTTGGAGTACGTGCCCAATACTAGGTTAAATGGTAAACCTAGGACTAATTGGGCTTGCCTCGGGATTCGGGCCCAGTTGGTCGTTTTCCAGGTTGGCAAATAGTGGGCCACATGGCGTGGCGCGATTGGTCCATGCTAGACCTTCTGGAGTATGACACGTGGCATCCCCTGATTGGTCCACGTGGCTGACACGTGGCAGGTGCTGATTGGACCACGTGGCGGGGTAAAATCCCCTAAACAGAAGAGATGCCCGGCATTTTCCCGGACCTAGCTGCCAACAAACTTGTCGTGGATCCCAAAAAGAAGCTGGTGAGGCAAAAGAAAAGAAACCATGGTGAGGAGAGAAGTCAAGCGGCAGTCGCTGAAGTGAAGAAGCTGTTAGACGCTGGGTTCATTTGACAATGTTACTTCCCAGATTGGGTTGCAAATGTTGTGCTGTTAAAGAAGGCGAATGGTACCTAGCGCATGTGTGTTGATTACACAGACTTGAACAAGGCATGTCCGAAGGATAGTTATCCGCTTCCAAAGATCGACAGTTTGGACGGCTCAACAGCCGGCCATGCTTTGATGAGCTTTATGGATGCCTATTCAGGTTTTCACCAGATACCCTTATGGAAAAAAGATCAAGAGAAGACGGCATTTGTCACTGATCAGGGGTTATTCTGCTATACTATGATGTCGTTTAGCTTAAAAAATGCCCCTGCTACTTTCCAACAAATGATTAATACAGTCTTCATTAATCAAATTAGGAGGAATGTAGAGGCGTACATTAATGATATGATAGTCAAATACAAGCTACAGGCGGATCACCTTGCTGGCCTCCGAGAAACCTTCACCACACTCAGGCGGCACAAGTTCATGCTAAATCCCAAGAAGTGTGTCTTTGGTGTTGAGTCTGGGAAGTTTCTCGGATTTCTGATTGATCAAAGGAGGATAGAGGCCAACCTAGAGAAGATACAAACAGCTTTTGACATGAAGTCACCCCGCACTGTCTAAGAAGTTCAGAAGTTAACAGGTTGTCTAGCGGCATTGGGGAGATTCCTCAGCCGGTCAGGTGAGAAGTGCCTTTATTTTTTCCAAGCTATAAAAAAGAAGACTATGTTTGAATGAGGGGGAGGATGCTGAGGCGGCCTTTCAGAAATTGAAAGAACACTTGCACTCTTTGTCAAGGCTTGTTAGTCCTCTGCCAAAGGAGGTGCATTACATGTACTTAGCCGTCTCAGAGCATGCTCTTAGTGTTGTTCTCCTTGCTGAGAGAGATGGCACCTAGTTCCCGGTCTATTTCATCAGCCATGTTCTTCGAAATGCTGAACTACGGTACCCAACAGTTAAAAAATTTGGCCTTACTCTTTTCATGGCAATCAAAAAGTTGAAGCCTTACTTCTTGGCACATCTGGTTGTTGTCTACACGAACCAACCCCTCAAGCGGCCAATGACAACTTTGGAGTCCTCTGGTAGGATGCTCAAATGGGCTATTGAAATGCAAAGTCTTGAAATCCCTTTCGAACCAAGGAAGACAGTGAAAGGTCAGGAGTTTACCGACTTCATTGTCGAAATGACAAGGTCGGCTAAGCCGGAGGATCTTGAGCAGGTTTGGAAAGTGTATGTAGACGGGAGCTCGACTATGAACGGCTATGGTGCTGGGATTATATGTCAGTCCCCTGAAAGGGACAAGTATGAATATGCACTAAGGTTCAAGTTCCAGACCTCAAATACTAAGGCTGAGTATGAAGCCCTCCTAGCCAGTATCCGCATGTGCAAGGCGCCAGGGGCAAGAAAAATTGACGCCTAATCTGATTCACAATTGATCGTTAGCCAATACCATGGTGACTATGAAGCCACCCATCTTGCCATGATCAAATATTTGAAGGCGGTCAAAGAAGAGGCTGGGACACTTGATAAATTTCATCTAAGTTAGGTGCCCAGATCAGTGAACAATCAGACGCATGCTCTGTCCAAATTGGTTTCATCCGCCTCATGTGATACGCCTCGGTCAATGTTTTGGAAGGTGATGGGAAAACGAAGTATTGAGGAAAATCCCATTGGAGTTCTAGACCGAAGCTCAATCTGGATGGATGGCATACGGGCCTCTAAGCTATACGTCACTTTGCCGGATACTTATCCAAAAATGGTCGAAATGAAAAAACGTGCAGCCAACTTTGAGATTCATAATGGAGAACTTTTCAAGAAGGGTTATCTCCAACCTCTTTTGAAATGCATTACCCTAGTAAGGGGGCAAGAAATTTTGGAGGACCTACACTCGGGCTTTTGTGCCTCCCACATAGGCGACAGGACTTTGGCAGAAAGGGCCAGGCGGCAAGGTTACTTCTGGCCCACTTTTTACGCAGACACCATGGAAATGGTGAAGAAGTGTGATAAGTGTCAAAGATTCAGCACACTCATACACCGTCTGGCCACTAATCTGACAGCCATTCATAGCCTAGTACCATTCGCCAAATGGGGCATGGACATTTAGGGTTCGTATACGCCTGCACCAGGCGGGCGGAGGTATATTCTAGTTACCATTGACTACTTCACTAAATGGGTAGAGATAGAGGCGGTTAAAGGCATAAAGACAAAGGATGTCATCTCCTTCATCTGAAAGAACATCATCCCCAGTTTGGGGTACCTATGTCCATGGATTTTGACAATGGCCCTCGGTTTTAGACGCCTTCCATCAAGAATTGGTTGGGAGACCAAGGGATCTCTCATTGCTTTGCATCAGTCGGTCGTCCCTAAGAAAACGGCTAGGTTGAAGCCTTCAACAAGCTAATCTCACACGACATTAAAAAGAAAATTTAAAGATCTGGCGGTATATGGGCGGATGAGTTGCCTCATGTCCTATGGGCCATCAGAACAACTGCAAAAGGGGCAACCAGAAAATCCCCATTCTCATGGTTTATGGTGCTGAAGTTGTCTTGCCTATTGAGAACTATGAGTCGACTCTTCGATTCATGTTATATGATGAAGAGGCAAACTGGGAGGCCATGCGGCTAGCATTGGACTCACTCCCGGAACGCATGGGCAATGTCGTCTGGTGTCATGAGATTTACCGTCTGAGAATGACAAGAGCCTACAATAAAAGAGTACACAAGCGGCCCATGAAAGTAGGGGTCTTTGTGTTACGAAAAATGGAGGCAACCGGTAGAGCCAATGAGCAAGGAAAATTGCCTCTCAATTGGGAAGGCCCTACCGGATCTATGAAGAAGTGAGAGGCGGCACCTACCGCCTGGAAACTCCAAACAGCAGGCGGCTAGCCAGAACTTGGAATGTAGATAACTTACAAAAGTACTCCTTCTAAGACTTGTAAATTTTTTGTAAATTTAAAGCCCATCAAATGAATAAGTTGCTTTTTATGATTTTTATTGCTAAATCCGTCTGTGCAATGTGCAGACAGCCTTACTAAAGCCTAACGTCTGCTCCAACATGAGTAGATATAAGCTAAGTCCTAAAACTTAGCATCAAAGCATTTTCCGTTTTAGAACAATCTGATGAGGCCGATGACCGGATGATATTAAAAAACCACCGTCTGCTCCAACATGAGTAGGCAGCCGGCGACGCCCATCCGAGTGAATTCTTCGCAGAGAGCATCTCCCATCAGGGTGGTACATTGCTCTATAAACTAAAAAAATAAACGGCCTTACCGACTGTCTAGATTAAGATAAGCTTGCAGCTGTTTGAATTGAACTATCTAATGAGACCAAAATAGCTAGAGACTACCTCCTGTTCTATAAAGACTGGTAGCCGGCTATTATTTCATTCAGATAAAAGAACTCAATTCTGCTCTTACACCAATAAGCTAAGTTCAAAACTTAGCAGCTAAAAATTGAAAAAATAAGCTAAGTCCAAAAACTTAGCGGCTAACAATTGTTCGTCTTGGAATGATCTGATGAGGCCAACGGCCGGATAATATTAAACGCCTACCCGTCTGCTTCAAAATGAGTAGACATCCGGTGACGCCCATTCAGGAGAATTCATTGCAGAGAGCATCTCCTATCCGGGTGGTACATTGCTCATAAGCTCAATTACAAGCGGAAAGACTGATTAACCCAATAAGGGACAATTCACAGCCGTTTGACCTGAATAAATTTCAGATGGAAAACGGCAAAAAACAAAACTGCATGTCCTATTGACACTAGCCGGTAACCGAGTGTCATTCTAACTTGGATTTAAAGCCCTTTGGCAATATTGATACGGTCACTGGCCGTCTGATACTCCAACCAGATGCATGATGAACGACTTTTCGCTTGGTTTGGGGCAATCACCTTGGTGATTGATTGATTCAGAAATTAGTCATAACTTTGCAGGCATCAAAAATTTCTAAGTCAATTAACGCACTTTTAAAACCAAGCGCACGTCCGTCCAAAGGCCAAAACAGCCGGTATAGTAAAAAAAATTCATAGGAAAAAGCAAGTTAAGAACTTGGCTAAAATCTATGCATATCAAAAATTCAAAGCAAGTGCAAAATGGCAAAACCGGACATATGGTCGGATGATTCATTGATTAAACTTAGCCGACCTCATGGTCGATTAAAAATGAGTTAACCGGTACTACCGACAAAGATTTTCAAATTACCCAACTCCACAGTTGACAAAGATATAGAGAAATACATGGCACACAGGCTAGAGAAATTAATACATGGCCATCTTGCCGGAGAAAAACAACAGAAAGCTTAAGCATCTGGAGGGAGCTTCTCAGTATCGGTAGCGCATCCTTTTTCTCCCCAATCGGCTCCCGGTCCTTTTCACCTTCCTTCTCCTCCTCCTGATCAGACCCCCTGGATGACCTCTCAGCAAAATCAAACGACTCCTCCTCTTCCTCTTGGCCTTGGTTCAGAAGCTTATCATTGTATTCAAGGGAGATTGCATTAAATTGATGCTTCCACCCGTCATAACCAGCTTGATGGTGTCGCAGTCGTTCATCATCTGCTTAACCAGGGTCTCCTTCTCCTCCTAAGCCCTTGAGGTAAACTTCTTGGCGAGTTGGACTTCTTGGTTTGCAAATTTTTCTTGAGGCTCTCCACCCGGGTGCGGAGTACGTCTGCTTCAACGTCCGCCTCTTCGAGGGGCTTGAGCTTGGCCTTGAGGTCCTTAACCTCCTGCTCTAGCTCGGAGATCCACCTCTTCACTGCATCCAGATTAGCCTTGACCTGCAGATTGGCTGCCGCATGAGAATATAGTATGTCATTGTTCAATAGTTTATTTTGAGAAATCTGGAACATGGTCGTATCTAGAGATGAGGGGGCACAAGCGGTCGCATCTTTTACCTCTTTGGTCTTCTCGTAGAACGGTCTTTAAAGCTGTTCACCCGCAGCATGGCCTACATCCGAAAAAGGGGAAAAACATTAATATCAAGTGGCTCGAAGAGTTGCACAAAAGAGAAAAAATAACAAGTTAATGCACCTCAGCAAGGAGGGCAAATATGGAATTAAAGTTGAGGATGTCGACTCCTCTAATAGACTCCCTATCCTTGAGGGAGATGGCCCTCAGCTTGGTCTTCGCTAGTTGCTGAATATCCGGCCTTAGGGGGACATCTGCACATTCAACACTTTGTAAGTGGTTAACGTAAATTCGGCCAATATACCGGTTGTCTTCAGAAGTGTTGGTCGACTGTTGATTGAACTTGACCCTATAGGGTAGGGCAAGGGATTAAAACTTGTAATACCTTCGGCGGTTGTCTTCTCCATTGGGACCTTGCTCCCACTGGTCGCCTCCCGGTTCTTTTGGGGCCTGCTTCCCTCAAGGTTGGCCGGTGATTTTCCCCCAGTTACAGGGAGGGTCCTTCTAGTCTTATGGGCCATATGTTTCTTGGGTTGGCCAGGAGTCTTCACATCGCCGACCGATTGCTTTTGAAGCTTCGGGTCTGGCTGAGAAGTGAGGGAAGGTTTGGATGAATCGCCCTGCACAAACCAGAATGAGTAAATAGCAGGCGAAAAAAATAAGCCCAACCTATCCAATTAAAGAGTATGACTCACCTTGGGCATCTTTGTTGCATCCGGATCCTGGCTCTTCCGCTTGCCCAAAAGAGAGCAGTAGTAGGCAGTCGGCTTCTTCGAAGCCGAAAGCTTTTCCATTTCTTTGTCTGCATATGAAGTTGTAAACAGTTAGTAAGATGAACAAAACAATCAAGTTTTACTAAAAATTTAAGCGTAGATGGTCGTCTACCTCTCGGCCTCTCAACACTTAGGCCGCAGGCGGCCATGTAGTTCCCATCAGACAGCCAATCATGGCGGGGAATGTAGCTTTAAGGAATGACCTCTTTCTCCTAAGTCTCCTCATTAGACCGAATGATCACTTTGAAAAGAACCTTATCCAGGATCTGCTCTCTAGCCTTTCTTGGGACAGTCGCCAGTTCAGCTCCGCCTGAGAGTAGAGGGGGAGTCCGATTCCATCGGTTATATTTTTTGTTTTTCATCCGATCAGGGGAGGAGATAATGTAAAACATGCTTCTCCAATCCTTACACTTGGACTCTTTCTCGACGGTCATCATGTAGCCTTTATGGCTAGAAAGGGTGTACCATCCGGACCCGCTTACTCTCGGGGTCCAGCTGAGATAGTGCATTTAGGCAAAGGCTTCAAAGCTTGGCTCTACCTCTAGCATCTCACATGCGACAACGAACCCTAAAATGTTCGCCCAAGAGTTGGGGGGCAAGTTGCCAGATACCGAGCTGGTATCCATCTAAAATTTTCTCCACAGCCGAATGGAGATGGAATCTAAGACCAGCTTGAATGGCCGCCTCATAATAGCCAAAGCATCCGTCCCTATAGCTTGAATGTTCTGGCCAAACTACGGTGTCCTCAGCATCCAGGATGCTTATAATAAAGCCATGCCCCATGACATGGTCAGCTCTGAATTTCCTAACCTTGTCAGCCATAGTCTACCGCCTGCCTACGGGAACATGGTGGTAATAAGCAGCAAATTGTTATGGAAGAGTGGAAGACGGCTCGGCCCATCCCTTGCCCATTTATGCAGAGAGGGACTGTCTCGTTGTCTCCAGCCGAGAGTGCTTTTCATTAGAGTCCACGGAGACTCTACTAGAAGTAGACGGCTCTAATTCACTGTCTGAGCTGTCGGATTTAATGTCCGGATGAGGGGCCTGGTCAACAAAGCCAGAGATATCACTCTCTAAATCCTCCCCTGATTCTTGCAAAATCGAATCACTGGGGGTACTTGGGGTGCCAGGCGATAGATCAGAAATTTCACTAATAGGGGCCCTAAAGGAGCCGTCTGGATTTTACTGCCTGGATGTTTGTTTAATTCTGTACATGGTGTCCTGCACAGACACAAAGACAGTCGAATTCGGGGAAGTTCGCAAAGGGAAGTCCAAGAAGGGGCAGTCGGCACTCCTAGTCTTAGACTCAGTCGTCCCTGGTGACCGCCTAATCACTAACCAAGGTCATGTCGTGTGCTTTTGGGAAAAAAAATTCAACAAGGAAAGCAAAATTAAAGTAAGAGAGAAGAGCAGGCGGTTACCTTAGATTTTAAAGGTACTGTGAACGCTTGAAAAAGTCTTGGCCCGCTGTAGAAACAGACTGACAAGTTGAAGGCGGCAGGTGCTTTTCTCAGAAACAGACAAGTTCTTTCCAAAGTCAAAGATTCTTTGTCAGAAAATATCTCGTGAATATGCAAAAATGAAGGAAATAAGAACCTATTTAAAGAAGGGTAAAATCAGGGGCATCCTTGTAATTTCCCTAGAAGGCGAACGGTTAAAACTATCCACCAATGCCTGCGTGACAAGTGTCAAATGGTCAGGTGGCACGCCACATCACCCCTGTGAGGGGCAAATATTTTGGGTAAAAATACCCAGGCCACGTGGCCTAATCGGAAGGTGACACGTGTCACCTTAGGAGAGGTTCTATATGAACCAATCCCCCAACTGACACGTGGCGCTTCCAATCATTGGGAAAAATACGGCCTTTTTGGCCAGTTCCCTCGGAAGCCCACGAGTCCTAGGTTTCCGTAACCTAGGACGGAGGCACAAATCCCCATGTCCCTATAAATAGGGAGATACGCATTCAATGCGGGGGGGGGGGGGGGGTGGGTGGGAGACACATTCACATTCAGATTCACTCTAAAACAACGGTAGTCAATGATTGCGAGATAATTAATTCTCACATTAAAGAACACCTAATCTCGGAATCTGAGAGGATACCACTTTACTTTTCGCACCTTTTCATTCACCATACACATTCTAACTTGATCGTCAGAGGCGGGAACTCCACCCAACCGGAGTCTCCGTTGTTTTGCAGGTATAGGCACCCGGAGTCCAGTATAGGTGTTGTAACTCTCCCGAGGGACATAGAAAACCCCGAAAAAAAAATATTTTATCGTGTGGATCATAAGTTAATTATAATTACAATTAAATCTAATAAAAGTTATGGTTTTATATAAATAAAATTGTTTTAAAAAGTGTAACATATTTTGTTCAGTTCCCAAAGTGCATTACATTAAATACTAGTTTGAAATTAACTTTTTTGAATGGATTTATATATTTATTTATAACCCAGTTAGATTAGCTTAAGACCCACGAATTCAAAATTTTGAAACAACATATCAACGTATTCTTACAAACAAATAGAGAATTTAAATTTGGTTAAAGCAGCTTTTAATTCTTCTCGAAATATTGGTGCTTGGGAGACGATTTTTTAAGCACATATTTTCCCACATATGTCCAACATATTTGACTTAATGAGAATTCAGATGATCAGCAAATATTGGCAACAACAAGCTGCCTTACGAATCAAAGAAAATCAAAATGTAAATTGGAGTGCATTGGAGAAGATTTATTGTAAGGGAGACAAGTCATGCACTAAAGTCCACAAGAACGTTGACAACTTGAATGAATGTCAAGATTGTGCATGGTTTGGAATTTGGAGGAAAAACATGTTCAAGAAGGCTAAATCGTGTTACATCAAAAACCATGGTGTGATGTTTCGACACACAGAGGATAATAGTAGGTCATGGATGAAGATGCTAAATACTAATGATTACAAGTAAACGAATGTAGACCCCCTACTATAAGATATTACCAAATTAGCTGATATTTGAATATTAATTATGTTATGTGAGAATTATTGTTATGTGTTTTGGTCTCATACGAATGTAATGTATTATTAGCTATACTATGAGTTAATAGCCACTACAGTGTTATTGGAAACCATTTCACATTTGTACAATAGCTTATTGTTGATGACATACATTAATTAATAGATTTAATATTATTATTATTATTATTATTATTATTATTATTGATGTTACACAATTTTATTATAATGTCATTAATAATTTACATTTTCTATTTGATCTATTATTTATATTAAAATTGCAATAAAGCCTTTAAAGATATTATTTAAATCCTTTACTAATATAATTTAAATTGTAACACCTCCAACACCATTTCAGTACCCAAGGCACCTTTGTATTGGCCAATAAAAACTCTTCAGTCCTACTTGCTTTTAAGTTCATACATTCATCATTTATATTAACATAATGTTTTTTTTTTTTGTCTAAGATCTCTAAAGATTACGACATTGGTAATAATCTTCATGTAATATATCAGTAGAAAATATTGATGATGATAAACATGTAGAAAATAAGTAATTACCACAACATTATTTCATATATTAATTGACATACACAATTTTGAAAGAACATTGATTGATGTTCACTTACAGTGCTAATAGCATGTAACATAACATAAGAAAACCACTACATGAATGGATGATGTGCTGGGTCTATGTCTTCCTCATTAACATAATATGGGAAATGCCTCATCCTACCCGACAGGAGCAGCGCATCCCTCCAGCCCCAGGACTCGTCGTTTTCGCAAATGTGACCACCGTGAGTCATCATAAAAAACTCAACAGCATTTCTTGTTTAAAGACTGAAATTTCAAGAGGTACCCAATATCTGGGATCTTTGGCAAGATGTGATCCTTGAATATTTCATCCCATGCACAAAATTCACTAGCATCCACTAGTGGGGCAAAAACCCTTTTATGTGAATGCTCATTCTTAGTGTTAATTTTTAGATATGTGGTAAATGTTAGTCATATTATGGTAGGACATGCATATATATAGTCATATAATTGACAAATTTGGAGGGAAATTTGAAAGGTCCTACTGGTTTTTCCCTCCAAAAGTAAATATCAAAACACTTAACCCTAAACCCTAACCCTAAGTTCTAAACCCTTAAGCCTAAACCCTAAACACTAATCACTCACGTATATTGTTATGAACACGAATATAAATTCTTCAACACAATTCCACAAACAAATCTGAAGTATAAGTAACGAGTAGCTGATTATTTAAAAGAGGTTTAAAATCAACGATGAAAGTAGGGGTGTCCATTAGTCGGATAAAAACCGAAAACTGAAATAACCGAAATATGAAAGAATAATTTTATACATAAATATTGTTAATTTTAGTCTTGTTATACTATGCTAATTTTATACACTACTAGAAATAGGGTTATTTCCGAGGGAAAGGTTCCGACGGAATGTAATTCCCTCGGAAAATTCAAATTTTCCGGCGGAAATTGACTTTGTAGGAATAATCCGTCGGAATAATTCGCTACCGACGGAATATTCCCTCGAAAATGTTCTGACGGATTTTATTTCCCTCGGAATGTTTCCATTCCTACGGAATATTCCCTCAGAGAGGCTTCCGACGGAAATTATTCCCTCGGAAATGTCACGTTCCGACGGAAAATTCCGTCGGAACCTGACATTTCCGAGGGAATAATTTCCATCGGAAGCTGAGAACAATTAAAAAAAAAACGCATGTTTCTGCTACTGCTGCAACCCAGAACAAAAAAAAACGACAAAGAGGAAGAGAGAGAAAGGGAGGGTGATTCAAGAGGAAGAGGAAGAGATAGAGATAGAAAGGGAGAAGGAGAAAGAGGAAGACAGAGAGGATGCAGCCGCCGCCCCTCCGCCGCTGCACCGCCGCCGGTAAGTTCGCAATTTGTGGTTTAATTATTTTTTTTTTTTGGTGTCCGAAAAACCCTAACCACCACCTTTCACCTAGGGCTTACCGGAGTAATTACTAACAACCACCACCTTTCACCTCACTCGTCGGCGGGTCTGCAACCTCCACGCCCACCAACCGCCGCCGCCAGCAGGTAGTTTCCGTTTTCCCTCTTCTTTTTTTTTTGTTTTATTTTTTTTTTCTAATAAGTTCACATATATTATTATTTTTGAACTTATACAAAAAACAAGCATAAACTAAAAATATTAAATCATAAATGTAGTTTATACTTTTATTTTTTGTTAATTTTTTGTTTGGAATTTGAATACTTGTAGGTTTTGTAGATTGAATTGGTTCTTTGGCAATAACAAACTCAGATCTACAGGTTAGAGAGTATTTTAAAGCTAAATTTATAAATTTAGTTTATACTTGGCATAGATCCTAATGGTGTGTAGATATATGTTAGTTTATTATTGATTTTATTTATTGTATTTAAAAGTTGTTGTATTTATATTATAATTTGTTCAAATATTTGAAATGAATGTGTTTGTGTTATAATATGTTAGATTAGTTTAGTTTATTTAAGTTTACTTTTTAATTAATGTATTATAACACGTTATTTTAGTTTGGTTTAGTTTAGGGTAATAATGTATGCTAGTTTAGTCTATTTTAGTTTAGTACAATTTAGTTTATTTTAATTTAGTTTAGTTTATTTGAATTTGGTTTAGTTTTGGTTAATAAAGTGTATGTTAGTGTATTTAGTTTAACATTTATGTTTGATATAATGTTTAATATAATATTTAATAAGCGTGCTTATTTATTTGCTTAGTTTAGTTTAATTATGATATGTCTCTGTTTAGTTTAATGCATGTGTTCTTCACTTTATATATATATATATATATATATATATATATATATATATATATATATAATAAATGAATCATTTGCATAATCATATGCCTAGATACCCCGTTCAAGGCATACACATTAGGAGTATGTCTTGAATAGTCCCCGGTTGGGACTGTCCTTGTACGCTTATTCTCACTTAGGTGGTGAATGTAAGCCTTGTTTTTATTCTAGGGAAAATCCTGCCTTTTCATGCACTTCTCTACCGTGTTCTCTGGGTACATATGTAGGTGTGTATAATCGCCTACATCGTGTACTTGGAGAACTGTAGGGAAATGCTGGCGGATTTTCCATAGAATTGAAAACTTGGGTTACATTCACTAGTGAGAATAAACGTACAAGGATGGGTTAGGTTGGAGTGATAAGGACCCTTTGGAAGCATTTCAAATCTCATTTGCATTTCCATGACGCTGTGGTGGATAATGACTGCGAAATTCCGTTCATGACTAATGTGATTGTACATATGCGTGAGCTGTGTAGAAGTTGTAATCATGAAACGAAGAGAACGTAGCTGGATGTATAAAAGGACGATTGGGCAAAGTATTAATCCAGATTTCGTGAAAGGAGTTGATGATTTCATTCAGTACGTCAGAGATCATCCCGAGAGTAGTAATCCGGATGAGGTTAGGTGTCCATGTGTTAAATGTAAGAACAAACGCCTTTGGAATGCGGATACGGTTAAAATTCATCTGTATGACAAGGGTTTCGTACCTAACTTCTACGTATGGATGTGTCAAGGGGAGGGGTATCCGGGAGTTCCTGAACGGCGGTCCAATGAATATCATGACATGGTTTTGGATGCTTTTGGTCATAGTCAAGATCAGGGGCATTCCGAGGAGGCTAGTGTTTCATCAGAGGAGGAGCCTAATGCAACTGCTAAGCATTTTTTGGATTTGTTGAAGACTTCTGAAAGGCCATTGTACGAAGGGAGTTCTTTGTCTGTGTTAGAGATGGCCGCTATAATCACTAGTATCAAATGTGAGTATAATTTGCCTCACAGATGTGTTGATGGGTTTGCTTCTTTGCTAAGTGAGGCGATTCCGAACAACAATCATATGGCCGACACTTTCTACGAGGTGAAGAAGATTGTGAAGGGGTTGGAACTGTCCCATCAAAAGATTCATGCGTGGCCGAAAGCGTGTATGTTGTTTTGGAAGGATGATGCTCAGTTGTCTGAATGCAGGGTGTGTGGCAGCGACCGATACAAGAAGACTTCCAAAGGTAGCCTAGTGCCTTTGAATGTTCTATTTTATTTCCCGATCACACCCAGGTTGCAAAGACTGTTTGCAACGAAGAACATTTCGGAGGAAATGACATGACATTCGAAAAATCCCAGAGTTCAAGGCACAATGGAACACCTTAGTGACAGCGCAGCTTGGAAGCACCTCGATTGTCGGTTTCCAGAGTTTGCTTCTGAGCCTCGTAATGTTAGACTTGGCTTGTGTACAGATGGTTTTGCTCCTCATGGTAAGTTTGGGGGTCAATATTCTTGTTGGCCTGTCATTTTGACCCCTTATAACTTGCCTCCTCATGTTCCTTTCGTTGCTCGTTCCTGGTCCTAAAAAACCTAAGGGCAACTTGGATGTTTACATGCAGCCGTTGATAGAGGAGTTGAAACTGTTGTGGGAAGTCGGCGCGGCTACTTATGATATTTCAAAGAAACAGAATTTCAATCTTCGAGCAGCCATCCTATGGACCGTTAGTGACTTCCCGGCTTATGGCATGTTGTCTGGTTGGGCCACGGCTGGTAAGAAATCTTGTCCAAATTCCATGGATAAGACCAAAGCATTTTGGCTTGAACATGGTGGTAAAGTTTCTTGGCTTGATTGCCACCGACAATTCCTACCGACAAATCACCCTTTTCGGAACAGTAAAACAGCATTTTGTAAAAACAAAGTAGAGAAAGGAGCCCCTCCACACATCATGTCAGGAGAGGAGCTGTGGGAATGTGTTAAGGACCTTCCGAAGGCTACAGATGGACCTGATTCAATTAAAAGGCTGAAAAATGAAAATAAGGGGTGGTTTAAGCAAAGCACCTTGTGGGAGCTCCCATATTGGAAGCATCTCCTCATTCGTCACAACTTAGATGTCATGCACATCGAGAAGAACTTCTTTGATCAGTTAATTCACACTGTAATGGATGTGAAAAAGCTTACGTGTGACACCCCTTCAGCTCGGAATGACATTGCTAAATATTGTAAACGTCCCCAGCTTCATCTTCAAGAGGATGATAGAGGAAAAGAGGTAATGCCAAAGGCTCCATTCGCTCTTGACAAGGCTCAGAGAAAAGTTTTGTGTGAGTGGGTTAAACAGCTGCGATTCCCTGATGGTTACGCCTCCAATTTGAGCAGATGTGTAGATTTGCAAGCGTGTAAGCTCTATGGAATGAAAAGCCATGACTGTCACGTGTTCATGGAGAAGATGTTGCCCACAGATTTGAGGGAATTGCTCTTTGGCCATATTTGGAATGCAATTACAGAGATCAGCCAATTCTTCTGAGACTTGTGTTGCTATACAACATCAGTTAGTGACATGGAGCGATTGGAGAAAAACATACTTGAGATCCTCTGCAAGCTTGAGAAGATCTTCCCTCCTGTATTCTTTAACTTCATGCAGCAATTGCCTACACATTTGCCGTACGAGGGGAAGTTATGTGGTCCTGTACAATACAGGTGGATGTATCCCTTCGAAAGGTAAATCAAATACCCTTATTTCACATCCTTTATTTTACATCCTAATCAATTGTTCATGCAGTTACATAACAACTGTAATTGCAGGTTCCAAATGCGTCCCAAAACATAGGGACTTGTAGTTTTTTGTGATTTCAAGTCATGAACCCCTTAGAATACCTATAATAGACATGTTATGAGAAAGAAATAGGTCATTTGGTCGAAAACGTAGTAAATGGGTAAATAATAGGTCATATACTTCATAGTTTGTTCAATTTGGCTCCAAATGCGTCCCAAAACGTAGGGACTTGTAGTTTTTTGTGATTTCAAGTCATGAACCCCTTAGAATACCTAAAATATGCATTTTTAGAGAAAGAAATAGGTCATTTGGTCGAAAATGTAGTAAATGGGCAAGGAATAGGTCATATAGGCCATAGTTGGCTCAATTTGGCTCCAAATGCGTCCCAAAACGTAGGGACTTGTAGTTTTTTGTGATTTCAAGTCATGAACCCCTTAGAATACCTAAAATATGCATGTTTAGAGAAATAAATAGGTCATTTGGTCGAAAACGTAGTAAATGGGCAAGGAATAGGTCATATAGGCCATAGTTGGTTCAATTTGGCTCCAAATGCGTCCCAAAACGTAAGGAATTGTAGTTTTTTTGTGATTTCAAGTCATGAACCCCTTAGAATACCTAAAATATGCATGTTTAGAGAAAGAAATTGTTCATTTGGTCAAAAACATAGAAAATGGGCAAAGAATAGGTCATATAGGCCATAGTTGGCTTCATTTAGCTCAAAATGCGTCCCAAACCTTAGGGACTTGTAGTTTTTTGTGATTTCAAGGCCTGTACCACTTAAAATACCTAAAATATGCATGTTTAGAGAAATAAATAGGTCATTTGGTCGAAAACGTAGTAAATGGACAAGGAATAGGTCATATAGGCCATAGTTGGCTCAATTTGGCTACAAAATGCGTCCCAAACCTTAGGGAGTTTTATTTTTTTGGCATTTAAAGGCATGTACCCCTTAAACTACCTGTAATAGAGATTTTTAGCCAAAAAAATAGTTCATTTGGTCAAAAACATAGAAAATGGGTAAAGAATAGGTCATATAGGCCATAGTTGGCTCAATTTGGCTCCAAAATGCGTCTTAAACCTTAGGGAGTTGTATTTTTTTGGAATTTACAGGAATTTACCCCTTAGAATACCTGTAATAGAGATGTTTAGCCAAAAAAATAGTTCATTTGTATAAAAACATAGAAAATGGGCCAAGAATAGGTCATATAGGCCATAGTTGGCTCAATTTGGCTCCAAAATGCGTCCCAAACCTTAGGGAGTTGTATTTTTTTGTCATTTCTAGGCATGTAACCCTTATACTATCTGTAATAGAGATGTTTAGAGAATAAAATAGTTCATTTGGTCAATAACATAGAAAATGGGCAAGGAATAGGTCATATAGGCCATAGTTGGCTGAATTTGGCTCCAAAATGCGTCCCAAACCTTAGGGAGTTGTATTGTTTTGGAATTTCAAAGCATGTACCCCTTAGACTATCTGTAATAAAGATTTTTAGAGAAAACAATAGTTCATTTGGTCAAAAACATAGAAAATGGGCAAGGAATAGGTCATATAGGCCATAGTTGGCTCAATTAGGCTCAAAAATGCGTCCCAAACCTTAGGGAGTTGTATTTTTTTGGCATTTCAAGGCATTTACCCCTTACACTACCTGTAATAGAGATGTTTAGCCAAAAAAATAGTTCATTTGGTCAAAAACATAGAAAATGGGCCAAGAATAGGTCATATAGGCCATAGTTGGCTCAATTTGGCTCCGAAATGCGTCCCAAACCTTAGGGAGTTGTATTTTTTTGGCATTTATAGGCATTTACCCCTTAGAATACCTGTAATAGAGATGTTTAGAGAAAAAAAATAGTTCATTTGGTCAAAAACATAGAAAATGGGCAAGGAATAGGTCATATAGGTCATAGTTGGCTCAATTTGGCTCCAAAATGCGTCCCAAACCTTTGGGAGTTGTATTTTTTTGGAATTTACCCCTTAGACTACCTGTAATAGAGATGTTTTGCCAAAAAAATAGTTCATTTGATCAAAAACATAGAAAATGGGCAAAGAATAGGCCATAGTTGGCTCCATTTGGCTCAAAATGCGTCCTAAACCTTAGGGACTAGTAGTTTTTTATGATTTCAAGGCCTGTACCCTTTAAAATACCTAAAATATGCATGTTTAGAGAAAGAAATTGTTCATTTGGTCAAAAACATAGAAAATGGGCAAAGAATAGGTCATATAGGCCATAGTTGGCTCCATTTGGCTCAAAATGCGTCCCAAACCTTAGGGACTTGTAGTTTTTTGTGATTTCAAGGCCTGTACCCCTTACAATACCTAAAATATGCATGTTTAGAGAAATAAATTGTTCATTTGGTTAAAAACATAGAAAATGGACAAAAAATAGGTCATATAGGCCATAGTTGGCTCAATTTGGTTTAGCTTATTTGTATAACTTACTACCTCGTTTGTTCCCTTTTATATGTTTATCTTGCAGGAGGCCTACCAAAAGAGGGTTGAGGCGGCTAGCACTCAAAGGACTCAGAAGAGTCCGAATGAGCTGTACTGGGAGACAGTGGGTGGTCGGAACAAAAAAGGACGTGTGAAGGGACTAGGCGAAAGTGCTGACATGTACTATGGAAGCCAGATAGGTCGCCGACTTTCCACCTCTTCCATGCAGTACACACCCTCCTTTGTTTCTCAGATGCAAGATCAGATGGAATCTAGGGTCCAGGCTATTCGGGAACAAATGGAAGCCGACATGGAAGCCCAAGTTCAAGCCCAACTATAAGCCCAAATGGATGAAATGGAGAAGAGGCTGGAAGAAAGGATGATGGGTTGTTACGCCAATGACCCATGTTCCAACGTGCGACCTCCATTTCGAGATCCCAGGGACGACGACCCGGGTTTTAGTGGAGCTGGCCAGGGCTCTCGCGCTGTTGTATAGCATTGATGAACTTAGTGGTTGTTAGTTGTAATTTTATATTAACTTAGAGTTTATTGTAAACATTGGAATTTGTATCTATATATATATATATATATATTTGCACAAATTTGTTCAGTGAGTAATATAATATAAGAAGCAGGAATCACAGGTTTGTACCGGAGGAAAATATATAGCCAAAATAGAAATTTATTTCTTCGCAAAGAAGAAACGTTCCGACGGAATTATAATCCCTCGGAAAAGAAGACCTTCCGACGGAATTATAATCCCTCGGAAAAGAAGACCTTCCGACGGAATTACAATCCCTCGGAAAAGGGGGTCTTCCGACGGAATTATAATCCCTCGGAAAGAGGGACCTTCCGACGGACTAAATCCCTCTTAATGTTCCCCACTTCCGACAGAAAATTCCCTCGGAAAGGTGGGGCCTTCCAACGGGAATTTCCGTCGGAACAGAGAATATTCCGAGGGATTTTATTCCGCCGGAAGGTTGCGACGGACCTCCAATTCTGGTAAAACTAAGGTTCCAAGAAACTAAAACCCGTCGGAAATTCCGTCGGTAAGGAAGTTTCCGACGGAAAATCCCTCGGTACAACCCAAATTTCCTACAAAGGGGTCTCCGACAGCGTGTTCCGACGGATTTTCGTTGGAAACTGGACTTTCCGACGGATTTTTAAGGTTTACCGATGGAAATTTTCCCTCGTAAATCAGCTGTTTTCTAGTAGTGATAATAAATCTAAATTTCGGATCGGATTAGATTTGGGCTTAATCCAAACCAAAAGCTAAATGGACACCACTATATGAAAGGAAATAAACAATGAGAATATTTAAAATACAAGTTACGATTAACATTACGCAAGATTGAAGACGTATAATTATCGAACAATTTTGTATCATATGGAAGATTAGGACATGATAATTGGACCTAAGTATTTTAAACCCACATCTACATTTCAATCATAAGTTTAACGATTCATAAACAATCAATATAAACTGATATTGGTGATTATAAGGGTAAAAACTACGTTAGTATTTTTAAAAATTAAATTTTGCTTCACAAACACTATACATTTTTTTTTTCCACGAAACTATCCACATATTTAAAAAAAGAATACAATATTTTGCTCTATTATTCAAATAACAAACGATTAGCCTAGTATCTATCCTAAAATTTGGTCATAAACTTAAATCTAAAAATTTGCATTATTTTAAAGTAAAGTACATATCAAGCAAATGGTAACAATTGGATAACCAATGTCAGGGTTTTGTTTCCTCGAAAATAACATATAATAATGAGTTACAGGCTTAATCTTTCTCACCACTCTATTATAAACTATTTTATTTAAAAATCTTTACTAATACTTGGAAACTAAAACCCTCATTTCCGGATATTCATTTTCAATATTTTTTTTTTACAAAATTTCAATTAAAAATAGCACCAATATATTCACGTAAAAAAAAAATTTGTGACTTGATGAAAAATTTGAAATAATAATAATGTTTACAATGAATGACATGATAAAGTTATTTCATGCATAAGATTCTATAAATTACTTTTTGATTCTATTGTAAATTCCCTAAACCCTTAAACCTAAACAAAATGTGTAGTTTACCAAAAGAATTTTTAACCAAATCAAAATAATGAGATTATGATGTAAGATGGACTAATAATGTTTTACATCAAATTTACTAGACCCTCGTGTTACAAAACTAATGTATGGAAAAAAAAACTTAAAAATTACAATTCACATAATGTTTTCATATTATAATGTTTCTCTATAATCATTTTACGTGTTATGCACAAGAATAATCGTTCTTGAACACAATTCCACAAACAATTGTGACGTATGGATTGAACTAATAAGATATTCATTGAATTAAATACTCGTACATCAATCGTAGTTGAATAAATGTGTTAGCCACTCTTAGGAGTGCTTATGATGCGAGTCGTGTGTGAGTTTGGGGTAGCTTGACTCGACTCGTTACCATATCGAGTCGAGATTAATCGAGTCGAGTTTTGTTCGAGCTTAATTGAGTCAAGTTTGACCAGGCTTTGACCGACTCTAGCGTTGACCAAATCAAGCTTTAACCAATTTTGGCCAAGTCGAGCTTTGACAGAGTCCATTTCGAGTAGCTTGCAATTTGAACCGTCTTCATACAACTCCCTTTTTAGTGTAACATCTATTCAATCTCTTTAGTTTTGACTTATGAAAAAATTATGAGTACAAAACCAAGGTTTATTTATGAATTATTAATGTACAAATAAGGTTATTATATCATAATATTTTAATTTTATAAAAAAAAAAATTATATACAGAAATTCAAGCTTAAGACGAGCTTTCAAGTCGAGTAATGAACCACTCAACTTGACTCATTAATATTTTGAGTTCCTACTAATTTAAATATATAGTTTTGCAATTATAATTTAAGATATAAACAATGGATAAAATTTGTATACCCAATGCACCTTTGCAATGGCCAATCATAACTCTCCAATCATACTATAGTTATTAATGATTCTGAAGGTTATTATTTGATCCTTTGTAATACGTTACGACATTAAATAAAATTTTACAGTTAAATTGCACAAGCTATCTTAGTACTTTAAATGAAATACACGTCAATGGTACATGTAATGTAAAATCCCGCCAAAATGCAAATGCCATAACTTAATTGTGGTGGGAATTTTAACCCCCATATATACAACCTTTGTGTACTTCATATCCATATCCCTATTACACAAACATCATTCCATAACCCACTACAATTTGGCACTACAAAAAAAATTGTATTTTGTATTTGAAGAAATACTCCAAATGGCAAAGCGCTATAGATGCACAGGTAACTAATTGATCTTATTAATTCAATAATGATTCTTCAATTAAATAAAATTATTGTTGTACTTATGTTGATATCGTTTGGACCCTATTCATGTTTGCCAGCAACTTCTAAGCTAGAGCAATGTCAAATTCAAAGAATGAAAGATCACCACTGATTAGGGGATTTTGCTCCCACCAATCGGAATGCGCCACGTGGGCCAATCAGGTCCTGCCAAGTGTCCCCCATTTGGAACTGTCAGGGCTTGTCACGTGGCACACGCCTATTCGTCCACCCTGGACCTATTATGTCATGACACGTGACATCCTCCATGCCTAATGGAGAAACCGGCCACCTAGGCCCAACTTCTAAGGGAAGCCCAATCAGCCCTAGGTTAACCTAAACTTAGGATTGACACGTTTCCCAAGGTTATAAATACCTCCCTTAATCCTCATTAAGTGGGATTACGCACATTTAACACTCTCACCTAGAGAGACCCAATCATCTTTATTTTCCGCATTAATTACTCCTTAATCAAGTACTAACTTGACCATCGGAGGCGGATCTCCAATCGTTCGGAGCATCCGTTTGTTTTGCAGGTACAGGCGTCCGGTTCCAGTCTCGGAATTGTAACTTCCCCGCAGGACATCAGAAAACCCCGAAACATTTTTGGCGCCGTCTGTGGGGAGAGTACTTCTGAGATGGCATCCACGTTTGTACCGACTCCTGAAGAGAGGCGTCCCCTAGACGACCCTCAAGTTCAGTCAGACCATGATACTGAGAATGAATTTGAAGTTGAAGCTCACACAGCTTCAGACGGGACCCTAAGGGCCCGACGCACCCGTCATACCGAAAGGAGGGAACGAGAACATCTTCAAACTGGACTCAGTGATCCAGCAGGCGCACCGCCTGTTCAGCAGCAGTCGGCTGATGAGTCTGCTCCCATTACAAGGAACGAACTCATGACCTTCATGAGGGGCTTCAAGGGAGAAATTCAAGAGTTGCTCAACAAGAAGCCTGCTCTGGCCAAGGAACAGTCGGCTAAGAAACCTTCCACTTCAGGGAAGAGGAAGCCAGTTCAAGGGCGAGAGGCGACCCCTCATCCTAACTCTAGGAAGTGGGAGCCGCCTGCCCTTGATTTCACAAAATACCGCTTTCCTACTCCAGGAAAGAGGAAACCTGTTCGTCATATTCAGGCGGACGGGTCGAATAAAACATACACAGATGCTCGGCTATTGCTAGAGCAGAAGAAGAATGACCGATTGTCAGAATCGGCCTCTACTTCAGACTTCCAAGACAGTCTACGCAATACCTCGATGAAGTATACTCATTCGTATCATGAGAGTCAGTCAGGCGGCGCCTCCCGTCAGTCCGGTTTTCATAGTGACCAGGCGGTACCAAACTTACCATTTGTACCGCAACAACAATATTTTTTGCAGCCACCTCTGTTTGGAGGGCAGGCAGCAAAGAATGTCCAACCTATGGACTGGCAGCTACGGTTGCTTAGACTTGGGGAACAGCCGTCGGCCTTCTCCAAGGAAATTGCTGAAGCCGCTCAGCCGGCCAAAGTAAAAAATGTATTAGTAGGCGCCTATGACGGCACTACTAACCCAGAAGACCATTTGATGGCATTCACCAACCTGATGTATCTTCAAGGGTTGGATGATCCCACTTGGTGCAAGTGTTTCCCAGCGACTCTCAAAGGAATCGCAAAACAATGGTTCGGCAACCTGCCGGCTGGTTGTGTGAATAACTTCAGGACGCTTGCTTACTTATTCACCTCCAGCTTTGCCATGAACATACCTGCGTAGAAGACGACCCTTGATTTAGGAACGATTCAGCAGGGCGAGAAGGAGGGGCTTCGTTCTTACATCAGGCGGTTTAACCTGATGAGAATACAGATTCAAGGGTTACCGGATGAGGTAGCCTATACTGACTTTTTTCAGAGGCCTCAAAGACGGATCGACATTCAAATTTGATTTGGTCCGAAAGAGGGTGGCGACTCTTCAAGAGGCCTTGATTGAAGCGGAAGCCTATATACAGGCGACTGATCTTTGTAGTACAAAACAGTCTGACGGGAAAAGGTTCGACAAAAAAGAAGGACGACAGAAACAGTTGTCGAACAAAGATGAGAGGAAAAGAAAAGAGGTATGGGCGGCTGATTCCTCTAAACAGCCGACCTAGAAGAAGAAAAAAGAATTCAAACCATACTCCCCAAAGTATGCGTTTAACAAGGATAGCCAAGCTATCCTAAAGGAAATCAAGGGACGGATCTCAATTGAGAAGCCGGTCCCCATGAAGGGTTCTGCAAGCAACCGGAACCAAGAAAAATTTTGTGATTATCATGAAGATGTTGGTCATCACACCAACGAATGCATCAGTCTCATGCGGTATCTGGACCGCCTGGCTGAGCAAGGCGATCTTGACTCTTATGTCAAGAAATCCACGGGGAACACTTCCTCGAAAAAGCAGTCGGCCAAAAAGAGTCAACAGGCCGACAGCTCTGATACAGATGATGCAGTCGTCTACACCATTGCAGGCGGCTTCGCAGGAGGCGGTCCCACTATTAGGGGCAACAAAGACAATATCAGGCGGTTAGATGTAAATTCCGTTCACCAAGAACGGCCCTCCAAATATTCGTTTCCTGAGATTGTCATCACTGAAGAAGATCTAGGAAGGGTAAGGGGGCCGCATGACGACCCTATCGTTATTGAGTGTAAAGTGGCCAACCAGAGAGTTGGCCGAATCCTTATAGATACTGGAAGCTCCTCAGATATTATCAGTATCAAATGTCTGTCAAAATTAAAATATCAGATTGATTGCATACATCCGGCATCCCACCCTTTAGTAGGGTTTGGAGGGGGAGTCGTCCACCCAGTGGGACGAGTGGATTTGCCCATCCACCTGGGTGAAAAAGGGGAAGGACGACACATGGTAGTCCGGTTCCTGGTAGTAGAAGAACTCTCGGCCTACAACATGATTCTGGGACGACCAACCCTGAATAATTCCAAGGCTGTTATAATCCCATCTCTTATGTTGCTCAAGTTTGAGAGGGATAATGGAACAGTCGGGTCCCTAAGGGGAGATCAGAGGATGGCCCGAGAGTGCTATCTCTCGGATATCAAGCCCACTGTTATGACCGCTGGGTCACATGGTAGAAAAACAGACCTTGACAATGTCAAGGAGAGTGCGCATGTTCAAGAAGCAGGCGGCAAGAAGAGAAAGGCAGCCCAGACGGGAACAGCAAGGAAAGACAAGAAATAGCAATCATTGGCAGAGGAGCGGTCGGATGAATTTCGCCCTCAGCCGGCTGGTGAGCATATGGACCTGATCTTAGACGACTCACGTCCTGACCGAACAGTCAAAGTTGGGACGACTGCTTTGAGAGTCCTGGGTGACGATTTGCACAAACTATTGAAAGAATACAAGGACATCTTTGCATTCTAAGTCCACGAAATGCCAGGCATTAGTCCTGACCTGGCGGTACATAAACTGGCTGTGGATCCGAAAAAGAAGCCGGTAAGGCAGAAGAAGCGGAACCATGGCGAAGAAAGAAGTCAGGCGGCAGCCGCCGAAGTTAAAAAATTACTTGATGCATGGTTCATTCGGCAATGTTACTTCCCAGACTGGGTTGCAAATGTGGTGCTTGTTAAAAAGCCGAATGACACCTGGCCAATGTGTGTAGACTACACAGACTTAAACAAAGCGTGCCCCAAAGACAGTTACCCTCTGCCTAAAATTGATAACCTGGTCGACTCAACAGCCGGCCATGCTTTAATGAGCTTTATGGACGCCTACTCTGGTTTCCATCAAATTCCTTTATGGAAGAAAGATCAGGAGAAGACGGCCTTCGTCACTGATCAAGGGTTATACTGTTACACGGTTATGCCGTTTGGTCTTAAGAATGCCCCGGCCACCTTCCAGCGAATGATAGACACTGTGTTCTTTGATCAAATCGGGAGAAACGTCGAGGCATACATTGATGATATGATTGTCAAGTCTAAGCTTCAGACAGATCATCTGTCGGACCTCCGAGAAACTTTCGCCACACTCAGGCGGCACCATGTCATGCTCAATCTCAAGAAATGTGTATTTGGAGTTGAGTCTGGGAAATTTCTCGGATTCCTTATCAATCAGAGAGGAATAGAGGCGAACCCTGAGAAGGTGCAGGCGGTCATCGACATGCAGTCGCCTCGTACCGTCCGAGAGGTTCAGAAGTTAACAGGTTGTCTGGCGGCCTTGGGAAGATTTCTAAGCCGATTAGGCGACAAATGCTTATACTTCTTCCAGGCCATTAAGAAGAAGGCAAGGTTTGAATGGGGGCCGAATGCTGAGGCGGCCTTCCAGAAATTGAAAGTTCACTTGCATTCCTTGCCAAGGCTGGTCAGCCCTTTGCCCAAAGAAGTACTCTACATGTACCTGGCCGTCTCTGATCATGCGTTAAGCGCTGTTCTTCTTGCTGAAAGAGACGGCTGTCAGCTCCCGGTCTACTTTGTCAGTCATGTATTGAAAAATGCCGAGTTGAGGTATCCCTTAGTGGAGAAATTTGGTCTTGCACTCTTCATGGCTGTTAAAAAATTGAAGCCCTACTTTTTGGCACATGCAGTCGTCGTTTATACAGATCAACCTATCAAGCGACCACTGACCACCATGGAGTCGTCAGGCCGGATGATCAAATGGGCCATAGAAATACACAGCCTCGAAGTTACTTTCGAGCCTAGAAAAGCAGTGAAGGGGCAAGCCTTTGCTGACTTTATTGTTAAGATGACTCGTCCCCCTGATTCTCGAGATCCAGACCAAGTTTGGAAGGTATATGTGGATGGAAGCTCTACTTCAAATGGTTGTGGAGCAGGCGTCATATATTAGTCGCCAGAGGGCGACAGGTATGAGTATGCTCTACGCTTCAGTTTTCAGGCCTCAAACAATGAGGCAGAATATGAAGCTTTACTAGCCGGAATCCGCATGTGCAAGGCGACAGGGGCACGAAAGATAGACGCCTGTTCCGATTCACAATTGATAGTGAGTCAGTATAATGGCGAATACGAAGCAACCCATCCGGCCATGCTCAAGTATTTACAGGCGGTACGACAAGCAGTCGGATCCCTTGAAGGTTTTCATCTGACTCAAGTGCCGATATTAGAAAACAACCAGGCGGATGCGCTTTCAAAATTAGCATCATCCGCCTCTTGTGATACTCCTCGAACTGTTTTTTGGGAAGTAATGGAGAAGAGAATCATTGAGGAAGACCCTATTGGAATCCTAGACAGAAGCTCAACCTGGATGGATCCAATCAGGGCATATCTGACAGACGGTACCCTGCCGGATGATCATCATCAGGCGGCAACGCTGAAAAAACGGGCAGCCAGTTTTGAAATGATAAAGGGAGAACTTCACAAAAGAGGGTACCTTCAACCCTACTTAAAGTGTGTTACTCCAGAAAAGGGACGACAGATACTAGACGATCTTCACTCTGGTTACTGCGCTTCCCATATAGGCGGTTGGTCGCTTGCTCAACGGACAAGGCGGCAGGGCTACTTTTGGCCTACTTTAGAAGCAGATGCAATGGAGATGGTGAAAAAATGTGACAAGTGCCAAAGGTTTGGAAAACTAATTCACCGTCCGGCTACTGACCTCACTACCATTCATAGCCCACTACTGTTTGCTAAGTGGGGCATAGATATTCTGGGTCCCTATACGCCTGCTACAGGCGGAAGGAGGTACATACTTGTTGCAGTCGACTACTTCACTAAATGGGTGGAGGCGGAGGCTGTAAAGGGAATCAAGACGAAGGATGTAATCTCATTCATCTGGAAAAATGTCATCACTCGGTTCGGGGTTCCCATGTCTATGGTTTTTGATAATGGTCCCCAATTTGAGACGCCTGTTCTCAAAAACTGGTTGGGTGACCAAGGAATTGCACACCACTTTGCATCAGTCGGCCGTCCACAAGCAAACGACCAGGTAGAAGCCTTTAATAAAATCATCTCAGACGGTCTCAAGAAAAAGATTGAACGAGCAGGCGGCCTATGGGAGGATGAATTACCACATGTTCTCTGGGCCATTAGGACGACTGAAAAAGGGGCGACTGGAGAAACTCCATTCCTCCTAACTTATGGTGCGGAAGCTGTTCTTCCAATTGAACACTACGAGCCGACTCTTCGAGTAATGCTATATGACGAAGAGGCAAACTGGGAAGCCATGCGCCTGGCATTAGACTCACTCCCAGAAAGGAGGGGCAATGCTGTCTTGCGGCATGAAATTTACCGCCTGAGAATGACCAGATCATACAACAAAAAAGTACACAGGCGTCCACTCAAAGTGGGAGACTTTGTACTTTGAAAAATGGAAGCAGTTGGTAGGGCTAATGAGTCTGGCAAATTAACTCCCAACTAGGAAGGACCCTACCGAATCTATGAAGAGGTCAGGGACGGTACCTACCGTCTGGAAACACCAGACGGCCAACCATTGCCTCGAACCTGGAATGTAGATAATCTTAAGAAATATTTCTTTTGAATGATGTAAATAGTCGAGGGCTACTTAATAAAAGTTTGATGTTTCATTCAATTTTGTACTAAGAGGGGCATGCCTACTGACAAACAGTCGGCTACTCTCCATGTTTAATTTTCATTTTTTACCTAAGAGGGGCATGCCTACTGACAAACAGTCGGCTACTCTCCTGTTTAATTTGTATTCTTACTTAAGAGGGGCACGCCGCTTGTTCCACACAACCGGTTACTCTCCCATAACACAGTTCACCAAGAACTATCAAAGGCTCATGGCTAAAATGATCAGACCAGGCGCCAAGCCAACTGATCCAAATATAAATTCAATTCGACCTGTCCCAACATTATAGCAGGCGTCCGACGGCATCCATCCGGATGAAATTCGTCGCAGAGAGCAGCTCCCTTTTGGGTGGAACATTGTTCTCTAAAATCATTACACGACACTTATACGAATGTCTAACCAAGACAACTACGTAGCCGTTTCCCGGACAAGGATACCTCTCACTTAACTGACTAATCAGGTCAAACAAGTGTTCGCAGTAACCATCCGTGTCAACCGACCGACTGAACTACTTGGGATAAGAACAGTCGGTCTCTTAAGAGTTAATAGCCAACAAACATTGGCGAATAAAGGGGAACAACCGGTACCCACCGCTTGATACCTCTACTACTCAGTCACTTGGCGACTAAGTAACAATTATGTTTACTTGGTCACTCCTTAAAAAAAAATATTTAGTATGAAACTAAAAATATGCTCATACAGCGCCTGTTCACACTAGATTAAATGTGGCGGGGAACAGTCGGCCTGGACCGACTAGAGTCTCTAGCTTAAAAAACAAAAAAACAAACAAGGCAGGTAGGAAACCACCTTCCTACTTGGTTGAAGGAAATCCATTCTTTAAAGTGGCCGACTGATTGCTTAGCCTGGAAACAGACAACCAGTCGTCCAGGGGCATAGGTGGCGTGACTAACTATCTCGTACCTATCCGCAACTATCGGCCATGCAAAACAGTCGGTATAGTGTGCAAATGGATATAAGAATATTCGATACTTAAACAAATTTGAAACAACACAAAAACGAAATATTTTGGCATAAAAAAGAAGCCGGTCATTAAAGACCGGCCAAATATTCAGAACCCCGGCCCCCTGGCCGGGTAAATAGAAACAAACGGCACGCAGGTCGTGAAAAGAAGACATAAAACTTAAGAAGGGGGCAGATCTTCAATAATAGCAGCTGCCGCCTGGTCAGCACTCTTTTTGTAGGACTCGGCTTCAGCTGCATCCTTCTTCGATGCATTACCCCCAAGCGGCACAAGCGCCACTACCGGCTCCTCCTCCTCCTCCAACGCCTCGTCCTCAGCAGCCGCCAGGATCTCTTGATTATATCTATAAGAACACTGGTGGTACGTTTTTTCCCAGGAGGAAAAGTCGGCATTGGGGAAGAGGCGGCCCCAGGTCATGCGCTGGATTTGAGCAGAGTCTTCCATCATCTCCCGGACCAGCTCCTTCTTTTCTTGCTCGGCCTTTTACGAGAGCTCCTGAGTAAGATTCTTCTCCTGGGTCACCAGGCGTTCCTTAACGTGCGCCAAGGATTTCTCCAAGGTGTCGTATGAGGACATTTTTTGGCGAAGAGGTCTCAGCTCGGCCTTGAGATTGTTGATGGTCGCCTCCAGCTCGCTATTTTTCTTCTGGGCCGCCTCTAACTGAGCCCGGATGGCAGAAGTAGCCTGCGCCTGATAATAAAGAATGTCAATTGTCAGAACCTCATTTTGGGCAATTTGAAACATTGCCTTATCACAGTCAGAGGCGGCCATAGCTTTTGCAGCCTTTACCTCTTTGTTCTTCCTGTCAAGCGGCTTGCGAAGGCCGTTCACTCGAAGCAGGGCCTAAGTAAAAGGGAACAGGCGTCAGTTTTCAAACAAAAAACAGGCGTCCTGGAATTTGAATAACCAAAAATATGCTAAGTATACCTCAGCAAGGACCCCTGCAATCCCGTCTAGGTCAAGGGTGCCGACACCCCTGACCGCCTCCCTCTCAGCCGGAGGGACGGCTTTGATCATAGACTTGGCCACCTCGACCAAGTCTGGCTCCTGAGGGCCGGCTGCATCAAGCATAAACAAACGGGTTAGACCTAGTAAAGAAGGGAGCAAGTCTAAAATTCACAAGGACAACTTCATACTTCTAGGTGGCCCGACTGGAGTTTTAGAAGGAATGGACGGCTGTTTCTCAGCAGCCGCATGTTTCCTGGCAGAACCAGGAGAGCTCGCAACAGTCGTCCTCCGGATCTTGGAGTCCGGCTGTTGGGAAGAAGAGGCTCTTGGAGTGCCCGTCTAAAAAAAAAAAAAAAAAAAAAAAAACAACACTCGGTCAGTATATGCATAAACCCAACTCCAAAAAGAGAGTGAAAGGTTCGGAGCTCACCAAGGGCGCCCCCTTGTTGGGGGATTCGGTTGATGACTGTTGCATGATGGAGGCCCGCAACATGGCCGCCGCAGTTTTGGAGGCGGTAATTTTGCTCATGGCGTCCGCTGCAAAAACAAATAGCAAAGTTAATAAAAAGTCATAACAGTAATGCATGGAAAAACAGAGTATTCGACAGGCCGGCTACCTCTTGAGCACCGACTACTGAGGCCACAGGCGGCCAAAAAGTACTCGTCGTAGAGCCATTTGAAGCTCGGGACGCAGTGCAGGGGTACTTGCTCTCGTACCCCTGAAGTAGAGTCGACCCTCGACTCTACTTTAAAGAGTCCTTTGTCCAGGATCTCTTTCTTAGCTTTGGGGGGAACAGGCGGCATGCTGCGGCCGCCTGCAAGAAGAGGCGGATTCCTGTTCCACCTGTTGAAGCGCTTGTACAGCTCTGTGTCTGAACTCTCAATGATAAGGAAGGTTCTTCGCCAATCCTTCCACTTGTTTGCTTTACCTCTTGTCATGAGGTAGCCTCTGTGGCTTGTCAATTGATACCAGCCGGTACCGCCTGCCTTAGGGGTCCGGCTGAGGTAGTTCATGTGGGCGAAAGCCTCGAAGTTTGGCTCCACCCCGTGCAGTTCGCACCCGGCCACATAGCTGAGTACCTTGACCTAGGAGTTCGGGGCTAACTTCCATAACCCCAACTCATACCCATCCAAGATCCGCTGAACAGCCGGATGTAGTGGGAAGCGCAGCCCAGCCTTGATGGCCGCCTCGTAGCAGCCAAAGTAGGCGCCATCATAACTAGTACCAGCCGGCCAGGCGACTGTGTCTTCTGGATCTGGCACGAACACTAAAAAGCCGGGGCCCATTGTGTGGTTCGCAATAAAGCTCCCCACTTTCTCTTGCATGGCCGTGATCCGGCCCCGTGGGACAGTGTAGTAGTAGGGGGTATTTTGCTCTCGGTAAGAGGCGGATGGCTCCGCCCAATTGTCCCCCTTCTCAACTGCGTGAGAAAGCCTCGCCTCTTGTAGACGACTGTTTTTCCAGAGAAGCATGACCAGAAGAGCTAGACTCGGATTCGTCCTCTGACGAGTCCGAAGAGGACGACTCCTCCCCTCTCCCAGAGGGGCCCGCCTCCTCTCCTTTAAAAGGAGCAGGAGAATATGTAGACTTGTCAACTGTAAAATTGGAAGGGGTCATTTTGACTCCTCCCTCAGAACTGTCGGCTTTCAAGCCGCTTTGGTTCACTTCCACATCTAGCGCCTGGTCAGATGTTTCACTAATCGGCACCCTGTGGGAGGAGCCGTCTGAGTTCGAAATCCTAGTCGTTCTTTTTGTTCTGGTCATCATGTTCTGCATAGACACAGAGACAGTCGGACTTTGTATAAAGGGCAAAGATGGGTCCGGAAAAGGGCAGGCGGCGCTCCTAGTCCTAGATTCAGCCGTCCCTGGTGACCGGCTGATCACTAACCTAGGTCGTGTCGTGTGCTTCCGTGGTGCCATTTCAAAAAAGAATAAAATAAAGAGAAAATTAAGAGTAAGAGAACCGACGGTTACCTGAACGAGTGAAGTTGATGGAGTTATGAAAATCCTGTGCAGTCGGCTTGTCAGAGCAGGCGGTAGGCAGAAAGGGTCCAAAATGTGAGCAAGTTCAGGGGTCCGAATGTTCTCTCAAAAAGTTCTCAAGTGTGAAAATGACTGAAGTCAACACTCCCTTATATAGGCGAAGTGAGAAGGCGAAGGGTCACTTCCAAAATTAAAAATTTGGGCGAGAGAATCTCTCGGCCTTTCGCCGAGTGACACCTGTAGCAGGCCGTCGCCTGTCACAGTGCAACATCTGTCACAGGTAACACGTGACCAGTCACGTGCCACCTGTGAGGGGCAAATGATTAGGGGATTTTGCTCCCACCAATCGGAATGCGCCACGTGGGCCAATCAGGTCCTGCCAAGTGTCCCCCAGTTGGAACTGTCAGGGTTTGCCACGTGGCACACGCCTATTCGTCCACCCTGGACCTATTATGTCATGACACGTGGCATCCTCCATGCCTAATGGAGAAACCGGCCACCTAGGCCCAACTTCAAAGGGAAGCCCAATCAGCCCTAGGTTAACCTAAACCTAGGATTGACACGTTTCCCAAGGTTATAAATACCTCCCTTAATCCTCATTAAGGGGGATTACGCACATTTAACACTCTCACCTAGAGAGACCCAATCATCTTTATTTTTCGCATTAATTACTCCTTAATCAAGTACTAACTTGACCGTCGGAGGCGGATCTCCAATCGTCCGGAGCATCCGTTTGTTTTGCAGGTACAGGCGTCCGGTTCCAGTCTCGGAATTGTAACTCTCCCGCAGGACATCAGAAAACCCCGAAACAACCACAACTTTCAACTCTTCATGCGAAATGTCTTGTACCACATAGGACCCTTGGATACGGGAAAGTTGGTAAGTGTTGGTGGGCATGATCCATTGATTGAACAAATTTTTGAGGAGGAGCGCTTTAACTACATGATCCACAAAGGCAATGCTGGGGCTATACCGATTAACAACAAAGGAATACGACTTATCACTGTTGCTGATGATCGAATTGTGAAGGTTGAACCAATAATAGACCTGGATAAAGAGACAACTTCCCCTAAGCGAGTCAAGAGAATCGATTTTATTGATTTGTCTAACGATTAGAAATATATAAGGTGTTAATTAATGATCTTTTGCATGATTTTATCCTGTTATTTCCTACATCAAACGTATCAAATTGTTGTAACCTCATATGCACTCTTTTTAGTATATATAGTATGCTAGTTATAATTCATGTATTATTTCGCATACTACAAATACATAAATGCTCTGGAAACTAGGTAAATGATTCTACAAAAAATACAGAGACAAAACACAAATTAAAATGCCTTCAATTTAATATAAAGTACTTCTTAAACATCACATATTAGTTTCATTACATATAGCGCTAAGATAATAGTTTGATTAATAATACGAGAAGTTTTTATTAACACCAAACACATCAATTATTGTTTGCAAACCACTGCTAATATTCCCATGCATCAAAAACTCTTCTTTTCCACATGCCTCCATATGATTGAACGAGGTAAGAATCACCCGAGTTCAGAGCTTCGAATCTCCATGGTACAGTCCAGTTGCAATGCTCACAATGTTGCATGTTGTCGAGGTTGACATGGCCGCCGCAAGGGGTATCATAGATAATCTTACAACAAAGCCTCTCGAGTTGTGACCAATCGACGTCCTCGTTTGCATAAATCCTTTCACCCACCGTGTTGCTCCATCATGAGTTTAGCCGGAGCAAATTAAGTAAATGTAATATCCCATTAGTTTTAGGATATGCTTCTCATATATTTCCTCCCATTGACCAAATTCTTTATGATCTGGGTAATAGGGTTGCTCTTCCTCTTGAGGATTCATTTTTGTTTAAATAATTCGGGTTTTTTTTTTATAGAAGTAAGTAAAAAAAAGGTAAAGATATGAGCTTTGTTTTTGTTGATAATATATATATATATATAAAATCGAGATCATATGAGAACCAAGGCCTATAATAGAAACTAGGAACTCATCTGAGCAATTGATTCATTTGATCTAACGATTGGGATATTGTCCGCCTTTTTGCTAGAATAATGGCATTTTGGGAAATCTATTCAATACTATGCAGAATTCTTTTTTATTTTGCTTTCTCTCCCCTCTGTATACTTTCTTTCTCTTGCTATGAATTCTCTCTCGAGCTATTTTTTTCCTTCGATCTTCGCTCCGTATTCTTTGATTTGGTAAATCTAATTTCTTAGCTGGTTATTGCCGATGATCAAAAGTAAGTTGTTTGATTTTGTCGTTGATTTAATTCGATTTGAAATCACGTTTTTTGTGATTTTTTTTACGAAATTATGGGTTATGATTGAATACTTTGGGAGTTCAATTGATATATTTGGTAATTTTAAATTATATGTTTGTGTGTTCAAATTTTAATTGTTTTTATTACAGTTTTTTCAATTTTTTTTTAGGAAATTTTCATTTCTATATCTCATTTGATGGTGAATTTGATCGTTAGGTTTAGGGAGTGGATGAATGTGGTTAGATTGGGTATTTAGTCTTGAGTTTTGTGATCGATTGGTGAATTATTTGAATTTAGTTAATAGAATTGGAGTACTAGTTAGGGTCTAGAGTGCAATTGAGTTACATTGTAGTAGTTATTAATTTCCAACTACTCCATTAATTTGCATAAATTGGGGATTTTTTTAGTTTAAGTTGAATAAAGGTAGAACTTAACTGCTCATCTGTGTTCACAAACAATCTTTAGCATTAGGTGCATTTAGTTCATAGTTTAACTCATCTTATTTTTCATTTATAATGCATTTAGTTCATAGTTTAATTCATCTTTTCATTAATTTATAATCTTATTTTTGGTTATCAGTTAGTAGCTTATCTCATATCATTGTCTTAGATTACAAATTACAATATAGTTAATATAATTCCAAAATCCAGAGGCTGCAATATAGGACTAAAATAGATATAGGCTATCATAGTCTGGACAGGAGCTTTGACATGATATTTTAGGCCATATTTCTGTTTTACTACACCTAAGCATAGGCTATAGATAAATAAAAGACAATATTCATCGTTACTGATTAAATATCCTGTAACAGCGACATTTTTTTCATTTTATTAGTGTTGATGCAAAGCTTGGGAAGGCACGACTAGAGCTTATGGACTGATATTCAAGGATTCAGTCAGAATCATGCAAAGAGCATTTCTAAGACCAAGGTTCAAGAATGAGGTGATTATATAAGTTGTTGCTCTTGGAAGTTTACAAATTGCTAATGTTGAGTATAGTTTGGCCAACTACCTAGCTTATGACTCATGGTATCAAAGTAGTGTCATTCTTTTCAAATTGGATTTTCTGCAAACTTGGGATAGCTTGGAGAATTACCTAGATGTTAGTGAAATTCTATTTACTTTTGAGTTTGTCTTATTTACTTTTAAGTTGATGGTAGTTATTTACAGGCTTTCTTTGTAGCCTTGGGCGTTGTGCGAATGGTGTGGCTATATGTGCTCAAGGAGCACGGGGTAAAGGGTGTGGTGTTGTGTGTCGGTTGCTGTTGTAAAGTTTGGATGGGCGAAGGAGCTAGGTTGATGATGTGCTATAGGATATTCAATGCTAGATACAAATGGAAAGAGGCTAGCATTCAGATTTTGGACTTCACTGCAATGTGTACTGTGTACTTATCACAAAGACTTCCCCCTGGACCCTCCCCCATACACTTACAATTATAAAATGGGGCATAGATTTTTTTTATTTACTTTTGAATTTTTTTTTAATTTACTTTTGAGCAATTTTTTATTACTATACATTAGCCTACTATAGCTCAAAAGGTAGAGCATTGTTCAATTATACAAAAGATGTGGGTTCGATACCCATGTAGGTTTATATGTGTAATTCAGAGACTAAGCTTTGTATTTAAGTTTAGTTATGTGTTTAATTAGATTTATACTGTTTTTGTTTACTTTCAATTTAATTTTATTTACTTATAACTTGAAATCCCTTACATTGAACTCTATATTTTTTTCTTATAACTTTTACTCACCTTGTTAGGATATAAAAGTCAATTACTCAGAGATTTTTTGTGCTACAATAATGTTTGCATATTGATTAGTCATTTCAAGATAATTTTATTGTTCGAATACTTTACAGCTAATTTTATTGTTCGAATACATTAGAGCTAATTTAATTAACTTTTTAGTTGATTTAATTTACTATTAAGATATTTTGAATAACTTTAGAGAGTTGTAATTGACCTTTTAGTTAATTTAATTTACTATTAAGATATTTTGAATAACTGATTTCTACAAACTTTGAGCCGGAAATCTGCAAGAATATACTTGCTATTCCTCTATCACGAAGGCTACTGAATGATACACTATTGGCGATTCACAAAGGATGGGTTCTTTTTCTGTAAAATCCGACTATTGGCTTGCAAAGGGGAGGGGTTATCTGCTGTGAGTAATGAGACTCTGATAACTGGTGATGAAGATCTCTGGAGGGGCATCTGGAATTTTGAGGGTCCACCAAAATTGAGACACTTCCTGTGGAAAGCTTGTAAGGGCTTAATGGCTGTCAAAAACCACTCTAATACCACCACATTGTTCAAGATAAATCATTTTCCATCTACAATGCTAGCAGCGAAACTATTATTCACACCCTGTTCGAGTATACTCATGCTGCAATTTTCGAAGGATGGAGTGTTGGGTTAGGGGCTGTTATCAGATATGACAGGGGTGCGCTGGTTGTTATCATGGTGCGTACGATGAAGGCTTGCTATGGGGTGGCTACTGCTGAAGCATTAGCTGCGCGATGGGGCTGGTGCTTGCTAAGAGGCTATTATACCAACTTGTGGAGCTTGAGTGTGATGTTGCCACTGAGGTGAAGTCTATAAACTTGCGCAAACATGGAAGGGATTCTATTGATTTGATTTATGAAGATATTCACTTGCTGCAAGTTAATTTTGTTCTCTTCTCCTGTACAGGGGGGTAATGGTGTTGCTCGCATGGCAGCTAGGCTTAACCCATCTAATGGCTTTGAGCATTTTTTTTTGTAAACTCTTTTCCGCAAGGTTTAATTGCCTTGGCAGAGCTCCATCTCCTTTAATTTATCCAATCTGCTCTTTGAGCTTCCTTTAAAAAAAAAAAAAAACAAAAGGTAGAAGTTGGACCTACACCTTAATAAATTTAATTTGCATATATAGAGATTTCATTTGAAACAAAAATTTTCCTTTGATATACATACTTTTTTTAAAATTTACTTTTGAGGTATTTTTGTTTACTTTGAGTTATTTTAGTTAATTCACCTATGTAGGAATCGAATCTACATCTCCTATGTATTTGCTTAATGTTCTACCTTTGAGCTAATAGGTTTAGGTTTTAGCATAGCTAATAATCAATAACACAAACCAATATGGATTGGATAATCCCTGATTTTATACTTCGTGTGTCTTCTATTAGTTCCTAAATTACGAAAACACAAAAAAAAAAAAAAAAAAAAAAAAAAAAAAAAAAAAAAAAAAAACAAAACAAAAAAAAATAAAAAATTACGAAGGAAATAACAGGTTATTATGTTCCTAAACTGCAAAAGTTTAATACGCAAAATATATTACACCAATATATTCAGATCCCAACCTCAGAAACTAGAGACAACATCCATCTTGTCAAATAAGAATCTCAATTTTAGGATCCAACCTGTAAGCCAATAAACCAACAAATTCTTTGAACATTTTCACTTTAGTGTGCTTGTTCTGCATCTGCAAGAGCCAAAAATCATATGAACATTAGTGCATATTCAACAAATTATTAACTTGTTCTTCATCACAATTTTAGTCTTTCAATTTACTTTAAAATTTAATTGTTTTACTTTTACTTTGTTTCTATCTACTTTTGAAATTGATTAAATAATGGTATGATTCATTGAGACATTTTGTCAAACAGTTAGTGTGCATTCAGAAATTTATTTTACTTTAAAAGAGATTTAGTTTAGTTTTAAGAATATGTAGTGTACTAAAAAAAAACAAATAGCAATAATCATTCATCTATTAACAATTTAGATATCTGCAAATCAATTAAGTCTAAATTTCACTCAAAACGTACGGATCATCTGTCTAAAAATATACAAATCAAAATACAAAATTCAGTAAAAAGATGGCAGAAACGTTAAAAAAAAATTAAACAGAATAGATAAAACTATAAATTAAGTTAATCAAAATCTAGATGAAAAAAAAAATGCTTCTCTTAATCTACCAATGGATTTCTTGAGCTTGCTTTCCAATCTAGCATTATTAAGATTAATCAAAACCCTTAGCATATATCCATAGTCTCTTCCAAAATTCCATTTTTGGGACGGCGGTTTCGATATCTATTTTTCCATATCTCATATGCGCAATTTTGCAAGAATAATCACGAAAAGACTTAAGCATTCCGATTAGTGAATAGGTTTTATTAAATCAACACCGTGAATTTAATTGTAACCTTTTCAACCAATCTATCTATGTATGCATATACATTTCCATTTTTGTTAGTTTTCTCCTTGAAAACTTATTTGCATTTGATGAGTCTTTACCCTTCATGGAAATTAATCAAGTTTAAAGCAGTATTTTCAAACATGGAGTTTGTTTCGGATTTTTATGGCCTTTAACCAGTATTCGGAATTTGGATTTGTCTAGCTAATTTACAAGACACTATTCCCTTACCATCCAATAGTAATTAGTATGCTTGTAAGTCTTAGGTTTATTTCTAACTTAAAAGAAATTGATACGATTCAATCCAAGCCTTTGGTGAATTCTATACCTATACGGGGTAATTGCATCAAACACTGAGTTTCAAGGTGCTTTTAAAGCCCTTTGATTATATTGATCTTACTCCAACACTTCTAAAGTTTTGTGAGTACTGAATTCTCATTTAAAGCACTTGTAAATTCCTTAGAGTATTCTTGATCAATCATTCTCATGAAGCCCTTCTAATGTCTTCCGAGATTCTCAGTTTTAGTTTGTTGCTAATCTCGATAGTCATCGAGTTCATTTTCCTCCCACTTGTTGTTTTGGAAAGGTGTTATTTTCCAGAAAGACACCACTTAAAGCAACAAATACTATGTTCTCAATCAGGTTGTGGAAGTAATACCCGTAGTCTCACTTATGCTTACAAAGTGACATGAATATTGTCTTTGGGTAAAAATTCATTGTGAAACAAACAGTTAGCTCCCACTCGAGCTACCTTAGCCCTTATGGAGCCTCTTAGCTTCCATTGAGCCAATGAACTCCCACTAAGCTAAGAGCCCTAGACATATACTTGAAAAGACGTTATAAACTATTTCTATCCATAACTGAATATGATGTCCTTTCTTAGCTTCGACATTTCATTTAGTGTAACATTAATCATTTGTGAAAATATTTAAGAACTTTAGAGGGGGACGTGATTCATTATTGTCCGAGTCATTTCTAAATGGCATCGTGGTCTCTGTGAAGACATTCTAAATTCTCTGTGAAGCTAATTATGAAATTCCAATTTCATAACCTTGATATGATCACTCTTGGCTCAAGCAAACATATATCGCTCGATCTAATCTAGACGTTTTGATATCTTGCCAAGTCGATTCTATACTTCACTGAACTTTTAAGCTACTCAAGATCCAGTTTGTTCATATTTGATGAATATAGTCATATTCTTTCAAATTCTTGTGAAAACGTTGAAGTAATGAATTTCTCTTTAGCTTTCGGAGTCAATTGTCTATACCAAGCACAAAAGCCCCTTTCTTTGTCGATTTCAGCAAGTAAGACTTGCTTTCCTTAGAACGATTCCGACTTGATCAACTATTAAGAGTCTGTCTAATAGAGCCTTGAGTAAGTTCTTGTCAATGTAACATTGCTAAAGACGTTTGGAACACAAATCATGTCCATGACTTGAACCTTGTGAGTTTGCATGTTAGAGAAATGTTTATTTATAATCAAGATCCTTGACTCATGGCTTAAACAACCATGTCATTCAAATAAAACCAACAACCATTGCTCTTTTACTTTGAATGTGAGTCTTTCCGTGTGTAAACGGATCGTTTGCTGATTATGGAACACGATAACCATTATTTGTTCCAGCCTTAGCTTTAAAGGTCTTTAAACAAAGCTAATGACCTTACAACTGATGTAGCACTACTTGCTTCATTCCAAGCTCGTAAGTCAATAACTTAGCTTAACTTCATTTGTTTTGAGGTCACTTCGAAAGTGGAACACTCAAGCAATATCTAATACTTGTTAAGATAAGTTTCTAAGTTTAACTACGATAACATGAACTCTTATGTAGAATTGGAATCTCAAATTCCTTTTCTTTTTTTTCTTGTTTCCTATATTTCTTATCATACATCATCTCATTTCTTTAAGTGTTTTGACTTTTATACTTTGTTAGGCATAATTGAGCATCTAATGCGACCTAAAACAAAGTTCCATCTTTTCCTTTAATTCTTACTTGAATTACTTCATCAATGAGTCATACTCATTAGTGTATGAAGCAAAAAAATATGTTGGTTTTCATCTATTGACAATTTGAGTTTTTTAACTCAATACTTCATTTTTATCAAACTACCTAGTGTTTTGAATACATGATGTCCAACCGTCCTGTAGGACTAAGGCCTTGTTTAGTTCAACTTATTTTTACTTATTTCAGAAAAAATAAGTTCAGATCAGATCAGATATGAAAAATAAGTTCAGATCAGAACATCGTTGTATGTGCGGTTTTTTATCGCTAAATATTCTTAATTTCGTAATGAAAAAAATTGTGAAAATTACATATTAATAAACTACACATTATTACGAATCTAACAAGATCCCACTTGATACATTTTTTCCCTATAAATTATCGTACACTTAAGGTCAAAGTTTGGTCAAATCAGACAATCAGATCAGATCAGACCAGACCAGACCAGATCAGATCAGATCAGATCAGATCAGACCAGACCAAATCAGATCAATAAAAATAAGGTAACATTATAGTTTGATTTAGAATACTACAAATACAAGTGCAAAGTATAACCATTTATCAAGATAATAACATAATAAGTTTGAAATTTGAGTCATACATGCAAACTTTCAATCTTATTAAGCGTTTTATCCACACATTTAAAAATTGTCCCATTTAGGCGGGAATTAAACGATTCCAAGATCCCAAAAAACAAAAAGTGATTAAGCATGCTTTGGCTTGTATTAACACTTAATATTTTAAGCTAAGCAATCCAATTGCTAATAGCTCTAAATTACTCTTAGTTTGATAAAACGTCGCATCTAATGCTTTTTTTTTACGTTTATCTCCATTGCCACGACATCTATGGACTCCTTACTAATATCGTTGAGTTTAACCTAAACTAATGTGTATATGATGTCTTGCTTTGGCAAGCGCACCAACATACCTTACTTCCCTAGGAAAGTAGTAATGCCTTGCTTTGACATAGCCCATTACTATTCTCATTAGTTCTGTAAGAGTCATTTTGGAATAACAGATTTAACTCAATATTCTTTGGGACATAGGGTTTCTATGTTGGTTGATTTAAGTGAACCAAACTAATCATTCAACATTCGAAATCCTAAACATGCATCTAACATCGCAATTATATATAAGCAAAATATATATTAGGCATAAATAGGGATGCATTTGGTAACTAGCATGACCCCTTGAAACTTGAGTCTTCGAATCTTCAAGGGTCTTTGTTGCATCTTCTTGGCTTTGTCTTCTTAGAAACGTCGTCTTCGAGACATCACCACCAATTATGCAACTAGTAGAAAAGCTAGGACTAATTTAAATAATTTAAGTACATAAATACTTAACAGAACGCAGTCGGTATTTAGATTTACAAAAATACAGAACGGAACGCAGTCTGTATTTACTATCCTAGTCGGGCCCCACTAGTTGCCATTTTGTAAAACCAGTGATAGAATATACATTCCATTCATCCATTCACTAACGTGAATGGCCCATGTATTTTATAAAGTAAAACAAGCAATAAAGCAAAACATGCGCAAACTAGTAACTAATTTAGGTGGTTAATCCAATCGACACACCTAATTAAAACTATTTGAAGTTGTTAACTGATAATGTGATTAAACGCAATAAAATTATTTCAAAAATTAATGAAGGTTCCATTAAATTCCGCATCCAACTTAATTAAAATTAATCCAATTAATTTAATTAAGTTGGTTCACCCAAATTTTGCCAAAATTATTTTGCAAGTGCCGGGAAAAACCGAGGCCTAGCCTCGTTTTAATAATTAAATAAAATGATGAAAAACGACAAAATCGCAAAACACATAGCCTTACGATGCTCGAGTGCCAAGCACCAAGGAACGAGACTTGGTTTGCTAGGCACCGAGCCACGGCTGCCTTGCGTGGCAGCTGCCCCCGCTCAGCCACTTGCTGCGCTGAGCACCTGCATGTGGCTAACAACATCGCACCAAGTGTGTTATGCTGGCCACAGCAGCATGCTTGCGCGCACGCAAGTGAGGGCTTCCCTGCTGCTATGCGAGCTCGTACTGACTGCAGCCGCACCGCAGCCCACGTAAGCCTCCCGCACCAAGCGCACTAGCACTGCACCATCGTAGGAGCTGCTCGCACACACCACATGCACAAGCAGCCCGCACTCCTCGGTAGCCATATGCAGGTTGTGCTAGCAGCCCAGGTGGCTAAGGGTAATGCTTTTGGCTTTGTGCCTCGGAATTTTATCCCGATTTTTTGTGTGACATAAAATTAATATTAGAACTAATATTAAAAATGAAAAATAAAACAAGTCAACTTAAATAAATTCAATTTTTAGTGCACAAACCAAAATTAATTCAAGAACCATTCTTTAAATTATTTTTTTTTGGCTATCCTCACAATTAATTTAACCAAACATAAATTAATAATGAGATTTGACAAAGTAAAAGGAGTTGGTAAAATAAACACAATTAATTTTTTCCAAAACTACCTTGTATAAACTTGAAAAATTACATCCTTCAAATATGAAGAGTAATCAAATTTCAATCACAAGTTTGAACTTTTAAGACTTTAATCAACTAAAAAATGATTAAAATTAAAAATTAGTTCAACATGGAATTTAGAAAGTTAAGTTCCAACCAAACAATTAGAGATTGGATCTTTAACTTTTTAGGGGCTTCAAAAATACAAATTCAGCATAAACATTCACACTTAAAGCAATTAATTTGCAAAAATGTGAAATTGCGGGTTTATGTGAAAAATGAACTCACCAAATTAAGCACTAAATATGACTTCATAAATATGCTTAATAAGGGTTATTATTGCAGTAGATTAATGGCGTAACCATACACATAATCTAACACTAACATGCCATAATTAATCAAGGTGTAAAGATTTAAATTTTTTCGTCAAAAACGAAAAACTCCTCGAAAAACATGTTTCTGGCTGGATTTTGGCTTATGGAGCTTCCACAGAGTGTGTCAAAAACGATTTAGAACGTTGATTCCACTCAAAATTCACTAGTTTTGGGTCAAAATCTGGGTACTTTAGCTAAAATTAGCATAAATATGAGATTAAATTAGTTAAAAACGAGGTTCTAATCTAATTAGAAAGAAAAACCAGAAATTTAAATCCATTTAAATCACCTTAATAATTATTAGTTACAATAATTAAATGCACGTGGCTTCGATACCGCTTTTGGGTTTCGTGATGTCAAAAACCACTCGGAAGGAAACCCACCCAAAATTCGCACACAAATTAAAGTAACTAAGCATGTATTAAAACCTTAATCACATGATTGACAAGAACAGAGAGAAAGAATCATTACTCTTGTAGCGTGCTTCGCTCAAACTCGAGCTTGGACTTGAAAGCTTCATGTTCTACAAGTGCGCAAACCTTCGACGGCTCACACCCTCACTACTGAACCGCACCGATCTCTACCCTGAAGCTTAGTCGAGGATAGACCAAAAATAACTTAGAGTTATTAGAACAAAGGTTTTCTCTGCTTGGAGATCCCTTAAAGGTCACCAACTCAAGTGTCTTTCCCAAATGCCATGTGATTGGTAATTATAGGAAATAGTGCCCCTTGAAATCCCATCATCTTTCAATGTGCGATAGTTGGTAAAAAGGCAAAATAGAATTTAATTTAATTCCAAATTAAATTAGATAGCCAAATGAATCACCAAACGACAAGGGGCATGAGGAGAGCAAGGGGTTAAGTGAGGACCACAAGGAGAGGACCACCTTCCCCTTGCTCCACAAGCAAACCCACAAAACCATTCCCACACACACGCCCACTCGCAACACGCAAGCTAGCATGGCCTACCTTGGGCGCTAAGGCTACCTCGCTGGCGTCCTGACCCCTAGCTTGGGCCTGCTAGCTGATCGTGTGTGCGTGCACCCTAGAAAGCATGCCACACATGCATGCAGGCTGCTACTGTGCGTGCTAGGCGCACCTACCGCAAGTATAGGTTGCAAGCTGCTGCTATGCTGCTTCCTCGCGCAAGGCCTAGCTAGCTATTGCTGCTAGCCTTGCTTGCGATGGTGCGGGGCTGGTGCTAGCATGCTAGCATGCGCGCCAGTAATGCTGGCCTTGCTGCGCCAGCTAGCATGTGATGCTAGCATGCTAGCTAGCTCGGCATACCATAGCCTTGCTAGCCATATTGCTCTAGCCCTCGGTTGGCTCGGCCTTTTCGAGGCTAGGGCTATATGTTATGACTTGTCGTTTAGCTGATTTTTTGTCTCGTCTTTTACTAAATTTGACTCGACTTATGACGCTCGATTTTGACGCTCTAAGCTCAGAATCAGTCATCTTTGTTCGTGAAACTCTATTAACTCATTTAATCCTTAAGATTAATTCGTCACTTCGGTTTGGTTACGCTATTGGGTGTGACCCGAAGGGTTTAGTCAAGATTAAGCTCTAATATTAATTTTTCTTTAATATTACTGATCGGAATCGGCCTCCAGCTAGGCATTCCGATCACTTAACCTCGCTAAATAATTAGCTTTTTAATTAATTCCGAACCCTCTATCGGAATAATACACTTGTTATAAGGACACCATTCCTTTCAGCGGTTAGAAGTGTGTGTCCCTAGAAAGATATAGGAATATCGCTAAGACCCATCATTGATCGAACCATGTCTAACATAGTTCGATTTCTCCTCTCGAACACTCCATTCCATTGTGGAGTTCCGGAAGGTGTCAAATCTAAGAGAATTCCATGTCTTTTCAGATGATCGTCGAATTCGTAGCTCAAATACTCGCCACCTCAATCCGATCGGTGTGCTTTGACTTTCTTGCCAAGCTGATTTTCCACTTCACTCTAAAATTCATTGAATTTCTCAAAAGATTAAGATTTGTGCACATAAGTTAGACATAGACATATCTACTAAAGTCGTTTGTGAATGTGATAAAATAGCAATAACCAATTTCTTGCGGTTGTGCTCATTGGTCCACATAAATTTGTGTGTATAAGACCCAATAAGTCACTAGCCCCTTCTCCCAACTTGGAGAATGGTTGCTTTATCATCTTGCCTAGTAAGCATCCTTCGCAGTTTTCAAACGACTCTAAGTCGAATAAATCAAGAATCCTGTCATGAAGAAGTTTCTTAATACGTTTGATGTTAATGTGGCTAAAATGACAATGCCACAAGTAGGTTTGATTCGACTCAATGGTGTTAGCTCTTTTGGTGGTATCATTAATATTTATCTAGTCACATTTAGAATGTGTGATCCCATAAAACATATAAGCAAGACTTTTAAAATAAAATAACCATTGTTATAGTCTTGTGATCAAAACATCCCGGCGTCGAACGCCAAAGATCAAAATATGTTCGATGGTAAGAAAAACATAATAAAACAAGAATCAGTTCCACAAGCATGACGGAAGGACCATCTTCATTGTCTGCTCATAGTTGCACATCCACTTGTAAAGTGCTCACACTTGGTCCCTGAAATTAGGAGCATAAAGTGAGTCATACATGGTATCCAATACCTATGAATAGCTTATACACAAGTGTTAATGAAGATACTTGAGGTAGATGGAACATTCCTCTTTTCCTCATCTTCTCGGAAGATCTTGCATTCCCTCTTATAGTGGCCTTCCCCACCACAATAGAAGCATCGCATCTTCGCTTTGTTCTTGAACTCCTTCTTCTTCACTCTCAAAAGCATCTTGGTAGCACCATAGGAGTCGGCCTTGCGAAGCATTTTCACCACCTCATTCAATAAGTATGACTCCTTCCTGGCTGCCATATGCATCCTAAGTGCATCAAAGCGTGGGTGGAGTGAGCCAAGCAAGATATGACCCGCCATCTCATCCTCTAATGAGATTCCATGTAGCTCCATGTGTTTGAAGAGCCTAGTCATTCTTAGAATATGAGGTTGGAGGGGAATAACATGTCTCAATTTGGTATTGTAGTCCCTATACTAAACTCGGTACCTTTCCTTGGCAAGGAAACCTTCCTGCGGGGCCTTGATTTTCATGTTCACAAATGACCTAGTCAAATTATGAACATTCAAGTCTCGAGTCTCGGAAGACATGTTGACTAGCTCCTTAAGACTATTAAGACGCATGTCCGGAAGGTATGAGGTTAACTTCCTCTTTCAATCCTCCGAAAGGGAGTTCCTCATCAAATTTGTGACCTTATAACAATCCATGGACCAAGTTTCATGAGTTTCATCACTCATGAGTCCCTTAGAGAAGAAGCTTGGAATGGGAGTGTCCAATATGTACTCCATGGAACTATTCCATAGAGTTCTCCAAAGTTCCTCTTCCTATTCCTTGAAATTGACCAAGTTTAGGCTAAAAGCCAACTTGTCGGGGAGTTCCAGGCACATGTTGTTACTGTTAATTGCAGACATTTTTGCTACAACTGAAAGAATTAGCAATGAGAAACCATTCATAAAACCAATAAGTTTGATATTTAAAGCATACATGCAAATTTTCAATCTTATTAAGCGTTTTATCCACACATTTAAAATTTTCCCTTTTAGGCGAGAATATATTGAAAGACCCCAAAAATAAAAAAGTAATTAAGAATGCTTTGGCTTGTCTTAACACTTAATATTTTAAGGTAAGCAATCTAATGTCTAATAGCTCTAAGCTACTCTTGGTTCGATAAAACGCCGCATCTAATGCTTTCTTGACGTTTTATCTCCATTGCTACGACATCTAAGGACTTCTTACTGATATCGTTGAGTCTATGCAAAAGTAACGTGTATGCGATGCCTTGCTTTGGAAAGCGCACCAACATACCTTACTTCCCTAGGAAAGTAGTAATGCCTTGCTTTGGCATAGCCCATTACTATTCTCATTAGTTCCGTACGTGTCATTTTGGAATGACAAATTTAACTCAATTTTCTTTGTGACTTAGGGTTTCTATGTTGGTTGACTTAAGTGAACCAAACTAATCATTCAACATTCGAAATCCTTAACATGCACCTAACATCGCAATTATATATAATTAAAATATAAAGCATATCTAAAGATGAATTTGGTAACTAGCATAACCCCTTGAACTTGAGTCTTCAAATCTTCTAGGGCTTACGTTGCATCCTCTTGGCTTCGTCTTCGAGACATCACTACCAATTATGAAACTACTAGAGAGGCTAGGACTAATCTAATAATTTAAGTACAAAAATACTTAATGGCACGCAGTCCGTATTTAGATTTACAAAAATAAAAAACGGAACGCAGTCCGTATTTACTATCCTATTCGGGCCCTACTAGTTGCCATTTTTGTAAAACCTGCATTTGAATATCAATTCCATTCTTCCATTCACTAACATGAATGCCCCATGCATTTTACAAATAACTCAAGCAATAATTAAAAAACAAGCGCAAAACTAGTTACTAACTTAGGTGGTTAATCCAATTAATGCGCCTCATTAAAACTAGTCAAAGTAGTTATTCGATTATGTGAATTAACGCAACAATAATAGCACAAAACAATTAATGAAGCTCCCACTAAATTGCGCATCCAACTTAATTAAAATTAATTAAACCGGTTGACCCAAAATTTTGCAAAAAATCTTGCAAGTGCCGGGAAAAAGTGAGGCCTAGCCTCGTTTTAATTAAAAACGAAAAACCGTAAAATCGCAAAATTTAATATCCCCTTACGGCTGAGTGCCTAGCATCCAAGCCACGAGGCCCGGCTTGCTAGGCACCAAGCCCCGAGCTGCTATGCGTGGGTGCTGCCCCGCATAGCCACTATTGCGCCAAGCCACGTGCTAGCGGCTGACAGCATCGCTCGCGCGTTATGTTGGCCCTAGCATCGTGCTTGGAACGCACGCAAGTGGTGGCCTCAAAGGCCATGCTGCTGTGCGGGCTCGTGCTGCCTAGTAGCCGCATATCGCACCAGACGCAAGCCTACCGCACCAATGCTGCACCAAAGCTCGCACACACCACTGCACAAGCATGTCGCGCATCCTCGGCAGCCACAAGTAGGCTGCGTAAGAAGCCTAACTTGCCGAGAGAAATGCTCGAGGCTCCATGCCTCGATTTGCATGCTTGTGCCTTGGAATTTTATTTTGAATTTTGCGTGACATAAAAATTAATTCTAAATTATATTTAGAATCAATATTGAGCATGAAAATAAAACAAGTCCAACTTAATTAAATTCAATTTTAGTGTTCAAACTAAAATTAATTCTAGAACCATTCTTTAAATTATTTTTGGCTCAACTTGATGCTACAAAATTGAGGGCTATTCTCACAATTAATTTAACCAACATAAATTAATAATGAGATTTGACAAAAGGAGTTGGAAAAATAAACACAATCATCCAATGAAATTTTTTTTCCAACACTAACTTGTGTAAATTTAAAAAAATTACATTCTTCCAACATAAAGAGTAATCAAATTTCAATCACAAGTTTGAACATTTAAGACTTTAATCAACTCAAAAATGATTAAAACCAAAAGTTAGTTCATTATGGAATTTAGAAAGTTAAGATCCAACCAAATAAACAATTAAAGATTGAATATTTCACATTTTAGGGGCTTCAAAAATACATTTTCACCATAAATATTCACATTTCTAGCAATTAATTTGCAAAATGTGAAATTGCAAGTTTATGTGAAAATAAGAGCTAACCAAATGAAGCACCAATTATGACTTCATAAACATGCTAAATAAGGGTTAAAATTGCATAAGATTAATGGTATAATCAAACACATAATTCAACAATTACATGCCATAATTAATCAGGATTTAAAGATTAGATTTTTTTCGTCAAAAAAGACTTTCTGGGTTGATTTTGGCTTCTGGAAGACCAATTTTTTTACACTATGTGGATAAAGTCTGATTTAAAATGTCGATTCTACCGAAAATTCACTATTTTTAAGTCAAAATCTGAGTTCGTAATCCAAAATCAGCAAAATACGATTTTAATCTAATTTAAAACGAGCTTCTAATCTAATTAGGAAGCAAAACCAGAAATTTTAATCCATTTTAAATCACCTTAATTAATTTTTAGTTGTAAAAATTAAATGCAAGATTCGTATACCGCTATTGGGTTTTGCGGTGTCCAACACCGCGCGGAAACAAAACCAGATAACAGGATCACATGCATAGTAATTACAACATAAATAAAAGCATGGAAAATAAACATAAACATAAGAGAAGAGAAAGAATGCTCACCCTTTTAGCGTTCTTTGCTCAACCTCGAGCTCGGACTTGAAAGCTTCAAGTTCTGCAAGTGCGAGAACCTCTGATGACTCACACTCTCGCTACCGAACCGCACCTGTCCTTACCCCAAAGCTTACTCGGGGCTAGACCAAAAATAACTTAGAGTTATTAGAACAAAGATTTTCTCTTCTTGGAGATCCCTTAAAGTTCACCAACTCAAGTGCCTTTCCCCAATGCCAAATTACTGGTATTTATAGGGAATAGTACCCTTGAAATCCCAACATCATTAAATGTGGGATAGTTGGTAAAAAGGCAAAATAGAATTTAATTTAATTTCAAATTAAATTAAATAGCCATGAAACAATAATCAAATGACAAGTCTCATCACACAATGAGGGAGTAGGTGGGAGGACCACCTTAGCCTCTAAGAGCAAGGCAAGGCTAGCCCCCACCTACTCAGTCAGCCCGAGCAGCTGCTCGGCCTTGGGCACCCCAAGGCCAGCCTTGTTGGTAGTCTTGCACCACAAGGCTTGGCATGCTAGCCTATGGCCACAAGCCCACAGATGCCACCACAAGCCCACGCACACACGCAGGCCAACAGCAGCATAGTAGGCCCAGTAGTGCCCTTGCAAGCATGACTTACTTGCTGTCCTTATTGGGCAGCCCGCTTTGGGGTGCTGTGGCGCGCAGGCCCACATAGCGGCCCTAGCAAGCCCCCGCGCGCTCTGACCAACCTAGCTGGGCCTGCAAGGGCTGGGTTGCTCGGTGCCTTGATGCTTGCAAGCCCTTGCCACTTGCTTTCGATATGAGGCGTGGCTAGGGCTCGTGCTATCCTCGTAATTTTAGCACGATATATTATTTGATTAGTTTTCCCGTCTTCTTCGATTCCCAAAGTCGACTCGACGTACGACGCTCGGTTTTGACGCTCTAAGCTCCTAATCCAATGTCTTTGTTCGGAAAACTCTATTGAATCATTTAATCCTTCAGATTAATTCGTCGCTTCGGTTCGGTCACACGATTGGGTGTGACCCGAAAGGTTCAGTTAAGATTAAGCTGTAATATTATTTATTCATTGATATTATCGATCACAAGCGGCCTCTAGCTAGGCATTCCGATCACTTGACCTCACTGAATAATTAGCTTTCTAATTAATTCCGAACCCTCTATTGGAATAATACACTTGTTTGAAGGACACCATACCTTTCAATAGGGTCATTGAATTTGTGCCCTTACCTTGGTCACTTCGACCTAGGACTAATGGGTTGCGCCGTTTTGCGGGTTTCTCGGGAATTGGGCCCTGAAGGCCGCCATTTCCTTTGGGGTATCTTCCTGCCACGTGTCATGCCCTGGTAGGTCTACTTTAGACTCTCCCTAGAGTGACATGTGTCACGCTCTGGTTGGTCCACGTGGCTGGGTTAAAATTACCCAAATCATTTGCCCCTCACAAGGGTGACGTGGCGCCTATGAAAAATGTCATGCATGCATTGGTGACAAGTTTTTTACTGTTCACCTTTTAGGGTAATTTTAGGGTTTTAGATCCCAAATTTTTACCCCTCTATAGATAATTCCTCCCCCCCTCATTTTCGCACGTTTACGAAAATTCTTTGATAGAGAATCTTTGATGTTAGAGAGAATTTGTCTTTTTTCTGAGAAAAACATCTGCTGCCTACACCTTGTCTGTGTTTTTCATTCTAAAGGTAACCGCTTGTTTTTCTCTCTCTTTGTCTTTATTTTAGTTTTTTTTCTTTTTTTTAAACTGGTTTCACAAACACACACGGCACGACCTAAGATAGCTATCAGCTAGCCACCGGGGACGGCTAAATATAAAACTAGGAGTGCCGGCTGTCCCTTCTTGGACTCCCCTTTGCGAACTTCCTCGAATCCGACCGTCTCTGTGTCTGTGCTGGACACTATGGCAAGAACAAAAAGAATAGCTAGGCAACAAAATCCGGACGACTCCTTTAGGTCGCTTGTAAGTGAATTGTCTGACCTGTCGCCTGACACCCCGAGTACCCCTGATGACTCAATTTTACGAGATTCGGGGGAGGAGTCAGAGAGAAATTCTTCTACCTCTATTCATTAGGCCTGCCATTCAGACCTTAGGTCCGACAGTTTGGACGGTGAATCAAAGCCGTCTTCTTCTGATAGAGTCTCTGAAGGCTCTAATGAAAAGCGCTCTTGGCTTGAGACGACGAGGGAGTCTCTCTCTGCAGAGAGGGGTGAGGGATGGGCCTCTACCTCTGCCACTCGCCGAGAGTAATTTTCTGCCTATTATCATTATGTCCCAAAAAGCAGGCAGAAAGTCATGCTTGATAAGTTGAAACAGTTAAGATAAAACCATGTCATGGGACATGGATACGTTATCACTGTTCATGATTCGGAGGACACTTTTGTCTTGTCGGAAGGTTCAAGCTACGGGGCAAGGAATAATGTCCTTCGAGCAAGTGTATTATTCCGATAGAGGGTTCGGAACTAATTAGAAAGCTAATTATCTAGTGGGGTCAAGTGATCGGAATGCCTAGCTAGAGGCCGTTTCCGATCAGTAATATTAATGAATAATTAATATTACAACTTAATCTTGATTGAACCCTTCGGGTTACACCAATCGTGTAACCGAACCGAAACGAAGAAATAATTCGAAGGATTAAATGAGTCAATAGTGTTTTTACGAACAAAGTAGTTAGATTATGAGCTTAGAGCGTCGAAACCGAGCGTCGTAAGTCGAGTCAAATTTAGGAAAACGACGAGATGCAAAAATCGGCCAAACAACAAGTCACAACGTATAGCCCTAGCCACAAAATGGACGAGCCATCTGAGGGCTAGGGCAATATGGCTAACAAGGCATCCATGCATGCAAGGCATGGTCGCAAGCCTAGTCGCAGCATGCGCGTGCTGGCTTGGGAGCTGCGGCATGCCTAGCTAGCTAGCAGCTAGCATCGCTGGCTAGCTGGCGTAGCAGGCCAACATCGCTGGCGCGTATGCTAGCACTAGCCCTGCACCATTGCAAGCAAGGCCAATAGCAATAGCTCGTTGCGCCTTGCTCGAGTATGCTGCACATCAGCAGCACGAAAGCTGGGCTTGTGGTAGGGGTGCCTAGTAGCACCCAACAGCTCGCAATGATGCGAGGCATACTGATGCGGGCTGCCAGCACATGCGACTAGCTAGCAGGCCTTACCTAGGGGCATGCTGGCGTTCTACGAGTTGGCGTGTGTGTGAGAGTGGTTTCATGTGTTTTCTTGGGGAGCAAGGGGAAGGTTGTCCTCCACTTGTGGTCCTCACCTAACCCCTTGCTCTACTCATGCCACTTGTTGTTTGGTGATTCATTTAGCTAGTTAATTTAATTTGGAATTAAATTAATTTTTATTTTTCATTTTTACCAACTATCCCACATTGAAAGATGATGAGATTTCAAGGGCTCTATTCCTTATAAAAACCAATCATTTGGCATTGGGAAAGGGCACTTGAGTTGGTGACCTTTAAGGGATCTCCAAGAAGAGAAAATCTTTGTTCTAATAACTCTAATTTATTTTTGGTGTAGCCCCGAATAAGCTTCGGGGTAGGGATCGGTGCAACTCGGTAGTGAGGGTGTGAGCCGTCGAAGGTTCTCGCACTTGCGGAACTTGAAGCTTTCAAGTCTGAGCTCGAGGTTGAGCGAAGCACGCTAAAAGGGTGAGCATTCTCTCTTATCTTATTTTTATGTTTATTTTGTATGCTTTTATTTATGTTATGATTATTATACATGCGATCCGGTTATCGGGTTTTGTTTCCACACGGTGTCGGATATCGCAAAACCCAACAAGTAAAACTTAATCTTTGCCTAGTTGTCTTACTAACCACTTGACTTGTGATGCAGACAAAGCCATGAAGAAGCTCTCAGCCTCAAAAAAGTCGGTTGCTTACTCAGCCGCCTACTAGCGCTCGCTTCTTCACAAGCAGAAGTCGTATGACTTTAAGGCGGATAAGCCGCCCAAGGTATGCTCCAGATTTATTTGAATTTTAACTTCAATTGAGTTACTTTTCCAGCCTACTTTGACTCACTTTGGTTTTTATGTTCTGGGAGAATCAGGTAAGCCTCCATCCTCTTCTCAGCCGGACCCAAAGTTACAAAAGAAGACAGGCGGCGACGTGAAAACTCTTAGCAAGTCCAGGAAGCATGTGGCGCGCAAGCCGTGCCCTTCTGCCCATATAAAGAATGACTCTCATCCCGCAATGGGGGGCAAATCTCCCTCCACTATGGAAGCTTTAAAGAAGTCGGACACCCAACAGTTGTTGAAGAGTGACAAAAGTCCACTTGGCGCTGCTACCAGCTCAGCAGCAGGAGGGAGCAAACTCCCCAAGGACCGAGAGGCTGGAGGCGGGTGCAAACTCCCTAAGGAGGGGGAGGAGGCGGATGCTAGAGGTATCACAGATTTTAATCCCTTGGCCTACCCTTGTAGGGTTAAGTCACATCATCAAACACCTAGCACTTTTGAAGACACCCGGTCTTTTGGGCGGGCTTACGTTAACTACGTACTTATGAGGTATTAAATGTGCAGATGCTAACATGAGGCTGGATGTTCAGCTATATCTGAAGAACATGTTGAGGGCCATCTCCCTAGAGGATAAAGAGTATGTGAGAGGAGTCGGCACCCTCAACTTCGACGCCATCCTAGCCCTTCTTACTGAGGTTTAATGACTTATAGTTTTTCATTTGGTTTACCTTTCCGGCCGTTTGGTATTAATGGACTATTTCTTGCCGAATGCAGGCTATGCTACGGGTGAATGACCTTATAAAGCCGTTCAATGAGAAGTAGAACGAAGTAAAGGCTGCTAAAGACAGGGGCGCCTCTTCTTTAGAAACGACCATGTTTGAAAATATTCAAAATGAGATACTAACCACTGATATACTGATTCACTAGCGACGACCACCTGCAGGTCTAGGCCAGGTTGGATTCGGCCTTAAGGTGAGTAACTGAGCTGGAAGATGAGGTGAAAAACCTTAAGGCCAAGCTTGAGCTTCTTGAGGATGCTGACGCTGACGCTGAGGGGCTGCGAAGTCGATGTGAGAGCCTTAAGAAAAAACTGCATAACCAAGAGGTCCATCTGAGCAAAAGTAGGAGAAGGCGGCTCTGGTTAAGCAGATGAGACTACGACACCTTCATGCGGATCACCTGACAGTCCCTCTTCCCACACAATGACGATAACAGGTTGGAGCATTCATTTAAGGTGGCCACCTTAGAGCTTAACGCTAAGTAGATGATGGAGTTAGAGGGAGAAGAGGAGTCATCCGACTCTTCTGAAGAGGGGTCATGTGGGTTCGATTAGGAGGAGCAGGAGAAGGAAAAGATAGGCAATTGACAAGGGACAATGAGGATGCGACAACCAACACTAAAGAGCTCCCTCTTGATAATTAGCTTTTATCTATTTCTGCGGCCGTATGGCCAGTTATTATGCTTTCTAGCTTGTGTTCCATGTAACTCTTTATTTATCGACCAAGGGGTCAAGTAATTCAATAGTTTATGTCGGTTAACATTTTATCCTTTGCCCGACCGTAGGGTCGGTTATATTAATTAATGAATCATCTATCCATTGGGTCGGCTTTATTTCATTATGCGTTGTTTTAAAATTTTTAAAGTCTTTGAATTTTTGTTATGTGTAGATTTTAGCTAAGTATTTAACTTACCTTTTTTTATGCAAGTTTTTCGTTATACCGGATGTTCTTGCCCTTAGGCGGCTGTGTGCTTAGTTTTAAATGTGAATTGATTAATTTAGAAATTTTTAATACTTGAAGGAGTATGATTAATTTCTAAGTTAATCAATCACTTTGGTTATTCTCCTAGACCAAGCTGACAGTCGTCCATCGAGCATACGGTTAAACATTTAGTAGCAGACGACCATTGGCTGTATTAAGTCGTTTTAAATAATATTTAGTTGCTAAGTTTTGGACTTAGCTTATATTTTTAAATTTGGCCGCCTGTATTGCCCTTCAGCAATAACAGGCGTCTTAATGGTGTAAGCACCAAAATTAGTTCTTTTATCTAAATGAAATAATAGCCGACTACCGATTGTTATAGAACAAACGGTAAACTTTAGCTATCTAGATCTCATATTAGATTATTCAAGTCAAGCATCTACGAGCTTGTCTTTATCCAAATAGTCAATTGGGCCGTTTGTTTTTGAGTTTATAGAGCAATGTACCGCCCAAATGGGAGATGCTCTCTGCGACGAATTCACCTGGATGGGCGTCGCCGGATGTCGTACACTTGTAGGAGCAGACAGTTGGTTTACATTTTGCCGCCTACACATTGCACAGGTGGTGTTCCCATTAGGAGACATATCTAATATAAAAAAAATAATCAAATTTGAAAATAAAAAGCTACTTTTCATTAATAGGATTTTCATTTACCAAAATTTACAAGTATCAGACGTAGTACTTTTTTTAAGTTGTCTACATTCCAAGTTCTGGCTAGCTTCTTGCCGTCTTGAGTTTCCAAGTAGATAGGTGCCGCCTCTTACTTCTTCATAGATCTGGTAGGGACGTTCCCAATTGAGAGTTAACTTGCCCTGCTCATTGGCCCTACCGGTTGCCTCCATTTTCCGTAACACAAAGTCCCTAACTTTCAAGGGCCCTTTGTATACTCTCTTGTTGTAGGCTCTTGTCATTTTCTGACGGTAAATCTCATTGCGCAAGGTAGCATTGCCCTGGCGTTCTGGAAGTGAGTCAAATGCCAGCCGCATGGCCTCCCTAATTTCCTCCTTATCATAGAACATAACCAGAAGAGTCGGCTCATAACGCTCGATAGGTAAAACGGCTTCAGCACCTTATACCATGAGGAATGGGGTTGTTGCCCCTTTTGCTATTGTTCTGATGGCCCAAAGGACATGAGTTAACTCTTTAACCCATAGACCACCAGCTCTTTCAATTTTCATCTTAATGTCGTCTAAGATTAGTTTGTTGAAAGCTTCAACCTGGCCGTTTGCTTGGGGTCGGTCGACTGATGCAAAACAGTGAGAGATCTTTAGGTTTCCCAGCCAATTCTTGAGGGTAGACGTCTCAAATTGAGGGCCATTATCAAAGACCCTAGACACAGATACCTCAAACCGAGTGGTGATGTTCTTCCAAATGAAAGAGATGACATCCATTATCTTAATGCCTTTGACTTGTAGGGTTTCGTAGTGACCCTCACTACGCGGAATTAAACCCCCCAAGACCCGCCCCCATAGTTAATGCAAATAATACAAGCAAAACATAATTAAAACACAATTAAGAGTAAGGATAAGAAATATACCCTCGACGCGTGCTTCACTCTTACAACGAGCTCTTACTTCAACCTCGATAATGCGAGGCCTCCAACGGGATCGTACCCTCGAACCCGACCCGATCGTCCTAAGCCTCGCAGGTTAGTCGAGGCCCGGACAAAATATAAACTTGGAGTTTTACGAATTCAAGGTATACTCAACAATGGAGTTTCCTTTACAATTCCACTCAAGTATGTTCTTTCCCAAATACCCAAGCCTTGGTATTTATAGGGAAATGAACCCTTAATTTCCAATCTCCCACCAATGTGGGAGAGTTGATAAATATGACAATTTATTTAATTCTAAATTAAATAAATAATTAACTTAATCACAATGCAACAAGTGTCAAGGGGAGATAGAGAGTTAGGTGAGGACCAAGAGTAAGGGGGGGACCATTGCCTTGCTCACCAAGGCTTTTCCCAAGGGTTGGTCCCCACCCCTCAAAAAACCGGCCTCATGAGGGCTGCTGGGCTGGCAGCCAGCTAGCACTGCCAGCATGCCCAGCCAGCACAAGCTTGATGCATGTGACTGTGCTGGGTAGTGCCTACGCTGCTACTGCTTGCTAGGCACTGTGTGCTGCTAGCTAGGCGCTGCTGCCTAGCCATCACACACGCACACGCAAGACCAGCCATAACGCACACGCACGCAAGGCCCAGCCATGCCGCACATACACGCAAGGCCCAGCATGCGTGTTGCTAGCGAGCCACGCATGCTGGATGGCTTGATGCTTGGCGATAGTGCTAGGCACACACGCACACACGCAAGTGCCCAGCACTGCGATGGTGCTATGTTGTGTGCTGCGATGGTGTGACAACCCTAGGCACATGTGCACGCACACACGCATAGGCCTAGCCATGCGATAGTGTTGTGCTTGTGCTGCGATGGTGCGACAGCCCTAGGCACATGCAGACGCACACACGCATAGGCCTAGCCATGCGATAGTGCTGTGCTTGTGCTGCGATGGTGCGACAACACATAGGGCGCGCCTAGCACACACATGGTGCGCCTAGGCTTGCGATGAGCTAGCCTAGCCTAGCACTTCACATGGCTAGGCTAATGTGACACTACGGCTATGCTCGTACTTGTTGCTTGTGATTTTGCGACGCTCAGTCTCGACGCCCTAGGCTCGATATTCGACGTATGTGTTCGTAAAACTCTGACGACTCATTATATCCTTCGGATTGATTCGTCGTCTCGGATCGGTTGTTCGATTGGGTTCGACCCGAAGGGTTCAGTTAAGATTAAGTTTTAATATTAATTATACCTTAATATTACTGATCGGAAGCGGCCTCCACCTAGGTATTCCGATCACTTGACCTTACTGAAGAATTAGCTTTGTAATAATTCTGAACCGTCTATCAGAATAATACACTTGTTGGAAGGACACCATTCCTTTCATGACCGTCTTTGCCTCTAACCACTTGCTGAAGTAGTCAACAAAAACTAGAATATACCATCGTTCACCTGGCAGGAGTTACGGCCCCAGAATGTCCATGCCCCATTTGGTGAAAGGTATTAGGCTATAAATGACCGTCAAATCAGTGGTCGGACGGTGAATGAGCTTGTCAAATCTTTGACACTTATCACACTTCTTCACCATTTCCATGGTGTCTGCCTTAAGAGTGTGCCAAAAGTAGCCCTGCCGCAATAGCCCGAGTGTAAGTCTACAAGAATCTCCTGCCCCTTCTCTGGGGTGATATCATTTCAAAAGAGGATGCAGAAAGCCCTTCTTGAAAAGTTCTCCTTTACAGATCTAAAAGCTAGCCGCACGCTTTTTCATCGCAGCCATTTCTAGATATGTATCCGGCAGGGTCTCGTCTAGCAGGTAGGTCCGGATGTCGTCCATCCAGGTTCAACTTTGGTCCTAAACTCCAATGGGATCTTCTTTAATACTTTGTTTTTCCGTTACTTTCTAAAAGACTTACTGAGGTGTATCATAGGAGGCGGACGATGCTAGTTTTGACAAAGCATCCGCCTGATTGTTTTCTGACTGAGGCACGACTTAAGTTGAAATCGTCAGATTTTTTAGAGTCCGACTGCTTGCTGGTAGAGCTGAGCTCGGTTGCCTGTATATTGTTAGGTTTCGTGATGTCCAACACCATGCGGAAGGAAACTCGCCCAATATCCGCTCACAAATTAAAGTAACTAAGCATGTATTAAAACCATAATCACATGATTATCAAGAAGAGAGAGAAAGAATCATTACCCTTGAAGCGTGCTTCACTCTCACTTAGAGCTCGGACTTGAAAGCGTAGAGTCCCGCAAATGCGCGAACCTCTAACGGCTAACACCCTTGCTACCGAACCGAGCCGGCCCCTACCCCGAAGCTTAGTCAGGGCTAGACCAAAAATAACTTAGAGTTATTAGAACAAAGGTTTTCTCTTCTTGGAGATCCCTTAAAATTCACCAACTCAAGTGAAGTTCTCAATACCCCATGATGGGTATTTATAGAGAAATCTCCTCAAGAATTACCATCATCTTTCAATGTAGGATAGTTGGTAATGTGGGAAAAACATAGATTAAATTAATTCTAAATTAAATTAAAAGTCGTGAAACAATAATCAAATAACAAGTGTCATCACATAAAGAGGGAGTAGGTAAGGACCACAAACCCATCCTTGGGAAGAAAGCATAAACCCACCAACCCCTTGTTCATAGCACACTTGGTCAACTCAAGGAAGATTGGCCTCAACCCTTGGGCTCCAAGGCACGCCCAAATGGCAGCCTTTCCCTTGGCTGGGCCCGCTACCATGCCGTAAATTTAGCACGATATATTAACTGATTATTTTTTCTCGTCTTCGTTGATTCCTAAAGTTGACTCGACGCCCGACGCTTGGATTCAGCGCTCTAATCTCGTAATCCGACGTCTTTGTTTGTGAAACTCTATTGACTCATTTAATCCTTTGAAATAATTCGTCGTTTCGCTTCGGTTACACGATTGGGTGTGACCCGAAGGGTTCAGTCAAGATTAAGCTGTAATATTAATTATTCATTAATATTACTGATCGAAAGCGGCCTCTAGCTAGGCATTTCGATCACTTGACCTCACTGAATAATTATCTTTCTAATTTATTCTGAAGCCTTTATCAAAATAATACACTTGTTTGAAGGACACCAATCCGACCTTTCAATCTCCCACTTGTCCTTCCGGAAAAGTGTGCTAATTCTGTATAACCTATTTCCTATGTCACTTGATGTCTCTTCATGAACTATAAGGTAAGATTCTTCATCAACCTTACTACGTCCAGAAGTGTTTCTTTATTTCCGAGTTCGACTGTCACTAAGCAGATTATTTCTAAAATCCATTTGAGCATGGCCCTGCATTTTCACAGTCTCGCTCTTCGAGAGGCCTTGTAAACAACAAAGACATGTTGACTATTGTTAATAGGGGGACATTCCCAGTCTTGCATTGTTATCTTCCTTTATTAAGAGGACCTAGCCGCCCAACTGTTGCCTTTACAATCCCCTTTTATGGCAGATGTTAGACAACATCATAGCGGACTACTACTCAAACAAGAGAACTAATAACAGTCATGGTCGAGGAAGAGGTTCTGGTAGCCATAATGAGCGATATAATTATGACGATTGTTAAATCTCTTATAGTATTCTCATAGGTCGATCCGGCATAGTTCCAAACTAATACCTGTGCAAATGATTTATGACAATTTGTCCTTGTAGCATAAGAAACGGTGCTATAAATCATACTACACACTAATCTCACGCGGTCATTAGTCGTCCAACATTCAAATGACCTCGATTAGGGATAATTTCAATATAATATTCAATGTTCAATTAATAGGTGTTTCTTTATCCAAGACATGGTGTTGATACCCTATTTTGAATATCGTCAAATCAAATGGACTCTTTATTTTATTCTAAACCACAATTTAATAGTTTGTGGATTTTATTAGTAAAAATTTTATTCCACTATGAAACTTTTCAACGTTTCATCTTATGATAAATGGTTTTCACCAAATGTTTTAAGAGTAATAATCTTGACAAAACATTTATAGAAATCATACCCATATGTAATATGCTTGATTTATTTTATGCAATTGTGAATGTTGTGGTTCACTTATTACATAGGTTTAGTTATGATTTGATTACTTTGCAAAACTTAGCATCTTCATATGCGATTTAGGATTTATTGTCCAAGTGATGGCTTCCACTAATTTTCATGATTTGAGATCTTCAACTTGACAACCTACAATCATCAAAGTTCAACAACGAACTATCCATTGAACAACTTCCTTATTATTATCTTTAAGGCCACAATGTTCTGAACATATACTTTAGCAGATTTCCTAATGATGCTTTGCTTGGATTTTATTCCAACTGGCTCATAATGATTTGGATACCCTAATCATTTTTTATTATGGAAATTTACCTTAAATTTCCACACAATATACTTGGACATAAGTTCATGTTGTCATTCTTATGCCACGACGCATTTTAACTTCGTGCTTATAAATTGCTTCCTTGTTAAGGATCTGATCCTTGCTAAGGTTGTGCTGCAACATCAATATTCAAATTATATTTGTTTCCATGCATAAAGAACTCATCCTTTTACTTGACCAAGTAATTTGGATGTTCTTGATCATAATCAAACGATCCATTGCTTAGACTCAAGTCGATTGGTATTTTATACTTGTCATGCTCTAATCATGTAGGTCATGTGAAGATTCCATATCATAGTATGCATGATGGATTCAATTGCTAAAATATTCCCAATTTCATCCCATTCATGTGACTTATAGCTCATCTAGTTTCACTGAGCCTTGCTAAATTGTTTGCTATATGATACGATTAAAAGTCTATACTAAAGTCTTTCTTGGTTGAGTTAGTATTTTCCTATCCTGTACTTAGTTCAAACATTTACATAGTTTTATACATTTGGGTCGAAAGCCTTTTCAGGTCTTTCATGTTTAACACGGTAAATTCCTTTACTCGTTCAAACATTTTATTAAGTCTATCCAATAGATCTTAATTCCCACTATGTACTAAGTACCGCCATTAGCTTGGTCCATCATTGAAAAATTCATTCAAATCTAAGAATAAAGCATTTGATAGTTATTTCTCAACAAAGTTCAGAAACTTCTATTTGGACCTTTACAAAATTGAATTTTGCTCCCACTAAACTTCTTATTTATAAGAATTTCTATGTTTCTCCATAAGCCAAACCTTTTTCTAACTTTATGAGAAAACACATTCCAATTCCTACATTCAATGCTTTTCTCAATCCACCAATGGATTTCTTAAGATTGCTTTCAATCTAGCATTATTTAGAATTCCAAAATCCCATTTTTAGAAAGGCGATTTCGATATCTATTTTGCCATATTTCATATGCGCCATTTGCTAGAATATTAACGAAATGACTTAAGCATTCCGATTAGTGAATAAGTTTTATGAAATCAGCGTCGTAAATTTAATTGTAACCTTTTCAACCAATCTAGCTATGTATGCATATACATTTCCATATTTGTTAGTTTACTCCTTGAAAATGTATTTGCAATTGATTAGTTTTTACCCTTCATGCAAATTAATCAAGTTTCAAACATAATTTTTAAACATGGAGTCTTTTTTTGGATTTTATGGCCTCTAACCATTATTCAGAATTTGGATTTGTCGTAGCTAATTTAAAAGACACTATTCCCTTACCATCAAATAGTAAATAGTATGCTTGTAAGTCTTAGGTTTTTTTCTAATTAACTTAATAGAAATTTATAAGATTTAATCCAAGCCTTTGGTGAATTCTATACCTATACGGGGTAATTGCATCAAACACTGAGTTTTAAGGTGCTTTTAAAGCCCTTTGATTATATTGATCTTACTCCAACACTTCTAAAGTTTTGTGAGTACTGAATTCTTATTGAAAGCATTTGTAAAGTCCTTTGAGTATTCTTAATCAATCATTCTCATGAAACCCTTCTAAAGTCTTCCGAGATTCTCAGTTTTAGTTTGTTGCTAATCTGGATAGTCATCGAGTTCATTTTCCTCCCACTTATCGTTTTTGAAATGTGTAACTTTCCAGAAAGACACCTCTAAGAGCAACAAATACTATGTTCTCAATTAGGTAGTGGAAGTAGTGCCCGTAGTCTCACTTGAATGCTTAAAAAGAGACATTAATATTGTCTTTAGGTAAAAGTTTGTTGTGAAACAAACAGTTAGCTCCCACTCGAGCTACCTTAGCCTTTATTGATCTAATTAGCTCCTAACGAGCCAATGAACTCCCACTGAGCTAAGAGCCCTAGACATATACTTGAAAAGACGCTAGAAACTATTTCTATCCATAACTAAATATGGTTTCCTTTCATAGCTTCGACAATTTTGTTTAGTGTAACACTAGCCATTTGTGGTAATTAATAGATAATTTGGACGATTGGTTTAGGTTCCTTTTTAATCTTGTTGTTAGTTCAAGTGACCACAAATATTAAGGACTATGTGTGCATTAATATTCAACCAATGCAGCCTAAATTAGTTTAGAGCAAATTGAATCTTTGTTTGTATGCCTTCGTGATCGCAGGAAATACTTTTCACTATAAGAATCGATTAGAGGCCAATACGGGCGAATGTGTCTCCATGACTCACTTCGTACCATCATCGCCGATCCTCATTTTGTGGTTCAAAACATTATGGAGTTAGTAATCTTATGGATTATGAATGGGGTGTAACCTTCACGGGTCAATTGTTGTTTCCTTATAATGATCCGTGAACGGTTTACAAGTTCCTTAAAAAACCTTGTTGGTAGCTCCCTACTTTCCTTGTCCCTAATTTTATAATGTCAATTCCCACTTCCTATAATTATCAGGCATATTGACACATGCTTAGGTACGCGCGCTTCATTTGAAGCCGACAATAATGGATCAAATTATGGAGATAATTAAGTTTGTTCTTTTAATTTGGATCGCCGTTATATCATAACTAGAGGTACTAACGATCTTTGGGCTAGTATAATAGGCCAAAGCCAATTAGAACTAATCCTATAAGGTCACAGAAAGGGCATAGATTGAAGATAAGAAGAAAAGGCTCACGTTGGGATTTTCTTCTTATGCGGTCGACCATAAGGGAGAGTTTTAGTGGGTTTGGGTTTCCTACCTAGTCTAGATATAATATGATTATAAATAGACTAGGTGCCTAGGTTTTGATTTAACAGTTGATTATTCAACAAACTCTAATTAGCAAACACAAAGCCTAGCCCTTAGTCTCTCTCTCTCGTTCGTCCCTCTTTGTGTGTGTGTCGTATGTGTGTGCACGCTTGTGGTGGTTTATGGTCGGTTGGTCATTAAAGGTGGTGATCGTGGTGGTTTCCCCTCTCACCTGACCAATCTAATATTGGTGGACGTTCAATCGAATCCTGTGGACTAAGTAGATGAACAATGCTTGGGGCTATATTAAGATTTGGGTAAAAATACCCATTTCACGTGGCCCAATCAGAATGGGACACGTGTCACCCCAAGATATGTTCTATAAAGGCCACTCACCAGTTTACATGTGGCACTTTAAATCAGCATAGGTAAAAGACGACCTTTAAGGCCTAATTCCCTAGTTTAAACCGTACGTTCCAAAGTATGAGTTTAACAAGGACTACTACTCCGGCCTCATGAAGATAAAGGACCAGGTGACCGTAGAGAAGCCCGACAAAAACACAAACAAGAGCCGATCTGTTAATTCCATGAGGATATTGGCCACGACACCAACGACTGCTATAGTCTAAAGCGGCTGTTGGACTGTCTGGCTGATAAGGGGGTGCTGAAGTCTTACATCCTGAAGTCTAAGGTGACCCTGAAGACAAACCCCGGGCAGTCATCCATACCAACCTGCTAGTAGTTCGGACACTAACATAGAGTCGATCTATAAATATCAAGCAGGTTTGCTGGAGGAGGCCCAACTATCAGGGGCACCAAGAACCATGGTAAGCAACTGGATGTCAGTTCAGTTGATGAGGGTGAGGCGTCTACTGACACCTTCCCTGAGATCATCACCTACAGGGGTAAGGTCCGCCGATCGCATGATGACCCCATTTTCATTGAGTGCAAAGTTGCCAACCAGAAGATCGGCTGGATCCTCATTGACACCGGGACCTTGTCTAACATCATCAGCCATAAGTGCTTGTCAAAGCTGCAGTACAAGCCCGACAGCATGCACAAGGTGTCTCACCCCTTGGTTGGTTTTATAGGTGGGGTGGTGCACCCAGTTGGACGGATTGACCTATCCATCTGGCTGGGGGAGAAAGGAGAAGGACGCCACATGGTAGTCCAGTTCTTGGCCGTAGAGGAGCTGCCCGTCTATAATTTAATATTAGGTCGTTCGACTCTGAACGAATCCAGGGCCGTTATTATTCCATCCCTCATGCTGTTGAAATTTGAGATGGATGATGGGTCCGTTGGCTCCCTGAACGGGGATCAGAAGACGGCTAGAGAGTGTTACCTCTTAGAAGTCAAGCCCACAGTGGCCACAACTCGCCGTGGATCTGACAGGCGGTATTCTAGGTCGTCACTAAGACACCTCTATCAAATGATATTTGTAGTCCTAAACATGCAACTAAAAGATTATAGAGGCAAGTTAAGGGTCGAACCACAGGGAAACGATTAATAACCGCTATTTATCTCCTAATGTTAATCTAGTTCGATCAAGAAGTATGGTGGGTAAAGTAATGACTAAAGGGGATAGAATAACAATTAAAACAAGCACTAGGGGGAAGGATCAAACATGCTATGAATTCAACGAAGTTAGGCATCGGAAAATAGGTTTACATGTAACCCAAGCAACTCATACAAGGCAATGTCAAGAATACTCTCCAATCACCTATCGGGATTAAGAGCAATCCTAGCTAGCATACACTTACACTATCGTCATAAGGCATACAAACTAAGGTCATGCAATAATCAATAACATAATGACTATTCTTAAATCACACTATCGTCATGATTTAGCTCAAGTCACTCAACCACAACATGCATATGGCCATTAACATAGAGTGGCTAATAAGTATAAGCACAAGGAAGATTTAATCACAAATAATCCAAATTAACCTAGCCTAACATACATCAAACTCAAAGCATATCTTCACCAAACCCCTAGTAACAAGACACTACTCACTATTCATAACTACAACTACAATCATACTAAGCAACATTATAACCAATGAAATAGTAAGAAAGACAAGGTTCTTATCAACTAGACTAACACAGGTAGAAACTTTAACCATAAAAACAAGAGAAAAATAGAGAAATATAACAAAACCTTCATTGAAATCCAAATAAAGAACCATACATCATCCAATCCCCAAGCTTGACCATACATCAATGTTGCAAAGTACATCTTCAAAAACTAAGAGTAAGACTCTTGTTGATGGGCAATGAAATTACACTAAAAACTATCAAGATTGTTTAATACAAAAATGGCTAAAACAAAAACCTAGAAAAATTCCTCAAAAGCTCTCCTCCAAGGTTTCTATGCTAAAGTATCCTAATGATAGAATGTTGTCCAAAGTTAGCCGTTTTGCCTCCCTTCTGTTCATTGGACTAAATTCGGGATTTGAATCAGCAGCAGACAGGCGCGCCTGCGCGTTAAATGATGGCGCGGCCGCTCCTCAAAATGCGTGCCCGCTCCAATGTGGGTATTTAATGGTTGGTCCTACTCATCAGCGCGCCCGCGCTCAAGGGATGCGCGCCCGCGCTTTTAGGTGGCGCGCTCGCTCCTCTGGTGGTGCGCACGCGCCACTTGTCTGGTCTGGATTTCTTCCCGTTTTGCCCTTGTTCCTTCCATCTCCGAATCAACGGGGTACACCTACAATCATGGAATAGGAAGGCAAAGCGTAATAGAACGAAAGGGGAGGGGAGTATAGACTACTTAAACCACATGACTACACATTACGCATCACAAAGGTAGAATACTCGAACTAGGCGGATCATAGCAAAAACATACTAAAATGGACCGAATTATTACCAAAACTACTAGAAAAGACTATCCTAAGAGCGACATAAATGTCACTCATCAAATTCCCCCAAGCTAAACCTTTGCTCGTCCTCGAGCAAAGCTAAGGGCAAAGAAGAATGAGAAACGATTATTCAAACACAAGAAAAATAGAAAAGGAGGGAAAGGAATTTACACTAACTCACTTTCGTAGGAATCACGGTAGTTTTTAGCATAAACAACAAGCCATTTAAACCTCAAAGTCGCCAATGAGGACGAGTATGCTCTCGTGGGGGTTTCCAAAGAGTTTAACCCACAACTCTTGGCAACATGCTCAAAACAAACCCAAACAAAGGAGAAAATAAAGAAGAAAATCAACTACAAACACGGAACAAAACATGGAAATGAAGAGCATATTGAAAAGAGAAGCGTAGATGGATGACAATCTTTCTAAGCACTAAGCGTAAGCACGTTTTTGGATGCCAATGGTTGATTGAAAGATAAGTTATGCTAAGCATAGAGAACTCTAACATGCTCCAATCCACCCGCATTCCATACATTCTTACCGCGTTCCCTCATCTAGATTCAAATCCACCCTTCAAGGTAGCATCTCATGACTCCACGAAGGAGCCGGAACAAATGAAACAAGGGTGACCCGACATCTTACCAAGTCATGCTCTCTCCATATGCTTGAAATCTAGCTCCCTCCACCGACTAGTGACTCAACTAATCCAAAACAAAAGGACTTTAAAAGGGGTTGTAATGTAGGCTAGGAGGTAAAGGTGAGGAAAAATATGAAAATTTGGTGGTAAATCCCGAAAACAACGTAGAATATCACCAATTTCCAAACAAAAATACATCTCCCCCAAGCTTATTCAACACAATCTCACAAAACTATAAATAAAATGCGTAGAACCTCTCCCCTAATCTTGAATTGAGCATTGTCCTCAATGCGCAAACTAGGGAGGACACTACATCAAAATCTTTTTGCAAATTTTCAATATGTTTTTTTTTTTTTTTTTTTTAAGCTCATGCTTTTGTCAACCTTTATTACTTTGTCCTTGCCTTTTATAACTATGGACCGCTTTTTCTTAAATTCACATTTGCTTTTAATAAACACCAAAAATATCGAAAACAACCTTACTTTTCATATCAAACCATCACCTTCCAACTTATCAAACCAAAATCACAACAAACTTTCATGGCTCAAACTTCACAATTCTATGGGTGAAGAAAATGAAATAGAAGGGCCATGGGGTTTGTAATATGCTACAAACAAGGAGGTGTAGGCTCAACATGGCTAGCAAGGGGGATATGCAAATGAAATTACAAGGAAGCAAAAAAAGAAAAGCTAAACCTAGAAAAGCAAAATAGTCACCGAAGAAAATGCCTTTGTCCTCCCTAGATTTAGTTCGGTCGCGATCTTGGGTAGCTAGACATCAAGTTCTCGATCTAAGCATGCCTTGGTAAGGATCCTATGCCGCTCATACAATAAGTGTTGGAGGCTTGAACAATAAAACTCACATCGGGTTACAAAAACTACCTTTAGGGCTTCAAATCCCCCAATGAGGGCAACACCTTCTTACCACAAATAAGAGAATTTGGGTTCTAGCACAACTACCTTAGCATAGACATATCTTAGAGTCAACCAATGGCAATCCAAGAACGCGGAAACTCTTAATCCTTAGGAATAAAGACATTCAAGAATGCAAGTCCATTAAGTTTTTTTTTTTTTTTTTTTTTTTTTTTTTTTTTTTTTTTTTTTTTTTTTTCTTTTTGAAATCCAAGAAAGCGGAAATAGAAGAGGAAGTAAGCATAATCAAATATATCCCAATCGACAAAAAAGTGGTCGTTAGATATCAACATCAACGGCCCCAAACACACTAGGTGTTAATAGCAAACATCCTCGAACCATTCAACTTCCATTAAACTACAACTATCCTAGAGCACACCAACGAAAAATAGAGTGAAGGAAAGAAAAGAAAAAAGAAAAAGAAAGATCTCACCGAAATGACGCCCAAGTAAGCATATCCGAAGTGAAAGCATGCATCCTAAAAGGGGTGAGTATCCAAATAAAGAGAAAAAAAACTATATACACAAAAGGGTTAGCCTGAATGAAGGTTGAAAAATGAAAAATGAAAAATGAAATAAAGAAAGAAAATGCAACTCTCATTCGGCTCTTTTTTTTTTTTTTTAATTTATTAATTTATTAATATATTTTTTATTTATTTTATTTATTTTTTTTTTTAGACTTTTATTTTTGCTTCACTATAAACTAATTTACTCTTGACAAAATTTCTAGATCTCCTCCAAAATCAACATTACCTTAAAAATCATCGAACCATATATACACACCTACACTGGTCAATCGCCATGTCGACAAATACCAGTAATCATCATCATAAACAAGAAAAAAAAACGGGGGGCGGACTCACCGATATCCATCAAACCGAGAGAAGCGTCCCCAAAACAGCATCATCATCAAAACCACATCAAAAACTCATCAACAATATCAGTGAACAGGGGCATAATCAACCAAAGAAAACAGTCATGCAACTCAGCAGAATCAGCAGCATAAAGGTACAAGTAAAACAATGAAAGACCGGCAGGCAAGCAAGTAAGAATCCCAGCCAAGTCACTCCCTACCAAGAGTATATCTCCTACTCATCAAAATAAGCATACAAAAGCAGGGGAGAGAGATATACTCAAGGGACGTAGCCTACTGGCCACTAGAGCTGGGCTCACTAGGGGGGTCGAAAAGGCCCCAAACACCGTCAAAGCCCGGCAGCCAACCGTAGTGACCTCTGTAAAGATCCTCTTGCCAACTGGGCAAAGGATCAGAGGGAGCGTCCTCAGACTGGGAATACAGAGGGGCGGGGTGATCAGGATGCACATAGGGGTAAGCAGGGTCCCCTCTAAAGTCAGACACGCATGGCACACGATAATCGTACTGCCCGTCCTCTAGGAAGCTGCGGAGCTCCCTACTAGGCTCAGAAGGACCTTGCCAGTAGGGGTAAGTGGGAAGATTATCCCCCCCTAAGAAGGAACAGGGCCGTGCTGAGGCGGCCAATTGGGGTAGTTTACGGGGGGAGCAATCTCTCTTCTATCCACTGCTGAGTCATAGAGGGCCTGCTGCTGCAGATGGTGGCCTTGCTATGACTCATAAATCAGTTGCAACTGTCTAGCTATGTTAGATAGCTGAAATGTACTTGTACCTGTGGGTTGTTGGGTAACCGGCTGCTGCTGCTGCTTCTGAACCTCCTCTTCATTACCTATCCCTACATCATCGTCCCATCAACATTGGGCACTCGCCAGCTATCTCTCAAAACTCTCCACACGTGAGGGAGGTGAAGTGAGGCTTAGAGAGGAAACAATGGTGGGCTCCTTTAACTAGCCACCTAAAAGCATTGGGGTTTGTCGTGGGAGTAATAAAATCAGAGCGGCGAAGCTGGTCCAAGTCAAGGTAAATATCCCCACTACTACCAACGGCCGTGCATAGAGGTAGAAGGTCAGTGTAACCTAACTTGGTGGCCAATCTAGTGACCATCGCCCCACAATGTATCTCTCCTGGATTTTTTCCCTTTGCTATGGCTTGGCAAGTTTGCATAAAGAGGAATCCCAAATTTAACCTCCGTGCATGCTCTCCCTTTGTGGCTATCCACAGGCAAAGGACCTCTTCCTTAGTTAGTTTTCCTAGGTCCTGTTTACTAATGATAAAATACCCTAATAAACGGTGTAGGATCCTAAGGACAGGGTGCCAAATCTCACTGGCTATGGAAGTCCTGGTATGAAACTCATTTTTACCTGAAATGGAACGCCACCAAGCGTACTCACTATACTCCCTAAAGTTCTCATAGAGCGGGTAGAGGAGGTCTGCATCTGAGTGAAAGTCCAGGGCTTGGTTGAACTGTGCCAGTGACATGGTGTGGGGGTTGTTGAAGAGTTGGAAAGATATTCGAAATTCGTTGTCTTCTAGTGTGTCAACTTGAAAAGACGAGAAAAACTCTAAGGTGGGTTCTTGGTAGGTCATGAATGAAGAGTTTACGAATGACCCTAGTCGAAGGTTGTCAAAAAGAATCCACAAATCGTCATTTATTCCAAGTTTTATCATGTCTCCACGATGGTAGTGCCTAGAAGGTTGCAACTTTCGTTTTTTCATGTCAGAGTATATGGAGGAGTGGATTTTGTTTAAGAATTTTAAGGTGGGTAAGACATTGGGTTGGTCCAACTCTGGGTTTTGGGACAATTGTCCCGACTTTGCAATTTTTCTCTTCTTCCCAATCCTTAGACTCATGACTACCCAACTTTTTTTTTTTTTTTTTTTTTCCTGTTTTCACTCCTTTTTCAAAGCCAACTCCTGGCTATTTCCACCCTTAACCTCCACAAAACCACAATGCACCTGTCTACAAGCAATAATAATCCAACCAACACAACGAATATATCCAACAACAATTTCAACAGAATCCAGCAATATTTTCAACAATAATTAACGAAATCTCGATAATAACTTAAGATAACCAAAATCCTTGCTTTAAAATTAATCAAAAGAGAATAATTAACGAATTAATTTGAATACCTTTGCCTTTATGCGAATAAATTTCTGCTTTGGTGTCGAATTGTTGAAGATTTTGAGTAGCAAAGAAGTTCGTTGCAGTTTGTGTTGAGGATGCCTATTTGCTTTCTTTGGTGATGAACAAATGGTGATGATGATGAATGATTGAAGCTTTGAGGATGATTGATTTATGAGGATGGTAGAAGATGGTGGCAATGGATCTTGAGTATGGGTGGTGAGGAGCGGCCGCGAGGAGAGAGAAAGGTAATGAGGGAGGTGGGTTATGTTTGTGAGGGTAGAGGGAGTTTGTGAGGAATTAAGAGACGAAGCCGTATTTTTTTCTAAAACCCAGAAAAGCGCACCCGCGCTCGATAAAGGCGCGCCCGCTGTAGGGTTTTGTAGTTACCCGAAACTACGCGGAAGGAAACCCACCAAGACCCGCCCCTTAATTAAAGCAATTAAACAAGCATAATAAACTTAATCAAACAAGATTATGAACAAGAATTATACCTTTGACGCGTGCTTCGCTCCCAAAGAGCTCTTACTTCAAAATCCCGAAAAGACGAGATCTCCGATGGATCGTACACTCGACCCGACCCGAGCGTCCTAAGTCTTGTAGGTTAGTCAAGACCCGGACAAAAGAACTATGAGTTTTACGAATCAAAGGTTTACTCTTTCTTAGAGTTGCCTTTTTAATTCCACTCAAGGTTGTATTCTCAAAATCCCAACCAAGTGGGTATTTATAGAGAATGAGGACTTGAAACCCCTTTTCATGATCAATGTGGGATCATGTGCAATTGCAATAATTTATTTAATTCCAAAATAAATAATTATGCAAAACAATCACAAGCCAACAAGTGGCAAAAGGAGAGAATGGGTTAGGTGAGGACCATATCCCATGGGGGGACCATTGCCTTGCTCCCGAAGGGAAGCTTGGTGGCTTTGGTCCCCACTTCTCCTTACACCGCCATTTACAAGGCAGCTAGGCTAGCTGCCACCTGGTGCTGCCAGCATTCACATCCACCTAGCATGCTTGGCTGGCGCACCACGCATAACACAGCCCATCACTTGCGTGCTGCTAGCGAGCCACGCCTTGTGCTCGGCGCTGGGCGCTGCTGCCATGCTATCGCAGGCACACGCATATGCATGTGTGGTGCTGCTGCATTGCTATCGCAGGCACACGCACATGCATGCGTGGCTCTCGCATAGCCAGCATAGCCAGGCAAGCATACGCATGGCCCTAGCCAGCCAGCGCCATTCGCCCGTGCTTGCACAACTACGTGCATCCAGGCCAGCACGCACTAGCGCTGTGCTTGGTGCGTGGCCTGCGATGGTGCCTTGCACACACGCAAGGCAAGCGCTGCCTGCCAGCTACCTGTGCTTGGTGCGTGGCCTGCGATGGTGCCTAGCACTCACGCAAGGCCAGCACTGCCTTGCCAGCTTGCTGTGCTATGGTGCACACGCACATGCACTTACGCATGTGCTTAGCTTTGCTATGGTGCTGTGCGTAATGCTAGGGGGCTGCGATGGTGCTCACACTTACGCACATGTACATGGGTGTTGTGCTTGGTGCGATAGGCTAGCGATAGTGCCCATGAGCACCCAAGCACCCAGGCTAGCACGCTGCTAGCTGCGATGGGCTGCTTGGTGCTTGTGGGGCTTGCGATAGCTGCCATGCGCACCTAGGCACCCATGCTAGCATGCTGCTAGCTTGCGATGGGCTGCCAGGGCGCGCCTAGGCTCTGATAGTGCCTAGCACACCATGGTGCGCCTAGCACACGCATGGTGCGTCTAGGATTGCGATGAGCTAGCCTAGCCTAGCTACGGCTACGCTCATACTTGTTGCTTGTGATTTTGCGACGTTCGATCTCGACGCCCTAGGCTCGATTTCCGACGTCTGTATTCGTAAAACTCTGTCGACTCATTAAATCCTTTCGGATTAATTCGTTGTCTCGGATCGGTGATTCGATTGGGTCCGACCCGAAGGGTTCAGTTAAGATTAAGCTGTAATATCAATTGTACCTCGATATTACTGATCAGAAGCGGCCTCCACCTAGGCATTCCGATCACTTGACCTTACTGAAGAATTAGCTCTGTAATAATTCTAAACCCTCTATCGGAAGAATACACTTGTTAGAAGGACAACATTCCTTTCAATCTCCCACTTGTTCTTCCGAACAAGTGTGCATACAGTGTATAGCTCATTTACTATGTCACTTAATATTTCTTCGTGAACTATAAGGTAAGATTATTTGTCATCCTTATTACGTTCAGAAGTGTTTCTCGATCTCCGAGTTCGACTGTCAATAAGCAGATGATTTCTAAAATCCATCTAAGCATGGCCATGCATTTTCACAGTCTCGCTCTTCGAGCGGCCTTGTAAACAACAAAACGTTTTCCCTATTGTTAGTAGGGGGACAATCCCAGTCTTGTATTGTAAGTTCTTCTTACTAAGAGGACATAGTCTCCTGAGTGTTCCCATTATGATCCCTAGTTACGGCAGACGTTTGGAACCATCAAAGAGTCTAGTACTCAAACAAGAAAACTTTACAGTACTCATGGTCGGAGGAAATAAGTTCCGATAGTCATAATGAGAAATGTACTTATGACAAAATTTAAATTTTCTTAAAGTAATCTCATAGGTCTTATCCAGTACAGTTCCAAACTGTACCTGTGCAAATGATTTATGACCGTCACGTCCTCGCAGCACAAGAAACGGTGCTGTAAATCATACTACACACTAATCTATGGCGGTCATCAATCGTCCATCCGTTAGATGACCTCGATTAGGGACACTTTTCGATTTAATATTCAATGTTCACTTAACAGGTGTTTCTTTATCCAAGACATGGTCTTGATACCCTGTTTTGAATATTTCCGTAAATTGAATGGACTCATAATTTAATTCTAAACCACAATTAAATAGTAATGGAGTGAAGGATAATTTTGCACAAAAATTAATTACTCCATTAATGAATGGTTTTAATACAGTGTCTTACATTAAATATCCTATTTAATTAAAACACATGTACAGGGAATTTCAAAGCCAGTCTCCAACATGCTTGATTCCCATTACCTCAATGTGCTTGTTGTGTTTGACCTTCTGGTGTTCTCTCGGCTCCCTGGCCTGAGCGATAGCTCCATTGTTATCACAATAGAGGTCTATCGGCCCCTTGATTGAGGGTACAACACCAAGTTCTCTAATGAACTTGCAAATCCAAACAGCTTCCTTGGCAGCTTCTGAAGCGGCCAAGTACTCGGTTTCAGTTGTAGAGTTTGCAGTGGTGCTGTGCTTGGCACTCTTCCAGCTAAACGCTCCTTCATTCAGACAGAATATGTACCTCGACTGTGACTTGAAGTCATATCGGTCAATCTGGAAGCTAGCGTCGGTGTAACCTTCAACAACCAGTTCTTTGTGGCCTCCATACACAAGGAATTTATTCTTGTTCCTTTTCAGGAACTTAAGGATGTTCTTGGCCGCAGTCCAATGCGCCTCTCTTGGGTTTGATTGTTATCGACTCGTTGCACTTAGGGCATACGATACATCTGGCCTTGTACATATCATGGCATACATGATCGATCCGATTAGCGGAGCATATGGGATCTGATTCATTCTTTCTTGCTCAACAGGTGTCTGTGGACACTGTTTCTTGCTGAGAGTTACGCCATGGGACATGGGTAAATGCCCTCTTTTGGTATTTTCCATGTTGAATCGAGCCAGTACCTTATCAATGTAAGTACTCTGGCTTAATCCAATCATCCTCTTAGATCTATCCTTGTAGATCTTGATGCCCAATATGTACTTTGCCTCTCCTAAGTCCTTCATTGAAAAGCACTTTCCCAACAAGCCCTTTACGGACTACAATAATTTTGTGCTGTTTCCAATGAGCAGTATGTCATCGACATATAGGACTAGGAATGCAATATCACTCCCACTGACATTCTTGTATACACAAGACTCATCTGGATTATTGATAAAACCAAACTTGCTGATGGCTTCATCAAATCGCTGATTCCAACTTCTGCTGGCTTGCTTTAGTCTATAAATGGACTTCTTCAGCTTGCAAACCTTTCCACAGTTGCCTGGATCGACAAAACCTTCTAGCTGTGTCATATACACAGTTTCTTCCAAAATCCCATTAAGGAAGGCGGTTTTGACATCCATTTGCCATATTTCGTAATCGTAATATGCAGCAATCGCTAGGATGATCTGGACGAATTTTAGCATTGCAACTGGTGAAAAAGTTTCGTCATAGTCAATCCCGTGGACTTGTCTATAACCTTTTGCCACTAGTCTAGCTTTGTATATTGATACATTTCCATCCTTGTCTGTCTTCACTTTGAAGATCCATTTGCAACCAATGGGTGTATAACCCTCGGGCAAGTTCACCAAGTCCCAGACTTGATTTTCAGACATGGAGTCCATCTCAGATTTCATGGCCTTTTGCCATTTTTCAGAGTCGGGGCTCGTCATAGCTTGCTTGTATGTCGCCGGCTCATCACCATCCATGACTAGAATGTCCTGATCATCGGTTAAGACGATATTGAGGTATCTGTCTGGTTGAGATCTTTGCCGTTGCGACCTACGTAGGGTAATCGGTTGAGCATTTACATTGTCTGTTTGATTCTGACCAATCTTCTTAGATTCTTCCAAAGTATCTAGATTTTCAGTTTTGTCAGGTTGACATTGTTGCTCGTCCTCTCGAACTTCGTCGAGTTCGATTTTTCTCCCACTTGTTATTTTGGAAAGGTGATCCTTCTCCAAAAAGACACCATCACGAGCAACAAACACTTTGTTCTCGGATTTATTATAGAAGTAATACCCTTTAGTTTCTTTTGGATATCCCACAAAGGAACACTTATCCGATTTGGGGTGAAGTTTGTCCGAAATTAATCGCTTGACATATGCTTCGCATCCCCAAATCTTGAGAAAAGACAACCTAGGAGGTTTCTTAGTCCATAATTCATATGGAGTCTTTTCAACATCTTTTGACGGAGCTCTATTCAGTGTTAGTGCTGCTGTTTGTAGCTCATGTCCCCAGAAAGAGATAGGGAGTTCACTAAGACCCATCATTGATCGAACCATGTCTAACAAGGTCCGATTCCTCCGTTCGGACACTCCGTTCCATTGAGGAGTTCCGGGAGGTGTCAACTCTGGAAGAATGCCATTTTCTTTCAAGTGACCGTCGAATTCATGGCTCAAATATTCGCCACCTCAATCCGATCGAATTGCTTTAATTTTCTTGCCAAGTTGACTTTCAACTTCATTCTGAAATTCTTTGAATTTCTCAAAGGATTTAGATTTATTCGACATTAAGTAGACATAGCCTATCTACTATAATCGTCGGTGAAAGTGATGAAATATCGGTAACCTTGTCTTGCGGGTGTGCTCATTGGTCCACATACATCCGTGTGTATTAGACCTAATAAGTCACTTGCCCTTTCTCCTAACTTGGAGAATGGCTGTTTTATCATCTTGCCTAATAAGCATCCTTCGCAATTTTCAAACGACTCTAAGTCGAATGAGTCAAGAACACCTTCTTGAAGAAGTTTCTTGATGCGCTTGATGTTAATATGGCCAAGACGACAATGCCACAAGTAGGTTTGATTCGACTCGATGGTCTTAGCTAGTGGTATCAACTTTTGTCTAATCATATGTAAAACATGCAATTTAATTGAACATAAATTTGTAAGACAAACTTGAAAAAACTATTGTCAAAGTCTTACACTTGAAATTCCTAGGTGTCCAACACCATGGATCATAATATTTTCAAAGCATGATGAAAAACTAGAAATAGTTTAATTACATGTCATAGACAAAATAGTGCATGCAAGCACGACCAAAAAACCATCTTCGTCGTATTCTTGCTCTTGCACCAACACTTGATGAGCTTCTCACTTGGTCTCTGTAAAGGCAACATTAAGTGAGTCATACTTGGTATCTAATACCTATGATAAGCTTAATCCACAAGTGTTAAGGAAGATACCTGAGGTAGTCGGAGTGATCCCCTCTTCCTTGAAGAGCATGAATTCCCTCTTGTAGTGGCCTTGCATGCCATAATGGAAGCATATCATCTTTGCCTTGACCTTCTTAAACTCCTTCTTCTTAGCTCTCAAGGGCCTTTTGGTCATTCCATAGGCAGTGGCTTGGCTAAGTAGTTGCACCACCTCCTTGAGGGAGTGTGTCTCCTTTCCCGCAGCGATATGCACTCTAAGCGCATCATAGCCCTAGTAGAGTGAAGCAAGCAAGATATGCCCCGCCATCTCATCTTCCAATGGAATTCCGAGAAGCTGCATGTGTTTGAAGATTCTAGTCATTCCAAGCACATGAGGTCGGAGGGGCATGCCGTGTCTTTATTTAGCATTGTAGACCTTGGTCCAAAGCCGTCGCCTTTTCTTAGCAAGACATCCCACGTTTGGTGGCTTTATCCTCATGTTTGAGAGTGACCTAGTCAAGTCAAACACGAGTCCATCAAAGTTGCCATTGTCACTCTTGGTGACTCTTACATTGACAACGTCCTCAAGTGCTTTGAGGAACATGTCCGGAAGGTAGGAGGAAAGAGTTTCCTTCCAATCTTCCGAGATGGAATTGTCCATGAGTCGTGAGACCCTTTTGCAATTAGAAGACCATTCTTCATGAGCCTCGTCGGTCATGATCCTTTTGGCAAAGAAGCTTGGAATGGGAGTATCAAGAGTATACTCCAAGGAACAATTCCGGAGAGTTCTCCTGAGTTCCTCCTCCCATTCCTTAAAGTTGACCAAGTTTAAGGGAAAGGCCAACTTTTCGGGGAGTTCCGGGCACATTTGGTTGTTGTTTGAGTTACTTGCAGACATTGTTCTACAATTGAAAGAATTTGAAGTGAAAAACCATTCATACATCAATAAGTTGAAATTTAAAACGTTCATGCATAAATTCAATCTTATTGAGCATTTTATCCACGCATTTTAAAATTGTCCCTTATGGGCGAGAATAAAAAGATTCCGAGATCCCAAAGATCAACAAATGGTTAAGCATGCTTTGGCTTGTCTTAACTATTAAATATCTTAAGGTAAGCAATCCAATTGCTAATAGCTCCAAGCTACTATCGGTTTGATAAAATGTCGCATATAATGCATTCTTGACATTTTATCTCTTTTGCCACGACATCTAAGGACTCCTTACTGATATCGTTGAGCTTAACCAAGACAACTTGTATACCTAGTATACCTTACGTTCCTAGGGAAGTAGTGATGCCTCGCTTTGGCGTAATCTATCACGTAAGCGCATTAGTTCGGTAAGTTTTGTTCTTGGAACGACAAATTTTTAGCTCAATATTATTAAGGGACCTAGGGTTTCTATGTTGGTTGATTTAAGTGAACTTAACTAATCGTCGCAACATAATAGAAATCCTAGACATGCATCTAGCAATCATATATAATAACAATATATATAAGGCATAAAATTAGATGCATTTGGCAACTAGCATGACCCCTTGAAATCTTCAATTTCCATGGGTCTTCATCTTGGCTCGTCTTCGTTGAAACGCCATCTTGAGACATCTTGGCCAAAATGAAATAAAAGAAGCTAGCTAGAACGACTAAGATTAATCTAATAGTACAAAAATACTTAACGGTTCGCAGACCGTATTTAGATTTACAAAAATACATAACGGAACGCAGTCCGTATTTTCTATCCTAGTCGGGCCCCACTAGTTGCCATTTTCAAAGAACCTGTTTTGAAAGCAATATTTCATTCACCCGTTCACTATTTGTGAACGACCCATGCAATTTTACGAAATACATAATTAAACACGCAAAACTAGTAACTAACTTAGGTGGTTAATCCAATTAACGCGGCTAATTAAAACTAGTCAAAGTGGTTAAATCCATTATTTCTAAACGCAAAATTCTTACGCGCTTAATTAAGCAAAATCACCCAACACAACTCTTGGTGGGTGCGCACCATGGCCTTAGCCTATGATGCATGGCGCACCATGGCTGTTAAGGCAGTGTGTGCTGGCTGGGGCTTGCTGCCTCGCTACCCAGCAGCAGCACAAGCCCACTAGTAGCTCACGCTACACACGCAACAACAGCATTGGATGGTTGGGCTGGCGCTTGGTGCTAGCATGCTGTGCCCAACACAACACACTACGCTGGCCAGCACCATGCATGCTTGCACGCATGCTGGCGCCTGGCAGCAAGTGGGGGCTGGCTGGTGCTTGCTACCACGCTGCCCAGCATCGCCTCCAAGCAGCAAGCAGCCAAGGCCACTGCCTAAGCCATGCCGTAGCTTCCCTCGCCACACAGTCACGCACCAAATGATGCACAACCATATGCGCACCATAGGCAGCCTACATGTGGGCTGCTAGGAAGCCCGGCTAGCCTTGGTAACGCTTGTGGTTTTGCATCGTTTTGCATGCATTTTACTCGGAATTTTAATTCCGATTTGTGTGTGACAATAATTAATTCCAAATTACATTTTAGAATTAATTTCGAGGGAAAATAAAATAAAATAAAGTCTAACTTAAAAAAAATTATTTTATTGGTGCACAAGCCTAAATTTATCCAAAATTTCAATTTTTGAACAAAATTAGGTCTACATTTATGCTTAAAATAAAATGAGCTATGTCCAAAATTAATCTTGCCTATATGCAAATTAATAATGGATTTGACAAATGGGAGTTGGAAAAATAAATTAACCATCCAATGATAAAAAATTTCCAACTTGCATACTTGTGTAAAATACCAAGATTACATCTTCCAATATGAAGATTAATCAAATTTAATCACAAGTAATTGAACTTAATGGATTTTAATCAACCAAAACATGAAAAAATCCAAACTTTGTTCAACATGAAATTTAGGGTTAGGGTTCTAATCATTTAAACCTTTAAAGATTAGAACTTTAACATTATTTGGGAACTTAAAATACAAAATCACAACAAGTTTTCACACCTTATTGCAATTTATTTGCAAAATTTGTGAAAAACAAGTTTATGTGATAAATTGGTATATCAACTTAAGCACTAATAAACACTCCATTATTATGCTCAAGGATATTTTAAAACCAGTAGATTAGTGATGAAAATGTGCATTTAATCTAACCTTGTAATGCTTGCATTATTCAAGGCTTAAAAAGAATTAAGAGAAAAACCCTAGAAAAATTGGGTTTCTGGTTCGAATTTGGCTTCTGGACAATCCTAAAAGGTTTGAAACAGTTCCAGAATGTCGATTCCACCCAAAAATCACTATTTTTGAGCCAAAATCTGGGTTCGACAGCCAAATCGAAAATAAAATCGAGTTTTAAAAATTAATTAAAACGAGCATCTAATCTAATTAGATGAACATGAACCAGAAAATTAAATTCTTTTAAAACACCCTAATTAAAAATAATTGAAAAAATTAAAAGGAGCGTTGCTCCGATACCGCTGTAGGGTTTCGTAGTGACCCGACACTACGCGGAAGGAAACCCACCAAGACCCGCCCCTTAATTAAAGCAATTAAACAAGCATAATAAACTTAATCAAACAAGATTAAGAACAAGAATTATACCTTTGACGCGTGCTTCGCTCCCAAAGAGCTCTTACTTTAAAATCCCGACGGATTATACCCTCGACCCGACCCGAGCGTCCTAAGTCTTGAAGGTTAGTCAAGACCCGGACAAAATAACTATGAGTTTTACGAATCAAAGGTTTACTCTTTCTTAGAGTTGCCTTTTTAATTCCACTCAAGGTTGTATTCTCAAAATCCCAACCAAGTGGGTATTTATAGAGAATGGGGACTTGAAACCCCTTTCCATGATCAATGTGGGATCATGCGCAATTGCAATAATTTATTTAATTCCAAAATAAATAATTATGCAAAACAATCACAAGCCAACAAGTGGCAAAAGGAGAGAATGGGTTAGCTGAGGACCATATCCCATGGGGGGGACCATTGCCTTGCTCCCCAAGGGAAGCTTGGTGGCTTTGGTCCCCACTTCTCCTCAAACCACCAATTACAAGGCAGCTAGGCTGGCTGCCACCTGGTGCTGCCAGCATGCACAGCCACCTAGCATGCTTGGCTGGCGCACCACGAATAACCCAGCCCAGCACTTGCATGCTGCTAGCGAGCCACGCCTTGTGCTCGGCGCTGGGCGCTGCTGCCATGCTATCGCAGGCACACGCATACGCATGAGTGGTGCTGCTGCCTTGCTATTGCAGGCACACGCACATGCAGGCGTGGCTCTGGCATAGCCAGCATAGCCAGGCCAGCATACGCATGGCCCTAGCAAGCCAGCGCTACTCGCCCGTGCTTGCACAGCTACGTGCATCCATGCCAGCACGCACCAGCGCTGTGCTTGGTGCGTGGCCTGCGATGGTGCCTAGCACACACGCAAGGCCACCGCTGCCTGCCAGCTAGCTGTGCTTGGTGCGTGGCCGGTGATGGTGCCTAGCACTTACGCAAGGCCAGCACTGCCTTGCCAGCTTGTTGTGCTATGGTGCACACGCACACGCACTCACGCATGTGCCTAGCACTGCTATGGTGCTGTGCGTAGTGCTAAGGGGGCTGCGATGGTGCTCACACTTACGCACATGCACATGGGTGTTGTGCTTGGTGCGATAGGCTAGCGATAGTTCCCATGAGCACCCAGGCACCCAGGCTAGCACGCTCATAGCTGCGATGGGATGCCTGGTGCTTGTATGGCTTGCGATAGCTGCCATGCGCACCCAGGCACCCATGCTAGCATGTTGCTAGCTTGCGATGGGCTGCCTGGTGCTTGTAGGGCTTGCGATACCTTCCATGCGCACCCAGGCACCCATGCTAGCATGCTTTAGCTTGCGATGGGCTGCCAGGGTGCGCCTAGGCTCCGATAGTTCCTAGCACACCATGGTGCGCCTAGGATTGCGATGAGCTAGCCTAGCCTAGCTACGGCTACGCTTATACTTGTTGCTTGTGATTTTGCGACGTTCGATCTCGACGCCCTAGGCTCGATTTCTGACGTCTGTATTCGTAAAACTCTGTCGACTCATTAAATCCTTTCGGATTAATTCGTTGTCTTGGATCGGTGATTCGATTGGGTTTGACCCAAAGGGTTCAGTTAAGATTAAGCTGTAATATCAATTGTACCTCGATATTACTGATCAGAAGCGGCCTCCACCTAGGCATTCCGATCACTTGACCTTACTGAAGAATTAGCTCTGAAATAATTTTGAACCCTCTATCGGAAGAATACACTTGTTGGAAGGACACCATTCCTTTCACCCGCTCCTACATAGGCGCGCTTGCGACAAATACATTACGCGGACCGCTCCTAAATCTCGACAAAAATCGCTCCAACTTCCTGGAAATTAGACCAAACTGTTTACGCGCCCGCGCCCTAATTAAGCGTACCCACACCTCTTTGATATCGCGGGCCGCTCTTTAGTCGCAACAAAATCGCTCCTTCTTTCTGGAATCGGAGACCTTTTAGACCAAGCAGATGGCGCGCCCGCGCTCCTTTGATGACGCGAACCACTCCTATGGCGCGACAAAATCGCTCCTACGTTCTGGAATGACGGCAATTTGTGACCCAAGAACTGGAGCGCCCGCGCCTATTTGACATGCGCCCGCGCCTTTCTCTACTCGCGCTCGCTCCTCTGCCGCGTCCAAATCGCGTTGGCTCTCTGTCTTTGGTCTTTATTCGACCACAACTCCTCAAATTTTTTTTTTCTCATTTTTCTTCAACTCTTATCTCTCTTTCCTAAGGACATACACAATCACACCTACATCACAATTGATTAAGAAAAGTGTTAGGTAGATTAGTTCAAGTGTGGCCAAGGAAATAAAATAAATAAATAAAAAGTTAGAAACCGGGTTGCCTCCCGTAAGCGCTTCTTTAACGTCATTAGCTTGACGCCCTTCATAAAAGAATCATGGTGACTTGGAAACATCAATGAGCGATAAATTTTCTGGCTTCTCAATTAGTTGACCCTCATAGTATGGCTGGAGACGGTGCCCATTCACTTTGAATGGAGGGTACTTGTCATTGAATACCTCAACTGAGCCATAAGGAAAGACTTTGGATACTTGAAATGGACCGCTCCATCTAGACCTCAATTTTCCGGGGAAGAGCTTGAGTCTTGAATTGTAGAGTAGGACCTTTTGTCCTTCCACAAATTCCTTCTTGGAAATTTGAGCGTCGTGCCATGCCTTGGTTCTTGCTTTGTAGAGGCTTGCACTATCATAGGCGTTCATTCTCAACTCTTCCAACTCATGAAGCTCTAGAAGTCTTTGCTCACTCGCACTATTGAGATCAAAGTTGATTTACTTGATTGCCCAATGCGTTCGGTGCTCCATTTCTACGGGTAAATGGCAATTCTTCCCAAAAACAAGCTTATAGGGGGTAGTCCCTATAGGAGTCTTGAAGGCGGTCTTATATGCCCACAATGAATCAATGAGCTTACTAGACCAATCCTTCCTTGTTCTAGCAACGATTTTCTCCATGATGACTTTCAATTCCCTATTTGTGACCTCCGCTTGACCACTTGTTTGGGGGTGGTAAGCAAGGCCTCTCTTGTGCGATACACCACACTTTGAAAGAAGCTTGTTGAATGTATGGTGCTTGAAGTGTGAACCTCCATAACTTATGATTGCCTTAGGAACACCGAATCTTGGGAAGATGACTTTCTTGAACAAATTGATGACCACCTTTGAGTCGTTGGTGGGAGATGCCACGGCTTCCGCCCACTTGGAAACATAATCAATGGCAACTAGAATGTGCCGGTTTCCTTGGGATGAGATGAAAGGGCCCATGAAGTCAATTGCCTTGATATGTTCCCCGTCCTTTGGCACCTATCACAAGTCGTAACAAATTGCCAAGCATCTTTGAATAGAGAGGGCCAAAAGAGCATGCATTGCAAAACCTTGGAAGCGGTCTTTTGAGCACTCATATGACCACCACAAGGGGATGAGTGGCACATTGAGAGCACATCTTGGAACGCTTCATTAGGAAAATATCTTCTCAAAAGTCCATCCACCCGTCTCTTCAACAACATGGGGTCATCCCATATATACTTCTTTGCTTCATGCTTGAGCCTTCGATGTTGTTGAGGAGTGAAATCCGGAGGTATGGCACTACAAGCCAAGTAGTTCACAATATCTGCATACCAAGGCTCCGATTTTGCCTCAAGAGCGTATAAGACATCATCCATTAGGGCATCTTCAATTGGCAAACCGTCTTCATGTATTCTTGCACCTCCCAACCTAGAAAGGTGGTCCGCCACCACGTTCTCGGCTCCCTTATTATCTCTCATTTCGTAATCAAAGTCTTGAAGGACCAAGATCCATCTCAATAACCTTGGTTTGGCCTCCTTTTTGCTTATCAAATATTTGAGAGCCGAGTGATCGGTATACACGATTGTCCTAGAACCAATGAGGTAGGTTCTAAACTTCTTAAATGAGTGAATAACCGCTAAGAACTCTTTTTCGGTAGTTATATAATTTCGTTAAGCATCATTGAGAGTCTTGGACAAATATTATATAACGTGAAGTTTCCCATCCTTTCTTTGTCCTAGAACCGATCCAATGGCTTCGTCGCTTGCATCACACATTAGCTCAAATGGTAAAGACCAATCCGGTCCTTGGACTATGGGGCGGTGCAAAGAGCCTTTTTCAACCTAAAAAATGACTCATGAAAAGCTTCATCAAATACAAATTCTTTATCATGTTGCAAGAGAGATGTGAGAGGCTTAGCAATCAAAAAGAAATCTTTGATAAAGCGGCGGTAAAAGCCGGCATGACCAAGGAAAGACCTCACTTCTCTCACATTTGTGGGAGGAGGAAGCTTCTCAATCACATCAACCTTCGAACCATCAACTTCGATGCCCGCTTGGAGATTTTATGGCCAAGAACAATGCCATTTTCCACCATAAAGTGGCATTTCTCCCAATTGAGCACCAAGTTGGCACTCTCACACCTTTCTAAACAACGAGATAAATTCATTAGGCACTTCTCATATGTGCCTCCACCAACGGAAAAGTCATCCATAAAATTTTCCATTTCTTCCTCGATCATTTCACTAAAAATTGACATCATGCATCTTTGGAAGGTAGCCAAGGCATTACAAAGACCAAAAGGCATCCTACGGTAAGCAAAAGTACCATAGAGACAAGTGAAAGTGGTCTTTTCTTAATCTTTTGGGTCAATTGGGATTTGGAAGAATCCCGAATAACCATCAAGAAAGCAATAAAAGGCATGCTTTGTAAGTCTCTCAAGCATTTGGTTGATAAACGGTATTGGAAAATGGTCTTTGGAAGTATTGACATTCAAATGGCGGTAATCTATACACATACGCCAACCCGTAACAAGCTGAGTTGGGACCAATTATTGCTTATCATTGACCATTACCGTCATACCTCCCTTTTTCGGCACTACTTGAACCGGGGACACCCAATCACTATGAGCGATTGGATTGATGATCCCTGCTTCACGTAGCTTGGAAACTTCCTTCCTCACGACCTCTTGCACGGGAAGATTAAGTTTCCTTTGCTGTTGCCTACACGACCTAGCACCCTCCTCTAAATCGATTTTATGCATGCATAGGGAGGGGCTTATACCCTTGAGATCATCAAGAGTATAACCCAAAGCCTTCCTATGCTTTTTCAAAACATTAAGCAATGAGGAGGTTTGCTCTTCCGTGAGGTTAGCATTGACGATGACCGGAAAAGTATCATTAGCATCCAAAAAGACATACCTCAAGCCCGATGGTAGAGGTTTCAATTCTACCTTCGGAGCTCCCTTACCATTGGAGATTTCCTCCACTTATACTTGGAAGACTTCATATGTTTGGAGAATCTCTTGGTCGGGGGTTGTCTCCTCTTTCTCATCAAGAATTTCCTCATATAATTGCATCTCCTTTTGATCACCTACCTCATTCTCATTCAACAAAACATTCTCAAGTAGATCATTAGAAGCATGCATATGAGGGTATCTAAACTCATTCATCAAGTTTTCAATTGTATCTATTCTAAAGCATTCATTACTAGAGGAAGGTTTTCTCATTACCTTATTCAAATCAAATTCGATAGAGTCATTGTCAACCTTCAAGGTCATCTTACCTTCTTTGACATCAATAATTGCTTTAGAAGTAGCCAAGAATGGCCTACCCAAGATTATAGGAATTATTTCATCTTCATCCATCTCAAGAACATAGAAGTCCACCGAAAAAGTGAACTTACCAACTCTAAGGGGTATGTCCTCTACTTTCCCTATAGGCAATTTTGTGGACCTATCCGCAAGGGCATTAAACTCACACTAGCACCTAGATCACACAAAGCCTTCCCCAAATGAACCTCATTGATAGAACAAGGGATGTAAAAACTACCGGGATCTTGCAATTTGTTTGTTAGCTTACTAGAGAGAATAACACTACAATTTGCGGTTAGGCTAACGGTTTTGACTTCTCTCCTTCCATTCAGGAGGTCTTCTAGGAATTTAGAGTGGTGTGGAATCTCTTTCATAGCATCCACAAAGGGTATAGAAACATGCAAGCTCTTTACTACATCTAAAAATTTTCCGAATTGGACATCAAGCCTAGACCTAGCAAATCTTTGGGGAAAAGGCAACCTCTCATTCCTAAGTTGGAGATTAAGGGGTAAAGGTGTTTGATCTTTGGTGCTCTCCTTTTCGGGTTCATTCTCTTTCTCTTTCTGACCCCTCTCATTCTTTTCGGCACTTCCTTCTAGAACCTCACTCTCTCTTGATGACTCATCCTCAACCTCAAGTCCTATCCTCATATCGGAACTCTTCTCAACATTTAAATCACTCTCTAGGATCTTCCCACTTCTAGTAGTAATGGCATACATAGACTTGGGGTTGACAGCTTGGCTAGGTAAAGAAGAAGATGAAGAAGGGGAGGATGAAGAACTTGGTTGGAAAATTTGAGAGATTTGGGTCTCCAGCATTTTCATGTGTGCCTTGATTTGTTTCTTTTCTTCCTCTTGACTCTTATTATGGTTTTCTTGATTTTTAATGAAATTTTGAAGCATAGTCATCATAGGATCTGGAGGGGCTTCTATTTGGAGGGGTTGAGTATGGGGAATTTGAGAATGGGGCCTTACTTGGTCAAAACCGGGGGGTCTACTATTTTGTGAGAAAGTGGAAGCATTTTGTGGTCTATTACCCCCGGAACCCTGATTGGAATTAAAACGTTGTTGGTTGTTGGAATAGTGATGTTAGTTTTGATTCCAATTGGGCCTTTGGTTTGAGTAAATTCTTCCATTGTAATTGAAAGAGTTTCCCCAACCTTTGCCTTGGTTATCATAACCACCACCATTTTGATTCCATTGATTTTGATTCCAACCTTGGTTTTGATTCCAACCACGGTTTAGGTTTTGATTCCAATTTGGCCACATTCCAGCATTTCCCTCACGGGGCACAAAATTCATGGCATTAACATCTTCAACATTATCATCATTTTCACGGGGAGGGGGACCTTCACTTATGGACATACATTGTTGAGAATTATGATCATAGCCTCCACATATATCACAAAACATACAACCGGGAGGCATGGCATTGTAATTAGAGGGAGAAGAAGTAGAAGGATTCATACCATGGTCTCCCTTGGGAGAAGGGGAGGAAGTATTTTGAGAACTTGATTTCATGAACTCCTCCATTTGTTTCGCCATCTTTGCCATTTGGTTGGAAAGATTTGTGATGGCATTGGTTTTATTGACGGATTTTACCGTTCCTTTGCTAGAAGTGGCTTCCCTCTCACCTTCGTACCAATCCTCATAATTGCGCACAACATCTTCTATGATACTCTCCACTTCATCTTCCCTTTTGTTTATGATTGGGCCTCCGGCTCCGGCATCAAGGCTAGTCTTGCTTTGAGGGGAGAGTCCTCCGTAGAATGTTTGGAGAAATTGCCAATTAGGAATCCCATGGTGTGGGCATTGCCTTTGTAACTCTTTGAATCTCTCCCATGGCTCACAAAGAGACTCTCCACCTCTTTCGCGGAAACTTTGAATCTTTGAGCGAGCCTCGGCGGTTTTCTTGTGATTGTAAAACCTTCCTAGGAACGCCTTTGTTACCTCATTCCAAGTTGTGAGGGAACCGGGGGGAACATCCTAGTTCAACCAATGTTGCGCCGCTCCCATGAGTGAGAACGGGAACATCTTCAATCTTATGTACTCTTGGGAGACTTCGTTGATGTTGATAGTGTCACAATACTTGAGAAACTCTTTGAGATGCTCATGGGGATTCTCAAATTTCCCACCGGTAAATTGCCTCTTGTCTATCATTGAAATGAAAAAAGGCTTTATCTCGAAATTGTTTTCTTAAGTGGTGGGGGCTAGGATCCCACTTTGAGAGGCATATGGTTCGGGTGCTCCAAGTTGCTTTAGTGACCTTTGATCACCCATGTTTCCTTGATCGGCCATGCTTTGTTGATTATGGTTATTGGCAAATGGGTTGGTAATTGAGCCTGTGGATGGTTCACTCTCCTCACTTGAAGTGGGTGAAGATGGGGTAGGGGAACTTCTCACTTCCTCTTGAAGTGGGTCTTCACCTCTCTCCCTTGCTTGTCTCCTCAATTGGGCCAGAGTACGCTCTAGATCGAGGTCTATGGACACCAAAGGCTTAGAGAAATTAAGCCTCCTGTGCATATACAAAGCTAAGCAGAAAGTGAGCACTGACAAGATATGGAAAAACAAAAGAACAGAAAAGAACTAGTCTCAACAAGAAAATAAACACACAATGGAAACCGTTTCCCCGGCAACGGCGCCAATTTGACAGGCGGTATTTTAGGTCGTTACTAAGACACCTCTATCAAATGATATTTGTAGTCCTAAACATGCAACTAAAAGAGTATAGAGGAAAGTTAAGGGTCGAACACAGGGAAACGATTAAGCACCGCTATTTATCTCCTAATGTTAATCTAGTTCGATCAAGAAGTATGATGGGTAAAGTAATGACTAAAGGGGATAAAATAACAATTAAAACAAGCACTAGGGGGTAGGATCAAACATGCTATGAATTCAGCAAAGTTAGGCATCGGAAAATAGGTTTACATGTAACCCAAGCAACTCATACAAGGCAATGTCAAGAATACTCTCTAATCACCTATCGGGATTAAGAGCTATCCTAGCTAGCATACACTTTCACTATCGTCATAAGGCATACAAACTAAGGTCATGTAATAATCAATCACCTAATGACTATTCTTAAATCACACTATCGTCATGATTTAGCTCAAGTCACTCAACCACAACATGCATATGGCCATTAACATGGAGTGGCTAATAAGTATAAGCACAAGGAAGATTTAATCACAAATATTCCAAATTAACCTAGCCTAACATACATCAAACTCAAAGCATATCTTCACCAAACCCCTAGCAACAAGAAACTACTCACTATTCATAACTACAACTACAATCATACTAAGCAACATTATAACCAATGAAATAGTAAGAAAGACAAGGTTCTTATCAACTAGACTAACAAAGGTAGAAACTTTAATCATAAAAACAAGAGAAAAATAGAGAAATATACCAAAACCTTCATTGAAATCCAAATAAAGAACCATACATCATTCAATCCCCAAGCTTGACCATACATCAATGTTGGAAAATACTTCTTCAAAAACTAAGAGTAAAACTAATGTCGATGGGCAATGAAATTACACTAAAAACTATCAAGATTGTTCAATACAAAAGTGGCTAAAACAAAAACCTAGAAGAATTCCTCAAAAGCTCTCCTCCAAGTTTTCTATGCTAAAGTATCCTAATGATAGAATGTTGTCCAAAGTTAACTGTTTTGCCTCCCTTTTGTTGATTGGATTGAATTCGGGATTTGAATCAGCAGCAGACAGGCGCGCCCGTGTGTTAAATGATGGCGCAACCGCTCCTCGAAATGCGCGCCCGCTCTAATGTGGGTATTTAATGGTTGGTCCAGCTCATCAGGGCGCCCGCGCTTTTAGGTGGCGCGCTCGCTCCTCTGGTGGCGCGCCCGCGCCATTTGTCTGGTCTGGATTTCTTCCCGTTTTGCCCTTGTTCCATCCATCTCCGAACCAACAGCGTACACCTACAATCATGGGGCAGGAAGGAAAAGCGTAATACAACGAAAGGGGAGGGGAGTATAGACTACTTAAACCACATGAATACACATTACGCATCACAAAGGTAGAATACTCGAACTAGGCGGATCATAGCAAAAACATACTAAAATGGACTGAATTATTACTAAACTACTAGAAAAGACTATCCTAAGAGCGACATAAATGTCACTCATCAGGATCCCAAAAAGAAGCCGATTAGGCAAAATAAAATAAACCACGACGAGGAGAGAAGTCCGGCGGCAACCGCCGAAGTGAAAAAGTTGTTTGATGCCGGGTTCATTCAGCAGTTTTACTTCCCAAATTGGGTTGCGAATGTTGTGCTTGTAAAGAAGTCGAATAGTATCTAGCGCATGTGTGTTGAATAAATTTCCTTGAGCAAGGCATATCTAAAGGATAGTTATCCATTTCCAAAGATCGACAGTCAGGTTGACTTTACAGCTAGACATGCTTTGATGAGCTTTATGGACGCCTAATCAAGCTTCCACCAAATACCCTTCAGGAATAAAAGATCAAGAGAAGACGTCATTCGTCATTGATCAAGGGTTATTCTGCTATAATGTGATGTCGTTTGGCTTGTAAAATGTGTTGGGTTTCGTAGAGTCCAACTCTACGCGGAAGAGAAACCCGCCCAAGACCCGCCCACTAATTAAAACAACTAAGCATGCAATTGCAAATTAAACAACAATTAAGAGAGAGAAGGAAAAGACCTTCATACCCTTGGCGCGTGCTTCGCTCGATCCCGAGCTCTTAATTCAAAACTTGAACCTCGCAAATGCGAAGGTCTCTAACGGCTCGTACCCACGAACTCGACTCGAATGGTCCTAGTCCTGAAGGTTAGTCGGGACTTGACCAATAAAAACTAGAGTTTTAAGAACTTAAGGTTTTCTTACTTTTCTAAGGAGGTGCCTTTTTAGTTCCACTAAAGTGTTCTTCCCAAATCCCAAAGCTTGGATATTTATAGGGAAAGGAGACTTGATCTTCATTCTCCCATCAATGTGGGAGATTTACATTTCATTCATGAAATGACAAGCAATCAATAAGCTACAAGTGGCACAAGGAGGAGAAGAGAAGGTGAGGACCACCCAAAGGGGGGACCAAGTCACCTTGCTCCGCAAGCCAACCAAAAACCCATGGTCACCTCCCCTTGACCGGCTGACCAACCACGTAGCAGGCTGGCAGCCTGCCTTGGCTGCCAATGCTGGGCTGCTAGCCAGCCTGCGCATGGACATGTGCATGCTGCTGTGCGAGTGGCGTGGTGTTGCTTGCTATCACACACGCACAGCCCAGCATGCTGCTGCCTGGTGCGTGGTGCTTGCGATGTGCGAGGCGCTAGGCTGCTGCCATGCGAGGCCTAGCACGCATAGCGTGCAGTGATGCCTGGCCCAGCTTGGCTAGCAAGCACACATAGCCTAGCACGCTGCTGGCATATGCGATGCTTGCGGCTAGCGATGGCTGCGCTTTGTGCGTGCCACTGCCTAGCACCACGCATAGCGCAGTACGCCTATCACGTTGCTATGCGATCCTGCTGCTTGGTACGTGGTTGCGATGGCTAGGTGCCTAGGATGCTAGCAAGAAGGCAAGGCATTATTCCTGTAATGCTTGCGAGCAGTGCTACGCTATGCCTAGCGACATGCAATGGCTAGCTAGCACGCATGGCCCTAGCACGCCTAGCATGCTAGGCTTACGGCTAGCATTGCGATGCGCATACTATCTCGAGCTAGCCCAACCCTCGAATGGCTAGGCCAATGCCAGGCTACGGCCTAGCTTAAGCTTATTGCTTGTTGAATTTGCGATGCTCGGTCTCGACGCTCTAAGCCTGATACCCGATGTCTTTGTTCGTAAAACGCTAACGACTCATCAAATCCTTCGGATTAATTCGTCGTCTCAGATAGGTTGTTCGATTGGGTTCGACCCGAACGGTTCAGTCAAGGTTAAGCTGTAATATGAATTGTACATTAATATTACTGATCGGAAGCGGCCTCCACCTAGGCATTCCGATTACTTGACCTTACTGAAGAATGAGCTTTCTAATAATTCTGAACCCTCTACCGGAATAATATACTTGTTAGAAGGACACCATTCCTTTTAAAATGCGCCTGCTACTTTCCATCCAATGACTAATATAATCTTCATTAATCAAATTGGGAGGAATGTAGAGGCGTACATTGATGATATTATAGTCAAATCCAAGCTACAGATTGATCACCTTGCTGACCTTCGAGAAACCTTCACCACAATCAGGCGGCAAGAGGTCATGCTCAATCCCAGAAAATGTGTCTTTCGTGTTGAGTTTGGGAAGTTTTTCGGAGTTTTAATTGATCAAAGGGGAATAGAGGCCAACCTAGAGAAGATACAGGCGGTCATTGACATGAAGTCACCCCGCAATGTCAAAGAAGTTCAGAAGTTAATAGGTTGTCTACCAGCATTGGGGAGATTACTTAGCCGGTCAGGTGACAAGTGCCTCTATTTTTTCTAAGCTATTAAAAACAAGATTAGGTTTGAATTGGGGAATGATGCTAAGGCGACCTTTCATAAATTGAAAGAACACTTGTACTCTTTGCCGAGGCTTGTTAGCCCTCTGCCAAAGAAAGTGCTTTACATGTACTTAGCCATCTCAGACCATGCTCTTAGTGTTGTTCTTCTTGTTGAGAGAGATGACATCCAGCTCCCAGTCTGTTTCATCATCCATGTTCTTCAAAAATGCTGAACTACGGTACCCAACGGTTGAAAAATTTGGCCTAGATCTTTTTATGGAAATCAAGAAGTTGAAGCCTTACTTCTTGGCACATCTGGTTCTGGTCTACACAGACCAACCCCTTATGCGGCCAATAACAACCTTGGAGTCATCCGGTAGGATGCTCAAATGGGATATCGAGATTCAAAGTCTTGAAATCTCTTTCGAACCAGGGAAGGTAGTGAAAGGTCCGGCATTTGCCGAGTTCATTGTCGAAATGACAAGGCCGGCTGAGCTGGAGAATCTTGTGATACACCTCGGTCGGTCTTTTGGGAAGTAATGGAAAAGTGAAGTATTGAAGAAGATCCTAGTAGATTATTGGATCGGAGTTCAACCTTGATAGATGGCATCCAGGCCTATATGCCAGACGACACTTCGCCGGATACATATCCAAAAATGGCTACAATGAAAAAACGTGCAGCCAACTTTGAGGTCCATATTGGAGAGCTTTTCAAGAAGGGTTTTCTTCATCCTCTTTTGAAATGCATCACCCTAGAAATGGGACAAGAGATTCTAGAGGATCTGCACTCGAGCTTTAGTGCCTCGCACATAGGCAGTAGGTCTCTAGCAAAAAGGACCGGGCGACAAGGCTATTTCTGGCCCACTCTTGAAGCAGAAGCCATGGAAAAGGTGAAGAAGTGTGATAAGTGTCAAAGATTTGGCTGACTTATACACCGTTTGGCCACAGATCTGATGGTCATTCATAGCCTAATATCATTCGTCAAATGGGGTTTGGACATTCTGGGCCCGTAAACGCCTGCGCCAGGCGGACAGAGGTATATTCTAGTTGTCATGGACTACTTCACCAAGTGGGTAGGGGCAGAGGCGGTCAAAGGTATCAAGACAAAGGATGTCATTTCCTTCATTTGGAAGAATATCATCACTCGGTTCGGGGTACCTATGTCTATGGTTGATAAGTGTCATTTATGACACATTTTAGGGCGTTTTCTCCCTTAGTTTTAGATTTATTTTGGTTTTTCTTTGTTATTTTTAGTACGCTTAGTCTTGTTTTAGTTATCTTTGTCTTAGTGTTTGGTTTTAGCCCTTAGTTGTGAATAATATGCCTTTTGCTCGGTTTCTAGCATGACTTGCGTGTTTTTCTATGTGATCTTTCTCTCTTTTCTCTCTTGGTCTATTTGTGCAGGTGCTTGACGCTTTCTTCGATGCTTATGACCCGAGAGAAGGCAAGAAAGTTCAATAGATTAGAAGAAGCTTGAAGTTGCTAAGAACAAAGCTAAGAAGTTGAGCAATAGTAGCACTTAAGGCAAGAACACCCTGAGCATCACCTCAAGTAGCTGAAGTTGGCACCTAAGAAGCAGCACCGCAACAACAATAGGTTCGGTCGAAAACACCCATGGTACGCCCAGAACAAACCATAAGTCTGAATCTCATGAGGTCTTCTAATTTGAAGTGGTTCGGTCGAACACACCCATGGTTCGACCGAACCACAAGCTGTCGCAGGCATGACTCCTTGCTTTTCCTAGCCTTAGCGAGTTCTGGAGATGCCTTGGAGAAGGTGATGTCGTGGGCCTAGCCCATGCCACCACGGGCGCGGCCTTGTCCGACGTGGGTGCGGTATTCTGGGTTTTGTTTTCGTTTTATCTTCGTTTTTTCTACATTTTTCTTCTTGTAATATAAAAACGGCAACCTGCTTTAGACTTGAAAAAAGGAGGTTTTACATCTTTTCTCTCTCCTCTAATTAGGATTAGGCTTAGAATAGGAGTAGTTTTTTTAGAGAGAGAAAGTGTGGATTTCTCCATTGTTGAGCTTGGATTTTGAAGAGGAAGCTTAAAAAACCTCTTTATAGACTTACAACTTCAATCAATGAGTATTTCAATCAAAGAGGAAGCTTAAAAAACCTCTTTATAGGCTTAGAATAGGAGTAGTTTTTTTATTATTGTCTTTGGTATTGCTTTTTAATCATGTTCATACTTGTTAATTTGTTGATTAATCTTGTTACTAGCATGATTAGTGAGTAATTCCCTCATTAAGGGGATGGTTGTGGTGTAGTTAGATCTTGAGAATGTTTTAGGGTTTGGAATTGATTTGTTATAATTAAAGTCTTTATATGCTTAATGTTCTTCAATCTACTTGGAAAGTGCACATTGTTAGTTCATTGAGGGTTAATTGACGCTAGGTGATACGATAGTTGAACTAGCTAGATTCATTTGTATCGATTGTTACTTGATTGCACCTCCCAATATATGGTTCTAATGTGACAACATAGAGGCTATGTTAGGAGAAGCCAATTGACCCCAACAGGTGGCTACATTGGATCTTTCATTGATATTCTAGCATGTTTTGTCCATGATTAATTTAATTTCATGCCTTGTTTATGCTTGAGTGAATGTTATACCTAAACCATTTCCCTTAGTGTTTTATTTCTTGTTTTAGTGTCTTTAGATTTTAGCTTACTTTCCCCTATCCTAGACTAGCTTAGTTGTTGATAACATATGGTGGTGTTTAATCGTTCTCTATGATTTGACCCCTATGTTTACCTTATACTCATATTATGTTTGTTTAGGTTTTATAAATTGTATTTTATATAGGGATATTCGTTTGACGACGCGTTTGTTTCCTCATCAATGGTCTTTGACAATGGCCCTTACTTTGAGACGCCTACCCTCTTAAATTGGCTTGGAGACCAAGGAATTTCTCATTGTTTTGCATTAGTCGGTTGTCCCCAAGCAAACGGTCAGGTTGAAACCTTCAGCAAGCTTATCTCAGACGGCATAAAAAAGAAAATTGAAGGGGCTGGAAGTCCATGGACAGAAGAGTTAACTCATGTCCCATGGGCCATCAGAACAACAACATAAGGGGCAACCGGCAAAACCCCATTTCTCATGGTGTATGGTGCTGAGGCCAGCTTACCTATTGAGCACTATGAGCCGACTCTTTGAGCTATGTGTTATGATGAAAAGGCAAACTAGGAGGCCATGCGGTTAACATTGGACTCACTCCCGGAGCGCAGGGGTAACGCCGCCTTCCGTCATGAGATTTACCTTCTAAGAATGACAAGAGCCTACAACAAAAGAGTACACAAGCGACCCTTGAAAGTAGGGGACTTTGTGTTACGATAGATGGAGGCAACCGATGGGGCCAATGAGCAAGGAAAGTTAACCCCCGATTGGGAAGGCCCCTACCAGATCTATGAAAAAGTGAGAGGCGACACCTAGAGCCTGGAAACTCGAGACAACAAGCAGCTGGCCAGAACTTGGAATGTAGATAACTTAAAAAAGTACTACTTCTAAGACTTGTAAACTTTTGGAAATAAAAGTTTTATCAATGAAAAAGTTACTATTTATTTTCAACTATGTTTATTTAACTATATACATCTCACAGTGAGAGTACCGTCTGTGCAATGTGTAGATGACCTTATTAAAACCCATCGTCTGCTCCAACATGAGTAGACAACCGACGACGCCCATCCAGGTGAATTTGTCGCAGAGAGCATCTCCCATCCGGATGGTACATCGCTCTATAAACTCAAAAAAGAAACGACCCTACCGACTATCTGGATTAAGACAAGCTCGCAGCTATTAGAATTGAACTATCTAATTAGACCTAGGTAGCAAGAGATTACCGCCTATTCTATAACAACTAGTAGCCGGCTATTATTTCATTTTGGTAAAAGAACTCACTCTTGTTCTTACACCATTAAGACGCATGTTATTGCTTAGGGGCAATACAGACGGCTAAATTTTAAAATATAAGCTAAGTCCAAAACTTAGCAGCTAAACATTGCTCGTATAAACCGATATAATACGACCAATGGCCGTCTGCTACCAAACGTTTACCCATCTGCTCCAAATAAGAGAAAAACATTCGGCGATGCCCATTTGGGTGAATTCGTCGCAGAGAGCATCTCCCATCGGGGTGGTACATTGCTTTATAAACTCAAACACAAGCGGCAAAGACTGATTAATCCAATAAGGGCTAATTCACAATCGTTTGAACTGAATAATCTTAAATGAAATTAAACCTAAACGGCATAAACAAAACTGCATATCTCATTGAGACCAGTCGGTAACTGTGAAAGAAATGGTGTCCTTCAACCAAGTGTATTATTCTGATAGAGGGTTCAGAATTATAGCAGAGCTAATTCTTCAGTAAGGTCAAGTGATCGGAATTCCTAGGTGGAGGCCGCTTCCGATTAGTAATATTAAGGTATAATTAATATTATAGCTTAATCTTAACTGAACCCATTGGGTCGAGCCCAATCGAACAACCGATCCGAGACGACGAATTAATCCAAAGGATTTAATAAGTCATCGGAGTTTTACGAACACAGACATCGGATATCGAGCCTAGGGCGTCGAGGCCGAGCGTTGCAAAATCACAAGCAACAAGTACAAGCATAGCCGTAGCATCACATTGGTGTAACCATGTGGATGCTAGGCTAGCTCGAGCTAGCATGCACCTAGCATGGCTAGGCTCAAGCCTAGACACACTAGGTGAGCTAGGCGCACGATCACTAGCACTAGGTGCTGGCATGCGTGCGTGCCTAGCATGGCAGCACCATCGCTAGCACCGAGTGCTGGCATCCATGCTTGCCTTGCATCGCAGCAGCATACGTGCTGGCTTGCATGCTAGCCTTCGCATGGCAGCACCAAGCAGCACGTTGTGCATGTGCGTGCCCTAGGCCTAGCAGCCCAGCAGCACTACGCACCCAGCCAGCAAGGTTGTGCGTGTGTGTGTGCGATGGCCAAGAAGCAGCGCTCAGTGCCTAGCAAAAGCCGTGGCTCGCTAGCAGCACACAAGTGCTGGGAGGGCTGGGTGATGCGTGTTATGCATTCCAGTTGGGCATGCTAGGGTGGTTGTGCTAGCTGGCCAGCAAAGCAAGCAGCCAGCTCACCCAAACGCCTTGTGCTGGTTTTGTGAGGGGTGGGAACTAAGGCTTGGGAAAAGCCTTGGGGAGCAAGGTAATGGTTCCCCCCACCTTCTCTTGGTCCTCACTTAACTTTCTCTCTCCCCTTGACACTTGTTGCATTGTAATTGATTTGATTATTAATTTAATTTAGAATTAAATTAATAATCAAAATTACTCATTCTCCCACATTGGTTAGGGAATGAAAATCAAGGGTTCATTTCCCTATAAATACCAAGGCATGGGTATTTGGGAAAGAACACACTTGAGTTGAAAAGTAAAGGAAACTCCATTGTTGAGCATACCTTGAAATTCGTAAAACTCTAGTTTATTTTGTCCGGGCCTTGACTAACCTTCGAGGCTTAGGACGATCGGGTCGGGTTCGAGGGTACGATCCCGTTGGAGGCGTCGCATTATCAAGGTTGAAGTAAGAGCTCGGTGTAAGAGCAAAGCATGCGTCGAGGGTATAATTCTTATCCTTACTCTTAATGGTGTTTTAATTATGTTATTCTTGTATTAGTTACACTAATTATGGGGCGGGTCTTTAGGGGTTTCTTTTCGCGTAGTGAGGGTCACTACGAAACCCTACAAACCGGTCGTTATTCCCACATAGATTAATACTCCGTACTAATTGCGTAACTTAAACAGACCTCCCGATGGGGTAGAAGGACGCTTGAGTATATTTTTGGAAAACAATCCCAAATAGAAATGTCGGGGTGTTCAACTTTAATCTGCATGTATGATGATCGATTGCGTGCTTGGTTTGAAGCAATCACGGTAGTAATTGATTGACCAAGGAACCCTTCATACTCTCAAAAGTATCTAGGGTCCCCTAGTATCAATCTACCTTGAAACGAACCACACAGCCGTCCAGGGGCAAGAGGCAGCCGGTTCGTTAAGTGCCGTATGCATTTATTAAGCTGGTAAAGTTGCAAGCATATACATATATCAAAAATAAAAAATTTCTAAGACCGACACATTCGGCTATTTCATTAAAAGATCCCAACATAAAAAGACCAGGAGAGAAAAACTGTCATACCGGATCCATATCCGAAAAAATAAAAAAGATTGTTGGAAATACATTCAAATACTTGGCTCGTAGGCCGGAAACATAGACGGTTTAATTTTGCTTTTGCGGGGGTGGAGGCACTGCCTGGTCCTGACCGAAGGGGAGCTCGCCTTTAGGTTGCCTTGGTCGAACTTGGTCAATGTCAACCAGCTCTCGGTCTTCCTCATGCTCATTGAGCTTCTCATCCACTTGCTCTTCATCAAACGGCTCGATACCGGCCCATTCATTAAACGGAGTCGGCGCCTTAAGACCGAAGGACTAGGCATCATATACCTCAGTGGCATACTTGTACCTTAGTTTGAAAACTTCCTAGTCGTAGTCCAAATGGATGAGATTCCATGGTATTTTCATGCGTGCTTCAAAATCTAGTTCATTCTCATCCACCAGCCGCTCTTGCTCAGCCGCCAGCTCAGCCTTATGATCAATGGGCATATGGACCATCTCATCCTTGAGCGGACCGACGTTTGTCCGAAGCTGGGAATTTTCCTTGTTAGCCCCCTCTAGTGCCTTGAGACTTGACTGGGCACTTTTTAGGTCAAACTCAAGGTTAGATGCCCTATTGTTGGCCGTCTCCACAGCAGCCGTGAGCTCCTTAACCACCTCTTCCTGTTTCATCTCTTTGGCTTAAGTCTTAATATCATTTAGAGTAGTTCGGTATTGAGCAAAGTTAATGGCATCAGTCGCCCTTTTATTGGCGTCTCTTACCTCCTCCTGCTTCCTTTTAAACGGGGCTTTGAGCCCGTCCACCTCACCATCGCCTGCAGAACTCAGTTGGCGAAAAGATAATTTAGCTAACATACCAAAAAAAATAAAAAATAAAAAAAGCATTTGAAAAAAGCTAAGTTACCTCAGTTAGCAAGGTGGAGATGCAGTCAATGTTGACCTGATGCACCCTAGGAATCAAGTCCTTTGATCGGGTGAGGCACCTCAGTATCCGCCTAGAGTACTGTTGGTGGTCTAGCCAGCTTGGAGAGGCATCTGCACCAATAGAAGGATGTGATAAGATAGCAGCATAAGCGAAACCTGTATTGTGTCAGCTGCAAGATGAATCCCTCGATTGGGTAACCTGAGATTTTACTCGCATGTTCCCAAGCGGCCATTTGAGATTAAGTCGATTAGTCATACCTTGAGGTTCTGACTCAGGGGTTTCCCCACCCCCAGCCGCTGTAGAGCTGGATGCAGCATCGAGTGGCATGCCACCCTTCGGCGTCTTAGGGACGACCGACTCTTTACCAACTGGCTCAGTGCTTAGACCAAGATCCTTCAAGCTCATCAGCCTTCCATTTTAGCATCTTGGAGATATATCGTGGAATGTTTTTACTTCCACCCTAAAATTCGAACATTAGGGTTACAGTCGGTTAAAAGCCATCTGATGACAATAAACCATTACAAGTTAAAGGATACAACCGGAGCTTACCCCATTATTCTTGGCCGCTAGTTGGGGCATTTTCTTCTCAATTGATCCATCTGGATTTGGATGCTGACCTAATAGGGATCCTTACAGAATCCACCATTTTAAGAGCTTGTTCTACCAAAGGGAAACAATTGGTTAAGTACAAAACAAATCACAAAACACTAAAGGCGGCATCAAAGTACTAAGACCACAAGCGGCGAGGAAAGCCTTATCTTTGAGCCAATCCGGATAGGGTACCCAATTCTTGGGTATAATATTTCAGTTCCGTATTCCAGAGGAATGGTGGTTGTCTTGAAAAACTTCGGCTCTATCATTTGTGACCAAGCCTCCTCAGGGATATGAGAAAGGGCAAACTTTTTTCTCAAAAGAGCCGGTTTCTTATTATACTGGCGGAGGAGATGGTTTTGACCTCTTGATGGGGAGGAAACCAAGTAGAACTTGCTCTTCCAGTTGCTCCACTTAGATGGTTTATCCAGTGTCATCATGTACTCCGGATGCGTGGTTAAAGTGTACCACGCCTTCCAGCCGCCTGGGACACAGATTAAGTAGTGCATGTGTGCAAATGCCTCTCAGTTAGGCGTTAAGTTCTACATCTTGCTGGCGGCGATAGAGTAGAGGATGTTCACCCAGGAATTGCATGTAAGTTGGCATACGCTAATCTATAGCCCCTTAAGATTGCTTTGATTGCATCATGAAGAGGGAAACGAAGGCCGGCTTTGAATGCCGCCTCATAGCAGCAAAAATAATTGTCGGCATGTTCAATATTGTCCTCCCGAAAGACTGTCGCCTCCGCAGGTGGCACAATTATTTTGCACTTATCCCTCATTGGGCATTTATCTACCAAGGCGGGAAAGTTAGCTTCTAGGGTGATTTTATCCCTAACAGACATATGCTCCTCCATTAGGTAGTTTATAGACAGCCACTAGGACGCCTCACCCTCCTCACTGTCGGCATCCGCCTGTAGTGAGCTCGCCTCCTCTGAGTCGAATCGTTGGACGGCCTCATCGCCAACATAGGAATATCGCTAAGACCCATCATTGATCGAAGCATGTCTAACATAGTTCAATTTCTCCTCTCGGACACTCCATGCCATTGTGGAGTTCCATAAGGTGTTAACTCTGAGAGAATTCGATGTTTTTTCACATGATCGTCGAATTCGTAGCTCAAATACTCGCCACCTCAATTCGATCGGTGTGCTTTGATTTTCTTGCCAAGTTGATTTTCCACCTCACTCTAAAATTCTTGAATTTCTTTAAAGATTCAGATTTATGGACATAAGGTAGACATAGCCATATCTACTGAAGTCCTCTGTGAATGTAATAAAATAGCGATAACCATTTCTTCATTTATGCTCATTGGTATACATACATTTGTGTGTATAAGACCTAATAAGTCACTAGCCCCTTCTCCCAACTTGGACAATTGGTTGTTTTATCATCTTGCCTAGTAAGCATCCTTCGCAGTTTACAAACTACTCTAAGTCGTATAAATCAAGAATCCCTTCATGAAGAAGTTTCTTAATATGTTTGTTGTTAATGTGGCCAAGATGACAATGCCACAAGTAGGTTTGATTGAACTCAATGGTGTTAGCTCTTTTGGTGGTATCATAAACATTTATCTAGTCACATTTAGAATGTGTGATCCCATAAAACATATAAGCAAGACAATTAAAATAACCATTGTTATAGTCTTGTGATCAAAACATCTCGGCATCGAACGCCATAGATCAAAATATGTTCGATGGTAAGCAAAACATAATAAAACAAGAATCAGTTCTACAAGCATGACGAAAGGACCATCTTCATTGTCCGCTCATAGTTGCACATCCAATTGTGAAGCCCTCACACTTGGTCCATGAAATTAGGAGCATAAAGTGAGTCATACATGGTATCCAATACCTATGAATAGCTTATACATAAGTGTTAATGAAAATACTTGAGGTAGATGGAACATTCCTCTTTTCCTCATCTTCTCGGAAGATCTTGCATTCCCTCTTATAGTGGCCTTGCCCACCATAATAGAAGCATCGCATCTTTTCTTTGTTCTTGAACTTCTTCTTCTTCTTCACTCTCAAGGGCATCTTGGTAGCACCATAGGAGTCGGACTTGCGAATCATTTACACCACCTCATTCAATAAGTATGACTCCTTCCTGGCTGCCATATGCATCCTATGTGCATTAAATCCAGAGTGGAGTGAGCCAAGCAAGATATGACTCGCCATCTCATCCTCTAATGAGATTCCAAGTATCTCCATGGGTTTGAAGAGCCTAGTCACTCTAAGAATATGAGGTTGGAGGGGCATAACGGGTCTCAATTTGGTATTGTAGTCCCTAGACCAAACTCGCTACCTTTCCTTGGCAAGGAAACCTTCCTGCGGGGCTTTTATTTTCATGTTCACAAACTAGTCAAATTATGAACTTTCAAGTCCCGAGTTTGGTCTAGGGACTATTAAGAAGCATGTCCGGAGGGTATGAGGTGAACTTCCTTTTTCAATCCTCCGGAAGGGAGTTCATCATCAAATTTGTGACCTTGTAACAATCCAAGGACCAAGTTTCATGAGTTTCATCACTCATGAGTCCCTTATGTACTCCATGTAATGGAACTATTCCATAGAGTTCTCCAAAGTTCCTCTTACCATTCCTTAATATTAACCAAGTTTAGGCTAAAAGCTAACTTGTCGGGGAATTCCGGGCACATGTTGTTATTGTTAATTGTAGGCATTTTTGCTACAACTGAAAGAATTAGCAATGAGAAACCATTCATAAAACCAATAAGTTTGAAATTTAAAGCATACATGCAAATTTTCAATCTTATTAAGCATTTTATCCACACATTTAAAATTTTCCCTTTTAGGCGAGAATAGATTCAAAGACCCCAAAAATCAAAAAGTGATTAAGCATGCTTTGGCTTGTCTTAACACTTAATAATTTAAGGTAAGCAATCTAATTTCTAATAGCTCTAAGCTACTCTTGGTTTGATAAAACGCCGCATCTAATGCTTTCTTGACGTTTTATCTCCATTGCTACGACATCTAAGGACTTCCTACTGATATCGTTGAGTCTATCCAAAAGTAACGTGTATGCGATGCCTTGCTTTGGAAAGTGCACCAACATACCTTACTTCCCTAGAAAATTAGTAATACCGTGCTTTGGCATAGCCCATTACTATTCTCATTAGTTTCGTAAGTGTCATTTTGGAATGACAAATTTAACTCAATTTTCTTTGTGACTTAGGGTTTCTATGTTGGTTGATTTAAGTGAACCAAATTAATCATTCAGCATTCGAAATCCTTAACATGCACCTAACATCACAATAATATATGATAAAAATATATAAAGCATAACTAAAGATGCATTTGGTAACTAGCATAACCTGAACTTGAGTCTTCAAATCTTCAAGGGCTTACGTTGCATCTTCTTGGCTTCGTTTTCAAGACATCACCACCAATTATGCAACTACTAGAGAGGCTAGGACTAATCTAAATAATTTAAGTACAAAAATATTTAATGGCACGCAGTCCGTATTTAGATTTACAAAATAAAAAACGGAATGCAGTTCGTATTTACTATCCTAGTCGAGCCCTACTAGTTGCCATTTTTTTAAAACTTGCATTTGAATATCAATTCCATTCTTCCATTCACTAACGTGAATGTCCCATGCATTTTACAAATAACTCAAGCAATAATTAAAAAACGAGCGCTAAACTAGTTACTAACTTAGGTGGTTAATCCAATTAACGCGCCTCATTAAAACTAGTAAAGGTAGTTATTCGATTATGTGAATAACGCAACAATAATAGCACAAAAAAATTAATGAAGCTCCTACTAAATTCCACATCCAACTTAATAAAAATTAATTAAACCGGTTGACCCAAAATTTTGCAAAGAATCTTGCAAGTGCCGGGAAATAGTGAGGTGTAGCCTCGTTTTAATTAAAAACGAGAAATCGTAAATTCGCAAAATTTAATTGCCCCTTACGGCTGAGTGCCTAGCATCCAAGCCACGAGGCTCGGATTGCTAGGCACCAAGCCCCAAGCTGCTATGTGTGGGTGCTACCCCGCATAGCCACTATTGTGCCAAGCCACGTGCTAGCAGCTGACAACATCGCTCGCGCGTTATGCTTGTCCTACCACCGTGCTTGGAACGCACGCAAGTGGTGGCCTCAAAGGCCATGCTGCATTGCGGGCTCGTGCTGCCTAGTAGCTGCATATCGCACCAGACGCAAGCCTACTGCACCAATGCTGCACCAAAGCTCGCACACACCACCACACAAGCATGTCACGCATCCTCGGCAGCCACACGTAGGCTGCACAAGGAGCCTAAGCTCCAGCTCCGTGCCTCGATTTGAATGATTGTGCCTCGGAATTTTATTTTGAATTTTGTGTGACATAAAAATTAATTCTAAATTAATATTAGAATCATCATTATGCAATAAATAAATTCAATTTCAATGCACAAACCAAAATTAATTCTAGAACAATTCTTTAAATTATTTTTGGCTCAACTTGATGCTACAAAAATAAGGGCTAGTTTCACAATTAATTTAACCAACATAAATTAATAATGTGATTTGACAAAAGGAGTTGGAAAAATAAACACAGTCATCCAATGAAATTTTTTTTCCAACGCTAACTTCTTCCAACATGAAGAGTAATCAAATTTCAATCACAAGTTTGAACATTTAAGACTTTAATCAACTCAAAAATGATTAAAACCAAAAGTTAGCTCATAATAGAATCTAGAGAGTTAAGATCCAACCAAATAAAAAATTAAAGATTAATTCTTTAACATTTTAGGGGCTTCAGAAATACATTTAGGGGCTTCAAAGATTAAACATTCACACTCCTAACAGTTAATTTGCAAAATGTGAAATTACAAGTTTATGTGAAAATAAGAGCTAACCAAATGAAGCACCAATTATGACTTCATAAACATGCTAAATAATGGTTAAAATTCCAGAAGATTAATGGTATAATCAAACACATAATCCAGCAATTTTAAAGATTAAAATGTTTTCGTCAAAAACGACTTTCTGGGTGGATTTTGGCTTCTGGAAAGCCATTTTTTTAACACTAAGTGGATAAAGTCTGATTTACAACGTCGATTCCGCGTAAAATTCACTATTTTTGAGTCAAAATCTGAGTTCGTAATCCAAAATCAGCAAAATAAGATTTTAATCCAATTAAAAACGAGCTTCTAATCTCATTAGGAAGCAAAACCAGAAATTTGAATCCATTTTAAATCACCTTAATTAATTTTTAGTTGTAAAAATTAAATGCAAGATTCGTATACCGCTATTGGGTTTTGCGGTGTCCGACACCGCGCGGAAACAAAACCTGATAACAGGATCGTATGCATAGTAATTACTACATAAATAAAAGCATGAAAAATAAACATAAACATAAGAGAAGAGACAGAATTCTCACCCTCGTAGCGTTCTTTTCTTAACCTCAAGCTCGGACTTGAAAGCTTCAAGTTCCGCAGGTGTGAGAACCTCCGACGACTCACACTCTCGCTACCGAAACGCACCGATCCCTACCATGAAGCTTACTCGGGGCTAGACCAAAAATAACATAGAGTTATTAGAACAAAGGTTTTCTCTTCTTGGAGATCCCTTAAAGTTCACCAACTCAAGTGTCTTTCCCAAATGCCAAATTACTGGTATTTAGAGGGAATAGTACCCTTGAAATCCCATCATCTTTAAACGTGGGATAGTTGGTAAAAAGGCAAAATAAAATTTAATTTAATTCCAAATTAAATTAAATAGCCATGAAACAATAATAAATTGACAAGTGTCATCACACAAAGAGGGAGTAGGTGGGAGGACCACCTTGGCCTGTAAGAATAAGGCAAGGCTAGCCCCCATATACTCGGTCAGCCCGAGTAGCTGCCCGAGCAGATGGCCGCAAGCCCACGGATGCCACCGCAAGCCCACGCTCACACAAAGGTCAGCAGCAGCATAGTAGGCGTAATAGTGCCCTTGCAAGCACGACTTGCTTGTTGGCCTTGCTAGGCAGCCCGCTATGGGGTGCTGTGGCGCGCAGGCCTACATAGCAGCCCTAGCTAGCCCCCTCATGCTTCGACCAACCTATATGGGCCTTGCGAGAGCTGCGGTCGCTCGGTGCCTTGATGCCTGCGGCCCCTAGCCACTTGCCTCCGATCCGAGGCGTGGCTAGGTCTCGTGCTATCCTCGTAATTTTAGCACGATATATTGTTTGATTAGTTTTCTCGTCTTCGTCGATTCCTAAAGTCGACTCGACGTACGACGCTCGGTTTCAACGCTCTAAGCTCTTAATCCAACGTCTTTGTTCGTAAAACTCTATTGACTGATTTTGTCCTTCAGATTAATTTGTCACTTCGTTTCAGTTACACGATTGGGTGTGACACGAAAGGTTTAGTCAAGATTAAGTTGTAATATAAATTATTCATTGATATTATCGATCGCAAGAAGCCTCTAGCTAGGCATTCCGATCACTTGACCTCACTGAATAATTAGCTTTCTAATTAATTTTGAACCCTCTATCGAAATAATACACTTGTTCGTAGGACACCATTCCTTTCAATAGGATCATTGAATTTGTGCCTTTACCTAGGTAACTTCGACCTAGGACTCACGGGCTGCGCCGTTTTGCGGCTTTCTTGGGAATTAGGCCTTAAAGGCCTTCATTTCCTTTGGGTATCTTCATGCCACGTGTCATGCCCTTGTAGGTCTACATTTGAATCTCCCTAGAGTGACATGTGTCACGCTTTGTTGGTCCCCATGGCTGGGTTATTTACCCATAGGGTGACGTGGCGCCTATGACAGATGTCAGGCATGCATTGGTGACAAGTTTTTTACTGTTCACCTTTTGTGGTAATTATAGGGTTTTGGATCCCATATTTTTACTCCTCTACAAATAATTCCCCCCCCCCATTTTCGCACGTTTATGAAAATTCTTTGAGAGAGAATCTTTGACGTTTGAGAGAATTTATCTTTTTTTGAGAAAAATATCTGCTGCCTGCACCTTATCTTCCTTTTCCACAGTAGAACAAGACTTTCAAACGTCCTCAATACCTTCATTCTAAAGGTAACCACCTGTTTTTCTCTCTGTTTGTCTTATTTTACTTTTGTTTCTTTTTTTGTGAAAATGGTTTCACAAACACGCATGGAACGACCTAGGATAGCGATCAGCCGGTCACCTGGGCGGTTGAATCTAAACCGAGGAATGCCGGCTGTCCCTTCTTGGACTCCCCTTTGCGAATTTGCTCAAATCTGACCGTCTCTGTGTCTATGCAGGACACTATGGACAGAACAAAAAGAACAGTTAGGCAACAAAATCCGGATAGCTCCTTTAGGGCGCCTGTAAGTGAATTGTCTGACCTGTCGCCTAGCACCCTGAATACCCCTGATGACGCAATTTTACATGAGTCGGGGGAGAAGTCAGGTAGAAATTCTTTTACCTCTATTCATCCGGCCTCCCATTCAGACCTTAGGTCCGATAGTTCGGACAGTGAATTAGAGTCGTCTTCTTTTGATAGAGTCTCTAAAGGCTCTAATGAAAAGCGCACTCGGCTGGAAATGGCGACGGAGTCCCTCTCTACATAGAGGGGTGAGGGATGGGCCTCTACCTCTGCCTCTTGCCGAGAGCAATTTGCCGCCTATTATCATCATGTCCCAAAAAGCAGGTAGAAAGTCATGGTTGATAAGCTCAAACAGTTAAGATCAAACCATGTCATGGGACATGGATACGTTATCAGCGTTTATGAATCAGAGGACACTTTTGTCTTGCTGGAAGGGTTAAGATACGGTAACGAGTGTTCTGGCTGCTATGAGGCACCATTCAGGCTGGTTTAAGGTTCCTCTCCATTCGGCTGTGGAGAGGATTTTGGACGGATACTAGCTAGGTGTCTGGCAAATTGCCCCTAACTCATGGGTGAATATCCGAGCGTCGTAAGTCGAGTCAAATTTAGGAAAATGACGAGACAAAAAAATCGACCAAACGACAAGTCATAACGTGTTGCCCTAGCCATTGAATGGACGAGCCATTTGAGGGCAAGGTCAACATGGCTAGTAAGGCTACCATGCATGCGAGGCATGCCCGCAAGCCCAGCCGCAACATGCGAGTGCTGGCTTGGGAGCTGCGGCATGCCGAGCTAGCTAGCAGCTAGCATCGCATGCTAGCATCGCATGCTAGCATCGCTCAATAGCTGGCGCAGCAGGCCAGCATCACTGGTACGCATGCTAGCACTAGCCTTACACCATCGCAAGCAAGGCCAGCATCAATAGCTCGTTAGGCTTCGCGCGGGATGTAGCACATCAGCAGCACGAAAGTTGGGCTTGTGGTAGGGGTGCCTAGTAGCACCCACCAGCTAACAATGATGCGAGGCATGCTGGTGCGGGCTGGGAGCACATGCGACCAGCTAGCAGGCCCAGCCTAAGGGCATGCTGGCGTTCTGCGAGTTGGCGTGTGTGTGAGAGTTGTTTTATGTGTTTGCTTGGGGAGCAAGGGGAAGATGGTCCTCCACTTGTGGTCCTTACTTAACCCTTTGCTCTACTCATGCTACTTGTCGTTTGGTGATTCATTTGGCTATTTAATTTAATTTTGAATTATATTAAATTCTATTTTTCTGTTTTTCCAACTATCCCACATTGAAAGATGATTAGTCTTTACCCTTCATGCAAATTAATCAAGTTTCAAATATAATTTTCAAACATGGAGTCTTTTTTTGGATTTTATGGCCTCTAACCATTACTTGGAATTTTAATTTGTCAGAGCTAATTTAAAATGCAATATCTCTTTACCATCCAATTGTAAATAGAATGCTTGTAAGTCTTAGGTTTTTTTCAAATTAACTTAATAGAAATATATAGGATTTAATCCAAGCCTTTGGTGAATTCTATACCTATACGAGGTAATTGCATCAAACACTAAGTTTCAAGGTGCTTTTAAAGCCCTTTGATTATAATGATATTACCCCAACACTTCTAAAGTTTTGTGAGTACTTTTAGACACTTGTAAAGTCCTTTGAGTATTCTTGATCAATAATTCTCATGAAACCCTGTTAAAGTCTTCCAAGATTCTCAGTTTTAGTTTATTGCTAATCTGGATAGTCATCGAGTTCATTTTCCACCCACTTGTCGTTTTGGAAATGTGTTACTTTCCAGAAAGACACCTCTAAGAGCAACAAATACTATGTTCTCAATTAGGTAGTGGAAGTAGTGCCCGTAGTCTCACTTGAATGCTTACAAAAAGAACTTTATATTGTCTTTGGGTAAAAGTTCATTGTGAAACAAACAGTTAGCTCCCATTCGAGCTACCTTAGCCCTTATTAAGCCAATTAGCTCCTAGTAAGCCAATGAACTCCCAATTAGCTAAGAGCCCTAGACATATACTTGAAAAGACGCTATACACTGTTTGTATCCATAACTAAATATGGTGTCCTTTCATAGCTTCGACAGTTTTGTTTAGTGTAACACTAGCCATTTGTGGCAATTAATCAGATAATTTAGACAATTGGTTTAGGTGTTGGGTTTTGTAGTGTCCAACGCTATGCAGAAGAGAAACCCGCCCAAGACCCACTCACTAATTAAAGCAACTAAACATTAAATCACATAATTAACAACATAAGAGAGAGAAAAGGAAATGACATTCTTACCCTCGACGCGTGCTTCAAACCTATAGAGCTCGGAGCTCAAAGCCTTAGCTCCGCAAACACGAGAGCTTCCGACGAAGTCCACCCTCGAGACCCCACCAGAACGGCCGCTACCCCAAAGGTTACTCGGGGCTAGACCAAGAAAAGACTAGAGTATTACGAAGTTAAAGGTTTTCTCACCTAAAGAGAGATGCCTTATTAAGTTCAACTCAAGTGTCCCTTCCCAATCCCAAATGATGGGTATTTATAGGGAAGAGAGCTCTAGAACTTCAATCTCCCATCCATGTGGGAGAGTTAGTAAATTGCATTTTATGTAATTTATTTTTAATTCAAAAATCAAATTGAAATGTAAGTGAATCAACAAATGACAAGTGTCAAGAGGTGAGCAAGGGGTTAGGTGAGGACCACAAGGGTGGACTATTCTCCCCTTGCTCCACAAGCAAACCCACACTCACATGCATATCCAACCACATGCAAGATCAACAAAACACACATGTGCTACACGCATACGCTGGATCACACACACGGTGTGGTTGGGCATAGGCGCAATGCGTGGCTGGCTGCCAGCCTCGCTGTGCGGTACACGCACACGCTGTGTTAGCATTGCTAGCTGCTGCTTGCGCTTTGCGTTGCACAGCTCTCAAAACCCATGACATATGCGCATGATGAGCAATTACGCAAGGCTTGGCAAGCTGCCAGCCCTGCTATGCGACACAGCCAGCACACGCACATGCTAGCTTGTGTGCTAGGCCTTGTGCAGTGTCGCATTGTTGCTCGTATGGCCTAGTATGCTTGCTAGGTCCTCGCTGCCCATAAGGCACCTGCTGCCACGCTCCTACTAGCCCAGCCATGTGTGCTGGTGCTAGCTAGCATGCGATTAGGCGCAGTAGCCCTGCAAGCATGCTCGGCCAGCAAGTCTAGCACGTACATGCATGCTTGGCTTGCGGCATAGCCATGGATGCAGTTGGTGCCCTATGCTACCCTAGCCTTCGCATGGCTAGACCAATGCAAAGCTACGGCTTAGCTTAAACTTGTCATTTGCTTGATTTCTCGTCTTGTCGAATTCTAAACTCAACTCAACTTGTGACGCTCGGTTTCGACGCTCTAAGATCGAAATCCAACATCTTTGTTCGTGATACTTTAATGACTCATCTAATCCTTTGGATTGATTCATTGCCTCGGATCGGTTACTGGATTGGGTGTGACCCGAAGGGTTCAGTCAAGATTATGCTGTAATATTAATTACACATTAATATTACTAATTGGAAGCGGCCTCCACCTAGGCATTTCGATTACTTGACCTCACTGAAGAATTAGCTTTCTAATAATTCTAAACCCTCTATTGGGATAATACACTTTTTGGAAGGACACCATTCCTTTCAATCTCCCACATGTCCTTCCGGACAAGTTTGCAATTAGTGTATAGCCCATTTCCTATGTCGCTTAATGTCTCTTCATGAACTATAAGGTATGATTCTTCGTCATTCTTATTACGTCCAAAAGTGTTTCCGATTTCCGAGTTTGAATGTCAATAAGCAGATGATTTCTAAAATCCATCTGAGCACGGCCATTGTTAATAGGGGGACATTCCCAGTCTTTCATTGTTAGCTTCCCTTACTAAGAGGACCTAGCCACTCGAATGTTGTCGTTATAATTCCCATTGACGACAGACGTTTCACAACATCAAAATGGACTAGTACTCAAACAAGAGAACTTACAATACTCATGGTTGAGGAAAAAGGTTCTGATAGCTATAATGAGAAATATACTTATGACGATTTTGAATCTCTTAAAGTATTCTCATAGGTCGATCCGGTATAGTTCCAAACTAATACCTGTGCAAATGATTTATGACAATCATGTCCTTGTAGCACAAGAAACAGTGCTATAAATCATACTACACACTAATCTCAAATGGTCATTAATCGTCAATCATTTAAATGACCTTGATTAGGGATAATTTTCGATTGTAATATTCAATGTTCATTTAACAGGTGTTTCTTTATCCAAGACATGGTCTTGATACCTTGTTTTGAATATTCTCATAAATCAAATGGACTCACTATTTAATTCTAAACCACAATTAAATAGTTTGTGGAATTTTATTCCACTATGAAACTTTCAAACGTTTCATCTTATGATAAATGGTTTTCCCCACATGTATTAAGAGTAACACTCTTCACAAACATTCATAGAAATCACACCCATATTTAATATGTTTGATTTCTTTCATGCAATTCTGGTGAATGTTGTTGTCACTCATTGCATAGATTTAGCTATTATTACTTTGCAAATCTTAGCATCTTCATTACCGAACAATTTCATAATAAGATGATAAAATTTTGAGATTGTTGTGGATCATATGTGATTTAGGATTTATTATCCAAGTGATGGCTCCCACTCATTTTCATGACTTGAGATCTTTCAACTTGACAACCTACAATCAACGTGTGACAACGAACTTTCCATTGAACACTTTCTTATTATTGCCTTTCAGGCAACAATATTCTCAAAATATGTTTCAGTAGACATTTTGATGGTGCTTTGCTTGAATTTTGTCCAAACTGCTCACAATTATTTGGGAGACCCTAACACTTGTGATTATGGAAATTTACCTTAAATTTCCGTACATTATACATGAATGCGCGTCCATGTTACCATTCTCAAGCCACTATGCATTCCTAGCTCGTGCTTATAAACGGCTTCCTTATTAAGGATCTAATCCTTGCCATGGATGTGCCTACAACATTAATTTTCAAATTACATTTGTTTCCTTACGTCAAGAACTCATCCCTTCTACTTATCCAATTACTTTGGATGTTCTTGATCATAATCTAACGATCCATTACTTAGATTTCAATTAATTGGTATTTTAAACTTCTCATGCTCAAAGAATGTAAGTTGAGTGAAGATTCCATATCATAGCACACATGATGGTTTCAATTGTTGAATTACTCCCAATTTATTCCATTCTTGTGACCTTTTAGCTCATCCAGTTCACCAAGTCTTGCTAAACTATTGCTATATGATACGGTTGAAAGTCTCTCCTAGATTCAATCTTGTTTGATTTAGTATTAGCCTAGCTTATACTTAGTTCAAACATCTACTTAAGTTTTATACATATGGGTAGAAAGCCTTTCCAAGTCCTTCATGTTTAACACGATAAATTCCTCTACTCGTTTAAAAATTTCATTAAGTCTATCTAATAGATCTTAATTCCCAATATGTACTAAGTATCGCCTTTTTCTTGGCACATTGTAAAAATCCTTTCAAATGTATGCATTTATCATTTGACAGTCATTTCACAATAGAGTTGGTAAACTTCTTGTTGGACCATACAAGATTGACTTTTGCTCTCACTAAACTTCTTGTTCATAAGAATATCTATGATTCACCATAAGCCAAACCTTTTATTAACTTTATGAGAATACATGTTCCAATTCCTGCATGCAATGCTTCCCTTAATCCCACAATGGATTTCTTTAGCTTGCTTTAAAATCTAGCATTATCTAAAATTACAAAACCCTTAGACTATTTCCATAGTCTCTTCCAAAATCCAATTTTAGGAAGGCAGTTTTGCTATCTATTTTGCCATATTTCATATGCGCAATTTTGCTAGAATAATCACGAAAAGAATTAAGTGTTCCAATTAGAGAATAGGTTTTTATTAAAATCAATGTCGTGAATTAATTGTATCCTTTTCAACCAATCTAGCTATGTATCCATTATGCATTTCACATTTGTCAGTTTTCTCCTTGAAAACTTATTTGCGATTGATAGGTCTTTCACCCTTCACGCAAATTAATTAAGTTCCAAACATAATTTACAAACATGGAGTCTATTTCGGATTTTATGGCCTCTAACCATTATTCGGAATTTGGATATGTCGTAGCTAATTTACAATACATTATTCCCTTACCATCCAATGGTAATTAGTATGCTTGTAAGGTTTATTTTTAACTTAATAGAAATTTATAGGATTCAATCCAAGCCTTTGGTGAATTATATACCTATACGGGGTAATTGCATCAAACACTTAGTTTCAATGTGCTTTTAAAGCCCTTTGATTATATTGATCTTACTCCACCACTTCTAAAGTTCTGTGAGTATTGAATTCTCATTTAAGGCACTTGTAAACTCCTTTGTGTATTCTTGATAAATCATTCTCACGAAGCCCTTCTAAAGTCTTCGGAGATTCTCAGTTCTAGTTTGTTGCTAATCTCGATAGTCATCGAGTTCATTTTCCTCCTTATCGTTTTGGAAATGTGTTACTTTCCAGAGAGACACCACTTAGAGCAACAAATACTATATTCTTAATTAGGTTGTGGAGGTAATGCCTATAGTCTCACTTGAATACTTACAAAGAGGCATATATATTGTCTTTGGGTAAAAGTTCGTTGTGAAACAAATAGTTAGCTCCTTCTCGAGCTACCTTTGCCTTTATTGAGCCACTTAGCTCCCACTGAGTCAATGAACTCCCACTGAGCCTATCAACTCCCATTGAGCTAAGAGCCCTAGACATATACTTGAAAAGACGCCAGAAACTATTTCTATCCATAACTGAATTATGGTGTCCTTTCATAGCTTTGACAATATTGTTTAGTGTAACATTAGTCATTTGTGCAAATCCTTAAGAACTTTATAGGAAGGGATGTGATCCATCATCATTCGAGTCATTTCCAAATGGCATCGAGGTCTCCGTCAAGACATACGATATTCTTTGTGGAGCTCATTATGAAATTTCAATTTCATAAGTTTGATATGATCACTCTTGGCTCAAGTAAACATCGCTCGATCTAATCTAGACGTTTTGATATCTTGCCAAGTCGATTCTATACTTCACTGAACATTTGAGCTACTTAAGGTCCAGTTTGTTCACATTTGATGAATGTAGCCACATTCTTTTAAATTCTTGTAAGACGTTGAAGTAATGGAATTCTCTACAGCTTTTGGAGTAAATTGTCTATGCCAAGCACAATAGCTCCTTTCTTTGTTGATTTCAACAAGTAAGACTTGCTTGTCTTAGGATGATTCTGAATCGATCAACTATCAAGAGTCTATCTAATAGGGCCTTGAGTAAGTTCTTGTCGATGTGACATTGCTAAAGATGTTTGGAACACCAATCATGTCCATGACTTGAACCTTGTGAGTTTTCATGTTAGGGAAATGTTTGTTTATAATCTAGAATTCTTGACTCATGGCTTAGACAACCATGTCATTCAAATAAAACCCGTAACTATTGCTCTTTTATTGAATGTGAGTCTTTTTGTGTGTAAACGGATCGTTTGTTGACTATGGAACACAATAACCATTATTTGTTCTAGCCTTGGCTTAAATGGACTTTAAACAAAACAAATGATTTTACAACTGATGTAGCACTACTTGGTTCATTCTAAGCTTGTAAGTCAATAACTGAGCTTGTCTTCAATTGTTTGAGGTCACTTTCAAATTGGAATACTCAAGCAGTATCCAATACTTATGAAGATAACGAATTGCTAAGTTGACCATAATAACATGAACTCATGGGTAGAAAACGAATTTTATTCCTTTCCTTTGTTCCTTGTTTCCTATATTTCTTATCATACACCATCTCATAACTTTAAGAATCATTTCTTTAAGTGCCTTGACTTTTACACTTTGTTAGGCTTAATTAAGCATCTAATGTACCGTGAAACAAAGTTCCATCTTTTCCTTCAACTCGTACTTGAATTACTACATCAATTAGTGTATGAAATGAAAAGATATGTTGGTTTTCAACTATTGAAAATTTGAGTTTTTCAACTCAATATTTCATATTCATCAAAACTACCCAGTATTTTGAATACATGATATCCAACCGTCCTTTTGGACTTAAGTCATAAAAGTGAATTATGAGAGGTTGTATTTTAGAAATGCCTTTCCATTCTTTGAGAACCATTCTCAAAAGATTTCTTTTACCAATCATTGAAAACAATATAATTTGATTTAGAATTCTACAAATATAAGTGCAAAGTATAACCATTTATCAAGTTCATAACATAATAAGTTTGAAATTCATGCAAACTTTCAATCTTATTACGCGTCTTATCCACGCATAAAAATTTGTCTCTTTTAGTCGAGAATAAAACGATTCCAAGATCCCAAAAATTAGAAAGTGATTAAGCATGCTTTGGCTTGTCTTAACACTTAATATTTTAGGGTAAGCAATCCAATTGCTAATAGCTCCAATCTACTCTTGGTTCGATAAAATGTTCCTAGGGAAGCGATGATACCTCGCTTTGGCGTAACCCATCACCACGCGCATTAGTTCGGTAAGTGTCATTCTTGGAATGGCAAATTTGGCTCAATATTATAGGGACCTAGGGTTTCTATGTTGGTTGATTTAAGTGAACTTAATTAATCATCACAACATTTTAAATCCTAAACATGCATCTATCATACCATTCATTCATATATAAACACAATTATATATACGACATAAGTAAAAGATGCATTTGGCAACTAACATGACCCCTTGAGTCTTCAAATCTTCAAGGGTCTCCGATGCAACTTCTTTGGCTTTCCTTTTTAGAAACGCCGTCTTCGAGACATCTCCGCCAACTAAGCATCTACTAGCTACTACGACTAGGAATAATCTAAATATTAAGGTACAAAAATAGGCAACGGTACGAAGACTGTATTTAGATTTACAAAAAGACATAACGGATCGTAGTCCTTATTTACTATCCTAGTCGGGCCCCACTAGTTACCATTATCACAAAACCTGTGAAACAATATATACATTTCATTCATCCATTCACTATATGTGAATGGCCCATGCATTTTACAACGATAAACATGTAACCATGCATAACACGCGCAAACTAGTAACTAACTTAGGTGGTTAATCAAAATAACGAGCCTAATTAAAACTAGTCAAAGTTAAATATTTTATGTGATTAAAATGCAATTAGTTCATGAAATTAACGAAGCTCCCATTAAATTCTGTATCCAACTTAATAAATCCAATTAATTAAGTCGGTTAACCCAAATTTTATCAAAAAATATTTTTTGCAAGAGCCAGAAGAACCGAGGCCTAGCCTCGTTTACATAAATAAATAAAATAATTAAAATGGCCCCAATTACGCAAAACAATAGCCCACAACATACCACAAGTTCCTAGCATCACAGCCACGGGGATTGGCTTGCTAGGCACAAAGGTCGTGGTTGGCTAGCCTAGGGGGATGGGCTGCGCACCATGGCTGCCTAGCAGCCCTTAGGTGTTGTGGCTGAGCTTGCAGGCCTGTCTTCCTAGCAGAACGTGCCAAGCTTTCTGGCACCACACGCATCGCAGCAAGCTTCGCATGTTTGCGTGCATGCTGATGCTAGCAGCGTGGGGGATCGCTGCCTTGCTGCCCAGTAGCATGCGGGTACCCTCACACACCACACACGTCTTCTCGCACAGCCATAGCACCAAGCGCATCCTTGCATATACATCGTAGCACCATGCACCACACACACTAGCGCACCAACGAGGCAAGGCAGCCCACCACGCACCTCGGCTAGCCTAAGGGCGTGGCTTGGGCGATTTTGCCTCCATTTGCGTGCACTTGCCTCGGGATTTTAATTCCCGATTTATGTGTGACAAAAATTAATTCTAAATTTATTTTAGAGAAAATTTAGAGTAAAATGAAAATAAAACAAGTCCAACTTGATTAAATTCAATTTTAATAGTGCACAAGCCTAAATTATTCAAGAACCATTCTTAAAATCAATTTAGGTCTATCTTGATGCCTCAAAATTGAAGGGCTACACTCATAATTAATTTAACTAAATATAAATTAATAATGAGATTTAACAAAATTAAAAGGGTTGGAAAAATAAACCCTTTCATCCAATGAGAAATTTCCAACAATAACTTGCGTAAATTTGAAAAAATAACATCTTCCAACATGAAGATTAATTAAATTTCAATAACAAGTTTTGAATCTTTAGGACTTTAATCAATTAAAAATGATTAAATTAGAAAATTTGTTCAACATGGAGTTTAGCAATCAAAGTTCCAACCAAATAAACAATTAAAGATTGGATCTTTAAGATATTAGGGACTTCAAAATTACAAGATCACCATAAACATTCACACTTGAAGCAATTTATTTGCAAAAATGTGAAAATTTCAAGTTTATGTGAAAAATGAACTCACCAAATTAAGCACCAATTATGACTTCATAAACATTCTTAATGAGATTTATAATTGCAGTAGACTAGGGATGCAACCATACATTTAATCTACCTTTAACATGCCATAATTAATCAAGGTTTAAAGATTTAAAATTTTTCGTCAAAAACGAAAAACCCCTCGAAAAACATGTTTCTAAGTGGATTTTGGCATCTAGACAACCTTGAAAAAATAAAAAACGATTTAGAACATCGATTCCACCCAAAAATCACTATTTTTGAGTCGAAATCTAGGTTCGTCAGCCAAAATTAGTAAAAAATACGAGATTAAAACTAATTAAAACGAGCTTCTAATCTAATTAGAAAGCACAACAAGAAATTTAAATCCATTTTAAATCACCTAAAATAATTATTAGTTACAAAAATTAAAGTAAGCGCGGCTCCGATACCGCTGTTGGATTTCGTAGCGTCCAACGCTATGCGGAAGAGAAACCCGCCCAAGAGCCGCTCACTAATTAACGCAACTAAATATTTTATCATATAATTAACAACATAAGAGAGAGAAAAGGAAATGACATCCTTACTCTCGACGCGTGCTTCACTCCTATAGAGCTCGGACTTCAAAGCCTTAGCTCCTAAAGCGCGAGAGCCTCCGACAGAGTCCGCCCTCGAGACCCAACCCGAATGGCCTCTACCCCGAAGGTTAGTCGGGGCTAGACCAAGAAAAGACTAGAGTTTTACAAACTTAAAGGTTTTCTCACCTAAAGGGAGATGCCTTGCTGAGTTCAACTCAAGTGTCCCTTCCCAATCCCAAAAGATGGGTATTTATAGGGAAGGGAGCTCTTAAACTTCAATCTCCCATCTGTTTCGGGGTTTTCTGATGTCCTGCGGGAGAGTTACAATTCCGAGACTGGAACCGGACGCCTGTACCTGCAAAATAACGGAGACTCCTGTGAGCTTCGCCTCCAACGGTCAAGTTAGTACCTGATTAAGGAGTAATTAATGCGGAATTTAAAGTGATTTGGTCTCTCTAGGTGAGAGTGTTTAATGTAGGTAATCTGCTTTGTTAGCGAGATCAGCCGGTTATTACTGTGTGTAATTAATGTGTTTTTACCGTAACGTTTCTCTTCTCTTTCTGTGATTCCCTTAATGAGGATTAAGGGAGGTATTTATAACCTTGGGAAACGTGCCCATCCTAAGTTTAGGTAAACCTAGGGCCGATTGGGCTTCCCTCAGAAGTTGGGCCTGGATGGTCGGTTTCTCCATTAGGCATGGAGTATGCCACATGTCTTGACATAACAGGTCCAAGGTGGACGAATAAGCGCGTGCCACGTGGGAAGCCCTGACTGTTCCAACTGGGGGACACTTGGAAGGACCTGATTGGTCCACGTGGCGCATTCCGATTGGTGGGAGCAAAATCCGCTAATTATTTGCCCCTCACAGGTGGCACGTGATTGGTCACGTGTTACCTGTGACAGGTGTCGCACTGTAACAGGCGACGGCCTGCTACAGGTGTCAGTCGGCGAAAGGACGAGAGATTTTCCCGCCCAAATTTTGAATTCTGAAAGTGACCCTTCGCCTTCTCACTTCGCCTATATAAGGGAGAGTTCTCTTGAGTCATTTTCACACTTTGAGAACTTTTTGAGAACATTCGGACCCCTGAACTTGCTCTGACATTTTGGACCTTTTCTGCCTACCGCCTGTTCTGACAAGCCGACTGCACAGGATTTCCAGAACTTCATCAACCGTCACTCGTTCAGGTAACTCAGTTCTCTTACTCTTAATTTTCTTTTTATTTTCTGAAATGGCACCACGGAAGCACACGACACGACCTAGGTTAGTGATCAGCCGGTCACCGGGGACGGCTGAATCTAGGACTAGGAGTGCCGCCTGCCCTTTTCCGGACCCATCTTTGCCCTTTATACAAAGTCCGACTGTATCTGTGTCTATGCAGAGCAGGATGGCCAGAACGAAAAAGACAGCTAGGATCTCAAATTCAGACGGCTCCTCCCACAGGGTGCCGCTTAGTGAAACATCTGACCAGGCGCCAGATGTGGAAGTGAAACAAGGCGGCCTGGATGCCGACAATTCTGTGGGGGGAGTCATAGTGACCCCTTCCCATTTAACAGTTAACAAATCTGCTCCTTTTCAAAGAGAGGAGGCGGGCCCCTCCGGGAGAGGGGAGGAGTCGTCCTCTTCGGACTCGTCAGAGGACGATTCTGAGTCAAGCTCTTCTGGCCATGCTTCTTTGGGTACAGAAGAGAAAAACAGCCGCCTGCAAGAGGCGAGACTTTCTCACGCAGTTGAGAAGGGGGACAATTGGGCGGAACCATCCGCCTCTTACCGAGAGCTAAATACCCCCTACTACTGCACGGTACCTCGGGGCCGAATCACAGCCATGCAAGAGAAAATGGAGAGCTTTATTGCAAACCACACCATGGGCCCCGATTTTCTAGTGTTTGTGCCGGATCCAGAAGACACAGTCGTCTGGCCGGCTGGTTCCAGTTATGAAAGCGCCTGCTTTGGCTGCTACGAGGCGGCCATCAAGGCAGGGCTTCGCTTCCCATTACATCCGGCTGTTTAGCGGATTTTGGATGGGTATGAGTTGGGGTTATGGCAGTTAGCCCCAAACTCCTGGGTCAACGTACTCGGCTATGTGGCCGGGTGCGAACTGCACGGGGTGGAGCCGAGCTTCGAGGCTTTCTCCCATATGAATTATCTCAGCCGGACCCCTAAGACAGGCGGTACCGGCTGGTATCAATTGACAAGCCACAGGGGCTACCTCGTGACGAGAGGTAAAGCAAACAAGTGGAAGGACTGGCGGAGCACCTTCCTCATCATTGAGAGTTCAGACATTGAGCTGAACAAGCGCTTCAATAGGTGGAACAGGAATCCGCCCCTTCTTGCAGGCGGCCGTAGCATGCCGCCTGTTCCCCCCAAGGCTAAGAAAGAGATCCTTGATAAAGGACTCTTTAAAGTAGAGTCGAGGGTCGACTCTACTTCAGGGGTACGAGAGCAAGTACCCCTGCACTGCGTCCCGAGCTTCAAGTGGCTCTATGACGAGTACTTTTTGGCCGCCTGCGGCCTCAGCAGTCGGTGCTCAAGAGGTAGTCGGCCTGTCGAATACTCTGTTGTTCCATACATTTGTTGTTTATCTTTTATTAACTTTGCTGTTTGTTTTTTCAGCTGACGCCATGAGCAAAATCACCGCCTCCAAGACTGCGGCGGCCATGTTGCAGGCCTCTATTATGCAACAAGCTTCAACCGACTCCCCCAAAAAGGGGGCACCCTTGGTGAGCTCCGAACCTTTCACCCTCTTTTTGGAGTGTTTATGAATATACTGACTTTTTTCTTCTGTTTTAGACGGGTGCTCCAAGAGCTTCATCTTCCCAACAGCCGGACCCCAAGGCCCGGAAGACGACTGTTGGGAGCTCTCCTGGTTCTGCCAGGAAACAAGTGGCGGCTGAGAAACAGCCGGCCACTTCTTCTAAAACTCCAACTGGGCCGCCTAGAGGTATGAAGTTGTCCTTGTAAATTTTAGACTTGCTCCCTTTTTTACTAAGTCTAATCCGTTTGTTTATGCTTGATGCAGCCGGCCCCCAGGAGCCTGACTTGGTAGAGATGGCCAAGTCTATGATCAGGGCAGTTCCTCCAGCTGAAAGGGAGGCGGTCAGGGGTGTCGGCACCCTTGATCTTGACGGGATTGCAGGGGTCCTTGCTGAGGTATACTTAGCATATTTTTGAGTATTTGAAATTCTGGACGCTTGTTTTCTTTTGTGTTTGGAAACTGACGCCTGTTTCTTTGTACTTAGGCCCTGCCGAGTGAACGGCCTTCGCAAGTCACTTGATCGGAAGAACAAAGAGGTAAAGGCTGCAAAAGCTATGGCCGCCTCTGACTGTGATAAGGCAATGTTTCAAATTGCCCAAAATGAAGTACTGACCATTGATATTCTTTATTATCAGGCGCAGGCTACCGCCGCTGTTTGGGCTCAGTTAGAGGCGGCCCAGAAGAAGAATGACGAGCTGGAGGCGACCATCACAAATCTCAAGGCTGAGCTGAAACCTCTTCGCCTGAAAATGTACTCTTACGAAGCCATGGAGAAATCCTTGGCCAGCGTAAAGGAACGCCTGGTGACCCAGGAGAAGAGTCTTACCCAAGAGCTCTCGGAAAAGGCCGAGCAAGAGAAGAAAGAGCTGGTCCGGGAGATGATGGAAGACTCCGCTCAAATCCAGCGCATGACCTGGGGCCGCCTCTTCCCAGTGCCGACTTTGCCTCTTGGGAAAGAACGTACCGCCAGTGTTCGGATACATATAATCAAGAGATCCTGGCGGCTGCTGAAGAAGAGGCGTTGGGGGAAGCGTTGGAGGAGGAGGAGCCGGTAGTGGCGCTTGTGCCGCTTGGGGGTAAGGCATCAAAAAAGGATGCAGCTGAAGCCGAGTCCAGCAAGAAGAGTGATGACCAGGCGGCAGCTGCTAATACTGAACTTCCCCCTTCTTAAGCTTTATGTATTCTTTCCACGGCCTGCGTGCCGTTTGCTTTGTATTTACCCGGCCAGGGGGCCGGGGCTTTGAATATTTTGCTGGTCTTTAATGACCGGCTTATTTTTAATGAATTTTTATTTTGCTTCAAATTTGTCTAAGTATTCCATATCTAATATCCAATTGTTCACTAGACCGACTGTTTTACATGGCCGAACGTTGCAGACAGGTACGGATAGTTAGTACGCCGCCTATGCCCCTGGACGACTGGTTGTCTGTTTCCAGGATAGACGATCAGTCGGCCATTTATCCAATCAGTATTCGAACTATTTTGTCTGGATCCTTTTTAGGCAGGCGGTCCTGTCATTTGTAAATTTAACCAAGTAGGAAAGTGGTCTGACCAAGTAAATAGAGTATTACCTAGTCGTCAAGGAACTGAGTAGTAGAGATAACAAGCGGCGGGTACCGGTTGTTTCCCTTTATTGCCAATGTTTGTTGGCTTTTAACTCATAATTTGTTAACCTAGCAAGAGTAGTGGTTGAGAGCCCCTGTTTGTTAAAAACAGGCGGACGACTCATACCTTTTAGGCTCCATACTAAGTTTGAGTGACTATTAAGTTAACATAGGAGTTACTTAGTCTTCGTCACAATCTAGATTGAGTAGTAGAGGTACCAGGCGGCTGAGGCCGGCTGATCCCCTTGATTTGCCAATGTTTGTTGGCTATTAACTCAATAGGTTACCTAGTAGGAATAGGGGTTTGAGTGCCCCTGTTAGCCAAAAAACAGGTGGTCTACTCAAACCTTTTAGGTTCCATACCAAATTTAAGGGAGTGACTATGAGTTAACGTTGGAGTTACTCAGTCGCCGTCACTTTTCCTTGAGAAGTGGAGGTACCAGGCGGTGTAGGCCGGCTAGACCCCTTGATTCGCCAATGTTTATTGGCTATTAACTCAATAGGTACCCCCTGCATTTATCCCAAGTAATACAGGCGGTCATCTGACTCAGATGTCAACTGCTACCACTGGTTTGGTTAGTGATAGAGTTATCCTTGTCTCAAAAACGGCTACGTGGTTGCCCTTGGGGACAGTCGTATAGGTGCCGTGTAATTAGTTTATAGAACAATGTTCCACCCAAAAGGGAGCTGCTCTCTGCGACGAATTTCATCCGGAAGGATGCCGTCGGACGCCTGCTATGATGTTGGGACAGATCGTATTAGTTTTGTAGATTTGATCAGTTGGCTTGGCACCTGGTCTGATCATTCGGCCTGTGGCCTTGGTAAGTTCTTGGTGAACGTAGGTGCTAAGTAAAAGGAGGGTAGCCGCCTGTTAGGCACAGGGTCGGCCAAGCCCTAATCTTTTTAGCTAAGTATTAGGGGGGTGGCTATGTGTTTGGAACCAGTCGGCCATCTTCTTATGGAGAGTAGCCGACTATATGCCCAGACGACATGCCCCTATTGTGAGTGAAATACTCAATGGAGAGTAGCCGACTGTAAAGGTGCAGACGGCATGCCCCTCTGAAGATAGAGTGAAAAACTCAATGGAGCGTAGCCGACTGTAAAGGTACAGACGGCATGCCCCTCTGAAGATAGAGTGAAAAACTCAATGGAGAGTAGCCGACTGTAAAGGTACAGACGACATGCCCCTCGTAGTACAAAATTGAATAGTAAGTGCAAACTTTTATTAAGTAGCTCTTTACTTTACATCATTCAAAAGAAATATTTCTTAAGATTATCTACATTCCAAGTTCGAGGCAACGGTTGTCCGTCTGGTGTTTCCAGACGGTAGGTACCGTCCCTGACATCCTCATAGATTCGGTAGGGTCCTTCCCAGTTGGGAGTTAGTTTGCCAGACTCATTAGCCCTACCAACTGCTTCCATTTTTCTAAGTACAAAGTCCCCTACTTTGAGTGGACGCCTGTGTACTTTTTTGTTGTATGATCTAGTCATTCTCAGGCGATAGATCTCATGGCGCAAGACAGCATTGCCCCTCTTTTTCGGAAGTGAGTCTAATGCCAGGCGCATGGCTTCCCAGTTTGCCTCTTCGTCATATAGCATTACTCGAAGAGTCGGCTCGTAGTGTTCTATTGGAAGAACAGCTTCCGCACCGTAAGTTAGGAGGAATGGAGTTTCTCCAGTTGCCCCTTTTTCAGTCGTCCTAATGGCCCAGAGAACATGTGGTAGTTCATCCGCCCATAGGCCGCCTGCTCGTTCAATCTTTTTCTTGAGACCGTTTGAGATGATTTTATTAAAGGCTTTTACCTGGCCGTTTGCTTGTGGACGGCCGACAGATGCAAAGTAGTTTGGAATTCCTTGATCACCCAACCAGCTTTTGAGAACAGGCGTCTCAAATTGGGGACCATTATCAAAAACCATAGACATGGGAACCCCGAACCGAGTGATGACATTTTTCCAAATGAATGAAATTACATCTTTCGTCTTGATTCCCTTTACAGCCTCCGCCTCTACCCATTTAGTGAAGTAGTCGACGGCAACAAGTATGTACCTCCTTCCGCCTGTAGCAGGCGTATATGGACCCAGAATGTCCATGCCCCACTTAGCAAACGGTAGTGGGCTGTGAATGGTAGTGAGGTCAGTAGCCGGACGGTGAATTAGTTTGCCAAACCTTTGGCACTTGTCACATTTTTTCACCATCTCCATTGCATCTGCTTCCAAAGTAGGCCAAAAGTAGCCCTGTCGCCTTGCCCTTTGAGCAAGCATCCTACCACCTATATGAGAAGCACAGTAACCAGAGTGAAGATCGTCTAGTATCTCTCGTCCCTTTTCTGGAGTAACACACTTTAAGAAGGGTTGAAGGTACCCCTTTTTGTGAAGTTCTCCCTTTATCATTTCAAAACAGGTGGCTCGTTTTTTCAGTGCTGCCGCCTGTTGAGTATCATCCGGCAGTGTACCGTTTGTCAGATATGCCCTGATTGAATCCATCCAGGTTGAGCTTCTGTCTAGGATTCCAATAGGGTTTTCCTCGATGCTTCTCTTCTCCATTACTTCCCAAAAAACAGTTCGAGGAGTATCAGAGGAGGCGAATGATGCTAATTTTGACAGTGCATCCGCCTGGTTGTTTTCTGATCTCGGCACTTGGATCAGATGGAAATCCTCAAGGGAGCCGACTGCTTGTCGGACCGCCTGTAAATACTTGATCATGGCCGGATGGGTTGCTTCGTATTCGCCATTGTACTGACTCACTATCAATTGTGAATCGGAACAGGCGTCTATTTTTCTTGCCCCTGCCGCCTTGCACATGCGGATCCCGGCTAGTAAAGCTTCATATTCTGCCTCATTGTTTGAAGCCTGAAAACTGAAGCGTAGAGCATACTCGTACCTGTCGCCCTCTGGCGACTGACATATGACGCCTGCTCCACAACCATTTGAAGTAGAGCTTCCGTCCACATATACCTTCCATACTTGGTCTGGAACTTGAGAGTCAGGAGGACGAGTCATCTCTACAATAAAATCAGCAAAGGCTTGCCCCTTCACTGCTTTTCTAGGCTCAAATGTAACTTCGAGGCTCTGTATTTCTATGGCCCATTTGATCATTCGGCCTGACGACTCCATGATGGTAAGTGGACGCTTGATAGGTTGGTCTGTATACACGACGACTGCATGTGCCAAAAAGTAGGGCTTCAATTTTTTAACAGCCATGAAGAGTGCAAGACCAAATTTCTCCACTAGGGGATACCTCAACTCGGCATTTTTCAGTACATGACTGACAAAGTAGACCGGGAGCTGACAGCCGTCTCTTTCAGCAAGGAGAACAGCGCTTAACGCATGATCAGAGACGGCCAGGTACATGTAGAGAACCTCTTTGGGCAAAGGGCTAACCAGCCTCGGCAAGGAATGCAAGTGAACTTTTAATTTCTGGAAGGCGGCCTCAGCATCCGGCCCCCATTCAAACCTTGCCTTTTTCTTAATTGCCTGGAAAAAGTATAGGCATTTGTCGCCTAATCGGCTTAGAAATCTTCCCAAGGCCGCCAGACAACCTGTTAACTTCTGAACCTCTCGGACGGTACGAGGCGACTGCATGTCAATGACCGCCTGCACCTTCTCAGGGTTCGCCTCTATTCCTCTCTAATTGATAAGGAATCCGAGAAATTTCCCAGACTCAACTCCAAATACACATTTCTTGGGATTGAGCATGACATGGTGCCGCCTGAGTGTGGCGAAAGTTTCTCGGAGGTCCGACAGATGATCTTTCTGAAGTTTAGTCTTGACAATCATATCATCAATGTATGCCTCGACGTTTCTCCCAATCTGATCAAAGAACACAGTGTTTATCATTCGTTGGAAGGTAGCCGGGGCATTCTTAAGACCAAACGGCATGACCGTGTAACAGTATAACCCCTGATCAGTGACGAAAGCCGTCTTCTCCTGATCTTTCTTCCATAAAGGAATTTGATGGAAACCAGAATAGGCGTCCATAAAACTCATCAAGGCATGGTCGGCTGTTGAGTCGACCAGGTTATCAATTTTAGGCAGAGGGTAACTGTCTTTGGGGCACGCCTTGTTTAAGTCTGTGTAGTCTACACACATTTGCCAGGTGCCATTCGGCTTTTTAACAAGCACCACATTTGCAACCCAGTCTGGGAAGTAACATTGCCGAATGAACCCTGCATCAAGTAATTTTTTAACTTCGGCGGCTGCCGCCTGACTTCTTTCTTCGCCATGGTTCCGCTTCTTTTGCCGTATCGGCTTCTTTTTCGGATCCACGGCCAGTTTATGTACCGCCAGATCAGGACTAATGCCTGGCATTTCATGGACTTCGAATGCAAAGATGTCCTTGTATTCTTTCAATAGGTTGTGAAAGTTGTCACCAAGGTTTCTCAGAGCAGTCGTCCCAACTTTGACTGTTCGGTCAGGACGTGAGTCGTCTAAGATCAGGTCCGCATGCTCACCAGCCGGCTGAGGGCGGAACTCATCCGGCCGCTCCTCTGCCAATGATTGCTATTTTCTTGCTTTTCTTGCGGCCCCTGTCTGGGATGCCTTTCTCTTTTTGCCGCCTGCTTCTTGAACAGGCGCACTCTCCTTGTCAAGGTCTGTTTTTTCACCGCTTGACCCAGTAGCCATAACAGTGGGCTTGACATCCGAGAGATAGCACTCTCGGGCCATCCTCTGATCTCCCCTTAGGGAGCCGACTGTTCCATTATCCCTCTCAAACTTGAGCAACATAAGAGATGGGATTATAACAGCCTTGGAATTATTCAGGGTAGGTCGACCCAGAATCATGTTGTAGGCCGAGAGTTCCTCTACTACCAGGAACCGGACTACCATGTGTCGTCCTTCCCCTTTTTCGCCCAGGCGGATGGGTAAATCTACTCGTCCCAGTGGGTGGACGACTCCTCCTCCAAACCCTACTAAAGGGTGGGAGGCCGGATGTATGCAATCAGTCTGATATTTTAGTTTCGACAGACATTTGCTACTGATGAGATCTGAGGAGCTTCCGGTATCTATGAGGATTCGGCCAACTCTCTGGTTGGCCACTTTACATTCAATAACGAGAGGGTCGTCATGCGGCCCCCTTACCCCTCCTAGATCTTCTTCAGTGATGACAATCTCAGGAAATGAATATTTGGACGATCGTTCTTGGTGAACGGAATTTACATCTAACCGCCTGATATTGTCTTTGTTGCCCCTAATAGTGGGGCCGCCTCCTGAGAAGCCGCCTGCAATGGTGTAGACGACTGCATCATCTGTATCAGAGCTGTCGGCCTGCTGATTCTTTTTGGCCGACTGCTTTTTTGAGGAAGTGTTCCCCGTAGATTTCTTGACATAAGTGTCAAGATCACCTTGCTCAGCCAGGCGGTCTAGGTACCGCATGAGACTGATGCAGTCATTGGTGTGATGACCAACATCATCATGATAAGCACAGAATTTATCTTGGTTCTGGTTGTTTGCAGAACCCTTCATGGGGACCGGCTTCTCAATTGAGATCCGTCCCTTGATTTCTTTTAGGATAAACTGGTTATCCTTGTTAAACGCATACTTTGGGGAGTATGGTTGAATTCTTTTTTCTTTTTCTGGGCCGGCTGTTTAGAGGAATCAGCCGCCCAGACCTCTTTTCTTTTCTCATCTTTGTTAGACGACTGTTTCTGTCGTCCTTCTCTTTTGTCGAACCTTTTGCCGTCCGACTGTTTTATCGTACAAAGATCAGTTGCCTGTATATAGGCTTCTGCTTCAATCAAGGCCTCTTGAAGAGTCGCCACCCTTTTTCGAACCAAATCAAATTTGAAGGTAGACCCGTCTTTGAGACCTCTGAAAAAGTCAGTATAAGCTACCTCATCCGGTAACCCTTGAATCTGTATTCTCATCAGGTTAAACCGCCTGATGTAAGAACGAAGCCCCTCCTTCTCACCCTGCTGAATTGTTCCCAAATAAAGGGTCGTTTTCTTCGCAGGGATGTTCATGGCGAAGTTGGAGGCAAATAAGTAAGCAAGCGTCCTGAAGCTATTTACACAACCAGTCGGCAGGTTGCCGAACCATTGCTGTGCGATTCCTTTGAGATTCGCTGGGAAACACTTGCACCAGGTGGGATCATCCAACCCTTGAAGGTACATCAGGTTGGTGAATGCCATCAGATGGTCTTCTGGGTTAGTAGTGCCGTCATAGGCGCCTACTAGTACATTTTTCACTTTGGCCGGCTGAGCGGCTTCAGTAATTTCCTTGGAGAAGGCCGACAGCTGTTCACCAAGTCTAAGCAACCGTAGCTGCCAGTCCATAGGTTGGACGTTTTTTGCTGCAGGTCCACCAAACGGAGGTGGCTGCAAAAAATACTGTTGTTGCGGCACAAATGGTAAGTTTGGTACCGCCTGGTCACTATGAAAGCCGGACTGACGGGAGGTGCCGCCTGACTGACTCTCATGGTACGACTGAGTATGCCTCATCGAGGCATTTCGCAAACTGTCTTGAAAGTTTGAAGTAGAGGCCGACTCTGACAATCGGTCACTCTTCTTCTGCTCTAGCAGTAGCCGAGCATCTGTGAATGTTTGCTTCGACCCGTCCGCCTGAATATGACGAACAGGTTTCCTATTTCCTGTAGGATAACGGAATTTTGTGAAATCAAGGGCAGGTGGCTCCCGCTTCCTAGATTTAGGATGAGGAGTCGCCTCTCGCCCTTGAACTGGCTTCCTCTTCAGTGAAGTGGAGGGTTTCTTGGCCGACTGCTCCTTGACTGGAGCAGGCGGCTTCTTGTTGATCAACTCTTGAATCTCTCCCTTGAAGTCCCTCATGAAGGTCATGAGTTCGTTCCTTGTGATGGGAGCAGACCCATCAGTCGGCTGTTGCCGAAAAGGCGGTGCGCCTGCTGGCTCGCTTCCTGTTTTAAGATGCTCCCGTTCCCTCCTTTCGGTATGACGGGTACGTCGGGCCCTTAGGGTCCCGTCTGAAGCTGTATGAGCTTCAACTTCAAATTCACTTTCGGTATCATGGTCCGACTGAACTTGAGGGTCGTCTAGGGGACGCCTCTCTTCAGGAGTCGGTACAGACTTGGATGCCATCTCAGAAGTACTCTCCCCACAGACGGCGCCAAATGTTTCGGGGTTTTCTGATGTCCTGCGGGAGAGTTACAATTCCGAGACTGGAACCGGACGCCTGTACCTGCAAAATAACGGAGACTCCTGTGAGCTCCGCCTCCAACGGTCAAGTTAGTACCTGATTAAGGAGTAATTAATGCGGAATTTAAAGTGATTTGGTCTCTCTAGGTGAGAGTGTTTAATGTAGGTAATCTGCTTTGTTAGCGAGATCAGCCGGTTATTACTGTGTGTAATTAATGTGTTTTTTCCATAACGTTTCTCTTCTCTTTCTGTGATTCCCTTAATGAGGATTAAGGGAGGTATTTATAACCTTGGGAAACGTGCCCATCCTAAGTTTAGGTAAACCTAGGGCCGATTGGGCTTCCCTCAGAAGTTGGGCCTGGATGGCCGGTTTCTCCATTAGGCATGGAGTATGCCACATGTCTTGACATAACAGGTCCAAGGTGGACGAATAAGCGCGTGCCACGTGGGAAGCCCTGACTGTTCCAACTGGGGGACACTTGGAAGGACCTGATTGGTCCACGTGGCGCATTCCGATTGGTGGGAGCAAAATCCCCTAATCACCATCCATGTGGGAGAGTTGGTAAAATGCATTTTATCCAATTTACTTTTAATTCAAAAGTCAAATTTAAATGCAAGTGAATCAACAAATAACAAGTGTCAAGGGGTGAGCAAGGGGTTAGGTGAGGACCAAAAGGGGGGAACATTCTCCCTTTTCTCCCCAAGAAAACCCACACTCACATGCCTCTCACATGCATATCCAACAACAAGCAAGATCAACCACACACACATGTGCTACACGCATACGCTGGCTCACGCACATTGTGTGGCTGGGCACAAGCGCAATGCGTGGGTGGCCCGTTGTGCTGGCATTGCTAGCTGCTGCTTGCGCTATGCATTGCACAGCTTGCCTAGCCCACAGCATACCCGCATGATGGGCATTGACGAAAGGCTTGGAAAGCTGTCAACCCTGCTGCGCGACACAACCAGCACATGCACAGGCTAGCTTGCGTGCTAGGCCTTGTGCTGTGTGGCATTGCTGCTCGTATGGCCTAGCATGCTTGCTAGGTCCTCGCTGCCCATAAGGCACCTGGTGCCACGCCCCTGCTATCCCAGCCATGCGTGCTGATACTAGCTAGCATGCGATTAGGCGTAGTAGTCCCGCAAGCATGCTCGGCCAGTAAGTCTAGCACGTACATGCATGCTTGGCTTGCGGCATAGCTATGTATGCGGTTGGTGCCCTATGCTAGCCTAGCCTTCGCATGGCTAGGCCAATGCAAAGCTACGGCTTAGCTTAAACTTTTCATTTGCTTGATTTCTCGTCTCGTCGAATTCTAAACACGACTCAACTTGTGACGCTTAGTTTCAACGCTCTAAGCTCGACATCCGACGTCTTCGTTTGTAATACTCTAACAACTCATTTAATCCTTCGGATTGATTCATCGCCTCGGATCGGTTACTCGATTGGGTGTGACCTGAAGGGTTTAGTCAAGATTAAGCTGTAATATTAATTACATATTAATATTACTAATCGGAAGCGGCCTCCACCTAGGCATTCCGATCACTTGACCTCAGTGAAGAATTAGCTTTCTTATAATTCTGAAACTTTTATCGGAATAATACACTTGTTGGAAGGACACCATTCCTTTCATTAGGTTCCTTTTTAATCTTGTTGCTAATTCAAGTGATCACAACTATTTAGGACTATGTGTGCATTAATATTCAACCAATGCAGCCAAAAATAGTTTAGAGCAAATTGAATCTTTGTTTTTATGCCTTTGTGATCGCTGGAAATACTTTTCACTATAAGAATCGATTAGAGGCCAATACGGGCGAATGTGTCTCCATGACTCACTTCGTACCATCATCCCCGATCCTCCTTTCGTGGTTCCAAACATTATGGAGTTAGTAATCTTATGGATTATGAATGGGGTGCAACCTTCACGGGTCAATTGTTGTTTCCTTATAATGATCCGTGAACGGTTTACAAGTTCCTTAAATTACCTTGCTCCCTACTTTCCTTGTCCCTAAATGTATAATGTTAATTCCCACTTCCTATTATTATCAGGCATTTTCACACATGCTTAGGTACGCGCGCTGCATTTGAAGCCGACAATAATGGATCAAATTGTGGAGATAATTAAGTTTGTTCTTTTGGATTGTCGTTTTATCATAACAAGAGGTACTAACGATCTTTGGGCTAGTATAATAAGCCAATTAGAACTAGTCCTATAATGTCACAAAAAGGGAATAGATTAAACATAAGAAGAAAAGGCTCACGTTGGGATTTTCTTCTTATGCGGTCGGCTATAAGGGAGAGTTTTAGTGGGTTTGGGTTTCCTACCTAGTCTAGGTGCCTAGGGTTTGATTTAACAGTTTATTATTCAACAAACTCTAATTAGCAAACACAAAGCCTAGCCCTTAGTCTCTCTCTCTCGTTCGTCCCTCTATGTGTGTGTGTCGTGTGTGTGTGCACGCTTGTGGGGGTTTGTGGTCAGTTGGCCGTTAAAGGTGGTGATCGTGGTGGTTTCCCCTCTCACTTGACCAATCTAATATTGGTAGATGTTCAATCGAACCCTGTGGACTAAGTAGATGAACAACGCTTGGGGCTATATTTGATTTGGGTAAAAATACCCATGTCACGTGACCCAATCATAATGGGACACGTGTCACCCTAGAACAGGTCTAGTAAAGGCCACTCACCAGTTGACACGTGGCACTCCAAATCAGTATAGGCGGCCTTCAGGGCCTAATTCCCTAGACTACCAAAAAGCAGCGCAGCCCATCAGTCCTACGTTTCCGTAGCCTAGGATGGGGAAAAAATTCTAATGACCCTATAAATAAGGATATTTACTTCACTTTGGAGAGGACATTTAATGATTGCACAATAATCAATTCTCTTACATCAAAGAAAAAACACTCGATCTTGGAATCCGAGAAGATCCCACTCTTTTTTCGCACTTTTTTACATTCTCCGTACACGTTCTAACTTGATCATCGGAGGCAGAACTCCACCTTATCGGAGTCTTCGTTGTTTTGCAGGTACCTCTCCCGAGGGACACAAAAAACCCCGAAACATTTGGCGCCATTTGTGTGGAAAGTACCTCTAAGATGGCTTCACAACAGTCTCTACCGCCTCCTAATGAAAAATGGCCTACGGCCGAAGCTGAGGTCTATTCGACCATGACAGTGATGACGACTTTGAAGTTGAAACGTATGTGGCCGCTGATGGGTCACTTAAAACTAAACGCACCTATCCCAAGGATAGAAGGGAATGGGGCGATGATCAATCCGGTCTAAGTAAGTCAACTGGAGAGCCGTCTGGACAAAACTAGGCGGCGGAAGGCACAACCCTAATTACTCGAGACAAGCTCATGAAATTCATGACAAGTTTCAAAAGGGGTTAAAGGACCTGATCAACAAAAGGACGGCTGACTCCAATAGGGGTCAGTCAGCCAAGAAGCCTTCTCTCTTTAAGAGGAACAGGCCAGTCAGGGAATGCTAGCTCACTCCGCATCCTAAATCAAAGGAGGGGCAGTGTCCCTTGATTGATCTTTCTAAGATCCGATTCCCCAAAAGAAGGAAGAGGAAGGCCATCCGGCATGTCCAGCCAGATGTCTTAAAGAGGACATACTTTGATGTCTGGTTCCTAATCGAGCAGAAGAGAAACCAGCAGTTGTCTGAGTCGGCTTCAACGTCAAGTTACCCAGACAACTTCCAGAATACCTCAATGAGGTATTATTAATCTGTACGAGAAAGTCAATCAGGAGGCTTGTTTGTCACACTAGCCCTTAGATGATCCATTTGGCCCCGTTGTGCCTCAGCAACCATACATGCCGTTTGGAAAACCTTACATGTAACTGGCCCTTTTTGGGGGGTCAGGCGGCACAAAACGTCCAACCTTTTGACAAGAAGCTCCGTCTGTAAAACTTGGGAGACAACCTTCTGCGTTCTCCAAGGAAATAACCTAGGCGGCACAGCCAGTCGAGGTTAAGAATGTCATGGTGGGTACTTATGATGGTACCACCAACCCTGAAGACCACCTCATGGCCTAAACCAACCTCATGTACTTGCAAGGGTTGGATTACGCCACTTGGTGCGGATGCTTCCCATTTACATTAAAGGGTGTCGCCCAACAATGGTTCGGCAACTTGCTAGCTGGCTACATCAATAGCTTCAAGACGGATGCGTTTTTATTTGCTTCTAACTTCTCTATGAATATCCCTGCTAAGAAAACAAGTCTTGACTTGGGTGCAGTGCAGCAGGGGGATATAGAAGGGCTGCGGTCGTATGTGAGGCGGTTCAATTTTATGAGAATCCAGCTTCAAGGGCTGTCTGACGATAAGGCTTATACAGACTTCTTCAAGGGTCTGAAGGATGGCTCGACTTTTATGTTTAACCTCGTTAGATAGAGGGTTGCCACCCTCTAGGAAGCGTTGATTAAGGCAGAAGCTTATATACAGGTGACCAAGCTCTGCTCCATCAGTAATCAGACGGACTCTAAGAAGTCTAACTGAAAAGAGAGTCGGTAAGCTTAGCTAGCTAAGAAAGTTGAAGAGAATAATAAGAGAAAAGAGATCTAGGCGGTTACGACTCTAATCAGCCGTCCCAGAGACTAGATGTCAGTTCAGTTGATGAGTGCTAGGCGTCTACTGACACCTTCCCTAAGGTTATCATCACTAAAAAGGACAGGGGCAAGGTCCGTCGACCGCATGATGACCCCGTTGTCATTGAGTGCAAAGTGGCCAACCAGAAGATCGGCCGGATCCTCATTAACACCGGGAGCTCGTCTAACATCATCAGCCACAAGTGCTTGTCAAAGTTGTAGTACAAGCCAAGCAGAATGCACAAGGTGTCTCACCCCTTGGTTGGTTTTATAGGTGGGGTGGTGCACCTAGTCGGACGGATTGACCTACCCATCCTGCTGGGAGAGAAAGGAGAAGGACGCCACATGGTAGTCCGGTTCTTGGCCGTAGAGGAGCTGGCTGCCTATAATTTGATATTGGGTCGTCCGACTCTGAACGAATCCAAGGTCGTTATTATTCCATCCCTCATGCTGGTGAAATTTGAGAAGGATGATGGGTCTGTTGGCTCCCTGAACTGGGATTAAAAGACGGCTAGAGAGTGTTACCTCTTAGATGTCAAGCCCACAGTGGCCAAAACTTGCCATGGATCCCAAAAAGAAGCTGATTAGGCAAAAGAAAAGAAACCATGACGAGGAGAGAAGTCCGGTGGCAACCGCCGAAGTGAAAAAGATGTTGGACGCCGGGTTCGTTAGGCTGTTTTACTTCCCAGATTGGGTTGCGAATGTTGTGCTTGTAAAGAACCTGAATAGTATCTGGCGCATGTATGTTTATTACACTACCTTAAACAAGGCATATCCAAAGGATAGTTATCCAATTCCAAAGATCGACTGGTTGACTTTACTACAAGACATGCTTTGATGAGCTGTAAGGACGCCTAATCAGGCTTCAACCAGATACCCTTCTGGAAAAAAGATCAAGAGAAGACGTCATTGGTCACTGATAAGGGGTTATTCTGCTATAATGTGACGCCGTTTGGCTTGAAAAATGCGCCTGCTACTTTCCAACCAATGATTAATACAATCTTCATTAATCAAATTAGGAGGAATGTAGAGGAGTACATTGATGACATGATAGGTAAATCCAAGCTATAGACGGATCACCTTGCTGACCTCCGAGAAACCTTCACCACACTCAGGCGACACAAGGTCATGCTCAATCCCAAGAAGTGTGTCTTTGGTGTTGAGGCTGGGAAGTTTATTGGATTTTTAATTGATCAAAGGGGAATAGAGGCCAACCCAGAAGAGATATAGGCGGTCATTGACATGAAGTCACCCCGCAATGTCAAAGAAGTTCGAAAGTTAACAGGTTATCTTGCGGCATTAGGGAGATTCCTCAGCCGGTCAAGTGACAAGTGCCTCTATTTGTTCTAAGCTATCAAAAAGAAGACTAGGTTTGAATTGGGGGATAATGTTGAGGTGGCCTTTCAGAAATTGAAAGAACACTTGCACTCTTTGCTGAGGCTTGTTAGCCCTCTGCCAAAGGACGTGCTTTACATGTACTTAGCCATATCAAACCATGCTCTCAGTGTTGTTCTCCTTGCTGAGAGAAACGGCGTTCAGCTCCCGGTCTATTTCATCATCCATGTTCTTTGAAATGATGAACTACGGTACCCAACGGTTGAAAAATTTGGCATAGCTCTTTTTTAGGAAGTCAAGAAGTTGAAGCCTTACTTCTTGGCACATCCGGTTGTGGGCTACACAGACCAACCCCTTAAGTGGCCAATAACAACCTTAGAGTCATTTGGTAGGATGCTCAAATGGGCTATCGAGATGCAAAATCTTAAAATCTCTTTCGAACCTAGGAAGGTAGTGAAGGATCAGGCGTTTTCCGAGTTCATTGTCGAAGTGACAAGGCCGGCTGAGGTGAAGAATCTAGACCAAGTTTGGACAGTGTATGTAGACGAAAGCTCTACTATGAACGCCTGTGGTGCCGAGGTTATATGTCAGTCCCCTTCAGGGGACAAGTTTGAATATGCACTATGGTTCAAGTTTCATGTCTCAAATGACAAGGCATAATTTGAAGCCTTGTAAGCCGGTATCCGCATGAGCAAGGCGATTGAGGCAAGAAAAATTAACGCCTTCTCTGATTCACAATTGGTCGTTATCCAGTACCATGGTGACTATAAGGCCACTAATCCGGCCATGATCAAATATTTGCAGGCGGTCAAAGAAGAGGCTGGCACACTTGATGAATTTTATCTAAGTCAGGTGCCTAGGTCAGAGAACAATCAGGCGGATCCTCTTTCTAAGCTGGCATCATCCACGTCCTGTGGTACACCTCGGTCGGCCGTTTGGGACGTAATGGAAACGCGAAGTATTGAAGAAGATCCTAGCGGAATACTAGACCGGAGTTCAACCTTGATAGATGGCATCCGGGCCTATATGCTAGACGACACTTCATCGAATACATATCCAAAAATGGCTGCAATGAAAAAACGTGCGAACAACTTTGAGGTCGATAATGGAGAGCTTTTCAACAAGGGTTTTCTTCAACCTCTTTTGAAATGCATCACCCTAGAAAGGGGAAAAGAGATTCTGGAGGATCTGCACTCGGGCTTTTATGCCTCACACATAAGCGGCAGGTCTATAGCAAAAAGGGTCTGGCGGCAAGGCAATTTCTTGCCCGCTCTAAAAGTAGACACCATGAAAATGGTGAAGATGTGTGATAAGTGTCATTGATTCGGCTGACTTATACACTGTCCGGCCACAGATCTGACGGCCATTCATAGCCCAAAACCATTTGCCAAATGAAGTTTGGACATTCTGGGCCCGTATACTCCTACGCCAGGCGGACGGAGGTATATTCGTGTTGTCGTGGACTACTTCACAACGTGGGTAGAGGCAGAGGCGGTCAAAGGTATCAAGACAAAGGATGTCATTTCCTTCATTTAGAAGAATATCATCACCCGATTCGGGGTACCTATGTCTATAGTTGATAAGTGTCATTTATGACACATTTTAGGGAATTTTTCTCCCTTAGTTTTAGATTTATTTTGATGTTTCTTTGTTATCTTTAGTACGCATAGTCTTGTTTTTGTTATGTTTGTCTTAGTTTTTGGTTTTAGGCCTTAGTTGTGAATAATATTCCTTTTGCTCGGTTTCTAGCATGACTTGCGTGTTTTTCTATGTGATCTTTAACTCTTTTCTCTCTTGTTCTATTTGTATAGGTGATTGACGCTTTCTTCAATGCTTATTATCCAAGAGAAGGCAAGAAAGTTCAATAGAAGAAGCTTGAAGATGCTAAGAAAAAAGCTAAGAAGTTGAGCAATTGTAGCACTTAAGGCAAGAACACCCCGAGCATCACCTCAAATAGCTGAAGTTGGTAGCCAAGCAGCAGCACCGCAACATCACAGAGGTCCGGTCGAAAACACCCATGGTTTGCCTTAACCAAAAGCACCTCTTTGTAGACTTACAACTTTAATCAATGAGCATTGCTCACTCTCTCTTCTCTCATTTTATTGTTTGTTGATTTTGTTTATTGTTTTTGAATATTGACTTTGGTATTGCTTGTTAATCATGCTGATGCTTGTTAATTTGTTGATTAATCTTGTTATTAGCATGATTAGTGAGTAATTTCCCCATTAAGGGGATGGTTGTGGTGTAGTTAGATCTTGAGCATGTTGTAGGGTTTGGAATTGATTTGTTATGATTAAAGTGTTTATATGCTTGATGTTCTTTAATCTACTTGCAAAGTGCACATTGTTAGTTGATTGAGGGTGAATTGACGCTCGATGATGCGATAGTTGAACTAGCTAGATTCATTTGTATCAATTGTTACTTGATTGAACATCCCAATATATGGTTCTAATGTGACAACATAGCCTCAAGCCAATTGACCCCGGCAGGTGGCTAGATTGGATCTTTCATCGATATTCAAGCATGTTTAGTTCATGATTAATTTAATATCATGCCTTGTTTATGCTTGAGTAAATGCTATACCTAAACCATTTTTCTTAGTGTTTTATTTCTTGTTTTAGTGTCTTTTGATTTTAGATTACTTTCCATTATCCCGAACTAGCTTAGTTATTGATAACACATGGTGGTGTTTAATCGTTCTCTGTGATTCGACCCCTATGCTTACCTTATACTCGTATTAGGTTTCTTTAGGTTTTATAAATTGTATTTGATTTAGGGATATTCTTTTGACGACGCGTTTGTTCCCTCATCAATGGTCTTTGACAATGGCCCTTACTTTGAGACGCCCACCCTCAAGAATTGGCTGGGAGACCAAGGAATTTCTCATTGTTTTGCATCAGTCGGCTGTCCCTAAGCAAACGGTCAGGTTGAAGCCTTCAACAAGCTTATCTCAGGCGGCATAAAAAAGAAAATTTAAAGGGCTTGCAATCTATGGGAAGAAGAGTTAACTCCTGTCCTATGGGCCATCAAAACAACAGCATAAGGGGCAACCGGCGAAACCCCATTTCTCATGGTGTATGGTGCTGAGGCCGGCTTATCTATTGAGAACTATGAGCCGACTCTTCGCGCTATGTTATATGATGAAAAGGAAAACTAGGAGGCCATGCGGCTAGCATTGGACTCACTCTCGGAGCGCAAGGGTAATGCCGCCTTCCGTCATGAGATTTACCGTCTAAGAATGACAAGAGCCTACAAAAAAAGTGTACACAAGCGAACCTTGAAAGCAGGGGACTTTGTGTTCCGAAAGATGGAGGCAACCGGTCGGGCCAATGAGCAAGGAAAGTTAACCCCCAATTAGGAAGGCCCCTACCAGATCTATTACGAATAGAGAGGCGGCACCTAGCGACATGAAACTCCAGAAGGCAGGAAGCTGGCCAGAACTTAGAATTTAGATAACTTAAAAAAGTACTACTTCTAAGACTTGTAAATTTTTGGAAAAAAAGTTTTAGCAATGAAAAAATTGCTATTTAAATTCAACCCTGTTTATTTAACTATATACATCTCCCATTGAGAGTACCGTCTGTGCAATGTGAAGACGACCTTATTAAAACCCATCGTCTGCTCCAACATGAGTAGACAACCGGCAACGCCCATCCAGGTGAATTCGTCGCAGAGAGCATCTCCCATCCGGGTGGTACATTGCTTTATAAACTTAAAAAAGAAACAGCTCTACCGACTATTTGGATTAAGACGAGCTCGCAACTGTTAGAATTGAACTATCTAATTAGACCTAGGTAGCTAGAGATTACCGCCTATTCTATAACAACCAGTAGCCGGCTATTATTTCATTTAGATAAAAGAACTCACTCTTGCTCTTACACCATTAAGATGCCTGTTATTGCTTAGGGGCAATACGGACAGCTAAATTTGAAAATATAAGCTAAGTCCAAAACTTAGCAGCTAAACATTGCTCGTTTAAACCAATATGATATGGCCAATGGCCGTCTGCTACCAAATGTTTACCCATCTGCTCCAACTAAGAGCAAGACATCTGGTGATGCCCATCCGGTTGAATTCGTCGCAGAGAGCATCTCCCATATAGGTGGTACATTCCTCTATAAACTCAAACACAAGCGGTAAAGACTAATTAAACCAATAAGGGCTAATTAACAGTCGTTTGACCTGAATAATCTAAAATAAAACCTAAACAGCATAAACAAAAATGCATGTCTCATTGAGACCAGTCGGTAACCGGCCGTTATTCCCACTTAGATTAATACTCCATACTAATTGCGTAACTCAAAAAGTCCTCCAAATGCGGTAAAGACGCTTGAGTATATTTTTATAAAATAAAACAGAAATGTCAGGGTGTTCAACTTTAATCTGCCTGTATAATGAACGGCTTCGTGCTTGGTTTGGGGCAATCACAGTAGTAATTGATTGACCAAGGAACCCTTCATACTCTCAAAAGTATCTAGGGTCCCCTGGTCAATTAATCTACCTTGTAACCAACCACACAGCCGTCCAGGGCCAAAAGGCAGCTGGTTCGTTATGTGCCGTGTGCAATTATTAAGTTGGTAAAGTTGCAAGCATATACATATAGCAAAAATAAAAAATTTCTTGCAAATTAGTCAAAACAGACTCATTCGGCTATTTCATTAAAAGATCCCAACATAAAAAGACCAAGAGAGAAAAACTGTCATATCGGATCCATATCCAAAAAAATAAAAAAGATTGTTGAAAATACAATCAAATACTCGGCTCGCAGGCCGAAAACATAGACGACTTAATTTTCCTTTTGCAGGGGTGGAGGCACTTCCTGGTCCTGACCGGAGGGGAGCTCGCCTTCAGGGTTGCCTTGGTTGAACTTGGTCAATGTCAACCGGCATTGGGTCTTCATCATGCTCATTGAGCTTCTCATCCTCTTGCTCTTCATCAAACGGCTCGATACTGACCCATTCATTAAACGGAGTCGGTGCCTTCAGACTGAAGGACTTGGCATCATATACCTCAGTGGCATACTTGTACTTAGGTTGAAAACCTCCTAGTCGTAGTTCAGATGGATGAGATTCCACGGTATTTTCATGCGTGCTTTGCAATCTAGTTCATTCTCATCTACCAACCGCTCTTGCTCAACTGCCAGCTCAGCCATAAGATCAATCCGCATCTTGACCATCTCATCCTTGAACCGACCGACGTCTGCCCGAAGCTGGGCATTTTCCTTGTCAGCCCCCTCTGGTGCCTTGAGATTTGACAGGGCATTTTTAAGCTCAAGGTCAAACGCCCTATTGTTTGTCGTCCCCAAAGCAGTCGTGAGCTCCTTAACCAGCTCCTCCTGTTTCATCTCTTTGGCTTTAGTCTTAATATCATTTAGAGTAGTTCGGTATTGAGCAAAGTTAATGGCATCAGTCGCCCTTTTATTGGCGTCTCTTACCTTCTCATGCTTCCTTTTAAACGGGGCTTTGAGCCCGTCCACCCTCACCATTGCTTGCAAAACTCAGCTGGCGAAAAGATAATATAGCTAACATAACAAAAAAAAAATTAAAAACATTTGAAAAAAGATAAATTACCTCAGTTTGCAAGGCGGAGATGCAGTCAATGTTGACCTGATGCACCCCAGGAATCAAGTCCTTCTTTGACCGGGTGAGGCACCTCAGCATCCGCCTAGAGTACTGCTGGAGGTCCGACCACCTTGGAGAGGCATCTGACCAATAGAAGGATGTGGTGAGATAGCAGCATAAGCGACACCTGTATTGTGTCGGCTGCTAGATGAATCTCCCGATTGGGTAACCTGAGATTTGACTCGCATGTGCCCAAGTGGCCATTGGAGATTAAGTCGATTATTCATACCATGAGGTTCCGACTAAGGGGTTTCCCCACCCCCAGCTGCTGCAGAGCCAGATGCAGCATCGAGTGGCATGCCACCCTTAAGCGTCTTAAGGACGCCCGACTCTTTGCCAACCGGCTCAGTACTTAGACCCAAATCCTTCAAGCTCATCAGCCTTCCATTTTAGCATCTTGGAGATGGATCGTGGAATGTTTTTGCTTCCACCCTGAAATTCAAACATAAGGGTTACAGCTGGTTAAAAGTCGTCTGATGACAATAAACATTTACAAGTTAAAGGATACAATCGGAGCTTACCCCATCATTCTTGGCCGCCAGTTGGGCTCTTTTCTTCTTAATTGATCCATCCGGATTTGGCTGCTGGCCTGATAGGCATCCTTACATAATCCACCATTTTAAGAGCTTTTTCTACAAAAGGGAAACAGTTGGTTAAATACAAAACAAATCACAAAACCCTGGAGGCGACATCAAAGTGTCGGTTAGATGGTCAACGTACGTCTCTAAAACATGGTACTAAGACCACAGGCGGCGAGGAAAGCCTCATCTTTGAGCTAATCCGGATGGGGTACCCAATTCTTGGGTACAATTATTTTAGTGTCTTCTACTAGAGGAATGGTGGTTGTCTTGAAAAACTCCGGCTCTATTATCTGTGACTAAGCCTCTTCAGGAATATGTGGAAGGGCAAACTTTTTTCTCAAAAGAGTCGGTTTCTTATTATACTGGTGGAGGAGATGGTTTTGACGTCTGGATGGGAAGGAAACCAAGTAGAATTTCTCTTCTAGTTGCTCCACTTAGACTGTTTATCCAGCATCATTAAGTACTCCAGATGCGTGGTTAAAGTGTACCACGCCCTCTAGCTGCCTAGGGCACGGATACACTAGTGCATGTGTGCAAATAAATCTAAGCTGGGCGTTAAGTTCTACATATCGCAGGCGGCGATATAACAGAGGATGTTCACCCAAGAATTGGTGTGAGTAGCCATACGCCAATCTCATAACCCCTTAAGATGGCTTTGATTGCATCATGAAGGGGGATGCGGAGACCGGCTTTGAATGCCGCCTAATAGCAGCCGAAATATTTGTCGACATGTTCAATATTGTCCTCCTGGAAGATTGTCGCCTCCGCAGGTGGCAAAATTATTTCCCACTTATCCTTAATTGGGCATTTATCTACCAAGGCGGGAAAGCTTGCTTCTAGGGTGATTTTATCCCTGGCGGATATATGCTTCTCCGTTAGGTAGTTTACAGAAAGCCACTGGGACGCCTCACCCTCCTCACTGTCGGCATCCGCCTGCAGTGAGCTAGCCTCCTATGAGTCGGATCGTTGGACGGCCTCATCGCCATCTCCTTGATCAGAATCTTCCAAAGTGTCATCACTCGGAGTGTTGGGTGTACCCAGAGGATAGTCATATTCTCTAATCAGCCGGTGCCTCAACTAAGCCATCTAGTCTATAATTAGGGTCATGTGCCGTCTGCATCGTCCGAGCCATATTGTCCTGCACATGCACATAGACGATCGGATTCGAGGAAGATCAAGGGTGGTCCAAACATCATATACGGCACCCCAAGTCCTAGACTCAGCCGTACCAGGAGACTGGATGACTACTGTCCTAGACTGTGCCGTGTGTGTTGTGGGTGAATCCATTATTTAATGCAATATATACAAACGGTAAAACCTTGAAGGAGCTAGGATAGGAGAGACGGTTACCTCATTGATTACTGGAACAAAGAAGTCTCAAGAGGTCACCGCCTGTGTCAAGCGGAAAAAGCAGACGGAAATTTTGTGAAGATAAATGCAAACGGTTATCAGAGTCTCCCTCTCTAAAATCTTCTCTCTTTCTCTCTCTAGACTTTTTCTGAAGGGTCAAAGATATGGGAGGAAGGGTGGGTAAGACCCTACTTATAAAGGGGTAAAAAATAGGGTCATCCCCGTAATTTCCCAAAAAGGTGAACAGCTTAAAACCATTCACCCAGTCCAAACGGACATGTATCATAGGAGCCACGCGCGCGGCACGCCACGTCACCCTTATGAAGGGCAAATGATTTGGGTAAAAATACCCATATCACGTCGCCTAATCAGAATGGGACACGTGTCGCCCCAAGGCAGGTTCAATTTAGGCCACTCACCAGTTGATACGTGGCACTCTAAATCAGCAAGGGTAAAAGACAGCATTCACGGCCCAATTCCCAAGACTGCCAAAAAGCGGCGCAGCCCATCAATCCTAGGTTTCCGTAACCTAGGATGGGGGCACAAATTCTAATGAGCCTATAAATAGGGAGATTTACTCCACTCTGGAGAGGACATTCAATGATTGCAAAATAATCAATTCTCTCACATTAGAGAAAAAAACACTTGATATCGTAGTCCAAGAAGATCCCACTTTACTTTCCGCACTTTTTAACATTCTTCGTACACGTTCTAACTTGATCATCGCAGGCTAAACATCACCTAACAAGAGTCTCCGTTGTTTTGCATGTATAGGCGCCTAGGATCTAGACTTAGTGACGTAACTTTCACGAGGGACACAAAAAACCCCGAAACAATATTCTCTCCCTGATTTGTATCTAATCGCAACGTGGAATTAACACTTTAAAGGTATTATCATGTGATTATTATGTATTATGCATGTGATCCTGTTTTAGCTGCAAATGAATATGATTTGTGAAATTCTGCAATAAACTACCTAAATCTTAACACTGGTATCAGTTTGCCTCTTGCATGAATATGTTTGATTATAATAATGCGATTATTTTGATGTCCATGTTCATTATATTATAATTAATTAAAAGGGAAAAAAATTATGGATCAATTATTAAATTACATGGGATTTAACGTTAGGAATAGGTAAATATGATATAAAGTTGGTCAGCATAAAATATGGGACCGATTTAAGCCCTAGAATATATAGTTTGAAACTTTCAAAAATTATAAGCCATAAAATCTGATTTTTTTTTTTTTTTTTTTTTTTTTGTGTGCTTGTTTTTGTTTAATTTCAATTTAAATATGTTTCATGAATTTAATAGAATTGATTTAATATAAAAATTATGAATTTTGTATGATCAATGATTTTATTTCAGGGTTAAATTAAATTGAAATTAATTTATTGAAGAACATTAATTTTAATATTGAATTTGGATTTAATTTAGTTTCTTAGATTAATTAATTTAACAAAACAAGTGTTGTTTTTAATTAAATTAAAACAAAAAAATAATAATAAGTGGTTAGCAGCCACGGCTGGGTGGCGCAGCCACAGTAGCTATCGACCAGGGTGTCGTCCAAGAGGGAGGGATTGGAAGCGGGTGGTCCAAGGCAAGGCAGCCGTGCAAGGTGTTGCATGCTGGTACCGCAAGTTAGTGGACACAGCAAGGTGTCTAGCCACCGTGGTCAGCCTCGACTAGTCATGCACGGTGGTCTGTAGTTGCTGCTACTTCTGTCCACCACTATCGTAAGGAAGTGGGTGCCTTCGTGACGTCCAACCACCGTGGCTAGCCTCGGTTGGCCAACCAAGGTGGCTGGTGTAGACACATAAAAATGTTTTCCCCAAACCAAACCCGATGATGAAAAACCTTTCACCTCCATTATTGGTCGGGTTGAGTATTTAATATTTGGATTGCTTGAATCCATATTTAATCTAAGAAAATTTCATAAACCAACCCAATTCTTAGCACATTTCCCCAACGTGCCCACATCACAAAACTGAGCTAAAATGATTTAGTGGCCCCATACTTTTGATCCTAATATTATTTGGTTGGATAGGACATGAAATAATATTTCTAAAGGTATATCATAAGCAAAATTTCCGAATTAAAACAAAGAAGATATGAGCAAACATTGAAACTCGGGCAAAAACTGACACCGTTGCACTTAAACATCCCTATCTCAAAATAAACAAACGAATTTGACCTGATTCTAATTATATTGGAAAGTAGACTTGAATATTTTTCCAACAATATTTTATAATCCTTATTTCGAGTTACGAATCAAAAGTTATCGAAGCATTAAAAACACGTAAAAACAGGAAAATTATTGTGCCACAGTAATATTACGATGCTTTATTCTTCTGCGGCGCCTCGTTTTTAAGGTTTTGTACCTCACTCCATCATTTTCTTCTATAAATACGAGGCAAATTTCACAGTTTTGGGGCACCGACACACATTCTAATCTCTCTCTCTCACACACACATTCTAAGCCTTAAACCTATTCTCCTAATTACACCATTCCTTCCCTCAGTACTCCAAGGAGTACATACAACACCTGAAGTTCCATACTTAAACCAAGGCGTGAAAAATATAACCGATTGAGGGTTAGGACCAAATCAACTCTACTTTTATTTAATTTAATTTCAATTTGATCTGATTTATTATTCCTTGAATTTACTAACGTTTTATTCATGATGTAGCAATTTAATGAAGCGCGGAACGTGAGTACTTTATTTAATTAATCACTCTTAATATATTTTTATTGCTAGTATCATGATTAGGGTTATTATGCTTTGATTTGACTAACAATGTTATGGTTGAATTGCTTCTAATGTTAATGTTGATTTTATTAAATAGTGTTGATTACCATATGGCATGTGACTCCATTAAGTATTTTTTTGTAATAATATTTTTTTTGTAATAATATTTTTTTTTGTTACCGAAATATAATTCGGTATTACTACAAAAAAATACTTAACGGTACGTAAAAGTACAATTTACGTACCGTTAAGTATTTTTTTGTAATAATTTTTTTTTTTTTGTTGTTTCAAGAGTCACAAAGGAAGGTGGTAAGTATCAATCCCATTAACATTTTATTTCAGTAATAAATAGAATAGTATTTAAATAAATCTAATAAAAGAAGCCCATGAAATGAAGGCCCAAATGAGCAAGGTGGATGGAGATCCATGAAAGTTCAAACTGGGAGTTTTTCAAGTCTTAGGGGGGCATACTATGTACAGGTGATAAAAAATTGAGGCTGAGCCGAGCCCTAACATCATAACTCATTCCTAAACCCACCTAAAAATGACGGGTTTTTTTTGTAGATGTGTTCTTAGACGGGACAACCCGCTAAGCCCGCACAATTCGTCTCGCAAAATAAGCGGGCTTGGACAACAATTTGAAAAAAATTGAATAATTTGACGGGCTAGGCCCAGCACGTTAATATAAATGGGCGGACATGGACTAGACAATATGTACCATGGGCTAGCCTGCCCCACCCATTTATTTCAAAATTAATAGTTTAATGATTTTTTAGTTAGTTGATTATGTTGTATATTTTAGAAAATAAATATAAAGAGAGTATATTGGACTCCAAACTTTTATTAGCTACAACTATTTATTTCAATTTTGTGTTTTATCATTAAAGACTTGTTAAATAAGTTTATTCTCTCATATTTTTTACTAACATATGTCACAAGTTTATTTTATTTATTTTCTAGTATCATTAGTGATTAAGTAATTTTAAAGATAACTTAATCAAAATGATATTAACATAAGTAAATGATAGAAAGATTAATTTGTGTTAATAATATGTAAAACAACACTTTTAGGCTCGAATTCCCGCGGGCAAGCCCGACCCTGTTTAATAGGTAGGGCTTGGACAAATTATCAAGCCCGCATAAAAGGGCTTGTGTTAGCTACATTAAGCCTGTTAGACAAAAAATGAAGTATAGGCCCGGCCCGTTTCATGTCCAAGCCTACAAATGATCACCTCTAGTATTTAGGGCTTTTTTCCGGCCGGGTTCAGGTTTTAATCTAAAATTGCATATTTAACCTTGCCCAAACTCGCCCATTTTTTGGGCTGGATCAGGTCAAGCTAGCAGGTCGGGCCATAGTTAGAGTTTTCGTTCAGTTTTCGGTTTTGACTTAAGCCAAATCTAATCCGAGCCGAAATATAATTCGGTATTTTATTTTTCAATCCGATATGATACGAATTAATCTCCCAATCTAATCCGATCCAATTCGAATTAAAATTCGGTTATTTGGATCCGATCCATGTAGGGTTTCGTAGTGACCCGACACTACGCGGAAGCAAACCCACCAAGACCCGCCCCTTAATTAAAACAATTAACAAGCATATTAAACTTAATCAAACAAAATTAAGAACGAGAATTATACCTTTGTCGCGTGCTTCGCTCCCAAAGAGCTCTTACTTCAAAATCCCGAAAACACGAGATCTCCGACGGACCGTACCCTCGACCCGAACCGAACGTCCTAAGTCTTGAAGGTTAGTCAAGACCCGGACAAAATAACTATGAGTTTTACGAATCAAAGGTTTACTCTTACTTAGAGTTGCCTTTTTAATTCCACTCAAGGTTGTTTTCTCAAAATCCCAATCAAGTGGGTATTTATAGAGAATGGGACTTGAACCCCCTTTTCATGATCAATGTGGGATCATGTGCAAATGCAATAATTTATTTAATTCCAAAATAAATAATTAAGCAAAAGCAATCACAAGGCAATAAGTGGCAAAAGGGTACAGAGAGTTAGGTGAGGACCATGAACCTTGGGGGGGATCATTGCCTTGCTCCCCAAGGCATGGCTCTAAGCCTTGGTCCCCACTCTCCTCACAAAACTGCCACTAAGGGTTGTTGGGCTGGTAGCCAGCTAGCACTGCCAGCTAGCCCAGCCAGCTAGCATAAGGCTGCCTAGCAGCTCCCTCGCATGCACAGCACGCCCAGCGCTGCTGCTCGCTAGCTAGCCAGGCAATGCTGCTTGCTAGGTAGGCGCTAGTGCTGGCTCCTGGCACGCATCACCCCTCGTCATCGCACACACACTAGCATAGCCAGCATGCGTGCTGCTAGCAAGCCACGCATGTTGGCCCCTTGCCTTGCCAGCCATGCACGCCAGCCTCGCACACACTCGCATGCTACTGTTGCTGCGATGCCCTCCACGCACATGCACACGCACACAAGGCTTACCATGGTGTTGTGCTTGTGCGAGGTGCCTGCAATGGTGCCTAGAACCCAAGCACGCATGCTGCGATGCAGTGCCATACGAAGGCACGCATGTGCGCACGCATGCTTGTTGCGATGATGCAATGGGCTAAGGCACAAGCACACGCACACACGGACTGGCCTAGCCATGTGATGGTGCTGTGCTTGTGCTGGGATGGTGCGATGGGTTGCTATGGTGCGCATAACACTTGTGATGGGCTGCGATGGTGCCCAAGGTGCGCCTAGTGCCTGCGATGGCAACGATGGTGCCTAGGCATCATGCTAGGGCTGCGATAGCGCCTAGGCATGATGCTAGGGATGCGATAGGCTGCCATGGCGCGCCTAGGCTACGATGGTGCACCTAGGCTGCGATGGTGCTCCTAGCACACCTAGTGTGCTTAGGCTTGCGCCTAGCCATTCTAGGTGCATGCTAGCCTGAACTAGCCTAGCATCCACATGGCTAGCCCAGTGTGGTGCTAGGGCTATGTTCATACTTGTTTCTTTGTGATTTCGCGACGCTCGATCTCGACGCCCTAGGCTTGATATCCGACGTCTGTATTCGTAAAACTTGACTGACTCATTAAATCCTTTCAATCTGTAACATCAGTTAAGATTAAGCTGTAACATCAGTTGTACATTGATATTACTGATCGGAAGCGGCCTCCACCTAGGCATTCCGATTACTTGACCTTAATGAAGAATTAGCTCCGTAATAATTCTGAACCCTCTATCGGAAGAATACACTTGTTGGAAGGACACCATTCCTTTCAATCTCCCACTTGTCCTTCCGGACAAGTGTGCATACAGTGTATAGCCTATTTCCTATGTCACTTAATGTTTCTTCGTGAACTATAAGGTAAGATTCTTTGTCATCCTTATTCCGTTCAGAAGTTTTTCTCGATCTCCGAGTTCGACTGTCAATAAGCAGATGATTTCTAAAATCCATCTGAGCACAGCCATGTATTTTCACAGTCTCGCTCTTCGAGCGGCCTTGTAACACTAGTAGAAAAAAAGAAATAGGCAACCCCCCTATGGAAACGGTTCATGAAAACCGTAGCCAACTTAAGTGAGCGCCATTTTAAATATCAGAGATGGCAACGGTTAACCGTTGCAAATTTTTTAAAAAAAAAAAAAATTGATTAACATTGGCAACAGTTAACCGTTGCCAATTGCGTTTTTTTAAAAAAAAAATAAAATAAAATAAAAGGTAAAGGTTTGGCAACGGTTAACCGTTGCTAAATTTTTAAAAAAATTGCGGGTTTTGGTTCCCTACTCTCACTGTTCATCAACGTCTTCATTCATTCAATTGCAAAAAAAAAAAAACGTTCTGCCAAATTGCGTTTCCCTCCTCCCTTTTTCATTCAACTCTCCTCTTTGTTCCTCCATTGAAGTGCTGCAGCTTTCTCACTTCCGTTGAAGACAACACTCGCGTCGTACCTATGTCCAAACTCCCTCCATTGAAACAGCTTCAACCTAATTAAGGTAAGTTCGTAGCAATTAGGTTTTACAATTGATGAACTCCTTCGAGTTTTTGGTGGTTTTGATTTACAAGTTAGTAATTATTAGTACCTGTAATCTAGGTTTGTCAATATAGACGCGCATTGCCCCCCCCCATAATTCTCGCTCTCACGGTTGGCTGATAATGAGTCTGGGAAGAGTATACTAAGTGAAGTGAGAACTAGTTCTGGCATGTTTCTTCAAAGGGTCAGGTTTGTATATTTTTTTTTGCTTAATCTTTTAACTAGTTTGTTTGATTACTTTATAATTGCTTAATGTGGTTGAGAAATAGTCTCTTTATGTCATGATACTACTATTTAAATTTTATGAACCTTGAGAAACTTAGGAAAAAATTAGTTTAGACAAGGGTTACCACCAAGGTTGAATTTACAATTAATTAAGTTCTAGAAAGTTTAGGTTAGTTTAGATAACTGAAGAATTATAGGTTAGTTTAGATAAGTGAAGAATTATAGTTTACTTTAGGCTAATTTACAATTAATTATAGTCCCTTATTAGTTAAATTAATGGATGTATACATACTTACTAACTTTTAATTTGTTTTTTGTCTTTGCGTTTTTATAGGTTCATATGTGAATTGAAGTTCAAGTTAGTTAAGTTTGAAGACTACACATTAATTAAGCTCAAGTGGGAAGTTAAAAAGAATACATCCATTGTGTTGGTATGAATCATAAACTTCTCTAAGCTATAAATATTTCTTTCTCTCTATTATTGTTTTAATAAAAGTTTTTTCATGCTAGATATTAGATTTGTGTATTATATAATGACAAACTAAATACAATAATAAATATATGAAATGTTTGCATTGCATCATCATATGCCTAGATACCTGTTCAAGGCTTTCTCATTAGGAGAAAGTCTTGAATAGTCCCTGGTTGGGACTGTTCTTGAATGTTTACTCTCACTTAGGTGGTGAATGTATGTCTTTTTTTCGATTTTAAGGAACATCTTGGCTTACCATTTCCTCGATCACCATGTTCTCTGGGTACATATGTGGGTAAGTAATCACTTACGTCGTGTACTTGGAGAACTGGGGGGAAATGCTGCCGGATTTTCCTTAAAATTGGAAAGTTGACATACATTCACTAGTGAGAGTAAACGTTCAAGGATGGGTTAGGTTGGAGTGATAAGGACCCTTTTGAAGCATATATTCATTTGTGTATGTATATGAAAGTTATATGCATGGTGTGTGTTTGAATTTGATTTATATATATAGTAGATGTAGCAATTATACATTATCATTCGTAATATGTTGCCATGTTTAGAGACAATTTACTTAATGGAGAAGGATCGTGGATGGATGTATGGTAGACGTGATACATTGGAATTCTTTAATGGGGTTCAAGAGTTTTGCGAGACGGCTTCATCTTATCAGCGCAGAATGGGTTTCGAGTGCCTCTATTGTCCTTGTGTTGATTGTAATAATGTGAAGGTGGTCAATAGTGTTGATATCATTAGAGATCATGTAGTTTGTCGTGGGTTTAGGGTTAAATATCATGTGTGGATTTGGCATGGTGAAGAAGGAGAGTACAGTGGTGATGTTATTGGGTATGATGTGCATGATGATAGAAGCAATGATATCCGTGTGGACGAGGAATACAAGAATGATGAACATATTGTTGATGATGGTGCTGAGGAGGGTTTTGAGGATGATCATGTGGATGAGGTTGAGGATGAAGGTGTGGATGAGATGATGCGTGATTTTTAAGGTGACGTGTTTGAGTCATTATCGGAGGCTTCTAAAAAGCCTTTGTATCCTGGGTGCAAAAAATACTCCAAACTATCAGCCGTGTTTACTCTTTTTAACATTAAGTCAAAGCATGGGTGGACGGACAGTAGTTTTACTTCCTTGTTGAGCGTGTTAAGTGAGATGTTGCCCGAAGGGAATGAAATTCCTAAGTCTTACTATTACGCTAAGAAGCTCATGTGTCCATTTGGTTTGGAGTATAAGAAGATACATGCATGTCCTAATGATTGTATTCTTTACCGAAATGAATATGAACAATTGGAGGAGTGTCCAAGATGCAAGAAGTCGCGCTACAAGCGCAAAAGTTGCAATGCTGGCACGAAGGGACCTCCTGCTAAGGTGTTGTGGTATCTTCCCATAATTCCAAGGTTTAAGCGTCTGTTCTCTTTACCAAAAGACGCTAAAAACTTGAGGTGGCATGCAGAGGGAAGAAAGAAAAACAAAATGCTGAAGCACCCAGCCGACTCCCCGCAATGGAAGAACCTTGATATGAAGTTTGGGGAATTTGGTGATGAAGTCAGAAATTTAAGGCTTGGTTTGTGCACGGACGGGATGAATCCATTTGGCACTCTTAGTACCCAGCACAGCACATGGCCGGTACTTTTAGTGATCTACAATTTGCCTCCTTGGTTGTGCATGAAATGGAAATATGTAATGCTTTCACCCTTGATATCGGGGCCAAGGCAACCTGGAAACGACATAGATGTGTATCTTGCGCTATTGGTTGATGATTTGAGAAAGATGTGGGACGAAGGGGTTTCCGTGTTTGATGCTCATAAGAATGAGATGTTCACATTGCGTGCAGCTCTTATGTGGACCGTTAATGATTTTCCTGCATATGGCAACTTGTCTGGGTATAAGAATAAAGGGAAAAAGGCATGTCCCATTTGTATTGATGATACGCCAAGCAGACGCCTTGATCATTCTTTCAAACAGGTGTATTTGAGGACAAGAAGGCTGCTCAGGCGCGATCACCCGTACCGTCGGCAGAAAAAGGCTTCCAATGGGACAGTGGAAAAGGGGACTGCTCCCACTGACTTGTGAGGAGGTTTACGCTCGGGTTCAGGGTGCACGAACAGTATTTGGGAAATCTGAAAAAGCAGCGGAATCAGTTGCTCTCTTTAAAAAAGAATCAATCTTTTGGTTGCTCCCGTACTGGAAAGAACATGACGTTTGGCACTGTCTTGATGTAATGCATATAGAGAAGAATGTGTGTGACGCTCTTGTAGGAACGCTGATGAATATTCAAAACAAGACAAAGGACGGAAAGGGTGCACGTTTAGATTTGGAAAAGATGGGGGTGCGTCCAGAATTGTGGGTTCAGCAAAGGGTTAGTAAGGGAAAGGAACAGAAAAAGGAAAAAGAAATGGGTTCGAAAAAGGGAAAGGGGAAGAGCAAGGGAAAGGGAAAGGTCGCGGATGCGTCGAAGAAGAAAAATGAGGGAAAAGCCAAAGAGGGGAAGGCCTATTTACCTCCGGCTTGCTACACATTGTCAAGGGTAGAAAAACGGAGGTTTTGTAAATGTCTTTATGACATTAAGGTTCCATCAGGGTACGCATCTAAGAAGAAAATATTTGTATCCTTAAATGGAGAATTGAAGCTGACAAGTATGAAATCCCATGATTGTTATGTTCTGATGCAAGTTTTTCTACCAATTGCAATACGTGGTATTTTGCCAAAGCACGTGAGGGAAGCTATTACAAGCCTCTGTTTGTTTTTCAATGCAATATGTAGCAAAGTGCTTGATCCTTGTACCCTTAATGCTTTACAGGCGGATGTGGTTGTGACTTTGTGCAAATTTGAGATGTACTTCCTGCCCTCGTTTTTCGACATAATGGTGCATTTGATTCTTCATTTGGTGCGTGAGATTAAGTTGTGCGGTCCAGTGTTCTTGAGGTGGTGCTATCCTTTTGAAAGACACATGGGTACATTGCAAGATAAAGTTAGGAATCGGGCTCACCCGGAAGGAAGTATGATTCAAGGGACCGTGGCCGAGAAGATTGGTAATTTTATGGCCGACTATATAGCCGTTGCTGAACCTATTGGTATTCCTACTTCTCGACATGAAGGTAGACTTGATGGTCATGGCACAATCGGGTCGAAACAAATGTCACCTAATCGAGAGAAGTTCTTACAAGCACACCTTTATGTGTTGCACCATGTTGCAGATGTTCACCCATATTTAGACGAGCACATGGCTAGTTTGTGTGATGAGTTTCCGTCGAAAGGTGAAAGGGCACTGATGCAGTTGCACAATAAGAGGTTTGTGAGTTGGTTTCGTGATCTAGTGATGGGTAGAATGGATGAGAGTGTCACATCTACAGTAAGGTGGCTTGCTTATGGTCCTAGGGATGATGTTCGCTCATTTGAGGGATATGACATAAATGGGTACACATTTTGGACTGAGCGTCAAGATTTAAAATCGTCTTCGACCCAAAACAGTGGTGTAACGGTTGTGGCATCGTCAAGGGAGTTTGCAAGTGCTAAGGATAAATCACCCGTTGATGCAGAGTTGTCATACTACGGTCGAATTCAAGAAATATGGGAGCTTGATTATTGTGACTTCACGATTGCTCTTTTCCGGTGTAAGTGGGTTGATAATATCAGGCGTAATGTCAAATTTGATGACTTTACTCTTGTAGATCTTGGCAACCTGAATGATAGTGCGGAACCATTCATCCTTGCATCTCAAGCTAAGCAGGTGTTTTACGTATCTGACCCTGCCGACTCAAAATGGTCTATTGTACTAGCCGGAAAAAGAAGAATCCTTGGCGTTGGAGATTTCGAGGATGAGGAAGAATATAATGCCTTTGATGACTCGGCACCTTTCACTGTTCCTAGACCTGTTGTGCCTAATGAGATAGACGACCAAGCCAATTACATGAGATCAGACCACGATGAAGGAATATTAGATTGAGGTACTGTATATTTTCTATTAGTTTGAATTGCAGGCGTAGAAAGAATTAAAAAATCACATTTTAGGTGAAAATGAATGAAATTGTTGAATTACTTGCCCATTTTTCTTATATTCTTTTAATTGAATAAAGTAACTTGCATCACCATTTTCTATGTTTATTTGTATTATAATTCAATAATTTATATATGATTATAAGTTTAACTTACAATTCAGCAGCTAATAACGTGTTATGTTTGTAATGATAGGTTTTAACATCTAATGGCGGACGATCGATTCCGTGTTCGAGTTGAGGATATTGAATCTAACTCAAATGATTCATCTAATAATGGGGACCAGCCGTATGATGTGAACAAGGAAACTGATTTGGGTGAGCCAGAAGATCAGGCGCAAGATGTATTGGAGAGAATGATAGATGACTTTGAAATTGCAGCTGAGCAAGCGCCTCCAATAGATAATGCCATTATGGAGCCGTTTCGTGAGGATCAAAGTGGAGGGGGGGTGCAGGCACCAGCGAAGAAAAAGCAGAGGGGTCCGACGACAGCTTTCAAGAAACCTGTCGGTCCTATGGTCATGGAGTATGACAGGGTAGGAAAACCCTCAGGCAAAATCCCCATTACGCTTCGTATGAGCGATGTACCTACAGGCTTGATTGACACGTTTTGGAATGATACCAGGGTAAGTTTGATTTGATGTGATTATTTATAAACAATTTCAATTTATTGTTATGTTACTAGAAAACTAATAATGTTTGTTATTTGTGCTTGCAGAGTCTATTTAACATTCCAAATGAGTACACCAAGCGAAGGGTGTTTGAATCCTTACTTGCGGCAAGATTCAGAAGCTTCAAGTGTAACTTAGTTCGTCGGTTTATCACAAAGAAACTTGTGAGGAAACCAAAGAACAAGAAAGGAGGTGGCAGTGATGATGATGTCATCGATGAAGAGAAACTCCCTTGGCAAATATGGCCTAGCATATCGAAGGATGATTGGGAGGATTTCATTCATCAAAAATGTAAAAAAGAAGAAATTGTAAGTTTAAAGAACTCTGATGAAAATTGTGTTGTAATTTATTGTCTTTTTTATTAGTAATGAAACTAACATATATATCTTTTTATGTAGGAAATGAGGGAGCAGAATTCCAGGAATGCATTGCAAAAGCAATACCACCATCATATGGGAGCAATGACGTATGATGAATGGAGGGATACGTGGGTGAGTGAAGGAGTATATCCAACTGCGCTTCTAGGGTCCTCCACAGCGCCGTCTGACTCCACGACCAGACTTTGGTGAGTCGTGCTGGGGATTTCTTTTGCTCTATGCATTCGAGGGACAAGAAGACTGGAAAATGGTCCATCAAGGCTCCGGAAACCAAAGAAATGACAGATAAGCTACTAAGCAACTATGAACTAGTGAACTACTTTATTCATTTGCATGTATATCACTTTATATAAACACTTACTTCATGTTGCCATTTTGTTTTTGCTACAGCTTGAGTACACTGGAGAGCTTGTTGAAGGCAAGCTCGTCCCGACGGTAGAGAAGGATCCCTTCACCTTGGCTATGGGAAAGCCCTACCATCCGGGATGGGTATTAGGTGCTGGGGGGAGCTTGCTAGGATGGGATAAGGTAATGGGTCCCGAATATACCAAATCTGGAAGATCCCGAGCAAGTGTGAACTCGCCACAGAACTTCGATGCCACAGTGGCATCAATTAAAGAACAAGTGCGCAATGAGATGCGCGAAGAGTTCAAAGCATGGGCAAAGCAAATGAATTTGCTGACCTTGCCCTTTTCCTCGACAACACCGGCCGACTCAAGTAGCCATCCACGAAAAGAAGGAGAACAGGAGATAAATGCACGCGAGGAGGTACGTGATTAGAATTCAACTCTATAAGTTTTGATATGTTGAGTTACGTGGGTACGGTTCTAATTAATGTTTCACTATCAATACACTATTGTAGATTGGTACTCCTTCACATGCGAACTCAAGGGGGCTTGATACTCTGATACCTCATGCCTTTCCTATTCTACAGGTGATTTTTTACTTACTTGTTTGGATAATGATATTGGTTTTTTTATTGTGTTGTGAAATGGTTAAGTTGGCTGTGAAATGGTGTTTCTTCGCTGTGTTGTGTTGTTGGTGTTGCTTTAATTTGTTGATGTGATGTGTTGTTGTTGTCTGCTTCTCCTTCTCCTCCTCCTTCTCCTTCTCCTCCTCCTTCTCTTTCTCCTTCTCCTTCTCCTTCTCCTCCTTCTCTTTCTCCTCCTCCTCTTTCTCTTTCTTCTCGAGGAGGCTGCAGCTGTGCAGCACTGCAGCAGTTGTGCAGCACTGCAACAGCTTTGCAGCACTGCAGCAGCTGTGCAACCTCCTCGCTGTGCACATGCTGCCCTTCTCGCCCGGTTTCCGATTTTTTTTCTTTTTTTTTTTGCGCCTAAGATACTTAGTTATGAATATTTATGGCTTGAAATAACATAAAAAAAGCAATTTCACAAGTTTTAGGTTCATTTAGAGTATTTACGGTTCAAAATGGCCTAAATGAGTTCTAACTTGCCCATTTTTCATGATTTCAGCTCAATGCTTGAATTAATTCCTATATTACACCTAAGATACTTAGTTATGAATATTTATGGCTTGAAACAACATTAAAAAAGCAATTTCACAAGTTTTAGGTTCATTTAGAGTGTTTACGGTTCAAAATGGCTAAAATGAGTTCTAACTTGACCATTTTTAAAGATTTTAGATCAATGCTTGAATTAACTCCTATATTACACCTAAGATACTTAGTTATGAATATTTATGGCTTGAAACAACCTAAAAAAAGCAATTTCACAAGTTTTAGGTTCATTTAGAGTATTTACGGCTTGAAATGTTTTAAATGAGTTCTAACTTGCCCATTATTCATGATTTTAGCTCAATGATTGATTTAACTCCTATATTACACCTAAGATACTTAGTTATGAATATTTATGGCTTGAAACAACCTAAAAAAAGAAATTTCACAAGTTTTAGGTTCATTTAGAGTGTTTACTGTTCAAAATGGCCAAAATGAGTTCTAACTTGCCCAATTTTCATGATTTTAGCTCAATGCTTGAATTAACTCCTATATTACACCTAAGATACTTAGTTATGAATATTTATGGCTTGAAACAACCTAAAAAAAGAAATTTCACAAGTTTTAGGTTCATTTAGAGTAATTACGGCTCGAAATGTCCTAAATGAGTTCTAACTTGCACATTTTTCATGATTTTAGATAAATGCTTGATTTAACTCCTATATTACACCTAAGATACTTAGTTATGAGTATTTATGGCTTGAAACAACCTAAAAAAATAAATTTCACAAGTTTTAGGTTCATTTAGAGTGTTTCGGTTCAAAATGGCCAAAATGAGTTCTAACTTGCCCATTTTTCATGATTTTAGCTCAATGCTTGTATTAACTCCTATATTACACCTAAGATACTTAGTTATGAATATTTATGGCTTGAAACAACCTAAAAAAAGAAATTTCACAAGTTTTAGGTTCAATTAGAGTGTTTACGGTTCAAAATGGCCAAAATGAGTTCTAACTTGCGCATTTTTCATGATTTTAGCTAAATGCTTGATTTAACTCCTATATTACACCTAAGATACTTATTTATGAATATTTATGGCTTGAAACAACCTAAAAAAAGCAATTTCACAAGTTTTAGGTTCATTTAGAGTGTTTACGGTTCAAAATGGCCAAAATGAGTTCTAACTTGCCCATTTTTCATGATTTTAGCTCTATGCTTGTGTTAACTCCTATATTACACCTAAGATACTTAGTTATGAATATTTATGGCTTGAAACAACCTAAAAAAAGGAATTTCACAAGTTTTAGGTTCATTTAGAGTATTTACGGCTCGAAATGTTTTAAATGAGTTCTAACTTGCCCATTATTCATGATTTTAGCTCAATGATTGATTTAACTCCTATATTACACCTAAGATACTTAGTTATGAATATTTATGGCTTGAAACAACCTAAAAAAATAAATTTCACAAGTTTTAGGTTCATTTAGAGTGTTTCGGTTCAAAATGGCCAAAATGTGTTCTAACTTGCCCATTTTTCATGATTTTAGCTCAATGCTTGAATTAACTCCTATATTACACCTAAGATACTTAGTTATGAATATTTATGGCTTGAAACAACCTAAAAAAAGCAATTTCACAAGTTTTAGGTTCATTTAGAGTAATTACGGCTTGAAATGTTTTAAATGAGTTCTAACTTGCCCATTATTCATGATTTTAGCTCAATGATTGATTTAACTCCTATATTACACCTAAGATTCTTAGTTATGAATATTTATGGCTTGAAACAACCTAAAAAAAGCAATTTCACAAGTTTTAGGTTCATTTAGAGTAATTACGGCTCGAAATGTCCTAAATGAGTTCTAACTTGCACATTTTTCATGATTTTAGCTCAATGCTTGATTTAACTCCTATATTACACCTAAGATACTTATTTATGAATATTTATGGCTTGAAACAACCTAAAAAAAGCAATTTCACAAGTTTTAGGTTCATTTAGAGTGTTTACGGTTCAAAATGGCCAAAATGAGTTCTAACTTGCCCATTTTTCATGATTTTAGCTCAATGCTTGTATTAACTCCTATATTACACCTAAGATACTTAGTTATGAATATTTATGGCTTGAAACAACCTAAAAAAAGAAATTTCACAAGTTTTAGGTTCAATTAGAGAATTTACGGCTCGAAATGTTTTAAAAGAGTTCTAACTTGCCCATTATTCATGATTTTAGCTCAATTCTTGTATTAACACCTATATTACACCTAAGATACTTAGTTATGAATATTTATGGCTTGAGACAACCTAAAAAAAGCAATTTCACAAGTTTTAGGTTCATTTAGAGTGTTTACGGTTCAAAATGGCCAAAATGAGTTCTAACTTGCCCATTTTTCATGATTTTATCTCAATTCTTGTATTAACTCCTATATTACACCTAAGATACTTAGTTATGAATATTTATGGCTTGAAACAACCCAAAAAAAGCAATTTCACAAGTTTTAGGTTCATTTACAGTGTTTACGGTTCAAAATGGCCAAAATGAGTTCTAACTTGCCCATTATTCATGATTTTATCTCAATGCTTTATTTAACTCCTATATTACACCTAAGATACTTAGTTATGAATATTTATGGCTTGTAACAACCTAAAAAAAGCAATTTCACAAGTTTTAGGTTCATTTAGAGTGTTTACGGTTCAAAATGGCCAAAATGAGTTCTAACTTGCCCATTTTTCATGATTTTATCTCAATGCTTGTATTAACTCCTATATTACACCTAAGATACTTAGTTATGAATATTTATGGCTTGAAACAACCTAAAAAAAGCAATTTCACAAGTTTTAGGTTCATTTAGAGCATTTACGGCTCGAAATGTTTTAAAAGAGTTCTAACTTGCCCATTATTCATGATTTTAGCTCAATGCTTGTATTAACTCCTATATTACACCTAAGATACTTAGTTATGAATATTTATGGCTTGAAACAACCTATAAAAAGCAATTTCACAAGTTTTAGGTTCATTTAGAGCATTTACGGCTCGAAATGTTTTAAATGAGTTCTAACTTGCCCATTATTCATGATTTTATCTCAATGCTTGATTTAACTCCTATATTACACCTAAGATACTTAGTTATGAATATTTATGGCTTGAAACAACCTAAAAAAAGCAATTTCACAAGTTTTAAGTTCATTTAGAGCATTTACGGCTCGAAATGTTTTAAAAGAGTTCTAACTTGCCCATTATTCATGATTTTAGCTCAATTCTTGTATTAACACCTATATTACACCTAAGATACTTAGTTATGAATATTTATGGCTTGAAACAACCTAAAAAAAGCAATTTCACAAGTTTTAGGTTCATTTAGAGTGTTTACGGTTCAAAATGGCCAAAATGAGTTCTAACTTGCCCATTTTTTCATGATTTTATCTCAATGCTTGTATTAACTCCTATATTACACCTAAGATACTTAGTTATGAATATTAATGGCTTGAAACAACCTAAAAAAAGCAATTTCACAAGTTTTAGGTTCATTTAGAGCATTTACGGCTCGAAATGTTTTAAAAGAGTTCTAACTTGCCCATTATTCATGATTTTAGCTCAATTCTTGTATTAACACCTATATTACACCTAAGATACTTAGTTATGAATATTTATGGCTTGAAACAACCTAAAAAAATCAATTTCACAAGTTTTAGGTTCATTTAGAGTGTTTACGGTTCAAAATGGCCAAAATGAGTTCTAACTTGCCCATTTTTCATGATTTTATCTCAATGCTTGTATTAACTCCTATATTACACCTAAGATACTTAGTTATGAATATTTATGGCTTGAAACAACCTAAAAAAAAGCAATTTCACAAGTTTTAGGTTCATTTAGGGTGTTTACGGTTCAAAATGGCCAAAATGAGTTCTAACTTGCCCATTTTTCATGATTTTAGCTCAATGCTTGTATTAACTCCTATATTACACCTAAGATACTTAGTTATGAATATTTATGGCTTGAAACAACCTAAAAAAAGAAATTTCACAAGTTTTAGGTTCAATTAGAGTGTTTACGGTTCAAAATGGCCAAAATGAGTTCTAACTTGCGCATTTTTTCATGATTTTAGCTAAATGCTTGATTTAACTCCTATATTACACCTAAGATACTTATTTATGAATATTTATGGCTTGAAACAACCTAAAAAAAGCAATTTCACAAGTTTTCGGTTCATTTAGAGTGTTTACGGTTCAAAATGGCCAAAATGAGTTCTAACTTGCCCATTTTTTCATGATTTTAGCTCAATGCTTGTATTAACTCCTATATTACACCTAAGATACTTAGTTATGAATATTTATGGCTTGAAACAACCTATAAAAAGCAATTTCACAAGTTTTAGGTTCATTTAGAGCATTTACGGCTCGAAATGTTTTAAATGAGTTCTAACTTGCCCATTATTCATGATTTTATCTCAATGCTTGATTTAACTCCTATATTACACCTAAGATACTTAGTTATGAATATTTATGGCTTGAAACAACCTAAAAAAAGCAATTTCACAAGTTTTAAGTTCATTTAGAGCATTTACGGCTCGAAATGTTTTAAAAGAGTTCTAACTTGCCCATTATTCATGATTTTAGCTCAATTCTTGTATTAACACCTATATTACACCTAAGATACTTAGTTATGAATATTTATGGCTTGAAACAACCTAAAAAAAGCAATTTCACAAGTTTTAGGTTCATTTAGAGTGTTTACGGTTCAAAATGGCCAAAATAAGTTCTAACTTGCCCATTTTTCATGATTTTATCTCAATGCTTGTATTAACTCCTATATTACACCTAAGATACTTAGTTATGAATATTTATGGCTTGAAACAACCTAAAAAAAGCAATTTCACAAGTTTTAGGTTCATTTAGAGCATTTACGGCTCGAAATGTTTTAAAAGAGTTCTAACTTGCCCATTATTCATGATTTTAGCTCAATTCTTGTATTAACACCTATATTACACCTAAGATACTTAGTTATGAATATTTATGGCTTGAAACAACCTAAAAAAAATCAATTTCACAAGTTTTAGGTTCATTTAGAGTGTTTACGGTTCAAAATGGCCAAAATGAGTTCTAACTTGCCCATTTTTCATGATTTTATCTCAATGCTTGTATTAACTCCTATATTACACCTAAGATACTTAGTTATGAATATTTATGGCTTGAAACAACCTAAAAAAAGCAATTTCACAAGTTTTAGGTTCATTTAGGGTGTTTACGGTTCAAAATGGCCAAAATGAGTTCTAACTTGCCCATTTTTCATGATTTTAGCTCAATGCTTGTATTAACTCCTATATTACACCTAAGATACTTAGTTATGAATATTTATGGCTTGAAACAACCTAAAAAAAGAAATTTCACAAGTTTTAGGTTCAATTAGAGTGTTTACGGTTCAAAATGGCCAAAATGAGTTCTAACTTGCGCATTTTTCATGATTTTAGCTAAATGCTTGATTTAACTCCTATATTACACCTAAGATACTTATTTATGAATATTTATGGCTTGAAACAACCTAAAAAAAGCAATTTCACAAGTTTTAGGTTCATTTAGAGTGTTTACGGTTCAAAATGGCCAAAATGAGTTCTAACTTGCCCATTTTTCATGATTTTAGCTCAATGCTTGTATTAACTCCTATATTACACCTAAGATACTTAGTTATGAATATTTATGGCTTGAAACAACCTATAAAAAGCAATTTCACAAGTTTTAGGTTCATTTAGAGCATTTACGGCTCGAAATGTTTTAAATGAGTTCTAACTTGCCCATTATTCATGATTTTATCTCAATGCTTGATTTAACTCCTATATTACACCTAAGATACTTAGTTATGAATATTTATGGCTTGAAACAACCTAAAAAAAGCAATTTCACAAGTTTTAAGTTCATTTAGAGCATTTACGGCTCGAAATGTTTTAAAAGAGTTCTAACTTGCCCATTATTCATGATTTTAGCTCAATTCTTGTATTAACACCTATATTACACCTAAGATACTTAGTTATGAATATTTATGGCTTGAAACAACCTAAAAAAAGCAATTTCACAAGTTTTAGGTTCATTTAGAGTGTTTACGGTTCAAAATGGCCAAAATAAGTTCTAACTTGCCCATTTTTCATGATTTTATCTCAATGCTTGTATTAACTCCTATATTACACCTAAGATACTTAGTTATGAATATTTATGGCTTGAAACAACCTAAAAAAAAGCAATTTCACAAGTTTTAGGTTCATTTAGAGCATTTACGGCTCGAAATGTTTTAAAAGAGTTCTAACTTGCCCATTATTCATGATTTTAGCTCAATTCTTGTATTAACACCTATATTACACCTAAGATACTTAGTTATGAATATTTATGGCTTGAAACAACCTAAAAAAATCAATTTCACAAGTTTTAGGTTCATTTAGAGTGTTTACGGTTCAAAATGGCCAAAATGAGTTCTAACTTGCCCATTTTTCATGATTTTATCTCAATGCTTGTATTAACTCCTATATTACACCTAAGATACTTAGTTATGAATATTTATGGCTTGAAACAACCTAAAAAAAGCAATTTCACAAGTTTTAGGTTCATTTAGAGTGTTTACGGTTCAAAATGGCCAAAATGAGTTCTAACTTGCCCATTTTTCATGATTTTAGCTCAATGCTTGTATTAACTCCTATATTACACCTAAGATACTTAGGTATGAATATTTATGGCTTGAAACAACCTAAAAAAAGAAATTTCACAAGTTTTTGGTTCAATTAGAGTGTTTACGGTTCAAAATGGCCAAAATGAGTTCTAACTTGCGCAGTTTTCATGATTTTAGCTAAATGCTTGATTTTACTCCTATATTACACCTAAGATACTTATTTATGAATATTTATGGCTTGAAACAACCTAAAAAAAGCAATTTCACAAGTTTTAGGTTCATTTAGAGTGTTTACGGTTCAAAATGGCCAAAATGAGTTCTAACTTGCCCATTTTTCATGATTTTAGCTCAATGCTTGTATTAACTCCTATATTACACCTAAGATACTTAGTTATGAATATTTATGGCTTGAAATAACCTATAAAAAGCAATTTCACAAGTTTTAGGTTCATTTAGAGCATTTACGGCTCGAAATGTTTTAAATGAGTTCTAACTTGCCCATTATTCATGATTTTATCTCAATGCTTGATTTAACTCCTATATTACACCTAAGATACTTAGTTATGAATATTTATGGCTTGAAACAACCTAAAAAAAAGCAATTTCACAAGTTTTAGGTTCATTTAGAGTGTTTACGGTTCAAAATGGCCAAAATGAGTTCTAACTTGCCCATTTTTCATGATTTTATCTCAATGCTTGTATTAACTCCTATATTACACCTAAGATACTTAGTTATGAATATTTATGGCTTGAAACGACCTAAAAAAAGCAATTTCACAAGTTTTAGGTTCAATTAGAGTGTTGACTGTTCAAAATGGCCAAAATGAGTTCTAACTTGCGCATTTTTCATGATTTTAGCTAAATGCTTGATTTTACTCCTATATTACACCTAAGATACTTATTTATGAATATTTATGGCTTGAAACAACCTAAAAAAAGCAATTTCACAAGTTTTAGGTTCATTTAGAGTGTTTACGGTTCAAAATGGCCAAAATGAGTTCTAACTTGCCCATTTTTCATGATTTTAGCTCAATGCTTGTATTAACTCCTATATTACACCTAAGATACTTAGTTATGAATATTTATGGCTTGAAACAACCTATAAAAAGCAATTTCACAAGTTTTAGGTTCATTTAGAGCATTTACGGCTTGAAATGTTTTAAATGAGTTCTAACTTGCCCATTATTCATGATTTTATCTCAATGCTTGATTTAACTCCTATATTACACCTAAGATACTTAGTTATGAATATTTATGGCTTGAAACAACCTAAAAAAAGCAATTTCACAAGTTTTAGGTTCATTTAGAGTGTTTTACGGTTCAAAATGGCCAAAATGAGTTCTAACTTGCCCATTTTTCATTATTTTATCTCAATTCTTGTATTAACTCCTATATTACACCTAAGATACTTAGTTATGAATATTTATGGCTTGAAAAAACCTAAAAAAAGCAATTTCACAAGTTTTAGGTTCAATTAGAGTGTTTACGGTTCAAAATGGCCAAAATGAGTTCTAACTTGCGCATTTTTCATGATTTTAGCTAAATGCTTGATTTAAACTCCTATATTACACCTAAGATACTTATTTATGAATATTTATGGCTTGAAACAACCTAAAAAAAGCAATTTCACAAGTTTTAGGTTCATTTAGAGTGTTTACGGTTCAAAATGGCCAAAATGAGTTCTAACTTGCCCATTTTTTCATGATTTTAGCTCAATGCTTGTATTAACTCCTATATTACACCTAAAATACTTAGTTATGAATATTTATGGCTTGAAACAACCTAAAAAAAGCTATTTCACAAGTTTTAGGTTCATTTAGAGTGTTTACGGTTCAAAATGGCCAAGATGAGTTCTAACTTGCCCATTTTTCATGATTTTATCTCAATGCTTGTATTAACTCCTATATTACACCTAAGATACTTAGTTATGAATATTTATGGCTTGAAACAACCTAAAAAAAGCAATTTCACAAGTTTTAGGTTCATTTAGAGTGTTTACGGTTCAAAATGGCCAAAATGAGTTCTAACTTGCCCATTTTTCATGATTTTAGCTCTATGCTTGTGTTAACTCCTATATTACACCTAAGATACTTAGTTATGAATATTTATGGCTTGAAACAACCTAAAAAAAGGAATTTCACAAGTTTTAGGTTTATTTAGAGTATTTACGGCTCGAAATGTTTTAAATGAGTTCTAACTTGCCCATTATTCATGATTTTAGCTCAATGATTGATTTAACTCCTATATTACACCTAAGATACTTAGTTATGAATATTTATGGCTTGAAACAACCTAAAAAATGAAATTTCACATGTTTTAGGTTCATTTAGAGTGTTTATGGTTCAAAATGGCCAAAATGAGTTCTAACTTGCCCATTTTTCATGATTTTAAGCTCAATGCTTGAATTAACTCCTATATTACACCTAAGATACTTAGTTATGAATATTTATGGCTTGAAACAACCTAAAAAAAGCAATTTCACAAGTTTTAGGTTCATTTAGAGTGTTTTACGGTTCAAAATGGCCAAAATGAGTTCTAACTTGCCCATTTTTCATGATTTTAGCTCTATGCTTGTGTTAACTCCTATATTACACCTAAGATACTTAGTTATGAATATTTATGGCTTGAAACAACCTAAAAAAAGGAATTTCACAAGTTTTAGGTTTATTTAGAGTATTTACGGCTCGAAATGTTTTAAATGAGTTCTAAACTTGCCCATTATTCATGATTTTAGCTCAATGATTGATTTAACTCCTATATTACACCTAAGATACTTAGTTATGAGTATTTATGGCTTGAAAAAACCTAAAAAATGAAATTTCACAAGTTTTAGGTTCATTTAGAGTGTTTCCGGTTCAAAATGGCCAAAATGAGTTCTAACTTGCCCATTTTTCATGATTTTAGCTCAATGCTTGTATTAACTCCTATATTACACCTAAGATACTTAGTTATGATATTTATGGCTTGAAATAACCTATAAAAAGCAATTTCACAAGGTTTAGGTTCATTTAGAGCATTTACGGCTCGAAATGTTTTAAATGAGTTCTAACTTGCCCATTATTCATGATTTTATCTCAATGCTTGATTTAACTCCTATATTACACCTAAGATACTTAGTTATGAATATTTATGGCTTGAAACAACCTATAAAAAAGCAATTTCACAAATTTTTGGTTCATTTAGAGCATTTACGGCTCGAAATGTTTTAAATGAGTTCTAACTTGCCCATTATTCATGATTTTAGCTCAATGCTTGATTTAACTCCTATATTACACCCAAGATACTTAGTTATGAATATTTATGGCTTGAAACAACCTAAAAAAAGCTATTTCACAAGATTTAGGTTCATTTAGAGCATTTACGGCTCGAAATGTTTTAAATGAGTTCTAACTTGCCCATTATTCATGATTTTAGCTCAATTCTTGTATTAACACCTATAATACACCTAAGATACTTAGTTATGAATATTTATGGCTTGAAACAACCTAAAAAAAGCAATTTCACAAGTTTTAGGTTCATTTAGAGTATTTACGGCTCGAAAAGTCCTAAATGAGTTCTAACTTGCGCATTTTTAATGATTTTAGCTAAATGCTTGATTTAACTCCTATATTACACCTAAGATACTTATTTATGAATATTTATGGCTTGAAACAACCTAAAAAAAGCAATTTCACAAGTTTTAGGTTCATTTAGAGTGTTTACGGTTCAAAATGGCCAAAATGAGTTCTAACTTGCCCATTTTTTCATGATTTTAGCTCAATGCTTGTATTAAACTCCTATATTACACCTAAGATACTTAGTTATGAATATTTATGGCTTGAAACAACCTAAAAAAAGCAATTTCACAAGGTTTAGGTTCATTTAGAGCATTTACGACTCGAAATGTTTTAAATGAGTTCTAACTGGCCCATTATTCATGATTTTATCTCAATGCTTGATTTAACTCCTATATTAACACCTAAGATACTTAGTTATGAATATTTATGGCTTGAAACAACCTAAAAAAAGCAATTTCACAAGTTTTAGGTTCATTTAGAGTGTTTACGGTTCAAAATGGCCAAAATGAGTTCTAACTTGCCCATTTTTCATGATTTTAGCTCATTGCTTGTATTAACTCCTATATTACACCTAAGATACTTAGTTATGAATATTTATGGCTTGAAACAACCTAAAAAAAGCAATTTAACAAGTTTTAAGTTCATTTAGAGCATTTACGCCTCGAAATGTTTTAAATGAGTTTCTAACTTGCCCATTATTCATGATTTTAGCTCAATTCTTGTATTAACACCTATATTACACCTAAGATACTTAGTTATGAATATTTATGGCTTGAAACAACCTAAAAAAAGCAATTTCACAAGTTTTAGGTTCATTTAGAGTATTTACGGCTCGAAATGTCCTAAATGAGTTCTAACTTGCGCATTTTTTCATGATTTTAGCTAAATGCTTGATTTAACTCCTATATTACACCTAAGATACTTATTTATGAATATTAATGGCTTGAAACAACCTAAAAAAAGCAATTTCACAAGTTTTAGGTTCATTTAGAGTGTTTACGGTTCAAAATGGCCAAAATGAGTTCTAACTTGCCCGTTTTTCATGATTTTAGCTCAATGCTTGTATTAACTCCTATATTACACCTAAGATACTTAGTTATGAATATTTATGGCTTGAAACAACCTATAAAAAGCAATTTCACAAGGTTTAGGTTCATTTAGAGCATTTACGACTCGAAATGTTTTAAATGAGTTCTAACTGGCCCATTATTCATGATTTTATCTCAATGCTTGATTTAACTCCTATATTACACCTAAGATACTTAGTTATGAATATTTATGGCTTGAAACAACCTAAAAAAAGCAATTTCACAAGTTTTAGGTTCATTTAGAGTGTTTACGGTTCAAAATGGCCAAAATGAGTTCTAACTTGCCCATTTTTCATGATTTTAGCTCATTGCTTGTATTAACTCCTATATTACACCTAAGATACTTAGTTATGAATATTTATGGCTTGAAACAACCTAAAAAAAGCAATTTAACAAGTTTTAAGTTCATTTAGAGCATTTACGCCTCGAAATGTTTTAAATGAGTTCTAACTTGCCCATTAATTCATGATTTTAGCTCAATTCTTGTATTAACACCTATATTACACCTAAGATACTTAGTTATGAAATATTTATGGCTTGAAACAACCTAAAAAAAGCAATTTCACAAGTTTTTAGGTTTCATTTAGAGTATTTACGGCTCGAAAAGTCCTAAATGAGTTTCTAACTTGCGCATTTTTAATGATTTTAGCTAAATGCTTGATTTAACTCCTATATTACACCTAAGATACTTATTTATGAATATTTATGGCTTGAAACAACCTAAAAAAAGCAATTTCACAAGTTTTTAGGTTCATTTAGAGTGTTTACGGTTCAAAATGGCCAAATGAGTTCTAACTTGCCCATTTTTCATGATTTTAGCTCAATGCTTGTATTAACTCCTATATTACACCTAAGATACTTAGTTATGAATATTTATGGCTTGAAACAACCTATAAAAAGCAATTTCACAAGTTTTAGGTTCATTTAGAGCATTTAACGGCTCGAAATGTTTTAAATGAGTTCTAACTTGCCCATTATTCATGATTTTATCTCAATGCTTGATTTAACTCCTATATTACACCTAAGATACTTAGTTATGAATATTTATGGCTTGAAAACAACCTAAAAAAAGCAATTTCACAAGTTTTAGGTTCATTTAGAGTGTTTACGGTTCAAAATGGCCAAAATGAGTTCTAACTTGCCCATTTTTCATGATTTTATCTCAATGCTTGTATTAACTCCTATATTACACCTAAGATACTTAGTTATGAATATTTATGGCTTGAAACGACCTAAAAAAAGCAATTTCACAAGTTTTAGGTTCAATTAGAGTGTTGACTGTTCAAAATGGCCAAAATGAGTTCTAACTTGCGCATTTTTTCATGATTTTAGCTAAATGCTTGATTTTACTCCTATATTACACCTAAGATACTTATTTATGAATATTTATGGCTTGAAACAACCTAAAAAAAGCAATTTCACAAGTTTTAGGTTCATTTAGAGTGTTTACGGTTCAAAATGGCCAAAATGAGTTCTAACTTGCCCATTTTTCATGATTTTAGCTCAATGCTTGTATTAACTCCTATATTACACCTAAGATACTTAGTTATGAATATTTATGGCTTGAAACAACCTATAAAAAGCAATTTCACAAGTTTTAGGTTCATTTAGAGCATTTACGGCTTGAAATGTTTTAAATGAGTTCTAACTTGCCCATTATTCATGATTTTATCTCAATGCTTGATTTAACTCCTATATTACACCTAAGATACTTAGTTATGAATATTTATGGCTTGAAACAACCTAAAAAAAGCAATTTCACAAGTTTTAGGTTCATTTAGAGTGTTTAACGGTTCAAAATGGCCAAAATGAGTTCTAACTTGCCCATTTTTCATGATTTTATCTCAATTCTTGTATTAACTCCTATATTACACCTAAGATACTTAGTTATGAATATTTATGGCTTGAAACAACCTAAAAAAAGCAATTTCACAAGTTTTAGGTTCAATTAGAGTGTTTACGGTTCAAAATGGCCAAAAATGAGTTCTAACTTGCGCATTTTTCATGATTTTAGCTAAATGCTTGATTTAACTCCTATATTACACCTAAGATACTTATTATGAATATTTATGGCTTGAAACAACCTAAAAAAAGCAATTTCACAAGTTTTAGGTTTCATTTAGAGTGTTTACGGTTCAAAATGGCCAAAATGAGTTCTAACTTGCCCATTTTTCATGATTTTAGCTCAATGCTGTATTAACTCCTATATTACACTAAAATACTTAGTTATGAATATTTATGGCTTGAAACAACTAAAAAAAAGCTATTTCACAAGTTTTAGGTTCATTTAGAGTGTTTACGGTTCAAAATGGCCAAAATGAGTTCTAACTTGCCCATTTTTTCATGATTTTATCTCAATGCTTGTATTAACTCCTATATTACACCTAAGATACTTAGTTATGAAATATTTATGGCTTGAAACAACCTAAAAAAAGCAATTTCACAAGTTTTAGGTTCATTTAGAGTGTTTACGGTTCAAAATGGCCAAAATGAGTTCTAACTTGCCCATTTTTCAATGATTTTAGCTCTAATGCTTGTGTTAACTCCTATATTACACCTAAGATACTTAGTTATGAATATTTATGGCTTGAAACAACCTAAAAAAAGGAATTTCACAAGTTTTAGGTTTATTTAGAGTATTTACTGGCTCGAAATGTTTTTAAATGAGTTCTAACTTGCCCATTATTCATGATTTTAGCTCAATGATTGATTTAACTCCTATATTACACCTACGATACTTAGTTATGAATATTTATGGCTTTAAACAACCTAAAAAATGAAATTTCACATGTTTTAGGTTCATTTAGAGTGTTTATGGTTCAAAATGGCCAAAATGAGTTCTAACTTGCCCATTTTTCATGATTTTAGCTCAATGCTTGTTTAACTCCTATATTACACCTAAGATACTTAGTTATGAATATTTATGGCTTGAAACAACCTAAAAAAAGCAATTTCACAAGTTTTAGGTTCATTTAGAGTATTTACGGTCGAAATGAAATGAGTTCTAACTTGCCCATTTTCATGATTTTAGCTCAATGCTTGATTTAACTCCTATATTACACCTAAGATACTTAGTTATGAATATTTATGGCTTGAAACAACCTAAAAAAAAAATTTCACAAGTTTTAGGTTCATTTAGAGTGTTTACGGTTCAAAATGGCCAAAATGAGTTCTAACTTGCCCATTTTTCATGATTTTAGCTCAATGCTTGATTAACTCCTATATTACACCTAAGATACTTAGTTATGAATATTTATGGCTTGAAACAACCTAAAAAAAGCAATTTCACAAGTTTTAGGTTCATTTAGAGTATTTACGGCTCGAAATGTTTAAATGAGTTCTAACTTGCCCATTTTCATGATTTTAGCTCAATGCTTGATTTAACTCCTATATTACACCTAAGATACTTAGTTATGAATATTTATGGCTTGAAACAACCTAAAAAAAGCAATTTCACAAGTTTTAGGTTCATTTAGAGTTTACGGCTCGAAATGGCCAAATGAGTTCTAACTTGCCCATTTTCATGATTTTTCATGATTTTAGCTCAATGCTTGATTTAACTCCTATATTACACCTAAGATACTTAGTTATGAATATTTATGGCTTGAAACAACCTAAAAAAAGCAATTTCACAAGTTTTAGGTTCATTTAGAGTGTTTACGGTTCAAAATGGCCAAATGAGTTCTAACTTGCCATTTTTCATGATTTTAGCTCAATGCTTGATTTAACTCCTATATTACACCTAAGATACTTAGTTATGAATATTTATGGCTTGAAACAACCTAAAAAAAGCAATTTCACAAGTTTTAGGTTCATTTAGAGTTTACGGTCGAAATTAAATGAGTTCTAACTTGCCCATTTTCATGATTTTAGCTCAATGCTTGATTTAACTCCTATATTACACCTAAGATACTTAGTTATGAATATTTATGGCTTGAAACAACCTAAAAAAAGCAATTTCACAAGTTTTAGGTTCATTTAGAGTGTTTACGGCTCGAAATGAAATGAGTTCTAACTTGCCCATTTTCATGATTTTAGCTCAATGCTTGATTTAACTCCTATATTACACCTAAGATACTTAGTTATGAATATTTATGGCTTGAAACAACCTAAAAAAAGCAATTTCACAAGTTTTAGGTTCATTTAGAGTGTTTACGGTTCAAAATGGCCAAAATGAGTTCTAACTTGCCCATTTTTCATGATTTTAGCTCAATGCTTGATTTAACTCCTATATTACACCTAAGATACTTAGTTATGAATATTTATGGCTTGAAACAACCTAAAAAAAGCAATTTCACAAGTTTTAGGTTCATTTAGAGTGTTTTACGGTTCAAATGGCCAAAATGAGTTCTAACTTGCCCATTTTTCATGATTTTAGCTCAATGCTTGATTAACTCCTATATTACACCTAAGATACTTAGTTATGAATATTTATGGCTTGAAACAACCTAAAAAAGCAATTTCACAAGTTTTAGGTTCATTTAGAGTTTACGGCTCGAAACCTAAATGAGTTCTAACTTGCCCATTTTTATGATTTTAGCTCAATGCTTGATTTAACTCCTATATTACACCTAAGATACTTAGTTATGAATATTTATGGCTTGAAACAACCTAAAAAAAGCAATTTCACAAGTTTTAGGTTCATTTAGAGTGTTTACGGTTCAAAATGGCCAAAATGAGTTCTAACTTGCCCATTTTTCATGATTTTAGCTCAATGCTTGATTAACTCCTATATTACACCTAAGATACTTAGTTATGAATATTTATGGCTTGAAACAACCTAAAAAAAGCAATTTCACAAGTTTTAGGTTCATTTAGAGTATTTACGGCTCGAAATGGCCTAAATGAGTTCTAACTTGCCCATTTTCATGATTTTAGCTCAATGCTTGATTTAACTCCTATATTACACCTAAGATACTTAGTTATGAATATTTATGGCTTGAAACAACCTAAAAAAAGCAATTTCACAAGTTTTAGGTTCATTTAGAGTGTTTACGGTTCAAAATGGCCAAAATGAGTTCTAACTTGCCCATTTTTCATGATTTTAGCTCAATGCTTGATTAACTCCTATATTACACCTAAGATACTTAGTTATGAATATTTATGGCTTGAAACAACCTAAAAAAGCAATTTCACAAGTTTTAGGTTCATTTAGATTTACGGCTCGAAATAAATGAGTTCTAACTTGCCCATTTTCATGATTTTAGCTCAATGCTTGATTTAACTCCTATATTACACCTAAGATACTTAGTTATGAATATTTATGGCTTGAAACAACCTAAAAAAAGCAATTTCACAAGTTTTAGGTTCATTTAGAGTGTTTACGGTTCAAAATGGCCAAAATGAGTTCTAACTTGCCCATTTTTCATGATTTTAGCTCAATGCTTGATTAACTCCTATATTACACCTAAGATACTTAGTTATGAATATTTATGGCTTGAAACAACCTAAAAAAAGCAATTTCACAAGTTTTAGGTTCATTTAGAGTATTTACGGCTCGAAATGGCCAAAATGAGTTCTAACTTGCCCATTTTCATGATTTTAGCTCAATGCTTGATTTAACTCCTATATTACACCTAAGATACTTAGTTATGAATATTTATGGCTTGAAACAACCTAAAAAAAGCAATTTCACAAGTTTTAGGTTCATTTAGAGTGTTTACGGTTCAAAATGGCCAAAATGAGTTCTAACTTGCCCATTTTTCATGATTTTAGCTCAATGCTTGATTAACTCCTATATTACACCTAAGATACTTAGTTATGAATATTTATGGCTTGAAACAACCTAAAAAAAGCAATTTCACAAGTTTTAGGTTCATTTAGAGTATTTACGGCTCGAAATGAAATGAGTTCTAACTTGCCCATTTTTCATGATTTTAGCTCAATGCTTGATTTAACTCCTATATTACACCTAAGATACTTAGTTATGAATATTTATGGCTTGAAACAACCTAAAAAAGCAATTTCACAAGTTTTAGGTTCATTTAGAGTGTTTACGGTTCAAAATGGCCAAAATGAGTTCTAACTTGCCCATTTTTCATGATTTTAGCTCAATGCTTGATTAACTCCTATATTACACCTAAGATACTTAGTTATGAATATTTATGGCTTGAAACAACCTAAAAAAAGCAATTTCACAAGTTTTAGGTTCATTTAGAGTGTTTACGGTTCAAAATGGCCAAAATGAGTTCTAACTTGCCCATTTTCATGATTTTAGCTCAATGCTTGATTTAACTCCTATATTACACCTAAGATACTTAGTTATGAATATTTATGGCTTGAAACAACCTAAAAAAGCAATTTCACAAGTTTTAGGTTCATTTAGAGTGTTTACGGTTCAAAATGGCCAAAATGAGTTCTAACTTGCCCATTTTTCATGATTTTAGCTCAATGCTTGATTAACTCCTATATTACACCTAAGATACTTAGTTATGAATATTTATGGCTTGAAACAACCTAAAAAAGCAATTTCACAAGTTTTAGGTTCATTTAGAGTATTTACGGCTCGAAATGGCCAAAATGAGTTCTAACTTGCCCATTTTCATGATTTTAGCTCAATGCTTGATTAACTCCTATATTACACCTAAGATACTTAGTTATGAATATTTATGGCTTGAAACAACCTAAAAAAAGCAATTTCACAAGTTTTAGGTTCATTTAGAGTGTTTACGGCTCGAAATGGCCAAAATGAGTTCTAACTTGCCCATTTTTCATGATTTTAGCTCAATGCTTGATTAACTCCTATATTACACCTAAGATACTTAGTTATGAATATTTATGGCTTGAAACAACCTAAAAAAAGCAATTTCACAAGTTTTAGGTTCATTTAGAGTGTTTACGGTTCAAAATGGCCAAAATGAGTTCTAACTTGCCCATTTTTCATGATTTTAGCTCAATGCTTGATTAACTCCTATATTACACCTAAGATACTTAGTTATGAATATTTATGGCTTGAAACAACCTAAAAAAAGCAATTTCACAAGTTTTAGGTTCATTTAGAGTATTTACGGCTCAAATGAAATGAGTTCTAACTTGCCCATTTTTCATGATTTTAGCTCAATGCTTGATTTAACTCCTATATTACACCTAAGATACTTAGTTATGAATATTTATGGCTTGAAACAACCTAAAAAAAGCAATTTCACAAGTTTTAGGTTCATTTAGAGTGTTTACGGTTCAAAATGGCCAAAATGAGTTCTAACTTGCCCATTTTTCATGATTTTAGCTCAATGCTTGATTAACTCCTATATTACACCTAAGATACTTAGTTATGAATATTTATGGCTTGAAAAACCTAAAAAAAGCAATTTCACAAGTTTTAGGTTCATTAGAGTGTTTACGGTTCAAAAATGGCCAAAATGAGTTCTAACTTGCCCATTTTTCATGATTTTAGCTCAATGCTTGATTTAACTCCTATATTACACCTAAGATACTTAGTTATGAATATTTATGGCTTGAAACAACCTAAAAAAAGCAATTTCACAAGTTTTAGGTTCATTTAGAGTGTTTACGGTTCAAAATGGCCAAAATGAGTTCTAACTTGCCCATTTTTCATGATTTTAGCTCAATGCTTGATTAACTCCTATATTACACCTAAGATACTTAGTTATGAATATTTATGGCTTGAAACAACCTAAAAAAAGCAATTTCACAAGTTTTAGGTTCATTTAGAGTATTTACGGCTCGAAATGGCCAAAATGAGTTCTAACTTGCCCATTTTTCATGATTTTAGCTCAATGCTTGATTAACTCCTATATTACACCTAAGATACTTAGTTATGAATATTTATGGCTTGAAACAACCTAAAAAAAGCAATTTCACAAGTTTTAGGTTCATTTAGAGTGTTTACGGTTCAAAATGCCAAAATGAGTTCTAACTTGCCCATTTTTCATGATTTTAGCTCAATGCTTGATTTAACTCCTATATTACACCTAAGATACTTAGTTATGAATATTTATGGCTTGAAACAACCTAAAAAAGCAATTTCACAAGTTTTAGGTTCATTTAGAGTGTTTACGGTTCAAATGGCCAAAATGAGTTCTAACTTGCCCATTTTCATGATTTTAGCTCAATGCTTGATTTAACTCCTATATTACACCTAAGATACTTAGTTATGAATATTTATGGCTTGAAACAACCTAAAAAAGCAATTTCACAAGTTTTAGGTTCATTTAGATTTACGGTTCAAAATGGCCAAAATGAGTTCTAACTTGCCCATTTTTCATGATTTTAGCTCAATGCTTGATTAACTCCTATATTACACCTAAGATACTTAGTTATGAATATTTATGGCTTGAAACAACCTAAAAAAGCAATTTCACAAGTTTTAGGTTCATTTAGAGTGTTTACGGTTCAAAATGGCCAAAATGAGTTCTAACTTGCCCATTTTTCATGATTTTAGCTCAATGCTTGATTTAACTCCTATATTACACCTAAGATACTTAGTTATGAATATTTATGGCTTGAAACAACCTAAAAAAAGCAATTTCACAAGTTTTAGGTTCATTTAGAGTTTTACGGTTCAAAATGGCCAAAATGAGTTCTAACTTGCCCATTTTCATGATTTTAGCTCAATGCTTGATTTAACTCCTATATTACACCTAAGATACTTAGTTATGAATATTTATGGCTTGAAACAACCTAAAAAAAGCAATTTCACAAGTTTTAGGTTCATTTAGAGTTTACGGCTCGAAATGGCCAAAATGAGTTCTAACTTGCCCATTTTTCATGATTTTAGCTCAATGCTTGATTTAACTCCTATATTACACCTAAGATACTTAGTTATGAATATTTATGGCTTGAAACAACCTAAAAAAAGCAATTTCACAAGTTTTAGGTTCATTTAGAGTGTTTACGGTTCAAAATGGCCAAAATGAGTTCTAACTTGCCCATTTTTCATGATTTTAGCTCAATGCTTGATTTAACTCCTATATTACACCTAAGATACTTAGTTATGAATATTTATGGCTTGAAACAACCTAAAAAAGCAATTTCACAAGTTTTAGGTTCATTTAGAGTTTACGGCTCGAAATAAATGAGTTCTAACTTGCCCATTTTTCATGATTTTAGCTCAATGCTTGATTTAACTCCTATATTACACCTAAGATACTTAGTTATGAATATTTATGGCTTGAAACAACCTAAAAAAAGCAATTTCACAAGTTTTAGGTTCATTTAGAGTGTTTACGGTTCAAAATGGCCAAAATGAGTTCTAACTTGCCCATTTTTCATGATTTTAGCTCAATGCTTGATTTAACTCCTATATTACACCTAAGATACTTAGTTATGAATATTTATGGCTTGAAACAACCTAAAAAAAGCAATTTCACAAGTTTTAGGTTCATTTAGAGTGTTTACGGTTCGAAATGGCCAAAATGAGTTCTAACTTGCCCATTTTTCATGATTTTAGCTCAATGCTTGATTTAACTCCTATATTACACCTAAGATACTTAGTTATGAATATTTATGGCTTGAAACAACCTAAAAAAAGCAATTTCACAAGTTTTAGGTTCATTTAGAGTGTTTACGGTTCAAAATGGCCAAAATGAGTTCTAACTTGCCCATTTTTCATGATTTTAGCTCAATGCTTGATTTAACTCCTATATTACACCTAAGATACTTAGTTATGAATATTTATGGCTTGAAACAACCTAAAAAAAGCAATTTCACAAGTTTTAGGTTCATTTAGAGTATTTACGGCTCGAAATGGCCAAAATGAGTTCTAACTTGCCCATTTTTCATGATTTTAGCTCAATGCTTGATTTAACTCCTATATTACACCTAAGATACTTAGTTATGAATATTTATGGCTTGAAACAACCTAAAAAAAGCAATTTCACAAGTTTTAGGTTCATTTAGAGTATTTACGGAAAAAATGAGTTCTAACTTGCCCATTTTCATGATTTTAGCTCAATGCTTGATTTAACTCCTATATTACACCTAAGATACTTAGTTATGAATATTTATGGCTTGAAACAACCTAAAAAAGCAATTTCACAAGTTTTAGGTTCATTTAGAGTGTTTACGGTTCAAAATGGCCAAAATGAGTTCTAACTTGCCCATTTTTCATGATTTTAGCTCAATGCTTGATTAACTCCTATATTACACCTAAGATACTTAGTTATGAATATTTATGGCTTGAAACAACCTAAAAAAAGCAATTTCACAAGTTTTAGGTTCATTTAGAGTATTTACGGCTCAAAATAAATGAGTTCTAACTTGCCCATTTTCATGATTTTAGCTCAATGCTTGATTTAACTCCTATATTACACCTAAGATACTTAGTTATGAATATTTATGGCTTGAAACAACCTAAAAAAAGCAATTTCACAAGTTTTAGGTTCATTTAGAGTGTTTACGGTTCAAAATGGCCAAAATGAGTTCTAACTTGCCCATTTTTCATGATTTTAGCTCAATGCTTGATTAACTCCTATATTACACCTAAGATACTTAGTTATGAATATTTATGGCTTGAAACAACCTAAAAAAAGCAATTTCACAAGTTTTAGGTTCATTTAGAGTATTTACGGCTCGAAATGCCTAAATGAGTTCTAACTTGCCCATTTTTCATGATTTTAGCTCAATGCTTGATTTAACTCCTATATTACACCTAAGATACTTAGTTATGAATATTTATGGCTTGAAACAACCTAAAAAAAGCAATTTCACAAGTTTTAGGTTCATTTAGAGTGTTTACGGTTCAAAATGGCCAAAATGAGTTCTAACTTGCCCATTTTTCATGATTTTAGCTCAATGCTTGATTAACTCCTATATTACACCTAAGATACTTAGTTATGAATATTTATGGCTTGAAACAACCTAAAAAAAGCAATTTCACAAGTTTTAGGTTCATTTAGAGTTTACGGCTCGAAATGAAATGAGTTCTAACTTGCCCATTTTCATGATTTTAGCTCAATGCTTGATTTAACTCCTATATTACACCTAAGATACTTAGTTATGAATATTTATGGCTTGAAACAACCTAAAAAAAGCAATTTCACAAGTTTTAGGTTCATTTAGAGTGTTTACGGTTCAAAATGGCCAAAATGAGTTCTAACTTGCCCATTTTTCATGATTTTAGCTCAATGCTTGATTAACTCCTATATTACACCTAAGATACTTAGTTATGAATATTTATGGCTTGAAACAACCTAAAAAAAGCAATTTCACAAGTTTTAGGTTCATTTAGAGTGTTTACGGTTCAAAATGGCCAAAATGAGTTCTAACTTGCCCATTTTTCATGATTTTAGCTCAATGCTTGATTTAACTCCTATATTACACCTAAGATACTTAGTTATGAATATTTATGGCTTGAAACAACCTAAAAAAAGCAATTTCACAAGTTTTAGGTTCATTTAGAGTGTTTACGGTTCAAAATGGCCAAAATGAGTTCTAACTTGCCCATTTTCATGATTTTAGCTCAATGCTTGATTTAACTCCTATATTACACCTAAGATACTTAGTTATGAATATTTATGGCTTGAAACAACCTAAAAAAAGCAATTTCACAAGTTTTAGGTTCATTTAGAGTGTTTACGGTTCAAAATGGCCAAAATGAGTTCTAACTTGCCCATTTTTCATGATTTTAGCTCAATGCTTGATTTAACTCCTATATTACACCTAAGATACTTAGTTATGAATATTTATGGCTTGAAACAACCTAAAAAAGCAATTTCACAAGTTTTAGGTTCATTTAGAGTATTTAAAATGCCAAAATGAGTTCTAACTTGCCCATTTTCATGATTTTAGCTCAATGCTTGATTAACTCCTATATTACACCTAAGATACTTAGTTATGAATATTTATGGCTTGAAACAACCTAAAAAAAGCAATTTCACAAGTTTTAGGTTCATTTAGAGTATTTACGGTTCAAATGCCAAAATGAGTTCTAACTTGCCCATTTTTCATGATTTTAGCTCAATGCTTGATTTAACTCCTATATTACACCTAAGATACTTAGTTATGAATATTTATGGCTTGAAACAACCTAAAAAAAGCAATTTCACAAGTTTTAGGTTCATTTAGAGTGTTTACTCAAAATGGCCAAAATGAGTTCTAACTTGCCCATTTTTCATGATTTTAGCTCAATGCTTGATTAACTCCTATATTACACCTAAGATACTTAGTTATGAATATTTATGGCTTGAAACAACCTAAAAAAAGCAATTTCACAAGTTTTAGGTTCATTTAGAGTTTACGGCTCGAAATGCCAAAATGAGTTCTAACTTGCCCATTTTTCATGATTTTAGCTCAATGCTTGATTTAACTCCTATATTACACCTAAGATACTTAGTTATGAATATTTATGGCTTGAAACAACCTAAAAAAAGCAATTTCACAAGTTTTAGGTTCATTTAGAGTGTTTACGGTTCAAAATGGCCAAAATGAGTTCTAACTTGCCCATTTTTCATGATTTTAGCTCAATGCTTGATTAACTCCTATATTACACCTAAGATACTTAGTTATGAATATTTATGGCTTGAAACAACCTAAAAAAAGCAATTTCACAAGTTTTAGGTTCATTTAGAGTATTTACGGCTCGAAATGCCTAAATGAGTTCTAACTTGCCCATTTTTCATGATTTTAGCTCAATGCTTGATTTAACTCCTATATTACACCTAAGATACTTAGTTATGAATATTTATGGCTTGAAACAACCTAAAAAAAGCAATTTCACAAGTTTTAGGTTCATTTAGAGTGTTTACGGTTCAAAATGGCCAAAATGAGTTCTAACTTGCCCATTTTTCATGATTTTAGCTCAATGCTTGATTTAACTCCTATATTACACCTAAGATACTTAGTTATGAATATTTATGGCTTGAAACAACCTAAAAAAAGCAATTTCACAAGTTTTAGGTTCATTTAGAGTGTTTACGGTTCAAAATGGCCAAAATGAGTTCTAACTTGCCCATTTTTCATGATTTTAGCTCAATGCTTGATTAACTCCTATATTACACCTAAGATACTTAGTTATGAATATTTATGGCTTGAAACAACCTAAAAAAGCAATTTCACAAGTTTTAGGTTCATTTAGAGTATTTACGGCTCGAAATGGAAATGAGTTCTAACTTGCCCATTTTCATGATTTTAGCTCAATGCTTGATTTAACTCCTATATTACACCTAAGATACTTATTTATGAATATTTATGGCTTGAAACAACCTAAAAAAAGCAATTTCACAAGTTTTAGGTTCATTTAGAGTGTTTACGGTTCAAAATGGCCAAAATGAGTTCTAACTTGCCCATTTTTCATGATTTTAGCTCAATGCTTGATTAACTCCTATATTACACCTAAGATACTTAGTTATGAATATTTATGGCTTGAAACAACCTAAAAAAGCAATTTCACAAGTTTTAGGTTCATTTAGAGTGTTTACGGTTCAAAATGGCCAAAATGAGTTCTAACTTGCCCATTTTTCATGATTTTAGCTCAATGCTTGATTTAACTCCTATATTACACCTAAGATACTTAGTTATGAATATTTATGGCTTGAAACAACCTAAAAAAAGCAATTTCACAAGTTTTAGGTTCATTTAGAGTGTTTACGGTTCAAAATGGCCAAAATGAGTTCTAACTTGCCCATTTTCATGATTTTAGCTCAATGCTTGATTTAACTCCTATATTACACCTAAGATACTTAGTTATGAATATTTATGGCTTGAAACAACCTAAAAAAGCAATTTCACAAGTTTTAGGTTCATTTAGAGTATTTACGGCTCGAAATGCCTAAATGAGTTCTAACTTGCCCATTTTCATGATTTTAGCTCAATGCTTGATTTAACTCCTATATTACACCTAAGATACTTAGTTATGAATATTTATGGCTTGAAACAACCTAAAAAAAGCAATTTCACAAGTTTTAGGTTCATTTAGAGTATTTACGGCTCGAAATGGCCAAAATGAGTTCTAACTTGCCCATTTTTCATGATTTTAGCTCAATGCTTGATTTAACTCCTATATTACACCTAAGATACTTAGTTATGAATATTTATGGCTTGAAACAACCTAAAAAAAGCAATTTCACAAGTTTTAGGTTCATTTAGAGTGTTTACGGTTCAAAATGGCCAAAATGAGTTCTAACTTGCCCATTTTTCATGATTTTAGCTCAATGCTTGATTAACTCCTATATTACACCTAAGATACTTAGTTATGAATATTTATGGCTTGAAACAACCTAAAAAAGCAATTTCACAAGTTTTAGGTTCATTTAGAGTTTTACGGCTCGAAATGTAAATGAGTTCTAACTTGCCCATTTTTCATGATTTTAGCTCAATGCTTGATTTAACTCCTATATTACACCTAAGATACTTAGTTATGAATATTTATGGCTTGAAACAACCTAAAAAAAGCAATTTCACAAGTTTTAGGTTCATTTAGAGTGTTTACGGTTCAAAATGGCCAAAATGAGTTCTAACTTGCCCATTTTTCATGATTTTAGCTCAATGCTTGATTTAACTCCTATATTACACCTAAGATACTTAGTTATGAATATTTATGGCTTGAAACAACCTAAAAAAAGCAATTTCACAAGTTTTAGGTTCATTTAGAGTGTTTACGGTTCAAAATGCCAAAATGAGTTCTAACTTGCCCATTTTTCATGATTTTAGCTCAATGCTTGATTTAACTCCTATATTACACCTAAGATACTTAGTTATGAATATTTATGGCTTGAAACAACCTAAAAAAAGCAATTTCACAAGTTTTAGGTTCATTTAGAGTGTTTACGGTTCAAAATGGCCAAAATGAGTTCTAACTTGCCCATTTTTCATGATTTTAGCTCAATGCTTGATTAACTCCTATATTACACCTAAGATACTTAGTTATGAATATTTATGGCTTGAAACAACCTAAAAAAAGCAATTTCACAAGTTTTAGGTTCATTTAGAGTTTTACGGTTCGAAATGGAAATGAGTTCTAACTTGCCCATTTTTCATGATTTTAGCTCAATGCTTGATTTAACTCCTATATTACACCTAAGATACTTAGTTATGAATATTTATGGCTTGAAACAACCTAAAAAAAGCAATTTCACAAGTTTTAGGTTCATTTAGAGTATTTACGGCTCGAAATGGCCAAAATGAGTTCTAACTTGCCCATTTTTCATGATTTTAGCTCAATGCTTGATTTAACTCCTATATTACACCTAAGATACTTAGTTATGAATATTTATGGCTTGAAACAACCTAAAAAAAGCAATTTCACAAGTTTTAGGTTCATTTAGAGTGTTTACGGTTCAAAATGGCCAAAATGAGTTCTAACTTGCCCATTTTTCATGATTTTAGCTCAATGCTTGATTAACTCCTATATTACACCTAAGATACTTAGTTATGAATATTTATGGCTTGAAACAACCTAAAAAAAGCAATTTCACAAGTTTTAGGTTCATTTAGAGTGTTTACGGTTCAAAATGGCCAAATGAGTTCTAACTTGCCCATTTTTCATGATTTTAGCTCAATGCTTGATTTAACTCCTATATTACACCTAAGATACTTAGTTATGAATATTTATGGCTTGAAACAACCTAAAAAAGCAATTTCACAAGTTTTAGGTTCATTTAGAGTGTTTACGGTTCAAAATGGCCAAAATGAGTTCTAACTTGCCCATTTTTCATGATTTTAGCTCAATGCTTGATTTAACTCCTATATTACACCTAAGATACTTAGTTATGAATATTTATGGCTTGAAACAACCTAAAAAAGCAATTTCACAAGTTTTAGGTTCATTTAGAGTATTTACGGCTCGAAATGCCAAAATGAGTTCTAACTTGCCCATTTTTCATGATTTTAGCTCAATGCTTGATTTAACTCCTATATTACACCTAAGATACTTAGTTATGAATATTTATGGCTTGAAACAACCTAAAAAAAAATTTCACAAGTTTTAGGTTCATTTAGAGTGTTTACGGTTCAAAATGGCCAAAATGAGTTCTAACTTGCCCATTTTTCATGATTTTAGCTCAATGCTTGATTAACTCCTATATTACACCTAAGATACTTAGTTATGAATATTTATGGCTTGAAACAACCTAAAAAAAGCAATTTCACAAGTTTTAGGTTCATTTAGAGTGTTTACGGTTCAAAATGGCCAAAATGAGTTCTAACTTGCCCATTTTTCATGATTTTAGCTCAATGCTTGATTAACTCCTATATTACACCTAAGATACTTAGTTATGAATATTTATGGCTTGAAACAACCTAAAAAAAGCAATTTCACAAGTTTTAGGTTCATTTAGAGTTTACGGCTCGAAATGCCAAAATGAGTTCTAACTTGCCCATTTTCATGATTTTAGCTCAATGCTTGATTTAACTCCTATATTACACCTAAGATACTTAGTTATGAATATTTATGGCTTGAAACAACCTAAAAAAAGCAATTTCACAAGTTTTAGGTTCATTTAGAGTGTTTACGGTTCAAAATGGCCAAAATGAGTTCTAACTTGCCCATTTTTCATGATTTTAGCTCAATGCTTGAATTAACTCCTATATTACACCTAAGATACTTAGTTATGAATATTTATGGCTTGAAACAACCTAAAAAAAGCAATTTCACAAGTTTTAGGTTCATTTAGAGTATTTACGGCTCGAAATGCCAAAATGAGTTCTAACTTGCCCATTTTCATGATTTTAGCTCAATGCTTGATTTAACTCCTATATTACACCTAAGATACTTAGTTATGAATATTTATGGCTTGAAACAACCTAAAAAAGCAATTTCACAAGTTTTAGGTTCATTTAGAGTTTACGGCTCAAAATGGCCAAAATGAGTTCTAACTTGCCCATTTTCATGATTTTAGCTCAATGCTTGATTTAACTCCTATATTACACCTAAGATACTTAGTTATGAATATTTATGGCTTGAAACAACCTAAAAAAAGCAATTTCACAAGTTTTAGGTTCATTTAGAGTGTTTACGGTTCAAAATGGCCAAAATGAGTTCTAACTTGCCCATTTTCATGATTTTAGCTCAATGCTTGATTAACTCCTATATTACACCTAAGATACTTAGTTATGAATATTTATGGCTTGAAACAACCTAAAAAAAGCAATTTCACAAGTTTTAGGTTCATTTAGAGTATTTACGGTTCGCCAAAATGAGTTCTAACTTGCCCATTTTCATGATTTTAGCTCAATGCTTGATTTAACTCCTATATTACACCTAAGATACTTAGTTATGAATATTTATGGCTTGAAACAACCTAAAAAAAGCAATTTCACAAGTTTTAGGTTCATTTAGAGTTTTACGGCTCGAAATGCCAAAATGAGTTCTAACTTGCCCATTTTTCATGATTTTAGCTCAATGCTTGATTTAACTCCTATATTACACCTAAGATACTTAGTTATGAATATTTATGGCTTGAAACAACCTAAAAAAAGCAATTTCACAAGTTTTAGGTTCATTTAGAGTGTTTACGGTTCAAAATGGCCAAAATGAGTTCTAACTTGCCCATTTTCATGATTTTAGCTCAATGCTTGATTAACTCCTATATTACACCTAAGATACTTAGTTATGAATATTTATGGCTTGAAACAACCTAAAAAAGCAATTTCACAAGTTTTAGGTTCATTTAGAGTTTTACGGCTCGAAATGAAATGAGTTCTAACTTGCCCATTTTCATGATTTTAGCTCAATGCTTGATTTAACTCCTATATTACACCTAAGATACTTAGTTATGAATATTTATGGCTTGAAACAACCTAAAAAAAGCAATTTCACAAGTTTTAGGTTCATTTAGAGTGTTTACGGTTCAAAATGGCCAAAATGAGTTCTAACTTGCCCATTTTCATGATTTTAGCTCAATGCTTGATTAACTCCTATATTACACCTAAGATACTTAGTTATGAATATTTATGGCTTGAAACAACCTAAAAAAGCAATTTCACAAGTTTTAGGTTCATTTAGAGTATTTACGGCTCGAAATGGCCAAAATGAGTTCTAACTTGCCCATTTTTCATGATTTTAGCTCAATGCTTGATTTAACTCCTATATTACACCTAAGATACTTAGTTATGAATATTTATGGCTTGAAACAACCTAAAAAAGCAATTTCACAAGTTTTAGGTTCATTTAGAGTGTTTACGGTTCAAAATGGCCAAAATGAGTTCTAACTTGCCCATTTTTCATGATTTTAGCTCAATGCTTGATTTAACTCCTATATTACACCTAAGATACTTAGTTATGAATATTTATGGCTTGAAACAACCTAAAAAAGCAATTTCACAAGTTTTAGGTTCATTTAGAGTATTTACGGCTCGAAATGCCTAAATGAGTTCTAACTTGCCCATTTTCATGATTTTAGCTCAATGCTTGATTTAACTCCTATATTACACCTAAGATACTTAGTTATGAATATTTATGGCTTGAAACAACCTAAAAAAGCAATTTCACAAGTTTTAGGTTCATTTAGAGTGTTTACGGTTCAAAATGGCCAAAATGAGTTCTAACTTGCCCATTTTTCATGATTTTAGCTCAATGCTTGATTAACTCCTATATTACACCTAAGATACTTAGTTATGAATATTTATGGCTTGAAACAACCTAAAAAAGCAATTTCACAAGTTTTAGGTTCATTTAGAGTATTTACGGCTCTAAATGAGTTCTAACTTGCCCATTTTCATGATTTTAGCTCAATGCTTGATTTAACTCCTATATTACACCTAAGATACTTAGTTATGAATATTTATGGCTTGAAACAACCTAAAAAAAGCAATTTCACAAGTTTTAGGTTCATTTAGAGTGTTTACGGTTCAAAATGGCCAAAATGAGTTCTAACTTGCCCATTTTTCATGATTTTAGCTCAATGCTTGATTAACTCCTATATTACACCTAAGATACTTAGTTATGAATATTTATGGCTTGAAACAACCTAAAAAAAGCAATTTCACAAGTTTTAGGTTCATTTAGAGTGTTTACGGTTCAAAATGGCCAAAATGAGTTCTAACTTGCCCATTTTTCATGATTTTAGCTCAATGCTTGATTTAACTCCTATATTACACCTAAGATACTTAGTTATGAATATTTATGGCTTGAAACAACCTAAAAAAAGCAATTTCACAAGTTTTAGGTTCATTTAGAGTGTTTACGGTTCAAAATGGCCAAAATGAGTTCTAACTTGCCCATTTTTCATGATTTTAGCTCAATGCTTGATTAACTCCTATATTACACCTAAGATACTTAGTTATGAATATTTATGGCTTGAAACAACCTAAAAAAAGCAATTTCACAAGTTTTAGGTTCATTTAGAGTATTTACGGCTCGAAATGCCTAAATGAGTTCTAACTTGCCCATTTTTCATGATTTTAGCTCAATGCTTGATTTAACTCCTATATTACACCTAAGATACTTAGTTATGAATATTTATGGCTTGAAACAACCTAAAAAAAGCAATTTCACAAGTTTTAGGTTCATTTAGAGTGTTTACGGTTCAAAATGGCCAAAATGAGTTCTAACTTGCCCATTTTTCATGATTTTAGCTCAATGCTTGATTTAACTCCTATATTACACCTAAGATACTTTTATGAATATTTATGGCTTGAAACAACCTAAAAAAAGCAATTTCACAAGTTTTAGGTTCATTTAGAGTATTTACGGCTCGAAAAAAATGAGTTCTAACTTGCCCATTTTCATGATTTTAGCTCAATGCTTGATTTAACTCCTATATTACACCTAAGATACTTAGTTATGAATATTTATGGCTTGAAACAACCTAAAAAAAGCAATTTCACAAGTTTTAGGTTCATTTAGAGTGTTTACGGTTCAAAATGGCCAAAATGAGTTCTAACTTGCCCATTTTTCATGATTTTAGCTCAATGCTTGATTAACTCCTATATTACACCTAATACTTAGTTATGAATATTTATGGCTTGAAACAACCTAAAAAAAGCAATTTCACAAGTTTTAGGTTCATTTAGAGTATTTACGGCTCGAAATGCCAAAATGAGTTCTAACTTGCCCATTTTTCATGATTTTAGCTCAATGCTTGATTTAACTCCTATATTACACCTAAGATACTTAGTTATGAATATTTATGGCTTGAAACAACCTAAAAAAAGCAATTTCACAAGTTTTAGGTTCATTTAGAGTGTTTACGGTTCAAAATGGCCAAAATGAGTTCTAACTTGCCCATTTTTCATGATTTTAGCTCAATGCTTGATTTAACTCCTATATTACACCTAAGATACTTAGTTATGAATATTTATGGCTTGAAACAACCTAAAAAAAGCAATTTCACAAGTTTTAGGTTCATTTAGAGTATTTACGGCTCGAAATGCCTAAATGAGTTCTAACTTGCCCATTTTTCATGATTTTAGCTCAATGCTTGATTTAACTCCTATATTACACCTAAGATACTTAGTTATGAATATTTATGGCTTGAAACAACCTAAAAAAAAGCAATTTCACAAGTTTTAGGTTCATTTAGAGTGTTTACGGTTCAAAATGGCCAAAATGAGTTCTAACTTGCCCATTTTTCATGATTTTAGCTCAATGCTTGATTAACTCCTATATTACACCTAAGATACTTAGTTATGAATATTTATGGCTTGAAACAACCTAAAAAAAGCAATTTCACAAGTTTTAGGTTCATTTAGAGTATTTACGGCTCGAAATGGAAATGAGTTCTAACTTGCCCATTTTTCATGATTTTAGCTCAATGCTTGATTTAACTCCTATATTACACCTAAGATACTTAGTTATGAATATTTATGGCTTGAAACAACCTAAAAAAAGCAATTTCACAAGTTTTAGGTTCATTTAGAGTGTTTACGGTTCAAAATGGCCAAAATGAGTTCTAACTTGCCCATTTTCATGATTTTAGCTCAATGCTTGTTTAACTCCTATATTACACCTAAGATACTTAGTTATGAATATTTATGGCTTGAAACAACCTAAAAAAGCAATTTCACAAGTTTTAGGTTCATTTAGAGTGTTTACGGTTCAAAATGGCCAAATGAGTTCTAACTTGCCCATTTTTCATGATTTTAGCTCAATGCTTGATTTAACTCCTATATTACACCTAAGATACTTAGTTATGAATATTTATGGCTTGAAACAACCTAAAAAAAGCAATTTCACAAGTTTTAGGTTCATTTAGAGTGTTTACGGTTCAAAATGGCCAAAATGAGTTCTAACTTGCCCATTTTTCATGATTTTAGCTCAATGCTTGATTTAACTCCTATATTACACCTAAGATACTTAGTTATGAATATTTATGGCTTGAAACAACCTAAAAAAAGCAATTTCACAAGTTTTAGGTTCATTTAGAGTATTTACGGCTCGAAATGCCAAATGAGTTCTAACTTGCCCATTTTTCATGATTTTAGCTCAATGCTTGATTTAACTCCTATATTACACCTAAGATACTTAGTTATGAATATTTATGGCTTGAAACAACCTAAAAAAAGCAATTTCACAAGTTTTAGGTTCATTTAGAGTATTTACGGCTCGAAATGGCCAAAATGAGTTCTAACTTGCCCATTTTCATGATTTTAGCTCAATGCTTGATTTAACTCCTATATTACACCTAAGATACTTAGTTATGAATATTTATGGCTTGAAACAACCTAAAAAAAGCAATTTCACAAGTTTTAGGTTCATTTAGAGTGTTTACGGTTCAAAATGGCCAAAATGAGTTCTAACTTGCCCATTTTTCATGATTTTAGCTCAATGCTTGATTTAACTCCTATATTACACCTAAGATACTTAGTTATGAATATTTATGGCTTGAAACAACCTAAAAAAGCAATTTCACAAGTTTTAGGTTCATTTAGAGTATTTACGGCTCGAAATGAAATGAGTTCTAACTTGCCCATTTTTCATGATTTTAGCTCAATGCTTGATTTAACTCCTATATTACACCTAAGATACTTAGTTATGAATATTTATGGCTTGAAACAACCTAAAAAAAGCAATTTCACAAGTTTTAGGTTCATTTAGAGTGTTTACGGTTCAAAATGGCCAAAATGAGTTCTAACTTGCCCATTTTTCATGATTTTAGCTCAATGCTTGATTAACTCCTATATTACACCTAAGATACTTATTTATGAATATTTATGGCTTGAAACAACCTAAAAAAAGCAATTTCACAAGTTTTAGGTTCATTTAGAGTTTTACGGCTCAAAATGGCCAAAATGAGTTCTAACTTGCCCATTTTCATGATTTTAGCTCAATGCTTGATTTAACTCCTATATTACACCTAAGATACTTAGTTATGAATATTTATGGCTTGAAACAACCTAAAAAAAGCAATTTCACAAGTTTTAGGTTCATTTAGAGTGTTTACGGTTCAAAATGGCCAAAATGAGTTCTAACTTGCCCATTTTTCATGATTTTAGCTCAATGCTTGATTTAACTCCTATATTACACCTAAGATACTTAGTTATGAATATTTATGGCTTGAAACAACCTAAAAAAAGCAATTTCACAAGTTTTAGGTTCATTTAGAGTATTTACGGCTCGAAAATAAATGAGTTCTAACTTGCCCATTTTCATGATTTTAGCTCAATGCTTGATTTAACTCCTATATTACACCTAAGATACTTAGTTATGAATATTTATGGCTTGAAACAACCTAAAAAAGCAATTTCACAAGTTTTAGGTTCATTTAGAGTGTTTACGGTTCAAAATGGCCAAAATGAGTTCTAACTTGCCCATTTTTCATGATTTTAGCTCAATGCTTGATTAACTCCTATATTACACCTAAGATACTTAGTTATGAATATTTATGGCTTGAAACAACCTAAAAAAAAGCAATTTCACAAGTTTTAGGTTCATTTAGATTTACGGCTCGAAATGCCAAAATGAGTTCTAACTTGCCCATTTTCATGATTTTAGCTCAATGCTTGATTTAACTCCTATATTACACCTAAGATACTTAGTTATGAATATTTATGGCTTGAAACAACCTAAAAAAAGCAATTTCACAAGTTTTAGGTTCATTTAGAGTGTTTACGGTTCAAAATGGCCAAAATGAGTTCTAACTTGCCCATTTTTCATGATTTTAGCTCAATGCTTGATTAACTCCTATATTACACCTAAGATACTTAGTTATGAATATTTATGGCTTGAAACAACCTAAAAAAAGCAATTTCACAAGTTTTAGGTTCATTTAGAGTATTTACGGCTCGAAAAAATGAGTTCTAACTTGCCCATTTTTCATGATTTTAGCTCAATGCTTGATTTAACTCCTATATTACACCTAAGATACTTAGTTATGAATATTTATGGCTTGAAACAACCTAAAAAAAGCAATTTCACAAGTTTTAGGTTCATTTAGAGTGTTTACGGTTCAAAATGGCCAAAATGAGTTCTAACTTGCCCATTTTCATGATTTTAGCTCAATGCTTGATTAACTCCTATATTACACCTAAGATACTTAGTTATGAATATTTATGGCTTGAAACAACCTAAAAAAAGCAATTTCACAAGTTTTAGGTTCATTTAGAGTTTACGGCTCGAAATGTTAAATGAGTTCTAACTTGCCCATTTTCATGATTTTAGCTCAATGCTTGATTTAACTCCTATATTACACCTAAGATACTTAGTTATGAATATTTATGGCTTGAAACAACCTAAAAAAGCAATTTCACAAGTTTTAGGTTCATTTAGAGTATTTACGGCTCGAAAAAATGAGTTCTAACTTGCCCATTTTCATGATTTTAGCTCAATGCTTGATTAACTCCTATATTACACCTAAGATACTTAGTTATGAATATTTATGGCTTGAAACAACCTAAAAAAGCAATTTCACAAGTTTTAGGTTCATTTAGAGTATTTACGGCTCGAAATGGCCTAAATGAGTTCTAACTTGCCCATTTTTCATGATTTTAGCTCAATGCTTGATTTAACTCCTATATTACACCTAAGATACTTAGTTATGAATATTTATGGCTTGAAACAACCTAAAAAAAGCAATTTCACAAGTTTTAGGTTCATTTAGAGTATTTACGGCTCAAATGGAAATGAGTTCTAACTTGCCCATTTTCATGATTTTAGCTCAATGCTTGATTTAACTCCTATATTACACCTAAGATACTTAGTTATGAATATTTATGGCTTGAAACAACCTAAAAAAAGCAATTTCACAAGTTTTAGGTTCATTTAGATTTACGGAGAAATGTTTACGGTTCAAAATGGCCAAAATGAGTTCTAACTTGCCCATTTTTCATGATTTTAGCTCAATGCTTGATTTAACTCCTATATTACACCTAAGATACTTAGTTATGAATATTTATGGCTTGAAACAACCTAAAAAAAGCAATTTCACAAGTTTTAGGTTCATTTAGAGTTTACGGCTCAAAATGGCCAAAATGAGTTCTAACTTGCCCATTTTTCATGATTTTAGCTCAATGCTTGATTAACTCCTATATTACACCTAAGATACTTAGTTATGAATATTTATGGCTTGAAACAACCTAAAAAAAGCAATTTCACAAGTTTTAGGTTCATTTAGAGTTTACGGCTCGAAATGGCCAAATGAGTTCTAACTTGCCCATTTTTCATGATTTTAGCTCAATGCTTGATTTAACTCCTATATTACACCTAAGCAATACTTAGTTATGAATATTTATGGCTTGAAACAACCTAAAAAAAGCAATTTCACAAGTTTTAGGTTCATTTAGAGTGTTTACGGTTCAAAATGGCCAAAATGAGTTCTAACTTGCCCATTTTTCATGATTTTAGCTCAATGCTTGATTTAACTCCTATATTACACCTAAGATACTTAGTTATGAATATTTATGGCTTGAAACAACCTAAAAAAGCAATTTCACAAGTTTTAGGTTCATTTAGAGTGTTTACGGTTCAAAATGGCCAAATGAGTTCTAACTTGCCCATTTTTCATGATTTTAGCTCAATGCTTGATTTAACTCCTATATTACACCTAAGATACTTAGTTATGAATATTTATGGCTTGAAACAACCTAAAAAAAGCAATTTCACAAGTTTTAGGTTCATTTAGAGTGTTTACGGTTCAAAATGGCCAAAATGAGTTCTAACTTGCCCATTTTTCATGATTTTAGCTCAATGCTTGTATTAACTCCTATATTACACCTAAGATACTTAGTTATGAATATTTATGGCTTGAAACAACCTAAAAAAAGCAATTTCACAAGTTTTAGGTTCATTTAGAGTATTTACGGCTCGAAATGTTAAATGAGTTCTAACTTGCCCATTTTTCATGATTTTAGCTCAATGCTTGATTTAACTCCTATATTACACCTAAGATACTTAGTTATGAATATTTATGGCTTGAAACAACCTAAAAAAAGCAATTTCACAAGTTTTAGGTTCATTTAGAGTGTTTACGGTTCAAAATGGCCAAAATGAGTTCTAACTTGCCCATTTTTCATGATTTTAGCTCAATGCTTGATTTAACTCCTATATTACACCTAAGATACTTAGTTATGAATATTTATGGCTTGAAACAACCTAAAAAAAGCAATTTCACAAGTTTTAGGTTCATTTAGAGTGTTTACGGTCGAAATGGCCAAAATGAGTTCTAACTTGCCCATTTTTCATGATTTTAGCTCAATGCTTGATTTAACTCCTATATTACACCTAAGATACTTATTTATGAATATTTATGGCTTGAAACAACCTAAAAAAAGCAATTTCACAAGTTTTAGGTTCATTTAGAGTGTTTACGGTTCAAAATGGCCAAAATGAGTTCTAACTTGCCCATTTTTCATGATTTTAGCTCAATGCTTGATTTAACTCCTATATTACACCTAAGATACTTAGTTATGAATATTTATGGCTTGAAACAACCTAAAAAAAGCAATTTCACAAGTTTTAGGTTCATTTAGAGTATTTACGGCTCGAAATGGCCAAAATGAGTTCTAACTTGCCCATTTTTCATGATTTTAGCTCAATGCTTGATTTAACTCCTATATTACACCTAAGATACTTAGTTATGAATATTTATGGCTTGAAACAACCTAAAAAAAGCAATTTCACAAGTTTTAGGTTCATTTAGAGTGTTTACGGTTCAAAATGGCCAAAATGAGTTCTAACTTGCCCATTTTTCATGATTTTAGCTCAATGCTTGATTTAACTCCTATATTACACCTAAGATACTTAGTTATGAATATTTATGGCTTGAAACAACCTAAAAAAAGCAATTTCACAAGTTTTAGGTTCATTTAGAGTGTTTACGGAAATGGCCAAAATGAGTTCTAACTTGCCCATTTTTCATGATTTTAGCTCAATGCTTGATTAACTCCTATATTACACCTAAGATACTTAGTTATGAATATTTATGGCTTGAAACAACCTAAAAAAGCAATTTCACAAGTTTTAGGTTCATTTAGAGTGTTTACGGTTCAAAATGGCCAAAATGAGTTCTAACTTGCCCATTTTTCATGATTTTAGCTCAATGCTTGATTTAACTCCTATATTACACCTAAGATACTTAGTTATGAATATTTATGGCTTGAAACAACCTAAAAAAAGCAATTTCACAAGTTTTAGGTTCATTTAGAGTGTTTACGGTTCAAAATGGCCAAAATGAGTTCTAACTTGCCCATTTTTCATGATTTTAGCTCAATGCTTGATTAACTCCTATATTACACCTAAGATACTTAGTTATGAATATTTATGGCTTGAAACAACCTAAAAAAGCAATTTCACAAGTTTTAGGTTCATTTAGAGTATTTACGGCTCGAAATGGCCAAATGAGTTCTAACTTGCCCATTTTTCATGATTTTAGCTCAATGCTTGATTTAACTCCTATATTACACCTAAGATACTTAGTTATGAATATTTATGGCTTGAAACAACCTAAAAAAAGCAATTTCACAAGTTTTAGGTTCATTTAGAGTGTTTACGGTTCAAAATGGCCAAAATGAGTTCTAACTTGCCCATTTTTCATGATTTTAGCTCAATGCTTGATTAACTCCTATATTACACCTAAGATACTTAGTTATGAATATTTATGGCTTGAAACAACCTAAAAAAAGCAATTTCACAAGTTTTAGGTTCATTTAGAGTGTTTACGGCTCGAAATGAAAATGAGTTCTAACTTGCCCATTTTCATGATTTTAGCTCAATGCTTGATTTAACTCCTATATTACACCTAAGATACTTAGTTATGAATATTTATGGCTTGAAACAACCTAAAAAAAGCAATTTCACAAGTTTTAGGTTCATTTAGAGTGTTTACGGTTCAAAATGGCCAAAATGAGTTCTAACTTGCCCATTTTTCATGATTTTAGCTCAATGCTTGATTTAACTCCTATATTACACCTAAGATACTTAGTTATGAATATTTATGGCTTGAAACAACCTAAAAAAAGCAATTTCACAAGTTTTAGGTTCATTTAGAGTGTTTACGGTTCAAAATGGCCAAAATGAGTTCTAACTTGCCCATTTTTCATGATTTTAGCTCAATGCTTGATTAACTCCTATATTACACCTAAGATACTTAGTTATGAATATTTATGGCTTGAAACAACCTAAAAAAAGCAATTTCACAAGTTTTAGGTTCATTTAGAGTTTACGGCTCGAAATGGCCAAATGAGTTCTAACTTGCCCATTTTTCATGATTTTAGCTCAATGCTTGATTTAACTCCTATATTACACCTAAGATACTTATTTATGAATATTTATGGCTTGAAACAACCTAAAAAAAGCAATTTCACAAGTTTTAGGTTCATTTAGAGTGTTTACGGTTCAAAATGGCCAAAATGAGTTCTAACTTGCCCATTTTTCATGATTTTAGCTCAATGCTTGTATTAACTCCTATATTACACCTAAGATACTTAGTTATGAATATTTATGGCTTGAAACAACCTAAAAAAGCAATTTCACAAGTTTTAGGTTCATTTAGAGTATTTACGGCTCGAAATGAAATGAGTTCTAACTTGCCCATTTTCATGATTTTAGCTCAATGCTTGATTTAACTCCTATATTACACCTAAGATACTTAGTTATGAATATTTATGGCTTGAAACAACCTAAAAAAGCAATTTCACAAGTTTTAGGTTCATTTAGAGTGTTTACGGTTCAAAATGGCCAAAATGAGTTCTAACTTGCCCATTTTTCATGATTTTAGCTCAATGCTTGATTAACTCCTATATTACACCTAAGATACTTAGTTATGAATATTTATGGCTTGAAACAACCTAAAAAAAGCAATTTCACAAGTTTTAGGTTCATTTAGAGTATTTACGGTTCAAAATGGCCAAAATGAGTTCTAACTTGCCCATTTTTCATGATTTTAGCTCAATGCTTGATTAACTCCTATATTACACCTAAGATACTTAGTTATGAATATTTATGGCTTGAAACAACCTAAAAAAAGCAATTTCACAAGTTTTAGGTTCATTTAGAGTATTTACGGCTCGAAATGTAAAATGAGTTCTAACTTGCCATTTTTCATGATTTTAGCTAAATGCTTGATTTAACTCCTATATTACACCTAAGATACTTATTTATGAATATTTATGGCTTGAAACAACCTAAAAAAAGCAATTTCACAAGTTTTAGGTTCATTTAGAGTGTTTACGGTTCAAAATGGCCAAAATGAGTTCTAACTTGCCCATTTTTCATGATTTTAGCTCAATGCTTGATTAACTCCTATATTACACCTAAGATACTTAGTTATGAATATTTATGGCTTGAAACAACCTAAAAAAGCAATTTCACAAGTTTTAGGTTCATTTAGAGTGTTTTACGGCTCGAAATGTAAATGAGTTCTAACTTGCCCATTTTCATGATTTTAGCTCAATGCTTGATTTAACTCCTATATTACACCTAAGATACTTAGTTATGAATATTTATGGCTTGAAACAACCTAAAAAAAGCAATTTCACAAGTTTTAGGTTCATTTAGAGTGTTTACGGTTCAAAATGGCCAAAATGAGTTCTAACTTGCCCATTTTTCATGATTTTAGCTCAATGCTTGATTTAACTCCTATATTACACCTAAGATACTTAGTTATGAATATTTATGGCTTGAAACAACCTAAAAAAAGCAATTTCACAAGTTTTAGGTTCATTTAGAGTGTTTACGGTTCAAAATGGCCAAAATGAGTTCTAACTTGCCCATTTTCATGATTTTAGCTCAATGCTTGATTTAACTCCTATATTACACCTAAGATACTTAGTTATGAATATTTATGGCTTGAAACAACCTAAAAAAAGCAATTTCACAAGTTTTAGGTTCATTTAGAGTGTTTACGGTTCAAAATGGCCAAAATGAGTTCTAACTTGCCCATTTTTCATGATTTTAGCTCAATGCTTGATTTAACTCCTATATTACACCTAAGATACTTAGTTATGAATATTTATGGCTTGAAACAACCTAAAAAAGCAATTTCACAAGTTTTAGGTTCATTTAGAGTATTTACGGCTCGAAATGCCTAAATGAGTTCTAACTTGCCCATTTTTCATGATTTTAGCTCAATGCTTGATTTAACTCCTATATTACACCTAAGATACTTAGTTATGAATATTTATGGCTTGAAACAACCTAAAAAAGCAATTTCACAAGTTTTAGGTTCATTTAGAGTGTTTACGGTTCAAAATGGCCAAAATGAGTTCTAACTTGCCCATTTTTCATGATTTTAGCTCAATGCTTGATTTAACTCCTATATTACACCTAAGATACTTAGTTATGAATATTTATGGCTTGAAACAACCTAAAAAAGCAATTTCACAAGTTTTAGGTTCATTTAGAGTATTTACGGCTCGAAATGAAATGAGTTCTAACTTGCCCATTTTCATGATTTTAGCTCAATGCTTGATTTAACTCCTATATTACACCTAAGATACTTAGTTATGAATATTTATGGCTTGAAACAACCTAAAAAAAGCAATTTCACAAGTTTTAGGTTCATTTAGAGTGTTTACGGTTCAAAATGGCCAAAATGAGTTCTAACTTGCCCATTTTTCATGATTTTAGCTCAATGCTTGATTAACTCCTATATTACACCTAAGATACTTAGTTATGAATATTTATGGCTTGAAACAACCTAAAAAAAGCAATTTCACAAGTTTTAGGTTCATTTAGAGTGTTTACGGTTCAAAATGGCCAAAATGAGTTCTAACTTGCCCATTTTTCATGATTTTAGCTCAATGCTTGATTTAACTCCTATATTACACCTAAGATACTTAGTTATGAATATTTATGGCTTGAAACAACCTAAAAAAGCAATTTCACAAGTTTTAGGTTCATTTAGAGTGTTTACGGTTCAAAATGGCCAAAATGAGTTCTAACTTGCCCATTTTCATGATTTTAGCTCAATGCTTGATTAACTCCTATATTACACCTAAGATACTTAGTTATGAATATTTATGGCTTCTAAAAAAAGCAATTTCACAAGTTTTAGGTTCATTTAGAGTTTACGGCTCGAAATGAAATGAGTTCTAACTTGCCCATTTTCATGATTTTAGCTCAATGCTTGATTAACTCCTTATTACACCTAAGATACTTAGTTATGAATATTTATGGCTTGAAACAACCTAAAAAAAGCAATTCACAAGTTTTAGGTTCATTTAGAGTATTTACGGCTCGAAATGCCAAATGAGTTCTAACTTGCCCATTTTTCATGATTTTAGCTCAATGCTTGATTTAACTCCTATATTACACCTAAGATACTTAGTTATGAATATTTATGGCTTGAAACAACCTAAAAAAAGCAATTTCACAAGTTTTAGGTTCATTTAGAGTGTTTACGGTTCAAAATGGCCAAAATGAGTTCTAACTTGCCCATTTTTCATGATTTTAGCTCAATGCTTGATTAACTCCTATATTACACCTAAGATACTTATTTATGAATATTTATGGCTTGAAACAACCTAAAAAAGCAATTTCACAAGTTTTAGGTTCATTTAGAGTATTTACGGCTCGAAATGCCTAAATGAGTTCTAACTTGCCCATTTTTCATGATTTTAGCTCAATGCTTGATTTAACTCCTATATTACACCTAAGATACTTAGTTATGAATATTTATGGCTTGAAACAACCTAAAAAAAGCAATTTCACAAGTTTTAGGTTCATTTAGAGTGTTTACGGTTCAAAATGGCCAAAATGAGTTCTAACTTGCCCATTTTTCATGATTTTAGCTCAATGCTTGATTTAACTCCTATATTACACCTAAGATACTTAGTTATGAATATTTATGGCTTGAAACAACCTAAAAAAGCAATTTCACAAGTTTTAGGTTCATTTAGAGTGTTTACGGTTCAAAATGGCCAAAATGAGTTCTAACTTGCCCATTTTTCATGATTTTAGCTCAATGCTTGATTTAACTCCTATATTACACCTAAGATACTTAGTTATGAATATTTATGGCTTGAAACAACCTAAAAAAAGCAATTTCACAAGTTTTAGGTTCATTTAGAGTGTTTACGGTTCAAAATGGCCAAAATGAGTTCTAACTTGCCCATTTTTCATGATTTTAGCTCAATGCTTGATTTAACTCCTATATTACACCTAAGATACTTAGTTATGAATATTTATGGCTTGAAACAACCTAAAAAAAGCAATTTCACAAGTTTTAGGTTCATTTAGAGTGTTTACGGTTCAAAATGGCCAAAATGAGTTCTAACTTGCCCATTTTTCATGATTTTAGCTCAATGCTTGATTTAACTCCTATATTACACCTAAGATACTTAGTTATGAATATTTATGGCTTGAAACAACCTAAAAAAAGCAATTTCACAAGTTTTAGGTTCATTTAGAGTTTACGGCTCAAATGGCCAAAATGAGTTCTAACTTGCCCATTTTCATGATTTTAGCTCAATGCTTGATTAACTCCTATATTACACCTAAGATACTTAGTTATGAATATTTATGGCTTGAAACAACCTAAAAAAGCAATTTCACAAGTTTTAGGTTCATTTAGAGTGTTTACGGCTCGAAATGGCCAAATGAGTTCTAACTTGCCCATTTTTCATGATTTTAGCTCAATGCTTGATTTAACTCCTATATTACACCTAAGATACTTAGTTATGAATATTTATGGCTTGAAACAACCTAAAAAAAGCAATTTCACAAGTTTTAGGTTCATTTAGAGTATTTACGGCTCGAAATGCCTAAATGAGTTCTAACTTGCCCATTTTTCATGATTTTAGCTCAATGCTTGATTTAACTCCTATATTACACCTAAGATACTTATTTATGAATATTTATGGCTTGAAACAACCTAAAAAAAGCAATTTCACAAGTTTTAGGTTCATTTAGAGTGTTTACGGTTCAAAATGGCCAAAATGAGTTCTAACTTGCCCATTTTTCATGATTTTAGCTCAATGCTTGATTAACTCCTATATTACACCTAAGATACTTAGTTATGAATATTTATGGCTTGAAACAACCTAAAAAAGCAATTTCACAAGTTTTAGGTTCATTTAGAGTATTTACGGCTCGAAATGAAATGAGTTCTAACTTGCCCATTTTCATGATTTTAGCTCAATGCTTGATTTAACTCCTATATTACACCTAAGATACTTAGTTATGAATATTTATGGCTTGAAACAACCTAAAAAAAGCAATTTCACAAGTTTTAGGTTCATTTAGAGTGTTTACGGTTCAAAATGGCCAAATGAGTTCTAACTTGCCCATTTTTCATGATTTTAGCTCAATGCTTGATTTAACTCCTATATTACACCTAAGATACTTAGTTATGAATATTTATGGCTTGAAACAACCTAAAAAAGCAATTTCACAAGTTTTAGGTTCATTTAGAGTGTTTACGGTTCAAAATGGCCAAAATGAGTTCTAACTTGCCCATTTTTCATGATTTTAGCTCAATGCTTGATTAACTCCTATATTACACCTAAGATACTTAGTTATGAATATTTATGGCTTGAAACAACCTAAAAAAAGCAATTTCACAAGTTTTAGGTTCATTTAGAGTGTTTACGGTTCAAAATGGCCAAAATGAGTTCTAACTTGCCCATTTTTCATGATTTTAGCTCAATGCTTGATTTAACTCCTATATTACACCTAAGATACTTAGTTATGAATATTTATGGCTTGAAACAACCTAAAAAAAGCAATTTCACAAGTTTTAGGTTCATTTAGAGTGTTTACGGTTCAAAATGGCCAAAATGAGTTCTAACTTGCCCATTTTCATGATTTTAGCTCAATGCTTGATTTAACTCCTATATTACACCTAAGATACTTAGTTATGAATATTTATGGCTTGAAACAACCTAAAAAAAGCAATTTCACAAGTTTTAGGTTCATTTAGAGTGTTTACGGTTCAAAATAAATGAGTTCTAACTTGCCCATTTTCATGATTTTAGCTCAATGCTTGATTTAACTCCTATATTACACCTAAGATACTTAGTTATGAATATTTATGGCTTGAAACAACCTAAAAAAAGCAATTTCACAAGTTTTAGGTTCATTTAGAGTGTTTACGGTTCAAAATGGCCAAAATGAGTTCTAACTTGCCCATTTTTCATGATTTTAGCTCAATGCTTGTATTAACTCCTATATTACACCTAAGATACTTAGTTATGAATATTTATGGCTTGAAACAACCTAAAAAAAGCAATTTCACAAGTTTTAGGTTCATTTAGAGTATTTACGGCTCGAAATGGCCTAAATGAGTTCTAACTTGCCCATTTTTCATGATTTTAGCTCAATGCTTGATTTAACTCCTATATTACACCTAAGATACTTATTTATGAATATTTATGGCTTGAAACAACCTAAAAAAAGCAATTTCACAAGTTTTAGGTTCATTTAGAGTGTTTACGGTTCAAAATGGCCAAAATGAGTTCTAACTTGCCCATTTTTCATGATTTTAGCTCAATGCTTGATTTAACTCCTATATTACACCTAAGATACTTAGTTATGAATATTTATGGCTTGAAACAACCTAAAAAAAGCAATTTCACAAGTTTTAGGTTCATTTAGAGTATTTACGGCTCGAAATGGCCTAAATGAGTTCTAACTTGCCATTTTCATGATTTTAGCTCAATGCTTGATTTAACTCCTATATTACACCTAAGATACTTAGTTATGAATATTTATGGCTTGAAACAACCTAAAAAAAGCAATTTCACAAGTTTTAGGTTCATTTAGAGTGTTTACGGTTCAAAATGGCCAAAATGAGTTCTAACTTGCCCATTTTTCATGATTTTAGCTCAATGCTTGATTAACTCCTATATTACACCTAAGATACTTAGTTATGAATATTTATGGCTTGAAACAACCTAAAAAAAGCAATTTCACAAGTTTTAGGTTCATTTAGAGTGTTTACGGCTCAAAATGGCCAAAATGAGTTCTAACTTGCCCATTTTTCATGATTTTAGCTCAATGCTTGATTTAACTCCTATATTACACCTAAGATACTTAGTTATGAATATTTATGGCTTGAAACAACCTAAAAAAGCAATTTCACAAGTTTTAGGTTCATTTAGAGTGTTTACGGTTCAAAATGGCCAAAATGAGTTCTAACTTGCCCATTTTCATGATTTTAGCTCAATGCTTGATTTAACTCCTATATTACACCTAAGATACTTAGTTATGAATATTTATGGCTTGAAACAACCTAAAAAAAGCAATTTCACAAGTTTTAGGTTCATTTAGAGTGTTTACGGTTCAAAATGGCCAAAATGAGTTCTAACTTGCCCATTTTTCATGATTTTAGCTCAATGCTTGATTTAACTCCTATATTACACCTAAGATACTTAGTTATGAATATTTATGGCTTGAAACAACCTAAAAAAGCAATTTCACAAGTTTTAGGTTCATTTAGAGTATTTACGGCTCGAAATGGCCTAAATGAGTTCTAACTTGCCATTTTCATGATTTTAGCTCAATGCTTGATTTAACTCCTATATTACACCTAAGATACTTATTTATGAATATTTATGGCTTGAAACAACCTAAAAAAAGCAATTTCACAAGTTTTAGGTTCATTTAGAGTGTTTACGGTTCAAAATGGCCAAAATGAGTTCTAACTTGCCCATTTTTCATGATTTTAGCTCAATGCTTGATTTAACTCCTATATTACACCTAAGATACTTAGTTATGAATATTTATGGCTTGAAACAACCTAAAAAAGCAATTTCACAAGTTTTAGGTTCATTTAGAGTGTTTACGGTTCAAAATGGCCAAAATGAGTTCTAACTTGCCCATTTTCATGATTTTAGCTCAATGCTTGATTAACTCCTATATTACACCTAAGATACTTAGTTATGAATATTTATGGCTTGAAACAACCTAAAAAAAGCAATTTCACAAGTTTTAGGTTCATTTAGAGTGTTTACGGTCAAAATGGCCAAAATGAGTTCTAACTTGCCCATTTTCATGATTTTAGCTCAATGCTTGATTTAACTCCTATATTACACCTAAGATACTTAGTTATGAATATTTATGGCTTGAAACAACCTAAAAAAGCAATTTCACAAGTTTTAGGTTCATTTAGAGTATTTACGGCTCGAAATGCCTAAATGAGTTCTAACTTGCCATTTTTCATGATTTTAGCTCAATGCTTGATTTAACTCCTATATTACACCTAAGATACTTATTTATGAATATTTATGGCTTGAAACAACCTAAAAAAAGCAATTTCACAAGTTTTAGGTTCATTTAGAGTGTTTACGGTTCAAAATGGCCAAAATGAGTTCTAACTTGCCCATTTTTCATGATTTTAGCTCAATGCTTGTATTAACTCCTATATTACACCTAAGATACTTAGTTATGAATATTTATGGCTTGAAACAACCTAAAAAAAGCAATTTCACAAGTTTTAGGTTCATTTAGAGTGTTTACGGTTCAAAATGGCCAAAATGAGTTCTAACTTGCCCATTTTTCATGATTTTAGCTCAATGCTTGATTTAACTCCTATATTACACCTAAGATACTTAGTTATGAATATTTATGGCTTGAAACAACCTAAAAAAAGCAATTTCACAAGTTTTAGGTTCATTTAGAGTGTTTACGGTTCAAAAAAATGAGTTCTAACTTGCCCATTTTCATGATTTTAGCTCAATGCTTGATTTAACTCCTATATTACACCTAAGATACTTAGTTATGAATATTTATGGCTTGAAACAACCTAAAAAAAGCAATTTCACAAGTTTTAGGTTCATTTAGAGTGTTTACGGTTCAAAATGGCCAAAATGAGTTCTAACTTGCCCATTTTTCATGATTTTAGCTCAATGCTTGTTTAACTCCTATATTACACCTAAGATACTTAGTTATGAATATTTATGGCTTGAAACAACCTAAAAAAAGCAATTTCACAAGTTTTAGGTTCATTTAGAGTATTTACGGCTCGAAATGCCTAAATGAGTTCTAACTTGCCCATTTTTCATGATTTTAGCTCAATGCTTGATTTAACTCCTATATTACACCTAAGATACTTATTTATGAATATTTATGGCTTGAAACAACCTAAAAAAGCAATTTCACAAGTTTTAGGTTCATTTAGAGTGTTTACGGTTCAAAATGGCCAAAATGAGTTCTAACTTGCCCATTTTTCATGATTTTAGCTCAATGCTTGATTAACTCCTATATTACACCTAAGATACTTAGTTATGAATATTTATGGCTTGAAACAACCTAAAAAAAGCAATTTCACAAGTTTTAGGTTCATTTAGAGTATTTACGGTTCGAAATGGCCAAAATGAGTTCTAACTTGCCCATTTTCATGATTTTAGCTCAATGCTTGATTTAACTCCTATATTACACCTAAGATACTTAGTTATGAATATTTATGGCTTGAAACAACCTAAAAAAAGCAATTTCACAAGTTTTAGGTTCATTTAGAGTGTTTACGGTTCAAAATGGCCAAAATGAGTTCTAACTTGCCCATTTTCATGATTTTAGCTCAATGCTTGATTTAACTCCTATATTACACCTAAGATACTTAGTTATGAATATTTATGGCTTGAAACAACCTAAAAAAAGCAATTTCACAAGTTTTAGGTTCATTTAGAGTATTTACGGCTCGAAATGGCCTAAATGAGTTCTAACTTGCCATTTTTCATGATTTTAGCTCAATGCTTGATTTAACTCCTATATTACACCTAAGATACTTAGTTATGAATATTTATGGCTTGAAACAACCTAAAAAAAGCAATTTCACAAGGTTCATTTAGAGTGTTTACGGTTCAAAATGGCCAAAATGAGTTCTAACTTGCCCATTTTTCATGATTTTAGCTCAATGCTTGATTAACTCCTATATTACACCTAAGATACTTAGTTATGAATATTTATGGCTTGAAACAACCTAAAAAAGCAATTTCACAAGTTTTAGGTTCATTTAGAGTTTTACGGCTCGAAATGGCCAAAATGAGTTCTAACTTGCCCATTTTTCATGATTTTAGCTCAATGCTTGATTTAACTCCTATATTACACCTAAGATACTTAGTTATGAATATTTATGGCTTGAAACAACCTAAAAAAAGCAATTTCACAAGTTTTAGGTTCATTTAGAGTGTTTACGGTTCAAAATGGCCAAAATGAGTTCTAACTTGCCCATTTTTCATGATTTTAGCTCAATGCTTGATTAACTCCTATATTACACCTAAGATACTTAGTTATGAATATTTATGGCTTGAAACAACCTAAAAAAAGCAATTTCACAAGTTTTAGGTTCATTTAGAGTGTTTACGGTTCAAAATGGCCAAAATGAGTTCTAACTTGCCCATTTTCATGATTTTAGCTCAATGCTTGATTTAACTCCTATATTACACCTAAGATACTTAGTTATGAATATTTATGGCTTGAAACAACCTAAAAAAAGCAATTTCACAAGTTTTAGGTTCATTTAGAGTGTTTACGGTTCAAAATAAATGAGTTCTAACTTGCCCATTTTCATGATTTTAGCTCAATGCTTGATTTAACTCCTATATTACACCTAAGATACTTAGTTATGAATATTTATGGCTTGAAACAACCTAAAAAAAGCAATTTCACAAGTTTTAGGTTCATTTAGAGTGTTTACGGTTCAAAATGGCCAAAATGAGTTCTAACTTGCCCATTTTCATGATTTTAGCTCAATGCTTGATTAACTCCTATATTACACCTAAGATACTTAGTTATGAATATTTATGGCTTGAAACAACCTAAAAAAAGCAATTTCACAAGTTTTAGGTTCATTTAGAGTATTTACGGCTCGAAATGCCTAAATGAGTTCTAACTTGCCATTTTTCATGATTTTAGCTAAATGCTTGATTTAACTCCTATATTACACCTAAGATACTTATTTATGAATATTTATGGCTTGAAACAACCTAAAAAAAGCAATTTCACAAGTTTTAGGTTCATTTAGAGTGTTTACGGTTCAAAATGGCCAAAATGAGTTCTAACTTGCCCATTTTTCATGATTTTAGCTCAATGCTTGATTTAACTCCTATATTACACCTAAGATACTTAGTTATGAATATTTATGGCTTGAAACAACCTAAAAAAAGCAATTTCACAAGTTTTAGGTTCATTTAGAGTATTTACGGCTCGAAATAAATGAGTTCTAACTTGCCCATTTTCATGATTTTAGCTCAATGCTTGATTTAACTCCTATATTACACCTAAGATACTTAGTTATGAATATTTATGGCTTGAAACAACCTAAAAAAAGCAATTTCACAAGTTTTAGGTTCATTTAGAGTGTTTACGGTTCAAAATGGCCAAAATGAGTTCTAACTTGCCCATTTTTCATGATTTTAGCTCAATGCTTGATTAACTCCTATATTACACCTAAGATACTTAGTTATGAATATTTATGGCTTGAAACAACCTAAAAAAAGCAATTTCACAAGTTTTAGGTTCATTTAGAGTGTTTACGGTTCAAAATGGCCAAAATGAGTTCTAACTTGCCCATTTTTCATGATTTTAGCTCAATGCTTGATTTAACTCCTATATTACACCTAAGATACTTAGTTATGAATATTTATGGCTTGAAACAACCTAAAAAAGCAATTTCACAAGTTTTAGGTTCATTTAGAGTGTTTACGGTTCAAAATGGCCAAAATGAGTTCTAACTTGCCCATTTTTCATGATTTTAGCTCAATGCTTGATTTAACTCCTATATTACACCTAAGATACTTAGTTATGAATATTTATGGCTTGAAACAACCTAAAAAAAGCAATTTCACAAGTTTTAGGTTCATTTAGAGTGTTTACGGTTCAAAATGGCCAAAATGAGTTCTAACTTGCCCATTTTTCATGATTTTAGCTCAATGCTTGATTAACTCCTATATTACACCTAAGATACTTAGTTATGAATATTTATGGCTTGAAACAACCTAAAAAAAGCAATTTCACAAGTTTTAGGTTCATTTAGAGTATTTACGGCTCGAAATGGCCTAAATGAGTTCTAACTTGCCCATTTTTCATGATTTTAGCTCAATGCTTGATTTAACTCCTATATTACACCTAAGATACTTAGTTATGAATATTTATGGCTTGAAACAACCTAAAAAAAGCAATTTCACAAGTTTTAGGTTCATTTAGAGTGTTTACGGTTCAAAATGGCCAAAATGAGTTCTAACTTGCCCATTTTTCATGATTTTAGCTCAATGCTTGATTAACTCCTATATTACACCTAAGATACTTAGTTATGAATATTTATGGCTTGAAACAACCTAAAAAAGCAATTTCACAAGTTTTAGGTTCATTTAGAGTTTACGGTCAAATGAAATGAGTTCTAACTTGCCCATTTTCATGATTTTAGCTCAATGCTTGATTTAACTCCTATATTACACCTAAGATACTTAGTTATGAATATTTATGGCTTGAAACAACCTAAAAAAAGCAATTTCACAAGTTTTAGGTTCATTTAGAGTGTTTACGGTTCAAAATGGCCAAAATGAGTTCTAACTTGCCCATTTTTCATGATTTTAGCTCAATGCTTGATTAACTCCTATATTACACCTAAGATACTTAGTTATGAATATTTATGGCTTGAAACAACCTAAAAAAGCAATTTCACAAGTTTTAGGTTCATTTAGAGTGTTTACGGCTCAAAATGGAAATGAGTTCTAACTTGCCCATTTTTCATGATTTTAGCTCAATGCTTGATTTAACTCCTATATTACACCTAAGATACTTAGTTATGAATATTTATGGCTTGAAACAACCTAAAAAAAGCAATTTCACAAGTTTTAGGTTCATTTAGAGTGTTTACGGTTCAAAATGGCCAAAATGAGTTCTAACTTGCCCATTTTTCATGATTTTAGCTCAATGCTTGATTAACTCCTATATTACACCTAAGATACTTAGTTATGAATATTTATGGCTTGAAACAACCTAAAAAAAGCAATTTCACAAGTTTTAGGTTCATTTAGAGTATTTACGGCTCGAAATGGCCAAAATGAGTTCTAACTTGCCCATTTTCATGATTTTAGCTCAATGCTTGATTTAACTCCTATATTACACCTAAGATACTTAGTTATGAATATTTATGGCTTGAAACAACCTAAAAAAAGCAATTTCACAAGTTTTAGGTTCATTTAGAGTATTTACGGCTCGAAATGCCTAAATGAGTTCTAACTTGCCCATTTTTCATGATTTTAGCTCAATGCTTGATTTAACTCCTATATTACACCTAAGATACTTATTTATGAATATTTATGGCTTGAAACAACCTAAAAAAAGCAATTTCACAAGTTTTAGGTTCATTTAGAGTGTTTACGGTTCAAAATGGCCAAAATGAGTTCTAACTTGCCCATTTTTCATGATTTTAGCTCAATGCTTGATTAACTCCTATATTACACCTAAGATACTTAGTTATGAATATTTATGGCTTGAAACAACCTAAAAAAGCAATTTCACAAGTTTTAGGTTCATTTAGAGTATTTACGGCTCGAAATGCCTAAATGAGTTCTAACTTGCCCATTTTCATGATTTTAGCTCAATGCTTGATTTAACTCCTATATTACACCTAAGATACTTAGTTATGAATATTTATGGCTTGAAACAACCTAAAAAAGCAATTTCACAAGTTTTAGGTTCATTTAGAGTGTTTACGGTTCAAAATGGCCAAAATGAGTTCTAACTTGCCCATTTTTCATGATTTTAGCTCAATGCTTGAATTAACTCCTATATTACACCTAAGATACTTAGTTATGAATATTTATGGCTTGAAACAACCTAAAAAAAGCAATTTCACAAGTTTTAGGTTCATTTAGAGTGTTTACGGTTCAAAATGGCCAAAATGAGTTCTAACTTGCCCATTTTCATGATTTTAGCTCAATGCTTGATTTAACTCCTATATTACACCTAAGATACTTAGTTATGAATATTTATGGCTTGAAACAACCTAAAAAAAGCAATTTCACAAGTTTTAGGTTCATTTAGAGTGTTTACGGTTCAAAATGGCCAAAATGAGTTCTAACTTGCCCATTTTTCATGATTTTAGCTCAATGCTTGATTTAACTCCTATATTACACCTAAGATACTTAGTTATGAATATTTATGGCTTGAAACAACCTAAAAAAAGCAATTTCACAAGTTTTAGGTTCATTTAGAGTTTACGGCTCGAAAAAATGAGTTCTAACTTGCCCATTTTTCATGATTTTAGCTCAATGCTTGATTAACTCCTATATTACACCTAAGATACTTAGTTATGAATATTTATGGCTTGAAACAACCTAAAAAAGCAATTTCACAAGTTTTAGGTTCATTTAGAGTATTTACGGCTCGAAATGCCTAAATGAGTTCTAACTTGCCATTTTTCATGATTTTAGCAATGCTTGATTTAACTCCTATATTACACCTAAGATACTTATTTATGAATATTTATGGCTTGAAACAACCTAAAAAAAGCAATTTCACAAGTTTTAGGTTCATTTAGAGTGTTTACGGTTCAAAATGGCCAAAATGAGTTCTAACTTGCCCATTTTTCATGATTTTAGCTCAATGCTTGATTAACTCCTATATTACACCTAAGATACTTAGTTATGAATATTTATGGCTTGAAACAACCTAAAAAAAGCAATTTCACAAGTTTTAGGTTCATTTAGAGTTTACGGCTCGAAATGAAATGAGTTCTAACTTGCCCATTTTCATGATTTTAGCTCAATGCTTGATTTAACTCCTATATTACACCTAAGATACTTAGTTATGAATATTTATGGCTTGAAACAACCTAAAAAAAGCAATTTCACAAGTTTTAGGTTCATTTAGAGTGTTTACGGTTCAAAATGGCCAAAATGAGTTCTAACTTGCCCATTTTTCATGATTTTAGCTCAATGCTTGATTTAACTCCTATATTACACCTAAGATACTTAGTTATGAATATTTATGGCTTGAAACAACCTAAAAAAAGCAATTTCACAAGTTTTAGGTTCATTTAGAGTATTTACGGCTCGAAATGCCAAATGAGTTCTAACTTGCCCATTTTTCATGATTTTAGCTCAATGCTTGATTTAACTCCTATATTACACCTAAGATACTTAGTTATGAATATTTATGGCTTGAAACAACCTAAAAAAAGCAATTTCACAAGTTTTAGGTTCATTTAGAGTGTTTACGGTTCAAAATGGCCAAAATGAGTTCTAACTTGCCCATTTTTCATGATTTTAGCTCAATGCTTGATTAACTCCTATATTACACCTAAGATACTTAGTTATGAATATTTATGGCTTGAAACAACCTAAAAAAAGCAATTTCACAAGTTTTAGGTTCATTTAGAGTTTACGGCTCGAAATGGCCAAAATGAGTTCTAACTTGCCCATTTTCATGATTTTAGCTCAATGCTTGATTTAACTCCTATATTACACCTAAGATACTTAGTTATGAATATTTATGGCTTGAAACAACCTAAAAAAAGCAATTTCACAAGTTTTAGGTTCATTTAGAGTGTTTACGGTTCAAAATGGCCAAAATGAGTTCTAACTTGCCCATTTTTCATGATTTTAGCTCAATGCTTGATTAACTCCTATATTACACCTAAGATACTTAGTTATGAATATTTATGGCTTGAAACAACCTAAAAAAAGCAATTTCACAAGTTTTAGGTTCATTTAGAGTATTTACGGCTCGAAAATGGCCAAAATGAGTTCTAACTTGCCCATTTTTCATGATTTTAGCTCAATGCTTGATTTAACTCCTATATTACACCTAAAATACTTAGTTATGAATATTTATGGCTTGAAACAACCTAAAAAAAGCAATTTCACAAGTTTTAGGTTCATTTAGAGTGTTTACGGTTCAAAATGGCCAAAATGAGTTCTAACTTGCCCATTTTTCATTTTAGATTTCAATGCTTCAATGCTTGATTAACTCCTATATTACACCTAAGATACTTAGTTATGAATATTTATGGCTTGAAACAACCTAAAAAAGCAATTTCACAAGTTTTAGGTTCATTTAGAGTGTTTACGGTTCAAAATGGCCAAAATGAGTTCTAACTTGCCCATTTTCATGATTTTAGCTCAATGCTTGATTTAACTCCTATATTACACCTAAGATACTTAGTTATGAATATTTATGGCTTGAAACAACCTAAAAAAAGCAATTTCACAAGTTTTAGGTTCATTTAGAGTGTTTACGGTTCAAAATGGCCAAAATGAGTTCTAACTTGCCCATTTTCATGATTTTAGCTCAATGCTTGATTTAACTCCTATATTACACCTAAGATACTTAGTTATGAATATTTATGGCTTGAAACAACCTAAAAAAAGCAATTTCACAAGTTTTAGGTTCATTTAGAGTATTTACGGCTCGAAATGGCCAAATGAGTTCTAACTTGCCCATTTTTCATGATTTTAGCTCAATGCTTGATTTAACTCCTATATTACACCTAAGATACTTAGTTATGAATATTTATGGCTTGAAACAACCTAAAAAAAGCAATTTCACAAGTTTTAGGTTCATTTAGAGTATTTACGGCTCGAAATGCCTAAATGAGTTCTAACTTGCCCATTTTTCATGATTTTAGCTCAATGCTTGATTTAACTCCTATATTACACCTAAGATACTTAGTTATGAATATTTATGGCTTGAAACAACCTAAAAAAAGCAATTTCACAAGTTTTAGGTTCATTTAGAGTGTTTACGGTTCAAAATGGCCAAAATGAGTTCTAACTTGCCCATTTTTCATGATTTTAGCTCAATGCTTGATTAACTCCTATATTACACCTAAGATACTTAGTTATGAATATTTATGGCTTGAAACAACCTAAAAAAGCAATTTCACAAGTTTTAGGTTCATTTAGAGTATTTACGGCTCGAAATGTTTTAAATGAGTTCTAACTTGCCCATTTTCATGATTTTAGCTCAATGCTTGATTTAACTCCTATATTACACCTAAGATACTTAGTTATGAATATTTATGGCTTGAAACAACCTAAAAAAGCAATTTCACAAGTTTTAGGTTCATTTAGAGTGTTTACGGTTCAAAATGGCCAAAATGAGTTCTAACTTGCCCATTTTTCATGATTTTAGCTCAATGCTTGATTAACTCCTATATTACACCTAAGATACTTAGTTATGAATATTTATGGCTTGAAACAACCTAAAAAAAGCAATTTCACAAGTTTTAGGTTCATTTAGAGTGTTTACGGCTCGAAATGGCCAAATGAGTTCTAACTTGCCCATTTTTCATGATTTTAGCTCAATGCTTGATTTAACTCCTATATTACACCTAAGATACTTAGTTATGAATATTTATGGCTTGAAACAACCTAAAAAAAGCAATTTCACAAGTTTTAGGTTCATTTAGAGTGTTTACGGTCAAAATGGCCAAAATGAGTTCTAACTTGCCCATTTTTCATGATTTTAGCTCAATGCTTGATTTAACTCCTATATTACACCTAAGATACTTAGTTATGAATATTTATGGCTTGAAACAACCTAAAAAAGCAATTTCACAAGTTTTAGGTTCATTTAGAGTTTTACGGTCAAATGGAAAATGAGTTCTAACTTGCCCATTTTTCATGATTTTAGCTCAATGCTTGATTTAACTCCTATATTACACCTAAGATACTTAGTTATGAATATTTATGGCTTGAAACAACCTAAAAAAAGCAATTTCACAAGTTTTAGGTTCATTTAGAGTGTTTACGGTTCAAAATGGCCAAAATGAGTTCTAACTTGCCCATTTTTCATGATTTTAGCTCAATGCTTGATTTAACTCCTATATTACACCTAAGATACTTAGTTATGAATATTTATGGCTTGAAACAACCTAAAAAAGCAATTTCACAAGTTTTAGGTTCATTTAGAGTATTTACGGCTCGAAATGCCTAAATGAGTTCTAACTTGCCATTTTTCATGATTTTAGCTCAATGCTTGATTTAACTCCTATATTACACCTAAGATACTTAGTTATGAATATTTATGGCTTGAAACAACCTAAAAAAAGCAATTTCACAAGTTTTAGGTTCATTTAGAGTGTTTACGGTTCAAAATGGCCAAAATGAGTTCTAACTTGCCCATTTTTCATGATTTTAGCTCAATGCTTGATTTAACTCCTATATTACACCTAAGATACTTAGTTATGAATATTTATGGCTTGAAACAACCTAAAAAAGAAATTTCACAAGTTTTAGGTTCATTTAGAGTATTTACGGCTCGAAATGGCCAAAATGAGTTCTAACTTGCCCATTTTCATGATTTTAGCTCAATGCTTGATTTAACTCCTATATTACACCTAAGATACTTAGTTATGAATATTTATGGCTTGAAACAACCTAAAAAAAGCAATTTCACAAGTTTTAGGTTCATTTAGAGTGTTTACGGTTCAAAATGGCCAAAATGAGTTCTAACTTGCCCATTTTTCATGATTTTAGCTCAATGCTTGATTAACTCCTATATTACACCTAAGATACTTAGTTATGAATATTTATGGCTTGAAACAACCTAAAAAAAGCAATTTCACAAGTTTTAGGTTCATTTAGAGTATTTACGGCTCGAAATGAAATGAGTTCTAACTTGCCATTTTCATGATTTTAGCTCAATGCTTGATTTAACTCCTATATTACACCTAAGATACTTAGTTATGAATATTTATGGCTTGAAACAACCTAAAAAAAGCAATTTCACAAGTTTTAGGTTCATTTAGAGTGTTTACGGTTCAAAATGGCCAAAATGAGTTCTAACTTGCCCATTTTTCATGATTTTAGCTCAATGCTTGATTTAACTCCTATATTACACCTAAGATACTTAGTTATGAATATTTATGGCTTGAAACAACCTAAAAAAAGCAATTTCACAAGTTTTAGGTTCATTTAGAGTGTTTACGGTTCAAAATGGCCAAAATGAGTTCTAACTTGCCCATTTTTCATGATTTTAGCTCAATGCTTGATTTAACTCCTATATTACACCTAAGATACTTAGTTATGAATATTTATGGCTTGAAACAACCTAAAAAAAGCAATTTCACAAGTTTTAGGTTCATTTAGAGTGTTTACGGTTCAAAATGGCCAAAATGAGTTCTAACTTGCCCATTTTTCATGATTTTAGCTCAATGCTTTTAACTCCTATATTACACCTAAGATACTTAGTTATGAATATTTATGGCTTGAAACAACCTAAAAAAAGCAATTTCACAAGTTTTAGGTTCATTTAGAGTGTTTACGGTTCAAAATGGCCAAAATGAGTTCTAACTTGCCCATTTTTCATGATTTTAGCTCAATGCTTGATTTAACTCCTATATTACACCTAAGATACTTAGTTATGAATATTTATGGCTTGAAACAACCTAAAAAAGCAATTTCACAAGTTTTAGGTTCATTTAGAGTATTTACGGCTCAAATGCCAAATGAGTTCTAACTTGCCCATTTTTCATGATTTTAGCTCAATGCTTGATTTAACTCCTATATTACACCTAAGATACTTAGTTATGAATATTTATGGCTTGAAACAACCTAAAAAAAGCAATTTCACAAGTTTTAGGTTCATTTAGAGTGTTTACGGTCAAAATGGCCAAAATGAGTTCTAACTTGCCCATTTTTCATGATTTTAGCTCAATGCTTGATTTAACTCCTATATTACACCTAAGATACTTAGTTATGAATATTTATGGCTTGAAACAACCTAAAAAAAGCAATTTCACAAGTTTTAGGTTCATTTAGAGTGTTTACGGTTCAAAATGGCCAAAATGAGTTCTAACTTGCCCATTTTTCATGATTTTAGCTCAATGCTTGATTTAACTCCTATATTACACCTAAGATACTTAGTTATGAATATTTATGGCTTGAAACAACCTAAAAAAAGCAATTTCACAAGTTTTAGGTTCATTTAGAGTGTTTACGGTTCAAAATGGCCAAAATGAGTTCTAACTTGCCCATTTTCATGATTTTAGCTCAATGCTTGATTAACTCCTATATTACACCTAAGATACTTAGTTATGAATATTTATGGCTTGAAACAACCTAAAAAAGCAATTTCACAAGTTTTAGGTTCATTTAGAGTATTTACGGCTCGAAATGGCCTAAATGAGTTCTAACTTGCCATTTTTCATGATTTTAGCTCAATGCTTGATTTAACTCCTATATTACACCTAAGATACTTATTTATGAATATTTATGGCTTGAAACAACCTAAAAAAAGCAATTTCACAAGTTTTAGGTTCATTTAGAGTGTTTACGGTTCAAAATGGCCAAAATGAGTTCTAACTTGCCCATTTTTCATGATTTTAGCTCAATGCTTGATTTAACTCCTATATTACACCTAAGATACTTAGTTATGAATATTTATGGCTTGAAACAACCTAAAAAAAGCAATTTCACAAGTTTTAGGTTCATTTAGAGTGTTTACGGTTCAAAATGGCCAAAATGAGTTCTAACTTGCCCATTTTTCATGATTTTAGCTCAATGCTTGATTTAACTCCTATATTACACCTAAGATACTTAGTTATGAATATTTATGGCTTGAAACAACCTAAAAAAAGCAATTTCACAAGTTTTAGGTTCATTTAGAGTGTTTACGGTTCAAAATGGCCAAAATGAGTTCTAACTTGCCCATTTTCATGATTTTAGCTCAATGCTTGATTTAACTCCTATATTACACCTAAGATACTTAGTTATGAATATTTATGGCTTGAAACAACCTAAAAAAGCAATTTCACAAGTTTTAGGTTCATTTAGAGTGTTTACGGTTCAAAATGGCCAAAATGAGTTCTAACTTGCCCATTTTTCATGATTTTAGCTCAATGCTTGATTAACTCCTATATTACACCTAAGATACTTAGTTATGAATATTTATGGCTTGAAACAACCTAAAAAAAGCAATTTCACAAGTTTTAGGTTCATTTAGAGTTTACGGCTCAAAATAAATGAGTTCTAACTTGCCCATTTTCATGATTTTAGCTCAATGCTTGATTTAACTCCTATATTACACCTAAGATACTTAGTTATGAATATTTATGGCTTGAAACAACCTAAAAAAAGCAATTTCACAAGTTTTAGGTTCATTTAGAGTGTTTACGGTTCAAAATGGCCAAAATGAGTTCTAACTTGCCCATTTTTCATGATTTTAGCTCAATGCTTGATTAACTCCTATATTACACCTAAATACTTAGTTATGAATATTTATGGCTTGAAACAACCTAAAAAAAGCAATTTCACAAGTTTTAGGTTCATTTAGAGTATTTACGGCTCGAAATGTCCAAATGAGTTCTAACTTGCCATTTTTCATGATTTTAGCTCAATGCTTGATTTAACTCCTATATTACACCTAAGATACTTAGTTATGAATATTTATGGCTTGAAACAACCTAAAAAAGCAATTTCACAAGTTTTAGGTTCATTTAGAGTGTTTACGGTTCAAAATGGCCAAAATGAGTTCTAACTTGCCCATTTTTCATGATTTTAGCTCAATGCTTGATTTAACTCCTATATTACACCTAAGATACTTAGTTATGAATATTTATGGCTTGAAACAACCTAAAAAAAGCAATTTCACAAGTTTTAGGTTCATTTAGAGTGTTTACGGTTCAAAATGGCCAAAATGAGTTCTAACTTGCCCATTTTCATGATTTTAGCTCAATGCTTGATTAACTCCTATATTACACCTAAGATACTTAGTTATGAATATTTATGGCTTGAAACAACCTAAAAAAAGCAATTTCACAAGTTTTAGGTTCATTTAGAGTGTTTACGGTTCAAAATGGCCAAATGAGTTCTAACTTGCCATTTTTCATGATTTTAGCTCAATGCTTGATTTAACTCCTATATTACACCTAAGATACTTAGTTATGAATATTTATGGCTTGAAACAACCTAAAAAAAGCAATTTCACAAGTTTTAGGTTCATTTAGAGTGTTTACGGCTCAAAATGGCCAAAATGAGTTCTAACTTGCCCATTTTTCATGATTTTAGCTCAATGCTTGATTTAACTCCTATATTACACCTAAGATACTTAGTTATGAATATTTATGGCTTGAAACAACCTAAAAAAAGCAATTTCACAAGTTTTAGGTTCATTTAGAGTTTACGGCTCGAAATGGCCAAAATGAGTTCTAACTTGCCCATTTTTCATGATTTTAGCTCAATGCTTGATTTAACTCCTATATTACACCTAAGATACTTAGTTATGAATATTTATGGCTTGAAACAACCTAAAAAAAGCAATTTCACAAGTTTTAGGTTCATTTAGAGTGTTTACGGTTCAAAATGGCCAAAATGAGTTCTAACTTGCCCATTTTTCATGATTTTAGCTCAATGCTTGATTAACTCCTATATTACACCTAAGATACTTAGTTATGAATATTTATGGCTTGAAACAACCTAAAAAAAGCAATTTCACAAGTTTTAGGTTCATTTAGAGTGTTTACGGTTCAAAATGGCCAAAATGAGTTCTAACTTGCCCATTTTTCATGATTTTAGCTCAATGCTTGATTTAACTCCTATATTACACCTAAGATACTTAGTTATGAATATTTATGGCTTGAAACAACCTAAAAAAGCAATTTCACAAGTTTTAGGTTCATTTAGAGTATTTACGGCTCGAAATGGCCTAAATGAGTTCTAACTTGCCCATTTTTCATGATTTTAGCTCAATGCTTGATTTAACTCCTATATTACACCTAAGATACTTAGTTATGAATATTTATGGCTTGAAACAACCTAAAAAAAGCAATTTCACAAGTTTTAGGTTCATTTAGAGTGTTTACGGTTCAAAATGGCCAAAATGAGTTCTAACTTGCCCATTTTCATGATTTTAGCTCAATGCTTGATTAACTCCTATATTACACCTAAGATACTTAGTTATGAATATTTATGGCTTGAAACAACCTAAAAAAAGCAATTTCACAAGTTTTAGGTTCATTTAGAGTGTTTACGGCTCGAAATGGCCTAAATGAGTTCTAACTTGCCCATTTTTCATGATTTTAGCTCAATGCTTGATTTAACTCCTATATTACACCTAAGATACTTAGTTATGAATATTTATGGCTTGAAACAACCTAAAAAAGCAATTTCACAAGTTTTAGGTTCATTTAGAGTGTTTACGGCTCGAAATGTAAATGAGTTCTAACTTGCCCATTTTCATGATTTTAGCTCAATGCTTGATTTAACTCCTATATTACACCTAAGATACTTAGTTATGAATATTTATGGCTTGAAACAACCTAAAAAAAGCAATTTCACAAGTTTTAGGTTCATTTAGAGTGTTTACGGTTCAAAATGGCCAAAATGAGTTCTAACTTGCCCATTTTCATGATTTTAGCTCAATGCTTGATTTAACTCCTATATTACACCTAAGATACTTAGTTATGAATATTTATGGCTTGAAACCTAAAAAAAGCAATTTCACAAGTTTTAGGTTCATTTAGAGTGTTTACGGTTCAAAATGGCCAAAATGAGTTCTAACTTGCCCATTTTTCATGATTTTAGCTCAATGCTTGATTTAACTCCTATATTACACCTAAGATACTTAGTTATGAATATTTATGGCTTGAAACAACCTAAAAAAAGCAATTTCACAAGTTTTAGGTTCATTTAGAGTGTTTACGGTTCAAAATGGCCAAAATGAGTTCTAACTTGCCCATTTTTCATGATTTTAGCTCAATGCTTGATTTAACTCCTATATTACACCTAAGATACTTAGTTATGAATATTTATGGCTTGAAACAACCTAAAAAAGCAATTTCACAAGTTTTAGGTTCATTTAGAGTATTTACGGCTCGAAAATGGCCTAAATGAGTTCTAACTTGCCCATTTTCATGATTTTAGCTCAATGCTTGATTTAACTCCTATATTACACCTAAGATACTTAGTTATGAATATTTATGGCTTGAAACAACCTAAAAAAAGCAATTTCACAAGTTTTAGGTTCATTTAGAGTATTTACGGCTCGAAATGTAAATGAGTTCTAACTTGCCCATTTTTCATGATTTTAGCTCAATGCTTGATTTAACTCCTATATTACACCTAAGATACTTAGTTATGAATATTTATGGCTTGAAACAACCTAAAAAAAGCAATTTCACAAGTTTTAGGTTCATTTAGAGTGTTTACGGTTCAAAATGGCCAAAATGAGTTCTAACTTGCCCATTTTCATGATTTTAGCTCAATGCTTGATTTAACTCCTATATTACACCTAAGATACTTAGTTATGAATATTTATGGCTTGAAACAACCTAAAAAAGCAATTTCACAAGTTTTAGGTTCATTTAGAGTGTTTACGGTTCAAAATGGCCAAAATGAGTTCTAACTTGCCCATTTTTCATGATTTTAGCTCAATGCTTGATTTAACTCCTATATTACACCTAAGATACTTAGTTATGAATATTTATGGCTTGAAACAACCTAAAAAAAGCAATTTCACAAGTTTTAGGTTCATTTAGAGTGTTTACGGTTCAAAATGGCCAAAATGAGTTCTAACTTGCCCATTTTTCATGATTTTAGCTCAATGCTTGATTTAACTCCTATATTACACCTAAGATACTTAGTTATGAATATTTATGGCTTGAAACAACCTAAAAAAAGCAATTTCACAAGTTTTAGGTTCATTTAGAGTGTTTACGGTTCAAAATGGCCAAAATGAGTTCTAACTTGCCCATTTTTCATGATTTTAGCTCAATGCTTGATTTAACTCCTATATTACACCTAAGATACTTAGTTATGAATATTTATGGCTTGAAACAACCTAAAAAAAGCAATTTCACAAGTTTTAGGTTCATTTAGAGTGTTTACGGCTCAAAATGGCCAAAATGAGTTCTAACTTGCCCATTTTTCATGATTTTAGCTCAATGCTTGATTTAACTCCTATATTACACCTAAGATACTTAGTTATGAATATTTATGGCTTGAAACAACCTAAAAAAAGCAATTTCACAAGTTTTAGGTTCATTTAGAGTATTTACGGCTCGAAATGCCTAAATGAGTTCTAACTTGCCCATTTTCATGATTTTAGCTCAATGCTTGATTTAACTCCTATATTACACCTAAGATACTTAGTTATGAATATTTATGGCTTGAAACAACCTAAAAAAAGCAATTTCACAAGTTTTAGGTTCATTTAGAGTGTTTACGGTTCAAAATGGCCAAAATGAGTTCTAACTTGCCCATTTTTCATGATTTTAGCTCAATGCTTGATTAACTCCTATATTACACCTAAGATACTTAGTTATGAATATTTATGGCTTGAAACAACCTAAAAAAAGCAATTTCACAAGTTTTAGGTTCATTTAGAGTTTACGGTCAAATGGCCAAAATGAGTTCTAACTTGCCCATTTTTCATGATTTTAGCTCAATGCTTGATTTAACTCCTATATTACACCTAAGATACTTAGTTATGAATATTTATGGCTTGAAACAACCTAAAAAAAGCAATTTCACAAGTTTTAGGTTCATTTAGAGTGTTTACGGTTCAAAATGGCCAAAATGAGTTCTAACTTGCCCATTTTTCATGATTTTAGCTCAATGCTTGATTAACTCCTATATTACACCTAAGATACTTAGTTATGAATATTTATGGCTTGAAACAACCTAAAAAAAGCAATTTCACAAGTTTTAGGTTCATTTAGAGTATTTACGGCTCGAAATGCCTAAATGAGTTCTAACTTGCCCATTTTTCATGATTTTAGCTCAATGCTTGATTTAACTCCTATATTACACCTAAGATACTTAGTTATGAATATTTATGGCTTGAAACAACCTAAAAAAAGCAATTTCACAAGTTTTAGGTTCATTTAGAGTGTTTACGGTTCAAAATGGCCAAAATGAGTTCTAACTTGCCCATTTTTCATGATTTTAGCTCAATGCTTGATTTAACTCCTATATTACACCTAAGATACTTAGTTATGAATATTTATGGCTTGAAACAACCTAAAAAAAGCAATTTCACAAGTTTTAGGTTCATTTAGAGTGTTTACGGTTCAAAATGGCCAAAATGAGTTCTAACTTGCCCATTTTTCATGATTTTAGCTCAATGCTTGATTTAACTCCTATATTACACCTAAGATACTTAGTTATGAATATTTATGGCTTGAAACAACCTAAAAAAAGCAATTTCACAAGTTTTAGGTTCATTTAGAGTATTTACGGCTCGAAATGGCCTAAATGAGTTCTAACTTGCCCATTTTTCATGATTTTAGCTCAATGCTTGATTTAACTCCTATATTACACCTAAGATACTTAGTTATGAATATTTATGGCTTGAAACAACCTAAAAAAAGCAATTTCACAAGTTTTAGGTTCATTTAGAGTGTTTACGGTTCAAAATGGCCAAAATGAGTTCTAACTTGCCCATTTTTCATGATTTTAGCTCAATGCTTGATTAACTCCTATATTACACCTAAGATACTTAGTTATGAATATTTATGGCTTGAAACAACCTAAAAAAAGCAATTTCACAAGTTTTAGGTTCATTTAGAGTGTTTACGGTTCGAAATGGCCAAAATGAGTTCTAACTTGCCCATTTTTCATGATTTTAGCTCAATGCTTGATTTAACTCCTATATTACACCTAAGATACTTAGTTATGAATATTTATGGCTTGAAACAACCTAAAAAAAGCAATTTCACAAGTTTTAGGTTCATTTAGAGTGTTTACGGTTCAAAATGGCCAAAATGAGTTCTAACTTGCCCATTTTTCATGATTTTAGCTCAATGCTTGATTTAACTCCTATATTACACCTAAGATACTTAGTTATGAATATTTATGGCTTGAAACAACCTAAAAAAGCAATTTCACAAGTTTTAGGTTCATTTAGAGTGTTTACGGCTCAAAATGGCCAAATGAGTTCTAACTTGCCCATTTTTCATGATTTTAGCTCAATGCTTGATTTAACTCCTATATTACACCTAAGATACTTAGTTATGAATATTTATGGCTTGAAACAACCTAAAAAAAGCAATTTCACAAGTTTTAGGTTCATTTAGAGTGTTTACGGCTCGAAATGGCCTAAATGAGTTCTAACTTGCCCATTTTTCATGATTTTAGCTCAATGCTTGATTTAACTCCTATATTACACCTAAGATACTTAGTTATGAATATTTATGGCTTGAAACAACCTAAAAAAAGCAATTTCACAAGTTTTAGGTTCATTTAGAGTGTTTACGGTTCAAAATGGCCAAAATGAGTTCTAACTTGCCCATTTTTCATGATTTTAGCTCAATGCTTGATTAACTCCTATATTACACCTAAGATACTTAGTTATGAATATTTATGGCTTGAAACAACCTAAAAAAAGCAATTTCACAAGTTTTAGGTTCATTTAGAGTTTACGGTTCAAAATGGCCAAATGAGTTCTAACTTGCCCATTTTTCATGATTTTAGCTCAATGCTTGATTTAACTCCTATATTACACCTAAGATACTTAGTTATGAATATTTATGGCTTGAAACAACCTAAAAAAAGCAATTTCACAAGTTTTAGGTTCATTTAGAGTGTTTACGGTTCAAAATGGCCAAAATGAGTTCTAACTTGCCCATTTTTCATGATTTTAGCTCAATGCTTGATTTAACTCCTATATTACACCTAAGATACTTAGTTATGAATATTTATGGCTTGAAACAACCTAAAAAAAGCAATTTCACAAGTTTTAGGTTCATTTAGAGTATTTACGGCTCGAAATGGCCAAATGAGTTCTAACTTGCCATTTTTCATGATTTTAGCTCAATGCTTGATTTAACTCCTATATTACACCTAAGATACTTAGTTATGAATATTTATGGCTTGAAACAACCTAAAAAAAGCAATTTCACAAGTTTTAGGTTCATTTAGAGTGTTTACGGTTCAAAATGGCCAAAATGAGTTCTAACTTGCCCATTTTTCATGATTTTAGCTCAATGCTTGATTTAACTCCTATATTACACCTAAGATACTTAGTTATGAATATTTATGGCTTGAAACAACCTAAAAAAAGCAATTTCACAAGTTTTAGGTTCATTTAGAGTATTTACGGTTCGAAATGGCCAAAATGAGTTCTAACTTGCCCATTTTTCATGATTTTAGCTCAATGCTTGATTAACTCCTATATTACACCTAAGATACTTAGTTATGAATATTTATGGCTTGAAACAACCTAAAAAAGCAATTTCACAAGTTTTAGGTTCATTTAGAGTTTACGGCTCGAAATGGCCAAAATGAGTTCTAACTTGCCCATTTTTCATGATTTTAGCTCAATGCTTGATTTAACTCCTATATTACACCTAAGATACTTAGTTATGAATATTTATGGCTTGAAACAACCTAAAAAAAGCAATTTCACAAGTTTTAGGTTCATTTAGAGTGTTTACGGTTCAAAATGGCCAAAATGAGTTCTAACTTGCCCATTTTTCATGATTTTAGCTCAATGCTTGATTAACTCCTATATTACACCTAAGATACTTAGTTATGAATATTTATGGCTTGAAACAACCTAAAAAAAGCAATTTCACAAGTTTTAGGTTCATTTAGAGTGTTTACGGTTCAAAATGGCCAAAATGAGTTCTAACTTGCCCATTTTTCATGATTTTAGCTCAATGCTTGATTAACTCCTATATTACACCTAAGATACTTAGTTATGAATATTTATGGCTTGAAACAACCTAAAAAAAGCAATTTCACAAGTTTTAGGTTCATTTAGAGTGTTTACGGTTCAAAATGGCCAAAATGAGTTCTAACTTGCCCATTTTTCATGATTTTAGCTCAATGCTTGATTTAACTCCTATATTACACCTAAGATACTTAGTTATGAATATTTATGGCTTGAAACAACCTAAAAAAGCAATTTCACAAGTTTTAGGTTCATTTAGAGTGTTTACGGAAATGGCCAAATGAGTTCTAACTTGCCCATTTTCATGATTTTAGCAAATGCTTGATTTAACTCCTATATTACACCTAAGATACTTAGTTATGAATATTTATGGCTTGAAACAACCTAAAAAAAGCAATTTCACAAGTTTTAGGTTCATTTAGAGTATTTACGGCTCGAAATGAAATGAGTTCTAACTTGCCCATTTTCATGATTTTAGCTCAATGCTTGATTTAACTCCTATATTACACCTAAGATACTTAGTTATGAATATTTATGGCTTGAAACAACCTAAAAAAAGCAATTTCACAAGTTTTAGGTTCATTTAGAGTGTTTACGGTTCAAAATGGCCAAAATGAGTTCTAACTTGCCCATTTTTCATGATTTTAGCTCAATGCTTGATTTAACTCCTATATTACACCTAAGATACTTAGTTATGAATATTTATGGCTTGAAACAACCTAAAAAAAGCAATTTCACAAGTTTTAGGTTCATTTAGAGTGTTTACGGTTCAAAATGTAAATGAGTTCTAACTTGCCCATTTTCATGATTTTAGCTCAATGCTTGATTTAACTCCTATATTACACCTAAGATACTTAGTTATGAATATTTATGGCTTGAAACAACCTAAAAAAAGCAATTTCACAAGTTTTAGGTTCATTTAGAGTGTTTACGGTTCAAAATGGCCAAATGAGTTCTAACTTGCCCATTTTTCATGATTTTAGCTCAATGCTTGATTAACTCCTATATTACACCTAAGATACTTAGTTATGAATATTTATGGCTTGAAACAACCTAAAAAAAGCAATTTCACAAGTTTTAGGTTCATTTAGAGTATTTACGGCTCGAAATGCCTAAATGAGTTCTAACTTGCCATTTTTCATGATTTTAGCTCAATGCTTGATTTAACTCCTATATTACACCTAAGATACTTAGTTATGAATATTTATGGCTTGAAACAACCTAAAAAAACAATTTCACAAGTTTTAGGTTCATTTAGAGTGTTTACGGTTCAAAATGGCCAAAATGAGTTCTAACTTGCCCATTTTTCATGATTTTAGCTCAATGCTTGATTTAACTCCTATATTACACCTAAGATACTTAGTTATGAATATTTATGGCTTGAAACAACCTAAAAAAAGCAATTTCACAAGTTTTAGGTTCATTTAGAGTGTTTACGGCTCGAAATGGCCAAATGAGTTCTAACTTGCCCATTTTCATGATTTTAGCTCAATGCTTGATTTAACTCCTATATTACACCTAAGATACTTAGTTATGAATATTTATGGCTTGAAACAACCTAAAAAAAGCAATTTCACAAGTTTTAGGTTCATTTAGAGTATTTACGGTTCGAAATGGCCAAAATGAGTTCTAACTTGCCCATTTTTCATGATTTTAGCTCAATGCTTGATTTAACTCCTATATTACACCTAAGATACTTAGTTATGAATATTTATGGCTTGAAACAACCTAAAAAAAAATTTCACAAGTTTTAGGTTCATTTAGAGTGTTTACGGTTCAAAATGGCCAAAATGAGTTCTAACTTGCCCATTTTTCATGATTTTAGCTCAATGCTTGATTAACTCCTATATTACACCTAAGATACTTAGTTATGAATATTTATGGCTTGAAACAACCTAAAAAAAGCAATTTCACAAGTTTTAGGTTCATTTAGAGTGTTTACGGTTCAAAATGGCCAAAATGAGTTCTAACTTGCCCATTTTTCATGATTTTAGCTCAATGCTTGATTTAACTCCTATATTACACCTAAGATACTTAGTTATGAATATTTATGGCTTGAAACAACCTAAAAAAAGCAATTTCACAAGTTTTAGGTTCATTTAGAGTGTTTACGGTTCAAAATGGCCAAAATGAGTTCTAACTTGCCCATTTTCATGATTTTAGCTCAATGCTTGATTAACTCCTATATTACACCTAAGATACTTAGTTATGAATATTTATGGCTTGAAACAACCTAAAAAAGCAATTTCACAAGTTTTAGGTTCATTTAGAGTGTTTACGGTTCAAAATGGCCAAAATGAGTTCTAACTTGCCCATTTTTCATGATTTTAGCTCAATGCTTGATTTAACTCCTATATTACACCTAAGATACTTAGTTATGAATATTTATGGCTTGAAACAACCTAAAAAAAGAAATTTCACAAGTTTTAGGTTCATTTAGAGTGTTTACGGCTCGAAATGGCCAAAATGAGTTCTAACTTGCCCATTTTTCATGATTTTAGCTCAATGCTTGATTAACTCCTATATTACACCTAAGATACTTAGTTATGAATATTTATGGCTTGAAACAACCTAAAAAAGCAATTTCACAAGTTTTAGGTTCATTTAGAGTGTTTACGGCTCAAAATGGCCAAAATGAGTTCTAACTTGCCCATTTTCATGATTTTAGCTCAATGCTTGATTTAACTCCTATATTACACCTAAGATACTTAGTTATGAATATTTATGGCTTGAAACAACCTAAAAAAAGCAATTTCACAAGTTTTAGGTTCATTTAGAGTGTTTACGGTCAAAATGGCCAAAATGAGTTCTAACTTGCCCATTTTCATGATTTTAGCTCAATGCTTGATTTAACTCCTATATTACACCTAAGATACTTAGTTATGAATATTTATGGCTTGAAACAACCTAAAAAAAGCAATTTCACAAGTTTTAGGTTCATTTAGAGTGTTTACGGTTCAAAATGGCCAAAATGAGTTCTAACTTGCCCATTTTTCATGATTTTAGCTCAATGCTTGATTTAACTCCTATATTACACCTAAGATACTTAGTTATGAATATTTATGGCTTGAAACAACCTAAAAAAAGCAATTTCACAAGTTTTAGGTTCATTTAGAGTGTTTACGGCTCAAAATGGCCAAATGAGTTCTAACTTGCCCATTTTTCATGATTTTAGCTCAATGCTTGATTTAACTCCTATATTACACCTAAGATACTTAGTTATGAATATTTATGGCTTGAAACAACCTAAAAAAGCAATTTCACAAGTTTTAGGTTCATTTAGAGTGTTTACGGCTCGAAATGGCCAAATGAGTTCTAACTTGCCCATTTTTCATGATTTTAGCTCAATGCTTGATTTAACTCCTATATTACACCTAAGATACTTAGTTATGAATATTTATGGCTTGAAACAACCTAAAAAAAGCAATTTCACAAGTTTTAGGTTCATTTAGAGTGTTTACGGTTCAAATGGCCAAAATGAGTTCTAACTTGCCCATTTTTCATGATTTTAGCTCAATGCTTGATTAACTCCTATATTACACCTAAGATACTTAGTTATGAATATTTATGGCTTGAAACAACCTAAAAAAAGCAATTTCACAAGTTTTAGGTTCATTTAGAGTATTTACGGCTCGAAATGGCCAAAATGAGTTCTAACTTGCCCATTTTTCATGATTTTAGCTCAATGCTTGATTTAACTCCTATATTACACCTAAGATACTTAGTTATGAATATTTATGGCTTGAAACAACCTAAAAAAAGCAATTTCACAAGTTTTAGGTTCATTTAGAGTGTTTACGGTTCAAAATGGCCAAAATGAGTTCTAACTTGCCCATTTTTCATGATTTTAGCTCAATGCTTGATTAACTCCTATATTACACCTAAGATACTTAGTTATGAATATTTATGGCTTGAAACAACCTAAAAAAAGCAATTTCACAAGTTTTAGGTTCATTTAGAGTGTTTACGGTTCAAATGTTAAATGAGTTCTAACTTGCCCATTTTTCATGATTTTAGCTCAATGCTTGATTTAACTCCTATATTACACCTAAGATACTTAGTTATGAATATTTATGGCTTGAAACAACCTAAAAAAGCAATTTCACAAGTTTTAGGTTCATTTAGAGTATTTACGGCTCGAAATGAAATGAGTTCTAACTTGCCCATTTTCATGATTTTAGCTCAATGCTTGATTTAACTCCTATATTACACCTAAGATACTTAGTTATGAATATTTATGGCTTGAAACAACCAAAATTTCACAAGTTTTAGGTTCATTTAGAGTGTTTACGGTTCAAAATGGCCAAAATGAGTTCTAACTTGCCCATTTTTCATGATTTTAGCTCAATGCTTGATTAACTCCTATATTACACCTAAGATACTTAGTTATGAATATTTATGGCTTGAAACAACCTAAAAAAGCAATTTCACAAGTTTTAGGTTCATTTAGAGTGTTTACGGTTCAAAATGGCCAAAATGAGTTCTAACTTGCCCATTTTTCATGATTTTAGCTCAATGCTTGATTTAACTCCTATATTACACCTAAGATACTTAGTTATGAATATTTATGGCTTGAAACAACCTAAAAAAAGCAATTTCACAAGTTTTAGGTTCATTTAGAGTGTTTACGGTTCAAAATGGCCAAAATGAGTTCTAACTTGCCCATTTTTCATGATTTTAGCTCAATGCTTGATTAACTCCTATATTACACCTAAGATACTTAGTTATGAATATTTATGGCTTGAAACAACCTAAAAAAAGCAATTTCACAAGTTTTAGGTTCATTTAGAGTATTTACGGCTCGAAATGCCTAAATGAGTTCTAACTTGCCATTTTTCATGATTTTAGCTCAATGCTTGATTTAACTCCTATATTACACCTAAGATACTTAGTTATGAATATTTATGGCTTGAAACAACCTAAAAAAAGAAATTTCACAAGTTTTAGGTTCATTTAGAGTGTTTACGGTTCAAAATGGCCAAAATGAGTTCTAACTTGCCCATTTTTCATGATTTTAGCTCAATGCTTGATTAACTCCTATATTACACCTAAGATACTTAGTTATGAATATTTATGGCTTGAAACAACCTAAAAAAAGCAATTTCACAAGTTTTAGGTTCATTTAGAGTATTTACGGCTCGAAATGGCCTAAATGAGTTCTAACTTGCCATTTTTCATGATTTTAGCTCAATGCTTGATTTAACTCCTATATTACACCTAAGATACTTAGTTATGAATATTTATGGCTTGAAACAACCTAAAAAAGCAATTTCACAAGTTTTAGGTTCATTTAGAGTGTTTACGGTTCAAAATGGCCAAAATGAGTTCTAACTTGCCCATTTTTCATGATTTTAGCTCAATGCTTGATTTAACTCCTATATTACACCTAAGATACTTAGTTATGAATATTTATGGCTTGAAACAACCTAAAAAAGCAATTTCACAAGTTTTAGGTTCATTTAGAGTATTTACGGCTCGAAATGGCCAAAATGAGTTCTAACTTGCCCATTTTTCATGATTTTAGCTCAATGCTTGATTTAACTCCTATATTACACCTAAGATACTTAGTTATGAATTTATGGCTTGAAACAACCTAAAAAAAGCAATTTCACAAGTTTTAGGTTCATTTAGAGTGTTTACGGTTCAAAATGGCCAAAATGAGTTCTAACTTGCCCATTTTTCATGATTTTAGCTCAATGCTTGATTTAACTCCTATATTACACCTAAGATACTTAGTTATGAATATTTATGGCTTGAAACAACCTAAAAAAGCAATTTCACAAGTTTTAGGTTCATTTAGAGTATTTACGGCTCGAAATGAAATGAGTTCTAACTTGCCCATTTTTCATGATTTTAGCTCAATGCTTGATTTAACTCCTATATTACACCTAAGATACTTAGTTATGAATATTTATGGCTTGAAACAACCTAAAAAAAGCAATTTCACAAGTTTTAGGTTCATTTAGAGTGTTTACGGTTCAAAATGGCCAAAATGAGTTCTAACTTGCCCATTTTTCATGATTTTAGCTCAATGCTTGATTTAACTCCTATATTACACCTAAGATACTTAGTTATGAATATTTATGGCTTGAAACAACCTAAAAAAAGCAATTTCACAAGTTTTAGGTTCATTTAGAGTATTTACGGCTCGAAATGAAATGAGTTCTAACTTGCCCATTTTCATGATTTTAGCTCAATGCTTGATTTAACTCCTATATTACACCTAAGATACTTAGTTATGAATATTTATGGCTTGAAACAACCTAAAAAAAGAAATTTCACAAGTTTTAGGTTCATTTAGAGTGTTTACGGTTCAAAATGGCCAAAATGAGTTCTAACTTGCCCATTTTTCATGATTTTAGCTCAATGCTTGATTAACTCCTATATTACACCTAAGATACTTAGTTATGAATATTTATGGCTTGAAACAACCTAAAAAAAGCAATTTCACAAGTTTTAGGTTCATTTAGAGTGTTTACGGTTCAAAATGGCCAAAATGAGTTCTAACTTGCCCATTTTTCATGATTTTAGCAATGCTTGATTTAACTCCTATATTACACCTAAGATACTTAGTTATGAATATTTATGGCTTGAAACAACCTAAAAAAAGCAATTTCACAAGTTTTAGGTTCATTTAGAGTGTTTACGGTTCAAAATGGCCAAAATGAGTTCTAACTTGCCCATTTTTCATGATTTTAGCTCAATGCTTGATTTAACTCCTATATTACACCTAAGATACTTAGTTATGAATATTTATGGCTTGAAACAACCTAAAAAAGCAATTTCACAAGTTTTAGGTTCATTTAGAGTATTTACGGGAAATGTAAATGAGTTCTAACTTGCCCATTTTCATGATTTTAGCTCAATGCTTGATTTAACTCCTATATTACACCTAAGATACTTAGTTATGAATATTTATGGCTTGAAACAACCTAAAAAAAGCAATTTCACAAGTTTTAGGTTCATTTAGAGTATTTACGGCTCGAAATAAATGAGTTCTAACTTGCCCATTTTCATGATTTTAGCTCAATGCTTGATTTAACTCCTATATTACACCTAAGATACTTAGTTATGAATATTTATGGCTTGAAACAACCTAAAAAAAAATTTCACAAGTTTTAGGTTCATTTAGAGTGTTTACGGTTCAAAATGGCCAAAATGAGTTCTAACTTGCCCATTTTTCATGATTTTAGCTCAATGCTTGATTAACTCCTATATTACACCTAAGATACTTAGTTATGAATATTTATGGCTTGAAACAACCTAAAAAAAGCAATTTCACAAGTTTTAGGTTCATTTAGAGTATTTACGGCTCGAAAATAAATGAGTTCTAACTTGCCATTTTTCATGATTTTAGCTCAATGCTTGATTTAACTCCTATATTACACCTAAGATACTTAGTTATGAATATTTATGGCTTGAAACAACCTAAAAAAGCAATTTCACAAGTTTTAGGTTCATTTAGAGTGTTTACGGTTCAAAATGGCCAAAATGAGTTCTAACTTGCCCATTTTTCATGATTTTAGCTCAATGCTTGATTAACTCCTATATTACACCTAAGATACTTATTTATGAATATTTATGGCTTGAAACAACCTAAAAAAAGCAATTTCACAAGTTTTAGGTTCATTAGAGTGTTTACGGTTCAAAATGGCCAAAATGAGTTCTAACTTGCCCATTTTTCATGATTTTAGCTCAATGCTTGATTTAACTCCTATATTACACCTAAGATACTTAGTTATGAATATTTATGGCTTGAAACAACCTAAAAAAAGCAATTTCACAAGTTTTAGGTTCATTTAGAGTGTTTACGGTTCAAAATGGCCAAAATGAGTTCTAACTTGCCCATTTTCATGATTTTAGCTCAATGCTTGATTTAACTCCTATATTACACCTAAGATACTTAGTTATGAATATTTATGGCTTGAAACAACCTAAAAAAAGCAATTTCACAAGTTTTAGGTTCATTTAGAGTATTTACGGCTCAAAAGCCAAAATGAGTTCTAACTTGCCCATTTTCATGATTTTAGCTCAATGCTTGATTTAACTCCTATATTACACCTAAGATACTTAGTTATGAATATTTATGGCTTGAAACAACCTAAAAAAAGCAATTTCACAAGTTTTAGGTTCATTTAGAGTGTTTACGGTTCAAAATGGCCAAAATGAGTTCTAACTTGCCCATTTTTCATGATTTTAGCTCAATGCTTGATTTAACTCCTATATTACACCTAAGATACTTAGTTATGAATATTTATGGCTTGAAACAACCTAAAAAAAGCAATTTCACAAGTTTTAGGTTCATTTAGAGTATTTACGGCTCGAAATGCCAAATGAGTTCTAACTTGCCCATTTTTCATGATTTTAGCTCAATGCTTGATTTAACTCCTATATTACACCTAAGATACTTAGTTATGAATTTATGGCTTGAAACAACCTAAAAAAAGCAATTTCACAAGTTTTAGGTTCATTTAGAGTGTTTACGGTTCAAAATGGCCAAAATGAGTTCTAACTTGCCCATTTTTCATGATTTTAGCTCAATGCTTGATTAACTCCTATATTACACCTAAGATACTTAGTTATGAATATTTATGGCTTGAAACAACCTAAAAAAAATTTCACAAGTTTTAGGTTCATTTAGAGTATTTACGGCTCGAAATGTTTTAAATGAGTTCTAACTTGCCCATTTTCATGATTTTAGCTCAATGCTTGATTTAACTCCTATATTACACCTAAGATACTTAGTTATGAATATTTATGGCTTGAAACAACCTAAAAAAAAATTTCACAAGTTTTAGGTTCATTTAGAGTGTTTACGGTTCAAAATGGCCAAAATGAGTTCTAACTTGCCCATTTTTCATGATTTTAGCTCAATGCTTGATTAACTCCTATATTACACCTAAGATACTTAGTTATGAATATTTATGGCTTGAAACAACCTAAAAAGCAATTTCACAAGTTTTAGGTTCATTTAGAGTTTACGGCTCGAAAAAATGAGTTCTAACTTGCCCATTTTTCATGATTTTAGCTCAATGCTTGATTTAACTCCTATATTACACCTAAGATACTTAGTTATGAATATTTATGGCTTGAAACAACCTAAAAAAAGCAATTTCACAAGTTTTAGGTTCATTTAGAGTATTTACGGTTCGAAATGGCAAATGAGTTCTAACTTGCCCATTTTCATGATTTTAGCTCAATGCTTGATTTAACTCCTATATTACACCTAAGATACTTAGTTATGAATATTTATGGCTTGAAACAACCTAAAAAAGCAATTTCACAAGTTTTAGGTTCATTTAGAGTATTTACGGCTCGAAATGGCCTAAATGAGTTCTAACTTGCCCATTTTTCATGATTTTAGCTCAATGCTTGATTTAACTCCTATATTACACCTAAAATACTTATTTATGAATATTTATGGCTTGAAACAACCTAAAAAAAGCAATTTCACAAGTTTTAGGTTCATTTAGAGTATTTACGGCTCGAAATGTTAAATGAGTTCTAACTTGCCCATTTTTCATGATTTTAGCTCAATGCTTGATTTAACTCCTATATTACACCTAAGATACTTAGTTATGAATATTTATGGCTTGAAACAACCTAAAAAAAGCAATTTCACAAGTTTTAGGTTCATTTAGAGTGTTTACGGTTCAAAATGGCCAAAATGAGTTCTAACTTGCCCATTTTTCATGATTTTAGCTCAATGCTTGATTAACTCCTATATTACACCTAAGATACTTAGTTATGAATATTTATGGCTTGAAACAACCTAAAAAAGCAATTTCACAAGTTTTAGGTTCATTTAGAGTATTTACGGCTCGAAATAAATGAGTTCTAACTTGCCCATTTTCATGATTTTAGCTCAATGCTTGATTTAACTCCTATATTACACCTAAGATACTTATTTATGAATATTTATGGCTTGAAACAACCTAAAAAAAGAAATTTCACAAGTTTTAGGTTCATTTAGAGTGTTTACGGTTCAAAATGGCCAAAATGAGTTCTAACTTGCCCATTTTTCATGATTTTAGCTCAATGCTTGATTTAACTCCTATATTACACCTAAGATACTTAGTTATGAATATTTATGGCTTGAAACAACCTAAAAAAAAAATTTCACAAGTTTTAGGTTCATTTAGAGTGTTTACGGTTCAAAATGGCCAAAATGAGTTCTAACTTGCCCATTTTTCATGATTTTAGCTCAATGCTTGAATTAACTCCTATATTACACCTAAGATACTTAGTTATGAATATTTATGGCTTGAAACAACCTAAAAAAGCAATTTCACAAGTTTTAGGTTCATTTAGAGTATTTACGGCTCGAAATGTCCTAAATGAGTTCTAACTTGCCCATTTTTCATGATTTTAGCTCAATGCTTGATTTAACTCCTATATTACACCTAAGATACTTAGTTATGAATATTTATGGCTTGAAACAACCTAAAAAAAGCAATTTCACAAGTTTTAGGTTCATTTAGAGTGTTTACGGTTCAAAATGGCCAAAATGAGTTCTAACTTGCCCATTTTTCATGATTTTAGCTCAATGCTTGAATTAACTCCTATATTACACCTAAGATACTTAGTTATGAATATTTATGGCTTGAAACAACCTAAAAAAAGCAATTTCACAAGTTTTAGGTTCATTTAGAGTTTACGGCTCGAAATGCCTAAATGAGTTCTAACTTGCCATTTTTCATGATTTTAGCTCAATGCTTGATTTAACTCCTATATTACACCTAAGATACTTAGTTATGAATATTTATGGCTTGAAACAACCTAAAAAAGCAATTTCACAAGTTTTAGGTTCATTTAGAGTGTTTACGGTTCAAAATGGCCAAAATGAGTTCTAACTTGCCCATTTTTCATGATTTTAGCTCAATGCTTGATTTAACTCCTATATTACACCTAAGATACTTAGTTATGAATATTTATGGCTTGAAACAACCTAAAAAAAAATTTCACAAGTTTTAGGTTCATTTAGAGTATTTACGGTCAAATGGCCAAAATGAGTTCTAACTTGCCCATTTTTCATGATTTTAGCTCAATGCTTGATTAACTCCTATATTACACCTAAGATACTTAGTTATGAATATTTATGGCTTGAAACAACCTAAAAAAAGCAATTTCACAAGTTTTAGGTTCATTTAGAGTATTTACGGCTCGAAATGTCCTAAATGAGTTCTAACTTGCCATTTTTCATGATTTTAGCTAAATGCTTGATTTAACTCCTATATTACACCTAAGATACTTAGTTATGAATATTTATGGCTTGAAAAAACTAAAAAAGCAATTTCACAAGTTTTAGGTTCATTTAGAGTGTTTACGGTTCAAAATGGCCAAAATGAGTTCTAACTTGCCCATTTTTCATGATTTTAGCTCAATGCTTGATTTAACTCCTATATTACACCTAAGATACTTAGTTATGAATATTTATGGCTTGAAACAACCTAAAAAAAGCAATTTCACAAGTTTTAGGTTCATTTAGAGTATTTACGGCTCGAAATGCCAAATGAGTTCTAACTTGCCCATTTTTCATGATTTTAGCTCAATGCTTGATTTAACTCCTATATTACACCTAAGATACTTAGTTATGAATATTTATGGCTTGAAACAACCTAAAAAAAGCAATTTCACAAGTTTTAGGTTCATTTAGAGTGTTTACGGTTCAAAATGGCCAAAATGAGTTCTAACTTGCCCATTTTTCATGATTTTAGCTCAATGCTTGATTTAACTCCTATATTACACCTAAGATACTTAGTTATGAATATTTATGGCTTGAAACAACCTAAAAAAGCAATTTCACAAGTTTTAGGTTCATTTAGAGTGTTTACGGTTCAAAATGGCCAAAATGAGTTCTAACTTGCCCATTTTTCATGATTTTAGCTCAATGCTTGATTAACTCCTATATTACACCTAAGATACTTAGTTATGAATATTTATGGCTTGAAACAACCTAAAAAAGCAATTTCACAAGTTTTAGGTTCATTTAGAGTGTTTACGGTTCAAAATGGCCAAAATGAGTTCTAACTTGCCCATTTTTCATGATTTTAGCTCAATGCTTGATTTAACTCCTATATTACACCTAAAATACTTAGTTATGAATATTTATGGCTTGAAACAACCTAAAAAAAGCAATTTCACAAGTTTTAGGTTCATTTAGAGTATTTACGGCTCGAAATGCCAAATGAGTTCTAACTTGCCATTTTTCATGATTTTAGCTCAATGCTTGATTTAACTCCTATATTACACCTAAGATACTTAGTTATGAATATTTATGGCTTGAAACAACCTAAAAAAAGCAATTTCACAAGTTTTAGGTTCATTTAGAGTGTTTACGGTTCAAAATGGCCAAAATGAGTTCTAACTTGCCCATTTTTCATGATTTTAGCTCAATGCTTGATTTAACTCCTATATTACACCTAAGATACTTAGTTATGAATATTTATGGCTTGAAACAACCTAAAAAAGCAATTTCACAAGTTTTAGGTTCATTTAGAGTGTTTACGGTTCAAAATGGCCAAAATGAGTTCTAACTTGCCCATTTTTCATGATTTTAGCTCAATGCTTGATTAACTCCTATATTACACCTAAGATACTTAGTTATGAATATTTATGGCTTGAAACAACCTAAAAAAAGCAATTTCACAAGTTTTAGGTTCATTTAGAGTGTTTACGGTTCAAAATGGCCAAAATGAGTTCTAACTTGCCCATTTTTCATGATTTTAGCTCAATGCTTGAATTAACTCCTATATTACACCTAAGATACTTAGTTATGAATATTTATGGCTTGAAACAACCTAAAAAAGCAATTTCACAAGTTTTAGGTTCATTTAGAGTATTTACGGCTCGAAATGTCCTAAATGAGTTCTAACTTGCCCATTTTTCATGATTTTAGCTCAATGCTTGATTTAACTCCTATATTACACCTAAGATACTTAGTTATGAATATTTATGGCTTGAAACAACCTAAAAAAAGCAATTTCACAAGTTTTAGGTTCATTTAGAGTGTTTACGGTTCAAAATGGCCAAAATGAGTTCTAACTTGCCCATTTTTCATGATTTTAGCTCAATGCTTGATTTAACTCCTATATTACACCTAAGATACTTAGTTATGAATATTTATGGCTTGAAACAACCTAAAAAAGCAATTTCACAAGTTTTAGGTTCATTTAGAGTTTTACGGTTCAAAATGGCCAAAATGAGTTCTAACTTGCCCATTTTTCATGATTTTAGCTCAATGCTTGATTTAACTCCTATATTACACCTAAGATACTTAGTTATGAATATTTATGGCTTGAAACAACCTAAAAAAAGCAATTTCACAAGTTTTAGGTTCATTTAGAGTGTTTACGGTTCAAAATGGCCAAAATGAGTTCTAACTTGCCCATTTTTCATGATTTTAGCTCAATGCTTGATTTAACTCCTATATTACACCTAAGATACTTAGTTATGAATATTTATGGCTTGAAACAACCTAAAAAAGCAATTTCACAAGTTTTAGGTTCATTTAGAGTGTTTACGGTTCAAAATGGCCAAAATGAGTTCTAACTTGCCCATTTTTCATGATTTTAGCTCAATGCTTGATTTAACTCCTATATTACACCTAAGATACTTAGTTATGAATATTTATGGCTTGAAACAACCTAAAAAAAGCAATTTCACAAGTTTTAGGTTCATTTAGAGTGTTTACGGTTCAAAATGGCCAAAATGAGTTCTAACTTGCCCATTTTTCATGATTTTAGCTCAATGCTTGAATTAACTCCTATATTACACCTAAGATACTTATTTATGAATATTTATGGCTTGAAACAACCTAAAAAAGCAATTTCACAAGTTTTAGGTTCATTTAGAGTATTTACGGCTCGAAATGCCTAAATGAGTTCTAACTTGCCCATTTTTCATGATTTTAGCTCAATGCTTGATTTAACTCCTATATTACACCTAAGATACTTAGTTATGAATATTTATGGCTTGAAACAACCTAAAAAAAGCAATTTCACAAGTTTTAGGTTCATTTAGAGTGTTTACGGTTCAAAATGGCCAAAATGAGTTCTAACTTGCCCATTTTCATGATTTTAGCTCAATGCTTGATTTAACTCCTATATTACACCTAAGATACTTAGTTATGAATATTTATGGCTTGAAACAACCTAAAAAAGCAATTTCACAAGTTTTAGGTTCATTTAGAGTGTTTACGGTTCAAAATGGCCAAAATGAGTTCTAACTTGCCCATTTTTCATGATTTTAGCTCAATGCTTGAATTAACTCCTATATTACACCTAAATACTTAGTTATGAATATTTATGGCTTGAAACAACCTAAAAAAGCAATTTCACAAGTTTTAGGTTCATTTAGAGTTTACGGCTCAAAATGCCTAAATGAGTTCTAACTTGCCATTTTTCATGATTTTAGCTCAATGCTTGATTTAACTCCTATATTACACCTAAGATACTTAGTTATGAATATTTATGGCTTGAAACAACCTAAAAAAGCAATTTCACAAGTTTTAGGTTCATTTAGAGTGTTTACGGTCAAAATGGCCAAAATGAGTTCTAACTTGCCCATTTTCATGATTTTAGCTCAATGCTTGATTTAACTCCTATATTACACCTAAGATACTTAGTTATGAATATTTATGGCTTGAAACAACCTAAAAAAGCAATTTCACAAGTTTTAGGTTCATTTAGAGTGTTTACGGTTCAAATGGCCAAAATGAGTTCTAACTTGCCCATTTTTCATGATTTTAGCTCAATGCTTGAATTAACTCCTATATTACACCTAAGATACTTAGTTATGAATATTTATGGCTTGAAACAACCTAAAAAAAGCAATTTCACAAGTTTTAGGTTCATTTAGAGTATTTACGGCTCGAAATGGCCTAAATGAGTTCTAACTTGCCATTTTTCATGATTTTAGCTCAATGCTTGATTTAACTCCTATATTACACCTAAAATACTTAGTTATGAATATTTATGGCTTGAAACAACCTAAAAAAAGCAATTTCACAAGTTTTAGGTTCATTTAGAGTATTTACGGCTCGAAATGGCCTAAATGAGTTCTAACTTGCCCATTTTTCATGATTTTAGCTCAATGCTTGATTTAACTCCTATATTACACCTAAGATACTTAGTTATGAATATTTATGGCTTGAAACAACCTAAAAAAAGCAATTTCACAAGTTTTAGGTTCATTTAGAGTGTTTACGGTTCAAAATGGCCAAAATGAGTTCTAACTTGCCCATTTTTCATGATTTTAGCTCAATGCTTGATTAACTCCTATATTACACCTAAGATACTTAGTTATGAATATTTATGGCTTGAAACAACCTAAAAAAGCAATTTCACAAGTTTTAGGTTCATTTAGAGTGTTTACGGTTCAAAATGGCCAAAATGAGTTCTAACTTGCCCATTTTTCATGATTTTAGCTCAATGCTTGATTAACTCCTATATTACACCTAAGATACTTAGTTATGAATATTTATGGCTTGAAACAACCTAAAAAAAGCAATTTCACAAGTTTTAGGTTCATTTAGAGTGTTTACGGTTCAAAATGGCCAAAATGAGTTCTAACTTGCCCATTTTTCATGATTTTAGCTCAATGCTTGAATTAACTCCTATATTACACCTAAGATACTTATTTATGAATATTTATGGCTTGAAACAACCTAAAAAAAGCAATTTCACAAGTTTTAGGTTCATTTAGAGTATTTACGGCTCGAAATGAAATGAGTTCTAACTTGCCCATTTTCATGATTTTAGCTCAATGCTTGATTTAACTCCTATATTACACCTAAGATACTTAGTTATGAATATTTATGGCTTGAAACAACCTAAAAAAGAAATTTCACAAGTTTTAGGTTCATTTAGAGTATTTACGGTTCAAAATGGCCAAAATGAGTTCTAACTTGCCCATTTTTCATGATTTTAGCTCAATGCTTGATTTAACTCCTATATTACACCTAAGATACTTAGTTATGAATATTTATGGCTTGAAACAACCTAAAAAAAGCAATTTCACAAGTTTTAGGTTCATTTAGAGTATTTACGGCTCGAAATGCCTAAATGAGTTCTAACTTGCCATTTTTCATGATTTTAGCTCAATGCTTGATTTAACTCCTATATTACACCTAAGATACTTAGTTATGAATATTTATGGCTTGAAAAACCTAAAAAAGCAATTTCACAAGTTTTAGGTTCATTAGAGTGTTTACGGTTCAAAATGGCCAAAATGAGTTCTAACTTGCCCATTTTCATGATTTTAGCTCAATGCTTGATTTAACTCCTATATTACACCTAAAGATACTTAGTTATGAATATTTATGGCTTGAAACAACCTAAAAAAAGCAATTTCACAAGTTTTAGGTTCATTTAGAGTGTTTTACGGTTCAAAATGGCCAAAATGAGTTCTAACTTGCCCATTTTTCATGATTTTAGCTCAATGCTTGATTTAACTCCTATATTACACCTAAGATACTTAGTTATGAATATTTATGGCTTGAAACAACCTAAAAAAGCAATTTCACAAGTTTTAGGTTCATTTAGAGTGTTTACGGTTCAAAATGGCCAAAATGAGTTCTAACTTGCCCATTTTTCATGATTTTAGCTCAATGCTTGATTAACTCCTATATTACACCTAGATACTTAGTTATGAATATTTATGGCTTGAAACAACCTAAAAAAAGCAATTTCACAAGTTTTAGGTTCATTTAGAGTATTTACGGCTCGAAATGGCCAAAATGAGTTCTAACTTGCCCATTTTTCATGATTTTAGCTCAATGCTTGATTAACTCCTATATTACACCTAAGATACTTAGTTATGAATATTTATGGCTTGAAACAACCTAAAAAAAGCAATTTCACAAGTTTTAGGTTCATTTAGAGTTTACGGCTCGAAATGCCAAATGAGTTCTAACTTGCCATTTTTCATGATTTTAGCTCAATGCTTGATTTAACTCCTATATTACACCTAAGATACTTAGTTATGAATATTTATGGCTTGAAACAACCTAAAAAAAGCAATTTCACAAGTTTTAGGTTCATTTAGAGTGTTTACGGTCAAAATGGCCAAAATGAGTTCTAACTTGCCCATTTTCATGATTTTAGCTCAATGCTTGATTTAACTCCTATATTACACCTAAGATACTTAGTTATGAATATTTATGGCTTGAAACAACCTAAAAAAGCAATTTCACAAGTTTTAGGTTCATTTAGAGTGTTTACGGTTCAAAATGGCCAAAATGAGTTCTAACTTGCCCATTTTTCATGATTTTAGCTCAATGCTTGAATTAACTCCTATTACACCTAAGATACTTATTTATGAATATTTATGGCTTGAAACAACCTAAAAAAGCAATTTCACAAGTTTTAGGTTCATTTAGAGTATTTACGGCTCGAAATGCCTAAATGAGTTCTAACTTGCCATTTTTCATGATTTTAGCTCAATGCTTGATTTAACTCCTATATTACACCTAAATACTTAGTTATGAATATTTATGGCTTGAAACAACCTAAAAAAAGCAATTTCACAAGTTTTAGGTTCATTTAGAGTGTTTACGGTTCAAAATGGCCAAAATGAGTTCTAACTTGCCCATTTTTCATGATTTTAGCTCAATGCTTGATTAACTCCTATATTACACCTAAGATACTTAGTTATGAATATTTATGGCTTGAAACAACCTAAAAAAGCAATTTCACAAGTTTTAGGTTCATTTAGAGTATTTACGGCTCGAAATGTTTTAAATGAGTTCTAACTTGCCCATTTTCATGATTTTAGCTAAATGCTTGATTTAACTCCTATATTACACCTAAGATACTTAGTTATGAATATTTATGGCTTGAAACAACCTAAAAAAAGCAATTTCACAAGTTTTAGGTTCATTTAGAGTGTTTACGGTTCAAAATGGCCAAAATGAGTTCTAACTTGCCCATTTTTCATGATTTTAGCTCAATGCTTGAATTAACTCCTATATTACACCTAAGATACTTAGTTATGAATATTTATGGCTTGAAACAACCTAAAAAAAGCAATTTCACAAGTTTTAGGTTCATTTAGAGTATTTACGGCTCGAAATGTTAAATGAGTTCTAACTTGCCCATTTTCATGATTTTAGCTCAATGCTTGATTTAACTCCTATATTACACCTAAGATACTTAGTTATGAATATTTATGGCTTGAAACAACCTAAAAAAGCAATTTCACAAGTTTTAGGTTCATTTAGAGTATTTACGGTTCAAAATGGCCAAAATGAGTTCTAACTTGCCCATTTTTCATGATTTTAGCTCAATGCTTGATTTAACTCCTATATTACACCTAAGATACTTAGTTATGAATATTTATGGCTTGAAACAACCTAAAAAAAGCAATTTCACAAGTTTTAGGTTCATTTAGAGTATTTACGGCTCGAAATAAATGAGTTCTAACTTGCCCATTTTTCATGATTTTAGCTCAATGCTTGATTTAACTCCTATATTACACCTAAGATACTTAGTTATGAATATTTATGCTTGAAAAAACCTAAAAAAGCAATTTCACAAGTTTTAGGTTCATTTAGAGTGTTTACGGTTCAAAATGGCCAAAATGAGTTCTAACTTGCCCATTTTTCATGATTTTAGCTCAATGCTTGATTTAACTCCTATATTACACCTAAGATACTTAGTTATGAATATTTATGGCTTGAAACAACCTAAAAAAAGCAATTTCACAAGTTTTAGGTTCATTTAGAGTATTTACGGCTCGAAATGCCTAAATGAGTTCTAACTTGCCATTTTTCATGATTTTATCTAAATGCTTGATTTAACTCCTATATTACACCTAAAATACTTAGTTATGAATAATTATGGCTTGAAAAACTAAAAAAAAATTTCACAAGTTTTAGGCATTTAGAGTGTTTACGGTTCAAAATGGCCAAAATGAGTTCTAACTTGCCCATTTTTCATGATTTTAGCTCAATGCTTGATTAACTCCTATATTACACCTAAGATACTTATTTATGAATATTTATGCTTGAAACAACCTAAAAAAGCAATTTCACAAGTTTTAGGTTCATTTAGAGTTTACGGCTCGAAATGTTTAAATGAGTTCTAACTTGCCCATTTTCATGATTTTAGCTCAATGCTTGATTTAACTCCTATATTACACCTAAATACTTAGTTATGAATATTTATGGCTTGAAACAACCTAAAAAAAGCAATTTCACAAGTTTTAGGTTCTCAAAATGGCCAAAATGAGTTCTAACTTGCCCATTTTTCATGATTTTCAATGCTTGATTAACTCCTATATTACCTAAGATACTTAGTTATGAATATTTATGGCTTGAAACAACCTAAAAAAAGCAATTTCACAAGTTTTAGGTTCATTTAGAGTTTACGGCTCGAAATGCCTAAATGAGTTCTAACTTGCCATTTTTCATGATTTTAGCTCAATGCTTGATTTAACTCCTATTTTACACCTAAGATACTTAGTTATGAATATTTATGGCTTGAAACAACCTAAAAAAAGCAATTTCACAAGTTTTAGGTTCATTTAGAGTGTTTACGGCTCAAAATGGCCAAAATGAGTTCTAACTTGCCCATTTTTCATGATTTTAGCTCAATGCTTGATTTAACTCCTATATTACACCTAGATACTTAGTTATGAATATTTATGGCTTGAAACAACCTAAAAAAAGCAATTTCACAAGTTTTAGGTTCATTTAGAGTATTTACGGCTCGAAATGGCCAAAATGAGTTCTAACTTGCCCATTTTTCATGATTTAGCTCAATGCTTTATTAACTCCTATATTACACCTAAGATACTTATTTATGAATATTTATGGCTTGAAACAACCTAAAAAAGCAATTTCACAAGTTTTAGGTTCATTTAGAGTATTTACGGCTCGAAATGTTTTAAATGAGTTCTAACTTGCCCATTTCATGATTTTAGCTCAATGCTTGATTTAACTCCTATATTACACCTAAGATACTTAGTTATGAATATTTATGGCTTGAAACAACCAAAAAAAGAAATTTCACAAGTTTTAGGTTCATTTAGAGTGTTTACGGTTCAAAATGGCCAAAATGAGTTCTAACTTGCCCATTTTCATGATTTTAGCTCAATGCTTGATTTAACTCCTATATTACACCTAAGATACTTATTATGAATATTTATGGCTTGAAACAACCTAAAAAAGCAATTTCACAAGTTTTAGGTTCATTTAGAGTGTTTACGGTTCAAAATGGCCAAAATGAGTTCTAACTTGCCCATTTTTCATGATTTTAGCTCAATGCTTGATTTAACTCCTATATTACACCTAAAATACTTAGTTATGAATATTTATGGCTTGAAACAACCTAAAAAAAGCAATTTCACAAGTTTTAGGTTCATTTAGAGTATTTACGGCTCGAAATGCCTAAATGAGTTCTAACTTGCCATTTTTCATGATTTTAGCTAAATGCTTGATTTAACTCCTATATTACACCTAAGATACTTAGTTATGAATATTTATGGCTTGAAAAAAACCTAAAAAAAGCAATTTCACAAGTTTTAGGTTCATTTAGAGTGTTTACGGTTCAAAATGGCCAAAATGAGTTCTAACTTGCCCATTTTTCATGATTTTAGCTCAATGCTTGATTTAACTCCTATATTACACCTAAGATACTTAGTTATGAATATTTATGGCTTGAAACAACCTAAAAAAAGCAATTTCACAAGTTTTAGGTTCATTTAGAGTATTTACGGCTCGAAATGGCCAAAATGAGTTCTAACTTGCCCATTTTTCATGATTTTAGCTCAATGCTTTATTAACTCCTATATTACACCTAAGATACTTAGTTATGAATATTTATGGCTTGAAACAACCTAAAAAAGCAATTTCACAAGTTTTAGGTTCATTTAGAGTGTTTACGGTTCAAAATGGCCAAAATGAGTTCTAACTTGCCCATTTTTCATGATTTTAGCTCAATGCTTGATTTAACTCCTATATTACACCTAAGATACTTAGTTATGAATATTTATGGCTTGAAACAACCTAAAAAAAGCAATTTCACAAGTTTTAGGTTCATTTAGAGTTTTACGGTTCAAAATGGCCAAAATGAGTTCTAACTTGCCCATTTTTCATGATTTTAGCTCAATGCTTGATTAACTCCTATATTACACCTAAGATACTTAGTTATGAATATTTATGGCTTGAAACAACCTAAAAAAGCAATTTCACAAGTTTTAGGTTCATTTAGAGTTACGGCTCGAAATGGCCTAAATGAGTTCTAACTTGCCCATTTTTCATGATTTTAGCTCAATGCTTGATTTAACTCCTATATTACACCTAAGATACTTAGTTATGAATATTTATGGCTTGAAACAACCTAAAAAAAGCAATTTCACAAGTTTTAGGTTCATTTAGAGTGTTTACGGTTCAAAATGGCCAAAATGAGTTCTAACTTGCCCATTTTTCATGATTTTAGCTCAATGCTTGATTTAACTCCTATATTACACCTAAGATACTTAGTTATGAATATTTATGGCTTGAAACAACCTAAAAAAAGCAATTTCACAAGTTTTAGGTTCATTTAGAGTATTTACGGCTCGAAATGGCCAAAATGAGTTCTAACTTGCCCATTTTTCATGATTTTAGCTCAATGCTTTTTTAACTCCTATATTACACCTAAGATACTTAGTTATGAATATTTATGGCTTGAAACAACCTAAAAAAGCAATTTCACAAGTTTTAGGTTCATTTAGTGTTTACGGCTCGAAATGGCCTAAATGAGTTCTAACTTGCCCATTTTTCATGATTTTAGCTCAATGCTTTTATTTAACTCCTATATTACACCTAAATACTTAGTTATGAATATTTATGGCTTGAAACAACCTAAAAAAGCAATTTCACAAGTTTTAGGTTCATTTAGAGTGTTTACGGTTCAAAATGGCCAAAATGAGTTCTAACTTGCCCATTTTTTGATTTTAGCTCAATGCTTGATTTAACTCCTATATTACACCTAAGACTTATTTATGAATATTTATGGCTTGAAACAACCTAAAAAAGAAATTTCACAAGTTTTAGGTTCATTTAGAGTATTTACGGCTCGAAATGTTTAAATGAGTTCTAACTTGCCCATTTTTCATGATTTTAGCTCAATGCTTGATTTAACTCCTATATTACACCTAAGATACTTAGTTATGAATATTTATGGCTTGAAACAACCTAAAAAAGCAATTTCACAAGTTTTAGGTTCATTTAGAGTGTTTACGGTTCAAAATGGCCAAAATGAGTTCTAACTTGCCCATTTTTCATGATTTTAGCTCAATGCTTGAATTAACTCCTATATTACACCTAAGATACTTAGTTATGAATATTTATGGCTTGAAACAACCTAAAAAAGCAATTTCACAAGTTTTAGGTTCATTTAGAGTATTTACGGCTCGAAATGTCCTAAATGAGTTCTAACTTGCCATTTTTCATGATTTTAGCTCAATGCTTGATTTAACTCCTATATTACACCTAATATACTTAGTTATGAATATTTATGGCTTGAAACAACCTAAAAAAGCAATTTCACAAGTTTTAGGTTCATTTAGAGTGTTTACGGTTCAAAATGGCCAAAATGAGTTCTAACTTGCCCATTTTTCATGATTTTAGCTCAATGCTTGTATTAACTCCTATATTACACCTAAGATACTTATTTATGAATATTTATGGCTTGAAACAACCTAAAAAAGCAATTTCACAAGTTTTAGGTTCATTTAGAGTATTTACGGCTCGAAATGTTTTAAATGAGTTCTAACTTGCCCATTTTCATGATTTTAGCTCAATGCTTGATTTAACTCCTATATTACACCTAAGATACTTAGTTATGAATATTTATGGCTTGAAACAACCTAAAAAAGCAATTTCACAAGTTTTAGGTTCATTTAGAGTGTTTACGGTTCAAAATGGCCAAAATGAGTTCTAACTTGCCCATTTTTCATGATTTTAGCTCAATGCTTGAATTAACTCCTATATTACACCTAAGATATTTAGTTATGAATATTTATGGCTTGAAACAACCTAAAAAAAGCAATTTCACAAGTTTTAGGTTCATTTAGAGTATTTACGGCTCGAAATGTTTAAATGAGTTCTAACTTGCCCATTTTCATGATTTTAGCTAAATGCTTGATTTAACTCCTATATTACACCTAAGATACTTATTTATGAATATTTATGGCTTAAAACAACCTAAAAAAGCAATTTCACAAGTTTTAGGTTCATTTAGAGTGTTTACGGTTCAAAATGGCCAAAATGAGTTCTAACTTGCCCATTTTTCATGATTTTAGCTCAATGCTTGAATTAACTCCTATTACACCTAAGATACTTATTTATGAATATTTATGGCTTGAAACAACCTAAAAAAAGCAATTTCACAAGTTTTAGGTTCATTTAGAGTATTTACGGCTCGAAATGCCTAAATGAGTTCTAACTTGCCATTTTCATGATTTTAGCTAATGCTTGATTTAACTCCTATATTACACCTAAAATACTTAGTTATGAATATTTATGGCTTGAAAAACCAAAAAAGCAATTTCACAAGTTTTAGGTTCATTTAGAGTGTTTACGGTTCAAAATGGCCAAAATGAGTTCTAACTTGCCCATTTTTCATGATTTTAGCTCAATGCTTGATTTAACTCCTATATTACACCTAAGATACTTATTTATGAATATTTATGGCTTGAAACAACCTAAAAAAGCAATTTCACAAGTTTTAGGTTCATTTAGAGTGTTTACGGTTCAAAATGGCCAAAATGAGTTCTAACTTGCCCATTTTTCATGATTTTAGCTCAATGCTTGATTAACTCCTATATTACACCTAAGATACTTAGTTATGAATATTTATGGCTTGAAACAACCTAAAAAAGCAATTTCACAAGTTTTAGGTTCATTTAGAGTATTTACGGCTCGAAATCCTAAATGAGTTCTAACTTGCCCATTTTTCATGATTTTAGCTAAATGCTTGATTTAACTCCTATATTACACCTAATACTTAGTTATGAATATTTATGGCTTGAAACAACCTAAAAAAAGCAATTTCACAAGTTTTAGGTTCATTTAGAGTATTTACGGCTCGAAATGCCTAAATGAGTTCTAACTTGCCATTTTTCATGATTTTAGCTCAAGCTTGATTTAACTCCTATATTACACCTAAAATACTTAGTTATGAATATTTATGGCTTGAAAAACTAAAAAAGCAATTTCACAAGTTTTAGGTTCATTTAGAGTATTTACGGCTCGAAATGGCCTAAATGAGTTCTAACTTGCCCATTTTTCATGATTTTAGCTCAATGCTTGTATTAACTCCTATATTACACCTAAGATACTTATTTATGAATATTTATGCTTGAAACAACCTAAAAAAGCAATTTCACAAGTTTTAGGTTCATTTAGAGTATTTACGGCTCGAAATAAATGAGTTCTAACTTGCCCATTTTCATGATTTTAGCTCAATGCTTGATTTAACTCCTATATTACACCTAAGATACTTAGTTATGAATATTTATGGCTTGAAACAACCTAAAAAAAGCAATTTCACAAGTTTTAGGTTCATTTAGAGTGTTTACGGTTCAAAATGGCCAAAATGAGTTCTAACTTGCCCATTTTTCATGATTTAGCTCAATGCTTGATTAACTCCTATATTACACCTAAGATACTTAGTTATGAATATTTATGGCTTGAAACAACCTAAAAAAAGCAATTTCACAAGTTTTAGGTTCATTTAGAGTTTACGGCTCGAAATGCCTAAATGAGTTCTAACTTGCCATTTTTCATGATTTTAGCTCAATGCTTGATTTAACTCCTATATTACACCTAAGATACTTAGTTATGAATATTTATGCTTGAAACAACCTAAAAAAAGCAATTTCACAAGTTTTAGGTTCATTTAGAGTGTTTACGGTTCAAAATGGCCAAAATGAGTTCTAACTTGCCCATTTTTCATGATTTTAGCTCAATGCTTGATTTAACTCCTATATTACACCTAAGATACTTAGTTATGAATATTTATGGCTTGAAACAACCTAAAAAAGCAATTTCACAAGTTTTAGGTTCATTTAATGTTTACGGTTCAAAATGGCCAAAATGAGTTCTAACTTGCCCATTTTTCATGATTTTAGCTCAATGCTTTATTAACTCCTATATTACACCTAGATACTTAGTTATGAATATTTATGGCTTGAAACAACCTAAAAAAAGCAATTTCACAAGTTTTAGGTTCATTTAGAGTATTTACGGCTCGAAATGGCCAAAATGAGTTCTAACTTGCCCATTTTTCATGATTTTAGCTCAATGCTTGATTAACTCCTATATTACACCTAAGATACTTAGTTATGAATATTTATGGCTTGAAAAAACCTAAAAAAAGCAATTTCACAAGTTTTAGGTTCATTTAGAGTATTACGGCTCGAAATGTCCTAAATGAGTTCTAACTTGCCATTTTTCATGATTTTAGCTCAATGCTTGATTTAACTCCTATATTACACCTAAGATACTTAGTTATGAATATTTATGGCTTGAAACAACCTAAAAAAAGCAATTTCACAAGTTTTAGGTTCATTTAGAGTGTTTACGTTCAAAATGGCCAAAATGAGTTCTAACTTGCCCATTTTTCATGATTTTAGCTCAATGCTTGATTTAACTCCTATATTACACCTAAGATACTTAGTTATGAATATTTATGGCTTGAAACAACCTAAAAAAAGCAATTTCACAAGTTTTAGGTTCATTTAGAGTTTTTACGGCTCGAAATGGCCAAAATGAGTTCTAACTTGCCCATTTTTCATGATTTTAGCTCAATGCTTTTATTAACTCCTATATTACACCTAAGATACTTAGTTATGAATATTTATGGCTTGAAACAACCTAAAAAAAGCAATTTCACAAGTTTTAGGTTCATTTAGAGTTTTCGGCTCGAAATGGCCTAAATGAGTTCTAACTTGCCCATTTTCATGATTTTAGCTCAATGCTTTATTTAACTCCTATATTACACCTAAATACTTATTTATGAATATTTATGGCTTGAAACAACCTAAAAAAAGCAATTTCACAAGTTTTAGGTTCATTTAGAGTGTTTACGGTTCAAAATGGCCAAAATGAGTTCTAACTTGCCCATTTTTCATGATTTTAGCTCAATGCTTGATTAACTCCTATATTACACCTAAGATACTTAGTTATGAATATTTATGGCTTGAAACAACCTAAAAAAGAAATTTCACAAGTTTTAGGTTCATTTAGAGTATTTACGGCTCGAAATGTTTTAAATGAGTTCTAACTTGCCCATTTTCATGATTTTAGCCAATGCTTGATTTAACTCCTATATTACACCTAAGATACTTAGTTATGAATATTTATGGCTTGAAACAACCTAAAAAAAGCAATTTCACAAGTTTTAGGTTCATTTAGAGTGTTTACGGTTCAAAATGGCCAAAATGAGTTCTAACTTGCCCATTTTTCATGATTTTAGCTCAATGCTTGAATTAACTCCTATTACACCTAAGATACTTAGTTATGAATATTTATGGCTTGAAACAACCTAAAAAAAGCAATTTCACAAGTTTTAGGTTCATTTAGAGTATTTACGGCTCGAAATGCCTAAATGAGTTCTAACTTGCCCATTTTTCATGATTTTAGCTCAATGCTTGATTTAACTCCTATATTACACCTAAGATACTTAGTTATGAATATTTATGGCTTGAAACAACCTAAAAAAAGCAATTTCACAAGTTTTAGGTTCATTTAGAGTGTTTACGGTTCAAAATGGCCAAAATGAGTTCTAACTTGCCCATTTTTCATGATTTTAGCTCAATTCTTGATTAACTCCTATATTACACCTAAGATACTTAGTTATGAATATTTATGGCTTGAAACAACCTAAAAAAAGCAATTTCACAAGTTTTAGGTTCATTAGAGTATTTACGGCTCGAAATGGCCAAAATGAGTTCTAACTTGCCCATTTTTCATGATTTTAGCTCAATGCTTGATTAAACTCCTATATTACACCTAATACTTAGTTATGAATATTTATGGCTTGAAACAACCTAAAAAAGCAATTTCACAAGTTTTAGGTTCATTTAGAGTATTTACGGCTCGAAATGGCCTAAATGAGTTCTAACTTGCCCATTTTTCATGATTTTAGCTCAATGCTTGATTTAACTCCTATATTACACCTAAAATACTTAGTTATGAATATTTATGGCTTGAAACAACCTAAAAAAGCAATTTCACAAGTTTTAGGTTCATTTAGAGTATTTACGGCTCGAAATGCCTAAATGAGTTCTAACTTGCCATTTTTCATGATTTTAGCTAAATGCTTGATTTAACTCCTATATACACCTAAGATACTTAGTTATGAATATTTATGGCTTGAAACAACCTAAAAAAAGCAATTTCACAAGTTTTAGGTTCATTTAGAGTGTTTACGGTTCAAAATGGCCAAAATGAGTTCTAACTTGCCCATTTTTCATGATTTTAGCTCAATGCTTGATTTAACTCCTATATTACACCTAAGATACTTAGTTATGAATATTTATGGCTTGAAACAACCTAAAAAAAGCAATTTCACAAGTTTTAGGTTCATTTAGAGTGTTTACGGTTCAAAATGGCCAAAATGAGTTCTAACTTGCCCATTTTTCATGATTTTAGCTCAATGCTTGTATTAACTCCTATATTACACCTAAGATACTTAGTTATGAATATTTATGGCTTGAAACAACCTAAAAAAGAAATTTCACAAGTTTTAGTTCATTTAGAGTGTTTACGGTTCAAAATGGCCAAAATGAGTTCTAACTTGCCCATTTTTCATGATTTTAGCTCAATGCTTGATTTAACTCCTAATTACACCTAAGATACTTAGTTATGAATATTTATGGCTTGAAACAACCTAAAAAAAGCAATTTCACAAGTTTTAGGTTCATTTAGAGTTTACGGCTCGAAATGCCTAAATGAGTTCTAACTTGCCCATTTTTTCATGTTTTAGCTCAATGCTTGATTTAACTCCTATATTACACCTAAGATACTTATTTATGAATATTTATGGCTTGAAACAACCTAAAAAAAGCAATTTCACAAGTTTTAGGTTCATTTAGAGTGTTTACGGCTCGAAATGCCTAAATGAGTTCTAACTTGCCCATTTTTCATGATTTTAGCTCAATGCTTGATTTAACTCCTATATTACACCTAAGATACTTAGTTATGAATATTTATGCTTGAAACAACCTAAAAAAGCAATTTCACAAGTTTTAGGTTCATTTAGAGTGTTTACGGTTCAAAATGGCCAAAATGAGTTCTAACTTGCCCATTTTTCATGATTTTAGCTCAATGCTTGATTTAACTCCTATATTACACCTAAGATACTTAGTTATGAATATTTATGGCTTGAAACAACCTAAAAAAAGCAATTTCACAAGTTTTAGGTTCATTTAGAGTATTTACGGCTCGAAATGCCTAAATGAGTTCTAACTTGCCCATTTTTTCATGATTTTAGCTAAATGCTTGATTTAACTCCTATATTACACCTAAATACTTAGTTATGAATATTTATGGCTTGAAACAACCTAAAAAAAGCAATTTCACAAGTTTTAGGTTCATTTAGAGTGTTTACGGTTCAAAATTGCCAAAATGAGTTCTAACTTGCCCATTTTTCATGATTTTAGCTCAATGCTTGATTTAACTCCTATATTACACCTAAGATACTTATTTATGAATATTTATGGCTTGAAACAACCTAAAAAAGCAATTTCACAAGTTTTAGGTTCATTTAGAGTGTTTACGGTTCAAAATGGCCAAAATGAGTTCTAACTTGCCCATTTTTCATGATTTTAGCTCAATGCTTGATTAACTCCTATATTACACCTAAGATACTTAGTTATGAATATTTATGGCTTGAAACAACCTAAAAAAAGCAATTTCACAAGTTTTAGGTTCATTTAGAGTATTTACGGCTCGAAATGCCTAAATGAGTTCTAACTTGCCCATTTTTCATGATTTTAGCTCAATGCTTGATTTAACTCCTATATTACACCTAAAATACTTAGTTATGAATATTTATGGCTTGAAAAAAACCTAAAAAAAAGCAATTTCACAAGTTTTAGGTTCATTTAGAGTGTTTACGGTTCAAAATGGCCAAAATGAGTTCTAACTTGCCCATTTTCATGATTTTAGCTCAATGCTTGATTTAACTCCTATATTACACCTAAGATACTTAGTTATGAATATTTATGGCTTGAAACAACCTAAAAAAAGCAATTTCACAAGTTTTAGGTTCATTTAGAGTGTTTACGGTTCAAAATGGCCAAAATGAGTTCTAACTTGCCCATTTTTCATGATTTTAGCTCAATGCTTGATTTAACTCCTATATTACACCATACTTAGTTATGAATATTTATGGCTTGAAACAACCTAAAAAAAGCAATTTCACAAGTTTTAGGTTCATTTAGAGTATTTACGGCTCGAAATGCCTAAATGAGTTCTAACTTGCCCATTTTTCATGATTTTAGCTCAATGCTTGATTTAACTCCTATATTACACCTAAGATACTTAGTTATGAATATTTATGGCTTGAAACAACCTAAAAAAAGCAATTTCACAAGTTTTAGGTTCATTTAGAGTGTTTACGGTTCAAAATGGCCAAAATGAGTTCTAACTTGCCCATTTTTCATGATTTTAGCTCAATGCTTGATTTAACTCCTATATTACACCTAAGATACTTAGTTATGAATATTTATGGCTTGAAACAACCTAAAAAAAAGCAATTCACAAGTTTTAGGTTCATTTAGAGTATTTTCGGCTCGAAATGGCCAAAATGAGTTCTAACTTGCCCATTTTTCATGATTTTAGCTCAATGCTTGATTAAATCCTATATTACACCTAATATACTTAGTTATGAATATTTATGGCTTGAAACAACCTAAAAAAGCAATTTCACAAGTTTTAGGTTCATTTAGAGTATTTACGGCTCGAAATGGCCTAAATGAGTTCTAACTTGCCCATTTTTCATGATTTTAGCTCAATGCTTGATTTAACTCCTATATTACACCTAAGATACTTATTTATGAATATTTATGGCTTGAAACAACCTAAAAAAAGCAATTTCACAAGTTTTAGGTTCATTTAGAGTTTTACGGCTCAAAATGGCCAAAATGAGTTCTAACTTGCCCATTTTCATGATTTTAGCTCAATGCTTGATTTAACTCCTATTACACCTAATATACTTAGTTATGAATATTTATGGCTTGAAACAACCTAAAAAAGCAATTTCACAAGTTTTAGGTTCATTTAGAGTGTTTACGGTTCAAAATGGCCAAAATGAGTTCTAACTTGCCCATTTTCATGATTTTTGCTAAATGCTTGATTTAACTCCTATATTACACCTAAGATACTTAGTTATGAATATTTATGCTTGAAACAACCTAAAAAAGCAATTTCACAAGTTTTAGGTTCATTTAGAGTGTTTACGGTTCAAAATGGCCAAAATGAGTTCTAACTTGCCCATTTTTCATGATTTTAGCTCAATGCTTGTATTAACTCCTATATTACACCTAAGATACTTAGTTATGAATATTTATGGCTTGAAACAACCTAAAAAAGCAATTTCACAAGTTTTAGTTCATTTAGAGTGTTTACGGTTCGAAATGGCCAAAATGAGTTCTAACTTGCCCATTTTCATGATTTTAGCTCAATGCTTGATTAACTCCTATATTACACCTAAGATACTTAGTTATGAATATTTATGGCTTGAAACAACCTAAAAAAAGCAATTTCACAAGTTTTAGGTTCATTTAGAGTTTTACGGCTCGAAATGCCTAAATGAGTTCTAACTTGCCATTTTTCATGATTTTAGCTCAATGCTTGATTTAACTCCTATATTACACCTAAGATACTTATTTATGAATATTTATGGCTTGAAACAACCTAAAAAAAGCAATTTCACAAGTTTTAGGTTCATTTAGAGTTTTTACGGCTCAAAATGCCAAAATGAGTTCTAACTTGCCCATTTTCATGATTTTAGCTCAATGCTTGATTAACTCCTATATTACACCTAAGATACTTAGTTATGAATATTTATGGCTTGAAAAAACCTAAAAAAAGCAATTTCACAAGTTTTAGGTTCATTAGAGTGTTTACGGTTCAAAATGGCCAAAATGAGTTCTAACTTGCCCATTTTTCATGATTTTAGCTCAATGCTTGATTTAACTCCTATATTACACCTAAAATACTTAGTTATGAATATTTATGGCTTGAAACAACCTAAAAAAAAGCAATTTCACAAGTTTTAGGTTCATTTAGAGTATTTACGGCTCGAAATGTCCTAAATGAGTTCTAACTTGCCATTTTCATGATTTTAGCTCAATGCTTGATTTAACTCCTATATTACACCTAAGATACTTAGTTATGAATATTTATGGCTTGAAACAACCTAAAAAAGCAATTTCACAAGTTTTAGGTTCATTTAGAGTGTTTACGGTTCAAAATGGCCAAAATGAGTTCTAACTTGCCCATTTTTCATGATTTTAGCTCAATGCTTGATTTAACTCCTATATTACACCTAAGATACTTAGTTATGAATATTTATGGCTTGAAACAACCTAAAAAAGCAATTTCACAAGTTTTAGGTTCATTTAGAGTGTTTACGGTTCAAAATGGCCAAAATGAGTTCTAACTTGCCCATTTTTCATGATTTTAGCTCAATGCTTTTAACTCCTATATTACACCTAGATACTTAGTTATGAATATTTATGGCTTGAAACAACCTAAAAAAGCAATTTCACAAGTTTTAGGTTCATTTAGTATTTACGGCTCGAAATGCCTAAATGAGTTCTAACTTGCCATTTTTCATGATTTTAGCTCAATGCTTGATTTAACTCCTATATTACACCTAAAATACTTAGTTATGAATATTTATGGCTTGAAAAAACCTAAAAAAAGCAATTTCACAAGTTTTAGGTTCATTTAGAGTGTTTACGGTTCAAAATGGCCAAAATGAGTTCTAACTTGCCCATTTTTCATGATTTTAGCTCAATGCTTGATTTAACTCCTATATTACACCTAAGATACTTAGTTATGAATATTTATGGCTTGAAACAACCTAAAAAGCAATTTCACAAGTTTTAGGTTCATTTAGAATGTTTTACGGTTCAAAATGGCCAAATGAGTTCTAACTTGCCCATTTTCATGATTTTAGCTCAATGCTTTATTTAACTCCTATATTACACCTAGATACTTAGTTATGAATATTTATGGCTTGAAACAACCTAAAAAAGCAATTTCACAAGTTTTAGGTTCATTTAGAGTATTTACGGCTCGAAATAAATGAGTTCTAACTTGCCCATTTTCATGATTTTAGCTCAATGCTTGATTTAACTCCTATATTACACCTAAGATACTTAGTTATGAATATTTATGGCTTGAAACAACCTAAAAAAGCAATTTCACAAGTTTTAGTTCATTTAGAGTGTTTAAAAATGGCTAAAATGAGTTCTAACTTGCCCATTTTTCATGATTTTAGCTCAATGCTTGATTTAACTCCTATTTTACACCTAAGATACTTAGTTATGAATATTATGGCTTGAAACAACCTAAAAAAAGCAATTTCACAAGTTTTAGGTTCATTTAGAGTGTTTACGGTTCAAAATGGCCAAAATGAGTTCTAACTTGCCCATTTTCATGATTTTAGCTCAATGCTTGATTTAACTCCTATATTACACCTAAGATACTTAGTTATGAATATTTATGGCTTGAAACAACCTAAAAAAAGCAATTTCACAAGTTTTAGGTTCATTTAGAGTGTTTACGGCTCGAAATGGCCAAAATGAGTTCTAACTTGCCCATTTTTCATGATTTTAGCTCAATGCTTTATTAAACTCCTATATTACACCTAAGATACTTAGTTATGAATATTTATGGCTTGAAACAACCTAAAAAAAGCAATTTCACAAGTTTTAGGTTCATTTAGAGTATTTACGGCTCGAAATGCCTAAATGAGTTCTAACTTGCCCATTTTTCATGATTTTAGCTCAATGCTTTATTTAACTCCTATATTACACCTAAGATACTTAGTTATGAATATTTATGGCTTGAAACAACCTAAAAAAAGCAATTTCACAAGTTTTAGGTTCATTTAGAGTGTTTACGGTTCAAAATGGCCAAAATGAGTTCTAACTTGCCCATTTTTCATGATTTTAGCTCAATGCTTGATTAACTCCTATATTACACCTAAGATACTTAGTTATGAATATTTATGGCTTGAAACAACCTAAAAAAAAGAAATTTCACAAGTTTTAGGTTCATTTAGAGTATTTACGGCTCGAAATGAAATGAGTTCTAACTTGCCCATTTTCATGATTTTAGCTCAATGCTTGATTTAACTCCTATATTACACCTAAGATACTTAGTTATGAATATTTATGGCTTGAAACAACCTAAAAAAAGCAATTTCACAAGTTTTAGGTTCATTTAGAGTGTTTACGGTTCAAAATGGCCAAAATGAGTTCTAACTTGCCCATTTTTCATGATTTTAGCTCAATGCTTGATTTAACTCCTATATTACACCTAAGATACTTAGTTATGAATATTTATGGCTTGAAACAACCTAAAAAAAGCAATTTCACAAGTTTTAGGTTCATTTAGAGTATTTACGGCTCGAAATGGCCTAAATGAGTTCTAACTTGCCCATTTTTCATGATTTTAGCTCAATGCTTGATTTAACTCCTATATTACACCTAATATACTTAGTTATGAATATTGGCTTGAAACAACCTAAAAAAGAATTTCACAAGTTTTAGGTTCATTTAGAGTGTTTACGGTTCAAAATGGCCAAAATGAGTTCTAATTTCATGATTTTAGCTCAATGCTTGTATTAACTCCTATATTACACCTAAGATACTTATTTATGAATATTTATGGCTTGAAACAACCAAGCAATTTCACAAGTTTTAGGTTCATTTAGAGTTTTACGGCTCGAAAAAATGAGTTCTAACTTGCCCATTTTCATGATTTTAGCTCAATGCTTGATTTAACTCCTATATTACACCTAAGATACTTAGTTATGAATATTTATGGCTTGAAACAACCTAAAAAAAAATTTCACAAGTTTTAGGTTCATTTAGAGTGTTTACGGTTCAAAATGGCCAAAATGAGTTCTAACTTGCCCATTTTTCATGATTTTTGCTCAATGCTTGTATTAACTCCTATATTACACCTAAGATACTTAGTTATGAATATTTATGGCTTGAAACAACCTAAAAAAGCAATTTCACAAGTTTTAGGTTCATTTAGAGTATTTACGGCTCGAAATGTAAATGAGTTCTAACTTGCCCATTTTCATGATTTTAGCTCAATGCTTGATTTAACTCCTATATTACACCTAAGATACTTAGTTATGAATATTTATGGCTTGAAACAACCTAAAAAAAAATTTCACAAGTTTTAGGTTCATTTAGAGTGTTTACGGTTCAAAATGGCCAAAATGAGTTCTAACTTGCCCATTTTTCATGATTTTAGCTCAATGCTTGATTTAACTCCTATATTACACCTAAGATACTTAGTTATGAATATTTATGGCTTGAAACAACCTAAAAAAAGCAATTTCACAAGTTTTAGGTTCATTTAGAGTGTTTTACGGTTCAAAATGGCCAAAATGAGTTCTAACTTGCCCATTTTTCATGATTTTAGCTCAATGCTTGTATTAACTCCTATATTACACCTAAGATACTTAGTTATGAATATTTATGGCTTACCTAAAAAAAAGAAATTTCACAAGTTTTAATTCAATTAGAGTGTTTATGGTTCAAAATGGCCAAAATGAGTTCTAACTTGCCCATTTTTCATGATTTTCAATGCTTGATTAACTCCTATATTACACCTAAATACTTAGTTATGAATATTTATGGCTTGAAACAACCTAAAAAAAAGCAATTTCACAAGTTTTAGGTTCATTTAGAGTATTACGGCTCGAAATGTCCTAAATGAGTTCTAACTTGCCCATTTTTCATGATTTTAGCTCAATGCTTGATTTAACTCCTATATTACACCTAAGATACTTATTTATGAATATTTATGGCTTTGAAACAAAAAAAAAGCAATTTCACAAGTTTTAGGTTCATTTAGAGTATTTACGGCTCGAAATGCCTAAATGAGTTCTAACTTGCCATTTTTCATGATTTTAGCTCAATGCTTGATTTAACTCCTATATTACACCTAAGATACTTAGTTATGAATATTTATGGCTTGAAACAACCTAAAAAAGCAATTTCACAAGTTTTAGGTTCATTAGAGTGTTTACGGTTCAAAATGGCCAAAATGAGTTCTAACTTGCCCATTTTCATGATTTTAGCTCAATGCTTGTTTAACTCCTATATTACACCTAAAATACTTAGTTATGAATATTTATGGCTTGAAAAACCTAAAAAAGCAATTTCACAAGTTTTAGGTTCATTTAGAGTATTTACGGCTCGAAATGCCTAAATGAGTTCTAACTTGCCCATTTTTTCATGATTTTAGCTCAATGCTTGATTTAACTCCTATATTACACCTAAGATACTTAGTTATGAATATTTATGGCTTGAAACAACCTAAAAAAAGCAATTTCACAAGTTTTAGGTTCATTTAGAGTGTTTACGGTTCAAAATGGCCAAAATGAGTTCTAACTTGCCCATTTTTCATGATTTTAGCTCAATGCTTGATTTAACTCCTATATTACACCTAAGATACTTATTTATGAATATTTATGGCTTGAAACAACCTAAAAAAGCAATTTCACAAGTTTTAGGTTCATTTAGAGTGTTTACGGTTCAAAATGGCCAAAATGAGTTCTAACTTCCCATTTTTTCATGATTTTAGCTCAATTCTTTATTAACTCCTATATTACACCTAGATACTTAGTTATGAATATTTATGGCTTGAAACAACCTAAAAAAAGCAATTTCACAAGTTTTAGGTTCATTTAGAGTATTTACGGCTCGAAATGGCCAAAATGAGTTCTAACTTGCCCATTTTTCATGATTTTAGCTCAATGCTTGATTAACTCCTATATTACACCTAAGATACTTAGTTATGAATATTTATGGCTTGAAACAACCTAAAAAAAGCAAATTTCACAAGTTTTAGGTTCATTTAGAGTATTTACGGCTCGAAATGCCTAAATGAGTTCTAACTTGCCCATTTTTCATGATTTTAGCTCAATGCTTGATTTAACTCCTATTTTACACCTAAGATACTTTGTTATGAATATTTATGGCTTGAAACAACCTAAAAAAAGCAATTTCACAAGTTTTAGGTTCATTTAGAGTGTTTACGGTTCAAAATGGCCAAAATGAGTTCTAACTTGCCCATTTTTCATGATTTTAGCTCAATGCTTGATTTAACTCCTATATTACACCTAAGATACTTGGTTATGAATATTTATGGCTTGAAACAACCTAAAAAAAAAATTTCACAAGTTTTAGGTTCATTTAGAGTATTTACGGCTCGAAATGCCAAAATGAGTTCTAACTTGCCCATTTTTCATGATTTTAGCTCAATGCTTTATTAACTCCTATATTACACCTAAGATACTTAGTTATGAATATTTATGGCTTGAAACAACCTAAAAAAGCAATTTCACAAGTTTTAGGTTCATTTAGAGTATTTACGGCTCGAAATGGCCTAAATGAGTTCTAACTTGCCCATTTTTCATGATTTTAGCTCAATGCTTGATTTACTCCTATATTACACCTAAAATACTTATTTATGAATATTTATGGCTTGAAACAACCTAAAAAAAAAATTTCACAAGTTTTAGGTTCATTTAGAGTGTTTACGGTTCAAAATGGCCAAAATGAGTTCTAACTTGCCCATTTTCATGATTTTTGCTCAATGCTTGATTAACTCCTATATTACACCTAAGATACTTAGTTATGAATATTTATGGCTTGAAACAACCTAAAAAAGCAATTTCACAAGTTTTAGGTTCATTTAGAGTATTTACGGCTCGAAATGGTTTAAATGAGTTCTAACTTGCCCATTTTCATGATTTTAGCTCAATGCTTGATTTAACTCCTATATTACACCTAAGATACTTAGTTATGAATATTTATGGCTTGAAACAACCTAAAAAAGAATTTCACAAGTTTTAGTTCATTTAGAGTGTTTACGGTTCAAAATGGCCAAAATGAGTTCTAACTTGCCCATTTTCATGATTTTAGCTCAATGCTTGATTTAACTCCTATATTACACCTAAGATACTTAGTTATGAATATTTATGGCTTGAAACAACCTAAAAAAGCAATTTCACAAGTTTTAGGTTCATTTAGAGTATTTACGGCTCGAAATGCCTAAATGAGTTCTAACTTGCCATTTTTCATGATTTTAGCTCAATGCTTGATTTAACTCCTATATTACACCTAAGATACTTAGTTATGAATATTTATGGCTTGAAAAAACCTAAAAAAAGCAATTTCACAAGTTTTAGGTTCATTTAGAGTGTTTACGGTTCAAAATGGCCAAAATGAGTTCTAACTTGCCCATTTTTCATGATTTTAGCTCAATGCTTGATTTAACTCCTATATTACACCTAAGATACTTAGTTATGAATATTTATGGCTTGAAACAACCTAAAAAAAATTTCACAAGTTTTAGGTTCATTTAGAGTATTTACGGCTCGAAATGGCCAAAATGAGTTCTAACTTGCCCATTTTCATGATTTTAGCTCAATGCTTGATTTAAATCCTATATTACACCTAAGATACTTAGTTATGAATATTTATGGCTTGAAACAACCTAAAAAAAGCAATTTCACAAGTTTTAGGTTCATTTAGAGTTTACGGCTCGAAATGGCCAAAATGAGTTCTAACTTGCCCATTTTTCATGATTTTAGCTCAATGCTTGATTTAACTCCTATTTACACCTAAGATACTTAGTTATGAATATTTATGGCTTGAAACAACCTAAAAAAACAATTTCACAAGTTTTAGGTTCATTTAGAGTATTTACGGCTCGAAATGCCTAAATGAGTTCTAACTTGCCCATTTTTCATGATTTTTAGCTCAATGCTTGATTTAACTCCTATATTACACCTAAGATACTTAGTTATGAATATTTATGGCTTGAAACAACCTAAAAAAAGCAATTTCACAAGTTTTAGGTTCATTTAGAGTGTTTACGGTTCAAAATGGCCAAAATGAGTTCTAACTTGCCCATTTTTCATGATTTTAGCTCAATGCTTGTATTAACTCCTATATTACACCTAATACTTAGTTATGAATATTTATGGCTTGAAACAACCTAAAAAAAGAAATTTCACAAGTTTTAGGTTCATTTAGAGTATTTACGGCTCGAAATAAATGAGTTCTAACTTGCCCATTTTTCATGATTTTAGCTCAATTTTTAACTCCTATATTACACCTAAGATACTTAGTTATGAATATTTATGGCTTGAAAAACCTAAAAAAGCAATTTCACAAGTTTTAGGTTCATTTAGAGTATTTACGGCTCGAAATTTTAAATGAGTTCTAACTTCCATTTCATGATTTTAGCTAAATGCTTGATTTAACTCCTATATTACACCTAATATATTAGTTATGAATATTTATGGCTTGAAACAACCTAAAAAAAAATTTCACAAGTTTTAGGTTCATTTAGAGTGTTTACGGTTCAAAATGGCCAAAATGAGTTCTAACTTGCCCATTTTCATGATTTTAGCTCAATTGATTTAACTCCTATATTACACCTAATACTTATTTATGAATATTTATGGCTTGAAACAACCTAAAAAAAGCAATTTCACAAGTTTTAGGTTCATTTAGAGTTTTACGGTTCAAAATGGCCAAAATGAGTTCTAACTTGCCCATTTTCATGATTTTAGCTCAATGCTTGATTTAACTCCTATATTACACCTAAGATACTTGTTATGAATATTTATGGCTTGAAACAACCTAAAAAAAGAAATTTCACAAGTTTTAGGTTCATTTAGAGTGTTTACGGGTTCAAAATGGCCAAAATGAGTTCTAACTTGCCCATTTTTTCATGATTTTAGCTCAATGCTTGAATTAACTCCTATATTACACCTAAGATACTTAGTTATGAATATTTATGGCTTGAAACAACCTAAAAAAAGCAATTTCACAAGTTTTAGGTTCATTTAGAGTATTTACGGCTCAAATGCCTAAATGAGTTCTAACTTGCCCATTTTCATGATTTTAGCTAAATGCTTGATTTAACTCCTATATTACACCTAAGATACTTAGTTATGAATATTTATGGCTTGAAACAACCTAAAAAAAGCAATTTCACAAGTTTTAGGTTCATTTAGAGTGTTTACGGTTCAAAAATGGCCAAAATGAGTTCTAACTTGCCCATTTTTCATGATTTTAGCTCAATGCTTGTATTTAACTCCTATATTACACCTAAGATACTTAGTTATGAATATTTATGGCTTGAAACAACCTAAAAAAGCAATTTCACAAGTTTTAGGTTCATTTAGAGTTTACGGCTCGAAATGAAATGAGTTCTAACTTGCCCATTTTCATGATTTTAGCTCAATGCTTGATTTAACTCCTATATTACACCTAAGATACTTAGTTATGAATATTTATGGCTTGAAACAACCTAAAAAAAAGCAATTTCACAAGTTTTAGGTTCATTTAGAGTGTTTACGGTTCAAAATGGCCAAAATGAGTTCTAACTTGCCCATTTTTCATGATTTTAGCTCAATGCTTGTATTAACTCCTATATTACACCTAAGATACTTAGTTATGAATATTTATGGCTTGAAACAACCTAAAAAAAGCAATTTCACAAGTTTTAGGTTCATTTAGAGTGTTTACGGTTCAAAATGGCCAAAATGAGTTCTAACTTGCCATTTTTCATGATTTTAGCTCAATGCTTGATTTTAACTCCTATATTACACCTAAGATACTTAGTTATGAATATTTATGGCTTGAAACAACCTAAAAAAAAGCAATTTCACAAGTTTTAGGTTCATTTAGAGTGTTTACGGTTCAAAATGGCCAAAATGAGTTCTAACTTGCCCATTTTTCATGATTTTAGCTCAATGCTTGATTAACTCCTATATTACACCTAAGATACTTAGTTATGAATATTTATGGCTTGAAACAACCTAAAAAAAGCAATTTCACAAGTTTTAGGTTCATTTAGAGTGTTTACGGTTCAAAATGGCCAAAATGAGTTCTAACTTGCCCATTTTTCATGATTTTAGCTCAATGCTTGATTAACTCCTATATTACACCTAAGATACTTAGTTATGAATATTTATGGCTTGAAACAACCTAAAAAAAGCAATTTCACAAGTTTTAGGTTCATTTAGAGTGTTTACGGTTCAAAATGGCCAAAATGAGTTCTAACTTGCCCATTTTTCATGATTTTAGCTCAATGCTTGATTTAACTCCTATATTACACCTAAGATACTTAGTTATGAATATTTATGGCTTGAAACAACCTAAAAAAAGCAATTTCACAAGTTTTAGGTTCATTTAGAGTATTTACGGCTCGAAATGTAAATGAGTTCTAACTTGCCCATTTTCATGATTTTAGCTCAATGCTTGATTTAACTCCTATATTACACCTAAGATACTTAGTTATGAATATTTATGGCTTGAAACAACCTAAAAAAAGCAATTTCACAAGTTTTAGGTTCATTTAGAGTGTTTACGGAAAATGGCCAAAATGAGTTCTAACTTGCCCATTTTTCATGATTTTAGCTCAATGCTTGAATTTAACTCCTATATTACACCTAAGATACTTAGTTTATGAATTTATGGCTTGAAACAACCTAAAAAAAGCAATTTCACAAGTTTTAGGTTCATTTAGAGTGTTTACGGTTCAAAATGGCCAAAATGAGTTCTAACTTGCCCATTTTTCATGATTTTAGCTCAATGCTTGTTTAACTCCTATATTACACCTAAGATACTTAGTTATGAATATTTATGGCTTGAAACAACCTAAAAAAAGCAATTTCACAAGTTTTAGGTTCATTTAGAGTATTTACGGCTCGAAATGTTTAAAATGAGTTCTAACTTGCCCATTTTCATGATTTTAGCTCAATGCTTGATTTAACTCCTATATTACACCTAAGATACTTAGTTATGAATATTTATGGCTTGAAACAACCTAAAAAAGCAATTTCACAAGTTTTAGGTTCATTTAGAGTGTTTACGGTTCAAAATGGCCAAAATGAGTTCTAACTTGCCCATTTTTCATGATTTTAGCTCAATGCTTGTATTAACTCCTATATTACACCTAAGATACTTAGTTATGAATATTTATGGCTTGAAACAACCTAAAAAAGCAATTTCACAAGTTTTAGGTTCATTTAGAGTATTTACGGCTCGAAATGTAAATGAGTTCTAACTTGCCCATTTTCATGATTTTAGCTCAATGCTTGATTTAACTCCTATATTACACCTAAGATACTTAGTTATGAATATTTATGGCTTGAAACAACCTAAAAAAAGCAATTTCACAAGTTTTAGGTTCATTTAGAGTGTTTACGGTCAAATGGCCAAAATGAGTTCTAACTTGCCCATTTTCATGATTTTAGCTCAATGCTTGATTTTAACTCCTATATTACACCTAAGATACTTAGTTATGAATATTTATGGCTTGAAACAACCTAAAAAAAATTTCACAAGTTTTAGGTTCATTTAGAGTGTTTACGGCTCGAAATGGCCAAATGAGTTCTAACTTGCCCATTTTCATGATTTTAGCTCAATGCTTGATTAACTCCTATATTACACCTAAGATACTTAGTTATGAATATTTATGGCTTGAAACAACCTAAAAAAAGCAATTTCACAAGTTTTAGGTTCATTTAGAGTATTTACGGCTCGAAATGTCCTAAATGAGTTCTAACTTGCCATTTTTCATGATTTTAGCTCAATGCTTGATTTAACTCCTATATTACACCTAAGATACTTATTTATGAATTTATGGCTTGAAACAACCTAAAAAAAGCAATTTCACAAGTTTTAGGTTCATTTAGAGTGTTTACGGTTCAAAATGGCCAAAATGAGTTCTAACTTGCCCATTTTTCATGATTTTAGCTCAATGCTTGTATTAACTCCTATATTACACCTAAGATACTTAGTTATGAATATTTATGGCTTGAAACAACCTAAAAAAAGCAATTTCACAAGTTTTAGGTTCATTTAGAGTATTTACGGCTCGAAATGTTTAAATGAGTTCTAACTTGCCCATTTTCATGATTTTAGCTCAATGCTTGATTTAACTCCTATATTACACCTAAGATACTTAGTTATGAATATTTATGGCTTGAAACAACCTAAAAAAAGCAATTTCACAAGTTTTAGGTTCATTTAGAGTGTTTACGGTTCAAAATGGCCAAAATGAGTTCTAACTTGCCCATTTTTCATGATTTTAGCTCAATGCTTGATTAACTCCTATATTACACCTAAGATACTTAGTTATGAATATTTATGGCTTGAAACAACCTAAAAAAAGCAATTTCACAAGTTTTAGGTTCATTTAGAGTTTTTACGGTCAAATGGCCAAAATGAGTTCTAACTTGCCCATTTTCATGATTTTAGCTCAATGCTTGATTAACTCCTATATTACACCTAAGATACTTAGTTATGAATATTTATGGCTTGAAACAACCTAAAAAAAGCAATTTCACAAGTTTTAGGTTCATTTAGAGTATTTACGGCTCGAAATGGCCAAAATGAGTTCTAACTTGCCATTTTTCATGATTTTAGCTAAATGCTTGATTTAACTCCTATATTACACCTAAGATACTTATTTATGAATATTTATGGCTTGAAACAACCTAAAAAAAGCAATTTCACAAGTTTTAGGTTCATTTAGAGTGTTTACGGTTCAAAATGGCCAAAATGAGTTCTAACTTGCCCATTTTTCATGATTTTAGCTCAATGCTTGTATTAACTCCTATATTACACCTAAGATACTTAGTTATGAATATTTATGGCTTGAAACAACCTAAAAAAGCAATTTCACAAGTTTTAGGTTCATTTAGAGTATTTACGGCTCGAAATGAAATGAGTTCTAACTTGCCCATTTTCATGATTTTAGCTCAATGCTTGATTTAACTCCTATATTACACCTAAGATACTTAGTTATGAATATTTATGGCTTGAAACAACCTAAAAAAAGCAATTTCACAAGTTTTAGGTTCATTTAGAGTGTTTACGGTTCAAAATGGCCAAAATGAGTTCTAACTTGCCCATTTTTCATGATTTTAGCTCAATGCTTGTTTAACTCCTATATTACACCTAAGATACTTAGTTATGAATATTTATGGCTTGAAACAACCTAAAAAAGCAATTTCACAAGTTTTAGGTTCATTTAGAGTATTTACGGTCGAAATGAAATGAGTTCTAACTTGCCCATTTTCATGATTTTAGCTCAATGCTTGATTAACTCCTATTTACACCTAAGATACTTAGTTATGAATATTTATGGCTTGAAACAACCTAAAAAAAGCAATTTCACAAGTTTTAGGTTCATTTAGAGTATTTACGGCTCGAAATGGCCTAAATGAGTTCTAACTTGCCATTTTTCATGATTTTAGCTCAATGCTTGATTTAACTCCTATATTACACCTAAGATACTTAGTTATGAATATTTATGGCTTGAAACAACCTAAAAAAAGCAATTTCACAAGTTTTAGGTTCATTTAGAGTGTTTACGGTTCAAAATGGCCAAAATGAGTTCTAACTTGCCCATTTTTCATGATTTTAGCTCAATGCTTGATTAACTCCTATATTACACCTAAGATACTTAGTTATGAATATTTATGGCTTGAAACAACCTAAAAAAAGCAATTTCACAAGTTTTAGGTTCATTTAGAGTATTTACGGCTCGAAATGTAAATGAGTTCTAACTTGCCCATTTTCATGATTTTAGCTCAATGCTTGATTTAACTCCTATATTACACCTAAGATACTTAGTTATGAATATTTATGGCTTGAAACAACCTAAAAAAAGCAATTTCACAAGTTTTAGGTTCATTTAGAGTGTTTACGGTTCAAAATGGCCAAAATGAGTTCTAACTTGCCCATTTTTTCATGATTTTAGCTCAATGCTTGATTAACTCCTATATTACACCTAAGATACTTAGTTATGAATATTTATGGCTTGAAACAACCTAAAAAAGCAATTTCACAAGTTTTAGGTTCATTTAGAGTGTTTACGGTTCAAAATGGCCAAAATGAGTTCTAACTTGCCATTTTTCATGATTTTAGCTAAATGCTTGATTTAACTCCTATATTACACCTAAGATACTTAGTTATGAATATTTATGGCTTGAAACAACCTAAAAAAAGCAATTTCACAAGTTTTAGGTTCATTTAGAGTGTTTACGGTTCAAAATGGCCAAATGAGTTCTAACTTGCCCATTTTTCATGATTTTAGCTCAATGCTTGATTAACTCCTATATTACACCTAAGATACTTAGTTATGAATATTTATGGCTTGAAACAACCTAAAAAAAGCAATTTCACAAGTTTTAGGTTCATTTAGAGTTTACGGCTAAATGGCCAAATGAGTTCTAACTTGCCCATTTTCATGATTTTAGCTCAATGCTTGATTTAACTCCTATATTACACCTAAGATACTTAGTTATGAATATTTATGGCTTGAAACAACCTAAAAAAAGCAATTTCACAAGTTTTAGGTTCATTTAGAGTGTTTACGGTTCAAAATGGCCAAAATGAGTTCTAACTTGCCCATTTTTCATGATTTTAGCTCAATGCTTGATTAACTCCTATATTACACCTAAGATACTTAGTTATGAATATTTATGGCTTGAAACAACCTAAAAAAAGCAATTTCACAAGTTTTAGGTTCATTTAGAGTGTTTACGGTTCAAAATGGCCAAATGAGTTCTAACTTGCCATTTTTCATGATTTTAGCTCAATGCTTGATTTAACTCCTATATTACACCTAAGATACTTATTTATGAATATTTATGGCTTGAAACAACCTAAAAAAAGCAATTTCACAAGTTTTAGGTTCATTTAGAGTGTTTTACGGTTCAAAATGGCCAAAATGAGTTCTAACTTGCCCATTTTTCATGATTTTAGCTCAATGCTTGATTTAACTCCTATATTACACCTAAGATACTTAGTTATGAATATTTATGGCTTGAAACAACCTAAAAAAAAGCAATTTCACAAGTTTTAGGTTCATTTAGAGTGTTTACGGCTCAAAAATGGCCAAAATGAGTTCTAACTTGCCCATTTTTCATGATTTTAGCTCAATGCTTGATTAACTCCTATATTACACCTAAGATACTTAGTTATGAATATTTATGGCTTGAAACAACCTAAAAAAAGCAATTTCACAAGTTTTAGGTTCATTTAGAGTGTTTACGGTTCAAAATGGCCAAAATGAGTTCTAACTTGCCCATTTTTCATGATTTTAGCTCAATGCTTGTTTAACTCCTATATTACACCTAAGATACTTAGTTATGAATATTTATGGCTTGAAACAACCTAAAAAAAGCAATTTCACAAGTTTTAGGTTCATTTAGAGTATTTACGGCTCGAAATGAAATGAGTTCTAACTTGCCCATTTTCATGATTTTAGCTCAATGCTTGATTTAACTCCTATATTACACCTAAGATACTTAGTTATGAATATTTATGGCAACCTAAAAAAAGTTTCACAAGTTTTAGGTTCATTTAGAGTGTTTACGGTTCAAAATGGCCAAAATGAGTTCTAACTTGCCCATTTTTCATGATTTTAGCTCAATGCTTGATTAACTCCTATATTACACCTAAGATACTTAGTTATGAATATTTATGGCTTGAAACAACCTAAAAAAAGCAATTTCACAAGTTTTAGGTTCATTTAGAGTGTTTACGGTTCAAAATGGCCAAAATGAGTTCTAACTTGCCCATTTTTCATGATTTTAGCTCAATGCTTGATTTAACTCCTATATTACACCTAAGATACTTAGTTATGAATATTTATGGCTTGAAACAACCTAAAAAAAGCAATTTCACAAGTTTTAGGTTCATTTAGAGTTTACGGCTCGAAATGAAAATGAGTTCTAACTTGCCCATTTTCATGATTTTAGCTCAATGCTTGATTTAACTCCTATATTACACCTAAGATACTTAGTTATGAATATTTATGGCTTGAAACAACCTAAAAAAAATTTCACAAGTTTTAGGTTCATTTAGAGTGTTTACGGTTCAAAATGGCCAAAATGAGTTCTAACTTGCCCATTTTTCATGATTTTAGCTCAATGCTTGTATTAACTCCTATATTACACCTAAGATACTTAGTTATGAATATTTATGGCTTGAAACAACCTAAAAAAGCAATTTCACAAGTTTAGGTTCATTTAGAGTTTACGGCTCAAATGAAATGAGTTCTAACTTGCCCATTATTCATGATTTTAGCTCAATGCTTGATTTAACTCCTATATTACACCTAAGATACTTAGTTATGAATATTTATGGCTTGAAACAACCTAAAAAAGCAATTTCACAAGTTTTAGGTTCATTTAGAGTTTTACGGCTCGAAATGGCCAAATGAGTTCTAACTTGCCCATTTTTCATGATTTTAGCTCAATGCTTGATTTAACTCCTATATTACACCTAAGATACTTAGTTATGAATATTTATGGCTTGAAACAACCTAAAAAAAGCAATTTCACAAGTTTTAGGTTCATTTAGAGTATTTACGGCTCGAAATGAAATGAGTTCTAACTTGCCCATTTTCATGATTTTAGCTCAATGCTTGATTAACTCCTATATTACACCTAAGATACTTAGTTATGAATATTTATGGCTTGAAACAACCTAAAAAAAGCAATTTCAAGTTTTAGGTTCATTTAGAGTATTTACGGCTCGAAATGTCCTAAATGAGTTCTAACTTGCCCATTTTTCATGATTTTAGCTCAATGCTTGATTTAACTCCTATTTACACCTAAGATACTTATTTATGAATATTTATGGCTTGAAACAACCTAAAAAAAGCAATTTCACAAGTTTTAGGTTCATTTAGAGTGTTTACGGTTCAAAATGGCCAAAATGAGTTCTAACTTGCCCATTTTTCATGATTTTAGCTCAATGCTTGTATTAACTCCTATATTACACCTAAGATACTTAGTTATGAATATTTATGGCTTGAAACACCTAAAAAAAGCAATTTCACAAGTTTAGGTTCATTTAGAGTATTTACGGCTCGAAATGTAAATGAGTTCTAACTTGCCCATTTTCATGATTTTAGCTCAATGCTTGATTTAACTCCTATATTACACCTAAGATACTTAGTTATGAATATTTATGGCTTGAAACAACCTAAAAAAAGCAATTTCACAAGTTTTAGGTTCATTTAGAGTGTTTACGGTTCAAAATGGCCAAAATGAGTTCTAACTTGCCCATTTTTCATGATTTTAGCTCAATGCTTGATTAACTCCTATATTACACCTAAGATACTTAGTTATGAATATTTATGGCTTGAAACAACCTAAAAAAGCAATTTCACAAGTTTTAGGTTCATTTAGAGTTTTACGGCTCAAAATGAAATGAGTTCTAACTTGCCCATTTTTCATGATTTTAGCTCAATGCTTGATTAACTCCTATATTACACCTAAGATACTTAGTTATGAATATTTATGGCTTGAAACAACCTAAAAAAAGCAATTTCACAAGTTTTAGGTTCATTTAGAGTGTTTACGGTCGAAAATCCAAATGAGTTCTAACTTGCCCATTTTTCATGATTTTAGCTCAATGCTTGATTTAACTCCTATATTACACCTAAGATACTTATTTATGAATATTTATGGCTTGAAACAACCTAAAAAAAAGCAATTTCACAAGTTTTAGGTTCATTTAGAGTGTTTACGGTTCAAAATGGCCAAAATGAGTTCTAACTTGCCCATTTTTCATGATTTTAGCTCAATGCTTGTATTAACTCCTATATTACACCTAAGATACTTAGTTATGAATATTTATGGCTTGAAACAACCTAAAAAAGCAATTTCACAAGTTTTAGGTTCATTTAGAGTTTACGGCTCGAAATGAAATGAGTTCTAACTTGCCCATTTTCATGATTTTAGCTCAATGCTTGATTTAACTCCTATATTACACCTAAGATACTTAGTTATGAATATTTATGGCTTGAAACAACCTAAAAAAAGCAATTTCACAAGTTTTAGGTTCATTTAGAGTGTTTACGGTTCAAAATGGCCAAAATGAGTTCTAACTTGCCCATTTTTCATGATTTTAGCTCAATGCTTGATTAACTCCTATATTACACCTAAGATACTTAGTTATGAATATTTATGGCTTGAAACAACCTAAAAAAAGCAATTTCACAAGTTTTAGGTTCATTTAGAGTGTTTTACGGTTCAAAATGGCCAAAATGAGTTCTAACTTGCCCATTTTTCATGATTTTAGCTCAATGCTTGATTTAACTCTATATTACACCTAAGATACTTAGTTATGAATATTTATGGCTTGAAACAACCTAAAAAAGCAATTTCACAAGTTTTAGGTTCATTTAGAGTGTTTACGGTTCAAAATGGCCAAAATGAGTTCTAACTTGCCCATTTTCATGATTTTAGCTCAATGCTTGATTTAACTCCTATATTACACCTAAGATACTTAGTTATGAATATTTATGGCTTGAAACAACCTAAAAAAAGCAATTTCACAAGTTTTAGGTTCATTTAGAGTATTTACGGCTCGAAATGGCCAAATGAGTTCTAACTTGCCCATTTTTCATGATTTTAGCTCAATGCTTGATTTAACTCCTATTACACCTAAGATACTTAGTTATGAATATTTATGGCTTGAAACAACCTAAAAAAACAATTTCACAAGTTTTAGGTTCATTTAGAGTGTTTACGGTTCAAAATGGCCAAATGAGTTCTAACTTGCCCATTTTTCATGATTTTAGCTCAATGCTTGATTAACTCCTATATTACACCTAAGATACTTAGTTATGAATATTTATGGCTTGAAACAACCTAAAAAAAGCAATTTCAAGTTTTAGGTTCATTTAGAGTATTTACGGCTCGAAAAAATGAGTTCTAACTTGCCCATTTTCATGATTTTAGCTCAAATGCTTGATTTAACTCCTATATTACACCTAAGATACTTAGTTATGAATATTTATGGCTTGAAACAACCTAAAAAAAGCAATTTCACAAGTTTTAGGTTCATTTAGAGTGTTTACGGTTCAAAATGGCCAAAATGAGTTCTAACTTGCCCATTTTCATGATTTTAGCTCAATGCTTGATTAACTCCTATATTACACCTAAGATACTTAGTTATGAATATTTATGGCTTGAAACAACCTAAAAAAAGCAATTTCACAAGTTTTAGGTTCATTTAGAGTGTTTACGGTTCAAAATGGCCAAAAATGAGTTCTAACTTGCCATTTTTCATGATTTTAGCTCAATGCTTGATTTAACTCCTATATTACACCTAAGATACTTAGTTATGAATATTTATGGCTTGAAACAACCTAAAAAAAGCAATTTCACAAGTTTTAGGTTCATTTAGAGTGTTTACGGTTCAAAATGGCCAAAATGAGTTCTAACTTGCCATTTTTCATGATTTTAGCTCAATGCTTGATTAACTCCTATATTACACCTAAGATACTTAGTTATGAATATTTATGGCTTGAAACAACCTAAAAAAAGCAATTTCACAAGTTTTAGGTTCATTTAGAGTATTTACGGCTCGAAAATGAAATGAGTTCTAACTTGCCCATTTTTCATGATTTTAGCTCAATGCTTGATTAACTCCTATATTACACCTAAGATACTTAGTTATGAATATTTATGGCTTGAAACAACCTAAAAAAAGCAATTTCAAGTTTTAGGTTCATTTAGAGTATTTACGGCTCGAAATGGCCTAAATGAGTTCTAACTTGCCATTTTTTCATGATTTTAGCTCAATGCTTGATTTAACTCCTATATTACACCTAAGATACTTATTTATGAATATTTATGGCTTGAAACAACCTAAAAAAAGCAATTTCACAAGTTTTAGGTTCATTTAGAGTGTTTACGGTTCAAAATGGCCAAAATGAGTTCTAACTTGCCCATTTTTCATGATTTTAGCTCAATGCTTGTATTAACTCCTATATTACACCTAAGATACTTAGTTATGAATATTTATGGCTTGAAACAACCTAAAAAAAGCAATTTCACAAGTTTTAGGTTCATTTAGAGTTTACGGCTCGAAATGTTTTAAATGAGTTCTAACTTGCCCATTTTCATGATTTTAGCTCAATGCTTGATTTAACTCCTATATTACACCTAAGATACTTAGTTATGAATATTTATGGCTTGAAACAACCTAAAAAAAGCAATTTCACAAGTTTTAGGTTCATTTAGAGTATTTACGGTCAAATGGCCTAAATGAGTTCTAACTTGCCCATTTTTCATGATTTTAGCTCAATGCTTGATTTAACTCCTATATTACACCTAAGATACTTATTTATGAATATTTATGGCTTGAAACAACCTAAAAAAAGCAATTTCACAAGTTTTAGGTTCATTTAGAGTGTTTACGGTTCAAAATGGCCAAAATGAGTTCTAACTTGCCCATTTTTCATGATTTTAGCTCAATGCTTGAATTAACTCCTATATTACACCTAAGATACTTAGTTATGAATATTTATGGCTTGAAACCTAAAAAAAAGCAATTTCACAAGTTTTAGGTTCATTTAGAGTGTTTACGGTTCAAAATGGCCAAATGAGTTCTAACTTGCCATTTTTCATGATTTTAGCTCAATGCTTGATTTAACTCCTATATTACACCTAAGATACTTAGTTATGAATATTTATGGCTTGAAACAACCTAAAAAAAGCAATTTCACAAGTTTTAGGTTCATTTAGAGTGTTTACGGTTCAAAATGGCCAAATGAGTTCTAACTTGCCCATTTTCATGATTTTAGCTCAATGCTTGATTAACTCCTATATTACACCTAAGATACTTAGTTATGAATATTTATGGCTTGAAACAACCTAAAAAAAAGCAATTTCACAAGTTTTAGGTTCATTTAGAGTATTTACGGCTCGAAATGTAAATGAGTTCTAACTTGCCCATTTTCATGATTTTAGCTCAATGCTTGATTAAACTATATTACACCTAAGATACTTAGTTATGAATATTTATGGCTTGAAACAACCTAAAAAAAGCAATTTCACAAGTTTTAGGTTCATTTAGAGTTTTACGGTCGAAATGGCCAAAATGAGTTCTAACTTGCCATTTTTCATGATTTTAGCTCAATGCTTGATTTAACTCCTATATTACACCTAAGATACTTATTTATGAATATTTATGGCTTGAAACAACCTAAAAAAAGCAATTTCACAAGTTTTAGGTTCATTTAGAGTGTTTACGGCTCGAAAATGGCCAAATGAGTTCTAACTTGCCATTTTTCATGATTTTAGCTCAATGCTTGATTTAACTCCTATATTACACCTAAGATACTTATTTTATGAATATTTATGGCTTGAAACAACCTAAAAAAAGCAATTTCACAAGTTTTAGGTTCATTTAGAGTGTTTACGGTTCAAAATGGCCAAAATGAGTTCTAACTTGCCCATTTTTCATGATTTTAGCTCAATGCTTGTATTAACTCCTATATTACACCTAAGATACTTAGTTATGAATATTTATGGCTTGAAAAACCTAAAAAAGCAATTTCACAAGTTTTAGGTTCATTTAGAGTGTTTACGGCTCGAAAATGTAAATGAGTTCTAACTTGCCCATTTTCATGATTTTAGCTCAATGCTTGATTTAACTCCTATATTACACCTAAGATACTTAGTTATGAATATTTATGGCTTGAAACAACCTAAAAAAAGCAATTTCACAAGTTTTAGGTTCATTTAGAGTGTTTACGGTTCAAAATGGCCAAAATGAGTTCTAACTTGCCCATTTTTCATGATTTTAGCTCAATGCTTGATTAACTCCTATATTACACCTAAAATACTTAGTTATGAATATTTATGGCTTGAAACAACCTAAAAAAAGCAATTTCACAAGTTTTAGGTTCATTTAGAGTGTTTACGGTCAAAATGGCCAAAATGAGTTCTAACTTGCCCATTTTCATGATTTTAGCTCAATGCTTGATTTAACTCCTATATTACACCTAAGATACTTATTTATGAATATTTATGGCTTGAAACAACCTAAAAAAAGCAATTTCACAAGTTTTAGGTTCATTTAGAGTGTTTACGGTTCAAAATGGCCAAAATGAGTTCTAACTTGCCCATTTTTCATGATTTTAGCTCAATGCTTGATTTAACTCCTATATTACACCTAAGATACTTAGTTATGAATATTTATGGCTTGAAACAACCTAAAAAAAAAATTTCACAAGTTTTAGGTTCATTTAGAGTTTACGGCTCGAAATGTCCAAATGAGTTCTAACTTGCCATTTTTCATGATTTTAGCTCAATGCTTGATTTAACTCCTATATTACACCTAAGATACTTAGTTATGAATATTTATGGCTTGAAACAACCTAAAAAAAAATTTCACAAGTTTTAGGTTCATTTAGAGTGTTTACGGTTCAAAATGGCCAAATGAGTTCTAACTTGCCCATTTTTCATGATTTTAGCTCAATGCTTGATTTAACTCCTATATTACACCTAAGATACTTAGTTATGAATATTTATGGCTTGAAACAACCTAAAAAAGCAATTTCACAAGTTTTAGGTTCATTTAGAGTTTACGGCTCGAAATGTTTTAAATGAGTTCTAACTTGCCCATTTTCATGATTTTAGCTCAATGCTTGATTTAACTCCTATATTACACCTAAGATACTTAGTTATGAATATTTATGGCTTGAAACAACCTAAAAAAAGCAATTTCACAAGTTTTAGGTTCATTTAGAGTGTTTACGGTTCAAAATGGCCAAAATGAGTTCTAACTTGCCCATTTTCATGATTTTAGCTCAATGCTTGATTAACTCCTATATTACACCTAAGATACTTAGTTATGAATTTTATGGCTTGAAACAACCTAAAAAAAGCAATTTCACAAGTTTTAGGTTCATTTAGAGTGTTTACGGTTCAAAATGGCCAAAATGAGTTCTAACTTGCCATTTTCATGATTTTAGCTCAATGCTTGATTTAACTCCTATATTACACCTAAGATACTTAGTTATGAATATTTATGGCTTGAAACAACCTAAAAAAAGCAATTTCACAAGTTTTAGGTTCATTTAGAGTGTTTACGGTTCAAAATGGCCAAAATGAGTTCTAACTTGCCCATTTTCATGATTTTAGCTCAATGCTTGATTAACTCCTATATTACACCTAAGATACTTAGTTATGAATATTTATGGCTTGAAATAAAAAAAGCATTTCACAAGTTTTAGGTTCATTTAGAGTATTTACGGCTCGAAATAAATGAGTTCTAACTTGCCCATTTTCATGATTTTAGCTCAAAACTCCTATATTACACCTAAGATACTTATTATGAATATTTATGGCTTGAAACAACCTAAAAAAAGCAATTTCACAAGTTTTAGGTTCATTTAGAGTATTTACGGTCAAATGGCCAAATGAGTTCTAACTTGCCCATTTTTCATGATTTTAGCTAAATGCTTGATTTAACTCCTATATTACACCTAAGATACTTATTTATGAATATTTATGGCTTGAAACAACCTAAAAAAAGCAATTTCACAAGTTTTAGGTTCATTTAGAGTGTTTTACGGTTCAAAATGGCCAAAATGAGTTCTAACTTGCCCATTTTTCATGATTTTAGCTCAATGCTTGATTTAACTCCTATATTACACCTAAGATACTTAGTTATGAATATTTATGGCTTGAAACAACCTAAAAAAGCAATTTCACAAGTTTTAGGTTCATTTAGAGTATTTACGGCTCGAAATGTTTTAAATGAGTTCTAACTTGCCCATTTTCATGATTTTAGCTCAATGCTTGATTTAACTCCTATATTACACCTAAGATACTTAGTTATGAATATTTATGGCTTGAAACAACCTAAAAAAAGCAATTTCACAAGTTTTAGGTTCATTTAGAGTATTTACGGCTCGAAATGTCCTAAATGAGTTCTAACTTGCCATTTTTCATGATTTTAGCTAAATGCTTGATTTAACTCCTATATTACACCTAAGATACTTATTTATGAATATTTATGGCTTGAAACAACCTAAAAAAGCAATTTCACAAGTTTTAGGTTCATTTAGAGTGTTTACGGTTCAAAATGGCCAAAATGAGTTCTAACTTGCCCATTTTCATGATTTTAGCTCAATGCTTGATTAACTCCTATATTACACCTAAGATACTTAGTTATGAATATTTATGGCTTGAAACAACCTAAAAAAGCAATTTCACAAGTTTTAGGTTCATTTAGAGTGTTTACGGCTCAAAATGGCCAAAATGAGTTCTAACTTGCCATTTTTCATGATTTTAGCTCAATGCTTGATTTAACTCCTATATTACACCTAAGATACTTAGTTATGAATATTTATGGCTTGAAACAACCTAAAAAAAGCAATTTCACAAGTTTTAGGTTCATTTAGAGTGTTTACGGTTCAAAATGGCCAAAATGAGTTCTAACTTGCCCATTTTCATGATTTTAGCTCAATGCTTGATTAACTCCTATATTACACCTAAGATACTTAGTTATGAATTTATGGCTTGAAACAACCTAAAAAAAGCAATTTTCACAAGTTTTAGGTTCATTTAGAGTATTTACGGCTCGAAATGTTTTAAATGAGTTCTAACTTGCCCATTTTCATGATTTTAGCTCAATGCTTGATTAACTCCTATATTACACCTAAGATACTTAGTTATGAATATTTATGGCTTGAAACAACCTAAAAAAAGCAATTTCACAAGTTTTAGGTTCATTTAGAGTATTTACGGCTCGAAATGGCCAAATGAGTTCTAACTTGCCATTTTTCATGATTTTAGCTCAATGCTTGATTTAACTCCTATATTACACCTAAGATACTTAGTTATGAATATTTATGGCTTGAAACAACCTAAAAAAAGCAATTTCACAAGTTTTAGGTTCATTTAGAGTGTTTACGGTTCAAAATGGCCAAAATGAGTTCTAACTTGCCCATTTTTCATGATTTTAGCTCAATGCTTGTTTAACTCCTATATTACACCTAAGATACTTAGTTATGAATATTTATGGCTTGAAACAACCTAAAAAAAATTTCACAAGTTTTAGGTTCATTTAGAGTTTACGGCTCGAAATGAAATGAGTTCTAACTTGCCCATTTTCATGATTTTAGCTCAATGCTTGATTTAACTCCTATTACACCTAAGATACTTAGTTATGAATATTTATGGCTTGAAACAACCTAAAAAAAGCAATTTCACAAGTTTTAGGTTCATTTAGAGTATTTACGGCTCGAAATGGCCAAATGAGTTCTAACTTGCCCATTTTTCATGATTTTAGCTCAATGCTTGATTTAACTCCTATATTACACCTAAGATACTTATTTATGAATATTTATGGCTTGAAACAACCTAAAAAAAGCAATTTCACAAGTTTTAGGTTCATTTAGAGTGTTTACGGTTCAAAATGGCCAAAATGAGTTCTAACTTGCCCATTTTTCATGATTTTAGCTCAATGCTTGTATTAACTCCTATATTACACCTAAGATACTTAGTTTATGAATATTTATGGCTTGAAACAACCTAAAAAAGCAATTTCACAAGTTTTAGGTTCATTTAGAGTATTTTACGGCTCGAAATGTTTAAATGAGTTCTAACTTGCCATTATTCATGATTTTAGCTCAATGCTTGATTTAACTCCTATATTACACCTAAGATACTTAGTTATGAATATTTATGGCTTGAAACAACCTAAAAAAGCAATTTCACAAGTTTAGGTTCATTTAGAGTGTTTACGGTTCAAAATGGCCAAAATGAGTTCTAACTTGCCCATTTTTCATGATTTTAGCTCAATGCTTGAATTAACTCCTATATTACACCTAAGATACTTAGTTATGAATATTTATGGCTTGAAAACAACCTAAAAAAAAGCAATTTCACAAGTTTTAGGTTCATTTAGAGTGTTTACGGTCAAATGGCCAAATGAGTTCTAACTTGCCATTTTTCATGATTTTAGCTCAATGCTTGATTTAACTCCTATATACACCTAAGATACTTAGTTATGAATATTTATGGCTTGAAACAACCTAAAAAAAGCAATTTCACAAGTTTTAGGTTCATTTAGAGTGTTTACGGCAAAATGGCCAAAATGAGTTCTAACTTGCCCATTTTTCATGATTTAGCTCAATGCTTGATTTAACTCCTATATTACACCTAAGATACTTAGTTATGAATATTTATGGCTTGAAACAACCTAAAAAAAGCAAATTTCACAAGTTTTAGGTTCATTTAGAGTGTTTACGGTCAAATGGCCAAAATGAGTTCTAACTTGCCCATTTTTCATGATTTTAGCTCAATGCTTGATTTAACTCCTATATTACACCTAAGATACTTAGTTATGAATATTTATGGCTTGAAACAACCTAAAAAAGCAATTTCACAAGTTTTAGGTTCATTTAGAGTATTTACGGCTCGAAATGAAATGAGTTCTAACTTGCCCATTTTCATGATTTTAGCTCAATGCTTGATTTAACTCCTATATTACACCTAAGATACTTAGTTATGAATATTTATGGCTTGAAACAACCTAAAAAAAGCAATTTCACAAGTTTTAGGTTCATTTAGAGTGTTTACGGTCAAAATGGCCAAAATGAGTTCTAACTTGCCCATTTTTCATGATTTTAGCTCAATGCTTGATTTAACTCCTATATTACACCTAAGATACTTAGTTATGAATATTTATGGCTTGAAAAAACCTAAAAAAAGCAATTTCACAAGTTTTAGGTTCATTTAGAGTTTACGGTTCAAAATGTTTAAATGAGTTCTAACTTGCCCATTTTTCATGATTTTAGCTCAATGCTTGATTAACTCCTATTTATTGAAACACCTAAGATTACTTAGTTATGAATATTTATGGCTTGAAACAACCTAAAAAAAGCAATTTCACAAGTTTTAGGTTCATTTAGAGTGTTTACGGTTCAAAATGGCCAAAATGAGTTCTAACTTGCCCATTTTCATGATTTTAGCTCAATGCTTGATTTAACTCCTATATTACACCTAAGATACTTAGTTATGAATATTTATGGCTTGAAACAACCTAAAAAAAGCAATTTCACAAGTTTTAGGTTCATTTAGAGTGTTTACGGTTCAAATGGCCAAAATGAGTTCTAACTTGCCCATTTTTCATGATTTTAGCTCAATGCTTGATTTAACTCCTATATTACACCTAAGATACTTAGTTATGAATATTTATGGCTTGAAACAACCTAAAAAAAGCAATTTCACAAGTTTTAGGTTCATTTAGAGTGTTTACGGTTCAAAATGGCCAAAATGAGTTCTAACTTGCCCATTTTTCATGATTTTAGCTCAATGCTTGATTAACTCCTATATTACACCTAAGATACTTAGTTATGAATATTTATGGCTTGAAACAACCTAAAAAAGCAATTTCACAAGTTTTAGGTTCATTTAGAGTATTTACGGCTCGAAATGTTTTAAATGAGTTCTAACTTGCCCATTTTCATGATTTTAGCTCAATGCTTGATTTAACTCCTATATTACACCTAAGATACTTAGTTATGAATATTTATGGCTTGAAACAACCTAAAAAAGCAATTTCACAAGTTTTAGGTTCATTTAGAGTTTACGGCTCGAAATGGCCTAAATGAGTTCTAACTTGCCCATTTTTCATGATTTTAGCTCAATGCTTGATTTAACTCCTATATTACACCTAAGATACTTAGTTATGAATATTTATGGCTTGAAACAACCTAAAAAAAGAAATTTCACAAGTTTTAGGTTCATTTAGAGTGTTTACGGTTCAAAATGGCCAAAATGAGTTCTAACTTGCCCATTTTCATGATTTTAGCTCAATGCTTGAATTAACTCCTATATTACACCTAAGATACTTAGTTATGAATATTTATGGCTTGAAACAACCTAAAAAAAGCAATTTCACAAGTTTTAGGTTCATTTAGAGTATTTACGGCTCGAAAATCCTAAATGAGTTCTAACTTGCCATTTTTCATGATTTTAGCTCAATGCTTGATTTAACTCCTATATTACACCTAAGATACTTATTTATGAATATTTATGGCTTGAAACAACCTAAAAAAAGCAATTTCACAAGTTTTAGGTTCATTTAGAGTGTTTACGGTTCAAAATGGCCAAAATGAGTTCTAACTTGCCCATTTTTCATGATTTTAGCTCAATGCTTGTATTAACTCCTATATTACACCTAAGATACTTAGTTATGAATATTTATGGCTTGAAACAACCTAAAAAAGCAATTTCACAAGTTTTAGGTTCATTTAGAGTATTTACGGCTCGAAATGTTTTAAATGAGTTCTAACTTGCCCATTTTCATGATTTTAGCTCAATGCTTGATTTAACTCCTATATTACACCTAAGATACTTAGTTATGAATATTTATGGCTTGAAACAACCTAAAAAAAAATTTCACAAGTTTTAGGTTCATTTAGAGTGTTTACGGTTCAAAATGGCCAAAATGAGTTCTAACTTGCCCATTTTTCATGATTTTAGCTCAATGCTTGAATTAACTCCTATATTACACCTAAGATACTTAGTTATGAATATTTATGGCTTGAAACAACCTAAAAAAAGCAATTTCACAAGTTTTAGGTTCATTTAGAGTTTACGGCTCGAAATGCCTAAATGAGTTCTAACTTGCCATTTTTCATGATTTTAGCTCAATGCTTGATTTAACTCCTATATTACACCTAAGATACTTAGTTATGAATATTTATGGCTTGAAACAACCTAAAAAAAGCAATTTCACAAGTTTTAGGTTCATTTAGAGTGTTTACGGTTCAAAATGGCCAAAATGAGTTCTAACTTGCCCATTTTTCATGATTTTAGCTCAATGCTTGATTTAACTCCTATATTACACCTAAGATACTTTTATGAATATTTATGGCTTGAAACAACCTAAAAAAAGCAATTTCACAAGTTTTAGGTTCATTTAGAGTATTTACGGTTCGAAATGGCCAAAATGAGTTCTAACTTGCCCATTTTTCATGATTTTAGCTCAATGCTTGATTAACTCCTATATTACACCTAAGATACTTAGTTATGAATATTTATGGCTTGAAACAACCTAAAAAAAAGCAATTTCACAAGTTTTAGGTTCATTTAGAGTATTTACGGCTCGAAATGAAATGAGTTCTAACTTGCCCATTTTCATGATTTTAGCTCAATGCTTGATTTAACTCCTATATTACACCTAAGATACTTAGTTATGAATATTTATGGCTTGAAACAACCTAAAAAAGCAATTTCACAAGTTTTAGGTTCATTTAGAGTATTTACGGCTCGAAATGTAAATGAGTTCTAACTTGCCCATTTTCATGATTTTAGCTCAATGCTTGATTTAACTCCTATATTACACCTAAGATACTTAGTTATGAATATTTATGGCTTGAAACAACCTAAAAAAAGCAATTTCACAAGTTTTAGGTTCATTTAGAGTGTTTACGGTTCAAAATGGCCAAAATGAGTTCTAACTTGCCCATTTTTCATGATTTTAGCTCAATGCTTGAATTAACTCCTATATTACACCTAAGATACTTAGTTATGAATATTTATGGCTTGAAACAACCTAAAAAAAGCAATTTCACAAGTTTTAGGTTCATTTAGAGTATTTACGGCTCGAAATGGCCAAAATGAGTTCTAACTTGCCCATTTTTCATGATTTTAGCTCAATGCTTGATTTAACTCCTATATTACACCTAAGATACTTAGTTATGAATATTTATGGCTTGAAACAACCTAAAAAAAGCAATTTCACAAGTTTTAGGTTCATTTAGAGTGTTTACGGTTCAAAATGGCCAAAATGAGTTCTAACTTGCCCATTTTTCATGATTTTAGCTCAATGCTTGTATTAACTCCTATATTACACCTAAGATACTTAGTTATGAATATTTATGGCTTGAAACAACCTAAAAAAGCAATTTCACAAGTTTTAGGTTCATTTAGAGTATTTACGGCTCGAAATGTAAATGAGTTCTAACTTGCCCATTTTCATGATTTTAGCTCAATGCTTGATTTAACTCCTATATTACACCTAAGATACTTAGTTATGAATATTTATGGCTTGAAACAACCTAAAAAAAGAAATTTCACAAGTTTTAGGTTCATTTAGAGTATTTACGGTTCAAAATGGCCAAAATGAGTTCTAACTTGCCCATTTTTCATGATTTTAGCTCAATGCTTGATTTAACTCCTATATTACACCTAAGATACTTAGTTATGAATATTTATGGCTTGAAACAACCTAAAAAAAAATTTCACAAGTTTTAGGTTCATTTAGAGTGTTTACGGTTCAAAATGGCCAAAATGAGTTCTAACTTGCCCATTTTCATGATTTTAGCTCAATGCTTGAATTAACTCCTATATTACACCTAAGATACTTATTTATGAATATTTATGGCTTGAAACAACCTAAAAAAAGCAATTTCACAAGTTTTAGGTTCATTTAGAGTATTTACGGCTCGAAAATCCTAAATGAGTTCTAACTTGCCCATTTTTCATGATTTTAGCTCAATGCTTGATTTAACTCCTATATTACACCTAAGATACTTATTTATGAATATTTATGGCTTGAAACAACCTAAAAAAAGCAATTTCACAAGTTTTAGGTTCATTTAGAGTGTTTACGGTTCAAAATGGCCAAAATGAGTTCTAACTTGCCCATTTTTCATGATTTTAGCTCAATGCTTGTATTAACTCCTATATTACACCTAAGATACTTAGTTATGAATATTTATGGCTTGAAACAACCTAAAAAAAGCAATTTCACAAGTTTTAGGTTCATTTAGAGTATTTACGGCTCGAAATGCTAAATGAGTTCTAACTTGCCCATTTTTCATGATTTTAGCTCAATGCTTGATTTAACTCCTATATTACACCTAAGATACTTAGTTATGAATATTTATGGCTTGAAACAACCTAAAAAAAGCAATTTCACAAGTTTTAGGTTCATTTAGAGTATTTACGGTTCAAAAAAATGAGTTCTAACTTGCCCATTTTCATGATTTTAGCTCAATGCTTGATTTAACTCCTATATTACACCTAAGATACTTAGTTATGAATATTTATGGCTTGAAACAACCTAAAAAAGCAATTTCACAAGTTTTAGGTTCATTTAGAGTATTTACGGTTCAAAATGGCCAAAATGAGTTCTAACTTGCCCATTTTTCATGATTTTAGCTCAATGCTTGATTTAACTCCTATATTACACCTAAGATACTTAGTTATGAATATTTATGGCTTGAAACAACCTAAAAAAAAATTTCACAAGTTTTAGGTTCATTTAGAGTGTTTACGGTTCAAAATGGCCAAAATGAGTTCTAACTTGCCCATTTTTCATGATTTTAGCTCAATGCTTGAATTAACTCCTATATTACACCTAAGATACTTAGTTATGAATATTTATGGCTTGAAACAACCTAAAAAAAGCAATTTCACAAGTTTTAGGTTCATTTAGAGTATTTACGGCTCGAAATGGCCAAAATGAGTTCTAACTTGCCATTTTTCATGATTTTAGCTAAATGCTTGATTTAACTCCTATATTACACCTAAGATACTTATTTATGAATATTTATGGCTTGAAACAACCTAAAAAAAGCAATTTCACAAGTTTTAGGTTCATTTAGAGTGTTTACGGTTCAAAATGGCCAAAATGAGTTCTAACTTGCCCATTTTTCATGATTTTAGCTCAATGCTTGTATTAACTCCTATATTACACCTAAGATACTTAGTTATGAATATTTATGGCTTGAAACAACCTAAAAAAGCAATTTCACAAGTTTTAGGTTCATTTAGAGTGTTTACGGTTCAAAATGGCCAAAATGAGTTCTAACTTGCCCATTTTTCATGATTTTAGCTCAATGCTTGATTTAACTCCTATATTACACCTAAGATACTTAGTTATGAATATTTATGGCTTGAAACAACCTAAAAAAAGAAATTTCACAAGTTTTAGGTTCATTTAGAGTGTTTACGGTTCAAAATGGCCAAAATGAGTTCTAACTTGCCCATTTTTCATGATTTTAGCTCAATGCTTGATTAACTCCTATATTACACCTAAGATACTTAGTTATGAATATTTATGGCTTGAAACAACCTAAAAAAAGCAATTTCACAAGTTTTAGGTTCATTTAGAGTATTTACGGCTCGAAATGCCTAAATGAGTTCTAACTTGCCATTTTTCATGATTTTAGCTCAATGCTTGATTTAACTCCTATATTACACCTAAGATACTTAGTTATGAATATTTATGGCTTGAAACAACCTAAAAAAAGCAATTTCACAAGTTTTAGGTTCATTTAGAGTGTTTACGGTTCAAAATGGCCAAAATGAGTTCTAACTTGCCCATTTTTCATGATTTAGCTCAATGCTTGATTTAACTCCTATATTACACCTAAGATACTTAGTTATGAATATTTATGGCTTGAAACAACCTAAAAAAAGCAATTTCACAAGTTTTAGGTTCATTTAGAGTATTTACGGCTCGAAATGGCCAAAATGAGTTCTAACTTGCCCATTTTTCATGATTTTAGCTCAATGCTTGATTAACTCCTATATTACACCTAAGATACTTAGTTATGAATATTTATGGCTTGAAACAACCTAAAAAAAAAGCAATTTCACAAGTTTTAGGTTCATTTAGAGTATTTACGGCTCGAAATGCAAAATGAGTTCTAACTTGCCCATTTTCATGATTTTAGCTCAATGCTTGATTTAACTCCTATATTACACCTAAGATACTTAGTTATGAATATTTATGGCTTGAAACAACCTAAAAAAGAAATTTCACAAGTTTTAGGTTCATTTAGAGTATTTACGGAAATGAAATGAGTTCTAACTTGCCCATTTTCATGATTTTAGCTCAATGCTTGATTTAACTCCTATATTACACCTAAGATACTTAGTTATGAATATTTATGGCTTGAAACAACCTAAAAAAGCAATTTTACAAGTTTTAGGTTCATTTAGAGTGTTTACGGTTCAAAATGGCCAAAATGAGTTCTAACTTGCCCATTTTTCATGATTTTAGCTCAATGCTTGAATTAACTCCTATATTACACCTAAGATACTTAGTTATGAATATTTATGGCTTGAAACAACCTAAAAAAAGCAATTTCACAAGTTTTAGGTTCATTTAGAGTATTTACGGCTCGAAATGGCCAAAATGAGTTCTAACTTGCCCATTTTTCATGATTTTAGCTCAATGCTTGATTTAACTCCTATATTACACCTAAGATACTTAGTTATGAATATTTATGGCTTGAAACAACCTAAAAAAGCAATTTCACAAGTTTTAGGTTCATTTAGAGTGTTTACGGTTCAAAATGGCCAAAATGAGTTCTAACTGACCCATTTTTTCATGATTTTAGCTCAATGCTTGTATGAACTCCTATATTACACCTAAGATATTTAGTTATGAATATTTATGGCTTGAAACAACCTAAATAAAGAAATTTCACAAGTTTTAGGTTCATTTAGAGTATTTACGGCTCGAAATGTTTTAAATGAGTTCTAACTTGCCCATTATTCATGATTTTTAGCTCAATGGTTGATTTAACTCCTATATTACACCTAAGATACTTATTTATGAATATTTATGGCTTGAAACAACCTAAATAAAGAAATTTCACAAAGTTTTAGGTTCATTTAGAGTATTTATGGCCCGAAATGTTTTAAATGAGTTCTAACTTGCCCATTTTTCATGATTTTAGCTCAATGCTTGATTTAACTCCTATATTACACCTAAGATACTTAGTTATGAATATTTATGGCTTGAAACAACCTAAAAAAATAAATTTCACAAGTTTTAGGTTCATTTAGAGTGTTTACGGTTTCAAAATGGCCAAAATGAGTTCTAACTTGCCCATATTTTTATGATTTTAGCTCAATGCTTGAATTAACTCCTATATTACAGCTAAGATACTTATTTATGAATATATATGGCTTGAAACAACCTAAAAAAAGCAATTTCACAAGTTTTAGGTTCATTTAGAGTATTTACGGCTCGAAATGGCCAAAATGAGTTCTAACTTGCGCATTTTTCATGATTTTAGCTAAATGCTTGATTTAACTCCTATATTACACCTAAAATACTTATTTATGAATATTTACGGCTTGAAACAACCTAAAAAAAGCAATTTCACAAGTTTTAGGTTCATTTAGAGTGTTTACGGTTCAAAATGGCCAAAATGAGTTCTAACTTGCCCATTTTTCATGATTTTTAGCTCAATGCTTGTATTAACTCCTATATTACACCTAAGATACTTAGTTATGAATATTTATGGCTTGAAACAACCTATAAAAAGCAATTTCACAAGTTTTAGGTTCATTTAGAGTGTTTTACGAATCAAAATGGCCAAAATGAGTTCTAACTTGCCCATTTTTCATGATTTTAGCTCAATTCTTGATTTAACTCCTATATTACACCTACGATACTTAGTTATGAATATTTATGGCTTGAAACAACCTAAATAAAGAAATTTCACAAGTTTTAGATTCAATTAGAGTGTTTATGGTTCAAAATGGCCAAATGAGTTCTAACTTTCCCATTTTTCATGATTTTAGATCAATGATTGAATTAACTCCTATCTTGCACCTAAGATACTTAGTCATGAATATTTATGGCTTGAAACAACCTAAAAAAAGCAATTTCAACAAGTTTTAGGTTCATTTAGAGTATTAACGGCTCGAAATGTCCTAAATGAGTTCTAACTTGCGCATTTTTCATGATTTTAGCTCAATGCTTGATTTAACTCCTATATTACACCTAAGATACTTAGTTATGAATATTTATGTCTTGAAAACAACCTAAAAAAAAGCAATTTCACAAGTTTTAGGTTCATTTAGAGTGTTTACGAATCAAAATGGCCAAAATGAGTTCTAACTTGCCCATTTTTCATTGATATAGCTCAATGCTTGATTTAACTCCTATATTACACCTAAGATACTTGGTTATGAATATTTATGGCTTGAAACAACCTAAAAAAAGTAATTTCACAAGTTTTAGGTTCAGTTAGAGTATTTACGGCTCGAAATGGCCAAAATGAGTTATAACTTGCCCATTTTTCATGATTTTAGCTTAATGCTTGTATTAACTCCTATATTACACCTAAGATACTTAGTTTATGAATATTTATGGCTTCAAACAACCTAAAAAAAAAAAATTTCACAAGTTTTAGGTTCATTTAGAGTATTTACGGCTCGAAATGTTTTAAATGAGTTCTAACTTGCCCATTATTCATGATTTTAGCTCAATGGTTGATTTAACTCCTATATTACACCTAAGATACTTATTTATGAATATTTATGGCTTGAAACAACCTAAATAAAGAAATTTCACAAGTTTTAGGTTCATTTAGAGTATTTATGGCCCGAAATGTTTTAAATGAGTTCTAACTTTGCCCATTATTCATGATTTTAGCTAAATGCTTGATTTAACTCCTATATTACACCTAAGATACTTAGTTATGAATTTTTATGGCTTGAAACAACCTAAAATAAGCAATTTTACAAGTTTTAGGTTCATTTAGAGTGTTTACGGTTCAAAATGGCCAAAATGAGTTCTAACTGACCCATTTTTCATGATTTTAGCTCAATGCTTGTATGAACTCCTATATTACACCTAAGATACTTAGTTATGAATATTTATGGCTTGAAACAACCTATAAAAAGCAATTTCACAAGTTTTAGGTTCATTTAGAGTATTTACGGCTCGAAATGTTTTAAATGAGTTCTAACTGACCCATTTTTCATGATTTTAGCTCAATTCTTGATTTAACTCCTATATTACACCTAAGATACTTAGTTATGAATATTTATGGCTTGAAACAACCTAAATAAAGAAATTTCACAAGTTTTAGGTTCATTTAGAGTATTTACGGCTCGAAATGTTTTAAATGAGTTCTAACTTGCCCATTATTCATGATTTTAGCTAAATGCTTGATTTAACTCCTATATTACACCTAAGATACTTAGTTATGAATATTTATGGCTTGAAACAACCTAAATAAAGAAATTTCACAAGTTTTAGGTTCATTTAGAGTATTTACGGTTCAAAATGGCCAAAATGAGTTCTAACTTGCCCATATTTCATGATTTTAGCTCAATGCTTGAATTAACTCCTATATTACAGCTAAGATACTTATTTATGAATATATATGGCTTGAAACAACCTAAAAAAAGCAATTTCACAAGTTTTAGGTTCATTTAGAGTATTTACGGCTCGAAAACTCCTAAATGAGTTCTAACTTGCGCATTTTTCATGATTTTAGCTAAATGCTTGATTTAACTCCTATATTACACCTAAAATACTTATTTATGAATATTTACGGCTTGAAACAACCTAAAAAAAGCAATTTCACAAGTTTTAGGTTCATTTAGAGTGTTTACGGTTCAAAATGGCCAAAATGAGTTCTAACTTGCCCATTTTTCATGATTTTTAGCTCAATGCTTGTATTAACTCCTATATTACACCTAAGATACTTAGTTATGAATATTTATGGCTTGAAACAACCTATAAAAAGCAATTTCACAAGTTTTAGGTTCATTTAGAGTATTTACGGCTCGAAATGTTTTAAATGAGTTCTAACTGACCCATTTTTCATGATTTTTAGCTCAATTCTTGATTTAACTCCTATATTACACCTAAGATACTTAGTTATGAATATTTATGGCTTGAAACAACCTAAATAAAGAAATTTCACAAGTTTTAGGTTCATTTAGAGTATTTTACGGCTCGAAATGTTTTAAATGAGTTCTAACTTGCCCATTATTCATGATTTTAGCTAAATGCTTGATTTAACTCCTATATTACACCTAAGATACTTAGTTATGAATATTTATGGCTTGAAACAACCTAAATAAAGAAATTTCACAAGTTTTAGGTTCATTTAGAGTATTACGGCTCGAAATGTCCTAAATGAGTTCTAACTTGCCCATTTTTCATGATTTTAGCTCAATGCTTGATTTAACTCCTATATTACACCTAAGATACTTAGTTATGAATATTTATGGCTTGAAACAACCTAAAAAAATAAATTTCACAAGTTTTAGGTTCATTTAGAGTGTTTACGGTTCAAAATGGCCAAAATGAGTTCTAACTTGCCCATTTTTCATGATATAGCTCAATGCTTGATTTAACTCCTATATTACACCTAAGATACTTGGTTATGAATATTTATGGCTTGAAACAACCTAAAAAAAGTAATTTCACAAGTTTTTAGGTTCAGTTAGAGTATTTACGGCTCGAAATGGCCAAAATGAGTTATAACTTGCCCATTTTTCATGATTTTAGCTTAATGCTTGTATTAACTCCTATATTACACCTAAGATACTTAGTTATGAATATTTATGGCTTCAAAACAACCTAAAAAAAAAAAATTTCACAAGTTTTAGGTTCATTTAGAGTATTTACGGCTCGAAATGTTTTAAATGAGTTCTAACTTGCCCATTATTCATGATTTTAGCTCAATGGTTGATTTAACTCCTATATTACACCTAAGATACTTATTTATGAATATTTATGGCTTGAAACAACCTAAATAAAGAAATTTCACAAGTTTTAGGTTCATTTAGAGTATTTATGGCCCGAAATGTTTTAAATGAGTTCTAACTTGCCCATTATTCATGATTTTAGCTAAATGCTTGATTTAACTCCTATATTACACCTAAGATACTTAGTTATGAATTTTTATGGCTTGAAACAACCTAAAATAAGCAATTTTACAAGTTTTAGGTTCATTTAGAGTGTTTACGGTTCAAAATGGCCAAAATGAGTTCTAACTGACCCATTTTTCATGATTTTAGCTCAATGCTTGTATGAACTCCTATATTACACCTAAGATATTTAGTTATGAATATTTATGGCTTGAAACAACCTAAATAAAGAAATTTCACAAGTTTTAGGTTCATTTAGAGTATTTACGGCTCGAAATGTTTTAAATGCGTTCTAACTTGCCCATTATTCATGATTTTAGCTAAATGCTTTATTTAACTCCTATATTACACTTAAGATACTTAGTTATGAATATTTATGGCTTGAAACAACCTAAATAAAGAAATTTCACAAGTTTTAGGTTCATTTAGAGTATTTACGGTTCAAAATGGCCAAAATGAGTTCTAACTTGCCCATTTTTCATGATTTTAGCTCAATGCTTGATTTAACTCCTATATTACACCTAAGATACTTAGTTATGAATATTTATGGCTTGAAACAACCTAAAAAAATAAATTTCACAAGTTTTAGGTTCATTTAGAGTGTTTACAGTTCAAAATGGCCAAAATGAGTTCTAACTTGCCCATATTTCATGATTTTAGCTCAATGCTTGAATTAACTCCTATATTACAGCTAAGATACTTATTTATGAATATATATGGCTTGAAACAACCTAAAAAAAGCAATTTCACAAGTTTTAGGTTCATTTAGAGTATTTACGGCTCGAAAACTCCTAAATGAGTTCTGACTTGCGCATTTTTCATGATTTTAGCTAAATGCTTGATTTAACTCCTATATTACACCTAAAATACTTATTTATGAATATTTACGGCTTGAAACAACCTAAAAAAAAGCAATTTCACAAGTTTTAGGTTCATTTAGAGTGTTTACGGTTCAAAATGGCCAAAATGAGTTCTAACTTGCCCATTTTTCATGATTTTAGCTCAATGCTTGTATTAACTCCTATATTACACCTAAGATACTTAGTTATGAATATTTATGGCTTGAAACAACCTATAAAAAGCAATTTCACAAGTTTTAGGTTCATTTAGAGTATTTACGGCTCGAAATGTTTTAAATGAGTTCTAACTGACCCATTTTTCATGATTTTAGCTCAATTCTTGATTTAACTCCTATATTACACCTAAGATACTTAGTTATGAATATTTATGGCTTGAAACAACCTAAATAAAGAAATTTCACAAGTTTTAGGTTCATTTAGAGTATTTACGGCTCGAAATGTTTTAAATGAGTTCTAACTTGCCCATTATTCATGATTTTAGCTAAATGCTTGATTTAACTCCTATATTACACCTAAGATACTTAGTTATGAATATTTATGGCTTGAAACAACCTAAATAAAGAAATTTCACAAGTTTTAGGTTCATTTAGAGTATTTACGGTTCAAAATGGCCAAAATGAGTTCTAACTTGCCCATTTTTCATGATTTTAGCTCAATGCTTGGTTTAACTCCTATATTACACCTAAGATACTTAGTTATGAATATTTATGGCTTGAAACAACCTAAAAAAATAAATTTCACAAGTTTTAGGTTCATTTAGAGTGTTTACGGTTCAAAATGGCCAAAATGAGTTCTAACTTGCCCATATTTTATGATTTTAGCTCAATGCTTGAATTAACTCCTATATTACAGCTAAGATACTTATTTATGAATATATATGGCTTGAAACAACCTAAAAAAAGCAATTTCACAAGTTTTAGGTTCATTTAGAGTATTTACGGCTCGAAATGGCCAAAATGAGTTCTAACTTGCGCATTTTTCATGATTTTAGCTAAATGCTTGATTTAAACTCCTATATTACACCTAAAATACTTATTTATGAATATTTACGGCTTGAAACAACCTAAAAAAAGCAATTTCACAAGTTTTAGGTTCATTTAGAGTGTTTACGGTTCAAAATGGCCAAAATGAGTTCTAACTTGCCCATTTTTCATGATTTTAGCTCAATGCTTGTATTAACTCCTATATTACACCTAAGATACTTAGTTATGAATATTTATGGCTTGAAACAACCTATAAAAAGCAATTTCACAAGTTTTAGGTTCATTTAGAGTGTTTACGAATCAAAATGGCCAAAATGAGTTCTAACTTGCCCATTTTTTCATGATTTTAGCTCAATTCTTGATTTAACTCCTATATTACACCTACGATACTTAGTTATGAATATTTATGGCTTGAAACAACCTAAAAAAAGAAATTTCACAAGTTTTAGATTCAATTAGAGTGTTTATGGTTCAAAATGGCCAAAATGAGTTCTAACTTTCCCATTTTTCATGATTTTAGATCAATGATTGAATTAACTCCTATATTAAACCTAAGATACTTAGTTATGAATATTTATGGCTTGAAACAACCTAAAAAAAGCAATTTCACAAGTTTTAGGTTCATTTAGAGTATTACGGCTCGAAATGTCCTAAATGAGTTCTAATTTGCCCATTTTTCATGATTTTAGCTCAGTGCTTGATTTAACTCCTATATTACACCTAAGATACTTGGTTATGAATATTTATGGCTTGAAACAACCTAAAAAAAGTAATTTCACAAGTTTTAGGTTCAGTTAGAGTATTTACGAATCAAAATGGCCAAAATGAGTTCTAACTTGCCCATTTTTCATGATATAGCTCAATGCTTGATTTAACTCCTATATTACACCTATGATACTTGGTTATGAATATTTATGGCTTGAAACAACCTAAAAAAAGTAATTTCACAAGTTTTAGGTTCAGTTAGAGTATTTACGGCTCGAAATGGCCAAAATGAGTTCTAACTTGCCCATTTTTCATGATTTTAGCTCAATGCATTATATAAATCCTATATTACACCTAAGATACTTAGTTATGAATATTTATGTCTTGAAAAAACCTAAGAAAAGAAATTTCACAAGTTTTAGGTTCATTTAGAGTATTTACGGCTCGAAATGTTTTAAATGAGTTCTAACTTGCCCATTATTCATGATTTTAGCTAAATGCTTGATTTAACTCCTATATTACACCTAAGATACTTGGTTATGAATATTTATGGCTTGAAACAACCTAAAAAAGCAATTTCACAAGATTTAGGTTCATTTAGAGTGTTTACGAATCAAAATGGCCAAAATGAGTTCTAACTTGCCCATTTTTCATGATTTTAGCTCAATTCTTGATTTAACTCCTATATTACACCTAAGATACTTGGTTTTTTATTATTTATGGCTTGAAACAACCTAAAAAAAGTAATTTCACAAGTTTAAGGTTCAGTTAGAGTATTTACGGCTCGAAATGGCCAAAATGAGTTCTAACTTGCCCATTTTTCATGATTTTAGCTCAATGCTTTATATAACTCCTATATTACACCTAAGATACTTAGTTATGAATATTTATGGCTTGAAACAACCTAAAAAAAGCAATTTCACAAGTTTTAGGTTCATTTAGAGTGTTTACGAATCAAAATGGCCAAAATGAGTTCTAATTTGCCCATTTTTCATGATTTTAGCTCAATGCTTGATTTAACTCCTATATTACACCTAAGATACTTGGTTATGAATATTTATGGCTTGAAACAACCTAAAAAAAGTAATTTCACAAGTTTTAGGTTCAGTTAGAGTATTTACGGATCGAAATGGCCAAAATGAGTTCTAACTTGCCCATTTTTCATGATTTTAGCTCAATGCTTTATATAACTCCTATATTAAACCTACGATACTTAGTTATGAATATTTATGGCTTGAAACAACCTAAGAAAAGCAATTTCACAAGTTTTAGGTTCAGTTATAGTATTTACGGCTCGAAATGGCCAAAATGAGTTCTAACTTGCCCATTTTTCATGATTTTAGCTCAATGCTTTATATAACTCCTATATTACACCTAATATACTTAGTTATGAATATTTATGGCTTGAAAAAACCTAAGAAAAGCAATTTCACAAGTTTTAGGTTCATTTAGAGTATTTACGGCTCGAAATGGCCTAAATGAGTTCTAACTTGCCCATTTTTCATGAATTTAGCTCAATGCTTGATTTAACTCCTATATTACACCTAAAATACTTAGTGATTAATATTTATGGCTTGAAACAACCTAAAAAAAGCAATTTCACAAGTTTTAGGTTCATTTAGAGTATTTACGGCTCGAAATGTTCTAAATGATTTCTAACTTGCGCATTTTTCATGATTTTTGCTAAATGCTTGATTTAATTCCTATATTACACCTAAGATACTTAGTTATGAATATTTATGGCTTGAAACAACCTAATAAAAGCAATTTCACAAGTTTTAGGTTCATTTAGAATGTTTACGGTTCAAAATGGCCAAAATGAGTTCTAACTTGCCCATTTTTCATGATTTTAGCTCAATGCTTGTATTAACTCCTATATTACACCTAAGATACTTAGTTATGAATATTTATGGCTTGAAACAACCTAAATAAAGAAATTTCACAAGTTTTAGGTTCATTTAGAGTATTTACGGCTCGAAATGTTTTAAATGAGTTCTAACTTGTCCATTATTCATGATTTTAGCTAAATGTTATATTTAACTCCTATATTACACCTAAGATACTTATTTATGAATATTTATGGCTTAAAACAACCTAAAATAAGCAATTTCACAAGTTTTAGGTTCATTTAGAGTGTTTACGGTTCAAAATGGCCAAAATGAGTTCTAACTTGCCCATTTTTCATGATTTTAGCACAATGCTTGAATTAACTCCTATATTACACCTAAGATATTTATTTATGAATATTTATGGCTTGAAACAACCTAAAAAAAGCAATCTCACAAGTTTTAGGTTGATTTAGAGTATTTACGGCTCGAAATGTCCTAAATGAGTTCTAACTTGCGCATTTTACATGATTTTAGCTCAATGCTTGATTTAACTCCTATAACACACCGAATATACTTAGTTATGAATATTTATGGCTTGAAACAACCTAAAAAAACAATTTCACAAGTTTTAGGTTCATATAGAGTGTTTACGGTTCGAAATGGCCAAAATGAGTTCTAACTTGCCCATTTTTCATGATTTTAGCTCAATGCTTGTATGAACTCCTATATTACACCTAAGATACTTATTTATGAATATTTATGGCTTGAAACAACCTATAAAAAGCAATTTCACAAGTTTTATGTTCATTTAGAGTATTTACGGCTCGAAATGTTTTAAATGAGTTCTAACTTGCCCATTATTTATTATTTTAGCTCAATGCTTGATTTAACTCCTATATTACACCTAAGATACTTAGTTATGAATATTTATGGCTTGAAACAAAACTAAAAAAATAAATTTCACAAGTTTTAGATTCAATTAGAGTGTTTATGGTTCAAAATGGCCAAAATGAGTTCTAACTTGCCCATTTTTCATGATTTAAGATCAATGCTTGAATTAACTCCTATATTACAACTAAGATACTTAGTTATGAATATTTATGGCTTGAAACAACCTAAAAAAAGCAATTTCACAAGTTTTAGGTTCATTTAGAGTATTACGGCTCGAAATGTCCTAAATGAGTTCTAACTTGCGCATTTTTCATGATTTTAGCTCAATGCTTGATTTAACTCCTATTTTACACCTAAGATACTTAGTTATGAATATTTATGTCTTGAAACAACCTAAAAAAAGAAATTTCACAAGTTTAAGGTTCATTTAGAGTGTTTACGAATCAAAATGGCCAAAATGAGTTCTAATTTGCCAATTTTTCATGATTTTAGCTCAATGCTTGATTTAAATCCTATATTACACCTAAGATACTTGGTTATGAATATTTATGGCTTGAAACAACCTAAAAAAAGTAATTTCACAAGTTTTAGGTTCAGTTAGAGTATTTACGGCTCGAAATGGCCAAAATGAGTTCTAACTTGCCCATTTTTCATGATTTTAGCTCAATGCTTTATATAACTCCTATATTAAACCTACGATACTTAGTTATGAATATTTATGACTTGAAACAACCTCAGAAAAGCAATTTCACAAGTTTTAGGTTCATTTAGAGTATTTACGGCTCGAAATGGCCTAAATGAGTTCTAACTTGCCCATTTTTCATGAATTTAGCTCAATGCTTGATTTAAATCCTATATTACACCTAAAATACTTAGTTATGAATATTTATGGCTTGAAACAACCTAAAAAAAGCAATTTCACAAGTTTTAGGTTCATTTAGAGAATTTACGACTCGAAATGTCCTAAATGAGTTCTAACTTGCGCATTTTTCATGATTTTAGCTAAATGCTTGATTTAACTCCTATATTAAACCTAAGATTCTTAGTTATGAATATTTATGTCTTGAAACAAGCTAATAAAAGCAATTTCACAAGTTTTAGGTTCATTTAGAGTATTTACGGCTCGAAATGTTTTAAATGAGTTCTAACTTACCCATTATTCATGATTTTAGCTAAATGCTTGATTTAACTCCTATATTACACCTAAGGTACTTAGTTATGAATATTTATGGCTTAAAACAACCTAAAAAAAGAAATTTCACAAGTTTTAGGTTCATTTAGAGTGTTTACGGTTCAAAATGGCCAAAATGAGTACTAACTTGCCCATTTTTCATGATTTTAGCTCAATGCTTGAATTAACTCCTATATTACACCTAAGATACTTATTTATGAATATTTATGGCTTGAAATAACCTAAATAAAGAAATTTCACAAGTTTTAGGTTCATTTAGAGTATTTATGGCCCGAAATGTTTTAAATGAGTTCTAACTTGCCCATTATTCATGATTTTAGCTCAATGCTTGATTTAACTCCTATATTACACCTTTATAGCTTGAAGCAACCTAAAAAAGCAATTTCACAAGTGTTAGGTTCATTTAGAGTATTTACGGCTCGAAATGTCCTAAATGAGTTCTAACTTGCGCATTTTTCATGATTTTAGCTAAATGCTTGATTTAACGCCTATATTACACCTAAGATACTTAGTTATGAATATTTATGGCTTGAAACAACCTAAAAAAGAAATTTCACAAGTTTTAGGTTCATTTAGAGTGTTTACGGTTTAAAATGGCCAAAATGAGTTCTAACTTGCCCATTTTTCATGATTTTAGCTCAATGCTTGTATGAAATCCTATATTACACCTAAGATACTTATTTATGAATATTTATGTCTTGAAACAACCTAAAAAAAGCAATTTCACAAGTTTTAGGTTCATTTAGAGTATTTACGGCTCGAAATTTTTTAAATGAGTTCTAACTTGCCCATTTTCATGATTTTAGCTCAATGGTTGATTTAACTCCTATATTACACCTAAGATACTTAGTTATGAATATTTATGGCTTGAAACAACCTAAATAAAGAAATTTCACAAGTTTTAGGTTCATTTAGAGTATTTACGGCTCGAAATGTTTTAAATGAGTTCTAACTTGCCCATTATTCATGATTTTAGCTAAATGCTTGATTTAACTCCTATATTACACCTAATATACTTAGTTATGAATATTTATGGCTTGAAACAACCTAAAAAAAGCAATTTCACAAGTTTTAGGTTCATTTAGAGTGTTTACGGTTCAAAATGGCCAAAATGAGTTCTAACTTGCTCATTTTTCATGATTTTAGCTCAGTGCTTGAATTAACTCCTATATTACACCTAAGATACTTATTTATGAATATTTATGGCTTGAAACAACCTAAAAAAAGCAATTTCACAAGTTTAAGGTTCATTTAGAGTATTTACGGCTCGAAATGTCCTAAATGAGTTCTAACTTGCGCATTTTTCATGATTTTAGCTCAATGCTTGATTTAACTCCTATATTACACCTAAAATACTTAGTTACGAATATTTATGGCTTTAAACAACCTAAAAAAAGCAATTTCACAAGTTTTATGTTCATTTAGAGTGTTTACGGTTCAAAATGGCCAAAATGAGTTCTAACTTGCCCATTTTTCATGATTTTAGCTCAATGCTTGTATTAACTCCTATATTACACCTCAGATACTTAGTTATGAATATTTATTGCTTGAAACAATCTAAAAAAAGAAATTTCACAAGTTTTAGGTTCATTTAGAGTATTTACGGCTCGAAATGTTTTAAATGAGTTCTAACTTGCCCATTATTCATGATTTTAGTTCAATGGTTGATTTAACTCCTATATTACACCTAAGATACGTAGTTATGAATATTTATGGCTTGAAACAACCTAAATAAAGAAATTTCATAAGTTTTAGGTTCATTTAGAGTATTTACGGCTCGAAATGTTTTAAATGAGTTCTAACTTACCCATTATTCATGATTTTAGCTAAATGCTTGATTTAACTCCTATATTACACCTAAGATACTTAGTTATGAATATTTATGGCTTAAAACAACCTAAAAAAAGAAATTTCACAAGTTTTAGGTTCATTTAGAGTGTTTACGGTTCAAAATGGCCAAAATGAGTTCTAACTTGCCCATTTTTCATGATTTTAGCTCAATGCTTGAATTAACTCCTATATTACACCTAAGATACTTATTTATGAATATTTATGGCTTGAAACTACCTAAGAAAAGCAATTTCACAAGTATTAGGTTCATTTAGAGTATTTACGGCTCGAAATGGCCTAAATGAGTTCTAACTTGCCCATTTTTCATGAATTTAGGTCAATGCTTGATTTAACTCCTATATTACACCTTTATAGCTTGAAACAACCTAAAAAAAGTAATTTCACAAGTTTTAGGTTCAGTTAGAGTATTTACGGCTCGAAATGGCTAAAATGAGTTCTAACTTGCCCATTTTTTATGATTTTAGCTCAATGCTTTATATAACTCCTAAATTACACCTAAGATACTTAGTTATGAATATTTATGGCTTGAAACAACCTAAGAAAAGCAATTTTACAAGTTTTAGGTTCATTTAGAGTATTTACGGCTCGAAATGGCCTAAATGAGTTCTAACTTGCCCATTTTTCATGAGTTTAGCTCAATGCTTGATTTAACTCCTATATTACACCTAAAATACTTAGTTATGAATATTTATGGCTTGAAACATCCTAAAAAAAGCAATTTCACAAGTTTTAGGTTCATTTAGAGTATTTACGGCTTGAAATGGCCTGAATGAGTTCTAACTTGCCCATTTTTCATGATTTTAGCTCAATGCTTTATTTAACTCCTATATTACACCTAAGATACTTAATTATGAATATTTAAATGAAGTATCTTCCTAATTGGTGCAGGAAGAGACCCGTTGTGAACTTCTTCACCCGGGCGAATCATATGATGCACCTTTGAAAGTTGTTGCCTATGGTAGTGCATAACCGGCCGAACAAGGTACGGTCCATCTTCGACCTCTTCTTCCTGAGCATTATTCTGTCGGGATCCGTTCTGTGGTTCCTGGGTTCGAGGAGATCTTAATACCTGTGCCTGTGGAGGAGGATGAGTTCACTACACTCTGGGCAGCAAAAGGTAGTTTTGTGCAATGGCCATCTGCTTGGATACGGTTGATGAACCAGGTAATTAAGATTTAGATTTCACGATTTAATATTTTCTTCCCAAGAGTTGGATGGAAATCTTTTCTAACTATTTTTATGATTTGTCTTATTGGCCATCGAAGAAAGGCCAAACTCCAAAAAAGAGGGTGGAGGGGCCAAAGAACAGGAGTGAACATGGCTCGGTGAGTGGAAAAGCGTCGATGAAGAGCCCTTCACGATGTTCAGCTACGCAAGCTACTCCATTAGTTGAAGACACGGTGCTTCAATCGCTATCTCAGGAGTTAGCTTATTTGCACAACCGTGTTTGCGTGTTGCCTAATGACAGCCCCATCCAAATCCAACTTCCTAAGGAAATTTTCCACTACGATTATGATGCAACGGCATGGCTATTCAAAGAAGATGTGAAGGAATTTCTAAGTGGTGCAATGCTTAACATTTCCCTCATTCAAATATCCATGAGGTAATTCAACTGGTACTCAATTTATATTATTCAGTTTAGTGGTGTTTGTCGTTTGGTTTTCTATTAACATTGTGTTATCATACATGCAGAGCACTCCAGGAGCAAATATGGGAGCTTGAATCTCCTTGTCAAGTTAGGTGGTTGTGCCCTGAGCAGATGTCCACTGCTAGAATCTTAGGAAACTCCGCTGACGTGTTGTACTATGCTGAACGGGGTATCAGGCAATCAGTGAGTGCGGGAGACAAGTTTATATTCGTCCCATACTATGAGGAGTACGTCTGATTATGCTAGTCAAGTTCATTTGTTTTCCCAGTTTATTTGTTGTAATAGGCTAACTATTGATTTGTTTGTCTCGTGTGTAGTTATCATTGGACCCTACTTGTGATTTGTGTTTCCAGTAACACAATCTTCTACTTTGATTCTGCTCGGTTACCTCAAGTAAGAAAGCGCCTCGTGAGGTCCATACTGCAAAAGTAAGCATCTAGTTTGTTTCACTTCTTGTTATTCATTTTCATATCTTAACTCATATGTATTGATTATACTAGTCAAATTTGAAGTTATTACTTTGATTTTTTGTATTACCATGAAGAAGACAAATCCTCGATCTCCTCGAGGTCCTACATGGAAAGCACCCAAGGTAATTCACCCATGATGTTGTGATTTTCTTACTTTACAATGCTTAAGATGTTGCTTATTTGCTATGCATTTTGATTCATGTGCTTTGTTCCTCATGCTAGTGCGCACAACAGGAAAACGGAGTTGACTATGGCCTATACGTGATGAGATTCATGTATGACATAGTGATGAGTCATTGTACAGACACACGTCAGCTTGAAGAGGTATGCCATTTGGTTGAAATTGCGTCCCAAAACAACTTACTTGCTCTTTTCTTGTAATCTCAAGCATTAGGCACCTATAACTAAGTGATAATGACATGTTTTAACTAGTTATGAGTTCAATAGACAAAAATTATAGAAAATAGGCATCCTAGTAGCCAAAATGGCCTTACTTGAGCCATTTTGGTTGAAATTGCGTCCCAAAAACACTTACTTGCTCTTTTCTTGTAATCTCAATCATTAGTCACATTTAACTAAGTTATTATGACATGTTTTAACTAGTTATGAGTTCAATAGACAAGAAATATAGAAAATAGGCATCCTAGTAGCCAAAATGGCCTTACTTGTGCCATTTTGGTTGAAATTGCGTCCCAAAACCTCTTACATGCTCTTTTCTTGTAATCTCAAGCATTAGTCACCTATAACTAAGTGATAATGACATGTTTTAACTAGTTATGAGTTCAATAGACAAGAATTATAGAAAATAGGCATCCTAGTAGCCAAAATGGCCTTACTTGAGCCATTTTGGTTGAAATTGCGTCCCAAAACAACTTACTTGCTCTTTTATTGTAATCTCAAGCATTAGGAACCTATAACTAAGTGATAATGACATGTTTTAACTAGTTATGAGTTCAATAGACAAGAATTATATAAAATAGGCATCCTAGTAGCCAAAATGGCCTTACTTGAGCCATTTTGGTTGAAATTGCGTCCCAAAACCACTTACTTGCTCTTTTCTTGTAATCTCAAGCATTAGTCACATTTAACTAAGTGATAATTACATGTTTTAACTAGTTATGAGTTCAATAGACAAGAATTATAGAAAATAGGCATCATAGTAGCCAAAATGGCCTTACTTGAGCCATTTTGGTTTAAATTGCGTCCCAAAACCTCTTACTTGCTCTTTTCTTGTAATCTCAAGCATTAGGCACCTATAAATAACCCCAATTATTATTAATTCACTTCTACTAACTCACGTTTTGTGTATTCTAAGTTTTGCAAGGGGCAAACGGGACTTCCATACACGAGCGAGGAACTCCATGTAATTCGGGAGATGTTGGCGACCTACATCACATTTAATTTGTAAATATCGTCATACATTTTTGTAATATATCATCTCTTCATCAATCCTAGCCTTAGCTTATTAATTATGTACTATACATGAAACATTTTTCTAATTTATATCATATCTTGCGATTGTTATTATTAATTATTTGTGTTTTGTTATTAATAATAATAATTATTGTTACTATTATCATATATTATTATTATTATTATTATTATTATTATTATTATTATTATTATTATTATTATTATTATTATTATTATTATTATTATTATTATTATTATTATTATTATTATTACTTGTTTAAAAAAAAATGGGCGCCATGGTCAATGGCAACGGTTAACCGTTGCCAATTTCTTAAGTTGGCAACGGTTTTGAACCGTTGCCAATTTTTATGGGATTTGGCAACCCTCAAATACTCAACGGTTCAAAACCGATGCCTTTGGGGGGGTTTGAACCGTTGCCAATTTGCTGGTTTTGTGTAGTGTAAACAACAAAACATTTTCCCTATTGTTAGTAGGAGGACAATCCCACTCTTGTATTGTAAGTTCCTCTTACTAAGAGGACATAGTCTCCTGAGTGTTCCCGTTATGATCCCCAGTTACGGCAGACGTTAGGAAACATCAAAGAGTCTAGTACTCAAACAAGAAAACTTCATAACACTCATGGTCGGAGGAAACAAGTTCCGATAGTCATAATGAGAAATGTACTTATGACAAAATTTAAAATTTCTTAAAGTACTCTCATAGGTCTTATCCAGTATAGTTCCAAACTGTGCCTGTGCAAATGATTTATGACCGTCACGTCCTCGCAGCACAATAAACGGTGCTGTAAATCATACTACACACTAATCTATGGCGGTCATCAATCGTCCATCCGTTAGATGACCTCGATTAGGGATAATTTTCGATTTAAATTCAATGTTTACTTAACAGGTGTTTCTTTATCCAAGACATGGTCTTGATACCCTGTTTTGAATATTTCCGTAAATTGAATGGACTCATTATTTAATTCTAAACCACAATTAAATAGTAATGGAGTGAATGATAATTTTGCACAAAATTAATTACTCCATTAATGAATGGTTTTAATACAGTGTCTTACATTAAATATCCTATTTAATTAAAACACATGTACGGGGAATTTCAAAGCCAGTCTCCAACATGCTTAATTCCCATCGCCTCAATGTGCTTGTTGTGTTTCACTTGGGGCAGCGGTTTAGTCAAAGGATCGGCTACATTATCATCTGTGCCAATCTTACAAATTCTGATTTCACCTTCGGATTTCCATTCCCTTATCATGTGAAATCGCCTTTGCACGTGTTTGACCTTTTGGTGCTCTCTCGGTTACCTGGCCTGAGCGATAGCTCCATTGTTATCACAATAGAGGTCTATCAGCCCCTTGATTTAGGGTACAACACCAAGTTCGCTAATGAACTTGCGAATCCAAACAGCTTCCTTGGCAGCTTCTGAAGCGGCCAAGTACTCGGCTTCAGTTGTAGAGTCTGTAGTGGTGCTCTGCTTGGCACTTTTCCAGCTAAACGCTCCTCCATTCAGATAGAATATGTACCCCGACTATGACTTGAAGTCGTCTCTGTCAGTCTGGAAGCTTGCGTCGGTGTAACCTTCAACAACCAGTTCTTTGTGGCCTCCATACACCAGGAATTTATCCTTGTTTCTTTTCAGGTACTTAAGGATGTTCTTGGCCGCAGTCCAATGCGCCCCTCCTGGGTTCGATTGGTATTGTCTCGTTGCACTCAGGGCATACGATACATCTGGCCTTGTACATATCATGGCATACATGATCGATCCGATTAGCGAAGCATATGGGATCTGATTCATTCTTTCTCGCTCAACAAGTGTCTGTGGACACTGTTTCTTGCTAAGAGTTATGCCATGGGACATGGGTAAATGCCCTCTTTTGGCATTCTCCATGTGGAATCGAGCCAGTACCTTATCAATGTAAGTACTCTGGCTTAATCCAATCATCCTCTTAAATCTATCCCTGTAGATCTTGATGCCCAATATGTACTGTGCCTCTCCTAAGTCCTTCATTGAAAAGCACTTTCCCAACCAGCCCTTTATGGACTCCAACAATTTTGTGCTGTTTCCAATGAGAAGTATGTCATCGACATACAAGACTAGGAATGTAATGTCACTCCCACTAACCTTCTTGTATACACAAGATTCATCTGGATTCTTGATAAAACCAAACTTGCTAATGGCTTCATCAAATCGCAGATTCCAACTTCTGTTGGCTTGCTTTAGTCTATAAATGGACTTCTTCAGCTTGCAAACATTTCCAGCGTTGCCTGGATCGAAAAAACCTTCTGGCTGTGTCATATACACAGTTTCTTCCAAAATTCCATTAAGGAAGGCGGTTTTGACATCCATTTGCCATATTTCATAATCGTAATATGCAGCAATCGGTAGGTTGATCCGGACGGATTTTAGCATTGCAACTGGTGAAAAAGTTTCATCATAGTCAATCCCGTGGACTTGTCTATAACCTTTTGCCACCAGTCTAGCTTTGTATATTGATACATTTCCATCCTTGTCTATCTTTACTTTGAAGATCCATTTGCAACCAATGGGTGTATAACCCTCGGGAAAATTCACCAAGTCCCAGACTTGATTTTCAGACATGGAGTCCATCTCGGATTTCTTGGCCTCTTGCCATTTTGCAGAGTCGGAGCTCGTCATAGCTTGCTTGTATGTCGCCGACTCATCACCATCCATGACTAGGATGTCCTGATCATCGGTTAAGACGATACCGAGGTATCTGTCTGGTTGAGATCTTTGCCGTTGCGACCTACGAAGGGTAATAGGTTGAGCATTTACACTGTCTGTTTGATTCTGACCAATCTTCTAAGATGCTTCCAAAGCATCTAGATTGTCAGTTTTGTAAGGTTGACATTGTTTCTCGTCCTCTCGAACTTCATCGAGTTCGATTTTCCTCCCACTTGTCATTTTGGAGAGGTGATCCTTCTCTAAAAAGACACCATCACGAGCAACAAATACTTTGTTCTCGGATTTATTGTAGAAGTAATACCCTTTGGTTTCTTTTGGATATCCCACAAAGAAACACTTATCCGATTTGGGGTGAAGTTTGTCCGAAATTAATCGCTTGACATATGCTTCGCATCCCCAAATCTTGAGAAAAGACAACCTAGGAGGTTTCTTAGTCCATAATTCATATGGAGTCTTTTCAACAACTTTTGACGGAGCTCTATTTAGTGTTAGTGCTTCAGTTTGTAGCGCATGTCCCCAGAAGGAGATAGGGAGTTTACTAAGACCCATGATTGATCGAACCATGTCTAACAAGGTTCGATTCCTCCGTTCGGACACTCTAATCCATTGAGGAGTTTCGGGAGGTGTCAACTCTGAAAGAATTCCATTTTCTTTCAAGTGATCGTCGAATTCATGCCTCAAATATTCGCCACCTCGATCCGATCAAAGTGCTTTGATTTTCTTGCAAAGTTGATTTTCAACTTTTTTCTGAAATTCTTTGAATTTCTCAAAGGATTCAGATTTATTTGACATTAAGTAGACATAGCCATATCTACTATAATCGTCGGTGAAAGTGATGAAATATCGGTAACCTTGTCTCGCGGGTGTACTCATTGGTCCACATACATCCGTGTGTATTAGACCTATTAAGTTACTTGCCCTTTCTCCCAACTTGAAGAATGATTTTTTTATCATCTTGCCTAATAAGCATCCTTCGCAATTTTAAAAACGACTCTAAGTCGAATGAGTGAAGAACACCTTCTTGCAGAGGTTTCTTGATGCGCTTGATGTTAATATGGCCAAGACGACAACGCCACAAGTAGGTTTGATTCGACTCGATGGTCTTAGTTCATTTGGTATCATTCCTACTTTCATTGTGTAAAGCATGCAATTTAATTTGAACATATGTTTGAAAGATAATCTTTGAAACAACTACGTTAGAAGTTTTTCATTTCAAACATCTTGGTGTCCAACACCATTGATCAAAATGCTGTTCAAAAGCATGATAAAACTAGATTTAGTTTTAAATACATCTCAAAGACAAGATGGTGCATGCAAGCACGACCGAAAAACCATCTTCGTCGTCTTCTTGCTCTTGCACCAACACTTGATAAGCTTCTCACTTGGTTCCTGAAAAGGCAACATAAAGTGAGTCATACTTGGTATCCAATACCTTATGATAAGCTTAATTCACAAGTGTTTAGGAAGATACCTTAGGTAGTCGGAATGTTCCCCTCTTCCTAGAAGAGCATGCATTCACTCTTGTAGTGGCCTTGCATGCCACAATAGAAGCATCTCATCTTCGCCTTAACCTTCTTGAACTCCTTCTTCTTAGCTCTCAAGGGCCTTTTGGTCATTCCATAGGCGGTGGCTTGGCTAAGAAGTTGCACCACCTCCTTGAGGGAGTGTGTCTCCTTTCCCGTAGCGATATGCACTCTAAGTGCATCATAGCCCGATTGGAGTGAATCAAGCAAGATATGCCCCGCCATCTCATCTTCCAATGGGATTCCGAGAAGCTGCATGTGTTTGAAGAGTCTAGTCATTCCAAGCACATGAGGTCGGAGGGGCATGCCCAGTCTTAATTTGGCTTTGTAGACCTTTGTTCAAAGCCGGCGCCTTTCCTTAGCAAGACATCCCACGTTTGGTGGCTTTATCCTCATATTTGAAAGTGACCTAGTCAAGTCAAACACGAGGCCATCAAAATTGCCATTTTCACTCTTGGTGACTCTTACATTGACAACGTCCTCAAGTGCTTTGAGGAACATGTCCGAGAGATAGGAGGTAAGACTTTCCTTCCAATCTTCCGCGATGGAATTTGCCATAAGTCGTGAGACCCTTTTGCAATTGGAAGACCATTCTTCATGAGCCTCATCGGTCATGATTCCTTTGGCAAAGAATCTTGGAATTGGAGTATCAAGAGTATACTCCAAGGAACAATTTCGGAGAGTTCTCCTGAGTTCCTCCTCCCATTCCTTGAAGTTGACCAAGTTTAAGGAAAAGGCCAACTTCTCGGGGAGTTCCGGGCACATATGGGTTGTTTGAGTTACTTGCAGACATTGTTCTACAATTGAAAGAATTTGAAGTGAAAAACCATTCATAAATCAATAAGTTGAAATTTAAAACGTTTATGCATATATTCAATCTTATTGAGCATTTTATCCATGCATTTAAAATGTCCCTTATGGGCGAGAATAAAATGATTCCGAGATCCCAAAGATCAAGAAATGGTTAAGCATGCTTTGGCTTGTCTTAATCATTAAATATCTTAAGGTAAGCAATCTAATTGCTAATAGCTCCAAGCTACTCTCGGTTTGATAAAATGTCGCATCTAATGCATCCTTGACATTTTATCTCTTTTGCCACGACATCTAAGGACTCCTTACTGATATCGTTGAGCTTAACCAAGACCTCTTTGAGATGTACATACACTTGTGTAAAGTTTGGCTAGAGCTATGTTCGGCCTGATTCCTAATGGATACATAGGTAACTTCATATCGAGGTGCGGCCACTGATTGGAAGGTAATAGGTCGTTAGTTTAATACCCTAGATCAAAATTACAATTTATATTTCCTAACCTATCTCTATCAAAATTTCTATAGATAGTGGTAAGGTAGGATCGATTCCCAAGGAGACGGGGGTTTAGCACAATTAAAATGATATCTAGGATAAATTGCTAAAAACAAAAAGGGTATTGAGAAATAGCTATGACGAATCCTATTGGCAAACTATCACTAATGAATCAAGTAGAACTAAAAAAAAGGGTAAGAGACAAGAAAAATCACTTCTTAAAGCAAGTAAAAGGATTGGATTAAAGTGATGACAATAGCAAAAGCACTAGGGAGAGGGGGATTCAATCATGAATAATCAATACTATTGAAAACCAATAAGGGACCAATTCTAGGAGTATAAACTCTACCTAAGATAGTTCATTCTCATGCAACTACTCAAACAAATCGATGAAATCATTCACACCTAGATTAAATCATTCTCATGCATTCAATCAAAGGCTAGGTTCTTGGGATTAGAGGTGCACACACTAACTCCAAGCATATTTTAGTTCAAATCACCAACTCAAGAATAAATCCCAATCAACAATCAATATATAATCAAACACACATGATTTTCACCCCCTTCCCTAGCTAAAAATTTAAGCTAGGAAAGAGGAAATGGCCATAGAAACTATCATGAACATATATTCAATAACAACACAACTTAGCATGATTCTAACTTGAAGGTAAATGAAAGAAACTAATAAAGCTTGAATATTTATGAAGATAAACTCAAATAAGAACAATAACACCAAGGAAAACAAAACTAGCAATAAAAGTAAAGATTGATATTATAAAGATTGAAAGATTACCAAACCATCAAGTAGTAGCAACAATCTAGACGAAAGCTTGAATATTTGATTACAAAGATTAAACCATGGAGGATGAGTGTTTTTCTTTTTCAACTAGACCTAGATTTTCTTTCTCTAAATTATGTTTTATGTCAATGGAATAGTGTCTCTAAAGATTCAAGCTAAAGGGTATTTATAGTGCTTTCATAAATGAGGGGAGATGGGCAAGGGAGAGGGCTCTCCAGTCCGCATCCGCGCCCTCTCCGAGCTGGGTAGGAGTTCGTCGAACCTGCAAAGTCGCGCCCGCGAGCTTGAGTGCCACGCCCGCGGCTTTCTCGACGCGCCTGCGGCCAACCATCTCCTGGATTGCTAGCATGGAAGCTTGGTGTGCTGTCCGTGCCCGCGGTTACCTTCCCTGCGCCCGCGGCTGTCTGATGTTGCGCACCCTCTCTACTCGGCATCTCCATAGCATCTCCACCCCTCTAGCAAGTCCTCTAGCAGCTCGTAATCCATCGAATGGTCAAAGAAACGCCCACGAGCACTAAGAAATGTCAAAACACACAAAAAGAAAGTGAAAGTAAAATAAAAGACTAAAAGGGACGGGGAAAACGAGAGGGAACCAAAGTGGCTCAAATCAAGATAAAAAGGGTTAGAAAAGGTGCAAGCAAGTGACAAATCCGAGGGAAATCTCCTAAGAAACGGGGTAAAATGGTGGCATAAATGCCACGCATCAAAATCCCCCACACTTGCCTCTTGCTTGTCCTCAAGCAAAACTAAAAATGAAAAACACACCAAACACTACAAAAATAAGCATAACATGACATAGCTTAAGAAAAACCCACATCAAGTTTTAAAAAAATGGACAAATGCTTAATTCGGACTTGACCACGACAAACAACACCGAAGAATATTAGCCATTCTCAACCTCGTGATGCACGCACGCCTCAAGGAGCTAAAGATTGCAAGAGTTAAGCCTAAGCCAAGCATAGAGAACTATTGAGTCATCCTCCTCCCTAGTCCCCTCCAATACCATCCACGTTCTCCCCACTAGCTTCAAATCATCCCCCTAGGTGGCTCCTCATGATTCCACGAAGGAACCGGAAAAAAGAGTTATTTTGAGGAGGTAAGAGATCGTCCCAACGTCTCATCTATACATGCCCTTTCCATAGGGTTGAAAACCATCTCCCTCCACCGGCTATTGACCACGTACTTCTAGAGTCTAAGGGGCTTTTCACGGGTTGTAATGAAACGGCTCAAGGTAGGGATAGAAAGAACAATTTGAAATAGTGGTGGTAAGTCCTAAGTGGAGCAAGAGGAAGGGCACCCCTCAAGATCTAAACTTACCAAATATCCACAACTCAAACGAGCAACCAAATAATTCAATTTCGATCGCATCACTTCCCTTATTCAAGTATATGCAAGGTAAACGACCTTCTCATTTCATTTCACAAAATATATACCCCATATTTTTTTTACATGAAATTTCCCAAATTTTTCTTTCAAGCCCAAATTTAGGCTTTCAACTCAGGGATTCCTTTCAAACCAACCCACATACATGATTCTTGCTCATATCTACTACACTCCTCACATTAGTTTCACAAGCCCTATGCTCCACTAACTATAAGGGTAGGTAAAACATAGGTCATTAAGCTTGTAATGGGGTGAGACAAGAAGGGGAAACAATAGGCTCAAATTGGTTTGCAAGGAGGTTGATGAAAAAGACAAAATCAAATTTGTAACTAAACAAAAGAAAACTAAAATGAAAATGAGATAAATGTGCCCTTTTCCTCCCCCAAAAGTCCATGGTCGCGATCTTAGGAGCTAATGATCAACACAAGGATTCAAACATGCAAAGATGAGGATCCTAAAACGCCGCTCAGCAAATTGATGAAGGCTTGAACAATATAAACCTCACTAGGGACGAGAAAGTAAGCAACTACCAACTAGGGGGCGTCAAATCCACTATGGGGAGCAACACTATCTTACCACAAACCGTGAACTAAGGGTTCAAATGTCATCATTAGTTCTTGCCCTTGCTACCTTGGCTAAGACTCGACTAGTTCAATCAACAACAATCTCGAAGTGTGCATCACATCACAAAGTTAAGAAAAAAACAAACATTCCAAGATGCATCATCACGGTGGTAGAGTCCAAATGTAGTAAGCAAGTCCAAAATATAACCATATCATCATGCCATAATCATGCCTATCACATAAAAGGGGTAAATGAAAGTGAAACGAAAGAAAGAAGGAGCAAAGAAGGTTCACAAATGAGGCATAGAAATTCATATAAATCCCAATCGATAAACAAGTGATCGTTCGGTATCAATACAAACGATCCCAGGTTCCTTGGAACCACAAGCACACATCCTCGAACCGTTCAACTCCTTCCTAAACTAAATCCTAGACTAAAAACAAGATAAAAAGGGTAAGAAAACAGAAGGAAAGATCTCACCATGTCTCATAAAGAAATAATGAAGAAACCATACCATTTACCATGCCTCTACGTGTCACTTCCTATTTCTTCAAAGCTGCAAGGATGAGGAAAAGGAAAAGAAGAAAAACAAAACACACACTACAAAAAAAAAAGGATTAGTAGTAGAGAGAGAGATCCAAGAATTTAATCATTTGGGTATGACCTACTACCCAAATACAACATCATCATCGAGAAATCATCATCATCATCAAAAAATCATCATCATCATATCATCATCATAAGAATAGAAACCAAATACACCAAACAACAACAACGACACCAATACACCACAAACCAAAACCCCAAGAAGGCTTCTCAAGAGTCCAAGGTGCTTCCCCCGCACTTAACTAAAGCATTCCCTAGCACTCCCTTTTGACAAAGACCCAACAAGACACCCCCCCACACTAGAATGAAGCATCGATCTCGATTCTTGACAAATACAAGGGATAAGGGGAGGGGCAACAAAGGGAGGGAACAAAAAGACCGAAGGGGAACTAGTGGCCACTAGGGCCTGCACCATCATTATCCGCACCCGAACTCCCATAAGAGAAACCCGAGGGGGGCCAAAGGGGTCCCAACCTCCAGTGTAACCAGGTGGCCACCCATAGTGACCTTTGAAAAGGTCGAGTTGAGATGCGGATAATTGATCATATGGCTCGGGTTGGATAAGTGGAGCGGGTGAAAGGGATCAACGTAGGGGTAGTTAGGGTCACCCCTAAAATCGCTCCCACCCGAAACCTGGTAGTCATAATGACCGGACTCATCGGGGAAATCACGCCTAGGCACACTAGGGTGCGAAGACCCTTGCCAATAGGGGTACGTAGGGAGGTTGTCACCACCCCAAGATGGCACGGGCCCTTGTTGGGCCGGTACATATGGGTAGTTAACGGGAAGGGTGACATCCCCTCTACGTACACTTAAATCATATAAGGCGTTAGTTTTGTAAGAGAGGTGTTGGTGGGAAGCAAACATACCTTGCATGCCAAGTTGCATGCTTTCCATTTGTGCCCGCATTGCTTCCATTTCCCGTTGGTAGTCGGATAAGTGTGACGTTGTTGTTGTGTTTGGTTAAATTCATGTGGTTGTTGTTGCTATAGTTGGCTTCCATCGAACCGCCGCTCTCTAAGTGGGGTAACTCTAACCACCACCTCATCCTCCTCGGGCCCGAAACCATCACTAAGGTCGTCACCCTCATCCATTCGAGCATTGGGGAGGACACCCGAGTCCTTCTTCACCCACCAAGGGTGATTTACCCCCTCCCTTGTGTGAGAAGTGAATCTAGGATTGGGGAGGAAACAGTGGTGCTCATGTGCCACCAATAAGCTCCAAGTTCTCCTTAAATCGGCGATGTCAGCAATGAATTTCATGGTCTTTAGCTGATCAAGGTCAAGCCAAATTTCACTCCCATCCTTCTTCCCTATAGGGGTGCACGACTCCAACTTCTCCCCATGGCCCAACTTCATGGCCAATCTGGTGACCATAGCCCCAAAATGAATTTCCCCCTTCTTTGTGCCCGAAAGGACACCCTCAATGCACTTGGTGAACAAGTACCCAAAGTTCATACGCCGGCCATACTCTAGCCTTGTAGCCAGCCAAAGTATACGGATCTCTTCTGTGGTGATCTTACCCAAATCTTGCTTATTAAAGACCATATACCTAAGCATTTGGTAAAGAAGGCGCATGGCCGGGTGCATGATTTGACTGGCGAGTGAGTACTTTGATTTGAAGGTTTCACATCCAGAGAGCACTCTCCACCAATGGAGAGGGGCATAGGCACGGAGCGTCTCATGCTCTGGGAAAAACATGTCTGCATCGGGGTTAAAGTCGAGGAATTGGTTGAACTAGCGAAGGGTGACGGTTTCTTTTTTGTTGAATTATTGAAAGGAGATGGAGAGCTCTTGGGTTCCCGCCTCATGGCACTCAAAGGAGGCAAGAAACTCTAGGGTTGGCTCTTTAAACGTTTGAAAGGCACTATTAACAAAGGTGCCTAGCCCGAGGTTGTTGAAAAGAAACCAACAATCCTCATCGATGCCTAAAGCGGTGGTTGTTGGTTAGTGGTACTGTTTTGTGGGTCGTAGCTTTTGGGATTGGAGGGTTTCATGTATTGGCTTGTGGTTTTTGTTGTGGAATTTTAGTGGGGGTAGTGGTGGAGGGGCGATTTGTTCGGTTGGATTAGGTATTAGGGATGAAGATCCGTGGGGTTCCTTCCCACTCTTTCTCTTTTTTGATCCAAACACCATTTTCACCACATAAATAAATCACCACAACTATACACACAAGCAGTTCACAGTAAAGTCAACCGGGAGCCCTTCAAAATCAAAGTTAAAACCACAAGAAACACTTCCAAAAATCAAGTAGAACAACCACAATCAAGAAATCGAATGGAGCGACAATTATAACAAGCAACAACTCAAGAATCAAGATGATTAGGATGACAAATGAGTATGAAATATGATTACAACCATAAAAAATTTCAACATGCCAATTCACAAAAATGAAATCTTCTCAAACAAACACATATATCAAAGTCAAAGGAAATTAAGAGTAAGGAAGGGATGTATACCAACAAGTGGAACCCAAAGAGTACTCCTATTAGCCCTTGAAGAAGAAGAGAAGTTCACCTTCAAGAAGCCCCTTCAATGGTGAGGAACAAACTTGCACTTGTAGGGCCGAGTATGAGGGAGGAACTAGATGTTTTGATGAGGAAATCCGAATTGGAGATTGAAGAATTGATGATTGATGATTAAATTTGGGAGGAGGAAAAAGGATTTGAGAGTTAGGGTTTGAAAAGGGTTGAAGGGTAGAGAGAGAGAGAGTGAATTTTCTGATTTTTTTGAGAGGAGAGTGGCGTGTAATTGGAGTAAGAGGCTCGTGATTTTCGCAGACCCGCGCCCGCGGGTGCTGGATTTCATGCCCGCGTCGTGCCCTCTCTCAGGCATCTCCCGGAAAATAAAAAAAAAAAGAACTTGAAACTCAGAAGCCCGCGCCCGCAAGGTGACACGCCGCGCCCGCGGCATGCAAAGCCGCGCCCTCTCCTGGGCATCTCTCTGCCATCTCCCGGATTCTTTGAAAAATAATGAAGATCTTGAAGCACAGACACCCGCGCCCGCGAGCCTAGAGGCCGCACCCATGGGTCTGAGTGGAGAGGCCTCTCCTAGGCATCTCCCAGGCATCTCCCGGACTCTATGTTTCTCCCTTCTCTTTAACTCTTTTCACACCCAATTTGTAGGCTAAGTACCCAAAGATTCTTGCACTTATATGAGAAGCAAACACACACAATGAGAAAACTAGAAAAAGTCATTCAAAAATAGCAAAACAATAGAAAATAGAGCCAAAAAGAGTAAGAACTCGAGTTGCCTCCCGAGAAGTGCTTCTTTTAGAGGTCACTAGCTTGACCATAACACACAACCATCATGAAATTGTTGAAGGGTCGAGCCTCAAGCTCTCAATAACACCCACTTGATCATTGCAATGGTAGAGTTTTAAACGGTGCCCATTAACCATAAATTTGTTCCCATCCGCTTCCAACTCAAAAGACCCATAAGGAGTTGTTTTCGAAATTGTGAAAGGCCCCGACCATTTTGACTTAAGCTTTCCGGGGAACAAACGGAGCCTAGAATTAAACAACAACACCTTGTCCCCAACCCTAAAGCTCTTGTTCCTTATATGTTGGTCGTGCCACCTCTTGGTCCTCTCCTTGTAGATTCTTGAGTTCTCATAGGCATCATAGCAAAGCTCCTCAAGTTCGTTGAGCTTAAGTAGCCTTTTCTCACCCGCCAAGGTCATATCCCTATTGAGCTCTTTGATCACCCACCAAGCTTTATATTCTAACTCAACCGGCAAATGACAAGCTTTGCCATAGACCAATCGGTAAGGGGTAGTACCAATCAGGGTCTTGTAAGCCGTCCTTAGATCCCAAAGCGTATCATCAAGCTTGAGAGACCAATCTTTTCTAGACTTGTTTACCATCCTCTCATGGAGGTTCTTGATCTCCCTATTTGATAATTCAACTTGCCCTTGAGTTTGGGGGTGGTATGCTAGGCCGATTTAATGATGAACCCCATATCGTTTGAGGAGATCTTCAAGTTGTTTCTTGGAAAAGTGAGAACCACCATCACTAATAAGAACTCTTGGAACCCCAAATCTTGGGAAGATGATCTTTTTTAGAAGCTTGAACACAACCTTGTGGTCATTGGTGGGCGAGGGTATAGCTTCGATCCACTTGGTCACATAGTCCACCGCCACCAAAATATAGAGATTGCCACAAGAGGAAACAAAAGGCCCCATAAAGTCGACCCCCCATACATCAAAGGGTTCAACCTCCAAAATATTTTGTTGAGGAATTTCATCACGCTTGGTTATGCCCCCACTCCTTTGGCACTTATCACATCTAGCAATGAATTTGTGGGCATCCTTGTGCATTGTTGGCCACCAAAGAAGAGATTGAGAAATCTTGGCCACGATCTTTTCTACTCCTCCATGCCCACCACATGGCAATGAGTGACCATGCTCAAGCACCCCTTCGATCTCATGATCCAGAACACATTTTCTGATAAGCCCATCTCCACATTGCTTGAATAAATAAGGGTCGTTCCAAAAATACCTCCTCACTTCCTTGAAAAACTTTTTCTTTTGTTAAGAGGAGAATTCCGGGGGAACAACACCACATTCTAGGTAATTGGCAGTTTCCGCATACCAAGGGCTTGATGTTGATGTAATAGCCATAAGGGTCTCAAAACCCACTTCTTCATTGATAGGCACATCTTTTTTAGTCTCAAAAGGAAGTCTAGATAGATGATCCGCCACATAATTTTCTGCTCCCTTTTTGTCTCTCATCTCCATGTCAAAGTCTTGGAGAGAAAGAACCCAACAAATGAGACGCGGTTTTGCTTCCTTTTTGGTCATAAGGTAGCGGACCGCTATGTGATCCGTGTAGACTATCACCTTTGAGCATATGAGGTAAGACCGTAACTTATCCATGGCAAAGACAACCGCTAGCATTTCCTTTTCCGTTGTGGTATAAATCCTTTGAGCTTCATCAAGAGTCCTACTTGCATATTAGATGACATAGGGTCGCCCTTCTTTCTTTTGTCCAAGCACGGCACCTATTGCAAGATCACTAGCATCGCATATTAGCTCAAAGGGCAAGCTCCAATCCGGAGCTTACACAACGGGAGAGGAGATGAGGGCTTCCTTGAGCTTTTGAAACGCCTCAAGGCAAGCCTCATCAAAGCTAAATACAACATCCTTTTTGAGCAATTCGGTCAAAGTTTTGGCGATTGATGAAATTTTTTTGATAAACCTCCGGTAAAAACCGGCATGCCCTAGAAAGGCTCTTACTCCCGTAACGGAAGTAGGAGGGGGCAACTTGGCAATCACCGAAACCTTTGCCGAATCAACTTCTATGCCTCTTTTTGATACTTTATGGCCTAGGACTATTCCCTCCTCGACCATAAAGTGGCATTTCCCCCAATTCAAAACCAAGCTCGTCTCTTGACACCTTTTCAAAACTTTCTCAAGATTGTAAAGACATGTGTCAAAAGACGAGCCACCAACACTAAAGTCATCCATAAAAACCTCAATCTCATTTTCAATCATTTCAGAAAAGATGGAAGTCATGCACCGCTGGAAAGTCGATGGGGCATTGCATAGGCCGAAGGGCATCCTTCGGTATGCAAATGTCCCATATGGACGTGTAAAAGTTGTTTTCTCTTGGTCACTTGGATGGATAGGGATTTGGAAAAATCCGGAGTAACCATCCAAGAAACAAAAGAAAGCATGGTGAGAGAGTCTTTCCAACATTTGGTCCATAAAGGGGAGAGGAAAATGGTCTTTCTTAGTGTTTTTGTTCAACTTCCTATAATCAATGCACATCCTCCACCCGGTCACCGTCCGGGTAGAGATTTCCTCTCCTCCTTCTCCCTTGACAATGGTCACTCCACCCTTTTTGGAACCACGTGAACCGGGCTAACCCACTTGCTATCGGAGATAGCATAGATGATGCCCGCTGCACGCAATTTCAAGATTTCCTTTTTGACAACCTCTTGGAGGTTGGGGTTCAACCTCCTTTGAGGTTCAATGGAGGTGGATTGATCATCCTCAAGGTGAATACGATGCATGCACAGAGAAGGGCTAATACACTTAATATCATCAATGCTATACCCAATCACATTTCTATATTTTCTCAAAACAACAAGCAAGTTTTCCAAATCAAGACCATCAAGGGAAGCATTGACAATAATAGGGTATTCCCCTTCAATTCCAAGATAAGCATATTTCAAAGAAGGGGGAAGGGGTTTGAGTTCTACCTTGGGAGGAGGCTTAGGACTCTCCTCAAATTTTTCCTCTTCAAGTTCTAGCTCTTCATACTTAGAATCACTTGCCTCCTCCTCTTTGGCTTCTTCAACGGCCATGGCAAACTCTTTTACTTCTTGAGAGAAGTACTCTTCCTCACATGTGAGAGCTTCAACCATTAGATCATGAGGACTCATCACCACTCTTCCCAAACGATCAAGCTCTTCATTGACAACATCAACCCTATAGAACTTCTCAACCATGGGGGTTTTGAGTAGCTTAGAGAATTCAAAGACAATTTTCTCATCGGCTACCTCACATGTAATGGTATTGTTCTTGCAATTGATCACCGCCCCCAAGGTTTTGAGAGCTTCACGACCCAAAATCAAAGGTGTATCCACATCTTCTTCCATATCCATCACTACAAAGTCACAAGGCACATAGATATGCCTAACTTGAATAGGGACATCTTCAAGCTCACCACAAGGTAGCTTCACCGAACAGTCGGCCAATTGAATTGTTTTCCTTGTGGGGATCATCTCAATGTTTAGCTTTTGAGAAATGGATAGAGGGATCAAACTAACACTTGCTCCAAGATCGGCTAAGGCACCCCTAGCTTCCATGTTCCCAATTTTTACCGGCAAGGTGAAACTCCCCGGATCCTTTTGCTTCTTGGGAATTTTGTGTTGAACAAGTGCACTCACTTGGTGGGGAAGAGTAATAAGCTCATCATTAAGCTTCCTCTTGTTGGTGAGAATATCCTTCAAGAACTTGGAGTATGAAGGCATTTGTGTGACTACCTCAATGAAAGGGAGGTTTATGTGCAAGTTCTTCATCACACTTAGGAACTTTGCAAATTTGTCATTCAACTTCCTCTCCGCAAGCCGACCAGGAAAATGAACTGGTCCATCAAGATTTCTAGCCTCACTAGAAGATGAGGATGTCACCACATCCTTGGGCTTCTTTTTCTCCATACTCCTCTCTTTCTCATCATTCTTCTTCTCTCCAAATTCCTCTTCTTCCCCCACAACCTCTTCTTCTCCCTTCTTTTCTTGACTAACTCCCTCCTTAGGACCCTCATAAAATGCACCCGATCTCAAGGTGATTGCTTTGCAAGAGTCGGGTTTCACAAAGTTGGAAGGATTAGTTTGTGGTTGCCCGGGTAGAGTAGAGGATGGGTTGAAAGGAACCCTCTCGGCCAATTGAGCTAGTTGTGAATCAACCATCTTATTATGGGCCTTGACTTCTTGCATTTGTTGGTTCATGGCTTGAAGTTGTTGAAGAATTTGGGTTTGAGTAGAATCGGGTTGAGACCCTTGCTCTTGGCTTCTTTGAGATGCTTGATTTTGATTTTGGTATTGGTGTTGGTTATTTTGTTGATGGTTCTTTGGATAGTTTCCTCTTTGGTTTTGGTTTTGATATTGGTTTGGGTATTGGTGACTTTGGTTTTGACTTTGGTAGGGAGGAGGATTTTGATTTTGGTAGTTGAAATTGTATGGTTGCTGAGCTTGTTGGTTCCATTGTTGAGGTTGATTTGCAAATCCGGGTGGTGGTTGTCTCCAAGCCATTCCACCGCCGCTTCCCTAAATCCATATTGCCTTGTGTTGTAGGCCGCTACATGTTTCGGGCTCAAACCTCCACAATAAGATGTATCGTGGTTTGTGCCACCACAATTTTGGAAAGAGAAAGACTTAACTTGGGATGAACTTGAACCGCTAGCAACACTTGTATTCAACTTGGCAAGCCCTTTTGTCAACATCTCAATTTGATGTTGTAATTGGTCCACTTTTTCCAACTCATACTTTCCAGCCTTCTTAGGTGCATTCCTCCTTCTACCTCCCCAAGAATAATTCTTCACCACTTCTTCAATTGTTGCCTCAACTTGGTTTTGAGGGATTTTGATCAATTGTCCACCCGCTCCTGCATCCAAGTTGGCTCTAGACATAGGCTCCAAACCATCATAGAAGAACCTCATTAGCAAACTTTGATTGTATTCGTGATGAGGACATGCTTGCACCAACTCCTTGAACCTCTCCCAAGCCTCACTAAGGCTTTCATCCGCTTCTTGCTCAAAGGATGCAATCTTCCTTCTCATTTCGGCGGTTTTCTCTTCGGAGATGAACCTTTTCAAAAATGCTTGGACAATTTCCCTCCACGTTGTGAGAGAATTAGGCTTGACTTGCTTGAGCCACTTCTTTGCTCTCCCCGCAAGAGATTGTCGGAATAGATGCATTCGGTTGTACTCTTGAGTCACTTGGTTGGTTTGTATCATGGCACAAAGCTCAAGAAAACGATCAAGATGCTCAATGGGGTCTTCACTTAGGGAACCCGAAAATTGCTCCGCTTGAACCATTCTTGTATATTGAGGATGGATGGTGAAGTTGGTTTCCGTGGCAGGTAAAAATTTTCCACTTGTGAGCTCATAATCCTCCGGATTACCGAACTCACGAAATAAAACATCCACTTGTTGGCCCGCCATGTCTTCGCCTAGGAAATGTGAGGAACAACAATCACTCTCACTATCAAAGAAAGCACCAAAACCTCTTCCTTCTTCTTGATAGAGTCTGCAGACTTGTCTCAAGGTGCTGTCGATTTCGTGATCACTGTTGTGAGTAGGAGGTCCTTGAGATCTTCTTTGAATTCACCAAAGCTAAGCAAACAATTAGAAATGACTAGAAAGTGGAGAAAGGACAATACAAAAATCAACAAATCCACTTATAACACAATTTAAAAGTGCTAAACAAGCCGTGTCCCCGGCAACGACGCCAAAGTTTGATCGGAAGGTAATAGGTCGTTAGTTTAATACCCTAGATCAAAATTACAATTTATATTTCCTAACCTATCTCTATCAAAACTTCTATAGATAGTGGTAAGGTAGGGTAGATTCTTAAGGAGACGGGGGTTTAGCACAATTAAAATGATATCTAGGATAAATTGCTAAAAACAAAAAGGGTATTGAGAAATAGCTATGACGAATCCTATAGGAAAACTATCACTAATGAATCAAGTAGAACTAAAAAAAAAAAGGGTAAGATACAAGAAAAATCACTTCTTAAAGAAAGTAAAAGGATTGGATTAAAGTGATGACAATAGCAAAAGCACTAGGGAAAGGGGGATTCAATCATGAATAATCAATATTATTGAAAACCAATAAGGGACCAATTCTTGGAATATAAACTCTACCTAAGATAGTTCATTCTCATGCAACTACTCAAACAAATCGATGAAATCATTCACACCTAGATTAAATCATTCTCATGCATTCAATCAAAGGCTAGGTTCTTGGGATTAGAGGTGCACACACTAACTCCAAGCATATTTTAGTTCAAATCACCAACTCAAGAATAAATCCCAATCAACAATCAATATATAATCAAACACACATGATTTTCACCCCCTTCCCTAGCTAAAAATTTAAGCTAGGAAAGAGGAAATGGCCATAGAAACTATCATGAACATATATTCAATAACAACACAACTTAGCATGATTCTAACTTGAAGGTAAATGAAAGAAACTAATAAAGCTTGAATATTTATGAAGATAAACTCAAATAAGAACAATAACACCAAGGAAAACAAAACTAGCAATAAAAGTAAAGATTGATATTATAAAGATTGAAAGATTACCAAACCATCAAGTAGTAGCAACAATCTAGAGGAAAGCTTGAATATTTGATTACAAAGATTAAACCATGGAGGATGAGTGTTTTTCTTCTTCAACTAGACCTTGATTTTCTTTCTCTAAAATATGTTTTATGTCAATGGAATAGTGTCTCTAAAGATTCAAGCTAAAGGGTATTTATAGTGCTTTCATAAATGAGGGGAGATGGGCAAGGGAGAGGGCTCTCCAGTCCGCATCCGCGCCCTCTCCAAGATGGGTAGGAGTTCGTCAAACCTGCAAAGCCGCGCCCGCGGGCTTGAGTGCCACGCCCGCGGCCTTCTCGACGCGCCTGCGGCCAACCATCTCCTGGGCATCTCCCGGATTGCTAGCATGGAAGCTTGGTGTGCTGTCCGCGCCCGCGGCTACCTTCCCCGCGCCCGCGGCTGTCTGATGCTGCGCGCCCTCTCTACTCGGCATCTCCATAGCATCTCCACGCCTCTAGCAAGTCCTCTAGCAGCTCGTAATCCATTGAATGGTTAAAGAAACGCCAACGAGCACTAAGAACTGTCAAAACACACAAAAAGAAAGTGAAAGTAAAAGAAAAGACTAAAAGGGACGGGGATAACGAGAGGGAACCAAAGTGGGTCAAATAAAGATAAAAAGGGTTAGAAAAGGTGCAAGAAAGTGACAAATCCGTGGGAAATCTCCTAAAAAACGGGGTAAAATGGTGGCATAAATGCCACGCATCAGCCACATTTATATTCATAGCTATACACGATCGCATTTACGGATTTCTAATGCTCATCCCTATCTATCTAGAGCTAGACTTGGGGGCTTGAACCCACATCACTTTGCTTATCTAGCCTAAAGAGTCATCATATTTTGACTCTTCTGATATGTAAATTGTCACTACCTTTGCAGCCAAACCTTAGTATCACTTTCACACAATTTATCACACCTACATAGCCTTATCGTCCTTCCCTTAGAAAGCCTTTGTCATGAAATCTTGTTTAAACACGCGTATACATCATCATCATTCAAGACAACATTCAGCAGATTCATCATCATTCGATAGCATCATCGAAAAATGTGCTTAGCTTCCTGACCTAAGTATATTTATCAAGACTCTTACAAAATGTACTTAGCTTCATGACCTAAGAGCATGAATAACACGCAACATCATCATGGCATCCTTGTGCTGAACCTGCAAGCCGAAACATCGAGTCAGTAACATGCAATATCAAGTAAGGTCAAAACATCATTTGAAGAACTAACTGGTTCCATATCCTAAAGACAAGAGTCTTGAGCCTGTCTATTGGTGGGTTTTGCGGTGTTCGACACCGCGCGAAAACAAAACCCGATAACCGGATCGCATGCATAATAATTACAACATAAATAAAAGCGTGCAAAATAAACATAAACGTAAGATAAGAGAGAGAAGAGAGAGAAAGAATTCTCACCCTTGTAGCGTACATCGCTCAGCCGTTGAGCTCGAACTTGAAAGCTTCAAGTTCTGAAAGTGTGAGAACCTCCAATGACTCACATCCTTGCTACCGAACCGTAACCGGTCCCTACCTCGAAGCTTAGTCGGGGCTAGACCAAAATAACTTAGGGTTTGCGAACAAAGGTTTTCTTGCTTTTGGAGATCCCTTAGAGTTCACCAACTCAAGTGAAAATCCCAATACCCAATGATGGGTATTTATAGGGAAGTCTCCCCAAGAATTCCCATGATCTTTCAATGTGAGATAGTTGATAAAAAGAAAAAATAAGATTTAATTTAATTCCAAAATTAAATTAAAATGCCATAACAATCACCGAACGACAAGTGGTGTAAGGAGAGCAAGGGGATAAGTGAGGAACAAGAGGGGAGGACCACCTTCCCTATGCTCCAAAAGCAACCCCAAATACCGGCCCTCACACACGCCCTATCACAACGTGCCAGCTAGTGCACGACCATGCGCACTAAAGCACACCCAGTAGGTGGCCTAGAGCTCATCAGGCCTGCCAGCATGGCTGCGTGTGCGTGCGACCTAGCAAGCATGCCGCACATTCATGCGGGCTGCTTCTAGGCGCTGCTATCCTTCAGCGAGGCTCAACAAGCCTAGGCTCGCTGCTGGCCTTGTTGGCACACCACGCATGCATGGCCTTGCGGCCTTGCTGCCGCACCATGCATACTAGGCCTTGCTGGGCCAGCTAGCCAGGGATGCTAGCTACTAGTTAGCTCGGCATGCCGTAACTCCCTTAGCTAGCACACGCATGCGGCGGCTGGGCTTGCGGCCAGGCCTTGCATGTTGACAACATTTGCTAGCCATATTGCCCTAGCTCTCTGATGGCTTGGCCATTTTGAGGCTAGGGATATACGTTGTGACTTGTTATTTGGATGATTTTTTCGTCTCGTCGATTCTTAAATTCGACTTTAATTATGATGCTCTAAGCTCGGAATCCGATGTCTTTGTTCATAAAATCTCTATTGGCTTATATAATGCGTCGGATTAATTCGTCGCTTCGGTTCGATTACACGATTGGTGTGACCTGAAGGGTTCAGTCAAGATTAAGCTGTTATATTAATTATTCATCAATATTACTGATCAAAAACGGCCTCCAGCTAGGCATTCCGATCACTTGACCTCACTGAATAATTAGCTTTCTAATTAATTTCTAACCCTATATCGGAATAATACACTTGTTCAAAGGACACCATTCCTTTCATCTATAGCTCTCCAGAGCGTCGTCGATATGCTTCTCGACCATGCCGATCGGCCTCGGATAGCGGATTGACTGGGACAGGATCTAAAGTCTCCCACTACGACGAGCAGTCACCTAAAATATGATCAAAAAGCAAGTTATTTGAGGTTTTAAAAGTGACTACAATATAACACATATATTCCGAGGTCAAACTTGAGAAAGATGTGGTGGTAGAGCCAAGGAAGGAAATAACTCCTGGGCATAATCAGCGTCCATGTAGACATGCTCTCACGAAGTGATCTGAAGACGACCTCCGACATGTACAAGCCCCTCAAACATAGCCACATCTAACATAAATGAAGGTTGAAGCACAAGCACCATAAAGCAATCAGTATTGTGCTGGTGAGTCACCCGCTTCCCCAAATACCAAACTAGATGCACAATGTCGTAGTATAAGACACAATATCAAGAAAAGGAAAATAAAGCAGAGGGTTGTCCCTTACACCAACATCTGTGGTACCTCGACGCAACAACCTCGGAGGCTCTCCACTGAGTTAACGCGTGACTTGTCCCAATGATGCCAGTTCACGCCAATAAGAAACTCGCGAGCTACACTTTGATGCCATTGAGGAGCCAATTCCTGAAAGTACTCTTAAAACCATAACTGCAATAAAGTTAATCTGTGAATTCCCAAGTCGAAGAAGAGAAGCCAAAACAAGGGAACAAAGAGCTCGTCACCTTTACAATACTTCAGAGACCATAGAAGGTATCAGGAGATGGTACCCTAAGCCGACCTAGTTAAAGGATGCCTTCTCAGCAATCCTAACCAGGGACAGTAAGTAACAAAGAAGCGCACGAGAACTCTTCTCAGGAGAAAGAGTCCTAGAGATGAAAATCAAAACAAAGATCCACACTCGATGCTCGGGTGCCGTCCCGACCATATCAAAACCTCAAGCCAGAAAGGACGCTACCTCTGACCACTGACTTTGAGGACCAGTCTGGGGTATCGACTGGGCCCTTACAACCTGTACAATGGGGCCTAACCAATCCTCTACACCATTCGACAACCAAGTAAGCTCAGGTCTTTGCTAAACGTATCACTCCGTGAAACGTAAACCGCTGATACTACTGAAGTCTAGAGGGGTCACTATCATCTCCCGCCAAGTGAAGTGAAAAGTTTTGGTAGTATCCCAGAATTACTCCAATAAAGCTTGAATAATGGTAGAACGGCAGCCCCAAGGGCTACAAAATCCAGATGCCGCAGCATAAAAGTTAGTCAACCCACAAGATTCCCATAAATAATAAGTCACAGGGTCGACCCTAATGCAGTCGTGAAGTCTAGAGATCACATCTCCTTATCCCGAGCCATGGTAAGGAATTGATGGACACTATCGACCACACCAACAAGAGGACGGTGAGAAACATGGTTCTCACAGCAGAACACCAACTGGTTAGATGTCTACAAAGCTGGAGTCTACCTCGCCCTGCTAGTAGAAGCCTGAGGCGCATGCTATAAAATTTCCTCTTCCTGAGGTGTAGAAGGAGTATCCTCCCTGTAGGCCTAATGCTAGCCTCTAGCTGAAAGCTCTGTCTCTCGTCGTCGAGGCATGCTATCTGGTTCAAAAAAGCAATTCAAATCTAAATACTTAACATCATTTCCTAAGTTTATTTAGTCATTTGCTCAAGACATCTTAGGGGGCTACCTACGTCTACATTTTCTGTTATATGCTAAATTTAACCTCATTGCTAAGAATTAGCTAAATAATTGGATAATTTCTAGTATTTAGTTTCTTCATGACAAACTAATACTACACTTTACCTAGTCTATGATACTACCAACTTAACAAAACATATTTCTTAAAATCCTTTAAAAGAAAACGGAGCATGTATCTTAAAAGCCAACAGTCAAACAACAAATATAAAAAGTCATTATAAATAGTTGGTCAGACCTGTTTCGGGGTGTTTTGTGTCCCTCGGGAGAGTGACAACTCCAAGACTGGATTCCGGGCGCTTGTACTTGCAAAACAACGGAGACTCCGGTTGGGTGGAGTTCCGCCTCCGACGATCAAGTTAGAATGTGTTCGGATGATGTAAAAAGTGCGAAAAGTATAGTGGGATCAGGTTTCTCTATGGAGAGAAATGATTCTCCTGCTATCACAAACAACCTTAATATGTGAGTGTTCATTCTCGTGTGTAATCAATTCTGCAATTAATGCTCTTTCTCTATAATTAATTCTGTTTTCTCTGGATGGGAACATCTTTCTTTTATAGGGGCTTGAAATGCGTGCCCATCCTAGGTTAAGAAACCTAGGATTGACGGGCTGCCTCAGGATTTGGGCCTTGAAGACCGCCAATCCTCTGTAGGATATCTGTCTGCCACGTGTTGAGGCCTGGTAGGTCCACTTAGGGCTCTCCTTATGGTGACGCGTGGTAGACTCTTATTGGTCCACGTGGCGGACTCTAATTGGCCCTACCGGTTGCCTCCATTTTTCGTAACATAAAGTCCCCCACAGTCAAGGGTCGTTTGTTTACTCTTTTGTTGTAGGCTCTCGTCATTCTCAGACGGTAAATCTCATGACGCAAGGTGGCGTTGCCCCTGCGTTCAAGGAGTGAGTCCAGTGCTAGCCGCATGGCCACCCAGTTAGCCTCTTCGTCCAAAAGCATGACTAAAAGACTCGGCTCATAGTGCTCAATGGGCAAGACAACTTCATCACCATAAGCCATGAGAAATGGGGTTTCACCTGTCGCCCATTTTTCAGTTATTTTGATGGCCCATAGGACATGCAGCAACTCATTTGCCCATAGATTGCCAGCTCTTTCAAATTTCTTTTTAATGCCCTCTGAGATTAACTTGTTGAAATCTTTAACCTGGTCGTTTGCTTGGGGATGGCCAACTGACGCTAAGCAATGAGAGATCCCTTGGTCTCCTAACCAACTCTTGAGAGTATGCGTCTTAAACTAAGGACCATTGTCAAAGACCATAGACATAGGTACCCCAAATTGGGTGATAACATTTCTCCAAATAAAGGAGATAACATCTTTTCTCTTGATGCCTTTGACCGCCACTTCTTTTACCCATTTGGTGAAGTAGTCAACAGCAACCAGGATATACCTCCGTCCGCCTGTAGCGGGCGTATACAGACCTAGAATGTCCATGCCCCATTTGGCGAATGGTATTGGGATGTGAAAGGTCGCCATATCAGTGGTCGGATGGTGTATGAGGTTGCCAAATCTTTGACACTTATCACATTTCTTCACCATTTCCATGGCGTCTGCCTCAAGGGTGGGCCAAAAGTAGCCTTGTCGCCTGACCCTCTTTGCTAGGGACCTACCGCCTATGTGACAGGCATAAAACCCCGAGTGTGGGTCTTCTAGAACCTCTTGACCCCTTTCTAGGGTGACGCATTTCAATAAAAGTTGCAGATAACCCTTCTTGAAAAGTTCTCCATTATGGATTTCAAAATTTGCCGCACGTTTTTTCATCGCAACCATCTCTAGGTAAGCATCCGGAAAAGTGTCGTCTGTCGAGTAGGCTCAAATGCCGTCCATCCAGGTTGAGTTTTGGTCTAGTGCCCCAATGGGATTTTTTTCAATACTTCTTTTTTCTATAACTTCCCAAAAGACTGACCTAGGCGTATCACAAGAGGCGGAGGATGCCAGCTTAGAGAGAGCATCCGCCAGATTGTTCTCTGACCTAAGTACTTGACTTAGATGAAATTCATCAAGTGTCCCACCCTCTTCTTTGACCGCTTGCAAATATTTGACCATGGCCGTATGGGTGGCCTCATAGTCACCATGGTACTAACTAACCATCAACTGTGAATTAGAACAGACGTCAACTTTTCTTGCCCCTTCCGCCTTGCACATGCGAATGCCGACTAGTAGGGCTTCATATTCTACCTCAATGTTTGAGGCCTAGAACTTGAATCGTAGTGCATATTCATACTTGTCTCCTTCAGGAGATTGACATATAACGCCTGCATCACAGTCGTTCATGGTAGAGCTCCCGTCCATATATACTTTCCAGATCTAATCAAGGTTCTCCGGATCAGTCGGCCTTGTCATTTCAACAATGAAGTCGGCAAACGCCTATCCCTTCACTGTCTTTCTTGGTTCGAAAGTGATTTCAAGACTTTGAATTTCAATGGCCCATTTGATCATTCGGCCAGATGATTCCATGGTTGTCATTGGTCGCTTGATAGGTTGGTCTGTGTATACCACAACCGGATGTGCCAAGAATTAAGGTTTCAACTTCTTGACTGCCATAAAAAGAGAAAGGCAAAACTTTTCAACCATGAGGTACCGTAGTTCAGCATTTCGAAGAACATGACTGATGAAATAGACTAGGAGCTGGGTGCCGTCTCTTTCAACAAGGAGAACAACAACAAGGAGAACCACCATTGCAAAACCTCCGGCAACTCCTCCACCGTGAAATCCACTACCCTCTCGATCCCCCACCACGAAACTGTTGGGTTTCTTGATGCGCATGCACCGTGCGGAATTAAAACCTACTCGGACTGCATGCATAATTGATACAACTAAACAAACTAACATGCAATTATTAAAACAATAAACACATAAAGAGTAGTACAGCAAAAATAAGGAAAAGACTCTCTTACCCTTATATCGTGCTTCTCACGAACTCAAGCACGAACCTTGGAAAGCTCAAGACCCGCAAGCACAAACCCTCCTACTTCGCACACCCACACGCCCGAACAAGGTTTCTACCTCATAGCTTAGACAAGGCTAAACCAAAAAATTGAGTTTTACGAACGTTAAGGTTTTCTCTTGCTTTTGGTGGATGCCTTATTAAGTTCAACTCAAAAGTGTAAATTTCGCAACTCCCAAGGTTGGTATTTATAGGCAAAGCACTCCCAAAATCCTCAATCATCTTTCCATGTGGGAGAGATGATAAAATGAGAAAATAAGAAATTAATTTAATTCTAAATTAAATTAAATAAGCTAATCAATAAGTAAACAACAAGTGGAAACTAGAGAGAAGGAGGTTAGGTGAGGACCACAAGGGAAAGACCACAACTTCCCTTGCTCCCTAAGCAAGCCCCTTCACAAAATCGAGGCCAACCATGGCATGCCAGTTGGTGTGGCTTACCTTGGGCACCAAGGCTAACTCGCTGGCGACCTTGTCCCTTGGATGGGCCTGCCAGCAGCCCATGGCTAGCTGCCTGCACACGTAGGCCTTGCATGGCTATGCGGGCTATTGTGCGTGGCTTGCGTTGCTGCGGGATGGCTAGCGCTAGTACCAGCTAGCAAGGCCCAGCGCGCTAGCGTGCGACTGGCCATACTAGCACTCCTAGAACGCAAGCTCGGCCTGCAAGCACCAGTTAACACCCGCATGAGGCTACTGGGATTGCGGCCTAGCTTGCGCTTAGGCTAGCAGCCCTTGGTAACCTGGCCTACGCATGGCTAGGCCAATGCGATGCTACGCTTAGTGTTGATTTATTGTTTGACTCGTTTATTGTCTTCGTCGATTCCTAAAAATCGACTCGACATTCGACATTCGGCTTTGATGCTCTAAGCTCGGAATCTGACGTCTAAGTTTGTAAAATCCTTATCGACTAATTTAATCCTTGGGATTAATTCGTCGCCTTTGTTCGGTTACTTGATTGGGTGTGGCCCGTAGGGTTTACTCAAGAGCAAGCTGTAAGACTAATTATACATTAATCGTACTAATCAAAAGCGTACTTCAGCTAGGCATTAAGATCACTTGACTTCACTAAATAATTAGCTTTCTTAATTAATTTCGAACCCTCTATCAGAATAATACACTTGTTCGAAGGACACCATTCCTATCAATCTCCCACTTGTCCTTCTGGGTTCATCGTCATGAACTTTAAGATACGATTCATCGCCATCCTTATTACGTCCAGAAGAGTTTCTCAATTTCAGAGTTCAACTTTCAAGAGTAGATGATTTCTAAAATCCATCTGAGCATGGCCATGCATTTTCACGGTCTCAATCTTTGAGAAGCCTTGTAAACAATAAAGACATGTTCCCCACTTGTTAATAGGGGGAACTTTACCTATTTTGCATTGTTAGCTTCCGTTACTAAGAGGCCCTAGCTGCCTGAGTGTTGCCTTTATAATCCACATGAATGGTAGATGTTTGACAACAACAAAACAAACTAGTACTCAAACAAAAGAGCTTACAATACTCATGGTTTAGGAAAGAGGTTGAGATAGCCATAATAAGTAATATACTTATGAAGATTGTGAAATCTCTTAAAGTATTCTCATAGGTCGATCCGGTATAGTTCTAAACAAATACCTGTGTAAATGATTTATGACATTCTTGTCCTTGTAGCATAAGAAACGGTGCTCTAAATCATACTACACACTAATCTCGCGCGGTCATTAGTCGTCTAACTTTCAAATGACCTTGATTAGGGATAGTTTGGATATCATATTCAACGTTCACTTAATAGGTGTTTCTTTATCCAAGAAATTGTTTTGATACCCTATGTCGAATATCATCAAATCGAATAGACTCATTATTTAACTCTAAACCACAATTAAATAGTTTGTGGAATAATTAGTGAAATTTATTCCACTATGAACTTTCAACGTTTCATCTTATAATAAATAGTTTTCCCCAAATGTTTTAAGAGTACTACTCTTTACAAAACATTTATAGAAATCACCCTCATATCTAATATACTTGTTTTCCTTTTGTGCAATTGTGAATGTTGTGGTTCACTTATTGCATATGTTTAGTTATGATTACTTTGCAAATCTTAGCATCTTCATTATCGAACACTTTCAAAAATAAGAGGATAAGATTCGAGCGTGTTATGGATTATATGTGATTTAGGATTTATTGTCCAAGTAATGGCTCCCACTCATTTCCATTATTTGAGATCTTCAACTTGGCAACCTACAATCATCAAATTCAACAACGAACTATCTATTGAACAACTTTCTATTTATTGCCTTTAAGGCGACGATGTTCTCAACATATATTTAGTAGATTCTCTAATGATGCATTGCTTGGATTTTACTCTAACCAGTTCTGAATGATTTTGGATACCCTAGTGATTTGTGACTATGGAAATTTACCTTAAATTTCTGCACAATACACATGGATATATGTTAATGTTGTCATTCTCAAGACACAACGCATCTAACCTCGTGCTTATAAATGGCTTTTTCATTAAGGATCTAATCCTTGTTAAGGTTGTGCTCACAACATCAATATTTAATTTTGCTTGCATACATGCATCAAGAACTCATCCTCTTACTTAACCAAGTACTTTGGATGTTCTTGATCATAATCTATCGATTCATTATTTAGATTAAAGTACACAAGTACTTTATAATTCTCATGCTCTTAGCATGCAAGTCATGTGACGATTCCATATCGTAGCTGACAGGATAAAGTCGTATCACAGAATCAAAGAATTACCTAAGTCCTTTAGCCAAAGCAGATAGGGAAGTAGAGTCGAATCCACGGGGAAACAAGTCTTTCTATTCCTAAATAATTAATATAATCTAAACTATCAAGTGACCAAATTATTTTTGTGAGAATAAAACTAAGTAGAATAATTAAACTAAAGCAAATAAAACTAAGGGAAAATCAATAAATAAAAGCCTAGGGTATGGGTTCACCAAGAAATAATATTCCAGGGTAAAACACAATAATCAATCATCAATGCATCAATTTATCAGATCATAAAGGGATTTCGCTACGTATTACAATCACATAATTAACCTACCAGTATTAATCGCATCTCTCTAATCTTGATATAACCAGTTATAAATTAACTTGCCTATTCTAACTAAGCCTAAACATCAATACTCAACTCTCGAATCTAGAATCAACATTGCATATCTCATACAATTAAACCTGGTCAAATCTAATTGCATAGCATTAAATCAATCAATAGGAAATCACTCAAGCATTGACAATCAATGATAATAAATTACCCCATCAATTTATTTATGGATCCCCACAAACCCTAGAAATGAAACTACTCACACATTAAAATCATAACTAAGCAAAGAAATAAAACAAGACATGATTAATCAAAGCAATTAAATTATTGAAAATAAAAAGGAAAAAAATCGTTACCAAAATAAACGGAAATATGGAATTGCATAAACTAAAAGAGTTGAGAGAACAAGAGTATTAATCAAAAGCTTAAAACTAAAAATTTGTCTCGCTTAACAAAAGCGTACTTATAATAATACCCACAAATCCTAAAACTAAACAAAGTAGAAATCGTCATTAAGCTCCTCTAAAACACGCTCCCGGTTAGGCCCGCCTTCGGCTGGTAAGCTACTCATCTCGTGCCCGATAGGGTGCACATTAAGGCAAAGGGTACTCCTAATCAAGGCGAGGGCACTCCCATTCGGGCGAGCATCTAGGCATCAAGGACTTCTTTGATTGGGTTATTTTCTTGGCCTATCCGAATTTCCTCTTTAAGTCCTTATAACTCGATTCAATGCCTTGGTTTCTTCTTCTTCATCGAGCCCTTAATCACCGGTTCGATTTCTCCAACGCGGTCTTGGACTTCAGAATGTGGTCATATGTACGCGATCCTAATCCAATGCTCGTAGTGGCTCAAATAAGTCTGGGAAAATGCTCCAAATCTGCAATTTCCTATAAAACAATATCAAAGCTACGAAACACTAGAAAACGCATATTAGTAACAAAAGTAGCTCCGTAGAGCTAAAAATACTCTAAAATATGACCCAGGGACGGGGGTAAATAACTATATAAAACGAACATATATATCAAACTCCCCTAAGCCAAATTTTTGCTTGTCCCAAAGCGAAGATCTCATCAATAAACAAATAAAACATACTTCACCCTAAAAACAACTAAAACCAAGCATAATTAACTCAATAAAAATCCAACAAATATGCATCAAAGTCAACCAATCAAATCCATCCAACTACTCATCTAACCTAACAATCGTCAACAAAGAGAACCACAAGTGTATATGAAATTCATGACTGGTGCTCACACACTCTTCACTCTTTTATGTGGCGGATATAAAATGTATCCGATCGCTCTCCATCCAACCCCTTTATATGTGAAAAATGCCCTCCCAAACTCACGCACTCGTGTGTTTAAGAAAATAAGCACTCCATTTATTAGTCGACTCAAATATGTCAAATCATTCTTTACATTGATAAACAACTAATTTCACATCGATACAACTCTATGCACAATGGTTGGAATGTCTTTTAAAGCTTGTAATGAAAGGCTAGGGTAAAAGGTAGAAAACATTTGGGAAAATGTGAGAGTAAAGCCATGCTTAAGGGAGCCAAAACCTAACAAACAAAACCAAGGTCAAAAATAAATAATGACAATAAATCTCCAACATAACCTAACTTCACCAAAAATTTTCCAAACAACCAAACCAATCATATAACAAATTTTCCAACACTTACAATCTCACTCATAAAATATGATAATGTCAAATTTAAGTGAATCAAACAAACTTTGATACTTTTCCAACTAAATTTTATTTTTTCTCTTTGGAACTCATTTTTTTCTTTTGATAAACTTTCACTTAGAACATTTGAACATTGAACAATTTTTTTTTTTTTAATTTTGCTCTTTTATTTTTCTATTGAAGTTCACTTTTTTCTTTTTTCTTGAACTTCTTTATTTATTTTATCATGATTTAATTTTTCAAGAAAATTCAACTTTCAAACTCATCAAAAATAAACCACAATCAAGAACAAATTAAATTCTCAATACCCACCCACATTGTGCAAAATATAAGCACACTACGAACTCCCTCACCTCATTCACTAATAGCTCCCCCAAGCCAAGCTTGGGACTAGTGACCAATGGGGAAAAATTAGGCTTGTAATGTGGCTAAACAACAACGAAAAGTCAAGGTAACAACATGGATAGCAAGAAGGGAACAACTGTATCTAAATTATCTAAAGGGTACCTAAAAGAACAAATGTCTTCATCCTCCTCAATCTGCATAATATGAGCCATACAGACATTACTCAAAGTTGCAAACCAATACTCAACTTCATTGACATAATGGGAACTATCACACAATTCCTAACCAAATTAACTAGTCAAGCACCAAATCAACAAATAGTTGCACAAAAGTGACTCATATTAAGGCATCAAAGCAATTAAACAAAAAATCATGGCTAACCTATCCACAAATATTCATCATCATATACCAAGAATCAAAACATTTTCAAGTATGGGGCACAAGGAAGCATGATTTATCATTCATTGGATCTTATTTTTGTATTTTTTTCAATTTTCAAATTTTATTTTTTGTATTTTTTTCATTTGTTTGAAGGCAATAAAATCTACACTAGAAAGCAATACAAGCTATACTAAACACACCAAAAATCAAAAAGAGAGAGAAAAGAGATAAGATACCTTAACCAAAAATCTCCCCTAAGCCAAAATCAGACAATGTCCTCATTGGCTCGGTAATTAGCCGTAGCATGGCTTATCATCACCATCCTTATCCATCGTCCCAAATCCTCCACCACTACCACCTACACCAAAAGAACTCCCACCAAAGTAGTTAGGGTTAACATTATCCCCCGTCCCACCAAAAGGAAATTCTCGGTCGTAGCCAGAGAATGAGGAGTAGTCTATATAAATAACACGGGAGTCGGGATCCACACATCTCTGGGGTGGTGGCTGAAACCAATCAGGGTAAAGGGTCTTAGCAGGGATAGCATCACAACGAGCATAGTTGTCGTACATCAGAAAAAGTCCTTTACCCCACCACATAACCTACCCTCTTATCAAGGGAGCAACCTAACCTCCTAATGTCTCCCACATGTGTCCTAAGCTCCCCCTAGGTCTCTTCTATCCTACTTATAGCCTGACCTATACTCTGTAGGTCCCAAATATTCTTGGGGTCCGGCATAGGCTGGTGAGGGGGTGGTTGAGGCACACGTGGTGCTGGCTTAGGGACATGCTTCTGGGGCTGTAGTAGGGCCCAAGCAAGTAGAAGGTCATAGGTGTAAGACTGCTGCCCAGGAGGAAAGCCGGTCAAGTCTGGGTCAGGAAGAGTGAAAACGGGTATATAGTCCTTCCCTACCTTCACGTGCCACTCTAGGACCTGGCGATGGTTAGGCTTAACCCAGTTTTGGTGCTGGTAGTAAGGCAAGTTCAAATAAGTGCACCCCCCCTCCAACAGTTAAGATTAACTTAGCATCCAAAAATGAGCTCTTTAATTGCCCAATAAGCTTTATACTCTAATTCCACCAGGAGGTGACATACTTTCCCGTACACAAGTCTGTAAGGGGGAAGTACCAATAAGGGTCTTAAATGCGGTACTATATGCCCATAGTGTGTCATCCAACTGATCACTCCAACCTTCCTAGACTTCGCTACCACCTTCTCTAGAATAGCTTTAATCTCACGGTTAGAAACCTCAACTTCCGCTCATGAAAAAGAGATCCTCCATCAGTAATAACAGCTCGAGTAACACCAAATCAAGGACAAATTGGTTTTTTGAAAAGCTTATGGACCACCTTAGCATCATTTGTAGGTGAGGCAATTGCTTCAACCCACATGGATACATAATCAATGGCGACAAGGATAAAGCAATTACCTTTTGAAGAGGCAAAAGGTCCCATATAATCTACCCTCAAAACATAAAAATCTCAACTTCCAAATTACCAGTTTGAGGCATCTCATGTCATCTCGAGATGTTGCCAGTCCTCTGGCAAGAGTCACAAGCTTGATCAAAGGAGTGAGTATCCTTGAACATGGTAGACAAAAAGAAACCCGACTCATTGATCTTTGCAACTGTCTTAGTAGGACCATGATGTCCACCATAGGGGTGAGTTGTGGCATCTAGTAAGAACACCATGAACTTCCCATTCGGAAACACACCTGCAAAAAAGTCCATCTTCACACTCACGAAACAAAAAGGATCATCCCAAAAATAATGTTTAACATCATAGAGGAACCTCTTTTTTTGTTGGTAGGACAAATCTAGAGGTAGGGTGCCGCCAACCTGTTGGGTTTTGTGATGTCCAACACCACGTGGAAGGAAACCCTCCCAAAATACGCACACAAATTAAAGTAACTAAGAATGTATGAAAACCATAATCACATGATTAACAAGAAGAGAGAGAAAGAACCATTACCCTTGAAGCGTGCTTAGCTCTCACTTAGAGCTAGACTTGAAAGCATTGAGTCCCGCAAATGTGCGAACCTCCAACGGCTAACACCCTCGCTACCAAACCGAGCCGGCCCCTACCCCGAAGCTTTGTCTGGGCTAGACCAAAAATAACTTAGAGTTATTAGAAAAAAGATTATCTCTTCTTAAAGATCCTTTAAAGTTCACCAACTCAAGTGAAAATCCCAATACCCCATGATGGGTATTTATAGAGAAATCTCCTTAAGAATTCCCGTCATCATTCAATGTGGGATAGTTGGTAAAGTCAGAAAAACATGAATTAATTTAATTTTAAATTAAATTAAAAGTCATGAAATAATAATCAAATGACAAGTGTAATCACATAAAGAGGGAGTAGGTAAGGACCACAAACCTATCCTTGGAGGGCAAGCATAAACCCACCAACCCCATGTTCATGGCACACTTGGTCAACGCAAAGAAGACCAACCTCAACCCTTAGGCTCCAAGGCACGCCTAAATGTAGCCTTTTCCTTGGTTAGGCCCGCTACCATGCCGCAATTTTATTACGATATATTATTTGATTATTTTTCTCATCTTCGTCGATTCCTATAATTGACTCGACGCTTGACGCTCGTTTTTTACGCTCTAAGCTCGTAATTCGACGTCTTTGTTCGTAAAACTCTATTGACTCATTTAATCCTTCGGATTAATTCGTCGTTTTGGTTCGGTTTCTTGACTGGGTGTGAAAAGAAGGGTTCAGTCAAGATTAAGCTGTAATATTAATTATTCATTAATATTACTGATCGGAAGCGGCCTCCAGCTAGGCATTCCGATCACTTGACCTCACTGAATAATTAGCTTCCTAATTAATTCCGAACCCTCTAGCGAAATAATACACTTGTTCGAAGGACACTATTCCTTTCAATCTCTCATTTTTCCTTCCGTACAAGTGTGCTAATTCCCATTTCCTATATCACATTAATGTCCCTTCATGAACTATAAGGTAAGATTCTTCGTCATCCTTATTACGTCCAGAAATGTTTCTCGATTTCCGAGTTTGATTGTCAATAAGCAGATGATTTCTAAAATCCATCTGAGCACGACCATGCATTTTCACAGTCTCGTTCTTCGAGAAGCCTTGTTAACAACAAAGGCATGTTACCTATTGTTAATAGGGCGACATTCCCAGTCTTGCATTGTTAGCTTCCCTTATTGAGAGGACCTAGCTGCCCAACTGTTGCCTTTATAATCCCATTTTACGGCAGACGTTTGACAACATCAAAACGGACTAATACTCAAACAAGAGAACTAACAACACTCATGGTCGAGGACAGAGGTTCCGATAGCCATAATGAGCGATGTACTTATGATGATTGTCAAATCACCTAAAGTATTCTCATAAGTCGGTCTGGTACAGTTCCAAACCAATACGTGCAAATGAGTTATGATAATTGTTTAGGGTAAAAATTACCCTAGACACGTGGCCCAATGTGGGCTTGACACGTGTCACCTCCCTATAGCACCATAGGCATCCAACCAATGGATGCCACATCGCATTTTACCCCCAATAGGGGAGCAGATTTTCATCTGCTATAAATAGAGGAATCTACCTCATTTATTGGCATTCATAAATACACACACAAAACCCAAGCAATATTAATTGCGGAATCTCCCGAAATCCGAGAGAACAACTAGTTTACTTTCCGCACGTAATCTCATCCGGAATCATACTAACTTGACCTTCAGAGGCGGAACTCCACCCAACCGGAGTTTCGTGGTTTTGCAGGTACAGAAGTCAGGCGTGCATTCCCGCTACTGTAACTCTCCCGTAGGACACCTCAAAAAACCCCGAAACATTTGGCGCCGTCTATGGGGAGAGTACCACTAAAATGACACCTGAAAATGTACCGATTGTAAAGGGCAGCCGGCCCACGGCTGACCCTGAGGTCCATACGGACCACGAAAGTGGAAGCGGTGACGACTACAATGTCGAAACCTATATAGCCCCAGACGGGTCATTCCGTTCTAGGCGCACCCGTTCCAAAGAAAGGAAGGAACAGGACCAAGACAAAGCTTACCCCAAAAACCCAGGCGGCAAGCACAATGGTCAACCTCAGGCGGCGGAGGGGGCTGCCTTCGTCACCAGGGACAAATTCATGAACCTCATGACTAGTTTCAAACGGGAAATCAAGGACATTATCAAAAAGTCCGCTGGCTTCAGCAAGAGCCAGTCGGCAAAGAAGGCTTCCGTGAAGAAGCCAATTAAAGACCGAGTGCCTACTCCCTACCTTAAACCTAAGGGGGCGGATAGGCCCCTGATCGATCATTCAAAAATTCGTTTCCCTGAATCAGGGCAGCGAAAGGCCATCCGGCACATACAACCGGATGGGTCCAAGAAGACCTTCTCTGATGCCCAGTTGTTAATCCAGGAGAAGAGAAGTCAGAGCATGTCTTAGTCGGCTTCTACGTCGACCTACCTAGACAGTTTCCACAATTCTTCAATTAAACATTCAGAAACCCACCCAAGGAGCCAGTCACACGGCACGTCCGTCCGTACTGCTCCTCATGTGATCCATCAGGTCCCATATGTGCCCCAACAACCATATGGAACCGAATCACCCTACATGCAGCTGTCTCCCTTTGGGGGAATGGCGGCAAACACCGTCAAGCCCATGGACTGGCAGCTCCAGCTGCTAAACTTAGGGGAACAACATTCGGCTTTCTCCCGGGAGATAACCGAGGCGACATAGTTGGCCAAGGTTAAGAACGTGTTGGTAGGTACCTACGACGGTACCACCAACCCGTAAGACCACCTGATGGCCTATACCAACCTCATGTACCTACAGGGGTTGGATGACGGTTCTTGGTGTCGATGCTTCCCAGCAACGCTGAAGGGCATAGCCCAACGGTGGTTCGGCAACCTACCAGCTAGGTGCATCAACAACTTTAAGACTCTTGCATATCTGATGTGTCCAACTTCTCCATGAACATTCCTTCCAAGAAGAAAAGTCTCTATCTAGGGGCTATCCGGCAGGGAGACAAGTAGGGACTTCGGTCCTATGTCAGGCGGTTCAATCTGATGAGAATTCAGATACAAGGACTGTCTGACGAAGTTGCGTACACAAACTTCTTCAGGGGTCTGAATGATGGGTCGACATTCAAGTTTGACCTAGTCCGCAAGAGAGTTGCTACCCTCCAAGAGGCGCTAATACAAGCAACGGAACTCTATGCCGTCAAGCACTTGTCAGAACCCAGGCGGTCTGACGTAAAAGAGAGCTAGTTCTAGCAGCTGGCCAGAAAAGAAGAGAAGAAAAGAAAAGAAGTTTGGGTAGCTGACCGCCCAGGTCACTCATCCCAGAAGAAGCAAAAGAAGTTGGAACCGTAGGTTCCCAAGTACGAGTTCAACAAGGACTGCTCCTCCATCCTCATGGAGATAAAAAACCGGTTGACCATTGAGAAGCTGGCTCCTTTGAAGAGCGCTGTCAAAAATCGGGACAAGAGCAAGTATTGTCAATTCCATGAGGACATTAGCCATGACACCAATAGTTGCAACAACCTCAAGCAACTACTAGACCATTTGGCTGATGAGGGAGCTTTGATGTCCTACTTGACGAGGTCCAAGGGTAACCCCAAAAACGGTGGACATTCGTCAAAGAAGTCGGTTGTAAGCTCAGACATTGATGAGGAGAAAATCTACACCATTATAGGCAGCTTCGCTAGCGGTGGTCCCACTATCCGGGGTGCCAAGGACAACATCAGAAAGTTGTCCACCTCAGAGGACGAGGGTTAGGCGTCGAAAGACGTCTTCCCAGAGGTCTTCATCTCTGAGAAGGACAGGGGTACGGTCAGGCGGCCCCACGATGACTCTATCGTAATCGAATGTAAAGTTGCCAATCAACGAGTTGGCCTGATCTTAATCGATACCGGGAGCTCGTCTGACCTGATAAGCTATCGCTGCTTGGCGAAGCTAAAATACAAACCTAGCATTATGCACAAAGCTCCCCACCCCCTAGTCGGCTTTGGAGGTGGGGTAGTGCATCCTGTGGGTAGGATTGACCTACCCATTCAGTTGGGAGGAAAAGGGGAAGGACGACACATGGTCGTCAAGTTTCTGGTAGTCGAGGAATTGACTACCTATAACCTCATATTGGGACGTCTGACCCTCAACGAGTCCAAGGCGATAATCATCCCCTCTCTCATGCTGATAAAATTCGAGAGGAATGATGGGTCAGTATGCTCCCTAAACGAGGACCAAAAGGCGGCTAGAGAGTGTTATCTCTCAGACGTTAAGCTGACTGCCTATGCAGCCGGCCCCAGCGAGAAACCTACTGACCTCGATGACAAAGACGCCGGGCCTGCCCCTAAGGCAGGCGGTACAAAGAGAAAGGCGGACCGACTGGCCCCCGCCAGAAAAATGAAATACCAATCACCAACCGGGGAAAGGCCGAATGACTCCCGATCCTAGCCGGCCAGTGAGAGCCTCGATGTCGTCCTAGACGACAGCCGTCCTGACAAAACAATTAAGGTTGGAACGGTTGCTTTTGAAATGTTGGGGGAAGACTTGCTCCAACATTTGAGAGAGTTCAAAGACCTCTTCGCTTTTGAAGTGGAGGAGAGGCCAGGTGTTAGCCTGGACCTAGCTGTCCATAAGCTAGTCGTTGATCCCAAAATAAAGCCTGTTAGGCAAAAGAAGAGGGATCATGGCGAGGAGAGGTCTCAGGCGGCAGCCGCCGAGGTCAAAAAGCTCCTCGACACTGGGTTCATTCGGAAATGCTATTATCCAGATTGGGTATCCAATGTTGTCCTTGTCAAAAAACCGAATGGTACCTAGCGGATGTGTGTAGATTACACAGACCTGAACAGGGCATGTCCAAAGGATAGCTACCCGCTTCCTAAGATAGACAGTCTGGTTGACTTTACAGCCGGCCATGCCCTGATGATCTTCATGGATGCCTACTCAAGCATCCATCAAATTCCCCTATGGAAGAAGGATCAGGAGAAGACGACCTTCGTCACTGATTAGGGGTTGTACTGCTACACGGTGATGTCGTTTGGGTTGAAGAATGCGCCTGCTACTTTCCAACGAATGATCAACACGGTTTTCAAATGTAGAGGCGTATATAGAGGACATGATAGTCAAATCCAAACTTCAGGCGGATCACCTAGTCGACCTTCGAGAAACCTTCACCACACTCAGGCGGCACAAGGTCATGCTTAATCCCAAGAAGTGTGTTTTTGGTGTTTAGGAAGATTCCTCAGCCGGTCAGGTGACAAGTGCATTTACTTCTTCCAGGTAATCAGGAAGAGGTCCAGATTTGAATGGGGAGAAGAGGCTGAGGCGGCATTTCAATGGTTAAAACAACACTTGCACTCGTTGCCAAGACTAGTGAGCCCCCTGCCCAAGGAGGTTCTTTACATGTACTTAGCCGTCTCAGATCACTCCCTCAGTGCTGTTCTCCTCGCTCCCGGTGTATTTCATCAGCCATATACTCAGAAACACTAAGCACCGGTACCCAACGATTGAAAATTTGTGGCTGGCCCTCTACAAGGCAGTCAAGCAGTTGAAGCTATACTTCTTGGCCCATCCGGTGACTGTCTATACTGATCAGCCACTCAAGCGTCCAATGACTACTCTGGAATCATCCGGCCGAATGATCTAGTGGGTTGTTGAAATTCAAAGCCTGGAGATAACTTTTGAACCTAGGCGGGCAGTGAAAGGTCAGGTGTTTGCTGACTTAATTGTCGAAATGACTAGGCCGGCTCAGCTGGAAGACGCCGACCAGGTTTGGAAGTTATTTGTAGACGGGAGCTCTACGGTAAATGGCTATGGTGCAGGCGTAATTTGGAAATCTTCGGAAGGTGAGACATACGAATATGCACTACGGTTCAAATTCCAAGCTTCAAATAATGAAGCTTAGTATGAGGCCCTGCTAGCCGGTATGCGCATGTGTAAGGCGGCAGGGGCAAGAAAAGTTGACGCCTGCTTGGACTCTCAATTGATTGTTAGCCAATTCAATGGTGACTACAAAGCCACCCATCCGGTAATGGTCAAATACCTGTAGGCGGTCAAATATGAGGCGAGGACTTTTGACGAGTTCTATCTATGTCAAGTGCTCAGGTCCGAGAACAATAAGGCAGATGCTTTGTCCAAACTGGCCTCATCCGCCACCTGTGATACGCCTAGGTCTGTCTTCTAGGAAGTCATGGAAAAAAGAAGAATTGAACATGATCCCATTGGAATCCTTGACCGAAGCTCCACCTGGATGGACCCCATCCGAGATTATTTGGTGGACAACACTCTGCCGGATGCCTCATCAGAAGCGACAGCGCTTAAAAAGCGAGCTCTAAGCTTTGAAATGTTCAAGGGGGAACTCTTTAGGAAGTGTTACTTCTAGCCGTTACTGAAGTGCGTTACCCAAGAAAAAGGAAAAGAGGTGCTAGAGGATTTACATGCGGGGTTTTGTGCTGCACATATAGGCGGCAGGACTCCGGCAAAGAGAGCCAGACGGGAAGGCTATTTTAGGCCTATTCTTGAGGAAGAACGCCATGGATTTAGTGAAGAAGTGCGACAAGTGTCAGAAGTTTGGCCGGCTCATACACCGTCCGCCAACAGATCTGACAGCTATCTACAGCCCGGTTCCCTTTGCAAAATGTGGCATGGACATCTTAGGCCCTTATACGTCCGCCTCAGGCGGCAGAAAATATATTCTGGTGGCTGTAGATTACTTCACTAAGTGGGTTGAGGCTGAGGCGGTCAAAGGCATCAAGACAAAGGACGTCATCTCCTTCATTTAGAGGAACATCATCACCCGGTTTGGAGTGCCTATGTCTATGATTTTTGACAACGGTCCTCAGTTTGAAACGCCTTCCCTCAAGGATTAGTTGGGTGATAAGAGGATCTCACATTGTTTTGCGTCTGTTGGCCGACCCCAAGCAAACGGTCAAGTTGAAGCCTTCAACAAACTCATCTCAAACGGCATAAAAAAGAAGATTGAAAGATCCGGTGTTCTTTGGGCGGATGAGATACCTCACGTCCTTTGGGCCATCAGAACAACTGAAAAGGGGGCAACCGGTGACACCTCGTTTCTCATGACATACGGCACTGAAGCGGTTTTTCCAATTGAACTCTATGAGCCAACACTCCGAGTCATGCTCTTTGACGAAAAAGCTAACTGGGAGGCCATGCGCCTAGCATTGGATTGACTTCCAGAGCGCAGGGGCAACGCCACCTTACGTAATGAGATATACCGTCTGAGAATAACGAGGGCTTACAACAAGAGAGTACACAAGCGGCCTCTCAAAGTTGGGGACTTTGTGCTACGAAAAATGGAAGCCACCGGCAGGGCAAATGAGCAAGGGAAGCTGACACCAAATTAGGAAGGCCCCTACCGGATTTGTGACGAAGTCAGAGGCGTCACCTACCCCCTGGAAACCCCAGACGGTAGAAAGCTACCCAGAACCTGGAATGTAGATAACTTAAAAAAGTACTACTTCTAGGGAAATATCATTTTTTGTAAATAAAATAAATGAATGAGAGAAATACTTTATTTTAATTTCTTTTTGTATGCCAAAGTCTCAATGTGAACGACACATCCGGGCATTTTCTAAAACCTACTTATGCAATGCACAACCAGGCATCCGTTTGCCCAAACTAAAAGCGAAATGCTAAGTACCTAACTTAGCCGTTTAAAGGCACCGAGCCAACATATTTAAACTGTCTGCTCCACCCATGAGCAGGCATCCGGCAACGCCCTTCCGGGTGAATTTGTCGAAGAGAACATCTCCCTTTCGGGTGGTACATTGTTCTAAGCGTAAAAAACTCGGATAGTGTTAACCGCCTTCGTTAAGTTTATGGCCATACGATTGACCTATTGCAAACGAGATAGCCGGTTATTACACCAAGGCAATACAGACGGCAGATTAAAATCTTGTTGGGCAGACGGCTGTTGCTAAAAAGCAAACCAGCCAGCAACCGCGCCCATTAGTCGACCCCAGCCGGTGAGACTACATTTCAAGTCAGTTCAGGCGGTAAGGCAGAATTCTGTCACCAGCCGGCCCTGACTCCATGTAAAAGTAGTCGCATAAACCCCCGGTTTCGTTCTATTACTCTAGCACAACTTAAGCGGCAATAGGCGTCTTAGCATGTGCCTAATCTATAACCGCCTGACCTAAACCTGTTAACTATTGGTCTGAGTAAGTATGGGCGGCTATTTGCTTAGTGTTTGCACTAAACAACCACCCACCCAGGGGCAGGCATAGTCAACACATCCGGCAATATTAGGTATTTCAAAAAAAAAAAAAAAAGAGAACAAGTATCGCAAAGAAAACCGACTCAGTCGGCATATATATACATAAATTTCAAATTTGTTCAATTGTTAGCCGCACCCCTGTCCGGTAAAAGATACAATGAAAACACACGGCACGCAGGCCGGAGAAATTAAAAGACAAAAAGCTTAGGGTTGAGGCGGAGGCAGAACCGGGTCCTGCGAGGCGGCTTCTGAAGCAAAAGGGACTATCTCTTCTTGATTCTAGTCCTGACTCTCTCCCCCTTATGAGTCGATCTCTTCCTGCATGGCCTCGATCTGCTTCTGGACCCACTCCTCATAAGGTTCTGGAGCCGACTGCTTCAATTCCTCGGCCTCAATGGCAAGATCAGCGAGGAGACGCAGACGGTATTTATAGGAAAGCTCCCAGACGGTATACTCCGTGTCCGGATGAACCAGGGATCAAGCCTTTTGCATTCGAGTGACGCAGTCTTGCTCATTCTCTTCAATGAGCCGACTCTGTTCAGCCTCCAGCGTAGATTTGAAGTTGTCGCTGGCCTTGGCCGCCTCATTCTTCAAGCGGACGTTGTCAGCGAGGAGAGGTTTATTCTCCTTCTTTGCCAACTCCAGAAGTTTGGAAGAGTCGGTCACCTTCTTCAACTCCGCCTCAGCATTCTCTTTAGTCGCCTGGATGTTGAAGATCTTGGTATGGGCCTCATTGAGAGATTTCTAGATGGTTTTGATGGAGTCCGCCTGTTGCATGATTATGCTTTTAGTTATTAATTAGCATCTAATGCATTATTGACATTTTATCTCTTTTGCCACGACATCTAAGGACTCCTTATTAATATCGTTGAGCTTAACCAAGACAACTTGTATACCTAGTATACCTTATGTTCCTAGGGAAGTAGTTATGCCTCGCTTTGGCGTAGCCCATCACATACGCGCACTAGTTCGGTAAGTGTTGTTCTTAGAACGACAAATTTTAGCTCAATATTATTAAGGGACCTAGGGTTTCTATGTTGGTTTGATTTAAGTGAACTTAACTAATCGTCAAAACATATGAAATCCTAGACATGCTTCTAACATTCATATATAACAATAATATATGTCAAGCATAAATTAATGCATTTGGCAACTAGCATGACCCCTTGAAATCTTCAAATATTCAAGGGTCTTCATCTTGGCTCGTCTTCATCGAAACGCCGTCTTGAGACATCTTTGCTAAAATAAAATAACTAGCTACTAAGAATAAGATTAATCTAAAGTACAAAAATACTTAACGGTATTCCGTATTTAGATTTACAAAAATACATAACGGAACACAGTCCGTATTTTCTATCCTAGTTGGGTCCTACTAGTTGTCTTTTTCAATAACCTGTTTTGAAAACAATCTTTCATTCACCTATTCACTATTTGTGAATGGCCCATGCATTTTACGAAATACACAATTAAACAAGCAAAACTAGTAACTAACTTAGGTGGTTAATCCGATTAACGCGACTAATTAAAACTAGTCAAAGTTGTTTTATCCATTATTTCTAAAAGCAAATTTCTCAAGTAATCAACTAAGCTCCCACTAAATTCCGCATCCATACATCAATCCGATTAATTAAGTTGGCTTAAACCATAATTTGTCAAAATAAATTTTTTTGCAAAAGTCAGAAAAATCGATGTCTAACCTCGTTAAAATAATTACATAAATTATTTAAAACGGCAAAATTTTCGCAAAATTACATAGCTCAAAATTAAGAAAAATAGCCCACACAAGTGCTTGGTGGGTGCGCACCATGGCTGCTAGGCAGCCCATGCCTTGTGCTATGGTGCGTGGTGCTAGCATGTAGTGCCCAGCACAGAAAGCCACGCTGCTAGCACCAGCGGCCTACCTAGCATGCTAATTCTGCTGGCTAGCATGTTGGCGCCTGCCAACAAGTGGTGCGGTGGGCTGGTGCTTGCTTCCATGCTGCCCAGCAGCATCCCCTCGCAAGCCAGCTCCCAGCCACTGCCCCATGCATATCAGCCCCTAGCAACCCTTGTAGGGTTTTGTAGTGACCCACACTATGCGGAAAGAAACCCGCCAAGACCCGCCCCCATATTAAATGCAATTAACAAGCAAAACATAATTGGTTTGAGGAGAGCTTCAAGTTGTTTCTTGGCAAAGTGAGAACCACCATCACTAATAAGAACTCTTGGAACCCCGAATCTTGGGAAGATGATCTTTTTTAGAAGCTTGAGCACAACCTTGTGATCATTGGTGGGCGAGGGTATAGCTTCAATCCACTTGGTCACATAGTCCACCGCCACCAAAATATAGAGATTGCCACAAGAGGAAACAAAAGGCCCCATAAAGTCGACCCCCCATACATTAAAGGGTTCAACCTCCAAAATATTTGTTGAGGCATTTCATCACGCTTGGTTATGCCCCCACTCCTTTGGCACTTATCAGATCTAGCAATGAATTTGTGGGCATCCTTGTGCATTGTTGCCCACCAAAGAAGTGATTGAGAAATCTTGACCGCGGTCTTTTCTACTCCTCCATGCCCACCACATGGCAATGAGTGACCATGCTCAAGCACCCCTTCGATCTCATGATCCGGAACACATTTTCTGAAAAGCCCATCTCCATATTGCTTGAATAAAAATACCTCCTCACTTCCTTGAAAAACTTTTTCTTTTGTTAAGAGGAGAATTCCGGGGGAACGACACCACATTCTAGGTAATTGGCAATGTCCGCATACCAAGGGCTTGATGTTGATGCAATAGCCATAAGGGTCTCAAAACCCACTTCTTCATTGATAGGCACATCTTCTTTAGTCTCAAAAGGAAGTCTAGATAGATGATCCGCCACATAATTTTCTACTCCCTTTTTGTCTCTCATCTCCATGTCAAAGTCTTGGAGAGAAAGAACCCAACGAATGAGACGCGGTTTTTCTTCCTTTTTGGTCATAAGGTAGCGGACCGCTATGTGATCCGTGTAGACTATCACCTTTGAGCATATGAGGTAACACCGGAACTTATCCATGGCAAAGACAACCGCTAGCATTTCCTTTTCCGTTGTGGTATAATTCCTTTGAGCTTCATCAAGAGTCCTACTTTCATAGTAGATGACATAGGGTCGCCCTTCTTTCTTTTGTCCAAGCACGACACCTATTGCAAGATCACTAGCATTGCATATTAGCTCAAAAGGAAAGCTCCAATCCGGAGCTTACACAACGGGAGAGGAGATGAGGGCTTCCTTGAGCTTTTGAAACGCCTCAAGGCAAGCCTCATCAAAGCTAAATACAACATCCTTTTTGAGCAATTCGGTCAAAGGTTTGGCGATTGATGAAATTTTTTTTGATAAACCTCCGGTAAAAACTGGCATGCCCTAGAAAGGCTCTTACTCCCGTAACGGAAGTAGGAGGGGGAAACTTGGCAATCACCGAAACCTTTACCGAATCAACTTCTATGCCTCTTTTTGATACTTAATGGCCTAGGACTATTCCCTCCTCGACTATAAAGTGGCATTTCTCCCAATTCAAAACCAAGCTCGTCTCTTGACACCTTTTCAAAACTTTCTCAAGATTGTAAAGGCATGTGTCAAAAGACGAGCCACTAACACTAAAGTCATCCATAAAAACCTCAATCTCATTTTCAATCATTTCAGAAAAGATGGAAGTTATGCACCGCTAGAAAGTCGATGGGGCATTGCATAGGCCGAAGGGCATCCTTCGGTATGCAAGTGTCCCATATGGACGTGTAAAAGTTGTTTTCTCTTGGTCACTTGGATGGATAGGGATTTGGAAAAATCCGGAGTAACCATCCAAGAAACAAAAGAAAGCATGGTGAGAGAGTCTTTCCAACATTTGGTCCATAAAAGGGAGAGGAAAATGGTCTTTCTTAGTGTTTTTGTTCAACTTCTTATAATCAATGCACATCCTCCACCCGCTCACCGTCCGGGTGGAGATTTCCTCTCCTCCTTCTCCCTTGACAATGGTCACTCCACCCTTTTTTGGAACCACGTGAACCGGGCTAACCCACTTGCTATCGGAGATAGCATAGATGATGCCCGCTTCATGCAATTTCAAGATTTCCTTTTTGACAATCTCTTGGAGGTTGGGGTTCAACCTCCTTTGAGGTTCAATGGAGGTGGATTGATCATCCTCAAGGTGAATACGATGCATGCACAGAGAAGGGCTAATACACTTAATATCATCAATGCTATACCCAATCAGATTTCTATATTTTCTCAAAAAAACAAGCAAGTTTTCCAAATCAAGACCATCAAGGGAAGCATTGACAATAATAGGGTATTCCCCTTCAATTCCAAGATAAGCATATTTCAAAGAAGGGGGAAGGGGTTGTAGTTCTACCTTGGGAGGAGGCTTAGGACTCTCCTCAAATTTTTCCTCTTCAAGTTCTAGCTCTTCATACTTAGAATCACTTGCCTCCTCCTCTTTGGCTTCTTCAACGGCCATGGCAAACTCTTTTGCTTCTTGGGAGAAGTACTCTGCCTCACATGTGAGAGCTTCAACCATTGGATCTTGAGGACTCATCACCACTCTTCCCAAACGATCAAGCTCTTCATTGACAACATCATCCCTATAGCACTTCTCAACCATGGGGGTTTTGAGTAGCTTAGAGAATTCAAAGAAAATTTTATCATCGGCTACCTCACATGTAATGGTATTGTTCTTGCAATTGATCACCGCCCCCAAGGTTTTGAGAGCTTCACGACCCAAAATCAAAGGTGTATCCACATCTTCTTCCATATTCATCACTACAAAGTCACAAGGCACATAGATATGCCTAACTTGAATAGGGACATCTTCAAGCTCACCACAAGGTAGCTTCACCGAACAGTCGGCCAATTGAATGGTTTTCCTTGTGGGGATCATCTCAATGTTTAGCTTTTGAGCAATGGATAGAGGGATCAAACTAACACTTGCTCCAAGATCGGCTAAGGCACCCCTAGCTTCCATGTTCCCAATTTTTACCGGCAAGGTGAAACTCCCCGGATCCTTTTGCTTCTTGGGCATTTTGTGTTGAACAAGTGCACTCACTTGGTGGGGAAGAGTAATAAGCTCATCATTAAGCTTCCTATTGTTGGTGAGAATATCCTTCAAGAACTTAGAGTATGAAGGCATTTGTGTGACTACCTCAATGAAAGGGAGGTTTATGTGCAAGTTCTTCATCACACTTAGGAACTTTGCAAATTTGTCATTCAACTTCCACTCCGCAAGCTAACCGGGAAAATGAACCGGTCCATCAAGATTTCTAGCCTCACTAGAAGATGAGGATGTCACCACATCCTTGGGCTTCTTTTTCTCCATACTCCTCTCTTTCTCATCATTCTTCTTCTCTCCTACTTCCTCTTCTTCCCCCATAACCTCTTCTTCTCCCTTCTTTTCTTGACTAACTCCCTCCTTAGGACCCTCATAAGATGCACCCGATCTCAAGGTGATTGCTTTGCAAGAGTCGGGTTTCACAAAGTTGGAAGGATTAGTTTATGGTTTCCCGGGTAGAGTAGAAGATGGGTTGAAAGGAACCCTCTCGGCCAATTGAGTTAGTTGTGAATCAACCATCTTGTTATGGGCCTTGACTTCTTGCATTTGTTGGTTCATGGCTTGAAGTTGTTGAAGAATTTGGGTTTGAGTAGAATCGGGTTGAGACCCTTGCTCTTGGCTTCTTTGAGATGCTTGATTTTGATTTTGGTATTGGTGTTGGTTATTTTGTTGATGGTTCTTTTGACAGTTTCCTCTTGGGTTTTGGTTTTGATATTGGTTTAGGTATTGGTGACTTTGGTAGGGAGGAGGATTTTTATTTTGGTAGTTGAAATTGTATGGTTGCTGAGCTTGTTGGTTCCATTGTTGAGGTTGATTTGCAAATCCGGGTGGTGGTTGCCTCCAAGCCATTCCACCGCCGCTTCCCCTAAATCCATCTTGCCTTGTGTTGTAGGCCGCTACATGTTCCGGGCTCAAACCTCCACAATAAGATGTATCGTGGTTTGTGCGACCACAATTTTGGCTAGAGAAAGAGTTAACTTGGGATGAACTTGAACCGCTAGCAACACTTGTATTCAACTTGGCAAGCCCTTTTGTCAACATCTCAATTTGATGTTGTAATTGGTCCACTTTTTCCAGCTCATACTTTCCACCCTTGTTAGGTGCATTCCTCCTTCTACCTCCCCAAGAATTCTTCACCACTTCTTCAATTGTTGCCTCAACTTAGTTTTGAGGGATTTTGATCAATTGTCCACCCGCTCCCGCATCCAAGTTGGCTCTAGACAGGCTCCAAACCATCTTAGAAGAACCTCATTAGCAAACTTTGATTGTATTCGTGATGAGAACATGCTTGCACCAACTCCTTGAACCTCTTCCAAGCCTCACTAAGCCTTTCATCCGCTTTTTTCTCAAAGGATGCAATCTTCCTTCTCATTTCGGCGGTTTTCTCTTCGGAGATGAACCTTTTCAAAAATGCTTGGACAATTTCCCTCCACGTTGTGAGAGAATTAGGCTTGACTTGCTTGAGCCACTTCTTTGCTCTCCCCGCAAGAGATTGTCGGAATAGATGCATTCGGTTGTACTCTTGAGTCACTTGGTTGGTTTGTATCATGGCACAAAGCTCAAGAAAACGATCAAGATGCTCAATGGGGTCTTCACTTAGGGAACCCGAAAATTGCTCCTCTTGAACCATTCTTATATATTGAGGATGGATGGTGAAGTTGGTTTCCGTGGCAGGTAACAATTTCCACCGGCGAGCTCAAAATCCTCTAGATTACCGAACTTACAAAATAAAACATCCAATTGTTGGCCCGCCATGTCTTCGCCTAGGAAGTGTGAGGAACAACAATCACTCTCACTATCAAAGATAGCACCAAAACCTCTTCCTTCTTCTTGATAGAGTCTGCGGACTTGTCTCAAGGTGCTGTCGATTTTGTGATCAATGTTGCGAGTAGGAGGTCCTTGAGATCTTCTTTGCATTCACCAAAGCTAAGCAAACAATAAGCAATGACTAGCAAGTGGAGAAAGGACAATACAAAAAGCAACAAATCCACTAATAACACAATTTAAAAGTGCTAAAAAGGCCATGTCCCCGGCAACGGCGCCAAAATTTGATCGGGAGGTAATAGGTCGTTAGTTTAATACCTTAGATCAAAATTACAATTTATATTTCCTAACCTATCTCTATCAAAATTTCTATAGATAGTGATAAGTAAGGGTCGATTCCCAAGGAGACGGGGGTTTAGCAAAATTAAAATGATATCTAGGATAAATTGCTAAAAACAAAAAGGGTATTTAGAAATAGCTTTGAGGAATCCTATAGGCAAACTATCACTAATGAATCAAGTAGAACTAAAAAAAAGGGTAAGAGACAAGAAAAATCACTTCTTAAAGCAAGTAAAAGGATTGGATTAAAGTGATGACAATAGCAAAAGCACTAGGGAGAGGGGGATTCAATCATGAATAATCAATACTATTGAAAACCAATAAAGGGACCAATTCTTGGAATATAAACTCTACCTAAGATAGTTCATTCTCATGCAACTACTCAAACAAATTGATGAAATCATTCACACCTAGATTAAATCATTCTCATGCATTCAATCAAAGGCTAGGTTCTTGGGATTAGAGGTGCACACACTAACTCCAAGCATATTTTAGTTCAAATCACCAACTCAAGAATAAATCCCAATCAACAATCAATAGATAATCAAACACACATGATTTTCACCCCCTTCCCTAGCTAAAAATTTAAGCTAGGAAAGAGGAAATGGCCATAGAAACTATCATGAACATATATTCAATAACAACACAACTTAGCATGATTCTAACTTGAAGGTAAATGAAAGAAACTAATAAAGCTTGAATATTTATGAAGATAAACTCAAATAAGAACAATAACACCAAGGAAAACAAAACTAGCAATAAAAGTAAAGATTGATATTATAAAGATTGAAAGATTACCAAACCATCAAGTAGTAGCAACAATCTAGAGGAAAGCTTGAATATTTGATTACAAAGATTAAACCATGGAGGATGAGTGTTTTTCTTATTCAACTAGACCTAGATTTTTCTTTCTCTAAAATATGTTTTATGTCAATGGAATAGTGTCTCTAAAGATTCAAGCTAAGGGGTATTTATAGTCCTTTCATAAATGAGGGGTGATGGGCAAGGGAGAGGGCTCTCCAGTCCACATCCACGCCCTCTCCGAGCTGGGTAGGAGTTCGTCAAACATGCAAAGCCGCGCCCGCGGGCTTAAGTGCCACGCCCGCGGCCTTCTCGACGCGCCTGCGGCCAGCCATCTCCTAGGCATCTCCCGGATTGCTAGCATGGAAGCTTGATTTGCTGTCCGCGCCCGCGGCTACCTTCCCCGCGCTCGCAGCTGTCTGATGCTGCGCGCCCTCTCTACTCGGCATCTCCATAGCATCTCCACCCCTCTAGAAAGTCCTCTAGCAGCTCGTAATCCATCGAATGGTCAAAGAAACTCCCACGAGCACTAAGAACTGTCAAAACACACAAAAAGAAAGTGAAAGTAAAAGAAAAGACTAAATGGGACGGGGAAAACGAGAGGGAACCAAAGTGGCTCAAATCAAGATAAAAAGGGTTAGAAAAGGTGCAAGCAAGTGACAAATTCGAGGGAAATCTCCTAAGAAACGCGGTAAAACGGTGGCATAAATGCCACGCATCAGCCACATTTATATTTATAGCTATACACGATCGCATTTACAGATTTCTAATGCTCATCCCTATCTATCTAGAGCTAGACTTGGGGGCTTGAATCCACATCACTTTGCTTATCTAGCCTAAAGAGTCATCATATTTTGACTCTTCTCATATGTAAATCGTCACTACCTTTGCAGCCAAACCTTAGTATCACTTTCACATAATTTGTCACACCTACATAGCCATATCGTCCTTTCCTTAGAAATCCTTTGTCATGAAATCTTGTTTAAACACGCGTATACATCATCATCATTCAAGACAACATTCAGCAGATTCATCATCATTCGATAGCATCATCGCAAAATGTGCTTAGCTTCCTGACCTAAGTATATTTATCAAGACTCTTACAAAATGTACTTAGCTTCATGACCTAAGAGCATGAATAACACACAACATCATCATGGCATCCTTGTGCTGAACCTGTAAGCCGAAACATCGAGTCAGTAACATGCAATATCAAGTAAGGTCAAAACATCATTTGAATAACTAACTGGTTCCATATCATAAAGAAAAGAGTCTTGAGCCTGTCTATTGGTGGGTTTTGCGGTGTCCGACACCGCGTAGAAACAAAACCCGATAACCGGATCGCCTGCATAATAATTACAACATAAATAAAAGCGTGCAAAATAAACATAAACGTAAGATAAGAGAGAGAAGAGAGAGAAAGAATTCTCACCCTTGTAGCGTATATCGCTCCACCGTTGAGCTCAAACTTGAAAGCTTCAAGTTCCGCAAGTGTGAAAACCTCCAATGACTCACATCCTTGCTACCGAACCGTAACCGGTCCCTACGTCGAAGCTTAGTCGGGGCTAGACCAAAATAACTTAGGGTTTGCGAACAAAGGTTTTCTTGATTTTGGTGATCCCTTAGAGTTCACCAACTCAAGTGAAAATCCCAATACCCAATGATGGGTATTTATAGGGAAGTCTCCCCAAGAATTCCCATGATCTTTCAATGTGAGATAGTTGATAAAAAGAAAAAATAAGATTTAATTTAATTCCAAAATTTAATTTAAATGCCAAAACAATCACCGAACGACAACACCATCGATCAAAATATTGTTCAAAAGGCATGACAAAACTAGGATTAGTTTTAATTACATCTCAAAGAAAAAATAGTGCATGCAAGCATGACCGAAAAAAAAAAACAATTTCGTCGTCCAATTGTTCATGCACCAACTTTTGATAAGCTTCTCACTTGGTCCCTGAAAAGGCATACTAAAGTGAGTCATACTTGGTATCCAATACCTATGATAAGCTTAATTCACAAGTGTTTAGGAAGATACCTAAGGTAGTTGGAATGTTCCCCTCTTCCTTTAAGAGCATGCATTCTCTCTTGCAGTGGCCTAGCATGCCACAATGGAAGCATCTCATCTTTGCCTTGACCTTCTTGAACTCCTTCTTCTTAGCTCTCAAGGGGATTTTGGTCATTCCATAGGCGGTGGCTTGGGTAAGAAGTTGCACCACCTCCTTGAGGGAGTGTGTCTCCTTTCCCGCAGCTATATGCACTCTAAGTGCATCATATCCAGAGTGGAGTGAAGCAAGCAAGATATGCCCCGCCATCTCATCTTCCAATGGGATTCCGAGAAGCTACGTGTGTTTGAACATTCTAGTCATTCCAAGCACATGAGGTCGGAGGGGCATGTCGGGTCTCAATTTGGCATTGTAGACCTTTGTCCAAAGCCGACCCCTTTCCTTAGCAAGACATCCCACGTTTGGTGGCTTTATCCTCATGTTTAAGAGTGACCTAGTCAAGTCAAACATGAGTCCATCAAAGTTCTCATTGTCACTCTTGGTGACTCTTACATTGACAACGTCCTCAAGTGCTTTGAGGAACATGTCCGGGAGATAGGAGGTAAGACTTTCCTTCCAATCTTCCGTGATGGAATTTGCCATAAGTCGTGAGACTTTCTTGCAGCTGGAGGACCATTCTTCATGGGCCTCATCGGTCATGATTCCTTTAGAGTAGAAGCTTGGAATGGGAGTGTCTAGAGTGTACTCCGAGGAACAATTCCGGAGAGTTTTCTTGAGTTCCTCCTCCCATTCCTTGAAGTTGACCAAGTTTAAGGAAAAGGCCAACTTCTCGGGGAGTTCCGGGCACATATGGTTGTTGTTTGAGTTACTTGCAGACATTGTTCTACTATTGAAAGAACTTGAAATGAAAAACCATTCAAAAAATAAATAAGTTTAAATTTAAAACGTTCATGCATATTTTCAATCTTATTGAGCATTTTATTCACGCAATTATAAAATTGTCCCTTTTAGGCGAGAATAAAATGATTCCGAGATCCGAAAGATCAAGAAATGGTTAAGCATGCTTTGGCTTCTCTTAATCATTAAATATCTTAAGTTAAGCATTCCAATTGCTAATAGCTCCAAGCTACTCTCGGTTTGATAAAATGTCGCATCTAATGCATCTTTCACATTTTATCTCTTTTGCCACGACATCTAAGGACTCCTTACTGATATCGTTGAGTTTAACCAAGACAACTTGTATACCTAGTATACCTTACGTTCCTAGGGAAGTAGTGATGTCTCGCTTTGGCGTAGTCTATCACGTACGCGCATTAGTTCGGTAAGTGTTGTTCTTGAAACGACAAATTTTAGCTCAATATTATTAAGGGACCTAGGGTTTCTATGTTTGTTGATTTAAGTGAACTTAACTAATCGTCGCAACATATAGAAATCCTAGACATGCATCTAATATTCATATATAACAACAATATATAAAGCATAAAAATAGATGCATTTGGCAACTAGCATGACCCCTTGAAATCTTCAATTTCCATGGGTCTTCATCTTGGCTCGTCTTCATCGAAACGTCGTCTTGAGACATCTTGGCCAAAAAAAATAAACTAGCTAGAACGACTAAGATTAATCTAATAGTACAAAAATACTTAACGGTTCGCAGACCGTATTTAGATTTACAAAAATACATAATGGAACGCATTCCGTATTTTCTATCCTAGTCGGGCCCCAATAGTTGCCATTTTCAATAACCTGTTTTGAAAACAATCTTCCATTCATCCATTCACTATTTGTGAATGGCCCATGTAATTTTACGAAATACATAATTAAACACGCAAAACTAGTAACTAACTTAGGTGGTTAATCCGATTAACGCGCCTAATTAAAACTAGTCAAAGTTGTTTAATCAAGTATTTGTAAAAGCAAAATGCTCAAACAATTAATTAAGCTCCCACTAAATTTTTCATCCATATCTTCTTCCATATTCATCACTACAAAGTCACAAGGTACATAGATATGCCTAACTTGAATAGGGACATCTTCAAGCTCACCACAAGGTAGCTTCACCGAACAGTCGGCCAATTGAATGGTTTTCCTTGTGGGGATCATCTCAATGTTTAGCTTTTGAGCAATGGATAGAGGGATCAAACTAACACTTGCTCCAAGATCGGCTAAGGCACCCCTAGCTTCCATGTTCCCAATTTTTTCCGGCAAGGTGAAACTCCCCGGATCCTTTTGCTTCTTGGGCATTTTGTGTTGAACAAGTGCACTCACTTGGTGGGGAAGAGTAATAAGCTCATCATTAAGCTTCCTCTTGTTGGTGAGAATATCCTTCAAGAACTTAGAGTATGAAGGCATTTGTGTGACTACCTCAATGAAAGGGAGGTTTATGTGCAAGTTCTTCATCACACTTAGGAACTTTGCAAATTTGTCATTCAACTTCCACTCCGCAAGCTAACCGGGAAAATGAACCGGTCCATCAAGATTTCTAGCCTCACTAGAAGATGAGGATGTCACCACATCCTTGGGCTTCTTTTTCTCCATACTCCTCTCTTTCTCATCATTCTTCTTCTCTCCTACTTCCTCTTCTTCCCCCATAACCTCTTCTTCTCCCTTCTTTTCTTGACTAACTCCCTCCTTAGGACCCTCATAAGATGCACCCGATCTCAAGGTGATTGCTTTGCAAGAGTCGGGTTTCACAAAGTTGGAAGGATTAGTTTATGGTTTCCCGGGTAGAGTAGAAGATGGGTTGAAAGGAACCCTCTCGGCCAATTGAGTTAGTTGTGAATCAATCATCTTGTTATGGGCCTTGACTTCTTGCATTTGTTGGTTCATGGCTTGAAGTTGTTGAAGAATTTGGGTTTGAGTAGAATCGGGTTGAGACCCTTGCTCTTGGCTTCTTTGAGATGCTTGATTTTGATTTTGGTATTGGTGTTGGTTATTTTGTTGATGGTTCTTTTGACAGTTTCCTCTTGGGTTTTGGTTTTGATATTGGTTTAGGTATTGGTGACTTTGGTAGGGAGGAGGATTTTTATTTTGGTAGTTGAAATTGTATGGTTGCTGAGCTTGTTGGTTCCATTGTTGAGGTTGATTTGCAAATCCGGGTGGTGGTTGCCTCCAAGCCATTCCACCGCCGCTTCCCCTAAATCCATCTTGCCTTGTGTTGTAGGCCGCTACATGTTCCGGGCTCAAACCTCCACAATAAGATGTATCGTGGTTTGTGCGACCACAATTTTGGCAAGAGAAAGAGTTAACTTGGGATGAACTTGAACCGCTAGCAACACTTGTATTCAACTTGGCAAGCCCTTTTGTCAACATCTCAATTTGATGTTGTAATTGGTCCACTTTTTCCAGCTCATACTTTCCACCCTTGTTAGGTGCATTCCTCCTTCTACCTCCCCAAGAATTCTTCACCACTTCTTCAATTGTTGCCTCAACTTAGTTTTGAGGGATTTTGATCAATTGTCCACCCGCTCCCGCATCCAAGTTGGCTCTAGACAGGCTCCAAACCATCTTAGAAGAACCTCATTAGCAAACTTTGATTGTATTCGTGATGAGAACATGCTTGCACCAACTCCTTGAACCTCTCCCAAGCCTCACTAAGCCTTTCATCCGCTTTTTTCTCAAAGGATGCAATCTTCCTTCTCATTTCGGCGGTTTTCTCTTCGGAGATGAACCTTTTCAAAAATGCTTGGACAATTTCCCTCCACGTTGTGAGTGAATTAGGCTTGACTTGCTTGAGCCACTTCTTTGCTCTCCCCGCAAGAGATTGTCGGAATAGATGCATTCGGTTGTACTCTTGAGTCACTTGGTTGGTTTGTATCATGGCACAAAGCTCAAGAAAACGATCAAGATGCTCAATGGGGTCTTCACTTAGGGAACCCGAAAATTGCTCCGCTTGAACCATTCTTGTATATTGAGGATGGATGGTGAAGTTGGTTTCCGTGGCAGGTAACAATTTCCACCGGCGAGCTCATAATCCTCTAGATTACCGAACTTACAAAATAAAACATCCAATTGTTGGCCCGCCATGTCTTCGCCTAGGAAGTGTGAGGAACAACAATCACTCTCACTATCAAAGATAGCACCAAAACCTCTTCCTTCTTCTTGATAGAGTCTGCGGACTTGTCTCAAGGTGCTGTCGATTTTGTGATCAATGTTGCGAGTAGGAGGTCCTTGAGATCTTCTTTGCATTCACCAAAGCTAAGCAAACAATAAGAAATGACTAGCAAGTGGAGAAAGGACAATACAAAAAGCAACAAATCCACTAATAACACAATTTAAAAGTGCTAAAAAGGCCATGTCCCCGGCAACGGCGCCAAAATTTGATCGGGAGGTAATAGGTCGTTAGTTTAATACCTTAGATCAAAATTACAATTTATATTTCCTAACCTATCTCTATCAAAATTTCTATAGATAGTGGTAAGTAAGGGTCGATTCCCAAGGAGACGGGGGTTTAGCAAAATTAAAATGATATCTAGGATAAATTGCTAAAAACAAAAAGGGTATTTAGAAATAGCTTTGAGGAATCCTATAGGCAAACTATCACTAATGAATCAAGTAGAACTAAAAAAAAGGGTAAGAGACAAGAAAAATCACTTCTTAAAGCAAGTAAAAGGATTGGATTAAAGTGATGACAATAGCAAAAGCACTAGGGAGAGGGGGATTCAATCATGAATAATCAATACTATTGAAAACCAATAAAGGGACCAATTCTTGGAATATAAACTCTACCTAAGATAGTTCATTCTCATGCAACTACTCAAACAAATTGATGAAATCATTCACACCTAGATTAAATCATTCTCATGCATTCAATCAAAGGCTAGGTTCTTGGGATTAGAGGTGCACACACTAACTCCAAGCATATTTTAGTTCAAATCACCAACTCAAGAATAAATCCCAATCAACAATCAATAGATAATCAAACACGCATGATTTTCACCCCCTTCCCTAGCTAAAAATTTAAGCTAGGAAAGAGGAAATGGCCATAGAAACTATCATGAACATATATTCAATAACAACACAACTTAGCATGATTCTAACTTGAAGGTAAATGAAAGAAACTAATAAAGCTTGAATATTTATGAAGATAAACTCAAATAAGAACAATAACACCAAGGAAAACAAAACTAGCAATAAAAGTAAAGATTGATATTATAAAGATTGAAAGATTACCAAACCATCAAGTAGTAGCAACAATCTAGAGGAAAGCTTGAATATTTGATTACAAAGATTAAACCATGGAGGATGAGTGTTTTTCTTATTCAACTAGACCTAGATTTTTCTTTCTCTAAAATATGTTTTATGTCAATGGAATAGTGTCTCTAAAGATTCAAGCTAAGGGGTATTTATAGTCCTTTCATAAATGAGGGGTGATGGGCAAGGGAGAGGGCTCTCCAGTCCACATCCACGCCCTCTCCGAGCTGGGTAGGAGTTCGTCAAACATGCAAAGCCGCGCCCGCGGGCTTAAGTGCCACGCCCGCGGCCTTCTCGACGCGCCTGCGGCCAGCCATCTCCTAGGCATCTCCCGGATTGCTAGCATGGAAGCTTGGTGTGCTGTCCGCGCCCGCGGCTACCTTCCCCGCGCTCGCAGCTGTCTGATGCTGCGCGCCCTCTCTACTCGGCATCTCCATAGCATCTCCACCCCTCTAGAAAGTCCTCTAGCAGCTCGTAATCCATCGAATGGTCAAAGAAACTCCCACGAGCACTAAGAACTGTCAAAACACACAAAAAGAAAGTGAAAGCAAAAGAAAAGACTAAATGGGACGGGGAAAACGAGAGGGAACCAAAGTGGCTCAAATCAAGATAAAAAGGGTTAGAAAAGGTGCAAGCAAGTGACAAATTCGAGGGAAATCTCCTAAGAAACGCGGTAAAACGGTGGCATAAATGCAACGCATCAGCCACATTTATATTTATAGCTATACACGATCGCATTTACAGATTTCTAATGCTCATCCCTATCTATCTAGAGCTAGACTTGGGGGCTTGAATCCACATCACTTTGCTTATCTAGCCTAAAGAGTCATCATATTTTGACTCTTCTCATATGTAAATCGTCACTACCTTTGCAGCCAAACCTTAGTATCACTTTCACATAATTTGTCACACCTACATAGCCATATCGTCCTTTCCTTAGAAATCCTTTGTCATGAAATCTTGTTTAAACACGCGTATACATCATCATCATTCAAGACAACATTTAGCAGATTCATCATCATTCGATAGCATCATCGCAAAATGTGCTTAGCTTCCTGACCTAAGTATATTTATCAAGACTCTTACAAAATGTACTTAGCTTCATGACCTAAGAGCATGAATAACACACAACATCATCATGGCATCCTTGTGCTGAACCTGTAAGCCGAAACATCGAGTCAGTAACATGCAATATCAAGTAAGGTCAAAACATCATTTGAATAACATATCATAAAGAAAAGAGTCTTGAGCCTGTCTATTGGTGGGTTTTGCGGTGTCCGACACCGCGCAGAAACAAAACCCGATAACCGGATCGCATGCATAATAATTACAACATAAATAAAAGCGTGCAAAATAAACATAAACGTAAGATAAGAGAGAGAAGAGAGAGAAAGAATTCTCACCCTTGTAGCGTATATCGCTCCACCGTTGAGCTCAAACTTGAAAGCTTCAAGTTCCGCAAGTGTGAGAACCTCCAATGACTCACATCCTTGCTACCGAACCGTAACCGGTCCCTACCTCGAAGCTTAGTCGGGGCTAGACCAAAATAACTTAGGGTTTGCGAACAAAGGTTTTCTTGATTTTGGAGATCCCTTAGAGTTCACCAACTCAAGTGAAAATCCCAATACCCAATGATGGGTATTTATAGGGAAGTCTCCCCAAGAATTCCCATGATCTTTCAATGTGAGATAGTTGATAAAAAGAAAAAATAAGATTTAATTTAATTCCAAAATTTAATTTAAATGCCAAAATAATCACCGAACGACAACACCATCGATCAAAATATTGTTCAAAAGGCATGACAAAACTAGGATTAGTTTTAATTACATCTCAAAGAAAAAATAGTGCATGCAAGCATGACCGAAAAAAAAAAACAATTTCGTCGTCCACTTGTCCATGCACCAACACTTGATAAGCTTCTCACTTGGTCCCTGAAAAGGCATACTAAAGTGAGTCATACTTGGTATCCAATACCTATGATAAGCTTAATTCACAAGTGTTTAGGAAGATACCTAAGGTAGTTGGAATGTTCCCCTCTTCCTTTAAGAACATGCATTCTCTCTTGCAGTGGCCTAGCATGCCACAATGGAAGCATCTCATCTTTGCCTTGACCTTCTTGAATGTTCCCCTCTTCCAAACCATCGTTGGGCTATGCCCTTCAATGTTGCCGGGAAGCATCTACACCAGGCGGTATCATCCAACCCCTGCAAATACATGAGGTTGGTGTACGCCATTAGGTGGTCTTTCAGGTTGGTAGTACCATCATAAGCACCGACCAACACGTTCTTAACCTTAGCCGGCTGAGCTGCCTCGGTTATCTCCCTAGAGAAACCCGAAGGCTGTTCTCTAAGGTTAAGCAGTTGGAGCTGCCAGTCCATTGGCTAGACATTTGTTGTCGTCTGACCCCCGAAGAGGGTTGATTGCATGTATGGTGATCCATACGACATGTATGGCTGTTGGGGCACATACGGAGCCGGCTGGATGATTTGAGGGCCGGTACGTGCGGATAAGCCGCGTGACTTACTCTCTCGGTTTGTCTTCGAATACTTCATTGAAGTATTCTAGAAACTCTCAGAGTAAGTCGGCGTTGAAGCCGACTCAGACAATTGCTGACTTCTCCTCTGCTGGATTAACATTTGGGCATCCGAGTAAGTCTTTTTTGATCCATTCAACTGAACTTGCTAGATGACCTTCCTTTTCCCTGCTTTAGGGAATCGGTATTTAGATAAGTCGACCATGGGACAATCCTCCCCCTTTGGTTTAGGGTGAGGAGTAGGCACACGGTCTTTAACAGGCTTCTTCCTTGAGGGAGAAGGCTTCTTGGCCGACTGACCCTTGCTGGAGCCAAACGCTTTCTTGGTTATCAGGCCCTTGAATTCCCCTTTGAAACTCGTCATGAATTTCATGAGTCCGTCTCTTGTAACGGGGGCAGCACCATCCGCCGCCTAGGGTTGTCCAGCCGATTTGACGGTTGGGTTGCTTGGACCAATTTTGTTTTCGCCCCGTTCCCTTGTTTCCTTAGAACGTGTGTGTCTTGTTCTGAGTGACCCGTCTAGAGCCACATGGGTGTCGACCTCAAAGTCGTCATTTGTATCTTGGTCCGTGTGGACCTCAGCTTTGACCATAGGCCATTTCTCATTATTAGGCGGTACAGTTTCGTGGGATGCCATTCTAGAAGTACTCTCCCCATAAACAAAACCAAATGTTTCGGGGTTTTTGGAGTCCTCGAGAGAGTTACAATTCCAGAATAGAATGTCGACCGTCTGTTCCTGCAAAACCATGGAAACTCTGATTGGGGTGGAGTTTCGCCTCCGACAGTCAAGTAAGAACGTGTCTGGATGTATAAAAGTGCGGCATGTAATGGGTGGAGTTCTGCCTCCGACAATCAAGTGAGAATTTTGCAATTACTATTTCTTGGTTTCTGTGTGTATATTTATGAATGTATAATAAATGAGGTTTTTCCTCTACTTACAGTGTTTGGGGATCAGTCTCCATTCATGAGTTGGAGTGCCACGTGTCATTAGAGGATTGGCTCTTCTAGAACCTCTCTTAGGCTGACACGTGTCAGCAGGCTATTGGGCCACTTGGACCGGGTATTTTACCCTAAACAACACTCATCAGTTCTCTTAGGAAATAACCAAGGTGGCACAACTGGCTAAGGTTAAGAATGTTTTGGTTGGTGCCTATGATGGCACCACTAACCTAGAAGACCACCTAATGGCATATACCAACCTCATGTATCTATAGGGGTTAGATGATGCTGCATGGTGCAGATGCTTCCCAGCTACACTGAAGGGCATTCCCCAACAGTGGTTCGGCAACTTACCGGCTGGGTGCTTTAACAATTTCAAGATGCTTGCAGTCCTGTTCGCCTCAAACTTCTTTATGAAAATACCGGCTAAGAAGACAAAACATCGACTTAAGCGCGGTTTAACAAGGAGACAAGGAGGGTCTCCCCTCTTATGTTAAGTGGTTCAATCTGGTAAGAATCCAGATTCAAGGGTTGTCTGACGATGTTGCTTTCACAAACTTCTTCAAAAGTCTGAAAGACGGGTCGACTTTTAAGTTCGACCTTGTCCGGAAGAAAATCTTCACTCTTCAAGAGGCGCTGAGGGAGGCAGAAGCCTATGTATAGGGAGGGTCTCCACTCTTACGTCTAACTCTAAATAAATCCAAGGCCATCATTATCCCCTCCCTAATGGTGCTGAATTTTGAGCAGCATGATGGCTCCATCGACTCCTTGAATGGAGATCAGAAGACGGCTAGAGAGTGTTACCTCTTAGATGTCAAGCCCACAGCAATTGGTCGGGACATGGATATGATAGACCTTAATGATGTCAAGGAACCTAAGTCTGCCCAACCAGCAGGTGGCAAGAAGCAAAAGGCCGACCAGTTGGTAACTGTCAAGAAAGAGAAACAATAGCAATCACTGACCGAGGAAAGGTCAGATGAACTCCGTCCCCTGCCGGCTGGTGAGCACATTGACATCGCTCTAGACGACACACGTCCGGAACAAACTATGAAGGTGTGAACAGTTGCCTTAGCAAAATTGGGGGCAGACTTGCACAACCTGCTGAAAGAATTCAAGGGTATTTTCGCTTTTGAAGTGGAAGAGATGTCAGGCATCAGCCCGGATCTTGTTTTCCACAATCTCGTCTTTGCCCCAAACAAAAAGCTTGTAAGGCAAAAGAAAAGGAATCACGACAAGGAGAGAAGTTAGGCGGCAACCGCTAAAGTTAAGAAGCTGTTAGACGTCGGGTTCGATCAACAATGTCACTTCCAAGATCGGGTAGTGAATATCGTTCTTGTAAAGAAGCTGAATAGGACTTGGCGCATGTGTGTTGATTACAAAGATCTGAACAAGGCATGTCCGAAGGACAGTTACCCGCTTCCAAAGATAGACAGTTTAGTCGTTCTACTGCAAAACATGCGTTGATGAGCTTTATGGACGCCTACTAAGGCTTTCATCAAATACCCCTGTGGAAGAAAGATCAAGAGAAGATAGCATTCGTCACTGATTGTTATACTGTGATGTCGTTTGAATTGAAAAATTCACCTGCTATATTCCAACGTATGATTAATACGGTCTTCATCAACCAGATAGGTAAGAATGTAGAAGCGTACGTTGATGACATGATAGTCAAATCCAAGCTATAGACAGATCATCTTGCTAACCTCTTAGAAACGTTTGCCTAACTCAGGAAACACAAGATCATGCTCAATCCCAAGAAGTGTGTCTTTGGTGTTGAGTCTGGGAAGCTTCATGAATTTTTAATTGATTAAAGGGGGATACAGGCAAACCCTGAGAAGATACAGGCGGTCATTGACATGAAGTCACCCCGTACTGTCAAAGAAGTGCAAGAGTTAACCGGTTATCTACCGGCATTGGGGAGATTCCTCAGCCGGTCAAGCGACAAATGCCTCTATTTCTTTCAAGCAATCAGGAAGAAGAATATGTTCGAATGTGGAGATGATGCTAAGGCGGCATTTCAAAAATTGAAAGAGCACTTGCACTCCTTGCCAAGGCTTGTAAGCTCTCTTCCCAAGGAGACGCTTTACATATACCTAACCATCTCAAATCATCCTCTTAGTGTTGTTCTTCTTGCTAAGAGAAACGGAAACCAGCTCTCGGTCAATTTCGTTAGCCATGTCCTTCGAAATGCAAATCTCTGGTACTCAACGGTTGAGAAATTTGGCCTTTCTCTGTTTATGGCAGTCAAGAAGTTGAAGCAATACTTCTTGGCACATCCGGTGGTTGTCTACACAGATCAACCACTCAAGCAGCCAATGATAACCCTAGAGTTATCCGGCCGAATGCTTAAGTGGTCTATAGAAATGCTTAAGTGAAGGGTCAGGCGTTTGCCGACTTCATTGTTGAAATGACACGCCTAGTAGAGCCGAAAATTTTGGATTAGGTTTGGAAAGTGTACAAAGACGGGAGCTCCACTATGAACGGTTTTTGTGTAGGGATTATATGTCAATCTCATGAAGGGGAAAATATGAATATGCACTACAGTTCAAGTTTCAAGCCTCAAACAACGAGGCTGAGTATGAAGCCCTGCTAGCCGGTATATGAATGTGTAATGCGGCATGGGCAAAGAAAATTGACGCCACTCTAATTCACAGTTGATCGTTAGCAAATACCATGGTGATTATGAGGCCACCCATCCGGCTATGATCAAATATTTGTAGGCGGTCGGAACAGAGGCTGGGACCCTTGAAGAATTCCACCTAAGTCAAGTGCTCCGGTCAGAGAACAATCAGGCGGATGCTCTGTCAAAATTAGCATCATCCACCTCCTATGATACGCCTCGGTCAGTCTTTTGGGAAGTGATGGAAAAACAAAGTATTGAAGAAGATCCCATTGACGTGCTAGACCGAATTTCAACCTAGATGGACGGCATCAGGGCCTATCTGCTAGACAGCACTCTGCCTGATACATATCTAGAAATGGTTGCAATGAAAAAGCATGTGTCCAACTTTGAAATTCGCAATAGAGAGCTATTCAAGAAGGGCTTCATTTTGCCTCTTTTGAAGTGCATCACCCCAGAAAGGGGGCATGAAATACTGGAAGACTTGCACTCAGGCTACTACGCCTCTCATATTGGCGACAAAGTTCTAGCAGAAAGTTCTAGGCGACAAGGTTATTTCGAGCTGACCTTGGAAGCAGATGCCATGGAAATGGTGAAGAAGTGTGACAAATGCCAAAGGTTTGGCAAGCTTATAAACCGTCCGACAAATAATCTGATGGCAATTCATAGCCCAGTGACATTCGCCAAATGGGGCATGGATATCTTAGGTCAGTATACACCTGAATTAGGCTAGAGGAGGTATATTCTAGTGGTTGTTGACTTCTTCACCAAGTAGGTTGAAGCTGAGGCTGTCAAGGGCATCATGACAAAGGATGTCATCTCTGTCATTTAGAAGAACATCATTACCCGGAACAGGGTTCCTATGTCTATGACCTTTAACAATGGCCCTCAATTCAAGACACGTACCCTCAAGAATTGGCTGGGAGACCAAGGGATCTCTCACTGCTTTGCATCAGCCGGTCGACCCCTAAGCAAATGACCAGGTTTAAGCTTTCAACAAACTTATCTTAGAAGGCTTTAAGAATAAAATAAAGACAGCTAGCGATCTGTGGGCCGAAGAATTAATTCATGTACTTTGGTCCACCAGGACAATATCAAAAGGGCCAACCGACGAAACCTCATTTTTCTACAGTGCTAAAGCTGTCTTACCTATTAAACTTTTATGAGCCGACTCTTCAAGTCATGTTGTATGATGTAGAGGCTAACTGGGAGGCCATGCGACTAACATTGGACTTTATTCAAAAACGCCAAGGTAATGCCGCCTTACGCCACGAAATCTACCATCTGAGAATGACAAGAGCCTACAACAAAGTACACTAACGACCCTTGAAAGTGGGGGACTTTGTGTTACGCAAGATGTAGGCAATCGGTAAGGCCAATGAGCAAGGCAAGATGACACCCAATTGGGAAGGTATCTACCAGATATATGAAGAGGTTAGAGGCAGCACCTACTGTCTATAAACACCAGATGGTAGGCAGCTACCCTGAACCTGGAATATAGATAACTTGAAGAAATATTACTTCTAAGCCTTGTAAATTTTGTAAATGAAAAGCTCAAGTAATGAGAATCGCTTTTTGTTCCAAATTTTATGTTTGTTGTTTTATTTACTCTATTAGATACGGCTCCCTATGAAAAAAGTACCTCCTGTGCGATGTATAGACAGAAAATCTAACCCAAATTATCCACTCTGCTAGAGAAGGAAACATTCAGCGACATCCATTCAGGTGACTTCGCTCACAGAGAGCATCTCCCATTTGGGTGGCACATTGCTATATAAACTCTCTTCTCAAACGTCCTAGACAGCAGCCAACAATGGACGTAAAGTCAATAAAAGTTTGTAATTTCCATTACTAACTTACTGGTTAAACAAGTTGTCTACCCAGTGGGATATCAGGCAGCCCCTTACAGTTTGTGTGTGTAGACACCTGATTGTGTCTCCCTAAAAACCAAACCTAGTAATGAGTACCTTTCACGTCTTTGATTATCGAGTTAGGTGAAGAGTTGAAGAGTCTCGTGAAGTTCCCTTAAGCCTTGACCATACCCCTAACCTTTCCTAAAATGTTTTAGTCCAAAATCATTCATTTCGTGTCTTTAAAATCATTCATTTCATGTCTAACTCATAAACACGTCCAAAATAGATTTTTTAGTCATAATCCTAGTCCAATTATTGTTTAGTTGGATGGGTCTTGAAAAGAACTTTCCAACGATATATTATATACCCAAATCCGACTTAAAACAAATAAGTTATGGCCAAAATACAAAATCGAGCCCAAACCGAGCCTAGATGGACCTTACCTACGACCCAATGATCATGTGAGGGTCCAAATACCTTATTCCAAATTATAAAACAATTAGGATTCTTTAGGAGATTCAAGACTCCTATAGAGGTTCTAATTTATCCTTTCTAAAAAGATAAAGATTAAAGAGTTCAAGATTGAATATAACTCCACTTTTGATAATTCTTGTTCTGTTCGAATTTGAAGACCTTCTAATATGATTTTTGTGCCTCATAATTTTTATTCAAATATTAGATTGTTTAAGCCCATGAAATTATCTTTTCAATGATATATCATGATCCCAATTCCGAGCTATAACGAAAAACATATGAACAAAATACCAAACTCTATCAAAAACTGACACTGTTCTACTATTTCGGCCATATCTTTTAGTCTACAAAAGATATCAATTTATTCTAATAGGGTTGAAAAATAGACTTCTAGATCTTTCCAACAATATATTATTTATCTTATTTCGATTTCTGGATCAAAAGTTATAATAAAAACAAAAATTGTAAAAACTGTTGTCCAACGCGCCACGATGGTTCCATCATGCCATGATACTCCTATTGCGGCGCGATAAAAGAGTTTTTATTCCAATTCAAATTCTGACTCTTTTCTGACCCTTCGACTCTCTTTTTTCCTATAAATAACGATCGTATCACCCAGTTTTCCAATCACTAACAATCATCATCTCCTCTCCTCTTCTTAATCATCCTCTCTCTCTCTTAATCCCATGTTCTTAGCAAGCCTAACCACACCCTAAACACATCCTTGATACTCATCCAAATCAAACAATACCTCCTTCACGAGATTTGAACACTCCTAGCTAACGTCGACGGTTCCTTCGACCTTGACGTGAAAGGTTGATAGTATCATGCCTAGGATCTTACTAATGATGTTTTAATGATATTGATTATGATGATTATTGTTGTGTCAATTATACATTGCTTGATTATTCATGATTGATTGTTATTGCTTGATCACACCCTTTTTGCAGGATTAATGGGAATTTGTACTTGAAATCAAGCCTAATAAGATAATTAATAATTTTAATTTAGGCAAATATGATTATAACTCAAGTGATCACCAATAATAGATTTAATTGTGCATTAATAATCAACCAACATAGATTAAATATGCTTAGGACTAATTTTATGTATGTATGTTAGTCGAAAAACGCACATGAATATCATAAGAATTAAGTAGAGGCCGATTTAGGGCAGGTTCAATCTCTTTTAGGTTGGATTCATACCATCATCCCCGAATATCCAATCATGGTTCCGGACCACTATAGAGTTAGCGTTCTCTGTGATCGTGAATGGGATGTAACCTTCACACCCGTGAATGGTTTATTTACATGTTCCTAAAATTTGTTGGCGACTCTTCTATCTCTAGCTTCTTTCCCTTTGGACGTCACCATGCTTAAAACCATGATTACAATGGGGGTCAAAGTTGAGTTTTGAAAAATTCCCTACAGTTTATGGCGACTCCACTGGGAAGGATTTCTAATTTTGATTCCTAAAATTTATTTTTGGCAATTAATTTAGAATGAGTGGATGAGACTTTAAAGATTCTTGATATTCATTGTGCGTAATTTTGACTAACATTGTGGCATAACAATAAAAAGGTTTGCATTGGAAAGACCATCTGTAATGCGTAAAAAACATAGGATTTTATACACGTAGGAAAAGCCCGAAATATCTTTCAAAACTAGAATCGAAAAAATGCTACGAAAAATCGCACAAAACATCGAACGTTCAAATAGAATGGTCTTCATAGCCGTTTCTTAATAGTTGTTTCTTTATCCAAGACATGGTCTTCATACCCTATTTTGAATGTTCAAATAAAATGGACTCATTATTCAATTCTGAACCACAATTAAAAAGAAATGGTATAATCATTTACAGAAAAATTAAATTACTCCATAAATGAATGGTTAACATGGTGTTTTATATTAAGATCCCCATAACTTAATTAAAACACACAAATAGGGAATTCAAACCCAATTTCCAATGTGCCTGATTCCTATTGCCTCAACGTGCTTGTTGTGTTTCAATTGAGGCAAATTCTTCAGACAAGTGTATTCTTCCGGTAGAGGGTTCAAAATTATTACGGAGCTAATTCTTCAGTAAGGTCAAGTGATCGGAATTCCTAGGTGGAGGCCGCTTCCGTACAGTAATATTAATGTACAATTGATGTTACAGCTTAATCTTAACTGAAACCTTCGGGTCGAACCCAATCGAATCACCGATCCGAGATGACGAATTAATCCGAAAGGATATAATGAGTCAGCAGAGTTTTACGAATACAGACGTCGGATATCGAGCCTTGGGCGTCGAGACCCGAGCGTTGCAAAATCACAAGCAACAAGTATGAGCGTAGCCGTAGCTAGGCTAGGCTAGCTCATCGCAAGTCTAGGCGCACCATGGTGTGCTAGGAACTATCGCAGCCCTAGCATCATACCTAGGCGCTATCGCAGCCCTAGCATGATGCTAGGCACCATCGCAGCCCTATCGAACCATGCACATCACCCATGTGTGTGTGCATAAGCGTGGGCACTATTGCAACCCCCCCTAGCACCACGCACAGCACCATCACAGTGCTAGGCACATGCGTGTGTGCGTGTGCACCATAGCACAGCAAGCTAGCAGGTAGCACTGGCCTTGCGTGTGTGCTAGGCACAATTGCAGGCCATACACCATAACACAGCTAGCTGGCAAGCAGCACTAGCCTTGCGTGTGTGCTTGGCACCATCGCAGGCCACGCACCAAGCACAGCGCTAGTGCGTGCTAGCCTGGATGCGCGTAGATGGGCGAGCATGAGCGAGTGGTGCTGGCTGGCTGGGTTTGCGAGCATGTGCGAAGGGTGCAGCAATGATGCGTGTGATGCTGGCTATGCGAGAGCCATGCATGTGCGTGTGCCTCCGATAGCAAGGCAGCAGCACCACGCATGCATGTGCATGTGCCTGCGATAACAAGGCAGCAACGCCTAGCGCCCAGCACAAGTCGTGGCTCGCTAGCAGCACGCAAGTGTTGGGCTGGGAGATGCGTGCTATGCCAGCCAGGCATGCTAGGTGGTTCTGCGTGTTGGCAGCAACAGGTGGCAGCCAGCCCAGCTGCCTTGTGAGTGGCGGTTTAGGAGAGGTGGGGACCAAAGCCTCCAAGCTTCCCTTGGGGAGCAAGGCAATGGTCCCCCCCATGGGACATGGTCCTCACCTAACCCATTCTCTCCTCTTGCCACTTGTTTCCTTGTGATTGCCTTTGCCTAATTATTTATTTTAGAATTAACAAAATTATTGCAATTGCACATGATCCCACATTGATCATGAAAAGGGGTTTCAAGTCCCCATTCTCTATAAATACCCACTTGGTTGGGATTTTGAGAATACAACCTTGAGTGGAGTTAAAAAGGCAACTCTAAGAAAGAGTAAACCTTTGATTCGTAAAACTCATAGTTATTTTGTCCGGTTCTTGACTAACCTTCAAGACTTAGGACGCTCGGGTCGGGTCGAGGGTACGATCCGTCAGAGATCTCGTCTTTTCGGGATTTTGAAGTAAGAGCTCTTTGGGAGCGAAGCACGCGTCAAAGGTATAATTCTTGTTCTTAATCTTGTTTGATTAAGTTTATTATGCTTGTTAATTGTTTTAATTAAGAGGCGGGTCTTGGTGGGTTTCCTTTCGCATAGTGTCGGGTCACTACGAAACCCTACAGCGGTATCGGAGCCACGCTCCTTTTAACTTTTGCAATTTTTTTTTTATTAAGGTGTTCTAAAAGAATTTAATTTTCTGGTTCATGTTCTTCTAATTTTCGATTTGGCTTTCAAACCCAGATTTTGGCTCAAAAATAGTGATTTTTGGGTAGAATCGATATTCTGGAACAAATTCAACCCTTTAGGACTATCCAGAAGCCAAATTCGAACCAGAAACCAAATTTTTTGGGGTTTTTCGTTTTTCAACGAAAATTTTAATTCTTTTTAAGCCTTGATTAATGCAAGCATTACAAGGTTAGATTAAATGCACATTTGCATCACTAATCTACTGGTTTTAAAATATCCTTGAGCATAATAACGGAGTTTTTATTAGTGCTTGAGTTGATATACCAATTTTTTAAGTTCCTATAATGTTAAAGTTCTAATCTTTAAAGGTTTAAATGATTGGAACCCTAACCCTAAATTCCATGTTGAACAAAGTTTGGATTTTTTCATGTTTGGTTGATTAAAATCCATCAAGTTCAATTACTTTTGAGTAAACTTTGATTAATCTTCATATTGGAAGATGTAATCTTGGTATTTTACACAAGTATGCAAGTTGGAAAATTTTATCATTGGATGGTTAATTTATTTTTCCAACTCCCATTTGTCAAATCCATTATTAATTTGCATGTTGGCAAGATTAATTTTGGACATAGCTCATTTTATTTTAAGCATAAAGTTAGACCTAATTTTGTTCAAAATTGAAAATTTTGGATAATTTAGGCTTGTGCACCAATAAAATAAATTTTATTTAAGTAGGACTTAATTTTATTTTATTTTATTTTCCCTCAAATGAATTCTAAAATGCAATTTAGAATTGATTATTATCACACACAAATCGGAATTAAAATTCTGAGTAAAATGCACGCAAATCGATGCAAAACCGTAAGCATCAAGGCTAGCCGGGCTGCCTGTGGTGCGCATATGGCAGTGTGGCGAGGGATGCTATGGCTGGGCTTGGTGAGTGGCCTTGACTGCTGGGTGCTTGGAGGCGCTGCTGGGAAGCGTGGAAGCAAGCACCAGCAAGCCCCCACTTGCTGCCAGGCGCCAGCATGCGTGTAGGCATGCGTGGTGCTGGCCAACGTAGTTTGTTGTGCTGGGCGCAGCATGCTAGCACCAAGCGCCAGCCCAGCCATTCAATGCTGCTGGTGCGTATGAAGCATGAGCTGCTGACGGGCTTGTGCTTCTGCTGGGCAGCGAGGCAGCAAGCCCCAGCCAGCCAGCACACACTGCCTAGCAGCCATGGTGCGCCATGCATCATAGGATGGGGCCTTGTTGCTTAGGCTTGAGCTATGTTTTTGCGAATTTTTTGCCATTTTAATAATTTTAAATAATTATTTTAACGAGGCTAAAAACCTCGAATTTTTGATTTTGCAAAATTTTGACAAATTATGGGTTATGCCGACTTAATTAATCGGATTAATTAAGTACGGATGCGGAATTTAGTGGGAGCTTAATTAAGTTCGTTAGCATTTTGCGTTTAGAAATAATGGATTAAACCACTTTGACTAGTTTTAATTAGGCGCGTTAATTGGATTAACCACCTAAGTTAGTTACTAGTTTTGCGTGTTTAATTATGTATTTCGTAAAATTGCATGGGCCATTCACAAATAGTGAATGGGTGAATGGAAGATTGTTTTCAAAACAGTTTCTTTGAAAATGGCAACTAGTGGGGCCCGACTAGGATAGAAAATACGGATTGCGTTCCGTTATGTATTTTTTTAAATCTAAATACGGTCTGCGAACCGTTAAGTATTTTGTACTATTAGATTAATCTTAGTCGTTCTAGCTGGCTTCTTTTATTTCATTTTTGGCCAAGATGTCTCAAGACGGCGTTTCGACGAAGACGAGCAAAGATGAAGACCCATGGAAAAAGAAGATTTCAAGGGGTCATGCTAGTTTCCAAATGCATCTATTTTTATGCCTTATATATATTGTTGTTATATATGATTGCTAGATGCATGTCTAGGATTTCTATTATGTTGCGACGATTAGTTAAGTTCACTTAAATCAACCAACATAGAAACCCTAGGTTCCTTAATAATATTGAGCTAAACTTTGTCGTTCCAAGAACAACACTTACCGAACTAATGCGCGTACGTGATGGATTACGCCAAAGCGAGGCATCACTACTTCCATAGGAACGTAAGGTATACTAGGTATTTAGTCTTGGTTAAGCTCAACGATATCAGTAAGGAGTCCTTAAATGTTGTGGCAAAAGAGATAAAATGTCAAGGATGCATTAGATGCGACATTTTATCAAACTGAGAGTAGCTTGGAGCTATTAGCAATTGGATTGCTTACCTTAAGATATTTAATGATTAAGACAAGCCAAAGCATGCTTAACCATTTCTTGATCTTTGGGATCTCGGAATCATTTTATTCTTGCCGATAAGGGACAATTTATAAATGCGTGGATAAAATGTTCAATAAGATTGAATATATGCATAAACGTTTTAAATTTCAACTTATTGATGTATGAATGGTTTTTTACTTCAAATTCTTTCAAATGTAGAACAATGTCTGCAAGTAACTCAAACAACAACCAAATGTGCCCGACGCTCCCCGAATAGTTAGCTATCAAGCTTAACTTAACAAACCTTGAAGAATGGGAAGAAAAACTCGGGAGAACTCTCCGGAGTTATTCCAAAGAGTATGTTCTGGATACTTCCCTCCCAACCCTCTGTTCCAAGAAACTCTTGAGTGACGAAACTTATTGTGCATGGTCAAAAGATTGCAAATTAGTGTCACAACTCATGGCTAACTCCATCCCGGAAGAATGGAAAGAAAAACTTCCATTCTCTTTCCCGGACTTGTTCCTAGGAGGACTAAGGGATGTTGTCGGTGTGAGATTCTCTAAGAGTTTCAACGACAACAATGATGGACTCCTGTTTGAAGTTACTAGGTCACTTACAGACATGAACGTAAAGCCATCGGATCAAGGTTGTCTTGCGAAAGAGAGGTACCATCTTTGGTCTACAGTCTTCAACACCAAGTTGAGACCGGGTATGCCGCTCCGACCCCATGTGGCAAGAATGACTAAGCTCTTCAAGCACATGGAACTCCTCGGAATTCCACTAGAAGATGGAATGGCTGGTCATATTATGCTCACTTCACTCCACTCAGGATATGATGCACTAAAGGCATATATTTCTGAATCGAAGGAGACACATTCCTTGAAGAATGTGGTGGAGCTACTTCACCGAGCCAACTCATTTGGGGCAACCAAAAGACCGTCAAGAAGGAGGGATTTCAAGGTCAAGGTTAAGGCTAAGATGCGTTGCTTCTATTGTGGCGGGCAAGGCCACTTCAAGAGAGAATGCAAGCTCTTTCGGGAAGAGGAGGAGAGGAACGGAGCATCCGCCTCAGGTATCTTCCTAAACACTTGAGAATTAAGCTTATCATAAGGTATTGGATACCAAGTATGACTCACTTAATGTTGCCTTTTCAGGGACCAAGTGAGAAGCTTATCAAGTGTTGGTGCAAGAGCAAGAAGACGACGAAGATGGTTTTTCAGTCGTGCTTGCATGCACTATTTTGTCTATGACATGTAATTGAACTAATTCTATTTTTTCATCATGCTTTGAACATACTATGATCCATGGTGTTGGACACCTAGGAATTTTGAGTGTAAGATTTTGAAAATAGTTTTTCAAGTTTGTCTTAGAAATTTATGTTCAATTAAATTGCATGTTTTTACATAAGATTAGACAAAAGTTGATACCACTAGCTAAGACCATCGAGTCGAATCAAACCTACTTGTGGCATTGTCGTCTTGGCCATATTAACATCAAACGCATCAAGAAACTTCTTCAAGAAGGGGTTCTTGACTCATTCGACTTAGAGTCGTTTCAAAATTGCGAAGGATGCTTATTAGGCAAGATGATAAAACAACCATTCTCCAAGTTCGGAGAAAGAGCAAGTGACTTATTAGGTCTAATACACACGGATGTATGTGGACCAATGAGCACACCCGCAAGACAAGGTTACCGATATTTCATCACTTTCACCGACGATTATAGTAGATATGGCTATATCTACTTAATGTCGAATAAATCTGAATCCTTTGAGAAATTCAAAGAATTTCAGAAAGAAGTTGAAAATTAACTTGGCAAGAAAATTAAAGCACTTTGATCGGATCGAGGTGGCGAATATTTGAGCCATGAATTCGATGATCACTTGAAAGAAAATGGCATTCTTTCATAGTTGACACCTCCCGGAACTCCTCAATGGAACAGAGTGTCCGAACGGAGGAATCGGACCTTGTTAGACATGGTTCGATCAATGATGGGTCTTAGTGAACTCCCTATCTCTTTCTGGAGACATGGGCTACAAACTGCAGCACTAACACTAAATAGAGCTCCGTCAAAAGCTGTTGAAAAGACTCCATATGAATTATGGACTAAGAAACCTCTTAGGTTGTCTTTTCTCAAGATTTGGGGATGTGAAGCATATGTCAAGCGATTAATTTCGGACAAACTTTACCCCAAATCGGATAAGTGTTTCTTTGTAGGATATCCAAAAGAAACGAAAGGGTATTACTTCTACAATAAATCCGAGAACAAAGTATTTGTTGCTCGTGATGGTGTCTTTTTGGAGAAGGATTACCTTTTCAAAATGACAAGTGGGAGGAAAATCGAACTCGACGAAGTTCGAGAGGACGAGCAACAATGTCAACCTGACAAACCTGACAATCTAGATACTTTGGAAGCATCTAAGAAGATTGGTCAGAATCAAAAAGACAATGTAAATGCTCAACCGATCACCCTTCGTAGCTCGCAACGGCAAAGATCTCAACCTGACAGATACCTCGGTATCATCTTAACCGATGATCAGGACATCCTAGTCATGGATGGTGATGAGCCGGCGACATACAAGCAAGCTATGACGAGCCCCGACTCTACAACATGGCAAGAGGCCATGAAATCCGAGATGGACGTCATGTCTGAAAATCAAGTCTGGGACTTGGTGAATTTGCCCGAGGTTTATACACCCATTGGTTGCAAATGGATCTTCAAAGTGAAGACAGACAAGGATGGAAATGTATCAATATACAAGCTAGACTGGTGGAAAAAGGTTATAGACAAGTCCACGGGATTGACTATGACGAAACTTTTTCACCAGTTGCAATGCTAAAATCCGTCCGGATCATCCTATCGATTGCTGCATATTACGATTACGAAATATGGCAAATGGATGTCAAAACCGCCTTCCTTAATGGAATTTTGGAAGAAACTGTGTATATGACACAGCCAGAAGGTTTTTTCGATCCAGGCAACGCTGGAAAGGTTTGCAAGCTGAAGAAGTCCATATATGGACTAAAGCAAGCCAGCAGAAGTTAGAATCTGCGATTTGATGCAGCCATTAGCAAGTTTTGTTTTATCAAGAATCCAGATGAATCTTGTGTATACAAGAAGGTCAGTGGGAGTGATATTGCATTCCTAGTCCTGTATGTCGATGACATACTTCTCATTGGAAACAGCACAAAAATTGTTAGAGTCCGTAAAGGGCTGATTGGGAAAGTGCTTTTCAATGAAGGACTTAGGAGAGGCATAGTACATATTGGGCATCAAGATCTACAAGGATAGATCTAAGAGGATGATTGGATTAAGCCAGAGTACTTACCCATGGAGAATGCCAAAAGAGGGCATTTACCCATGTCCCATGGCGTAACTCTCAGCAAGAAACAGTGTCCACAGACATCTGTTAAGCGAGAAAGAATGAATCAGGTCTCATATGCTTCGCTAATCGGATCGATCATGTATGCCATGATATGTACAAGGCCAGATGTATCGTATGCCCTAAGTGCAACGAGTCGATACCAATCGAACCTAGGAGAGGCACATTGGACTGCGACCAAGAACATCCTTAAGTACCTGAAAAGGAACAAGGATAAATTCCTGGTGTATGGAGGGCACAAAGAACTGGTTGTTGAAGGTTACACCGACGCTAGCTTCCAAACTGACAGAGACGACTTCAAGTCACAATCGGATCACATATTCTGTCTTAATGGAGGAGCGTTTAACTGGAAGAGTGCCAAGCAGAGCACCACTGCAGACTCTACAACTGAAGCCGAGTACTTGGCCGCTTCCGAAGCTGTCAAGGAAGCTGTTTGGATTCGCAAGTTCATTAGCGAACTTGGTGATGTACCCTCAATCAAGGGGCCGATAGACTCTATTATGATAACAATGGAGCTATCGCTCAGGCCAGGGAGCCAAGAGAGCACCAGAAGGTCAAACACGTGCAAAGGCGATTTCACATGATAAGGGAATGGAAATCCCAAGGTGAAATCAGAATTTGTAAGATTGGCACGGATGATAATGTAGCCGATCCTTTGACTAAACCGCTGCCTCAAGTGAAACACAATAAGCACATTGACAGTTTGGAACTGTACTGGATAAGACCTATGAGAGTACTTTAAGAAAATTTAAATTTTTGTCATAAGTACATTTCTCATTATGACTATCGGAACTGTACTGGATAAGACCTATGAGAGTACTCTTTGATGTTTCCAAACGTCTGCCATAACTAGGGATCATAACGGGAACACTCAGGAGACTATGTCCTCTAAGTAACAAGAACTTACAATACAAGACTGTGATTGTCCCCCTACTAATAATAAGGAAAAATGTTTTGTTGTTTACAAGACCGCTCGAAGAGCGAGACTATGAAAATGCATGGCCGTGCTAAATCATCTGCTTATTGACAGTCGAACTCGGAGATCGAGAAACACTTCTGAACGTAATAAGGATGACAAAGAATCTTACCTTATAGTTCACGAAGAAACATTAAGCGACATAGGAAATGAGCTATACACTGTATGCACACTTGTCCGGAAGGACAAGTGGGAGATTGAAAGGAATGGTGTCCTTCCAACAAGTGTATTCTTCCGGTAGAGGGTTCATAATTATTACGGAGCTAATTCTTCAGTAAGGTCAAGGGATCGGAATGCCTAGGTGGAGGTCGCTTCCGATCAGTAATATCAATGTACAATTGATGTTACAACTTAATCTTCACTGAACCCTTCGGGTCGAACCCAATCGAATCACTGATCCGAGACGACGAATTAATCCGAAAGGATTTAATGAGTCAACAAAGTTTTACGAATACAGACGTCGGATGTCGAGCCTCGGGCGTCGAGACCGAGTGTCGCAAAATCACAAGCAACAAGTATGAGCATAGCCGTAGCTAGCTAGGCTAGCTCATCGCAAGCCTAGGCGCACCATGGTGTGCTAGGCACTATCGCAGCCCTAGCATCATGCCTAGGCGCTATCGCAACCCTAGCATGATGCTAGGCACCATCGCATCCCTATCGAACCATGCACAACACCCATGTGTGTGTGCATAAGCGTGGGCACTATCGCAACCCCCCCTAGCACCATGCACATCACCATCGCAGTGCTAGACACATGCGTGTGTGCGTGTGCACCATAGCACGGCAAGCTAGCAGGTAGCACTGGCCTTGCGTGTGTGCTAGGCACCATCGCAGGCCATGCACCATAGCACAGCTAGGTGGCAGGCAGCACTGGCCTTGCGTGTGTGCTAGGCACCATCGCAGGCCACGCACCAAGCACAACGCTAGTGCGTGCTGGCCTGGATGCGCGTAGATGTGCGATCATGGGCGAGTGGTGCTGGTTGGCTGGGTGTGCGAGCATGTGCGAAGGGTGCAACAATGATGCGTGTGATGCTGGTTATGCGAGAGCCATGCATGTGCATGTGCCTGCGATAGCAAGGCAGCAGCACCACGCATGCATGTGCGTGTGCCTGCGATAGCAAGGCAGCAGCGCCCAACGCCTAGCACAAGGCGTGGCTCGCTAGCAGCACGCAAGTGCTAGGGTAGGAGATGCGTGCTGTGCCAGCTAGGCATGCTAGGTGGCTGTGCGTGCTGGCAGCACCAGGTGGCAGCAAGCCCAGCTGCCTTGTGAGTGGCGGTTTAGGAGAGGTGGGGACCAAAGCCTCCAAGCTTCCCTTGGGAGCAAGGCAATGTTCCCCCCCCCCCATGGGATATGGTTCTCACCTAACCCATTCTCTCCTCTTGCCACTTGTTGCATTGTGATGGCTTTTGCCTAATTATTTATTTTAGAATTAAAAAAATTATTGCAATTGCACATGATCCCACATTGATCATGAAAAGGGGTTTCAAGTCCCCATTATCTATAAATACCCACTTGGTTGGGATTTTGAGAATACAACCTTGAGTGGAATTAAAAAGGCAACTCTAAGAAAGTGTAATCCTTTGATTCGTAAAACTCATAGTTATTTTGTCCGGGTCTTGACTAACCTTCAAGACTTAGGACGCTCGGGTCGGGTCAAGGGTACGATCCGTCGGAGATCTCGTCTTTTCTGGATTTTGAAGTAAGAGCTCTTTGGGAGCGAAGCACGCGTCAAAGGTATAATTCTTGTTCTTAATCTTGTTTGATTAAGTTTATTATGCTTGTTAATTGTTTTAATTAAGGGGCAGGTCTTGGTGGGTTTCCTTCCGCGTAGTGTCGAGTCACTACGAAACCCTACAAAAGTTTTAGTGAGTGGATCATCTACGTTATCGTCCGTTCCAATCTTGCAAATTCTGATTTCACCCTAAAACTTCCATTCCCTTATCATGTGAAATCGCCTCATGACATGTTTGACTTTCTGATGCTTCCTTGGCTCCTTAGCCTGAGCAAAAGCCGCACTATTATCACAGTAGAGGTCTATTGGTCCATTTATTGACACCAAGTGCACCAACGAGCTTACGAATCCAAACTGCCTCCTTAACTGCTTCCAAAGCTGCCAAGTCTTCGGCTTAAGTTATAGAGTCCGCACTAATTCTTTTCTTAGCACTCTTCCAACTAAACGTTCCTTCATACTTGTCACTTTGTGATTTTGCAACGCTCAGTCTCGACGCCCTAAGTTTGATATCTGACGTCTGTATTCGTAAAACTCTGTCGACTCATTAAATCCTCTTGGATTAATTCGTCGTCTCAGATCGGTGATTCGATTGGGTTCGACCCGAAGGGTTCAGTTAAGATTAAGTTGTAATATCAATTGTACCTTGATATTACTGATCGGAAGCGGCCTCCACCTAGGCATTCCGATCACTTGATCTTACCGAAGAATTAACTCTGTAATAATTTTAAACCCTCTATCGGAAGAATACACTTGTTGGAAGGACACCATTCTTTTCACTTAACCCCTCTCTATCTCCCTGCTGAATAGCCCCCAGGTCGAGACTTGTCTTTTTGGCAGGGATGTTCATGGAGAAGTTGGACGCAAAAAGGTATGCAAGCATCTTGAAATTGTTGATACAGCCGGCTGGCAGATTGCCAAACCATCGCTGGGCTATGCCCTTCAATGTTGCCGGGAGGCATCTACACCAGGCGGTATCATCCAACCCCTGCAAATACATGAGGTTGGTGTACGCCATTAGGTGGTCTTTCGGGTTGGTAGTACCATCATAGGCACCGACCAACACGTTCTTAACCTTAGCCGGCTGAGCTGCCTCGGTTATCTCCCTGGAGAAACCCGAAGGTTGTTCTCTAAGGTTAAGCAGTTGGAGCTGTCAGTCCATTGGTTAGACATTTGTTGCCACCTGACCCCCGAAGAGGGTTGATTGCATGTATGGTGATCCATACGACATGTATGGCTGTTGGGGCACATACGGAGTCGGCTGGATGATCTGAGGGCCGGTACGTGCGGATAAGCCGCATGAGTGACTCTCTCGGTTTATCTCCGAATACTTCATTGAATTATTCTTGAAATTGTCTGAGTAAGTCGACGTTGAAGCCGACTCAGACAATTGCTGACTTCTCTTCTGCTGGATTAACATTTGGGCATCCAAGTAAGTCTTTTTTGATCCATTCGGCTGAACTTGCTGGATGACCTTCCATTTCCTTGCTTTAGGGAATCGGTATTTAGACAAGTCGACCATGGGCCAATCCTCCCCCTTTGGTTTAAGGTGAGGAGTAGGCACACGGTCTTTAACAGGCTTCTTCCTTGAGGGAGAAGGCTTCTTGGCCGACTGACCCTTGCTGGAGCCAAACGCTTTCTTGTTTATCAAGTCCTTGAATTCTCCTTTAAAACTCGTCATGAATTTCATGAGTCCGTCTCTTGTAACGGGGGAAGCACCATCTGTCGCCTGGGGTTGTCTAGCCGGTTTGACGGTTGGGTTGCTTGGACCAATTTTATCTTCGCCCCGTTCCCTTGTTTCCTTGGAACGGGTGTGTCTTGTTCTGAGTGACCCGTTTAGAGCCACATGGGTGTCGACCTCAAAGTCGTCATCCGTATCTTGGTCCGTGTGGACCTCAGCTTTTGCCATAGGCCATTTCTCATTATTAGGCGGTACATTTTCGTGGGATGCCATTCTAGAAGTACTCTCCCCACAAATAGCGCCAAATGTTTCGGGGTTTTTGGAGTCCTCGGGAGAGTTACAATTCCAAAACTGAATGTCGAACGTCTGTTCCTGCAAAATCACGGAAACTCCGGTTAGGGTGGAGTTCGGCCTCCGACAATCAAGTTAGAACGTGTCAAGTGAGAATGTAAAGGGTGGAGTTCCACCTCCGACAATCAAGTGAGAATTTTGCAATTACTATTTCTTGGTTTTTGTGTGTATATTTATGAATGTATAATAAATGAGGTTTTTCCTATATTTGTAGTGTTTGGGGATCAGTCCCCATTCATGGGTTGGAGTGCCACGTGTCATTAGAGGATTAGCTCTTCTGGAACCTCTCTTAGGCTGACACGTGTCAGCAGGCTATTGGGCCACTTAGACCGGGTATTTTACCCTAAACAACACTCATCAGTTCTCCAAGGAAATAACCAAGGTGGCATAACTGGCTAAGGTTAAGAATGTTTTGGTTGGTGCCTATGATGGCGCCACCAACCAAGAAGACCACCTAATGGCATATACCAACCTCATGTATCTACAGGGGTTAGATGATGCTGCATGGTGCAGATGTTTCCTAGCTACACTGAAGGGCATTCCCCAACAGTGGTTCGGTAACTTACCGGCTGGGTGCTTTAACAATTTCAGGATGCTTGCGTTCCTGTTCGCCTCCAACTTCTTTATGAAAATACTGGCTAAGAAGACAAAACATCGACTTGAGCGCGGTTTAATAAGGAGACATGGAGGGTCTCCCCTCTTATGTGAAGTGGTTCAATCTGGTAAGAATCTAGATTCAAGGGTTGTCTGACGATGTTGCTTTCACAGACTTCTTCAAAAGTCTGAAAGACGAGTCGACTTTTAAGTTCGACCTTGTCCGAAAGAGAATCTTCACTCTTCAAGAGGCGCTGAGGGAGGCAGAAGCCTATGTATAGGAGGGTCTCCACTCTTACGTACGACTCTAAATGAATCCAAGGCCATCATTATCCCCTCCCTAATGTGACAAACTGTTAAGGTGGGAACGGTTGCCTTTGCAAAGTTGGGGGCAGGCTTGCACAACCTGCTGAAAGAATTCAAGGGTATATTCGCTTTTGAAGTGGAAGAGATGTCAGGCATCAGCCCGGATCTTGTTGTCCACAAGCTCGTTTGTTGCCTCAAAGAAAAATCTAGTAAGGCAAAAGAAAAGGAATCACGACAAGGAGAGAAGTGAGGCGGCAACCGCCAAAGTCAAGAAGCTGTTAGACGTCGGGTTCGATCAGCAATTTCACTTCCAAGATCGGGTAATGAATGTCGTTCTTGTAAAGAAGCTGAATGGGACTTGGCGCATGTGTGTTGACTACAAAGATCTGAACAAGGCATGTCCAAAGGACAGTTACCCGCTTCCAAAGATTGACAGTCTAGTCGTTCTACTGCAAGACATGCGATGATGAGCTTTATGGACGCCTACTAAGGCTTTCATCAAATACCCCTGTGGAAGAAAGATCAAGAGAAGATAGCATTTGTCACTAATTGTTATACTGTGATGTCGATTGACTTGAAAAATTAGCCTGCTACATTCCAACGTATGATTAATACGGTCCTCATCAACAAGATAGGTAAGAATGTAGAAGCGTACATTGATGACATGATAGTCAAATCCAAGCTATAGACGGATCATCTTGCTAACCTCCGAGAAACGTTTGCCTAACTCAGGCGACATAAGATCATGCTCAATCCCAAGAAGTGTGTCTTTAGTGTTGAGTCTGGGAAGTTTTAGGAATTTTTAATTGATTAAAGGGGGATACAGGCAAACCCAGAGAAGATACAGGCGGTCATTGACATGAAGTCACCTCGTACTGTCAAAGAAGTGTAGGAGTTAACCGGTTATCTACCGGCATTGGGGAGATTCCTCAGCTGGTCAGGCGACAAATGCCCCTATTTCTTTCAAGCAATCAGGAAGAAGAATATGTTCGAATGGGAAGATGATGCTAAGGCGGCATTTCAAAAATTGAAAGAGCACTTGCACTCCTTGCCAAGTCTTATAAGCTCTCTGCCCAAGGAGACGCTTTACATGTACCTAACCATCTCAAATCATTCTCTTAGTGTTGTTCTTCTTGCTAAGAGAGACGGAAACCAGCTCTCGGTCTATTTCGTTATCCATGTCCTTCGAAATACAAATCTCCGGTACTCAACGCTTGAGAAATTTGGCCTTTCTCTTTTTGTGGCAGTCAAGAAGTTGAAGCAATACTTCTAGACACATCAGGTGGTTGTCTACACAGATCAACCACTCAAGCAGCCACTGATAACCCTAGAGTCATCCGGCTGAATGCTTAAGTGGTCTATCGAAATGCAAAGTCTTGAAATCACTTTTGAACTAAGGAAGGCAGTGAAGGGTCAGGTGTTTGTCGACTTCATTGTTGAAATGACATGCCTAGTAGAGCTGAAAATTTTGGATCAGGTTTGGAAAGTGTACGAAGACGAGAGCTCCACTATGAACGGTTTTGGTGTAGGGATTATATGTCAGTCTCCTGAAGGGGACAAATATGAATATGCACTACGGTTCAAGTTTTAAGCCTCAAACAACGAGGCTGAGTATGAAGCCTTGCTAGCTGGTATATGAGTGTGTAATGCGGTATGGGTAAAGAAAATTGACACCACTCTAATTTAAAATTGATCGTTAGCTAATACCATGGCGATTATGAGGCCACCCATCCGACTATTATCAAATATTTGTAGGCGGTCGGAACAGAGGCTGGGACCCTTGAGGAATTCCACCTAAGTCAAGTGCTCCGGTCAGAGAACAATCAGGCGGATGCTCTGTCCAAATTGGCATCATCCACCTTCTATGATACGCCTCGGTCGATCTTTTGGGAAGTGATGGAAAAACAAAGTATCGAAGAAGATCCCATTGACGTGCTAGACCGAATTTCAACCTTGATGGACGGCATCAGGGCCCATCTGCTAGACAGCACTCTGCCAGATACATATCTAGAAATGGTTGTAATGAAAAAGCATGCTTCCAACTTTGAAATTCGCAATAGAGAGCTATTCAAGAAGGGATTAATTTTGCCTCTTTTGAGTTGCATCACCCCAGAAAGGGGGCATGAAATTTTGGAAGACTTGCACTCAGGCTACTACGCCTCTCATATTGGCGGCAGAGCTCTAGCAGAAAGGGCCAGGCGACAAGGTTATTTCGAGCTGACCTTGGAAGCTGATGCCATGGAAATGGTGAAGAAGTGTGACAAATGCCAAAGGTTTGGCAAGCTTATACACCGTTCGGCAAATGATTTGATGGAAATTCACAGCCCAGTGACATTCGCCAAATGGGGCATGGATATCTTAGGTCTGTATACACCTGAATTAGGCTAGAGGCGGTATATTCTACTGGTTGTTGACTTCTTCACCAAGTAGGTTGAAGCTGAGGCTGTCAAGGGCATCAAGACAAAGGATGTCATCTCTTTCATTTAGAAGAACATCATTACCCGGTACGGGGTTCCTATGTCTATGGCCTTTAATAATGGCCCTCAATTCAAGACGTGTACCCTCAAGAATTAGCTGGGAGACCAAGGGATCTCTCATTGCTTTGCATCAGTCGTTCGACCCCCAAGCAAATGACCAGGTTTAATATTTCAACAAACTTATCTTAGACGACTTTAAGAATAAAATAAATACAGCTGGCGATCTGTGGGCCGAAGAATTAATTCATGTACTTTGGTCCATCAGGACAATATCAAAAGGGCCAACCGAGGAAACCTCATTTTTCTACGGTGCTGAAGCTGTCTTACCTAAACTTTTATGAGCCGACTCTTCGAGCCATGTTGTATAATGAAGAGGCTAACTAGGAGGCCATGCGACTAACATTAGACTCTCTTCAAAAACGCCAAGGAAATGCCGCCTTACACCACGAAATCTACCATCTAAGAATGACAAGAGCCTACAATAAAGTACACTAACGACCCTTTAAATTAGGGGACTTTGTGTTACGCAAGATGGAGGCAACCGGTAAGGCCAACGAGCAAGGCAAGCTGACACCCAATTGGGAAGGTATCTACCAGATATATGAAGAGGTTAGAGGCGGCACCTACTATCTAGAAACACCAGACGGTAGGTAGCTACCATGAACCTGTAATATAGATAACTTGAAGAAATATTACTTCTAAGCCTTGTAAATTTTGTAAATGAAAAGATTAAGTAATGAGAATCGCTTTTTGTTCCAAATTTTATGTTTGTTGTTTTATTTACTCTATTAGATACGGCTCCCTATGGGAAAAGTACCTCCTGTGCGATGTATAGACGGCAAATCTAACCCAAATTATCCACTTTGATAGAGAAGGAAACATTCAGCGACATCCATTCAGGTGACTTCGCTCACAGAGAGCATCTCCCATTTGGGTGGCACATTGTTATATAAAATCGCTTCTCAAACGTCCTAGACAGCTGACAACAATGGAAGTAAAGTCAATAAATGTTTGTAATTGCCATTACTAACTGACTGGTTAAACAAGTCGTCTACCCAGTGGGATATCAGACAGCCCCTTACAGTTTGTGTGTGTAGACACTTGATTCTGTCTCCCTAAAAACCAAAGCTAGTAATGAGTGCCTTTCACGTCTTTGATTATCGAGTTAGGTGAAGAGTTGAAGAGTTTCGTGAAGTTCCCTTAAGCCTTGACCATACCCCTAACCTTTCCTAAAATGTTTTAGTCCAAATAATTCATTTCGTGCCTGTAGGGTTTCGAAGTGACCCGACACTACACGGAAGGAAACCCCCCAAGACCCACCCCTTAAATAAAGCAATTAACAAGCATAATAAACTTAATCAAACAAGACTAAGAACAAGAATTATACCTTTGTTGCGTGCTTCGCTCCCAAAGAGCTCTTACTTCAAAATCCCGAAACCACGAGATCTCCGACGAATCGTACCCTCGACCCGAACCGAGCGTCCTAAGTCTTGAAGGTTAGTCAAGACCCGGAAAAAACAAAACTATGAGTTTTACGAAATAAAGGTTTACTCTAATTATAAGTGTTGCCTTTTTAATTCCACTCAAGGTTGTGCATTTCCCAATACCATGCCTTTGGTATTTATAGGGAAATGCACCCTTGATTTCCAATCTCCCATCAATGTGGCAGAGTTGGAAAAATCAACAATTTTTTTAATTCTAAATTAAATAAATAATCAACTTAATCACATTGCGACAAGTGGCACAATCACATGCTTCAGTGATGGCCAAGGCTAGGAAGGGGGGGGACCATTTTCCTTGCTCCCCAAGGCCTTGATTTGGTCCCCACATCCATGCACAAAACCGAGTCAAGGAAGGCTAGCTGGCTGCCAGCTAGTGTGCCAGCTAGGGCTTCCAGCTAGCACTGCCTTGCTGCCCAGCACCCCAGCCAGTCAGTGCGTGCTGGTGCTGGGTAGTGCTGGTGCTGTGTGCTAGCGCTGGTGTGTGCTAGTGCCATGTGCTGGTTCGTGCTGGCGCTGGTGTTGTGCCTCGCATCTCTCGCATCATCTTTCGCACCATTGCTAGCGAGCCACGCATGCTGGCCCCCTTGCCTCGCATCATACGCATTAACCTTGCACCATGCACCACGCACCAGCCTTGCACCATGCACCACGCATCAGCCTTGCACCATGCACCACGCATCGCACCACTCGCATGTTGCTGCTGCTATGCCTTCCTCGCACACACACACGCACACAAGGCCTACCATGGTGCTATGCTTGTGCGAGGGGCCTGCGATGGTTCCTAGCACCCAGGCACGCATGCTGCGATACAGTGCCATAAGAAGGCACGCATGTATGTGCACTGTATGTGCGTAGGCATGCTTGCTGTGTTGATGCGATAAGACAAGGCACAAGCACACGCACACACGCACTGGCCTAGCCATGCAATGGTGTTGTGCTTGTGCTGCGACGATGCGATGGACTGCCTAATGCTTGCGATAGGCCTAGCATTCACATGGTTAGACCATTGTGGTGCTACGGCTAAACTCGTACTTGTCGCTTGTGATTTTGCAACAGTCGGTCTCAACGACCTAGGCTCGATTTCCGACGCCTGTATTCGTAAAACTCAGTCGACTCATTAAATCCTTTGGGATTAATTCGTCGTCTCGGATCGGTGATTCAATTGGGTTCGACCCAAAGGGTTCAGTTAAGATTAAGCTGTAATATCAGTTGTACCTCAATATTACTGATCGGAAGTGGCCTCCACTTAGGCATTCTGATCACTTGATCTTACTGAAGAATGAACTCTGTAATAATTCTGAACCCTCTATCGAAAGAATACACTTGTTGCAAGGACACCATTCCTTTCAATCTCCCACTTGTCCTTCCAGACAAGTGTGCATACAGTGTACATCCCATTTCCTATGTCTCTTAATGTTTCTACGTGAACTATAAGGTAAGATTCGTTGTTATCCTTATTACGTTTAGAAGTGTTTCTCGATCTTCGAGTTCGACTGTCAATAAGCAGATGATTTCTAAAATCCATCTGAGCACAGCCATTCATTTTCATAGTCTCGCTTTTCGAGCGGCCTTGTAAACAAAACATTTTCCCTATTGTTAATAGGGGGACAATCCCTGTAAGTTCATCTTACTAAGAGGACTTAGTCTACTGAATGTTCGCGTTATGATCCCCAGTTACGGCATACGTTAGGAAACATCAAAGAGTCTAATACTAAAACAAGAAAACTTCACAATACTCATGGTTGGAGGAAACAGGTTCCGGTAGTCATAATGAGAAATGTTCTTATGACAATTTTGAAATTTCTTAAAATACTCTCATAGGTCTTATCCAGTACAGTTCCAAACTGTACCTATGCAAATGATTTATGAATGTCATGTCCTCGCAGCACAAGAAACGGTGTTGTAAATCATACTACACACTAATCTATGGCGGTCATCAATCGTCCATCTTTTAGATGACCTCGATTAGGGACAATTTTCAATTTAAATATTCAATGCTCACTTAACATGTCTTTTTTATCCAAGACATGGTCTTGATACCCTGTTTTGAATATTTCCGTAAATCGAATGGACTCATTATCTAATTCTAAACCACAATTAAATAGTAATGGAGTGAATGATAATTTTGCACAAAAATTAATTACTCCATGAATGAATGGTTTCAATACGGTGTCATACATTAAAACTACCAGTTTAATTAAAACACATGTACAGGGAATTTCAAAGCCAGTTTCCAACATGCTTGATTCCCATCGCCTCAATGTGCTTGTTGTGTTTCACCTGAGGCAGCGGTTTAGTCAAGGGATCGGCCACATTATCATCTGTGCCAACCTTACAAATTCTGATTTCACCTTCGGATTTCCATTCCCTTATCATGTGAAATTTCCTTTGCACGTGTTTGACCTTCTGGTGTTCTCTCGGCTCCCTGGCCTGAGCGATAGCTCCATTGTTATCACAATAGAGGTCTATCGGCCCCTTGATTGAGGGTACATCACCAAGTTTGTTGATGAACTTGCGAATCCAAACAGCTTCCTTGGCAGCTTCTGAAGCGGCCAAGTACTCGGCTTCATTTGTAGAGTCTGCAGTGGTGCTCTGATTGGCTTTCTTCCAGCTAAAAGCTCCTCCATTTAGACAGAATATGTACCCCGACTGTGACTTGAAGTCGTCTCTATCAATCTAGAAGCTAGCGTCGGTGTAACCTTCAACAACCAGTTCTTTGTGGCCTCCATACACCAGGAACTTATCCATGTTCCTTTTCAGGTACAACCAGTTCCGTTGCACTTAGGGCATACGATACATCTGGCCTTGTTTCAGGGTTTTTTGATGTCCTGCGGGAAAGTTACAATTCTGAGACTGGAACCGGACGCCTGTACCTGCAAAACAAACAGAGACTCCGAGTGATTGGAGTTCCGCCTCCAACGGTCAAGTTAGAACTTGTTTAAGGAGTAATTAATGCGGAAAGGTAAAATGCGCTTCTCTGGGTCAGAGTGTTTAATCAGCGTAATCCCGTTTAATGAGGATTAATGAAGGTATTTATAACCTTGGGATGCGTGCCAATCCGAGGTTTTCGGTTAGCCTAGGGCTGATTGGGCTTCCCTTGGAAGTTGGGCCTAGGTGGCCGGTTTTTCCATTAGGCATGGAGGATGCCACGTGTTGTGACATAATAGGTCCTTGGTGGACAAATAGGCGCGTGCCACGTGGCAGGCTCTGACAAGTCCAATTAGAGGACACTTGGCAGGACCTAATTGGCCCACATGGCGCATTCTGATTGGTGGGAGAAAAATCCCTTAATCATTTTCCCCTCACAGGTGGCACGTGACTGGTCACATGTCACCTGTGACAGGTGTCGGCTCGTAACAGGCGACGACCTGCTACAGGTGTCGTTTGGTGAAAGGCCGGGAGTTTTTCCCGCTCATTTTTTGAATTTGAAGAGTGTCCCTTCAACTTCTTCTATTGCCTATATAAGGGCATCTTGACTTCACATTTGTTCAGACTTGAGAAATTTTTAAGAGAACACTCGGACCCCTAAACCTGCTCTAACATTTTGGACATTTCCAGCCTACCGCCTGTTCTGACAAGCCGGCTGATATTCAGATTACTTTCCAGATCTTCGTCAACTTCTCAATCGTTCAGGTAACCGTCTGTTCTCTTCTTCTTTTACCTTTATGTTTTTTTTTTTGAAATGACACCTCGGAAGCACACGTCACGACCTAGGTTAGTGATCAACCGGTCACCGGGGACGGCTGAGTCTAGGACTAGGAGTGTCCCTTGCCCCTTTTCGAACCAATCTTTTCCCTTTATACAAAGTCCGACAATCTCTGTGTTTATGCAGAACATAACGGCCAGAACAAAAAGAACAGCTAGGATAACCAATTCGGACGGCTCCTCCTTCCAGGTGCCGATTAGTGAAACATCTGATTAAACGCCAGATGTTGAAGTGAACCAAGGCGGCTCGGCTGCCGACAGCTCTGAGGGAGGGATCAAGGTGGTCCCTTCCCATTTTATTGTAGACATGTCTACATATTCTCCCGCTCCTGCTGAAGGAGAGGAGGCGGGCCCCTCAGGGAGAGGGGAGGAGTCGGACTCTTCGGAAGACGAGTCCGATCCAGCTCTTCTGGTCACCTTTCTCTCGACTTAGAGGAGGGGCACAACCTCCTACAAGAGGCGAGACTTTCCCATTCAGTAGAGAAGGGGGACAATTGGGCGGAGCCATCCGCCACTCAAAGAGAGCAAAACACCCCTTACTACTACACCGTTCCAAAAGGCCGAATCAAGGCCATGCAAGAGAAAGTGGGCAGCTTCGTAGCGGACCATGTAATGGGCCCTGGCTTTCTGGTTTTTGTACCAGATCCAAAAGACATAGTCGTCTGGCCGGCTGGGACCAGTTATGATGGCGCCTGCTTTGGCTGCTATGAGGCGGCCATTAGGGCTGGGCTGCGTTTTCCCTTACATCCGGATGTTCAACGAATCCTTGACGGGTATGAGTTGGGGTTATGGCAGTTAGCCCCAAATTCCTGGTTCAATGTTCTCGGCTATGTAGCCGGGTGTGGAATGTATGGGGTGGAGCCAAATTTCGAGGCATTCGCCCATATGAACTATCTCAGCCGGACCCCTAAGGCAGGCGGTACCGGCTGGTACCAGTTGACGAGCCATAGAGGCTACCTCATGACAAGAGGTAAAGAGAAAAAATGGAAGGATTGGAGAAGCACCTTCCTCATTATTGAGAGTTAGAACAAAGAGCTGAACAAACGCTTTAATAGGTGGAACAGAGACCCGCCTCTTCTTGCAGGCGGTCGCAGCATGCCGCCTGTCCCTCTCAAAGCTAAAAAAGAGATCCCGAACCGAGGTCTCTTTAAAGTAGAGACCAGGGTCAACTCTACTATTGGGGTATGAGAGCAAGTGCCCCCGCACTGCGTCCCGAGTTACAAATGGCTCTATGACGAGTACTTCCTGGCCGCTTGTGGACTTAGCAGTCGGTGCTCTAGAGGTAGCCGACCTGTCGAATGCGTACCCTTGTAGAAATCATTTTTTGAATTTTTCTAATTTTCGCATTCCTCTATGCAGCGGAAGCCATGAGCAAAATAACCGCCTCCAAGACAGCGGTTGCTATGCTGCGAGCATCCGTTATGCAGCAACACACATCAGCTGACTCTCCCACCAAGGAGACGCCCTTAGTGAGTTCCCAGCTTTCACCCCCCCCTTTTTTTTGTTAAAAGGTTGGGTTTATACACATATTAACCATTTGTTTGTTTTTTCTTTTTTTTTTTTTTTTTTTTTTTTTTTTTTTTTTTTTTTTTTGCAGACGGGCACACCAAGAACTTCCTCCTCCCAACAGCCGGACACCAAAGCCCGAAAGACGAATGTGGCGAGTTTGCCTGGTTCTGCCAGGAAACAAGCGGCTGCTGACAAACAGCCGACCACTCCTTCTCAAACTCCCAGCAGGCCGCCTAGAAGTATGAAACTGCTCTTCTAGACTTTGACCTACTTTTCTTTCACCTTGTCTAAAATTCTTGTTCGCTCTTGATGCAGCCGGCCCTCAAGAACCGGACCTAGTCGAAGTGGCCAAGTCCATGATCAAAGTCGCTCTTGACGCGATTCGGGGTGTCGGCACCCTGGACCTAGATAGAATTGCAGGGCTCCTTGCTGAGGTATACTTAGCGTATTTTTGTTGTTTAACTCCAGGACGCCTGTTTTTCGTGTGAAATCTGACGCTTGTTTTCTTTTATTCGGTCCCTACTCCGAGTAAACGGCCTTCGCAAACCCATTAGTGCGAAGAACAAAGAGGTAAAGGCTGCAAAAGCCATGGCCGCCTCTAACTGTGATAAGGCAATGTTTCAAATTGCCCAAAATGAAATTTTGACAACTGATATTCTTTATTATCAGGCGCAGGCCACTTCTGCTATTAGGACTGAGTTGGAGGCGACCAAGAAGAGAAACAATGAGTTGGAGGCGACCATCCAGAACCTTAAAGCCAAGCTGAGGCCTCTTAGGCAAAAGATGCTCCACTACGACACCTTGGAGAAATCCTTGGATCGTGTCAAGGAACGCCTGGTAAACCAGAAGAAGAGCCTCACTGAAGAGCTCTCGGCCAAGGCTGAGCAAGAGAAGAAGGATTTGGTTCGAGACATGATGGAGGACTCAGCCCAAATCCAGCGCATGACCTGGACTCGCCTCTTTCCAAACGTCGACTTTGCTTCTTGGGAAAAACAATGTCACCAATGCTCTGAAACGTATAACCAAGAAGTCTTGCTGGCGGCTGCTGAGAATGATGTGCTGGAGGAGGAGGAGGAGCCGGTAGTGGCCCTGGTGCAGATTGGGGCAGATGCGTCTAAAAAGGGTGCAGTTAATGCCGAGACAAGCAAGAAGAATGCTTCTCCAAAGCAGGCGTCGCTTGCTGATCAGGCGGCTGTTGTTGTTGAAGATCTGCCCCCATCTTGAAGCTTATGTTTCTTTTTCTCTTCTCTTCGGCCTGCGTGCCGTTTGTTTCTATATCTCTTTTACCCGGCCAAGGGGTCGGGGTCTTTGAATACTTTGCCGGTCTTTATGGCCGGTTTATTTTTGTGACTTTACCCGGTCAGGGGGGCGGGGTCTTGAATATTTATGCCGGTCTTTATGGCCGGCTGTTAATAGAATTTCGGCGACCATCTTTTTAGGTCGCCTAAGCTGCCAAATTTCAAATTGTGCTCTTTTATTTTTGCTAAGTGTCGAAACTCTGATATCCGCTTGCATGTCATACCGACTGTTTTGTGTGGCCGATAATTGCGGACAGGTACAATGTAGGAGCTGCTTATGCCCCTAGACGACTGGTTGTCTATTTCCAGGCTAGGCGATCAGTCGACCATTCATCCAACCGGTTTCTAACGTATTTTGATGACTGGTTCACCTTTAGACAGGCGGTCCCGTCATATCTTTTGAAATCGGCTAAGTATGAGGGAGATTATTCGCTGGTCATGGTTAGTTTGAGTAGGAGAGGCACTAAGCGGCATAGGCCGGTTAGTCCCCCTGACTTACCAAACCTTTTTGGATTTTTACTCAAGGTGTGATAACTTAGTAAGGACAGGCGGTATGTGAAAACCTTTTTCAATTTCAAACCAAGTTTTAAGGAGTGACTAAGTAAACATGGACGTCACTTAGTCGCCGTCACTATTGTTTAAGTAGTAGAGGTACCAGGCGGCGGAAGCCGATTGGACCCCTTTATTCGCCAATGTTTGTTGGCTATTAACTCAAAAGGTACCGGATGTACTTATCCCAAGTAGTACAGTCGGTTATCTGACGCGGATGCAAACTGCAAACACTTGTTGGACCAGTTGAGAGTTATCCTTGTCTTAGAAACGGCTACGTGGTTGTCTTAGTAGACAGTCGTATAGGTGTCGTGTAATTAATTTATAGAGCAATGTTCCACCCAAAAGGGAGCTGGTCTCTACGACGAATTTTATCCAGATGGATGCCGCCGGACGCCTGCTATGATGTTGGGACAGGTCGGATTGGTTTTAAAGTTGGATCAACTGGCTTGGCGCCTGGTCTGATCATTTCGGCTATAGGCGATGTATGGGAGAGTAGCCGGTTGTATGGAACAAGCGACATGCCCCTCTTAATTAAACGCGTAAATAAAGAGCATGGAGAGTAGCCGACTGTTTTACCAGTAGGCATGCCCCTCTTAGTACAAAATAAATAAAGTGAAATAGTGAACTTTTATTAGGTAGCTTTCGGCTATTTACATTATTCAAAAATAATATTTTTTGAGATTAATTACATTCCAGGTTCGAGGCAAGGGTTGGTCGTCTGGTGTTTCCAGGCGGTAGGTGCCATCCTGGACCTCTTCATAGATTCGGTAGGGTCCTTCCCAGTTCGGAGTTAATTTGCCAGACTCATTAGCCCTACCGACTGCTTCCATCTTTCTTAGTACAAAGTCCCCCACTTTGACTTGACGCTTGTACACTTTTTTTTATATGATCTGGTCATTCTCAGGCGGTAAATTTCATGGCGCAAGGCTGCATTGCCCCTCCTTTCTGGGAGTGAGTCCAAAGCCTGACGCATGGACTCTCAGTTCGCCTCTTTGTCGTATAACATTACTCGAAGAGTCGGCTCGTAGTGTTCAATTGGAAGAACAGCTTCCGGACCATATGTTAGGAGGAATGGAGTCTCTCCAGTCGACCCTTTTTCAGTCGTCCTAATGGCCTAGAGAACATGTGGTAGTTCATCTGCCCATAGGCCGCCTGCTCGTTCAATCTTTTTCTTGAGCCCATCTGAGATGATCTTATTAAAAGCTTCTACTTGGTCGTTTACTTGTGGACGGCCGACTAATGCAAAGTAATGTGAAATACCTTGGTCTCCCAGCCAGTTTTTGAGAACAGGCGTCTCAAATTGGGGACCATTGTCAAAAACCATAGACATGGGCACCCCAAACCGAGTGATGATGTTTTTCCAAATGAATGAAATCACATCCTTTGTTTTGATTCCTTTGATAGCCTCTGCCTCTACCCATTTAGTAAAGTAGTCGACTGCAACAAGTATGTACTTCCTGCCGCCTGTAGCAGGCGTTAGGGACCCAGAATATCCATGCCCCACTTAGCAAACGGTAGTGGGCTATGGATAGCAGTGAGATCAGTAGCCAGACGGTGAATTAGCTTGCCAAACTTTTGACACTTGTCTCATTTTTTCACCATCTCCAGTGCATCTGCTTCTAAAGTAGGCCAAAAGTAACCCTGCCGCCTACATGGGAAGCGCAGTAACCAGAGTGAAGATCCTCTAGGATCTCTCGTCCTTTTTCTGGAGTCACACATTTCAAGAAGGGTTGGAGGTACCCTCTATTGTGAAGTTCTCCCTTTATCATTTCAAAACTGGACGCTCGTTTTTTTAGTGTTGCCGCCTGGTGATGGTCATCTGGCAAGGTGTCGTCTGTCAGATATGCCCTGATTGGATCCATCCAGGTTGAACTTCTATCTAAAATTCTAATAGGGTCTTCCTCAATGCTTCTTTTCTCCATAACCTCCCAGAAAACGGTTCGTGGAGTATCACAGGAGGCCGAGGCTACTAACTTTGAAAGAGCATCCACCTGGTTGTTTTCAGATCTTGGTACTTGAGTTAGATGAAAATCTTTAAAGGATCCGACTGCTTGTCGTACCGCCTTTAAATACTTGATCATTGCCGGATGGGTTGCTTCGTATTCGCCATTGTACTGACACACTATCAATTGTGAATAAGAACAGGCGCCTATCTTTCTTGCCCCAGACGCCTTGCACATGCGGATTCCGGCTAGTAAAGCTTCATATTTTGCCTCTTTGTTTTAGGCTTGAAAATTGAAACGTAAAGCATACTCATACCTGTCGCCCTCTGGCGACTGACAAATGACGCCTGCTCCGCAACCATTTGAGGTGGAGCTCTCGTCCACATATACCTTCCAGACTTGGTCTGGAACTTGAGAATCAGGGGACCGAGTCATCTCTACAATAAAATCAGCAAATGCTTGCCCCTTTACTGCTTTCCTAGGCTCGAATGTGATTTTGAGACTCTGAGTTTCTATTCCCATTTGATCATCCGGCCTGACGACTCCATAGTTATTAGTGGCCGCTTGATTGGTTGATCTGTATACACAACGACTGCATGTGCCAAAAAATAGGGCTTCAATTTTTTAACGGCCATGAAGAGAGCAAGACCGAACTTTTCCACTAAGGGATACCTCAACTCGGCATTTTTCAGCACGTGGCTGACAAAGTAGACCGGGAGCTGGCATCCGTCTCTTTTAGCAAGGAGAACAACGCTTAGAGCATGGTCAGAAACGGCCAGGTACATGTAAAGCACTTCTTTAGAAGGCCGCCTTAACATCCGGCCCCCATTCAAACCTTGCCTTCTTCTTTATAGCCTGGAAAAAGTTAAGGCACTTGTCGCCTGACTGGCTGAGAAATCTTCCTAGAGCCGCCAGACAGCCTGTTAATTTCTGAACCTCTCGGATGGTGCGAGGCGACTGCATGTCAATGACCGCCTGCACTTTCTCAGGGTTCGCCTCTATTCCTCTCTAATTGATGAGGAATCCGAGAAATTTCCCAGACTCAACCCCAAATACACATTTCTTGGGATTGAACATGACATTTTTTGCTGCTTGTCCTCCAAACAAAGGTGGCTGCAAAAAATATTGTTGTTGCGGTACAAATGGTAAATTTGGTACCGCCTGGTCGTTATGAAATCCAGAAGGACGGGAGGTACCGCCTGTCTAACTCTCATGATTTGATTGAGTATATCTCATAGAAGTATTGTGCAGACTATCTTGGAAATCTGAAGTAGAGGCCGACTCTGACAGTCGGTCGTTCTTCTTCTGCTCTTGTAGTAGCCGAGCGTCTGAGTATGTTTTCTTTGACCCGTCCGCCTGTATATGACGAACGGGCTTCCTCTTCCCTAGTGTGGGAAAACGGTACTTTGTGAAGTCAAGCACAGGCGGCTCCCACTTCCTAGAGTAAGGATGAGGGGTCGCCTCTCGTCCTTGAACAGGTTTCCTTCTTCCTTAATGGGAAGGCCTTTTAGCCGACTGCTCCTTAGACAGAGCATGCATCATCTTGGTGATCAGTTCTTGGATCTCCCCCTTGAAGCCCCTCATGAAGGTCATGATTTCATTTCTTGTAACGGGAGCAGACCCTTCAGCCGCCTGCTGCTGATCAGGCGGTGTGCCGACTGGATTACTGGGTCCAGTTTGGTGATCTACCTGTTCTTTCCTTTCGGTGTGACGGGTACGTCGGGCCCTTTAGGTCCCGTCTGAGGCTGTGTGTGCTTCAACTTCAACCTCACTTTCAGTATCATGATCTGGGTGAACTTGAGGGTCGTCCAGGGGACGTCTCTCTTCTGGAGTCAGTACAGACGTTGATGCCATCTCAAAAGTACTCTACCCACAGATGGCGCCAAGATGTTTCGGGGTTTTTTGATGTCCTGGGGGAGAGTTACAATTCCGAGACTGGAACCGGGCGCCTGTACCTGCAAAATAAACGGAGACTCCGATTGATTGGAGTTCCGCCTCCAACGGTCAAGTTAAAACTTGTTTAAGGAGTAATTAATGCGGAAAGGTAAAATGTGCTTCTCTGGGTCAGAGTGTTTAATCAGCGTAATCCCGTTTAATGAGGATTAATGAAGGTATTTATAACCTTGGGATGCGTGTCAATCTTAGGTTTTCGGTTAACCTAGGGCTGATTGGGCTTCCCTTGGAAGTAGGGCCTAGGTGGCCGGTTTTTTCATTAGGCATGGAGGATGCCACGTGTCGTGACATAATAGGTCCTTGGTGGACAAATAGGCGCGTGCCACGTGGCAGGCTCTGACAAGTCCAATTAGAGGACACTTGGCATGACCTGATTGGCCGACATGGCGCATTCTGATTGGTGGGAGCAAAATCCCTTAATCAGGCCTTGTACATATCATGGCATACATGATCGATCCGATTAGCGAAGCATATGGGATCTGATTCATTCTTTCTCGCTCAACAGGTGTCTGTGGACACTGTTTCTTGCTGAGAGTTATGCCATGGGACATGGGTAAGTGCCCTCTCTTGGCATTCTCCATGTTGAATCGAGCCATTACCTTAACAACATAAGTACTCTGGCTTAATCCAATCATCCTTTTAGATCTATCTCTGTAGATCTTGATGCCCAATATGTACTATACCTCTCCTAAGTCCTTCATTGAAAAACACTTTCCCAACCAGCCCATTACGGACTCCAGTAATTTTGTGTTGCTTCCAATGAGAAGTATGTCATCGACATACAAGACTAGGAATGCAATATCACTCTCACTGACCTTCTTGTATACACAAGATTCATCTGAATCCTTGATAAAATCAAACTTGCTAATGGCTTCATCAAATCGCAGATTCCAACTTCTGCTGGTTTGCTTTAGTCCATAAATGGACTTCTTCAGCTTGCAAACCTTTCCAGCGTTGCCTGGATCGACAAAACCTTCTGGCTGTGTCATATACACAGTTTCTTCCAAAATTCCATTTAGGAAGGAGGTTTTGACATCCATTTGCCATATTTCATAATCGTAATATGCAGCAATCGCTAGGATGATCCGGACGGATTTTAGCATTCCAACTGGTGAAAAAGTTTCATCATAGTCAATCCCGTGAATTTGTCTATAACCTTTTGCCACCAGTCTAGCTTTGTATATCGATACATTTCCATCCTTGTCTGTCTTCACTTTGAAGATCCATTTGCAACCAATGGGTGTATAACCCTCGGGCAAATTCACCAAGTCCCAGACTTGATTTTCAGACATGGAGTCCATCTCGGATCTCATGGCCTCTTGCCATTTTGAAGAGTCGGGGCTCGTCAAAGCTTGCTTGTATTTCGCCGGCTCATCACCATCCATGACTAGGATGTCCTGATCATCGGTTAAGACGATACCGAGGTATTTGTCTGGTTGAGATCTTTGCCGTTGTTACCTATGAAGGGTAATCGGTTAAGCATTTTCATTGTCAGTTTGATTCTGACCAATCTTCTTAGATGCTTCCAAAGCATCTAGATTGTCAGTTTTGTCAGGTTTACATTGTTGCTCGTCCTCTCAAACTTCGTCAAGTTCGATTTTCCTCCCACTTGTCATTTTTGGAAAGGTGTTCCTCCTCCAAAAAGACACCATCACGAGCAACAAATACTTTGTTCTCGGATTTATTGTAGAAGTAATACCCTTTGGTTTCTTTTGGATATCCCAAAAAGAAAAACTTATCCGATTTGGGGTGAAGTTTGTCCGAAATTAATCGCTTGACATATGCTTCGCATCCCCAAATCTTAAGAAAAGATAACCTAGGAGGTTTCTTAGTCCATAATTCATATGGAGTCTTTTCAACAGCTTTTGACGGAGCTCTGTTTAGTGTTAGTGCTGCAGTTTGTAGCGTATATCCCCAGAAAGAGACAGGGAGTTCACTAAGACCCATCATTGATCGAACCATGTCTAACAAGGTTCGATTCCTCCGTTCGGACACTCCGTTCCATTGAGGAGTTCCAGGAGGTGTCAACTCTGAAAGAATGCCATTTTCTTTCAAGTGATCATCGAATTCATGGCTCAAATATTCGCCACCTCGATCCGATCGAAGTGCTTTAATTTTCTTTCCAAGTTGATTTTCTACTTCTTTCTGAATTTCTTTGAATTTCTCTAAGGATTCAGATTTATTCGACATTAAGTAGATATAGCCATATCTACTAAAATCGTCGGTGAAAGTGATGAAATATCGGTAACCTTGTCTTGCGGGTGTACTCATTGATCCACATACATCCGTGTGTATTAGACCTAATAAGTCATTTGCCCTTTCTCCCAACTTGGAGAATGGTTGTTTTATCATCTTGCCTAATAGACATCCTTCGCAATTTTCAAACGACTCTAAGTCGAATGAGTCATGAACACCTTCTTGAAGAAGTTTCTTGATGCGCTTGATGTTAATATGGCCAAGACGACAATGCCACAAGTAGGTTTGATTCGACTCGATGGCCTTAGTTCATTTAGTATCAATCCTATTGTCTTTGTGTAAAGCATGCAATTTAATTTGAACATATGTTTGAAAGATAATCTTTGAAACAACTACATTAGAAGTCTTCATTTCAAATATCTTGGTGTCCAACACCATCGATCAAAATATTGTTCAAAAGCATGACAAAACTAGGATTAGTTTTAATTACATCTCAAAGACAAAATGGTGCATGCAAGCACGACCGAAAAACCATCTTCGTCGTCTTCTTGCTCTTGCACCAATACTTGATAAGCTTCTCACTTGGTCCCTGAAAAGGCAACATAAAGTGAGTCATACTTGGTATCCAATACCTATGATAAGCTTAATTCACAAGTGTTTAGGAAGATACCTGAGGTAGATGCTCCATTCCTCTCTTCCTCTTCTCGAAAGAGCTTGCATTCTCTCTTGAAGTGGCCTTGCCCGCCACAATAGAAGCAACACATCTTAGCCTTAACCTTGAAATCCCTCTTTCTTGACGGTCTTTTGGTTGCCCCAAATGAGTTGGCTCGGTGAAGTAGCTCCACCACATTCTTCAAGGAATGTGTCTCCTTCGATTCAGAAATATATGCCAATACAAAAGGAATGTGTCTCCTGAGTTCTTCTTCCCATTCTTCAAGGTTTGTTAAGTTAAGCTTGATAGCTAACTTTTCGGGGAGTTTCGGGTACACATGGTTGTTGTTTGAGTTACTTGCAGACATGGTTCTACAATTGAAAGAATTTGAAGTGAAAAACCATTCATAAATCAATAATTTGAAATTTAAAAACGTTCATATATATTTTCAATCTTATTGAGCATTTTATCCACGCATTTATAAAATTGTCCCCTTTAGGCGAGAATAAAATGATTCCGAGATCCCAAAGATCAAGAAATGGTTAAGCATGCTTTGGCTTTTATTAATCATTAAATATCTTAAGGTAAGCAATCCAATTGCTAATAGCTCCAAGCTACTCTCGGTTTGATAAAATGTCGCATCTAATGCATCCTAGACATTTTATCTCTTTTGCCACGACATCTAAGGACTCCTTACTGATATCGTTGAGCTTCACCAAGACAACTTGTATACCTAGTATACCTTACGTTCCTAGAGAAGTAGTGATGTCTCGCTTTGGCGTAGTCCATCACGTACGCGCATTAGTTCAGTAAGTGTTGTTTTTGGAACGACAAATTTTAGCTCAATATTATTAAGGGACCTAGGGTTTCTATGTTGGTTGATTTAAGTGAACTTAACTAATTGTCGCAACATATAGAAATCCTAGACATGCATCTAGCAATCATATATAACAACAATGTATATAAAGCATAAAATAGATGCATTTGGCAACTAGCATGACCCTTTGAAATCTTCAATTTCCATGGGTCTTCATTTTCGCTCGTCTTCATCGAAACGCCGTCTTGAGACATCTTGGCCAAAATAAAATAAAGCTAGCTAGAACGACTAAGATTAATCTAATGGTAAAAAAATACTTAACGGTTCGCAGACCGTATTTAGATTTACAAAAATACATAACGGAACGCAGTCCGTATTTTCTATCCTAGTCGGGCCCCACTAGTTGCCATTTTCAATGACCTGTTTTGAATAACAGTCTTACATTCACCCATTCACTATTTGTGAATGGCCCATGCACTTTTACGAAATACATAATTAAACACACAAAACTAGTAACTAACTTAGGTGGTTAATCCGATTAACGCGCCTAATTAAAACTAGTCAAAGTTGTTTAATCCATTATTTTTAAACGCAAAAATGCTCGCAATTAATTAAGCTCCCACTAAATTCCGCATCCATACTTAATTAAACCGATTAATTAAGTCGGCATAACCCATAATTTGTCAAAATTTTGCAAAACCGAAAATCGAGGTTTTTAGCCTCGTTAAAATAATTACATAAAATATTTTAAAGACGGGATAATGGAAAAATCATAGCCCAAATTTTAAGCAAAAATGCCCTAACATAACCCTTCGAGGGTGTGCACCATGGCTGCTAAGCAGCCCATGGCATGGCGTCATGGTGCGTGGGCGAGGCCTGCTATGCCCAGCAAGCATCGCAGCTCATGCTGCGCATGCTTGCTAGCATGCTGGTGCTTGCGAGCAACTTGCGTGCTGGGCTGGCGCCTGCTGATGCTAGCCAGCATGCATAGGCAGCCCCTGCCCAGCCATTGCCCCACGCAATGCATCGCCCAGCAAGCTCCCTGCCACACAGCCACACGCATCATCATGACACACCCCTGTGCACACCATAGGCAGCCACATGTGGGCTGCTAGGCAGCATGGCTAGCCTTGGTGGCGCTTTGGGTGTTCTTGCCTTGATTTGCGTGCTAATTCTCGGAATTTAATTCCGATATGTGTGTGACAATAATTAATTCCAAATTACATTTTAGAATCAATTTGAGGAAAAATAAAATAAAAATAAGTCCAACTTAAATAAAATTAATTTTATTGGTGCACAAGCCTAAATTATCCAAAATTTTTATTTTGAACAAAATTAGGTCTTACTTTATGCTTAAAATAAAATGAGTTATGTCCATAATTAATCTTGCCAATATGCAAATTAATGATGGGTTTGACAAATGGGAGTTGGAAAAATAAATTAACCATCCAATGATAAAATTTTCCAACTTTCATACTTGTGTAAAATACCAAGATTACATCTTCCAATATGAAGATTAATCAAATTTTACTCACAAGTAATTGAACTTGATGGATTTTAATCAACCAAACATGAAAAATCCAAATTTTGTTCAACATGGAATTTAGGGTTAGGGTTCCAATCATTTAAACCTTTAAAGATTAGAACTTTAACATTATAGGAACTTAAAATTACAAGATCACAACAAGCTTTCACACTTTATTGCAATTTATTTGCAAAATTTGTGAAAAACAAGTTTATGTGAAAAATGGTATATCAACTTAAGAACTAATAAAACTCCATTATTATGCTTAAGGATAGTTTAAAACAAGTAGATTAGTGATGCAAATGTGCATTTAATCTAACCTTGTAATGCAATGCTTTCATTAATCAAGGCTTAAAAAGAATTAAAATTTTCGCTGAAAAACCCCAGAAAAAATGGGTTTCTGGTTCGAATTTGGCTTCTGGTCTGTTCTCAGAGAGGGTTGAATCTGTTCCAGAATGTCGATTCCACCCAAAAATCACTATTTTTGAGCCAAAATCTGGGTTCGACAGCCAAGTCGAGAATAAAATCGACTTTTAAAATTAATTAAAACGAGCATCTAATCTAATTAGAAGAACATGAACCAGAAAAAATAAATGCTTTAAAACACCTTAATTAAAATTAATTGCAAAAATTAAAAGGAGCATGGCTCTGATACCGCTGTAGGGTTTCGTAGTGACCCGACACTACGCGGAAGGAAACCCCTCAAGACCCGCCCCTTAATTAAAGCAATTAACAAGCATAATAAACTTAATCAAAGAAGACTAAGAACAAGAATTATACCTTAGTTGCGTGCTTCGCTCCCGAAGAGCTCTTACTTTAAAATCCCGAAACCACGAGATCTCCGACGAATCGTACCCTCGACCCGACCCGAGCGTCCTAAGTCTTGAAGGTTAGTCAAGACCCGGAAAAAACAAAACTATGAGTTTTACGAATCAAAGGTTTACTCTAATTATAAGAGTTGCCTTTTTAATTCCACTCAAGGTTGTGCATTTCCCAATACCATGCCTTTGGTATTTATAGGGAAATGCACCCTTGATTTCCAATCTCCCATCAATGTGGGAGAGTTGGTAAAATCAACAATTTATTTAATTCTAAATTAAATAAATAATCAACTTAATCACATTGCGACAAGTGGCACAATCACATGCTTGAGTGATGGCCAAGGCTAGGAAAGGGGGGACTATTTGCCTTGCTCCCCAAGGCCTTGATTTTGTCCCCACATCCATGCACAAAACCGGGCCAAGGAAGGCTAGCTGGCTGCCAGCTAGGGCTGCCAGCTAGCATTGCCTTGCTGCCCAGCACCCCAGCCAGCCAGTGCGTGCTTGTGCTGGCGCTGGTGCGTGCTAGTGCCATGCGCTGGTGCGTGCTGGCGCCGGTGTTATGCCTCACATCTCTCGCTGCATCTCTCGCACCATTGCTAGCATGGCCAGCATGCGTGATGCAAGCGAGCCACGCATGCTGGCTCCCTTACCTCGCATCATGCGCATTAACCTTGCACCATGCACCACGCACCAGCCTTGCACCTCGCACCACGCATCACCCTTGCACCATGCACCACGCATCGCACCACTCGCATGCTGCTACTGCTATGCCTTCCTCGCACACGCACACGCACACAAGGCCTACCATGGTGTTGTGCTTGTGCGAGGGGCCTGCGATGGTGCCTAGCACCCACGCACGCATGCTGCGATGGAGTGCCATGCGAAGGCACGCATGTGCGCAGGCATGCTTGCTGTGTTGATGCGATAGGATAAGGCACAAGCACACGCACACACGCACTGGCCTAGCCATGCGATGGTGTTGTGCTTGTGCTGCGATGATGCGATGGGCTGCCTAGTGCTTGCGATAGGCTGGCAGGTGCTCCTGGTGCACCTGTTGCTTGCGATAGGACAGCGATGGCGCGCCTAAGCTGCGATGGTGCGCCTAGCAAACCTAGTGTGCTTAGGCTTGCGCCTAGCCATGCTAGGTGCATGCTAGCTTGAACTAGCCTAGCATCCACATGGTTAGACCGTTGTGGTGCTACGGCTACACTCGTACTTGTCGTTTGTAATTTTGCGACGCTCGGTCTCGACGCCCTAGGCTCGATTTCCGACGTCTCTATTTGTAAAACTCTGTCGACTCATTAAATCCTTTCGGATTAATTCGTCGTCTCGGATCAGTGATTCGATTGGGTTTGACCCAAAGGGTTCAGTTAAGATTAAGCTGTAATATCAATTGTACCTCGATATTACTGATCGGAAGCGGCCTCCACCTAGGCATTTCGATCACTTGATCTTACTGAAGAATTAACTCTGTAATAATTCTAAACCCTCTATCGGAAGAATACACTTGTTGGAAGGACACCATTCCTTTCAGTGCCTTTAAACTCAAAATCATTCATTTCGTGTCTTTAAAATCATTCATTTCATGTATAACTCATAAACACGTCCAAACTAGATTATTTTAGTCATAATCCTAGTCCAATTATTTTTTAGTTGGATGGGTCTTGAAAAGAGTTTTCCAACGATATATTATATGCCCAAATCCGACTTAAAACAAATAAGTTATGGCCAAAATACTAAATCGAGCCCAAACCGAGCCTAGATCTACCTTACCTACGACCCAATGATCATGTAAGGGTCCAAATACCTTATTCAAAATTCTAAACCAATTAGGGTTCTTTAGGAGATTCTAGACTCCTATAGAGGTTCTAACTTATCCTTTCTGAAAAGATAAAGATTAAAGAGTTCAAGATTGAATATAACTCCACTTTTGATAATCCTTGTTCTGTTCGAATTTGAAGACCTTCTTATATGATTTTTGTGCCTCATAATTTTTATTCAAATATTATATTGTTTGAGCCCATGAAATTATCTTTCCAATGATATATCATGATCCCAATTCCGAGCTATAACGAAAAAGATATGAACAAAATACCAAACTCTATCAAAAACTGACACTGTTTTACTATTTCGGCCATATCTTTTAGTCTACAAAAGATAACAATTTATTCTAATAGGGTTGAAAAATAGACTTCTAGATATTTCCAACAATATATTATTTATCTTATTTCGATTTTTGGATCAAAAGTTATAATAAAAACAAAAATCGTAAAAAATGTTGTCCAACGCGCCGCGATGGTTCCATCGTGCCATGATACTCCTATTGCGGCGCGATAAAAGAGTTTTTATTCCGATTCAAATTCTGACTCTTTTCTGACCCTTCGACTCTCTTTTTTCCTATAAATAACGATCGTATCACCCAGTTTTCCAATCACTAACAATCATCATCTCCTCTCCTCTTCTTAATCATCCTCTCTCTCTCTCTTAATCCCATGTTCTTAGCAAGCCTAACCACACCCTAAACACATTCTTGATACTCATCCAAATCAAACAATACCTCCTTCACGAGATTTGAACACTCCTAGCCAACCTCGACGGTTCCTTCGACCTTGACATGAAAGGTTGATAGTATCATGCCTAGGATCTTACTAATGATGTTTTAATGATTTTGATTATGATGATTATTGTTGTGTCAATTATACATTGCTTGATTATTCATGATTGATTGTTATTGCTTGATCACACCCTTTTTGCAGGATTAATGGGAATTTGTACTTGAAATCAAGCCTAATAAGATAATTAATAATTTTAATTTAGGCAAATATGATTATAACTCAAGTGATCATCAATAATAGATTTAATGTGCATTAATAATCAACCAACATAGATTAAATATGCTTAGGACTAATTTGATGTATGTATGTTGGTCGAAAAAGCGCACATGAATATCATAAGAATTAAGTAGAGGCCGATTTAGGGCAGGTTCAATCTCTTTTAGGTTGGATTCATACCATCATCCCCGAATATACAATCATGGTTCCGGACCACTATAGAGTTAGCGATCTCCGTGATCGTGAATGGGATGTAACCTTCACACCCGTGAACGGTTTATTTACATGTTCCTAAAATTTGTTGGTGACTCTTCTTTCTCTAGCTTCTTTCCCTTTGGACGTCACCATGCTTAAAAACATGATCACAGTAGGGCTCAAAGTTGAGTTTTGAAAAATTCCCTACAGTTTATGGCGACTCCACTGGGAAGGATTTCTAATTTTGATTCCTAAAATTTATTTTTGGCAATTAATTCAGAATGAGTGGATGAGACTTTAAAGATTCTTGATATTCATTGTGCGTAATTTTGACTAACATTGTGGCATAACAATAAAAAGGTTCGCATTGGAAAGATCATCTGTAATGCGTAAAAAACATAGGATTTTATACACGTAGAAAAAGCCAGAAATAACTTTCAAAACTAGAATCAAAAAAAACGCTACGAAATATCGCACAAAACATCGAACGTTCAAATAGAATGGTCTTCATAGTTGTTTCTTAATAGTTGTTTCTTTATCCCAGACATGGTCTTCATACCCTATTTTGAATGCTCAAATAGAATGGACTCATTATTCAATTCTGAACCACAATTAAACAGAAATGGTATAATTATTTACAGAAAAATTAAATTACTCCATAAATGAATGGTTAACATGGTGCTTTATATTAAGATCCCCATACCTTAATTAAAACACACAAATAGGGAATTCAAAGCCAATTTCCAATGTGCCTGATTCCCATTGCCTGAACGTGCTTGTTGTGTTTCAATTGAGGCAAAGGTTTAGTGAGTGGATCAGCTACATTGTCGTCCATTCCAATCTTGCAAATTCTGATTTCACCCTCGGACTTCCATTCACTTATCATGTGAAATCGCCTCATGACATGTTTGACTTTCTGATGCTTCCTTGGCTCCTTAGCCTGAGCAATAGCCCCACTATTATCACAGTAGAGGTCTATTAGTCCATTTATTGAGGATAAAACACCAAGTGCACCAACGAACTTACGAATCCCAACTGCCTCCTTAGCTGCTTCCAAAGCTGCCAAATCTTCGGCTTCAGTTATAGAGTCCGCACTCGTGCTTTTCTTAGCACTCTTCCAACTAAACGTTCCTCCATTAAGACAGAACAAGTATCCTAATTGTGACTTGAAGTCGTCTCTATTAGTCTGGAAGCTTGCGTCGGTATAACCTTCAATAACCAAATCCTTACTCCCACCATAGACTAGAAATTTATCCTTGTTCCTTTTCAGGTACTATAGGATATTCTTGGCCGCAGTCCAATGTGTCTCTCCTGGGTCTGATTGGTATCGGCTCGTAGCACACAAGGCATACGATACACCCGGCCTAGTACATATCATGGCATACATGATCGATCCAATAAGCAAAGCATCTGGAATCATACTCATCCTCTCTCGCTCATCAGGTGTCTTCGGACACTGTTTCTTGCTGAAAGTTATGCCATGTGACATGGGTAGGTAGCCTCTTTTGGCTTCTTCCATATTGAATCGTGCCGGTACCTTATCAATATAAGTACTTTGGTTCAATCCAATCATCCTTTTAGATCTATCCCGATAGATCTTGATGCCCAATATGTATTGTGCCTCTCCCAAGTCCATCATTGAAAAACACTTTCCAAGCCAAGCCTTTACAGACTCCAACATTAGAATGCTGTTTCCAATGAGCAATATGTCATTGACATATAAGACAAGGAATGTGATGTCACTCCCACTGACCTTCTTGTAAACACAAGACTCATCTGGATTCTCGATAAAACCAAACTCACTAATGGCTTCATCGAATCACAAATTCCAACTTCTGCTTGCCTGCTTTAATTCATAGACGGATTTCTTAAGATTTCGTACCTTCCCAGCATTGTTTGGATCAACAAAACCTTCTGGATATGTCGTGTACACAATTTCTTCCAAAATCCCATTAAGGAAGGTGGTTTTGACATCCATTTGCCATATCTCATAATCATAATATACGGCAATTGCTAGGATAATCTGGACGAACTTAAGCATGGCGACTGGCGAAAAGGTTTCATCATAATCAACGCCGTGAATTTGCATATAACCTTTTGCGACCAATCTAGCTTTATATACATTACATTTCCATCTTTGTTGGTTTTCAACTTGAAAATCCATTTGCAATCGATAAGTGTATAACCTTCAGGAAAATCAACCAAGTCCTAGATTTGATTATCAAACATGGAGTCCACAACTAGAATATTTCGCTGGCTTGTTTATATGTCGCAGGCTCATCTCCATCCACAACTAGTATGTCTTGATCCTCTGTTAATACAACACCGAGGTATATATCTAGTTGAGATCTTGGCCTTCGCGACCTTTGCAGGCTAATAGGTTGAGCATTTGCATTGTCATTTTGACTTTGAACATTGTCAGTTTGACTCTGACCAATGTCAACAGTTGCTTCTAAAGCACTTTGATTGTCAGTTTTGTCAGGTTGACTTTGTTACTCATCCGGTCGAACTTCATCAAGTTCGATTTTCCTCCCACTTGTCATTTTGGAAAGATTCTCCTTTTCCAAAAAGACACCATCCCGAGCAACAAATATTTTGTTCTCAGACTGGCTGTAGAAGTAATACCCCTTAGTTTCTTTTAAGTATCCCACAAAGAAACACTTGTTAGATTTTGGGTGAAGTTTTTTGGAAATTAATATTTTGACAAATACTTCGCAACCCCAAATCTTAAGAAATGACAACCTTGGAGGTTTCTTCGTTCGTAATTCATATAGAGTCTTTTCGACAGCTTTTAACGGAGTGTGGATCAGAGTGAGTGTCGCGGTTAAAAGTGCGTGTCCCCAGAAAGAGATAGGAAGATTGCTAAGACCCATCATTGATCGAACCATGTCTAACAAAGTTCGATTTCTCCTTTTGGACACTCCATTCCATTATGGAGTTCTAGGAGGAGTCAATTCTGAGAGAATTCCATGTTATTTCAGATGATCGTCGAATTCATAGCTCAAATACTCGCCACCTCGATCTGATCGAAGTGCTTTAATTTTCTTGCCTAGCTAATTTCCACTTCACTCTGAAACTCTTTGAATTTCTCAAAAGATTCAGATTTGTGCGACATAAGGTAGACATAGTCATATCTACTAAAGTCGTCCGTTAAAGTGATAAAAAGGTGATAACCATTTCTTGCAGTTTTGCTCATTGGTCCACATACATCCGTGTGTGTAAGACCTATAATTCAATAGCCCTTTCTTCCAACTTGGAGAATGGCGAAGACGACAATGCCACAAGTAGGTTTGACTCGACTCAATGGTCTTTAGTTCTTCTGGTTGTATCATTAACATTTGTCTAGTCACATATAGAATGTGTGATCTCATAAAACATATAAGCAAGACACATAAATCAACCCACGAACCCGACCCGAACGATCCAAGTCCCGAAGGTAAGTCGGGACCCGACCAATAAAAACTAGAGTTTTAAAAACTTAAGGTTTTCTCACTTTTCTTAAGGAGATGTCTTTTTAGTTCAACTCAAGTGCTCATCCCAAATCCTAAAACCTTGGTATTTATAGGGAAATGAACCTTGAATTCCCATTCTTGATCAATGTGGGAGATTTGCAATTTTCCCGTTTTATTTTAATTAAAACAAATTTATATTTGCAAAGCAATCAATAAGTTACAAGTGGCACAAGGAGGAAGAAAGATTAGGTGAGGACCATTTCAAAGGGGGGGGACCATAGCCTTGGTGCCCAAGGCAATGCCCACAACCCTTGGTCCCCACTTGGCAAAAACCAGCATCCTCCATGTGGCTGGCTAGCAGCCTACCTTGGCTGCAAAGGCTTCCAACTGGCGCCTAGCACCAAGGCTGGGCAGCCAGCCAGCACAGCTAGAACCCCGCACGCACATAGCGCAGCCAGCTAGCAAGCACCCACGCACAGCCAGCATGCGTGTTGCTAGCAAGCCACGCATGCTGGGCGCTGCAATGCTAGGCATACGCACATGCACGCTGCTGCTTGATGATGTGCTAGCGATGCACACGCATATCGATGCTGCGATGCTGGGTGCTGTGCTAGCGATGCACACGCACACGTACGCTGCTGCTGCCTGGTGCTGTGCTAGCGATGCACACGCACATGCACTCTGCTGCTGCTTGTTGCTGTGCTAGCGATGCACACGCACATGCATGCTACGATGGTGCGACGAGCGTTGCTAGGCCTTGCCTAGCGCGAGCGCCTAGCTTGCTAGCAAGGCCTAGCCTTGCGATTCTTGGGCGCATGGCCTGCTAGAACACACGCAAGGGCCTAGCATGCCTATCGGAATAATACACTTGTTGGAAGGACACCATTCCTTTCACATAGTTTCCATTGAGATTCTTGGTGACTCTCACATTGACAATGTCCTCAAGTGCGTTGAGCTACATGTCCGAAAAATAGGAGGAGAACTTATCCTTCTATTCTTCCGGGATGGAATTAGCCATTAGTCGTGAGACTTTCTTGCAATCAAAAGACCATGCATCATGAGCTTCATCACTCATGATTCCCTTCGAGTAGAAGCTTCGAATGGGAGTATGAAGAATGTACTCCATGGAACATTTCCTAAGAGTTTTCCGGAGTTCCTCTTCCCATTCCTTAAAGTTGACCAAGTTTAGGCTATAAGCCAACTTGACGGGGAGTTCCGGGCACATGTAGTTGTTGTTATTAGTTACAGACATGATTCTATAATTGAAAATTTTGCGATGAAAAACCATTCATATAACCAATAAGTTTGAAATTTAAAGCATACATGCAAATTTTCAATCTTATTGAGCGTTTTATCCACACATTTAAAATTGTTCCATTTAGGCGAAAATAAAATGATTCCAAGACCCCATAAATCAAAATGTGATTAAGCATGCTTTGGCTTGTCTTCACACTTAATATTTTAAGGTAAGAAATCCAATTGCTAATAGCTCTAAGCTACTCTTGGTTCGATAAAACGTCGCATCTAACGCTTTCTTGACATTTTATCTCCATTGCCACGACATTTAAGGACTCCTTACTAATATCGTTGAGTCTAACCAAAACTAACGTGTACGCGATGCCTTATTTTGGCAAGCGCGCCAACAAACCTTACTTCCATAGGAAAGTAGTAATGATGTACTTTGGCACGACCCATTACTATTCTCATTAGTTCCGTAAGTGTCATTTTGGAATGGCAGATTTAACTCAATTTTCTTTAGGACTTAGGGTTTTTATGTTGGTTGATTTAAGTGAGCTTAACTAATCATTCAACATTCAAAATCCTAAACATGCATCTAACATTGCAATTATATAAGCAAATTAAAATATATAAAGCATAATAAAGATGCATTTGGAAACTAGCATGACCCCTTGAACTTGAGTCTTCAAATCTTCAAGGGTCTTCGTTGCATCCTCTTGGCTCGTCTTCTTAGAAATGTCGTCTTCGAGACATCACCACCAATAATGTAACTACTAGAAAGACTAGGACTAATCTAAATATTAAGCTACAAATATACGCAACAGTACGCAGACTGTATTTAGATTTACAAAAAATACATAATGGATCGCAGTCCGTATTTACTATCCTAGTCGGGCCCCACTAGTTGCCATTTTGTAAAACCTACATTAGAATATCTATTCCATTCATCCATTCACTAACGTGAATGGTCCATCCATTTTACAAAGTAAAACAAGCAATAAAGCAAAACACGCGCAAACTAGTAACTAACTTAGGTGGTTAATCCAATTAACGTCTAATTAAAACTAGTCAAAGTTGTTAACCGATTATGTGATTAAACGCAATAAAATTAGCTCAAATAATTAATGAAGCTCCCACTAAATTCTGCATCCAACGTAATTAAAATTAATCCAATTAATTTAATTAAGCTGGTTTACCCATAATTTGCCAAAATTATTTTGCAAGTGCCGGGAAAACCCGAGGCGTAGCCTCGCTTTGATAATTGAATAAATAATTAAAAACTGCAAAAATCGCAAAATCGCATAGCTCTACGATGCTCGAGTGCTTAGCACCAAGCAACGAGGCTTGGTTTGCTAGGCCCGAGGCTCGGCTGCCTTGCGCAGCTACTGCCCCTACACAGCCACTTGCAGCGCTAAGCATGTGCATACGGCTGACAGCATCGCACCAAGTGCGTCATGCTGGCCGCACCAGCATGCTTGTAACGCCAGCAAGTGAGGGCCTCAAAGGCCTGCTGCTGTGCGAGCTGGCGCTGCCAAGCAGCCGCACAGCGCACCAACACACAAGCCAGCCTCGCACCATGCGCACCAAGTGCCAAACTGATGCTCGCACACACACGCACTCACGTACATATCGATACACCATCCCCGCACTCGTCAGTAGCCACATGCGGGCTGCGCGGGCAGCCCACCTGGCCGAGAGATGTGCTTTGGGCTTCGTGCCTCGATTTGCGTGCTCGTGCCACGGGAATTTATTCCGATTTCTGTGTGATATAAAATTAATTTTTAATTATTTTTAGAATCAATATTGAGCAAAAATTAAAATAAAACAAGTCCAACTTAAATAAATTCAATTTTTAGTGCACAAACCAAAATTATTCAAGAACCATTCTTTAAATTATTTTTGGCTCAACTTGATGCTACAAATACTGAGGTCTATTCTCACAATTAATTTAACCAAACATAAATTAATAATGTGTTTTGACAAAATAAAAGGAGTTGGAAAAATTAAACTCAATCATCCAATGAAAATTTTCCAACACTAACTTGTGTAAACTTGAAAAATTATATCTTCCAATATAAAGAGTAATCAAATTTCAATCACAAGTTTGAACTTTTAAGACTTTAATCAACTCAAAAATGATTAAAATCAAAAATTAGTTCAACATAGAATTTAGAAAGTTAAGTTCCAACCAAATAAACAATTAAAGATTGGATCTTTAACATTTTAGGGGCTTCAAAAATACAAATTCAACATAAACATTCACACTTGAAGCAATTAATTTGCAAAAATGTGAAATTTCAAGTTTATGTGAAAAATGAACACACCAAATTAAGCACCAATTACGACTTCATAAATATGCTTAATAAGAGTTATTATTGTAGTAGATTAATGGTGTAACCATACACATAATCTAACATTAACATTATATAATTAATCAAGGTTTAAAGATTTAAAAATTTTCATCAAAAACGAAAAACCCCTCAAAAAACATGTTTCTTGGTGGATTTTGGCTTCTGGAGTAAACACAAAGTGGGTTAGAACCGATTTAGAACGTCGATTCCACCCAACATTAACTAGTCTTGGATCGAAATTTGGGTTCTTTAGCCAAAATTAGTAAAAATATGAGATTAAAACTAATTAAAACGAGCTTCTAATCCAATTAGAAAGAAAAACCAGAAATTTAAATCCATTTAAAATTACCTTAATTAATTATTTGTTATAATAATTAAATGCACGCGGCTCTGATACCGCTATTGGGTTTCGTGATGTCCAACATCACGCGGAAGGAAACCCGCCCAAAATCTGCAAAATTAAAGTAACTAAGCATGTATTAAAACCATAATCACATGATTAACAAGAAGAGGGAGAAATAATCATTACCCTTGAAGCGTGCTTCGCTCTCACTTAGAGCCCGGACTTGAAAGCGTAGAGTCCCGCAAATGCGCGAACCTCCGTCGACTAACACCCTCGCTCCCCGAACTAAGCCGGCCCTTACCCCGAAGCTTAGTCGGGGCTAGGCCAAAAATAACTTAGAGTATTAGAATGAAGGTTTTCTCTTCTTGGAGAGCCCTACAAGTTCACCAACTCAAGTGCTCTTTCCCAATGCCAAATGATTGGTATTTATAGGAAAAGGAGCCCTTGAAATCTCGTCTCCCATCACTCGCAACGCCCAGCTAGCATTTGCGAGCTGGCCTTGCTAGCGATGGTGCGCGGCTGGTGCTAGCATGCTAGCTTGTGCACCAGCGATGTTGCCCATGCCGCGCCAGCTAGATTGCCATGCTAGCATACTAGCTAGCTCGGCATTCCACAGCCTTGATAGCCATATTGCTCTAGCAATGACTTGTTGTTTGGTCGATTTTTTCGTCTCGTCGATTCCTAAATTAGACTCGACTTACAACGCTCTGTTTCGATGCTCTAAGCTCGGAATCCAACGTCCTTGTTCGTAAATACTCTATTAACTCATTTAATCCTTCGGATTAATTCGTCGTTTCGGTTCGTTTACACGATTGGGTGTGACCCGAAGGGTTCAGTCAAGATTAAAATGTTATATTAATTTTCATTAATATTACTGATCGAAAGTGGCCTCCAGCTAGGCATTCCGATCACTTAACCTCATTGAATAATCAGCTTGCTAAATAATTCTGAACCCTCTATCGGAATAACACACTAGTTCGAAGGACACCATTCCTTTCACGATAGTCTTGTCGCGCCGCGATGGTGCCGACGCCCCGCGATATAGTCTCATCGCCATGCGATGGTTCAGCTGCTTCTTTCCGAGTCTTCGCATCGAGTCCCACTGCAACAATTAACTAGTTTAATTTACATACATGGTATGTCCCTGGTCTTGTTTGAGTTTAACCACATCTCTAGTCACATGGTCATGACATGAGTCTTGAACATATAAATCTCACTCAAGAGTCTTAGCACCCACCTTGTACATACTTTTTTCACACCATGTCCATGTCTTAGGTCCATATATGAGTCGTCCTTTACATCATTTGAGCTGAGGGTCCATCTTATTCCTGGATTTTTCTAAATCTTTCCACAAATACACTCTTTCCCTTTACATCACTTTCCATACATTAGATACCTTACACTTTCCTTTTTAAACACTTTCCACATAGTTTCCTCCAACATGCTTCCCCATACATATCATTCCCTTCATACACTATGATCTTTCCCCATCTATGCACGTTGAATCGAGTTCGAGTTATGTGATTGACAAAGATAAAACAAAAAACACAAGGCGGGCTTCAACGACAAGATTTCATCATTCTTTTCTTATTCTTGATTTCCCTTTCCCTCAAGAAAGTCTGGCATAGGCACCTCCTTTCACCTTCCGTCGTCATTTTTCTTCATGAGTTTGTTTTCACCCTTTCCATTTCAATAACATGAGCATTTTTTTCTTTGCATGTGATCATTGCATTCCATTAAAAAAAAAATCTACACCGAACTTAACACAAGGTATACCAATCAATGATTTGAGGCACCCTTGTAGCCACATCATATCACCTCCACCCCCTTCGAATAAACAATCCTTTCTTGATAAACCACTTTGAGTCTCGTCTAATGATTTACCTTTCTTTTTTCAAACCATATCTACCTAACCTTAGGATGGGATGGTGTGTAACTTATGCAATTTTCAAAGCAAAGAACAAAAGTTTGAGCGATTTTTACCAAAGATCTAAAGTTTCAAAAGTTAAAAAGAAATAAAAGTGTGCAAAAGGGCAAGTATTCCAATGTCTTTGATATAAACACGTCTCGGATTGCGTCTCTTATCGAGTGCTCGGCACCATGCCTGAGAAACATGAATGCCAAGTGAGTGATAGACCGCATGATCGGGATTGCCCACACTTATCTAAAGAAGATTCATAACCAAATCTCAAAAGCAAAAACATAGAAAGGAAGTTTAAAAGTGAGAAACCTCAAACATATAAATACCAAGATTCAAATGCCAAGTTACACACCTTGGGGGCTTATTTTTTGTTATGAGCCTTTATCCTTTCTTCTTCAACCTTTAGCCTAACCATGTTACAACCCTTGAAAGACCTCCTTGAGATGTACACACTTGTGCGAGGTTTGGCTAGAGCTGCGTTCAGCCTGATTCTTAATGGATATGTAGGAAACCTCACATTGGGGTGCGGCCGTAATATTTATTCATCACATTCATATTCACATTCATGCATGATCATATCAAGGGATCTCCAATGCTGATCCCTATCCATTTAGAGCTAGACTTGGGGGCTTGATCCCTACTTCATTAACCTACCCATCCTAAGAGTCTTCATCATTTGGCTCTGCTAAAAAATAAATTTTCCACACCCTTAGCCTTTGCTGCCTAACCTTAGTGTCACTCTCACACACATCACAAATACATAGCCAGATAATCCTTCCCTTAGGAACCCTTTTTCATGAAATCTTGATATGTCTTTGAAGCATTCCTTGTCATCTTAGAATCACTCATTATCATAATCATCATTGCACCCTATGAAGTACTTAGCCTCCGCGCCTAAGTTACCTAAATACTTTCATGAGATGCAACATCAATGTAAACACTTGATTAAGCTTACTCAGCATGCACCATCGCTTGATTCACTCTTCTCTTTTCCTTTTAGGGAAGTTCAAAAACTTCATTTTTCACCAACACTTTACTTCATTCATTTTCACGTCTTTCTGTTCAGGAGAAAGTCGGTACCCTTCACAAAAATGACGAAAATTTTTTGCTTTTGTGCATTTTTGAGTCACACGAGCACAATCACAACACAATGCACACATGAGTCATGCACATTGAATCGCGTCACCACATCGAATTGAGTCATGCACATTGAGTCACGTCATGTCACCACATCGAGTTGATTTAAGCACATTGAGTCACACAATGAGTCGAGTAACACCAAGACTTGAGTCAACCTCAAGATAACCCACCATAATGAGTCAAGTACACTAATTAAGTCTTGGGTCAACCTCAAGAAAATCACCAGCAAAGTCTTTTTGGCAATATTTGATTTTACAAGATGCACCAATTCATCGAAGCTTCTATTCTGAGTCAATCGAGCAATCTCATAAAATCATAGAAGCTCCTGTTCGCAGTCAATCGAACAATTTCACCATTCATCACCAATTCATTAAAGCTCCTGTTCGCAACCAATCGAACACTTTCACCTTTCTTTCAAAGATCTTTTGCTCAGAGATGCATGGGCATTCATTTTAGGCTCTTTTCTTCGGAGACGCGTGGACATTCATTTCAAGCTCTTTTGTTCAGAGACTCATGGACATTCCTTTCAAGCTCTTTTGTTCAAAAACGCGTAATAATTCCTTTTAACCTCTTTTGTTCAGAGGCGTGTAGACATTCCTTTCAAGCTCTTTTGTTAAGAGACACGTGGGCATTCCTTTCAATCTCTTTTGTTCAGAGACGCGTGGGAATTCCTTTCAAGATCTTTTTTTTTCAAAGACGCATGGGCATTCCTTTCAAGCTCTTTTGTTCAGAGACGCGTGGGCATTCCTTTGAAGCTCTTTTGTTCAGAGAGACATGGACATTCCTTTCAAGCTCTTTTGTTCAAAGACACGTGGAAATTCCTTTCAAGCTCTTTTGTTCAGAGACACGTGGACATTCCTTTCAATCTCTTTTATTTATAGATGAGTGAACATTTCATCCAAAGCTCTTTTGTTCGGACAATCCCTTCCAAAGCTTCCTTGTTCAGAGATGAGTGAACATTTCATTCAAAGCTCTTTTGTTTAGAGACGAGTGGATATCGACAGCGCTCCCTAAGAATGAGGAGGTTGTCAAACAAAGAAAATTTGATTCAACAAGATGTCACCCAAAGATGTGTGCTCGGCAAACCCAGATACACGTTTCTTCTACCTCAACTCCCTTATTTGTAGAACTGACGTTTTCTGCAGTTATCGGTGTTGAAAAGGATGGTTTAGAATCGCAGAACAATCAAATCATTCTCCGTCCCTATCGATCTACTTTGACTTTTATTTTCAAAACTTACATTTCTCCAAACTCAGTCAAAGTGGGGGCTTCTGTAGACACCTAATTATGTCTCCCCAAAAACCAAACCTAGTGATGAGTACCTTTCACGTTTGTTATTATCGAGTTAGGTGAAGATTTGAAGAGTCTCGTGAAGTTCCCTTAAGCCTTGACCATACCCCTAACCTTTCCTAAAATGCTTTAGTCCAAATCATTCATTTCGTGCCTTTAAAATCATTCATTTCGTGTCCAACACATAAAAACCTCCAAACTAGATTATTTTGGTCCATAATCCTAGTCTTATTATTGTTTAGTTGAAAAGAGATTTCCAACGATATATTATATGCCCAAATCTGACTTAAAACGAATAAGTTATGGCCAAAATACTAAATCGAGCCCAAACTGAGCCTAAGTGTACCTTACTTACGACCCAATAATCATGTGAGGGTCCAAGTACCTTATTCCCAATACTAAACCAATTAGGATTCTGTAGGAGATTCTAGACTCCTATAGAGGTTCTAATTTATCCTTTTAGAAAAGATAAAGATTAAAGAGTTTGAGATTGAATAAAACTCTTCTTTTGATAATCCTTGTTCTATTCGAATTTAAAGACATTCTAATATGATTTTTGTGCCTCATAATTTCTATCCAAATATTAGATGGTTTTAGCCCTTTAAATTATTTTTCCAGTGATATATCATGACCCCAATTCCGAGCTATAATGAAAAAGATATGAACGAAATACCAAACTCTATCCAAAACTAACACTGTTCCACTACTTTGGCCATATCTTTTAGTCTACAAAAGATATCAATTTTATTCTAATTGGGTTGGAAAGAACACTTCCAGAGCTTTCCAAAGATATATTATTTATCTTATACCGATTTTTGTATAAAAAATTATAATAAAAACAAAAATCGTAAAAAACTATTGTCCAACGTGCCGCGATGGTTCCATCGCACCACGATGCTCTTATCGCGACGCAATAAAAGAGTTTTTATTCCGATTCGAAAACTGACTCTTTTCTGACCCTTCGACTCTCTTTTTTCCCAATAAATAGAGATCGTATCACCTAGTTTTCAATCACCAACAATCATCATCTCCTCTCCTCTTCTTAATCATCCTTTCTCTCTCTTAATCCTATGTTCTTAACCTTAGCCTAAGAACACCCTAAACACATCCTTGATACTCATCCAAATCAAACACAATACCTCCTTCACGAGATTTGAATACTTCAAGCCAACCTCGACGTGAAAGATTGATATTATCATGCCTAGAATCTTACTAATGATGTTTTGATGATTTGATTATGATGATGATTCTTGTGTCAATTATACATTGCTTGATTATTCATGATTGATTGTTATTGCTTGATCACGCCCTTTTTGCAGGATTAAAGGGAATTTGTACTTGAAATCACACCTAATAAGATAATTAATAATTTTAATTTAGGCAAATATGATTTTTACTCAAGTGATCACCAATAATAGATTTAATTGTGCATTAATAATCAACCAACGTAGATTAAATATTCTTAGGATTAATTTGATGTATGTTTATTGGTCAAAAAGCGCACATGAATATCATAAGAATTAATTCGAGGCCAATTAAGGGCGGGTTCTGATTAGGGGATTTTGCTCCCACCAATCGGAATGCGCCACGTGGGCCAATCAGGTCCTGCCAAGTGTCCCCCAGTTGGAACTGTCAGGGCTTGCCACGTGGCACGCGCTTATTCGTCCACCTTGGACCTGTTATGTCATGACATGTGGCATACTCCATGCCTAATGGAGAAACCGGCCACCCAGGCCCAACTTCCGAGGGAAGCCCAATCGGCCCTAGGTTAACCTAAACCTAGGATGGGCACGTTTCCCAAGGTTATAAATACCTCCCTTAATCCTCATTAAGGGAGGGGACGAAAAAACACATTAATTACACACAGTAATAACCGGCTGATCTCGCTAACAAAGCAGATTACCTACATTAAACACTCTCACCTAGAGAGACCCAATCACTTTAATTTCCGCATTAATTACTCCTTAATCAAGTACTAACTTGACCGTTGGAGGCGGAGCTCCCTCCGTTATTTTGCAGGTACAGGCGTCCGGTTCCAGTCTCGGAATTGTAACTCTCCCGCAGGACATCAGATAACCCCGAAACATTTGGCACCGTCTGTGGGGAGAGTACTTCTGAGATGGCATCCAAGTCTGTACCGACTCCTGAAGAGAGGCGTCCCCTAGACGACCCTCAAGTTCAGTCGGACCATGATACCGAGAGTGAGTTTGAAGTTGAAGCTCACACAGCTTCAGACGGGACCCTAAGGGCCCGACGTACCCGTCATACCGAAAGGAGGGAACGGGAACATCTTCAAACTGGAAGTGAGCCAGCAGGCGCACCGCCTGTTCGGCAACAGCCGACTGATGGGTCTGCTCCCATCACAAGGGACGAACTCATGACCTTCATGAGGAACTTTAAGGGAGAGATTCAAGAGTTGATCAACAAGAAGCCGTCTGCTCCAGTCAAGGAGCAGTCGGCTAAGAAACCATCCACTTCACTGAAAAGGAAGCCAGTTCAAGGGCGAGAGGCGACTCCTCATCCTAAATCTAGGAAGCGGGAGCCGCCTGCCCTTGATTTCACAAAATTCCGTTTTCCTACAGGAAATAGGAAACTTGTTCGTCATATTCAGGCGGACGGGTCGAAGCAAACATTCACCGACGCTCGGCTACTGCTAGAGCAGAAGAAGAGTGACCGATTGTCAGAGTCGGCCTCTACTTCAAACTTTCAAGACAGTCTGCGAAATGCCTCGATGAGGCATACTCAGTCGTATCATGAGAGTCAGTCAGGCGGCACCTCCCGTCAGTCCGGCTTTCATAGCGACCAGGCGGTACCAAACTTACCATTTGTGCCGCAACAACAATATTTTTTGCAGCCACCTCCGTTTGGTGGACCTGCAGCAAAAAACGTCCAACCTATGGACTGGCAGCTACGGTTGCTTAGACTTGGTGAACAGCCGTCGACCTTCTCCAAGGAAATTACTGAAGCCGCTCAGCCGGCCAAAGTGAAAAATGTACTAGTAGGCGCCTAGGACGGCACTACTAACCCAGAAGACCATCTGATGGCATTCACCAACCTGATGTACCTTCAAGGGTTGGATGATCCCACTTGGTGCAAGTGTTTCCCAACGACTCTCAAAGGAATCGCACAACAATGGTTCGGCAACCTGCCGACTGGTTGTGTAAATAACTTCAGGACGCTTGCTTACTTATTCACCTCCAACTTCGCCATGAACATCCCTGCAAAGAAAACGACCCTTGATTTAGGAACAGTTCAGCAGGGCGAGAAGGAGGGGCTTCGTTCTTACATCAGGCGGTTTAACCTGATGAGAATACAGATTCAAGGGTTACCGGATGAGGTAGCCTATACTGACTTTTTCAGAGGTCTCAAAGACGGGTCTACCTTCAAATTTGATTTGGTTCGAAAAAGGGTGGCGACTCTTCAAGAGGCCTTGATTGAAGCAGAAGCCTATATACAGGCGACTGATCTTTGCACGGTAAAACAGTCGGACGGTAAAAGGTTCGACAAAAGAGAAGGACGACAGAAACAGTCGTCAAACAAAGATGAGAAGAGAAAAGAGGTCTGGGCGGCTGATTCCTCTAAACAGCCGGCCCAGAAAAAGAAAAAAGAATTCAAACCATACTCCCCAAAGTATGCGTTTAACAAGGATAACCAGTTTATCCTAAAAGAAATCAAGGGACGGATCTCAATTGAGAAGCCGGTCCCCATGAAGGGTTCTGCAAACAACCGGAACCAAGATAAATTCTGTGCTTATCATGATGATGTTGGTCATCACACCAATGACTGCATCAGTCTCATGCGGTATCTGGACCGCCTGGCTGAGCAAGGTGATCTTGACACTTATGTCAAGAAATCTACGGGGAACACTTCCTCAAAAAAGCAGTCGGCCAAAAAGAATCAACAGGCCGACAGCTCCGATACAGATGATGCAGTCGTCTACACCATTGCAGGCGGCTTCTCAGGAGGTGGCCCCACTATTAGGGGCAACAAAAACAATATCAGGCGGTTAGATGTAAATTACGTTCACCAAGAACGGCCGTCCAAATATTCATTTCCTGAGATTGTCATCACTGAAGAAGATCTAGGAGGGGTAAGAGGGCCGCATGACGACCCTATCGTTATTGAATGTAAAGTGGCCAACCAGAGAGTTGGCCGAATCCTCATAGATACCGGAAGCTCCTCAGATCTCATCAGTAGCAAATGTGTGTCGAAACTAAAATATCAGACTGATTGCATACATCTGGCCTCCCACCCTTTAGTAGGGTTTGGAGGAGGAGTCGTCCACCCACTGGGACGAGTGGATTTACCCATCCGCCTGGGCGAAAAAGGGGAAGGACGACACATGGTAGTCCGGTTCTTGGTAGTAGAAGAACTCTCGGCCTACAACATGATTCTGGGTCGACCAACCCTGAATAATTCCAAGGCTGTTATAATCCCATCTCTTATGTTGCTCAAGTTTGAGAGGGATAATGGAACAGTCGGCTCCCTAAGGGGAGATCAGAGGATGGCCCGAGAGTGCTATCTCTCGGATGTCAAGCCCACTGTTATGGCCACTGGGTCAAGCGGTGAAAAAACAGACCTTGACAATGTCAAGGAAATTGCGCCTGTTCAAGAAGCAGGCGGCAAGAAGAGAAAGGCATCCCATACAGGGGCCGCAAGAAAATAAAGAAAATAGCAATCATTGGCAGAGGAGCGGTCGGATGAGTTCCGCCCTCAGCCGGCTGGTGAGCATACGGACCTGATCTTAGACGACTCACGTCCTGATCGAACAGTCAAAGTTGGGACGACTACTCTGAGAGGCCTTGGTGACGACTTTCACAAAATATTGAAAGAATACAAGGACATCTTTGCATTCGAAGTCCATGAAATTCCAGGCATTAGTCCTGATCTGGCGGTACATAAGCTGGCTGTGGATCCAAAAAAGAAGCCAGTACGGTAGAAGAAACGGAACCATGGCGAAGAAAGAAGTCAGGCAGCAGCCGCCGAAGTGAAAAAATTACTTGATGCAGGGTTCATTCGGCAATGTTACTTCCCAGACTGGGTTGCAAATGTGGTGCTTGTTAAAAAGCCGAATGGCACCTGGCGAATGTGTGTAGACTCCACAGACTTAAACAAGGCGTGCCCCAAAGACAGTTACCCTCTGCCTAAAATTGATAATCTGGTCGACTCAACAGCCGGCCATGCTTTGATGAGCTTTATGGACGCCTATTCTGGTTTCCATCAAATTCCTTTGTGGAAGAAAGATCACGAGAAGACGGCCTTCGTCACTGATCAGGGGTTATACTGTTACACGGTCATGCCGTTTGGTCTTAAGAATGCCCCGGCTACCTTCCAGCGAATGATAAACACTGTGTTCTTTGATCAGATTGGGAGAAACGTCGAGGCATACATTGATGATATGATTGTCAAGACTAAACTTCAGAAAGATCATCTTTCAGACCTCCGAGAAACTTTCGCCACACTCAGGCGGCACCATGTCATGCTCAATCCCAAGAAATGTGTATTTGGAGTTGAGTCTGGGAAATTTCTCGGATTCCTTATCAATCACAGAGGAATAGAGGCGAACCCTGAGAAGGTGCAGGCGGTCATTGACATGCAGTCGCCTCGTACCATCCGAGAGGTTCAGAAGTTAACAGGTTGTCTGGCGGCCTTGGGAAGATTTCTAAGCCGATCAGGCGACAAATGCCTATACTTTTTCCAGGCAATTAAGAAAAAGGCAAGGTTTGAATGGGGGCCGGATGCTGAGGCCGCCTTCCAGAAATTGAAAGTTTACTTGCATTCCTTGCCGAGGCTGGTCAGCCCTTTGCCCAAAGAAGTACTCTACATGTACCTGGCCGTCTCTGATCATGCGTTAAGCGTTGTTCTCCTTGCTGAAAGAGACGGCTGTCAGCTCCCGGTCTACTTTGTCAGTCACGTACTGAAAAATGCCGAGTTGAGGTATCCCCTAGTGGAGAAATTTGGTCTTGCACTCTTCATGGCTGTTAAAAAATTGAAGCCCTACTTTTTGGCACATGCAGTCGTCGTGTATACAGACCAACCTATCAAGCGGCCACTGACCATCATGGAGTCGTCAAGCCGAATGATCAAATGGGCCATAGAAATTCAGAGCCTCGAAGTTACTTTCGAGCCTAGAAAAGCAGTGAAGGGGCAAGCCTTTGCTGACTTTATTGTTGAGATGACTCGTCCTCCTGACTCTCAAGTTCCAGACCAAGTATGGAAGGTATATGTGGACGGAAGCTCTACTTCAAATGGTTGTGGAGCAGGCGTCATATGTCAGTCGCCAGAGGGCGACAGGTACGAGTATGCTCTACGCTTCAGTTTTCAGGCTTCAAACAATGAGGCAGAATATGAAGCTTTACTAGCCGAGATCCGCATGTGCAAGGCGGCAGGGGCAAGAAAAATAGACGCCTGTTCCGATTCACAATTGATAGTGAGTCTGTACAATGGCGAATACGAAGCAACCCATCCGGCCATGATCAAGTATTTACAGGCGGTCCGACAAGCAGTCGGCTCCCTTGAGGATTTCCATCTGATCCAAGTGCCGAGATCAGAAAACAACCAGGCGGATGCATTGTCAAAATTAGCATCATCCGCCTCCTCTGATACTCCTCGAACTGTTTTTTTGGAAGTAATGGAGAAGAGAAGCATCGAGGAAAACCCTATTGGAATCCTAGACAGAAGCTCAACCTGGATGGATTCAATCAGGGCATATCTGACAAACGGTACACTGCCGGATGATCCTCAACAGGCGGCAGCACTGAAAAAACGAGCCACTTGTTACCTGTTTTGAAATGATAAAGGGAGAACTTCACAAAAGGGGGTACCTTCAACCCTTCTTAAAGTGTGTTACTCCAAAAAAGGGACGAGAGATACTAGACGATCTTCACTCTGGTTACTGTGCTTCTGATATAGGCGGTAGGACGCTTGCTGAAAGGGCAAGGCGGCAGGGCTACTTTTGGCCTACTTTGGAAGCAGATGCAATGGAGATGGTGAAAAAATGTGACAAGTGCCAAAGATTTGGCAAACTAATTCACCGTCCGGCTACTGACCTCACTACCATTCATAGCCCACTACCGTTTGCTAAGTGGGGCATGGACATTCTGGGTCCATATACGCCTGCTACAGGCGGAAGGAGGTACATACTTGTTGTCGTTGACTACTTCACTAAATGGGTAGAGGCGGAGGCTGTAAAGGGAATCAAGACGAAAGATGTAATTTCATTCATCTGGAAAAATGTTATCACTCGGTTCGGGGTTCCCATGTCTATGGTTATTGATAATGGTCCCCAATTTGAGACGCCTGTTCTCAAAAGCTGGTTGGGTGACCAAGGAATTGCAAACTACTTTGCATCTGTCGGCCGTCCACAAGAAAACGGCCAGGTAGAAGCCTTTAATAAAATCATCTCTGACGGTCTCAAGAAAAAGATTGAACGAGCAGGCGGCCTATGGGCGGATGAACTACCACATGTTCTCTGGGCCATTAGGACGACTGAAAAAGGGGCGACTGGAGAAACTCCATTCCTCCTAACTTACGGTGCGGAAGCTGTTCTTCCAATAGAACACTACGAGCCGACTCTTCGAGTAATTCTATATGACGAAGAGGCAAACTGGGAAGCTATGCGCCTGGCATTAGACTCACTTCCTGAAAAGAGGGGCAATGCTGTCTTGCGCCATGAAATCTATCGCCTGAGAATGACTAGATCATACAACAAAAAAGTACACAGGCGTCCACTCAAAGTAGGGGACTTTGTACTTAGAAAAATGGAAGCAGTTGGTAGGGCTAATGAGTCTGGCAAACTAACTCCCAACTGGGAAGGACCCTACCGAATCTATGAGGAAGTCAGGGATGGTACCTACCGTCTGGAAACACCAGACGGACAACCGTTGCCTCGAACTTGGAATGTAGATAATCTTAAGAAATATTTCTTTTGAATGATGTAAATAGTCAAGAGCTACTTAATTAAAGTTTGCACTTACTATTCAATTTTATACTAAGAGGGGCACGCCTACTAACAAATAGTCGGCTACTCTCCATGTTTAATTTTTATTCTTACTTAAGAGGGGCATGCCGTCTGTACCTTTACAGTCGGCTACTCTCCATTGAGTATTTTACTCTATTTTCAGAGGGGCATGTCGTCTGTACCTTTACAGTCGGCTACTCTCCATTGAGTATTTTACTCTATTTTCAGAGGGGCATGCCGTCTGTACCTTTACTGTCGGCTACTCTCCATTGAGTATTTCACTCTATTTTCAGAGGGGCATGTCGTCTGTACCTTTACAGTCGGCTACTCTCCATTGAGTATTTTACTCACAACAGGGGCATGTCGTCTGGACATATAGTCGGCTACTCTCCATAAGAAGATGGTCGACTGGTTCCAAACACATAGCCACCCCCCCTAATACTTAGCTAAAAAGATTAGGGCCTGGTCGACCCTGTGCCTAACAGGCGGCTACCCTCCTTTTACTTAGCACCTACGTTCACCAAGAACTTACCAAGGCCACAGGCCGAATGATCAGACCAGGCGCCAAGCCAACTGATCAAATCTACAAAACTAATACGACCTGTCCCAACATCATAGCAGGCGTCCGGCGGCAGCCCTCCGGATGAAATTCGTCGCAGAGAGCAGCTCCCTTTTGGGTGGAACATTGTTCTATAAACTAATTACACGGCACATATACGACTGTCCCCAAGGGTAACCACGTAGCCGTTTTTGAGACAAGGATAACTCTATCACTAACCAAACCAGTGGTACCAGTTGACATCTGAGTCAGATGACCGCCTGTATTACTTGGGATAAATGCAGGGGGTACCTCTTGAGTTAATAACCAACAAACATTGGCGAATCAAGGGGTCTAGCCGGCCTCCGCCACCTGGTACCTATACTTCTCAAGCAAGAGTGACGGCGACTGAGTAACTCCAACGTTAACTCATAGTCACTCCCTCAAATTTGGTATGGAACCTAAAAGGTTTGAGTAGACCGCCTGTTTTTTGGCAAACAGGGGCACTCAAACCCCTATTCCTACTAGGTAACCTATTGAGTTAATAGCCAACAAACATTGGCAAATCAAGGGGATCAGCCGGCCTCCGCCGCCTGGTACCTCTACTACTCAATCTAGAGTGTGACGGAGACTAAGTAACTCCTATGTTAACTTATAGTCACTCCCTCAAACTTAGTATGGAGCCTAAAAGGTATGAGTCGTCCGCCTGTTTTTAGCAAACAGGGGCTCTCAACCACTACTCCTGCTAGGTTAACAAATTACGAGTTAAAAGCCAACAAATTTGGCGAATAAAGGGAAACAACCGGTACCCACCGCTTGTTATCTCTACTACTCAGTTCCTTGGCGACTAGGTAATACTCATGTTTACTTGGTCAGACCACTTTCCTACTTGGTTAAATTTACAAATGACAGGACCGCCTGCCTAAAAAGGATCCAGTCTTTAAAATAGTTCGAATACCGATTGGATAAATGGCCGACTGATCGTCTATCCTGGAAACAGACAACCAGTCGTCCAGGGGCATAGGCGGCGTGACTAACTATCCGTACCTGTCCGCAACTATCGGCCATGTAAAACAGTCGGTCTAGTGAACAATTGGATATTAGAATATGGAATACTTAGGCAAATTTGAGGCAAAACAAAGATTCATTAAAAAGAAGCCGGTCATGAAAGACCGGCAAAATATTCAAAGCCCCGGCCCCCTGGCCGGGTAAATACAAAACAAACGGCACGCAGGCCGTGGAAAGAATACATAAAGCTTAAGAAGGGGGCAGATCTTCAATATTAGCAGCTGCCGCCTGGTCAGCACTCTTCTTGCTGGACTCGGCTTCAGCTGCATCCTTTTTTGATGCCTTACCCCCAAGCGGCACAAGCGCAACTACCGGCTCCTCCTCCTCCAACGCTTCCTCCAACGCCTCTTCCTCAGCAGCCGCCAGGATCTCTTGATTATATGTATCAGAACACTGGCGGTACGTTTTTTCCCAAAAGGCAAAGTCGGCATTGGGGAAGAGGCGGCCCCAAGTCATGCGCTGGATTTGAGCGGAGTCTTCCATCATCTCCCGGACCAGCTCTTTCTTCTCTTGCTCGGCCTTTTCCGAGAGCTCCTGAGTAAGACTCTTCTCCTGGGTCACCAGGCGTTCCTTTACGTTGGCCAAGGATTTCTCCAAGGCTTCGTAAGAGTACATTTTTAGGCGAAGAGGTTTCAGCTCGACCTTGAGATTGGTGATGGTCGCCTCCAGCTCGTTATTCCTCTTCTAGGCCGCCTCTAACTGAGCCCGAACAGCGGCGGTAGCCTGCGCCTGATAATAAAGAATATCAATGGTCAGAACTTCATTTTGGGCAATTTGAAACATTGCCTTATCACAGTCAGAGGCGGCCATAACTTTTGCAGCCTTTACCTCTTTGTTCTTCCGGTCAAGCGGCTTGCGAAGGCCGTTCACTCGGAGCAGGGCCTAAGTACAAAGGAGCAGGCGTAGTTTCCAAACAAAAAGAAAACAGGCATCCAGAAATTCAGATACTCAAAAATATGCTAAGTATACCTCAGCAAGGACCCCTGCAATCCCGTCTAGGTCAAGGGTGCCGACACCTCTGACCGCCTCCCTTTCAGCTGGAGGAACTGCCCTGATCATAGACTTGGCCATCTCTACCAAGTCAGGCTCCTGAGGGCCGGCTGCATCAAGCATAAACAAACGGATTAGACCTAGTAAAAAAGGGAGCAAGTCTAAAATTTACAAGGACAACTTCATACTTCTAGGCGGCCCAGTTGGAGTTTTAGAGGAAGTGGCCGGCTGTTTCTCAGCCGCCACCTGTTTCCTGGCAGAACCAGGAGAGCTCACAACAGTCGTCCTCCGGGCCTTGGGGTCCGGCTGTTGGGAAGATGAAGCTCTTGGAGCACCCGTCTAAAAAAGAAGAAAAAAGTCAGTACATGCATAAACACAACTCCAAAAAGAGGGTGTAAGATTCGGAGCTCACCAAGGGTGCCCCCTTCTTGGGGTAGTCGGTTGAAGTTTGTTGCATGATGGAGGCCCGCAACATGGCCGCCGCAGTCTTGGAGGCGGTGATTTTGCTCATGGCGTCAGCTGCAAAAACAAACAGCAAAGTTAATAAAAGATAACAACAAATGTATGGAACAACAGAGTATTCGACAGGCCGACTACCTCTTGAGCACCGACTGCTGAGGCCACAGGCGGCCAAAAAGTACTCGTCGTAGAGCCATTTGAAGCTCGGGACGCAGTGCAGGGGTACTTGCTCTCGTACCCCTGAAGTAGAGTCGACCCTCGACTCTACTTTAAAGAGTCCTTTTTCAAGGATCTCTTTCTTAGCCCTGGGGGGAACAGGCGGCATGCTACGGCCGCCTGCAAGAAGGGGCGGATTCCTGTTCCACCTATTGAAGCGCTTGTTCAGCTCAATGTCTGAACTCTCAATGATGAGGAAGGTGCTCCGCCAGTCCTTCCACTTGTTTGCTTTACCTCTCGTCATGAGGTAGCCCCTGTGGCTTGTCAATTGATACCAGCCGGTACCGCCTGTCTTAGGGGTCCGGCTGAGATAGTTCATATGGGCGAAAGCCTCGAAGCTCGGCTCCACCCCGTGCAGTTCGCACCCGGCCACATAGCCGAGTACGTTGACCCAGGAGTTTGGGGCTAACTGCCATAACCCCAACTCATACCCATCCAAAATCCGCTGAACAGCCGGATGTAATGGGAAGCGCAGCCCTGCCTTGATGGCCGCCTCGTAGCAGCCAAAGCAGGCGCTATCATAACTAGAACCAGCCGGCCAGACGACTGTGTCTTCTGGATCCGGGACAAACACTAGAAAGTCGGGGCCCATGGTGTGGTTTGCAATAAAGCTCTCCACTTTCTCTTGCATGGCTGTGATCCGGCCCCGAGGTACCGTGCAGTAATAGGGGGTATTTAGCTCTCGGTGAGAGGCGGATGGCTCCGCCCAATTGTCCCCCTTCTCAACTGCGTGAGAAAGTCTCGCCTCTTGCAGGCGGCTGTTTTTCTCTTCTGTGTCCAAAGAAGCATGGCCAGAAGAGCTTGACTCGGAATCGTCCTCTGTTGATTCCGAAGAGGACGACTCCTCCCCTCTCCCGGAGGGGCCCGCCTCCTCTCTTTGAAAAGGAGCAGAATTGTTAACTGATAAATGGGAAGGGGTCACTATGACTCCTCCCTCAGAATTGCCGGCTTTCAGGTCGCCTTGTTTCACTTCCACATCTGGCGCCTGGTCAGATGTTTCACTAAGCGGCACCCTGTGGGAGGAGCCGTCTGAATTTGAGATCCTAGCAGTCTTTTTCGTTCTGGCCATCCTGCTCTGCATAGACACAGATACAGTCGGACTTTGTATAACGGGCAAAGATGGGTCCGGAAAAGGGCAGGCGGCACTCCTAGTCCTAGATTCAGCCGTCCCCGGTGACCGGCTGATCACTAACCTAGGTCGTGTCGTGTGCTTCCGTGGTGCCATTTCAAAAAATAAAAAGAAAATTAAGAGTAAGAGAACTGAGTTACCTGAACGAGTGACGGTTGATGAAGTTCTGAAAATCCTGTGCAGTCGGCTTGTCAGAACAGGCGGTAGGCAGAAAAGGTCCAAAATGTCAGAGCAAGTTCAGGGGTCCGAATGTTCTAAAAAGTTCTCAAGTGTGAAAATGACTCAAGACAACTCTCCCTTATATAGGCGAAGTGAGAAGGCGAAGGGTCACTTTCAGAATTCAAAATTTGGGCGGGAAAATCTCTCGTCCTTTCGCCGACTGACATCTGTAGAAGGTCGCCGCCTGTTACAGTGCGACACCTGTCACAGGTAACACGTGACCAGTCACGTGCCACCTGTGAGGGGCAAATGATTAGGGGATTTTGCTCCCACCAATCGGAATGTGCCACGTGGGCCAATCAGGTCCTGCCAAGTGTCCCCCAGTTGGAACTGTCAGGGCTTGCCACGTGGCACGCGCTTATTCGTCCACCTTGAACCTGTTATGTCATGACATGTGGCATACTCCATGCCTAATGGAGAAACCGGCCACCCAGGCCCAACTTCCGAGGGAAGCCCAATCGGCCCTAGGTTAACCTAAACCTAGGATGGGCACGTTTCCCAAGGTTATAAATACCTCCCTTAATCCTCATTAAGGGAGGGGACGAAAAAACACATTAATTACACACAGTAATAACCGGCTGATCTCGCTAACAAAGCAGATTACCTACATTAAACACTCTCACCTAGAGAGACCCAATCACTTTAATTTCCGCATTAATTACTCCTTAATCAAGTACTAACTTGACCGTTGGAGGCGGAGCTCCCAGGAGTCTCCGTTATTTTGCAGATACAGGCGTCCGGTTCCAGTCTCGGAATTGTAACTCTCCCGCAGGACATCAGAAAACCCCGAAACAGGTTCAATCTTTTTTACGTTGGATTCGTACCATCATCCCCGAATATTCCGTCATGGTTCTGGACCACTATGGAGTTAGAGATCTCCGTGATCGTGAATGGGGGTGTAACCTTCACACCCGTAAATGGTTTAAAAGTTCCTAAAACTTATTGGCGACTCTTCAATCTCTAGATTTTTTCCCTTTGGACGCCACCATGCTTAAAAACATGATCATAGTGGGGTTCAAAGTTGAGTTTTGAAAAATTCCCTATAGTGTGCCTTATTTTCTAATTGACTTGATTTCGCAATAAATCGAACCAACTAAGTCAGGCGTCCTTCTCGATAAGGAGATGTCTTGCTCCATATGAGCCTATCAGAGCAGACGAAGGGGATCATACCGCCTGCCTCAGGTGGCAGAGGCGGACCGTATTTATCTGTACTTACTTGCACTCTGACCAATTGGTCTCAAAAAATATTCCTAAAACCTAAGTTTAAAACTTAGCAATAATTAGTAGTGATTGTTTAAATCTATCAGAAACACGTCCGCCTTATCGACTGGACACGGCCGAAGGCCGTTTGATACCTGAAACGTTACCGTTTGCTCAATTGACGACAGGCCACTTGATTTGGGGCAATCACCATAGTGATTGATTTGCTTTGAAATTAGTCATACTCTCTCAAGTATCAAAAATTTCTAAGTCAATCAACCCACCTTTTAAACCAAGTGCACAGCCGTCCAGGGGCAAGAACATCCGGTATATATATATATATATATATGTATATATATATATATATATATATATATATATATATGTATATATATATATATATATATGTATATATATATATATATATATGTATATATATATATATATATATATATATATATGTATATATATATATATATATATATATATATATATATATAACATAAGGATTGCATGTATATAATGGGGCAAGTTAAATACTTAGTCAAATTCATGCATAGCAAAAATTCCAAGAACTTGAAAACATTTAAAAGACTACAAGGCAGTGAAATAAAACCGACCTCATAATCAGCTGATTCATAAATATTAAAACCGACCCCACGGTCGGCCAAAGGAAATTTTTAACCGGTATAACAAGCGACAGAAAGAGTAGAGAAATTTTTTATTAACCCGACCCCTTGGTCGGTAAAAATACACAAATAATTAGCGCGGAGGCCGAAAAAGCATTGTATCAGGCCATCAGTCCAAAGAGACATAAAAGCATAATTATCAAAGGGGGGAGCTCCTCATCATTGGCATTCTCCATATCAGCATCCTCAGCCGGCTGCTACTCTTGCTCTTGCTCGCACCCAAGCTCCTTCTCATCCATTGAATCAACCGCCTATTCCAACCCCGACCCTACTGTTGCAGCTGCTTATGGTCAAGCTCGTTTGTGGCCGCCGCGTACTAATATGCCTAGTTGGCATTGTCACCCTTTGGGAATAGAGACTCATAATTCATCCTCATGTGGGTCTGGCAGTCGACCTCATTCTCAAGAATCAACTGAGCCTTCTCCTCCTCGGCCCTTGACTTAAATTTTTTTCATTAGCTGGATCTCTTGGTTGGACAACTTGTACTTCAAGGACTCGCACTGAATGCAATGACCTTCGGCCTCCTAATCAGCATCCTCCAACGTATTGAGTTTTAACTTAAGCGTTTTTAGCTCGTCCTCCAGCTCGGTTACCCTTTTCTAGGCCGCCTCCATTTTTTGCTAGACCTGCAGATTTGTCGACGCCTGTAAATACAGGATATCACAGGTTAGTGCCTCATTTTTTAATATGTCAAACATGGCTCTATCAAGGGAAGAGGCGGCCCGATCATTGGCAGCTTTTACCTCTTTCTACTTCTCATTTAACGGCTACTTGAACCCGTTCACCAGCAACATTGCCTGTATTCGGCAAAAATACATTGTTGATAACAATTGGCCTAAAAAGACTTAGGAAAAATTCTCTAACTTAAAACCAATGTACCTCAGCAAGCAGCGCCAATGTACCAACCCCCCTCACAGACTCTCTCTCAGCAGGGGAGACGGCCTTAAGCATGCTCTTCGCAAACTGTTGAATATCTGGCTGACATTAGCACATCTTGTAAGTAGCTGACATAATCTTGACCAATAGATCGAGAGCTGTCTGAGCTACTAGTCGTCTGCTGATATGACTTGACCCTACAAGGGTAAGGTAGAGGGTTAAAAGCTGAGGTACCTTAGGTGATGACATCCTCCTTCTACCTGTGGAGCTTGCTCCCGCCTGCTGCTGCTGAGCCGGTAGCAGTGGTGAGTGGCTTGCCACTCTTCGACGTCCTGAAGGCGTCCGACTTCTTTAAGGCTTCGAGGGAGGCGGGCGATTTTCCAGCCGTATTTGGGTGGGAGTCGTCCTTAGACCTGGAAGACGTGTGAGGCTTATGCACCACGTGCTTCCTGGACTTGCTAGGTGTTTTGAAAGCGTCACCCCACTGCTTCTTCAATTTCTAACTTGGTTCAGGGGGCACAGGCAACCTGTTCAAAGCAACCAAAGTGTGTTAGTAGCAGGCGGTAAAAGTCGCTCAATACTAAGTATAAATGAACAAAGTTGAGAATGTTTACGTGAGCCAGCTGATCTTTCTTAAACTCCTCGGCCTTCCGCTTGTTCATCTGGCGATAGAAGGCGACAGAGGTGGCAGGCTTCTTGCTAGAAGAGAGATGCTCCATTGCATTGTCTGCACAACACAAACTAGATGTTATTCACATACCAAAAAATAAAATAAATAAAAAATAAAAAAGAAGAAGAGTTGGGTGTCAAGACTTAAACAAAACAACTAAATGCACTCGGTCATCTACCTCTAGGCTTCTCAGTATTAAGGCTGCAAGCGGCCAAGTAGGTACCGTCAGCTTGTAGGGTTTTAGGTACTATAATGCAGAATTTCATGAATCATAATCGTTCGCCCCTAAATAGGATCTACAAGCTATCATAACACATAAAGAATCACATAATTCATACCTTTGACGCGTGATTTCCACGTTGCGATTGACTATCAAATAGGGAGATAATAGACCCTCAAGCGTTGCTCCTCTACTTAGTCCACGGGATAGGATTGAACCTCCACTACTATAAGATAGTTAGGCACGAAAACTTCAACCCACCTTCTACGAAGAGGGGAAGAGAGAACCAAGCCACAAACAACCACGACCAGCACCGGCACCACCGTGCACCACACGCGCCACCGGCGTGTGTGGACGTGAGGGAAGAGGAGAGAATGATGAGTGAGGCTTTAGGGTTTGGTTGCTAGCTTGTCAATTCTCAATTGAATGCTAATTGTGTTGTATGTCAAACCCTAGGCAAGGCCTCTATTTATACATCATATGTATAATTAGAGTCCAAACCAAGCCCATACTACTCCCTCTTCAATCCCATATGGCCAGCCACTCCATGAGGCCCAATAATGGGCTTCTTCCTTTTGTTCAATCCATCACCCTTTTGTGTGACCTTATAGGATCCATTCTATTGGGCTTTGGACTATTTGACTAGCCCAAAGATCATTGATCACGTCTAGCAACAGATAATGACGACCCAAAAGAGTGAACTTATTATCTCCATAATATTGATCCATGATATATATTGTAATTGCACTTGACGAAGACATAAATCCTTTAATCTCCTACTTGTTTGAGACAAGAGCGCAATATTCAAATTCCTAAAGTCAATATATGTCGATTTAATAATATGATTGCATCTCATATCTAGATCATATTAATCTACAAATCATTTCTTGAAATCTGAGTTAGAATTACAAAACAAATGACTGCTAAGTAATACATTTGAGCGAGGCCATGCATTCTCTGAATTCTTCCTCTTCAAGGAGCCATGACACATTCCTAATTAAATAGGTAGACTCAATCTAATCTTGTGGAAACCAAAGCTCCCACTCTACTTTTGAAGTAACCAGGAAACACCTTTTATAGTCCCCTTTTACGGAATGACGTTTGGATGTACCACAGTTAAATCAATCATTGAATGAATCAATGTTCCACTCATGTCAGAGGAATCCACTAATATATCCGGAATCTCTATACTTGACCTTCAAAGTAGGTCAATAGTTCGATCATGCATCATTCATGCATACCCATGTGATTGATCGAGCATCTCTATGCCCCTACAGCCCATGAAACTACGCTATCCAATCAATCTTACATGCTAGTTCATTTATTGAAATCATTTATGTCCAATTTAATTATTTCAAAGTAGGATCTTAAATAATTAATGAATTTAGTTTACCTGTGGGGTTTCATTCACCAAGTCAACAACTTGATGATCCCATCAATTCATAATTATTTTTTAACATTTCATTTAATACTAAACCATGATTAAATAAGCTTGAAACTTTGTTTCAATTGATAAACATAGGGAAACATGATTGATGATTTTGCAATTGTGACTCCCTAGCACACAATTAAAACCATCCACCATCACATGATTTCAAATGAGCCTTTTGTGTCTTTAGGTTATTGAAATAGTTTAGTTAGTATAATTCATGAGATATTCCCATAAATATGAATTTTGCAACTTCTAAATTTTATAATAATCTTCATCTCCATACACTAAGAAACTTCCTTCATCCTTCCGGAAGGAATTTAGGAATTTTTAAATAGTGTTCCAATGGTTGCATTGAATTTCGATTGAAATCTATCAATACATATTCTCAAAACTTGTGAATCAAATAGACGAGTATAGTCCATGACATGCATGATACATCCTTTGCAAAATGCACAAGGAGCATCACTCAAACTCTTAATTTCATCAACCTTTCTCAAAGCATTGAATCTTGTTAAGTAATGTGCCATGTTATATGGGATTGAAACTCCTTTTAATATAATGTGAAACCTCATAAGAATCTTATCAATATAAGTTTCTTAACTAAGCTCAAACATCCTTCGAGACCTATCTCTATAGATCTTGATTCCCAAATGTACTCATCTTTCTTTTCATGGTTCTTCATAAAAAGTGCATTAGCTATTACTTGACCCTTCAAGCATGGAATAATTGCTCTTTGTACTAAACCAAGAAAACTGCATAGCTCCCACTAAACATCTTGCATACACAAGACTTTTTCTTCATTTTATGAGAACATCAAACAATTTTGATTAACTCGCAAAATTAAGAAGACTAACTCCACGATGCTTTCTTTGATCAATAAATGGACCTCTTACACATCCTTAGGATTATTGGATTTTCAAAACTATTATGATTATATCATATACAAATCTTCTTTCATGAACCATTTGAAGAAAGCTTTTTGAAATCCATTTACCAAATCTCATAAGGTAGAAATCACTAAAATATCTTTAATAGATCTTTGCAACATGACTAATGTAAAGGTTTCATCGCAGTCATAGTCATACTATAAATTTGTTGAATCCTGTAACAAGTCTTTTCTTTGCTTAGAAAACATTTTTCTTTCTTGTCTGTTTTTCTTATAATGGGTCTTACCCAATTAGGCGAATTAATCAAGTGTCATACACTTGCTTACAGATTTAGAGCCTATTTCAGATTTCCATGGTTTTTAAACCACTTGGAGTTATACCTTGTCAAATCATCTTTACTACTTGCATAATCATATGTTCCAAAAACAATATTTTAGAACTCTTAGTCAATATGAAATCACATTTATTTGGCTAAGTTTTAGATATGCTAATCATCATTGTGGGTCTTTATGCAACAATTGAAACTTATACAACAACTTTGTTTAGTTTTCAATGAGAAACGACAATAGAGGGTATGCACTTGGAATGTACGCTCTTCGACACATGGTTATTATTCCCATTACACTTAATGAGACCATGCGTTGTCATTTATAACATGAGGTGAATCATGCTCATATTGTTGCTTTTATTCGATTATTTCTCAAATTTCTTCAAGATTTTCGAATTAACTTTTCTCGGACTCTTTTAAGGCTCTCGGACTCTTTTGAGATTCTTATACTCCCACTTTCCTTATGAGGAGGCACATTTAGCATAGGGTGAACCATCCATGGTTTGAACCATGTTTGTTTGTTTCTTTTCTCGAACTCTTTCAAGATTTATACTACTCCCAAATGACCTTTTGGAAAAGACATCTTTTTAGAAGGGCATCTACTTGAGCAACAAACATTTTGTGCTAAGTATGTGACTTGTGTAGTAGTACCCCGTGCTCTATATAGGAATCTAACGTGTATTAAACGATTTAATACAACTTTTATTCCTTGCTTTGTAGAAAGACTTTATAATAACTTTTCTTATCCATATCACATATGAAGTCTTTGATACATTTTGATTTGACGTATGTAGTCTTGTTTAGTTTTGTAGCTTATTCTAAAAGTATATCCCTTGAATATTGGTTGGAAGGTAAGGTATTTTTATCCATTATCAAAATATATCTCATATAGATTGATAGCTCCTTTCATAAACACTTCACAAGGTTTTCTTTCAGAGTTTGTTGTAAAACGATTTCACAACTCTTGGATGTTTATCAAGGTCTTAGCTTAAATTCTCATTATTACGATCATATCGCAATACTTTGAATATGTTGCCAAGTAAATGTCTTAACTTAAATTTTCACCATTCAATCATATTGTAATGTATTATTATCTTGTCAAGTTGATTCTGAACTTCATACTAGACTTTTGAACTTTCCAAAACTTTCACATTTTTGCTTCAACTAAGCATAAGTGATCATATCACAAATGAAGTTTCATTGTCTGTCTCTAATTACTGAACCTTAGGGTTTCTTACATCAATATGTGTTTGACCTCGAGTTCACGTTATCATTTCTCTAAACGATGACTTTTTCAAAATTTTCAAATTAGAATGATGTTTACATATATCAATAGATTCATAATCTAATGATATTGAAAGTCCATCCCTTTGGATCTTCTGTATGCAATGTTCATTTTCATTTGAATCAATTGACATTTTAACAACAATTTATATATATAGAAATGGTTTAATTATTTCTATCATATAGAACTTTAAACCTATTTAGCTATCAATGATGACTCAATTAAGCATAGACTTAGAAAAATCATTACTAACATTGATTAGTGTTTCGATAATGGAAAGAATAAATAACATTTATTTTATTCCAGCTAATAACTAGGTAAGGTGAAAAGGTAAGCTTCTACTTGTAAAGTTGCAACTTTTGCTTCTACATTTGTAGATTTACTTCTCTCTTAGCCAAACTTCTTCTTTTAGTTCAACCACATTTTCAATGAGAGAACTAAACATGACATCATATGTCCAAGAAGTAGTAATATGCTAAATCGATTTTTATAATATACTTCTTAAATTGGAACATTTCCATTCTTTTACCTTCCAAATGTATGAGGTAGTTTCCAATCAATTAAACTTGGTCCATTTAATTGGAAACATTTGTTGTTCATAACAACTTTAAGCATATAAGTAGTTTTAGGTTTTAGAAGTAGCAACAGCTTGCATTTCTTGGCCTATAACTTCTTAATGCAATCCTCATATATTCTTAAATCTTTCCCTTTTGAGCCACTTAGAACATTTCTCTTAGGTTCAACATGATACTTTGCTTATCTTCTTTAAGCACTTTTCATGATTTTTCTAAGTCATTATTCATATTAGAGTTTAATCAACTATTTAACTCCATATGAAATGGATGAAGAATAATGTCATTTGATCAACTTTTAATCATAGAGACTTCCAATCACTTTCTTATATTCAATCACATTGAAGATAAGAGATTTTATTGGACTTCCATACTTGTATTTTAGAGGTTTCGTACCTCCCATCTCATTATATCCTTTGAAATACTTTTCAAAATGAAGATGGTGTTGGCATTTTACTCAAACATTTTGAATTAAAGGATACCAACCTTAGACATGTGACATAGGTTTCTATAACTTGCCTTTTAGAAGCATCTTAGAAAAATTGGAATATAAGTTTACGAATTATCTTTTAAACTTTTGAGAACGCTTCTCAACTGTATTTTCAATCGAGAAGATTATATATAATAACAAAATTAGAACAAAATATTACTTATAAATAAACGCAAAATTCAACTATGTTTATCTTTAAAGCACCTAAATTAAAAACTATAGGTAACTTTAACACTTTATTCAATATTAATTTGTCCCAATTAAATTAAGTGATTCCAAGATCCTTTATTCGTGTAATAATTGACCAGACTTTGGCCCTAACATCAACCATTACATTTTCAAGGTGAGTAAACTCTTTACTGATTGCAACTCTTACAACTCTTGGTTGAATAATAAACCATCTCATGTTTAATTACTAGCCTTTGCTTCAAGGTTCTAAACTCTTAAGGTAACCTTATTGACCACAACCAATTAAAATTGTAAAACTTGATTTACCCCAAGTTACCTAGGATATAAAAATGACACCTAGCTTTGGCATGACCCATCATTAATTATCAAAGGGTTGTTTGGTTTTTAATTGGAAAAACAATCTCAATATTACTGAGACCTAGATTTATTGTGTTGTGATTAATTTAGTGAACTCTAGCGCATCATCAACAACATCAATAAAAACTAGCAAGTATAATATCCTGAATGTATAAACAAGACATAGCATGGCCCCTAATCCTAAGAAAACTAATAAAGTTAATGCTTCCCAATTAAACCTTCATGGATCTCATCCACCTCGCTCCTTTGGGCCTTCACTTCATGGGCTTCTTGGATTAACTGCAATATGTAATTCTACTCTATTCTATTTACTATTTTAATAAAATAAATAAAATTACAAAAATACTTTATCGGTATGCAGACCGTACTTAGATTACAAAAATACATCACGATGCATAGATCGTATTTAGTAATCTACTGGGTCATACTAGTCATTATATAGCTACATAATATCATATATATATTATTAAATTGCCACATAATAAATATCACGTACCAAAATATCTCATATTTTATCTTGTAATTAGATAATATCATATATTGATCATGACCATCAATAAAATATCATATATTTTAAATTAGGCATGAGATAGAACCAAATCTTATTTTAATCATAAAACATAAATCTTATTTATCTTTAGAGATTATCCTAACAAATTTAGGAGGTTCCATCCTAATTACTAGCCAATCACAAAATTCTAAATCAATTACCTAACTAATTATGGATAATAACATTACCAAGTCAATCTTTACCTTTTGGAATCTTGCTCAATAATCTTTAAAATATCTCAATGATTAAAACAAATTTTAAAATTTGAAATTATCTTAGATAAAATCTGATTTTATCTAAAATTAAAATAAAATAATAACTTTTTTTTTTAAAAAAACAGTGCTAACCGTGACTGAGCTTGCTGCCTAGCCAGGTTACTGCCGCTACCGCAGCCAGGTTCACAGTGCAGCCAAAAAACAGCAGCCCTGCCACCGCGGCCAGGCCAAAGCCCGGCCTCAACAGCACCAGCTTGCGCAGCCAGGCCACAAGCCCAGCCACGGAGCTAGCAGGGCACCAGCTAGGACGTGCAACAATTGCGTCGTCCATCCACCACTGTGCCCCAAAACACCTGAGTTGCTCTTCCGTGACTGAGCACTCTGCCCAACCACCACCGCAGCTCCTACCACAGCAAGGTCGGAGCCCAGCCGCGCAACTTGGCGAAGTCCCAGCCACGCCAACCAGCCAGGACAGCAGCTTCGTACTGCTCCTCCCCTAGCTCCACCATCCCTGCTGCCCTCCGCCCCACCTGACCACCACCGGAGCTGCCACCGTGGCCTACCAGCAGGTTGTTGCGCCACCCAGCCGCAGCTACTCCCAATCAACCTTTCAATTTATTTTTTTATTTACTGCTCCTCCCCTAGCTCCACCATCCCTGCTGCCCTCCGCCCCACCTGACCACCAGAGCTGCCACCGTGGCCTATCAGCAGGTTGTTGCGCCACCCAGCCGCAGCTACTCCCAATCAACCTTTCAATTTATTTTTTTATTTATTTTATTTTTTTTATTAAATGAAATTAATTTTACAACTTTTGCAAAATTAATTTAGTGATCTAATTAATAAACTTAAACACTTTATGCCTAATTCAATAAATTCATCCAAAATCTCTATTTCAATTAATTTGGGGGTTTTCATACAATTTAATCCATTATTCACATAAAACCCTTTTACATGAATTAATTAATCACACACAACACATTTTTTTGCATGAATAATTAAATTAGATCAGATTATATAAATTAAATACTTATAATTCGAAATCATTAGCATTCATAATACATTAATTTTCAAAAATTATTTAGGGCTTTCAGGGTTTGATTATTCGGATTTTTCTAGGGAAAAATTGAGCAATTTAAATCACATTTAAACAAATTCCAAAACTTAAATCTCCATTTAAAATAAAGATTGAACCATAATTAGAGAGTGATGCGTGAGGCTTTAGGGTTTGGTTCCTAGCTTGTTAATTCTCAATTGACTGCTAATTGTGTTGTATGTCAAACCCTAGGCAAGGCCTCTATTTATACATCATATGTATAATTAGAGTCCAAACCAAGCCCATACTACTCCCTCTTCAATCCCATATGGCCGGCCACTCCATGAGGCCCAATAATGGGCTTCTTTCTTTTGTTCAAACCATCACCCTTTTGTGTGACCTTATAGGATCCATTCTATTGGGCTTTAGACTATTTGACTAGCTCAAAGATCATTGATCAGGTCTAGCAACAGATAATGATGACCCAAAAGAATGTACTTATTATCTTCATAATATCGATCCATGATATATCTAGTAATTGCACTTGACGAAGACATAAATCCTTCACAGCTAACCATTCTAACTTGGTAATATAGCTATTGGGAATTATTTCTTTTCCCCTCTTCCACTCTATAGCCTAGGAGGTGACTTTGAAAAGACCTGGTGATTAGGGGATTTTAACCCCGCCACGTGGACCAATTGAACTCTGTCACGTGTCATCCACGTCGGCCAACCAGAGTCCGCCACGTGTCACCTTATGAAAGGTCCAAAGTGGACCAATCAAGCCACGACACGTGGCAGACAGATTGCCAGCTAGGAGAGTGGCCTTTAACAGCCCAAATTCCTAGGCAAGCCCAGTAAGTCCTAGGTTTCTTAAAACCTAGTACTGGGCCTGTACTTCGAGACCCTATAAAAGGGAATTGTTCCCCCTGAGGGACATCATTTAGAAAATATATAACACACGTGTACATTAATTGCAGAGCATTAACTCCAGCTTTAATTGCAATTCTTGAGAGCTAAGGTTCGGATTTCGAGGCTGTCTAAGATAGCCGGATAATCACTTCTCTTCCGGAAGGAGCCTGATCCCATTTACATTCCGCATACTGTACATCCGAACACGTTTTAACTTGATCGTCGGAGGCGGAACTCCACCCAACCGGAGTCTCCGTTGTTTTGCAAGTACAGACGTCTAGATACCAGTCTTGGAATTGTAACTCTCCTGCAGGACATCAAAAAACCCCGAAACATTTGGCGCCGTGTGTGGGGAGAGTACTTTCGAGATGGCTTCACAATCTGTACCACCTTTAAATGAGAAACGGCCTATGGCCGACGTCCAGGTCTATACAAACCAGGATACATATGACGACTATGAGGTCGACATTCATACGGCCCCTCACGGGTCCCTAAGAACTCGGCGCATCCGTCCCATCGAAAGGAGGGAACAGAATGATGAACAAGCAGGCCCTAGTGAACCAGTCGGCCAGCCGGATAAACAGCCTCAAGTGGCCGAAGGCTTCGCCCCCATCACCAGAAGCGAGGTCATGACTCTCATGACAAGTTTCAAAGGGGAGATAAAGGATATGCTTGATAAACGGACGGCTGTCTCCACCAAGGAACAGTCACCCAAGAAGCCCTCCCATTCTAGGAGGAACAAGCCGGTCAAAGACCGAGAGGCTACTCCTTACCCTAAACCTAGGGAGAGGCAGCCGCCCGTGATTGAATTAACAAAATTTCTGTACTTAGAGCCAGGGAAGAGGAAGGCCATCCGGCATGTTCAGCCGGATGGTTCCAAGAAAACTTATTCTGATGCCCGGATGTTAATCCAGCAAAAAAAGAATAAACAACTGTCAGAGTCGGCTTCAACGTCGAACTTGAACGACAACTTTCAGAATACCTCAATGAGGTATTCTCAATAAAACCGAGAGAACCAGACATGCGGCATGTTCGTCCACTCTAGTCCTTAGATGTTCCAAACGTTCCCGTATGTGCCTCAACAGCCATATATGTCGTATGGACAATCTTTCATGCAGCCTACTCTCTTCGGAGGGCAGGCGGCACAAAACATCCAACCTTTGGACTGGCAGCTTTGTTTGCTAAGGCTTGGAGAACAACCCTCTGCATTCTCCAACGAAATAACTGAGGCCGCACAGCCGGCCAAGGTGAAAAATGTGTTGGTAGGTACCTACGACGGTACCACAAATCCAGAAGACCACCTTATGGCATACACTAACCTTATGTATCGTCAAGGGTTGGATAATTCTGCATGGTGTAGATGCTTCCCGGCCTTATTGAAGGGCGTTGCCCAACAATGGTTCGGCAACCTGCCAGCCGGCTGCATAAATAACTTCAAGACGCTTGCATACTTTTTTGCGTCTAACTTCTTGATGAACATCTCTGCAAGAAAACAAGGCTTGACTTGGGAGCTATTAAGCAGGGAAGAAGGAAGGGCTAATGTCATACATCAGGCGGTTCAATCTGATGAGAATTCAGATTCATGGATTGTCTAACGAGGTGGCCTATACAGACTTTTTCAAAGGTCTAAAAGATGGGTCGGCCTTCAAATTCAACCTTGTCAGAAAGAGGGTTGCTACCCTCCAAGAAGCACTGATGGAGGCGGACGCCTATATATAGGCGACTAAACTCTACAGCATTAGCAAACAGTCGGACTCAAAGAAGTCTGAAAATAGAGAGAGTCGACCATCACAGCCGGCTAAGAAAGAAGAAAATAAGAAAAGAAAAGAAGTCTGGGTGGCTGATACTTCTAAACAGCCGTCCCAGAAGAAGAAGGAAGAAAAAAAAACTTACTCCTCGAAGTACGAATTCAATAAATATTCTTAGTCCATCCCCATGGAGATAAAATAATCGGGTGTCTATTGAAAAGCCGGCTGCTATGAAAGGTACCGCCAAAAACCGGAACAAAAATAAATATTGCCACTTCCATGAGGACATTGGCCATGACACCAACGACTGCTTTAGTCTCAAGCGGCTGTTGGACCGCCTGGCTGATAAAGGGGTACTCAAGTCTTACATTTTTTAGGTCCAAGGTTACCTTATAGACTAACCCTGGGCAGTCGTCCAAAACAAAGCCTCACTCTGCTAATAGTTTGGATACTAATGAAACTCCGATCTATATAATAGCAGCCGGTTACGGAGGATGCGGCCCAACGATCCGAGGTAACAAGGACTACATTAGATAGCTCGATGTCAACTCGGTCGATGAAGGGCAGGCGTCCAAGGACGCTTTCCCCGAAGTTGTTATCACTGAGAGTGACAAGGGAAAAGTCAAGAGGCCACATGATGACCCTATTTTCATCGAATGCAAAGTGGCCAACCAAAGAGTTGGCTGGATCCTCATTGACACTAGTAGTTCGCCTGATCTACTCATCAGTCACAAGTGCCTAGCCAAGATCAGATACAAGTCCGAAAGCATCCACCAAGTCTCTCATCCCTTAGTGGGATTTGGGGGTAGTGTTGTGCATCCGGTAGGTTGAGTAGACCTACCCATTTGGCTAGGTGAAAAAGGGGAGGCGCGCCACATGGTGGTCCGGTTCTTAGTTGTTGAAGAGTTGACTGCCTATAACATGATTTTAGGGCGTCCCACCCTTAATGAATCTAAAGTTGTTATCATCCCTTCACTTATGCTTCTCAAGTTTGAAAGGGATGATGGAACAGTCGACTCTCTAAGGGGAGACCAAAAGATGGCTAGGGAGTGTTATCTCTCTGGCCCAGTGGAGACACTATTGACCTTGAGCAAGTCAAGGAAGCTGCGCAAAAAGAGAAAGGCCGACCAGATGGTGGCCGTGAAAAAAGAAAAGCAATAGCTATCATTGACCGGTGAATAGCCGGATGAAATCCTTCCCCAGCCGGCTGGTGAACACATTGATATCGTTCTAGATGACTCTCGTCCAGAACGAACTGTAAAGGTGGGGACGGCTGCTTTTGCTAAATTGGGTGCAAACTTGCACAACTTGTTAAAAGAGTTCAAAGACATCTTTGCCTTTGAAGTGGACGAAATGCCAGGCATCAGCCCGGAACTAGTCGTCCACAAACTTGTTGTGGATCCTTAAAAGAAGCCGGTAAGGTAAAAGAAGAGGAACCATGGTGAAGAAAGAAGTCAGGTGGCAGCCGCCGAGGTTAAAAAACTATTAGATGTTGGGTTCATTCGGCAATACTACTTCCCTGATTGGGTTGCCAATATTGTGCTCGTAAAGAAGCCGAATGGTACCTGGCGCATGTGTGTAGATTACACAGACTTGAATAAGGCATGTCCAAAGGATAGTTATCCCCTTCAAAAGATCAACAGTCTGGTCGAATCTACAGCCGGTCATGCCTTGATGAGCTTTATGGACGCCTATTCAGGCTTTCATAGATACCCTTGTGGAAGAAAGGTCAAGAAAAGACTGCATTCGTCATTGATCAAGGTTTGAAGAATGCGCTTGCTACCTTCCAGCGAATGATTAATACCGTCTTTATTAATCAAATTAGAAGGAATGTGGAGGCGTACATCGATGATATGATAGTCAAATCCAAACTACAAATGAACCATCTTACAGACCTCCGAGAAACATTCGTCACACTCAGGCGGCACCAAGTCATGCTCAATCCCAAGAAGTGTGTTTTTGGTGTTAAGTCTAGGAAGTTCCTCGGATTTTTGATTGATCAAAGGGGGATAGAGGCCAACCTACAAAAAATACAGGTAGTCATAGACATGCAGTCGCCCTGCAATGTAAAAGAAGTTCAAAAATTAACAGGTTGTCTAGCGGCATTAGGGAGGTTCCTCAGTCGGTCAGGCGACAAGTGCCTCTATATCTTCCAAGTAATTAAGAAGAAGACTATGTTTGAATGAGGGGCGGATGCAGAGGCGGCCTTCCAAAAGTAGAAGGAACACTTGCACTCTTTACCAAGGCTTGTTAGCCCTCTGCCAAAGGAAGTGTTATACATGTACTTGACCGTCTCAGATCATGCTCTCAGTGCCATTCTCCTTGTTGAAAGAGACGGTTGCCAGCTCTCGGTCTATTTCATCAGCCATGTCCTAAGGAATGCTGAATTACGGTACCCCATGGTTGAAAAGTTTGGTCTAGCTCTCTTCATGGTAGTTAAGAAGCTGAAACCTTACTTCTTGGCGAATCCGGTCGGGGTCTACACTGACCAGCCTATCAAGCGGCCAACGACAACCATGGAAACATCCGGCCGAATGATCAAATGGGCGATTGAAATTCAAAGCCTTGAAATTACTTTTGAGCCAAGGAAAGCAGTGAAGGGGCAGGCGTTTGCCGACTTAATTGTCGAAATGACTAGGCCGACTGATCTAGAAAATCTTGAACAAGTCTTGAGGGTATATGTGGATGGGAGCTCCACAATGAACGATTGTGGTGCAGGTGTCATATGTCAGTATCCTCAAGGAGACAAGTACGAGTATGCACTACGGTTTAAGTTCCAGGCATCAAACAATGAAGCAGAATATGAAGCCCTACTAGCCGGCATCCGCATGTAAAAGGCGGCTGGGGCAAGAAAAGTTGACGCCTGTTCTGATTCACAATTGATTGTTAGCCAATACCATGGTGACTATGAAGCCACACATCCGGCTATGATCAAGTATTTACAGGCGGTCAAGGAAGAGGCTAGGACACTTGAGGAATTTCACCTATGTCAAGTGCCCAGATCTGAGAACCGGATGCTCTCTCCAAATTGGTATCATCCGCCTCTTGTGATACACCTAGGTCTGTCTTTTAGGAAGTTATGGAAAAAAGAAGCATTGAATAGGATCCCATTAGAGTTCTGAACCAAAGCTCAACCTGGATGAACGGCATCCGGGCATACTTAACAGATGGCACCTTGCCAGATACTTACCCAGAGATGATCGTAATGAAAAAGCATACATCTAACTTTGAAATCCATAAAGGGGAACTTTTCAAGAAGGGTTATCTTCAACCTCTTTTGAAATGTTTCACCCTAGAAAGGGGACGAGAGGCTCTTGAAGACTTGCATTCAGGCTTCTACGCCTCCCACATAGGCGGCAGGACCCTAGTAAAGAGAGTCAGGCGGCAAGGTTACTTCTGGCCTACCCTAGAAGCAGACGCCATGGAGTTAATGAAAAAATGTGACAAGTGTTAAAGGTTTGGCAAGCTCATCCATCGTCCGGCCACTGACCTGACGACCATCCATAGCCCAGTACCATTCGCCAAATGGGGCATGGACATTCTGGGTCCGTATACGCCTGCTACAGGCAGACGGAGGTATATTTTTGTTGCTGTCGATTACTTCACCAAATGGGTAGAGGCAGAGGCGGTCAAAGGGATAAAAACAAAGGATGTTATCTCCTTCATTTGGAGAAATGTTATCACCCGGTTTGGGGTCCCAATGTCTATGATCTTTGACAACGACCCTCAATTTGAGACACCTGCTCTCAAGAATCGGTTGGGAGACCAAGGAATCTCCCATTGTTTTGCATCAGTCGGCCGTCCCCAAGCAAACGGCCAGGTTAAAGCCTTCAACAAGTTAATCTCTGATGGCATCAAAAAGAAAATTGAAAAAGCTGGCGGCCTATGGGCTGATGAGCTACTGCATGTTTCTTGGGCCATCAGTGTTAGGTTTTACAGTGATTTCAAACTAGAAAAACACTTAATATTTGTGTAGGAACAAAACCTAGGAAATATGATTACAAAATAATAAAGTTATGTAATTCAAAAAAATACTTCAAAAGTATTACATCAAGTATTAATATCTAAGAAATTACAGAAAATTTCTAAGGATAACACTAGTGTAAAAATAATCAAACTTGCCTGAACTCCAAGCCGAACAAACCACGCATGAACATGAGAATACCAATGTCCCGTAAGATTACGACCTTGATACACTGTCTAAGGCGTGTAAACACTTTCCTAAAGAGATTTATTTCCCCCACACGGTGCTTGGGTTTAACTGGAAGTTCTCTTTGAGATACAGTAGACAACAATTTCGTTCTTAGCACAAAGAATCGAAATAAAGATGAATAATTCACAAAGAAGGCTAAAAATCAAGAGTATTTCTCACAAAAGTTTGCAAGAAGTTTGAGAGAAATTATGGAGAATACTTGGGGAGAGTTCAAGAAAATAATGTTCTATATCTCTTGTTCGAAAAACCAAGTCTTATAATAATAGACTCAACCGTCAGGAAAAAAAACCGCAAAACAGGGAGGCGCGGGCGTTCCACCAAGAGGCGCGGGCGCGCCTCAAAGTGGAGCGGGCGCTCCTCATCAGAAATACGAAATTTCCACAAGAAGGCAGAAGGAGACGCGCGGGCGCGCCAACCTTACCCTTCCAAAGTTCCAAATTCCAGAGAGGTACGCGGTTTAGGCGCGCTCTCTGCGCGGCCGCGTTTAACTTGCACGGGCGCTCTTCATGGTGCACGAGCGCGCAACCATCAACACTCTAAATATCTAACGACGGCTGAAAAAGGGGCGACTGGTGAAACTCCATTTCTCATGGTTTATAGGTCAGAAGCTGTTTTGCCTATTGAGCACTATGAACCGACTCTTCGAGTTATGTTATATGATGAGGAGGCAAACTGGGAGGCCATGCGGATAGCACTGGAATCACTTCTAGAATGCAGAGCAATGCTGCCTTGCGCCATGAGATTTACCGTCTGAAGATGACGAGAGCCTACAACAACGGAGTGCACAAGCGGCCCCTGAAAGTGGGGGACTTTGTGTTGAGAAAAATGGAGGCAGTCGGTAGGGCCAATGAGCAGGGAAAGATGACTCCCAATTCGGAAGGCCCCTACCAGATCTATGAAGAAGTTAGAGGCGGCGCCTACCGCCTGGAAACACCAGACGGCAGGCACCTAGCCAGAACTTGGAACGTAGACAACTTGAAAAAGTACTACTCCTAAGATTTGTAAAAATTATTTGTACAATCAATAAAAATTTACAATTTATTTTTTATTCTTTATTTACTTGTACGCATCCTCCCGGTGTTGGGTTTCGTAGCGTCCAACGCTACGCGGAAGAGAAACCCGCCCAAGACCCGCCCCAAAAATTAAAGCAATAAAGCATGCATAAACATAATTAAACAATAATTAAGAAAAGGGTTAAAGAAGTAATACCCTTGAAGCGTGCTTCGCTCACAAACCGAGCTCTTACTTCGAAGCTATTAAGCCTCACAAGCGTGACGGCCTCCAACGACTTGTACCCACGACCTGACCCGAACGATCATCGCCTCGAGGGTTAGTCGAGACTTGACCAAGTATAAAACTAGAGTTTTACGAACTTAAAGGTTTTCTCAATAATAGAGATACCCTTTTCAGTTCCACTCAAGTTGTATTCCCAAATGCCCAATCTTGACGTATTTATAGAGAATGGAAACTTGCATCCCTATTTCATGATCAATGTGGGATAGTTGCATTTTTCACTAATTTATTTAATTCCAAACTAAATTACAAAACAATGCAATTACAAATCAACAAGTGGCATGAGGAGAGGAGGGGTTAGGTGAGGACCATGACCATGGGAGGACCATTGCCTTGCTCCCCAAGGCATGGCTCTAAGCCTTGGTCCCCATCTCTCACAAACCGGCATCAAGCATGGAGGGTGAGCTGGCTGCCAGCCTTGCTGGCCAGCATGCACTGCCAGTACGCACAGCTAGCACGCATCATCCCCAGCCAGTGCATGCGTGCTGCTAGCGAGCCACGCATGCTGCTGTGCTAGGCGAGGCATCGCTCCTCGCAGCATGCTGCTGTGCGAGGCTCCTAGCTGTTACTCGCTGCTTGCTGCTTGGCGCTGCCATGTGAAGGCACGCACACAAGCAAGAAAGCAAAGCGTGCTGCTGCTACGATGGCCTACACGCACACGCACACACGCACAGTCCTAGCCATGCGATAGTGTTGTGCTATGCGAAGGCACGCACGCAAGCACGCATGGTGCGCCTAGCACACACATGGTGCGCCTAGGCTTACGCCTAGCCATGCAAAGTGCATGCTAGCTCGAGCTAGCCTAGCCTCCACATGGCTAGGCCAATGTGATGCTACAGCTACGCTCGAACTTGTTGCTTGTTGATTTTGCGACGCTCGGTCTTGACGCCCTAGGCTCGATATCCGACGTCTGTGTTCGTAATACTCTAGTGACTCATCAAATCCTTTGGATTGATTCGTCGGTTCGGATCGGCAGTTCGTTTGGGTTCGACTTGAAGGGTTCAGTCAAGACAAAGCTGTAATATTAATTGTTCATTAATATTACAAATCGGAAGCGGCCTCCACCCAGGCATTCCGATCACTTGATTTCACTGAAGAATTAGCTTCCTGATAATTCTAAACCCTCTATTAGAATAATACACTTGCTGGAAGGACACCATTCCCTTCAATCTCCCACTTGTCCTTCTAGACAAGTGTGCATACAGTGTATAGCCCATTTCCTATGTCTCGTCATGAGCAATAAGGTAAGAATCTTCGTCATCCTTATTACGTCTAGAAGTGTTTATCGATCTCCGAGTTCGACTGTCAATAAGTAGATGATTTCTAAAATCCATCTGAGCACGGCCATGCATTTTCACAGTCTCACTCTTCGAGCGGCCTTGTAAACAACAAAGACATATTCCCTATTGTTAATAGGGGGACATTCCCAATCTTGTACTGTAAGCTTCTCTTACTAAGAGGACCTAATCTCCCGAGTGTTCCCGTTATAATCCCCAGTTACGGCGGACGTTTAACAACATCAAAGAGACTAGTACTCAAACAAGAGAACTTCACAATACTCATGGTCGAGGAAACAGGTTCCGATAGCTATAATGAGAAATGTACTTATGACGTTTTTAAATCTCTTAAAGTACTCTCATAGGTCGATCCGGTGCAGTTCCAAACTAGCACTTGTGCAAATGATTTATGACTACTATGTCCTTGCAGCACAAGAAACGGTGTTGTAAATCATACTACACACTAATCTCCAGTGGTCATTAATCGTCCATCATTTAAATGACCTCGATTAGGGATAATTTTCGATTTAAATATTCAATGTTCACTTAACAAGTGTTTCTTTATCCAAGACATGGTCTTAATACCCCGTTTTGAATATTCTCATAAATCGAATGGACTCATTATTTAATTCTAAACCACAATTAAATAGCAATTGAATGAATAGTAATCATTAAAAATTAATTACTCCATAAATGAATGGTTTCTAAATAGTGTTTTACATTAAGACATTTAATTAAAACACATGTACAGGGAATTCAAAGCCAATTTCCAACGTGCTTGAATCCCATTGCCTCGGCGTGCTTGTTATGCTTCACTTGAGGCAGAGGTTTAGTCAAAGGATCGGCCACATTGTCATCCGTACCGATCTTACAAATTCTTATTTCACCTTCGGATTTTCATTTCCTTATCATGTGAAATCGCCTTTGGACATGTTTGACCTTTTGGTGATCTCTTGGCTCTCTGGCTTGAGCAATAGCTCCATTGTTTTCACAATAGAGATCTATTGGACCCTTGATGAAGGGTACAACACCAAGTTCACTAACGAACTTACGAATCCAAACTGCCTCCTTAGCTGCTTCCGAAGCTGCCAAGTATTCGGCTTCAGTTGTAGAATCTGTAGTGGTGCTCTAATTGGCACTCTTCCAACTAAACGCTCCTCCATTTAGGCAAAATATATACCCTAACTGTGACTTAAAGTCGTCTCTGTCAGTCTGGAAGCTAGCATCGGTGTAACCTTCAACAACCAAATCTTTAAGGCCACCATAGACCAGGAATTTATCCTTGTTCCTTTTCAAGTACTTTAGGATGTTCTTGGCCGCAATCCAATGCGCCTCACCTGGGTCTGATAGGTATCGGCTCGTAGCACTTAAGGTGTACGATACATCAAGCCTAGTACATATCATGGCATACATGATCGATCCAATTAGCGAAGCATATGGAATCTGATTCATTCTCTCCCGCTCAACATATGTCTGCGGACACTGTTTCTTGCTAAAAGTTACGCCATGGGACATGGGTAGGTGCCCTCTCTTGGCATTCTCCATGCTGGATCGTGCCAGTACTTTATCAATTTAAGTACTCGGTCATCTACCTCTAGGCTTCTCAGTATTAAGGCTGCAAGCGGCCAAGTAGGTACCGTCAGCTTGTAGGGTTTTAGGTACTATAATGCAGAATTTCATGAATCATAATCGTTCCCCCCTAAATAGGATCTACAAGCTATCATAACACATAAAGAATCACATAATTCATACCTTTGACGCGTGATTTCCACGTTGCGATTGACTATCAATTAGGGAGATAATAGACCCTCAAGCATTGCTCCTCTACTTAGTCCACGGGATAGGATTGAACCTCCACTACTATAAGATAGTTAGGCACGAACACTTCAACCCACCTTCTACGAAGAGGGGAAGAGAGAACCAAGCCACAAACAACCACGACCACCACCGGCACCACCGTGCACCACACGCGCCACCGGCGTGTGTGGACGTGAGGGAAGAGGAGAGAATGATGAGTGAGGCTTTAGGGTTTGGTTGCTAGCTTGTCAATTCTCAATTGAATGCTAATTGTGTTGTATGTCAAACCCTAGGCAAGGCCTCTATTTATACATCATATGTATAATTAGAGTCCAAACCAAGCCCATACTACTCCATCTTCAATCCCATATGGCCAGCCACTCCATGAGGCCCAATAATGGGCTTCTTTCTTTTGTTCAATCCATCACCCTTTTGTGTGACCTTATAGGATCCATTCTATTGTGCTTTGGACTATTTGACTAGCCCAAAGATCATTGATCACGTCTAGCAACAGATAATGACGACCCAAAAGAGTGAACTTATTATCTCCATAATATCGATCCATGATATATATTGTAATTGCACTTGACGAAGACATAAATCCTTTAATCTCCTACTTGTTTGAGACAAGAGCGCAATATTCAAATTCCTAAAGTCAATATATGTCGATTTAATAATATGATTGCATCTCATATCTAGATCATATTAATCTACAAATCATTTCTTGAAATCTGAGTTAGAATTACAAAACAAATGACTGCTAAGTAATACATTTGAGCGAGGCCATGCATTCTCTGAATTCTCCCTCTTCAAGGAGCCATGACACATTCCTAATTAAATAGGTAGACTCAATCTAATCTTGTGGAAACCAAAGCTCCCACTCTACTTTTGAAGTAACCAGGAAACACCTTTTATAGTCCCCTTTTACGGAATGACGTTTGGATGTACCACAGTTAAATCAATCGGTGTAACCTTCAACAACCAAATCTATAAGGCCACCATAGACCAGGAATTTATCCTTGTTCTTTTTCAAGTACTTTAGGATGTTCTTGGCCGCAGTCCAATGCGCCTCACCTGGGTCTGATTGGTATCGGCTCGTAGCACTTAAGGCGTACGATAGATCAAGCCTAGTACATATCATGGCATACATGATCGATCCAATTAGCGAAGCATATGGAATCTGATTCATTCTCTCCCGCTCAACAGATGTCTGCGGACACTGTTTCTTGCTAAAAGTTACGCCATGGGACATGGGTAGGTGCCCTCTCTTGGCATTCTCCATGCTGGATCGTGCCAGTACTTTATCAATTTAAGTACTCTGGCTCAATACAATCATCCTCTTAGATCTATCCCTATAGATCTTGATGCCTAATATGTACTGTGCCTCTCCTAAGTCCTTCATTGAAAGCACTTTCTCAGCCAGCCCTTTACGGACTCTAATAATTTTGTGTTGTTTCCAATGAGCAATATGTCATCGACATATAGGACTAGGAATGCGATGTCACTCCCACTGACCTTCTTGTAGACACAAGACTCATCTGGATTCTTGATAAAACCAAACTTGTTGATGGCTTCATCAAATCGCAGATTCCAACTTCTGCTTGCTTGCTTTAATCCATAAATGGACTTCTTTAGCTTGAAAACCTTTCCAGCGTTGCTTGGATCAACAAAACCTTCTGGCTACGATGATCCGGACGGACTTAAGCATTGCGACTGGCGAAAAGGTTTCATCATAATCAATCCCATGGATTTGCCTATAACCTTTCGCCACCAGCCTAGCTTTGTATACCAATGCATTTCCATCTTTATCTGTTTTCAATTTGAAAATCCATTTGCAACCGATGGGTGTGTAACCTTCGGGCAAATTTACCAAGTCCCAGACTTAATTTTCAGACATTGAGTCCATCTCAGATTTCATGGCCTCTTGCCATTTAGCAGAGTCAGGGCTCGTCATAGCTTGTTTGTATGTCGCTGGCTCCTCACCATCCATAACTAGGATGTCTTGATCATCGGTTAAGACAATACCAAGGTATCTGTCTGGTTGAGATCTTGGTCGTTGCGACCTACGAAGGGTAATGGGTTGAGCATTTACATTGTCTGTTTGATTCTGACCAATCTTCTCAGCTGCTTCCAAAGCATTTAGATTGTCAGTTTTATCAGGTTGACATTGTTGCTCGTCCTCTCGAACTTCGTCGAGTTCGATTTTCCTCCCACTTGTCATTTTGGAAAGGTGTTCCTTCTCCAAAAAGACACCATCACAAGCAACAAACACTTTGTTCTTGGATTTATTGTAGAAGTAATACCATTTGGTTTCTTTTGGGTATCCCACAAAGAAACACTTGTCTGATTTGGGGTAAAGTTTGTCCGAAATTAAATGTTTGACATATGCTTTGCATCCCCAAATCTTAAGAAAAGACAACCTAGGAGGTTTCTTAGTCCATAATTCATATGGAGTCTTTTCTACAACTTTTGACGGAGCTCGGTTCAGTGTTACTACCGCGGTTTGTAGCGCATGTCCCCGGAAAGAGATAAGAAGTTCACTAAGACCCATCATTGATCAAAGCATGTCTAAAAAGGTTCGATTTCTCCTTTCGGATACTCCGTTCCATTGAGGAGTTCCAGGAGGTGTCAACTCTGAAAGAATACCATTTTCTTTCAAGTGATCATCGAATTCATGGCTCAGATATTCGCCACCTCAATCCGATCGAAGTGCTTTAATCTTCTTGTCAAGTTGATTCTCAACTTCACTCTGAAATTCTTTGAATTTCTCAAAGGATTCAGATTTATTCGACATAAGGTAGACATAGCCATATCTACTATAGTCGTCGGTGAAGGTAATGAAATATCGATAACCTTGCCTTGCGAGTGTACTCATTGGTCCACATACGTCTGTATGTATTAGACCAAATAAGTCACTTGCCCTTTCTCCCAACTTGGAGAATGGCTGCTTTATCATCTTGCCTAATAGACATCCTTCACAATTTTCAAACGACTCCAAGTGGAATGAGTCAAGAACACCTTGTAGAAGTTTCTTGATGCGTTTGACGTTAATATGGCCAAGACGACAATGCCACAAGTAGGTTTGATTCGTCTCGATAGTCTTAGCCCTTTTGGAGGTATCATTAATGTTATAAACTTGTTTGTCAAGAGAAAGCATATAAAGACCATTTTCCGAATATGCCTTACCATATAAAACATTATCGAAATAGAATGAACAACTATTGTTCTTAATTCGAAATTCAAAACCTTTGGCATCCAACACCGAAATTGAAATAATGTTTTTGGTAACTCTAGGAACATGATAGAAATTGTCAAGTTCTAAAATAAGTCCAGAGGGCAAAGACAAACTGAGAGTTCCAACGGAGACGACAACCATCTTTGCTCCATTGCCGACCCAAAGCTCGACCTCCCCCTTCTCTAGCCTCCTATTTATCCTTAGTCCCTGAGTATTGGAACAAAGGTGTGAGCCACATCCGGTATCTAATACCCATGATGTTTTGCTAGCGAAGTTTAAGTCTATAACAAAAATACCTGATGAAGAAGCAACGGTGTCGTTCTTCTTATCTTCCTTGAATTTGAGGCAATCCCGTTTCCAATGACCCTTCTTCTTGCAGTAGAAACATTCGGAGTCGGATTTGGAAGAGGCTACCTTTTTGTCCTTGCTGCTTTTAGTAATGTTTGACTTAGGATGAAAATTCTTCTTTTTCCCTTTAAAGCTCTTCTTCTTTCCCGAGCGCTTGAATGGCTTGCCCTTTCTAACCATGAGCATATCATGCTTTCCCTCATCCTTGAGGGTTTGCTCGGCTTGCTTCAACATACCATGAAGCTCGGTGAGAGTTTTCTCCATGTTGTGCATATTATAGTTCATTTTGAACTGATCATAGCCTTTGTGCAGCGAGTGGAGAATGATGTAAATTGCCATCTCGGTTGAATACCTAGCATCGAGCCTTTCCATGTTCTCAAATAATCCAATCATTTTAAGAACATGCGGGCTAACCGGCTCTCCTTTCTTGAGCGTGCTCTCAAGGATTATCCTGTAAGTTTCGAACCTTTCAGTTTGGGCCTGCTCTTCAAACATATTCTGAAGCTCAGAAATGATCTCAAAAGCCGTCTCCTTTTCAAAGAAAGTCTTTTGGCACTTGACATAGTGGCCAACATGATGCATTTGACATCCCGATTGGCACTTTGCCATCGGTTAAGGGCAGCTTGAGTGACCTCCTCATTGGGAGTGTCGAGCATTTCCTCATCAAGGACGTATTCCTTTTGCTCTTGCATGAGAACAATACGCAAATTCCTTTGCCAATCAAGAAAATTTGGCCCACTCAACTTCTCCTTGTCGAGAATTGAGCGTAATGAAAACTGGTTGTTTGAGTTACTTGCAGGCATGGTTCTAAAATTGAAAGAATTTGAAATGAAAAACCATTCATAAACCAATAAGTTTGAAATTTAAAGCGTTCATGCAAATTTTCAATCTTATTGAGCATTTTATCCACGCATTAATAATTTGTCCCTTTTGGCGAGAATAAAATGATTCCGAGATCCCAAAAATCAAAAAGTGATTAATCATGCTTTGACTTGTCTTAACACTAGATATTTAAGGGTAAGCAATCCAATTTCTAATTATTCTAAGCTACTCTTGGTTTGATAAAACGTCGCATCTAATGCATTCTTGACATTTTATATCTTTTGCCACGACATCTAAGGACTCCTTACTGATATTGTTGAGCTTAACCAAGACCAACTCGTATACCTAGTATACCTTATGTTCCTAGGGAAGTAGTGATGCCTCGTTTTGGCGTAGCCCATCACGTACGCGCATTAGTTTGGTAAGTGTTGTTCTTGAAACGACAAATTTTAGCTCAATATTTTAAGGGACCTAGGGTTTCTATGTTGGTTGATTTAAGTGAACTTAACTAATCATCACAACATTTGAAATCCTAGACATGCATCTAACATTCAAATAAATATATAATCACAATGATATATATAAAGCATTAAAATAGATGCATTTGGCAACTAGCATGACCCCTTGAAATCTTCAAGGGTCTTCATCTTGGCTCGTCTTCATCGAAACGCCGTCTTGAGACATCTTCGCCAAAAATAAAATTACTAGCAACTATGACTAGGATTAATCTAAATATTAAAGTACAAAAATACTCAACGGTACGCAGACCGTATTTAGATTTACAAAAATACGTAACGGAACGCAGTCCGTATTTTCTATCCTAATCGGGCCCCACTAGTTGCCATTTTCACGAATCCTGTGAAACAAGCTTTCATTCACCCATTCACTATATGTGAATGGCCCATGCAATTTACGACAAAACAAGTAAAATTGCACAACACTCGAAGACTAGTAACTAACTTAGGTTGTTAATCCGATTAACACGCCTAATTAAAACTAGTCAAAGTTGTTTAATATATTATGTTTATTAAGGCGCAATTTTTTCACGAAAAATTCATAAGCTCCCACTAAATTCCGCATCCAACTTAATTAATCTAATTAATTAAGCCGGTAAACCCAAATTTTGTCAAAATTTAAATTTTGCAAAAGACGATAGCCCCAAATCAAGCAAAAACAACCCACTAACAATATGCGAGGGTTGCGCACCATGGCTGCTAGGCAGCCCCTTGCGTTGCGTGTGGTGCTGCCTGCTAGCAAGCTCGCCTAGCGCAGCATGCCATGCTAGCTAGCACTAGCAGCACGCTACGCATGCTAGCTGCTCGCTGGCGCCGCCAGCAGTGGGCTGGCTGGCTGGGGCTTGCTGCCTCGCTACCCAGCAGCACGCACAAGCACTCCAGCAGCCTAAGGCCACGCATCCAGCACTTCGGCAGCACGCAACAGCACCTAAGGCAGCCACATGTGGGCTACTAGGCAGCCCGGCTAGCCTTGGTGACGCTTGGGTGTTTTTGCCTCGATTTGCGTGTCGTTTCTCGGGATTTTAATCCCGATTTACGTGTGACATAAAATTAATTCTAAATTTATTTTAGAATCAATTTAGGGCAAAATGAAATTAAAATAAGTCCAACTTAATTAAATTCAATTTTACTGGTGCACAAGCCTAAATCATCCAAAATTATCCTTTTGAAATAATTTAGGTCCTTTTTTATGCTTTAAAATTGAAGGGCTACACCCAAAATTAATATAACCCAAATGTAAATTAATGATGAGTTTTGACAAAATAGGGAGTTGGAAAATAAAACCAATCATCCAATGAAATTTTTTTCAACTTTTAACTTGTGTAAAATAATAAAATTACATCTTCCAATATGAAGATTAATCAAAATTTAATCACAAGTACTTGAACTTTAAGGACTTTAATCAACACAAAATGATTAAATCTAAAATTAGTTCAACCATGGAATTTAGAATAAAAGTTCCAATCATTTAAACACTCAAAGATTGGATCTTTAATATACAAGGAACTTAAAATTTCACATTCACAATAAACATTCACACTTTAATGCAATTTATTTGCATGATTGTGAAATAACAAGTTTATGTGAAAAATTGAACACACCAATTTAAGCACACATTATGACTTCATAACCATGCTTAAAAGGGTTTATAATTGCAGTAGATTAAGGATGCAACCATACATTTAATCTACCCTTAACATTCATAAATTAATCAAGGCATAAAGATTTAAAAATTTTCGTCAAAAACGAAAAACACCTCGAAAAACATATTTCAGGGTGGATTTTGGCTTCTGGACAACCCTAATGGATTAGAAATGATTTAGAACATCGATTCCACCCAAAAATCACTATTTTTTTAGAGTCGAAATCTGGGTTCGACAACCAAAATGAGAAAAATACGAGTTTTAAAATTAATTAAAACGAGCTTCTAATCCAATTAGAAAACACAACCAGAAATTTAAATCCATTTTAAATCACCTTAATCAATTACAAATTGCAATAATTAAAAAGAGCGCGGCTCCGACACCGCTGTTGGGTTTAGTAGCGTCCAACGCTACGCGGAAGAGAAACCCGCCCAAGACCCGCCCCAATAATTAAAGCAATAAAGCATGCATAAACATAATTAAACAATAATTAAGAAAAGGGATAAAGAAGTAATACTCTTGAACTGTGCTTCGCTCGCAAACCGAGCTCTTACTTTGAATCTGTTAAGCCTCACAAGCGTGACGGCCTCCAACGGCTCGTACCCAGGACCCGACCCGAACGATCTTCGCCTCGAGGGTTAGTCGAGACTTGACCAAGTATAAAACTAGAGTTTTACGAACTTAAAGGTTTTCTCAATAATAGAGATGCCTTTTTGAGTTCCACTCAAGTTGTATTCCCAAATGCCCAATCTTGGGGTATTTATAGGGAATGGCAACTTGCATCTCCATTTCATGATCAATGTGGGATAGTTGCACTTTTCACTAATTTATTTAATTCCAAAATAAACTACAAAACAATGCAATTACAAATCAACAAGTGGCATGAGGAGAGGAGAGGTTAGGTGAGGACCATGACCATGGGGGGACCATTGCCTTGCTCCCCAAGGCATGACTCTAAGCCTTGGTCCCCACCTCTCACAAACCAGCATCAAGCATGGAGGGTGAGCTGGCTGCTAGCCTTGCTGGCCAGTATGCACTGCCACCACGCACAGCTAGCATGCATCAGCCCCAGCCAGCGCATGCGTGCTGCTGTGCGAAGCTCCTAGTTGCTGCTCGCTGCTTGCTGCTTGGTGCTGCCATGCGAAGGCACGCACACAAGCAAGCAAGCATAGCGTGCTGTTGCTGCGATGGCTTGCACGCACACGCACACACGCTTAGCCATGCGATAGTGCTGGCTATGCGTAGGCACGCACGCAAGCACGCATGGTGCGCCTAGGCTTGCGCCTAGCCATGCAAAGTGCATGCTAGCTCGAGCTAGCCTAGCGTCCACATGGCTAGGCCAATGTGATGCTACGGCTACACTCGAACTTGTTGCTTGTTGATTTTAAGACGCTCGGTCTCGACGCCCTAGGCTCGATATCCGACGTCTGTGTTCATAATTCTCTAGTGACTCATCAAATCCTTCGGATTGATTCGTCGGTTCGGATTGGCAGTTAGTTTGGGTTTGACCCGAAGGGTTTAGTCAAGACAAAGCTGTAATATTAATTGTTCATTAATATTACAGATCAGAAGCGGCCTCCACCCAGACATTCTGATCACTTGATCTCACTAAAGAATTAGCTTCCTGATAATTCTAAACCCTCTATCAGAATAATACACTTGTTGGAAGGACACCATTCCTTTCACCTAGTGGGGGAAACCGCCTGTGTAACGCACAGTTGGCCTTATTTCTCTTGACCATCTATTCCAACATGCGTAAATAAGCTAAGATAATTTAGCGGCTATGTGTTGCTCTTTTTTAACAACCTAATGACGCCTATGGCCGGATGATCAACTAGAGGCCTACGGCCGGATGATCAAGTTGAGGCATATGGCTGGATGATCAACTAGAGGCCCATGGCTAGATGATCTTAATAAATTAAACAATACGTCTGCTCCAACATGAGCAGGCGTCCGACGACATCCATCTGGGTGAATTCGTCGCAGAGAGCATCTCCCATTTGGGTGGCACATTGCTCTATAAACTTAAAACAAACGACCCTACCGAATGTCTACAAGAAGACAACCTCGTAGTCGTTTGAAATGATCAAATGAGACAAAGATAAACGTGCCGCTTGATTTGAACAAGCGATAGACAGTTAAAGTCAAAGTCATATACCGCTTGTTATTGCTCAGAGGCAATACAGGCGGAAAAATTTGAGGATTAAAGCAGAGTTCAAAACTTGGCAGCTAATTGATTAATAAGCTAAGTCTAAAATTTAGCAAATAAAGAAACAACATGCGGCCAGAGCCGTCTGCTTTTTCTATTCACTTAAACTAAAGTGGCAAAGACTAACTAACCCCAAGGGTTAACTCATAATCACTCCACCAAACTTAGAATGGAACCTAAATGGTGCAAACATAACCGTCTGTTTTTTGGTAAACAGACGGCATTCGGCCACTATTCCTGCTAAGGTTAAAACTATTGAAGCTACCGCCTGCAATACAACATGCGATTGCTAATTTGGTTAAACATTCGGTTTGACGCCTGTTTCTGTACAGGTACCAAACAAACAGACAACTTACAATCAATATAACAAGCTAAGTCCAACACTTAGCAGCTAAGCATGCGAAGCAATCAAGAAGCCTTATGCCGACTACTTCCTCTATACACTTTAAAAACAAGCGACAAAGACTGGATAAACTCTAAGGGTTACCTCACAGTCGTTCAATCTGAAAAACCTAAAATGGAAACTAAAAGGCCCGAATAAAACCGCCTGTCTTGTTTACAAACAATCGGTATTCGGCCACTATTCCTACTAAGGACGGTGAAACTAAGATAGTTTAAGCTAACGCCTGTAACATAACAGGAAGCTGCTAACCTGGTTAGATATTTCGTTTGACGCCTGTTATTTTCCAAGTATCATACAAACGACATATTTAAAATATAGAAAATAAGCTAAGTATAAAAACTTGGCAGCTATGCATAATTCGTCTTATGAACTATAAATGAGGTCAAGAGTCGGATCATGTTGAGATTATAACCGTATGTCCAATGGCCGACTGACCGCCTGGTTTGGGGCAGTCACCATAGTGATTGATTGACTTAGAAATCAGCCATACTCTTTAAAGTATCAAAAATTTCCAAGTCAATCCATCAACCTTTAAAAACCAGGCGCACAGCCGCCCAGGGGAAAAAACAGTCGGTTTACCAAAACAATCGGCATATGGAAAATTATTCAAAGCATTCATACAAAAAGGCAAGCTATACTTAGCAAAATTTTTGAAATGCAAAAAATCAAAGCAAAGTGCAAATTGGAAAATCTAACAAAACTGCCGGGTGATTCATATTAACAGTCGGCCAGAAGATCGACATAAATTTTGAAATTGGCAATGAACCCCAAACCCTTAGTCGGGTAATAATACAAAGCAAGCGGCACGCAGGCTGAAGAAAAGATACATGGCCATCCGGCCGCAAAAAAATTCACCCAAAGGACTTAGGCTTCTAGAGGAGGCTTTTTAAATTCAAGAGTCGCATCCTTCTGATCCCCAGTCGGCTCCTCCTTCTTTTCGGCATCTGCCTCCTCCTCCTCCTCCTCCTGGACGGATCCATCCGCCGAATTAGACTCGTCCTCCTCCTCTTGCTCTACTTTACCAGCATTCATGATTTTGTCATTATATTCCTAGGTGTAGGCGACAAACTGACTCTTCCAGCCTTCATAGCTGGGCTCCGGGAAAAGAGCCGCCCAGATCATCTCCATGATGACATTACAGTCGTCCATCATTGGCCTTAGAAATGTATTTTATGGCAAGCTGGGTTTCCTAGTTAGCCAGTCGCTGCTTCAGTTTGTCCACCCGAGTTCGGAGGTCGTTTGCTTCCTTCTCTGCCTCTTTAAGAGGCTCGAGCTTGGCCTTAAGGCCCTTGACCTGCTGCTCCAGCTCATAGACCCACTTCTTCGCAGTGTCCAAGTCAACCTTGATCAGCAGGTTGGCGGTCGCCTGTGAATATAGTATGTCAGTCGTCAATATTTCATTTTGAGCAATCTGAAACATGGCCTTATCATGATCAGAGGCGGCCCAAGCCTTCGTAGCCTTTACCTCTTTGTTCTTCTCGTTTATGGGCGTAGGAGACCGTGCACTCGCAGCATAGACTGCACTCGGCCAAAAAACAGACGTCAGTTACAGGCGACTTGCAAGTTATATAAACAAGAAATAATTTTTTTTTACAAGTATACCTCAGCAAGAAGAGAGAGGATGGCATCCAGGTTGAGGGTGCCGACTCCTCTAACCGTCTCCCTGTCCTTAAGGGAGACGACTTTCAGCATGGACTTGGCCAGTTGTACAAGATCCGGCCTTTGAGAGGCATCTGCACAATCAATACCCTGTAAGTACTTGATGTAAATTCGGCCAATAGACCGACTGCTTTCAGAGGTGCTAGACGACTGATGATTGAATTTGACCCTCAAAGGGTAAGGGAAAGGAAACAAGTCTTTGATACCTTCAGCAGCCACCTCCTTTTCCTTCTCCTTCTTAGGCAGACTGCCCTTAGGGACGGCTAGGGATTTTTTAGGTGGGTTCTTCCCTGGCCTTGAGGCCACGTGCTTCTTGGCCCTCCCAGGAGTCGTCACATCACCAGCCGCCTGTTTCCTAATTTTAAGATCCGGCTATGAGGAGGAGGAAGGCTTTGTTAAGTTGCCCTACAACAATAACCACAATAAGTAGGAAGCAGGCAATAGAAAAGCTAAATGAGACTTGTTCAAAGTTGAAAGAAGTTCACCTTGGGCGCCTGCAAAGCAGGCGACTCTTCAGTTGACCGCTTGCCTAGGATGGTCGAGCGGTACTAGGCAGTAGCTTTCTTCGATGCAAAGAGCTTTTCCATAGCTTTATCTGCAAGAGATGAATCAAAAGGTTAGTTCGACACAAAATCAACCAAGTCTTACAAGACACTTGAACATGCAGTCAACTACCTCTCGGCATCTCTCCACTAAGGCCACAGGCGACCAGATATGTCCCGTCTTATAGCCAGTTATACTTGGGAATATAATTTTGGGGAATTAACTCCCTTGCCCCAGTCTCGGGGTTTGCTTGGATGTCCACTTTGAAGAGGCCTTTGTCAAGGATCTCCTCTCTGGCTCTATGAGGAACAGGCGGCAGCTCAGTCCCGCCTGTTTGGAAATGTGGGTTCCTGTTCCACTTGTCAAACTTTTGATTTTGGACTTTGTCAGGCCTGGAGACAATGTAGAAAGTGTTCCTCCAATCTTTCCATTTGTTCTCCTTCCCTAAAGTCATCATATAGCCCATGTGGCTAGACAACTGGTACCAGCCGGTCCCGCTTGTTTTTGGGATCCGGCTAAGGTAGTGCATGTGGGCGAATGCTTCAAAGCTGGGGTCTACTCCGTGCATTTCGCAGCCGGCAACATAGCCTAAAATGTTGAAACAAGAGTTTAGGGCCAGTTGCCAAACACCCAGCTGATATCCGTCCAGGATTCGCTCCACAACCGGATGAAGAGGAAATCTTAGGCCAGCCTTAATAGCCGCCTCATAACACCCAAAACACTCGTCCTCGTAGCTGGTCCCTTCTGGCCAGACTATGGTGTCCTCGGCATCCGGCGTGCATAAGATATAACCATGCCCCATGACATGGTCAGCTCTGAAGCTCCCTATTTTGTCCGCCATCATTTTCCGCCTGCCTGTGGGAACATGATGATAGTAGGCGACATATTGCTCTTGGCGGGTAGCAGACGGCTTCGCCCAATCTTCTCCCAATTCTACTGAGAGGGATTCTCTTGCTGTTTCTAACCGAGAGTGCCTCTCCTCAAAGTCATCAGAGAATTTGCTAGAAGTACTTGGCTTAGAGTCACTGCCTGAGCTCTCGGATCTAGCGTCCGCCTGATTGGCTAGATCAACCAAGTCGGCATGTCATTTTGAACCTCCTCCCCTAATTCTTCTAAAATGGAATTAATAGGGGTGTTTGGGGCGCCAGGCAGCACGTCAGATATCTCACTGACAGGCGCATAGAAGGAGGAGCCGTCTGAGTTTGTCACCCTTGCAGTTCTTTTAGTTCTGGCCATAGTGTCCTGCACAGACACATAGACAGTCGGACTTGGGGCAGTTCGCAAAGGGTGGTCCAGCAAGGGGCAGTCGGCACTCCTAGTTCTAGATCCAGCCGTCCCCGGTGACCGACTGATCACTAACCTAGGTCGTGCCGTGTTCTTTTGGGAAACCATTTTCAAAAAGAAAAAAAAACAATGAGAAAGTACGAAAGAAAAGCAGGCGGTTACCTTTAAACTAAGAAGTTGAAGGTGCTTGAAAAATCTTCGGCGGCTGTAAGAGCATGCGGTCTGGTATCAGGCGGCAGTCGTTCATTCAAAGAAAATGACAATGTTCTCAAGGCAAGAGTTCTGTCTGAATGTTTTTTGGAAATGCCCAAACAAATGATTTGGACATCCCCTATTTATAGGGGGGTGAATTTCAAGAGACAGTTAAAAAAAAAAAAAGAAAAAAAAAAGGTAAAAACCGTTGGCCAATCAGAGCGTGACATCTGTCACAGGCGCCACGTGGCAAGCCACGTCACCCCTGTGAGGGGCAAATTATTAGGGGATTTAACCCCGCCACATGGACTAATTGAACTCTGCCACGTGTCATCCACGTGGGCCAACCAGAGTATGCCACGTGTCACCTCGTGAGAGGTCCAAGGTGGACCAATCAGGCCACGACACGTGGCAGACAAATTGCCAGCTAGGAGAGTGGCCTTTAACAACCCAAATTCCTAAGCAAGCCAAGTCAGTCCTAGGTTTCTTAAAACCTAGTACTAGGCCCGTACTTCAAGACCCTATAAAAGGGAGATGTTCCTCCTGAGGAATATCATTTAGATAATATGAAACACACGTGTACATTAATTGCTGAGCATTAACTCTAGTTTTAATTGCACTTCTTGAGAGCTAAGGCTCGGATTTCGAGGCTGTCTGAGATAGCCGGATAATCACTTCTCTTTTGGGAGGAGCCTGATCCCATTTACATTCCGCATACTTTACATCTGAACACATTTTAACTTGATCGTCGGAGGCGGAACTCCACCCAACCGGAGTCTCCGTTGTTTTGCAAGTACAGGCGTCCAGAGACTAGTCTTGGAATTGTAACTCTCCCGAAGGACATCAAAAAATCCTGAAACACCTAACTTGAGGATATGGTCCCAGCCTTTTTCTAGGACAGGAAACAAGACTACCTTTTGCCCCAACAAATAAGGGTCATGGTTCCAAGAGTTGAACTTTTTATTCCTCTCAATGTCTAACGTCGAGATGGTGAAAAACTTATTTCTCCAGTCCTTCCACTTGGACTCCTTTCCAATAGCCATCATGTACCCCTTATGGCTTGTCAGGGTGTACCAGCCGGAGCCGCTTGCTTTAAGGGTTCGACTCAGATATGCATTTTGGCGAATGCTTCAAAGCCTGGCTCAACGTTGAGCATCTCATAGGCGACAATATACCCTAGAATGTTAACCCAAGAGTTGGGGGCAAGTTGCCAAACACCAAGGCGATATCCATTTAAAATTTTCCCCACCGCCGGGTGGAGAAAGAACCTCAGGCCAGCCTGGATGGCCGCATCATAGCAGCCAAAACACTGGCTCCCGTAACTTGACCCAGCCGGCCAGACGACTGTGTCTTCCAAGTCAGGGACATGGATTTCGTACCCAGACCCCATGACATGGGTAGTTCGAAATTCGTCCAACTTCTCAAGCATGGAATTTTGCTTACTAGCCGTTATGTGATGGTAGTAGGTGGCAAACTTCTCCTGGTGAGAGGTGGAAGCCTGTCCTTCACCCCTCCCTATGGAGGTAGCCGCTTTCGCTTCAGCAGGCGGCGAAGACTCTGCCTCGGAGCCCTCAGACTCCTTATTTGATGTACACGACCCTAATCCAGCCTCAGAGCCGCCTGATCTAACGTCCGAATGGGGCGACCTGTGAACAAAGCCGGAAGTATCATTCCCAGACTCTTCACCCGACATTATTAAGATAGAGTCGCCTAGTGTATTCAGAGGACTTGGCGGATGGTATGAAATATCACTAACCGACACCCTAAAAGAGTCGTCCTCATTGAGCTCTCGACCTGTTCGCTTTGTTCTGACCATAGTGTCTTGCACATACGTAAAGACGGTCAAATTCGGGGATGTTCGCAAGGGGGAGTCCAAGTAAGGACAGCCGACACTCCTAATCCTAGATTCAGCCGTCCCAGGTTGCCGGCTTATTGCTATCCTAAGCCGTGTCGTGTGTGTTGGTGAAATCATTATTTAAAACGAAGAAAAACAAACACAGACGGTAAATAAAGTGAAAAGAGAGAGAAAAACAGGCGGTTACCTTTAAAGAGAAGGTTTTGTTAAATTGTTTGAAGCTTGTGACGACTACGATGTACACGAACAAAGTACAGGCAACATAAGTTTTTCTCTCAAAAAGTCAAATTCTCTCTCGAAGATTTTTCGTGAACATGCGAAAATAAGGGGGGTAAAAACTATTTATAGAGGGGTGAAATTTCAGGGTTACCTCTATAATTTCCTCGTGAAACAGTTAAACACCTGTCACCGCTGCAAGCGTGACAAATGTCACAGGCGTCATGTGGCACGCCACGTCACCCCTGTGAGGGGCAAATAATTTGGGTAAAAATATCCAAGCCACGTGGACCAACCAGAGCGTGACACGTGTCACCCTAGGAAGTGCCCTAAACGGGCTAACCGGGACAAGACACGTGGCATGCGGAGGCTAAAGGAAAATGGCGGCCTTCTCAGGCCCATTTCTCGAGGCGCCGTAAAACGACGCATCCCACTAAACGTAGGTTAGAATGACCTGCGTAAGGGCACAATTCCCGATTTCCTATAAATAGAGACATTTATCCCAATTTGGGGGACATATTCATTTATTACAGCATTTACTATTCTCTTACAACAGAGAAATCACCTGATCTCGAGATTCGAGAAGATTCACTTACTTTTCGCATTTTACTCTTCGACACGTACTAACTTGATCATTGGAGGCGAAACTTCGAACAACCGGAGCATCCGTTTGTGTGCAGGTACAGGCGACAAGGATCAGACTCAGTGAAGTAACTCTCCCGCAGGACACATAAAAACCCCCGAAACAAATATTATTCTGTTCGGTAAAATAACAGATGCCGGATTTCAATTCTAAATAATTGGGTTTAAGTGGTTCGGTTCCCGTTGGATATAGGGTCAATAACGAATAATCTTATAGTTTGCTATAAAAATTAACAATGTTGTGCATACAAAATACAAGGGGTTGATTGGAGAACAAAAAAAAAAAAAATAAAAAAAAATTCAAAAGGAGCGTAATGTACATCCACAATTCTAACAAAATAAAGGTGATCAACTGTGGTCTAGCCCAGACCAATCCGAAAAAGTAAGGGTTTGAGTAAGCCTAAAACAACATTTTTTAGTTAATTATCTAAACTCGACCCAGAACAAAACCGTTACTTTTTTTTGGACATGAGGATTGCTAAGACATCAAATATATGAGCGTACACAATAATTACTATGGAACATTTCCCATCATATAAAAACCTAAGTAGCAGTAATTAATTTGATTATGAAATTTCCCATAATCTTTATCGTATAAACCGGGATTAAATCTTTATTAGTTACGGAGGGAACTGTATAATCTTTCGGAAACTTTGATCATTATCAAAACTCTGTTTATTTATTAATTAATTTATTATTAATTTTCATAAATAAATACACCTAATAAAGAAAAAAAAAAAAAAAAAAACCAAAAAAACAACATAGAGGCGGTGATATTATAAAAACCCAAGTGCAATTTACACCCTAAAATTCACACTTTTTGCTTGCAATTTGGGTACAATCGAAGATCATTTTATTTGTGGAAATACCCATCAAATAATTTTAATATTGTAAGTCAATTTTTCTCTTACAATCTTATCTTCATTAATTTTTGTATTTATTTTTAATTAAATTTAATGTTTGATTTTGATCGATTATATTGTAAATTTTTTCCCATTATTTGGTGCAATTCTGACTCTTGTTTGTTGCGTTGAATTGGATTAGTAAGTCTGATACTTGTTTAAAAAATTCTAATTTTGTCAAAATTTTCTCAGTGTTTTTTTTTTTTTTTTTTTGGTGATCAATATTGTTGATCAATTTAAAATTGAAATATTATTATTTTTGGTTTATTTATATCATATTCAGTGATTCTGTTTTATGATTTTTTTTTTGAATGGTTGTAAATAGTTTGTTTGTGATTATTTAATTGATATTAGTTTAATGCTCCAATTGTGACACAATAATTTAGCTTTAAACTTAAATATAGTGTTGTTTGTGATGGTTTAATTGATACTAGTTTTTTTTGGATAATTGGATATATTGTTGTTGGTGATGATTTAAATTTGTACAAGTAGTTTATATGCTCGCAATTGTGAAACTTGATTGAACTTTTTAGTTTAAACTTGAAAATATAGTGTTGTTTATGATGCTTTAAGTATGTGTGGTTTATACAGGGTGGATGGTAGACAAGTTAATGGGGGATAGTATAACGGAAAGTAGGGGTCAGAAACGAATAGAAATGGCGGAAGATTTGCCTGCAGATAAGCGGGCATGTAGTTCGCTGGAGTTTAGACCGAGTTCGTCGACTGTAACCCCTGAAACAATTGTTAATGCGACGAGTACAGCATTTGAGATGCGTGTTGGTGATATGGAAACTTCATCTTCATCTGCAGCTTCAGCCTCTGGACATTCTGAGGGTGATGGTGAGAGGGATTCTCCATATGGGTCATGTGATTCTGATGATATGGAGGATGATGATGATGATCGATATAGCAGTCTTCGTGAGCTTCAACGTAGTCGATCACAGAGTGATAGTGCCAAATTTGATGGGATTGTTTCTTGTTTGAGTAATGATGCTGAGCCTTCAGGACAATTAGCTGCTTTAACTGAACTTTGCGAACTTCTTTCGTTTTGTACTGAAGATTCAATATCAAGCTTGATAGCTGATCGATTTACTTCTGCTCTTGTAAAGTTGGCAAAGCATGAGAACAGCCCAGATATTATGCTTTTGTCTATCAGGGCTTTAACTTATTTATGTGATGTTTACCCACGTTCTTCTAGTTTACTTGTCAGGCATGAAGCAGTTCCTACTTTGTGTGAGAGACTGTTGATCATTGATTATCTTGATGTAGCTGAACAAGTATGTCCCCTCTCCGTTTAACAAGCGACCCCATAATGTTAAAAACGTTTTAGCTGTATGTTATATGTTTATTCGAATATGTATTGTTTGATTCATGTTAGCCACTTGTTTCATGTAGTGCTTACAAGCATTGGAGAAAATTTCCCGTGATCAGCCACTTCCATGCCTACAATCTGGGGCAATAACAGCTGTTTTAGGTTATATAGATTTCTTTTCTACTACCGTCCAGGTAAGTCACCGTGAGTTAATTGGCCAATATTTAAATTTTTTGTCTTATTTTTTCGTAACTTTAAATTGTATTTTATGCATTTTTGTTTGTATTAGAGAACTGCACTACGCACTGTTGTCAATATATGTAAGAAGCTCCCATCTGAATGTCCTTCACCTGTCATGGAGGCAGTTCCTAGATTGTGTATGCTTTTGCAGTATGAAGATCAGCAGGTTTGTAAAGTGTCATTTTATATGTTTATTTATTTGTATATCTATATTTTGTTTTAGCCTTTGCTCCTGCCATGGATGTCACACACGTGAGTATGTGATGTGACTTGTGACTTTCTTTTGCTCTTCTCTTCTCTTAATCAACTTTAATGTGTACTCTTCAGCTGGTAGAGCTTGTAGCCATTTGCTTGATCAAAGTAGGAGATTGTGTGAAGGACTCTCTGGGGATGTTGAGTGAGCTTTATGGTCATGGACTCATTAATCAAGTCATTCATCTCATAGACTTGAATAGTCGAATCACTTTAAGCCAACCTACATACACCGTAAGTTATGATCCTTTCATATTCAGAGCAGCTCTACAGCAAGCATTTGCAAATTATTCCAGCCTTATAACTGAACTTTCGTTTCCTGTCTTGGAGAGAAAAGCACTGTAGTCATGTCTGTTTTGCTATGTTGTGATACAGGGTCTTGTTGGACTAGTTGCCAAAATTGCATCTAGATCAGCTGATGCTGTAAGAACTCTTTTTGAGCTTAACATTGGAAGAATTGTAAAGGATGTTTTGTCAAATTCTGACAATTCTCGTGTAACTCCTTCCCCTCGTACAAAAGACAGCAATTGCTCTCTGGTTTGTGTTATTACTTCCTTTTCTTTTCTCTTAAAATTGTTGGATTTTGTGCCAATCTGTAATTTGATGCTTTCATCTGATATTTATTGTGGTGCTAAGGTTATCATGTGTGAATAATATTTGATGAATTGATAACAAGCAGTACAGAAGTGGTGGGGGTATAAGGTGGGAAAAATCTTTGGCATGGAGGGGCATTGTGATTAAAGAGAGTTATTAAAGCAGATTTTTTATACTGCATGTTCTATTTGGTGGGAGAAATTGGCTTTAACCCCAGATTTTGAATAGCACATTCACAATATCATAATAGCTGTTGTAAATGTTATTAATGTATTATTAGATTAATGAATGATCAAGAGTTATCCTTGAAATTGTAAAAGTGATTAAGATGGGCATTGTGACCTTATAAAATATGGCAAGAACAATGTCACTGAAGATGCTATCTAAAATTTTCATCTAAACATTAAAGATAAGATATATAATCTATAAATCTTCTGTTTAAAAAACTAACATTTAAGGTTTCAAATAAGCCTAGAAACTTCCCCATTCTCTTTGGTCCATCAGAACCCATTATTACGTTTTAGTGGGATACATGTCTTTGCCAAAGAAGCCTCTTTCTTAAGAAGTGCTGTCCATGAGGAGGGCAAGAAATCCCCATAGGCAACACTACAAACTAAGCACCATATTCACACTTTCTTTGTTCTGTTGCCTCCTATCACGTCTTGTCTTCATCAATGTCATCATAATCTCAAATTTTTGAAAATATTACAAGCACATTGTGAGATTCAGGAAGGATATGAGGGGGAAAAACAAAGTGCACTGTGATTAATGCTTTTCCAGTTTAGAATCAAAGCTGTTTAGTGAACCCTAAATATCAAGTTGGTGAGATATATGATGATGTCCCTTGCCTCTTGGAGTACTTACATGTGAAGCCTATTGGACTAATGGTGGAGGCTTAGGATGTGAGCCTGTGAATTTATACCGGATTACTTATGTGTATGAATTGAAATTACTTTGAGGTTTCGATTCGAATGATATCTTGGGTGCTGAAAAACGAGACTATGCTTTGAATGAAAATATAATAAAATATTTATGAACCAGCTAACAGACTCATTATTTTTCTGACCTAAAATTGTGAAGGTTAATTTTTAACGTATCATCTAGATTCTAGAAAGCTTTGTTCATCTACCTTGATGTAATACTCATCTATCTTACTTCTCAAATGAGCTGGCATCAATATTTTGGTGGATGAAAGTATAAATTATCAGCCTTTTATGTTTTAGGTGCATGAAGTTCTGAAGTTGCTGCATGGGCTGCTTCCTGAAGTAGTCAGAGATAAGAAGGAAGAACTCTTGTCGAGCACAGACAGAATATTGTTGGATCAGCCTGATATAATGCAGGAGTTTGGGACAGATATTCTTCCTACTTTGGTCCAGGTTAATCCACTAGTATTTAGACACATTGGCTACCTTCTTTGTTTCCTAGCCTCTGTGCTTTCTTAAGAGTTTTATATTTTTATATTTTATTATTTTTATTAATAAGTTTCAAATTTAATATAAATTTAATTTTTATTACTGTATTCCATTTGCAGGTAGTTAGCTCTGGTGCTAATCTGTATGTCTGCTATGGATGCCTTTCAGTTATCAGTAGATTATTTTACTATAGCAAACCCGAGACTCTTCTCAAATTATTTGGGAGTATTAACATTGCAAGGTAAAAGATCCTTGATCTATCTCTGGGCAAACATTTACCATTACCAATTTTTTTTCATAATAAATATAACATCTCTTTGAACTGCATGACAGCTTTTTGGCAGGAATTTTCACTCGAAATGATCATCATGTTCTGGTATTAGCTCTACAGATTGCAGACACTGTCCTGGAAAAACTTTCTAATGTCTTAATGCAATCTTTTATCAAAGAAGGTGTTCTATTTGCAATTGATAACCTTCTCATGCCAGATAGTTGTTCACAGCAAACTTTTCCCATGACTGGCAGTAGCCAAAGTAAAAAGATTGCTGTGAAGGAGGTTGTGGGGTGCTTATGCTATATCTATCATACCAGAAAGTCACAGTCCACTATCGATTCTGAAAAATGCAAGGCTAACAAAGAATCTGTTATCAGCCTGGCTGAGCATCTGAAGACGAATTACTTCTCTGTAGAACTACATAGTTCTCAGAGCATGGTGACTGATTTACTTGAGGACCTTAGAAATGCTTCTCATACAATGAATGATTTTCTAAACATATCCCTAGACAGGGAAGCTGGTGCTCAGAGGGAAGAGAGACTCTGCAGTATTTTGGATAAAGTCATACTTCAACTTGGAGGGAATGTACCTGTTTCAACATTTGAGCTCATAGAAAGTGGCATTATGAAGGCATTATTGAACTACCTATCAAATGGTCAGTTTTTAAGCAGCTCATATATCTCTGATGACCTAACGCAAGCTTATGGTGTACAAAAAAGATTTGAGGCCTTTGCAAGAATGTCTTTGTCATCACCTGATCCAACCTCACAAGATTTACCATTGTCTTTGCTTGTGAGAAAATTACACCGTGCCCTTTCAACTGTAGAAACTATGACTGTTATGACAGGTTATGCAACCAAGCAAAGAGGCTCTTATGCAACTGTTCCTAATGGACGCTCAACCGCGTATCCATCTCTCAAAGTTCGCTTTGTGAGGGGAGAAGAAGAATTGTGCTTGGGTGACTACTTGAAAGATGCTGTGACTGTTGATCCTTTTTGCCTTGTGGAGGAAATTGAACAATATCTACAGCCCAAAGTAGGCCAAACAAGAAAGGAATCTTCAGAAGCTGGTACCCAGGCGTTCCTTGAAGCAAAAACTGAATCTAATCAAGCTCCTCTTAATGCTGCCTCCCATTCATGCAAAGGTGTTAAACATTTGGGATCAGGGAGCACTTGCACTGTTACGCCTGATTTGCAGGTTAGCTTCTTGCTTTAAACTGAGTCTTAGTTTTTCATTTGATTTTCATAATGACAATATATGTAAAATATTCTCTTCTGTTCAGTCTTTACTCGATAACCTTGGTAATCTCTTCTAGGTGTCCTTATTTTCTTCTAAAATACGAAGTATTTATCCTGTGCATGCATGGGTTGTTAATTTTTATTTTTTATTATTGAGTTATATTAATGTAGCTGACCTCACTTATAGGATTAAGGCTTTGATTGATTGATTGAGTTATATTAATGTACACTATTTTATTAAAATATATTTCTATAATGCTTATTCAAAATCTAAGACAGATTTTTTTTTTTCAAAATGTAAATAATTTAAATTTAGAAATTATATATTTTTTATTTCAAAATACTAATGAATTGAAGTTAAAGGCAACTAAGCAGTAAATGGAAGCTGAAAAGGGGTTAGCAACCATTTACAATCAAATAATAATAATAAATAAATAAATAAAAAGATATTTAGAATGGCCAGTGAAACTAAAAATTGTCAGTCATATTTTATCAATGTAAAATTTTTTTTGAAACAAAGTCAATGGAAGAGAATGTTTTTCACTTTGTTAAATCAGGGGGTGAAACTAACAATGTATTGAATAGGCATGATGGTTTAAAAAAATGAAAATACCAGGAAGAAGAAAATATGCATGGTGGTTATCTTACAAAATATAAAATTAAATGGAAATACTTGAGGGGGAAGGCCACGTGGCATCATGTTAGCAAATTTATCTTTTTATTTTATTTTATTTTATTTTTATTTTTTTTTTTAAATATTAGTATAGATTGCTACTAATTATTTATAAAAGCAATGGCAATGTGTCGTTTCCGATGTCTTTTAATTCTAAATTTTATTTCGAAAGAGTTTCAATTAATATGGGGGAGCTAATTGAAGAGAACTGAAACAGTGGAGCATATAATTGAAGTGAGGGATTTGACTTGCAAATTACTCAAGTTAGAAGCAGCAATAATTAGAAAGCAAGCTTTAGTTGGAGGTTTTTGTGTGCTCTAAGATTGTCTGATTGCTGTGCTGTGCTGTGCCACCTCTATCACTTGCTTAATCTGTTCATGAGCTCAGGTTGCAATTCTCTGCCAATGATGCTCTCCATATCATTATAATTGGTTTTCATGCTTGAGGATTTGTATTAATGTCTTTGAGAATTTGGTAAATGTTATCTTAGAGCTCCCCTTCTCACCTATGGTCTCATATCATGCCAGGTTCAAAGAATTCATCTGGTTCATTCCTTTTCTATTTCAAATCTTATCTCCTGAGTCCTGATAGTTATAGTTTGTGTTTGATATCAGAATACCTTCTATCTTTCTACCCTGCATTAAACAAAGATCTTATGCTTCTCTTTTTAGAACCTTTGTATTGAAGAATGAACAGCGTTATTTTTTAAATAATTGAAGGTAATACATATGAATTTTGTTTGTGATTAGAAATATCATTAGTTAGGGAATTAGTTTTCAAGGTTCATTCATCATGAGCTATCTGTTGTTCTGTGATTCAAATACTTTAAACAAATCTTTTAATAATTAGTAGATTTGTGTTATTCAGTGAAGCATTATTCAGGTGTTGGAGGTAGACAAAGGTGGCCTGAGTTTGTTGTTAACTAGTAGCTTGATTAACCCAAAAGCATTAGGTGCAGGTGTAGGGAGTGGGAATGAAACTAGAAGATCTTACCTCTTAATACTTTCTATATTTGGTCAATCATTAACAAACAAAGCTGAAAGTAACCAAACAAATGTAAAGTTTATTGTCAATTTTTAAAACCAGTGTTACCCTGCTAGGGATGTAAAGTCCCAGTCATGATCTAAGTATTAAACTCCATAGTAGTAGTGTCCCAGTAACCTTCACCATATGAAATATGTTAAGTAACAATAGCATGGTAGTTTGAATTTGACCTGATTTTTTTTTTTATTTTCTTCATTTGCAAAACATTTGCTTATGTATTCAATGATTTTAGAGGTTGATTTTTTCAAAAAAATAAATAAAAATAATTTATACTTCCGTATTAATGTCACTAACTTTTTCTTATGAAAATAAAACTCTATTTATGTTTGAAAGGGTGCAAAAATGAAATTCTTATTATTCAAATCAAAATTAAACTTTGGGATAACTGAACTGCGAACAAAATGAATGTAAAGCAACGGAACAATTATAGCATTTTGAAACTAAGAAAATAATGGTGGTATTTGCGTGCTATTTCGTATATTTGCTCTTCAATTTGTCACATTGTGCGAAATTGAAGAACTTGTTTCATGGTAAAACCCGTAAGCTCTTTTTATGAGGCCTAAATGGGAATTTTTTCGCTGGAAGCGTAAGAATTTGAAATTGTACGAAAACTTCACAGGGACTTAGGGACAAAGAATGGGGAAACAGTTATATCAGAAGCTGTAACCGGATGTTTTTATGTCAGCAATAAAATTAATAAAACAAAAGATAAATATTTAAAATTATATCTTGTTACTAGGTTTATAATTCTATCTTATAATATTCTATTAACTAGAAATACTTTTGGTGAGGGTTGATCTAAACCAGCCCATTATGTATAAATTTCAGCATGCCAAATATTAAACAACTTATTAGAAACAAAAGAAATATGTAACGAATTCCCCCATGCTTTGGGGATGCTCTCAGCGTCAAATAACATGTACTAAGGTGTATTACCTGTTTGTGTGACTTGTTCAGATTATGAGCTGGAACAAAACAAAAGAAAGGAATTATTTTTTCTAATTTTCAGTACTTGTGAATAATATGAAACACCAGTTACTACCTATAAATTTCAAAATGAAAAAGAATATGTTGATCTATTTGGTATGGTTTCTGTAGGTAGAATCACTGGCCTATTGGTCTAGCCTATTGACCACTCTTGGTTTATAAATCTTATTAGAATCTACTACTACTTGCAGGAAAATGGTGATGATAAATCTCATAGCTCAGCTATGGACATATCTGATGTGGGGCAGACAAAGGTTATTGGAGCAGAAGTGTCAAGTGAAGTTCAATCTGTGAGTTGATCTGCTTTCTAATTAAGTGTCCTCAAGTCTGTTGTTTTGCACTATTGTCTGAAAGCTATCCAAATATTAATTATTACCTGGCCTCCAAAATACTGGCTACTTCATAAATCTATTAGTGCTGTAATGGAACTGTGATTAACATCTAATGCTTTAGCTGTTTCAGGGATCTCTAGAAGAGGAAATTCCCTTACCAAATGCAACTGAAAACCTAATAGGTGAGTGGGCTTGACATGTTACGTCTTGGATAGCGAATTTTCTTGTTCAAATTTCTTTCCATTTTGAATTATCTTAAAATCATTGTAAAATTACTCGTTTGATGTGTGCAGAAACTAGCTCTACCTGCCTATGTGGTGATAATGAAAATAGTAGGAAGGGCCTGTCTCAAGCATCCTTCAACAAAGAGGATATTCCATCAAAGTTGGCACTTTACCTCAATGGAGAGTTGTTAGAATCTTCATCTACCCTATACCAAGAAATTCTTGAAAGACGGGTGAATGGTTCAAAATTGTGGACTAGTACACACACAATAACGTATAGGAGAGTAGCAGGTAATGAGACAAGCAGTCTTAAGGAGTCTAGTAACATGTATGGCGATGCTGCAATAGATAAAGTTTTGTTATGCCGGCAAGTTATGCCACTTTTCTCCAACATATTTTCTCATGGACTTGGTTCTAAGCTGGGTTCATCAAGTACTTCAAGTGATATATTGTTGCTCCTCAGATGTTTGGAAATGATGAACCGCTTTTCATATCATTTGGTGTCTTATGAAAGAATGAATGCTTTTGCTGAAGGTAAAATAGACGATTTGGATGAGTTAAAAGTAGCACTTCCTAGACTGTCACAGTATGAATTTGTGAGCAGCAGATTGACAGACAAATTAGAACAACAGATGCGGGATCCCTCATCAGTCCATGTTGGAGCCATGCCATTGTGGTGTAGTCAGTTGATTGCTAGATGCCCATTCTTATTCAGCTTTGAGGCAAGATGCAAGTTTTTTCAGTTGGCAGCATTTGGTAAAGTGCAAATCCCACCTAATATGTCATCTCCTAGTGATTCAAATTCGTCTAGAGACAGGAGAGCTTCTGTTGGTAGTCCACCTCGTAAGAAGTTCCTGGTATGTCGGGAACGTGTTTTGGAGTCAGCTGCTCAAATGATGGATCTTTCTGCACAAAAGAAGGTAGTTATTGAGGTGGAATACAGTGAAGAAGTTGGTACAGGTCTCGGTCCAACACTGGAATTTTACACATTAGTAAGCCATGAGTTTCAAAAGGCTGGCTTGGGTATGTGGAGAGGTGATTATATATCATCTACTAACAGTTGCAGGAAGCAGGATTCTAGTTCCAGAGTGATGGTATCTACTTCTGGACTATTTCCTCGCCCTTGGTCACAGACATCAAGCGACATAAATGGGATAGAGTTTTCTGATGTTATTAAAAAGTTTAAGCTCTTGGGACAAATTGTTGGAAAAGCTCTTCAAGATGGAAGAGTATTGGATATTCCTTTCTCCGTAGCATTTTATAAACTTGTTTTAGGGAAGGTAATACTATTGACTTTTATCACCACTCAACCAACCCCCCATCCCCCCCAAAAAAAAAAAAAAAAAAAAAAAATATAATAATAATAAAAAAAAAAACTGGACTAAGTAGGTTGGATTTGCTTTTGGCTTTTATGACTTAGGTGCTTTTTTCATCAGTAACGTTGTTTATGTTATGTTAGGAACTCTCTCTGTGTGATATTCAATCGTTTGATCCTGATCTTG